>NC_047658.1:55704466-56986966 GCF_011762505.2 Arvicanthis niloticus
TAAAAAACCAGAATTGTTGTTATCTTTTTTGAAACTATGTAACCCAAACTGTCATTAGAACTCATTCTGTAGCTCAGTCTGTCCTCAAATTACTGGTAATCCTCATGTCTCTTTAAGGGCTAATGTTTCAGGTTAGATCCATGATGTCCAGCTTCTGTGCCAATTTAATGAAAGGATTGAGGCTGCCCACATGAAGCCATAGTCATTGCTCTTTCTAGCATGCTCCCCTTCCCCCAGTGAAGATGACTAGGATTTAAAACAGAGTGTGCTTTATATCAGAGCTTCTCAGAAACATCTAGAAACATCTGGGAACCCTGTTTTAATACAAAGCTTCATTTCATAGGTCTGCAGTGACCTGAGATGGCTTCTGAAAGGACAAACTCTGGCAATACCAATGCCTGATTCAGGTGAGACACTCTAAAGTACAAACATGTACATTAGTGGTCTCCAAAAGAAGCAGCCAGGGAGAGACAAAGTATATAACATCCTACGCCTGATTCATCTGGGCTGAAGCTGACCTTTGGGAATTTAAAAAGATCTCCAAGCTGTTTAAGATATGAAAACAAGCTAGAGACATTTTTATACATAAAAATTCAAGATATTTGTGGCACTGGTGCTTTACAGAAGCATTATATGTTTTAATATGTAAATACAGTCAAGCAAAGAACATAGAAAAAACTTGCGATTCTGCTCTGAGATGAAAAATCATTAACACATTACCATAGTATGTCATTCGGAGCATACATATGTATATATGCATATATATATATTCAAGTGATTTTTATTTCTGCCAAATGAGATCATATCTATAGAACCCTTTAATTCATCATAATTTATTTATGGAATCAACCCATCTGAGGACACTTGTATTGTCTGAGAGCTGGAACATTTAAACTATTATATCTTAATTTCTTTGTTGTGCTCATAGGCTTAAAAGTACAACTAGTGTTTTGTTCTGCTTTTCTTTAGCCTTTTTGTACATATGATTGTCTTTCCTTTTAGGGGATTTATGTGTGTATGTGTGCCTGTATCTGTGTGTCTGCCATACATACACAGGTACACTTGGAGACCAAAAGAGAGCATCAGATCCCCTAAACCTGGATCCTTCTGCTCCTTGATCTCTTTCTTTCTTTTTATGTTCATATCTTTTTTATTTTTTAAAAACAACACAATGTGTTTCAGTAAGGTTGTTTACAGAACATGGGGTAGCCAACTAGTGCTACACTGAAGAAAATGTCTCTTCTCACAATAACCATTAGCTATCTATAAATCCTCAGGTAGGGGTGGAGCCTTGTAAGGCTCTCTCCTTTTCATGACAGAATACTAGTAGGCTCAGCCTTGTGCTGATCGTTACAATCACTGTAAGTTCAAGAGTGAGTGGGCGTGTCATGCTCAGAGGTCAGTATTTCACTGACTCTTTCACCTTTCCTTTGACTCTTACATCCTTTTTCCTCCCTTTTCTATGATGTGTCTTGAGCTAAGGCTTGTGGAAAATGTGTTTATGACTGAGTTTTCAGCTGTCATTTATTCTTATCACTGTGCCCAGTTATGAGCTTCTGTAGTTACTTCTACCCACTGCAAAGAAAAAAGAAACTTCTCAGCCAAAGCCCATAGCATCACTTCTCTTTGTCTATATCATTGTCATTAGAAAAGAAAGCAATCTGGCAGGCGCATCATTTCCTTTTGGCAAAACAACAGAGTACTTCCCCTCTACTAGGGCCTATCACCTTCCCAGTCATGGGCTTTTGACTGGGTTTACACTACCGATGTGAATTCATTCCTGTGATGTGGGCCTCAAATCCGATCAGAAAGTGGGTTTTTTTTTTTTAACCCCTGTAACAGACTTGCCACTATTGCAAGATGGGTATCTCTTGCTTGGTCTATAAGGAGTGTTGCATTCAAGGTCCATAACTGAGTTGGTGACATTTCTCTGCGAGCAGGCAGCCTAGCATATTCTGGTGCTATGCGGGCTAGCCAGCAGGAATGAGGCTTCCAGCCAGGTTTCTGCTTGATTTCTCTGTGGTTCCCTGCAGTGCTTTTGGTAACTACAATCTTTTCACTGTTTCTTTTGACTTTTCATGAGCTGATGCCATTTTGGTGCTTGTGGTCTTGAATTTGCTGCTAAATCTTAGGCAAAGGCCAAGTGTCTTTGCTTTAGAGGAATAGTCTCCCCAGTACCCCAATATTTTTCTATGCTTGAGATAGGTGGTCAGCTCAAGGACATAAAATCTTTTCCAAGTTCAGGCAGAGCCTTGCATATCTCTTTGGATTGGAGATAGATTATAAAAGGTTAATCCCCCTTCCGGTCTGAGCCAGAGCACTGAGCAGATCTTGGGTGGCAGCTCTGCCCCCAACCTCCAAGAACCCAGAGGAAGCAGGGATCCCAGGCACTCTAACTCAGGCAGTATCTTAGGTAAGCAGACAGCAGGGCCTGCCCTAAACAGGGAGTAACTGGGACCCACAAGGACCCAGGAAGTCACTCCCGGCCTGGAACACTGGTTACTTCCAGTCTGAGCCAGAGCACTGAGCAGATCTTGTGTGGCAGCTCTGTCCCCAACCTCCAAGAACCCAGAGGAAGCAGGGATCCCAGGCGCTCTAACTTGGACAGTGTCTTAGAAACTAGTTCTCAGATCTGAGGCCTGGATCAGACCTCTACCAGGTCTGCTGTTGTGTGGACCCTGGATTCCACCTGAGACATACTGGAAGGTCCATTCAACCCAGAGCCACAGAGGAACAACTGAACTCAGAGTGTCAGACAACATATCCTGAGATATTCTAGAGGAGACACTGCACCCAGAACAGCAGACACCTAGCTGGACTACTACCTTGGAGGCACCATATCCTGAGGCATCCTAGAGGTATCACTGTAATCAGTGCAGCTGGAAAAGTTCACAGAGACATCTGGATCCCTAGAAGATCAGACACAAGCTAGGTAACTGGAAAGACAGGCTTCAGTCAGAGACAGCAAGTACAGGCAGCACTAGAGTTAACCAGATGGCAAAAGGCAAGAGCAAGAATGTAAGCAACAGAAACCAAAGTTACATGGCATCATCAGAACCCAACTCCCCCATCAGAGCAAGCCCTGAACACCCCATCACACCAGAAAAGCAGGAATCAGAATTAAAATCACTTCTCATGATGATGATAGAGGGCTTTAAGAAAGACATAAATAACACTCTCAAAGAACTTAAGGAAAGCACTGGTAGACAGATAGAAACCCTTAAAGACGAAACATAAAAATCCCTTAAGGAATTGCAAGAAAACGCAACGAAACAGGAAAAGGAATTAAACAGAACCATGCAGGATCTAAAAATGGAAGTAGAAACACTAAAGAAATCACAAAGGGACAATACCCTGGAGATAGAAAACCTAAAAAAAGAGATCAGGAGTCATAGACACAAGTATCACCAACAGAATACAAGAGATGGAAGAGAGAATCTCATGTGCAAAAGATACCATGGAAAACATTGACACAACTGTCAAAGAAAATGCAAAATACAAAAAGCTACTAACCCAAAATATACAAGAAATCCAAGACACAATGAGAAGGCCAAACCTAAGGATAATAGGTATAGATGAGGGGGAAGACTCCCAACTAAAAGGACCAGTAAATATCCTCAACAAAATTATAGAGGAAAACTTCCCTAACCTAAAGAAAGAGATGTCCATAAATATACAAGAAGCCTACAGAACTCCAAATAGTTTAGACCAGAAAAGGAATACTTCCTGCCATATAATAGTCAAAACATCAAATGTACATAACAAAGAAAAATACTAAAAGCAGTAAGGGAAAAAGGCAAAGTAACATATAAAGGCAGACCTATAAGAATTACACCAGACTTCTCACCAGAGACCATAAAAGCCAGAAGATCCTGGACCGATATCATACAGACCCTAAGAGAACACAAATGCCAGCCCAGACTACTATACCCAGCAAAACTGTCAATCATTATTGATGGAGAAACCAAAATATTCCATGACAAATCCAAATTTACACAGTATCTCAACACAAATCCATCACTTCAAAGAATAATTGGTGGAAAACTCCAACACAAGGAGGGAAACTACAACCTAGAAAAAGCAAGAAAGTAATCTTCCAAAAACCCCTAAAGAAGATAGTTACACAAACATATCTCCACGGATGTTAGCCCAAAAGCTTGGATTAGCAAAGACTCAACCCACAGACCACATGAAGCTCATGAAGAAGGAAGATCAAGAGGGGATACCTCAGTTCTACTTAGAACGAGAAACAAAAATGCTCAAGGGAGCAAATAGGGAAACAAAACTTGGAACAGAAACTGAAGGAGGGGCCATCAGGAGACCATTCCACCTGGGTATTCACCCCATGTACAGCCACCTAAGCTAAACACTGTTGTGGATGGCTGGAAGTGCATAATGTGAGGAACATGATATAGCTGTCTCCTTAGAGGTCTGTCAAAGACTAACACACTCAGAGGGCGATGCTCACAGTTAACCACTGATATGATCAGGGGTTTCCCAATGGAGAACTTAGTGAGAGAACTGAAGGAGCAGAAAGGGTTAGTGACCCCAGGTGGAAAGCAACAATACCAAACAACCAGAGCACCCCAGGGTCTAAACCACCAGCCTGGGAACACATAGGGAGGGACCCAAGACTCCAGAAGTATATGTAGGGGAGGATGGCCTTGTCGGACATAGGTGGGAGAGGAGTTTCTTGGTCCCATAAAAAAAAGAAATGAACACACAGTGGGGGGGGGAGATGTGAGGGCGGGGAGGGGATAGTGAGGGGGGGTAGGTTCAGTCACTGCCTCATAGAAGCATGAGGAGGGGGATGGGATAGGAGGTTTCTGGGTGGTGGGAGGAAGTAGGGTAAGGGGATAAAATCTGAAACATAAATACTACAACCAATTTTAACAAGCAGAAAAAAAAAGTCGTCAGAACCAACATCTTTTAAAAAATGTCAGCCCCCTGGGGGTGAGAAATTTTTTTTTTTCTTGATACTAAAACTTGTTCTGAGAATTGTATATTGCAGAATACACAGCCTTGGTGTATCTACTCATCAAGCATACTGAGCAGACCTGCCCAAACCTCCGGTGTTCTGGAATTCCATCTGGATTCAGTGAAGACACAGCATCAGAGGCTTATCAACTTACTCTTCCCCCCACCCCTCTTCTAAAATCTCAACGCCCTTAATCAGCTTGAAGAAGTTAAAGAAAAGTCATCGCCCCTATTCCCTGAGCTTGGGGACTAATGTGGTTAATAATGGTCTGTCTTTCTAGGGAAAAGTAGTGGTTTTGTTGGAACAGGGGGGATTAGCTAGGACTTATTGCATAGCCATAACCTATTGGTAGAAATCTGTATAATTATTATCAAGATGAAGTTATAATTTCTTAAATGGTACAAAATTTACTTTGATTTCAAATTTAAGGTTTTCATTGGTATGAGCCTCTTATTAATATAAAAATGAGATGAATATTGATACTCTCATGGGCATTGTGCCTGTATAACACATTTAGGAATACAAGGCCTAGACCCAGCCCTTTTTTAACTTTTTAAACTGATTTGGGATGGTTAACCTATGAGTTAAGGGACTATAGCAAATTCATGGTTTTGAGTTTATTGTTAGGGTGTTTTCCATATTTTATTTAGAAATAGCTGAGAGGAGTGAACAGACAACAGTGCAGGTTATCTTATATGGATAGTTGGTTTTCAAAACATCAGAAGTCCATAGAACTGACGCTACAAATATTTATATATTAATGTTCATTTTGATTAGAGACCTGTCTGCTCCTGACAGCTTCCTGTCATGGATTCTAAGAAGAAATTGAGCATCCTTGGAGATACTCCAGTTGTGGTGAGACAGCCACTAGGCAAGAATTGCCTCTTGTCATCTACAGACAAATTACTGTCCAAAAAAGGACACACATGCAGAATAGTCGACTGATTATATCTGCCTAGACAGAGTAATCAGCCCTTAATAATCCTGCATCACTAAGGTCTGTCAGATGATTCTGGGCCAGAAGGCTGAAGATTTGATGCTCCAACGTTCGGTAGTATAGGAGCTTTTCAGGTGTTCAGCGGTCTCTATAAATTGGCTAAGTTTTAGAAGCTATGCTTAGTGCTTCCCATAACTTCAATTAACTCAGTCATTCTGGATTTCTGATAGGGTTGAAGACCTATAGTCTCATAACCAATCCTGGCTATTTCCTTTGAGAGAAAAAATCTGAGTAGATGGTTTTCAGCTGACATTCATTCTAAAGCCAAAAAGCCAGGATCAAAAGTAAGGGTTTTAGTTAGAAGAGATGACAGAGGTTCTGGTTAGTCAACAGAATGATGGACTGGGTATTAGGACTATCTTGTACCTCACAGGAAGAGTGATATGTAGGAGGAGCTAAGTGGGAAGGAGTACTGAGAGGAAGAGATGGAGTAAGGAGAGAAGATGATGGAGAGGAGAAGCTAGGTGATGAGAGAGAGAAAGAGAGAGGGGGCATGGAGGCAGATGTTGACATGTCTGCACCAGTCAAAGATAGTTTTTATATCTAGGTTGGGTATTGGGTTACGCTTCTGATTGAGCATTACCAAACTTATAAATCCTTTGATTAACATTTTAAAAAAATCATATAAAAGCAAAAAGGAAAGGGGGGGGCATGGGACAGGGGTGTTCTGGGGAGGGGAAATGTGGAAAGGGGATGGCATCTTAAATGTAAATAAAATATAAAATAAAATAAATAAATTAAAAAAAAATAAAAGGTTAATCCCATGGGCTTAGGATGTTCAGCCTCCAACCCCTTTCCCCCAGTGTTCTAAAGAGCAGGTTGGCCCTGGACATATTCCTAGGGTATGGCCTCTTATAATATGTGTTTCTGTATCACACCAGAAGGTTTAAAGCTTTTGGAACACATCAGAAGTCTTAAGGCTAACAGTGACTTGGGAGGAGGACCTGGTGTATTGAGTCAGTTTGATCTCCGGAGCAGCCAGAGGCAAAGAACAAAGCCTTGGCCACCAGGTGCTGTGGTTTGAATGTATTTTATCTCTGAAGGTTTGCTAAAATGGAATCTTACTCCCCAGAGTAGAGGTGTTGGGAGGTCATGAAACCTTTAAGCAGAGGTACTGGGGGGACCCAGAGGAAGGTAATTAGGTCACCAGGAGAATCACGCTCAGAAGAGATAAAAGTAGTTCTCATAGGAATTGTGTAGTTTCTATAAGAGTAGGCTGTTATCAAAGGAACACAGCTGCCTTCTGACCTCTCTTTCACATCCTGTCTTGCCATGTGATCTCTTGCTTTCACACATGCTACTAACATTGTGTCATCTATCATCTTGTGACACAGCTGTGGTGGCCTTCACCATAGACCAACCCAGTGTGTTAGCCTGACTCGAACTTTTTGTCTCAAAAACTGTGACCTAAACACACCTCTTTTCTTTACCTGCCACTCAGCTTCAGAAAATGGAAAAGTTAGCAAGACTCTGGGAGTTCTGTGAGTGGTGATACATTGTTTTTGAGAGAACCAAGTATGGCCAGAAGACACTAAAACTGTCCCTGGTGTCTTCTCAGTGCTACTCTTTGTTCACCTCTCCTAAGGCTGTCCTCATCTCTGTTGTTTCATGGTTGTAAACTGTGACTGTAAACCCTACCAGCTTTTCTAAATCCAAGAGTCACCAGACCTGAGAGTCACCGTGCATCTTAGAGTTACTACTACTTTGATAAAACACCATGACCAAAAGCAAGTTGGAGTGAAAAAGGGTTTATTTGACTTACACTTCCACACCATAATCCATCATTAAAGGAAGCCAAGACAAGAACTCAAGTAAGGCAGGAACATGGAGGCAGGAGCTGATGCAGCTGATGGAGGAGTGCTGCTTACTGGATTGTTCTTCATGGCTTGCTTGGTCTGTCCTTTTAAAAAGAACCCAGGACGAGCAGTTCAGGAATGGCATCACTCACAATGAGCTGGGCCCTCCCATGTCAATAACTAACTAAAGAAAATACCTTATAGCCAGATTTTAGGGATAAATTTTTCTTAACTGAGGGTTTTTTTCTTTCAGATGACTTTAGCTTGTGCCATGTTGATGTAAAACTAGTCAACATACCTTGGCAGTTTCTAACATTGGGCCCCAAACTAAAACTAGAATAGATGATGATGATGATGATATAGTCATTCAAAAACTCAAATCTCAGAAAGTCATAAAAGTTAATGTAACAAATATCTACACACCCATCACCCAGAAGAGATAAATACCTTTTATCATATATGCTTTAGTTCTATTTTGTCTCTTTTGATTAAGATGCTGCAACTTGATGTCCCAGGACACTTCCCATGGATGGGTGTGATGGGGAGAGGCTTGTGAGGGTGGGGATGGAAGAAGAGGAGGGAGGGGGCTGCTATTGGAATGTAAAGTGAATAAATAAGTAAATGAAGAAAAAATATAATATAGACAAGTTTCCGTTATATAGCTATCCTGGTTCTGGTTTCTGTGATGTGTGGTGTATTATTTGGGGGATTCATATTGTCTTCCCAGATATGTGTGTATTCCTTCATGCGTCACAGGGAAGCCTTGCTCTCTTCTCCTCATTACACTTTGACAAGCTAGTGAGGCAGTCATACTTGACTTAAGTGTCACTCAAAAAACTCAAATTGAGGAATATTTACTAGATGTCAAGAATTGTACCAAGGGCTATGGCAGCCACAGTGTCAGTCCACTGCTCTCACGGGACTTCTAACTTGGTAAATGAAATCCAGGCTTGCTGAATTTTCTCTGTGTTATCTTTTCTCTCTAGTTCTAGAATACAATTTCTCAATTATTTGAACATTCTTCAATCATACCGTGCATCAATATGACAAAAAGAGAAGGTGAGGATCAGGCCCAGGGTATGTCACTTCTCAGTCCTTGGAACGCCCCATTCAGAGAGAGCCTGGACAACTCAGCAGCAGAAGAGAAGAGTAGTGTTCCGCTCCCACGCTTGTTCATGAAGCCTATCACCCATCCTGTTTCTTACATAGCAGGCTCAATCGCTTGGCCTTGCTGTTTTAGAATTTGGACAGATGTCACAATGTCTGTACACAAGAGGAGTACAAGTGAGATCCTGTCCATGGCTATTGACTTGTCGTGATGAACCATTCTGAGTAAGCCTCTGTTTCTCCATCTATAGGATGGTTTTAAAAGACTGGTTCATCTAGCTCTCACCCTACAGAACAAACAAGCAACAACCATTAAAAACTCAAACAACTCAAAATACTTCAGAGGGCTAACTCTAAAACATGAAAGGTTCAAACTGTTAAAGGAAATCAAGAACGCAGGCATAGGCAATGCTCCTTAGCCACTGAACTTACATCTTAATTTAGTAAGAATGATGATCACCAAGAAAACAAACTACAGCAAATCTGACAAGGAGACGAGGAAAGAGGAACCCCTGTTTACCGATGGTGGGAATGTGATGTGGTGCAGCTTTTATGGAAATCAGTGTATAGGGTCCTCAAAAACTCAAAGGAATATTACCACATGGCTTGGTGACAGCATTCCTGGGCATGTATCCAAAGGCGTCTGAGTTAATATACCACAGTGCCATTTGTGTACACATTTATTGCTGTTCTTTTCACAAAAGCCAAGATATTGAAGGAATCAGCCTTGGTGTCTATTAGCAGATGACTTGATAGCAAAAATATGGTACATATACACAATGGAATGCTATTCATCCATAAAGAAAAATGAAATTGTGTCACTTGTAAGAAATGAATAGCATTTAGGACCATCAAAATAAAATAAATCAGAACAACAAATGCTGTTTCCTCTTGTATATAAACTAATTTTGCATGTATACATGTAGATATATATATATATATATATATATATATATATATATATATGCAAAGTACAATGATATATATATATGTATTACTGTCATAATTAAACTCATTATTTTATGTACCAATTAAAATTATAAAACAATATGACTATTTCATCTCTCAGGTCCTTACATTTGCATCCTATTTGAATTTCTATGACCCTCAAAGTAGTAACAAACACTATTCCTTCCATGAAACTCTCCTCTCAGTGGAAGGTGAAGACAGTGCACAGATGATTCAGCATGAGAATCCATGTTCTTCCCAGAATTTTCAGACTGCTGTTTTCAGCAGAAGGGGAAGAACTCTCCTGGGCTCAGAGTCGGGAGGAGGCTTCACTCTGTACTACTGTGGACAAACGACTCAGTTTCTTGCCAACTTGCATTCAATGAGCACTTCCCAAGTGTGAAGTAGAGGCACAGCCAGAGACTAGAAAACCTTCAGAGGCACTGTGTGTGTGTGTGTGTGTGTGTGTGTGTGTGTGTGTGTGTGTGTGTACCTATAGGAATGGTTTCTAGGGTGGAAGGATCAGGATGCCTTCACAGGGAAAGGTGCCTTGAAAGTGCACTCTCTTCACACATAGATATTTGCCTTTACTTAATATGTGTTTACAGAGTCTGCACCACACCAAGGCCCTGGAAAACTAGGGAAAATAAGACAGAATGTCAGATTCCTTGGCTGTGCAAGTTCCCAAGTACAAAGGGATGCTACAGAGCCCAACAGAAGAGACTTTCTAAGGATACCACCTGTCTGAGGGAGGAGTTTATGTACTTTTCCAGGAGAAAGGGGTGGAACTAAGGAGGGCTGGCAAGAATGCAGTGGCAGAGTGATGAGAGCAAAGGCTTTCTTCTCAAAGCCAACATTGTAGTAAAGGCATGGGGGAGGGGTGCCTGGAGCATCATAAACATTCAACTATATCTGAACATATGCGTGTACACAGGGAAAACATTCAAATGAATGTTTGCCTTTGCAAACCCACTTGCAGATCAGTGAACAGCCATGCCCATTTCACTTAGCTTGTACTTGCTCTTTGCTGAACTTGAACTCAATGGTATAGAAGACTGACACCATAAAGACTGAAAGCAAAACAGCGTGCAGACATCCCCTGATGCTCGTAAGGCACGGATTTGGAAAGTCTGGTGTTTCGAACATGACAGTCTCTCCTTGCCGGTGGTTGAAAACACATCTTTTGAAAAAAAAACCAAAGAGGAAATGGGACTTTATCATCTATTGAACAACTGGGTTTTCCATTTTCTGCTAAAGCAGAATTGACTTCTCTTCCGGAAAACCACAATCCACAGAGGAGGAGAAGAAGCAAAACACAAACATAAATGCAGGCCCGGCAGTAGACTTCGGCTTCCTTGGGGGATGAGTTCTTGATGGTGAAGTGAGGTCAGATAAAATGACTCATCACTAGTAAACTAGTTAACCGGGGGCGGGGGGGGGGAGGACCCAGGACGCTCACAGATTCCACACTGATTATAAATTATCCTGGCTGAAATCTCCATGCCAGTCACTTTTTGCTTATATTATGGTGATAAACAGGAAATGCTTTCCAGAAGCTTCTTGCCCTTTACCCATCTTCTAGCCCCTCTGTGAGTAATGATGTGTTCTGATTGCATAGCATCCAAGCCCTCCTCTTGCTCTCTTTCTGAGCCTCATCACTCTCCTCTGAATTCACTCCAGCCTTTCAATGATCAGAAAAGGAAATGTGGCTTTAGTTTACAGCAGCAGACATACCGGCCCACCACAAGAAGAAAGGACCTACACATTAGGCTGTGGAGGGAATTTCATGCAGAAAGCTCAGTTCAGCATTAGGTACAAAGTGCTATATAACATACAGCTCTCAATAATTATTTCACCAATGTCCCCTTTGCTGTGAACTGCACAGTACCAAATTGCTAAGCTACATGCTCTTCTCTGAGGCTTACATGCTCAAGAACAGGCATAGATAGAGGCAATGTTTCCACTCGCAGGGCATCTGCAGTCTACAAAGGGCCTGGTACCAGACCTGGTTAGGTCAGAATCTGAGAAGAGTTGAAAGGTGGGTCGTATGCTTAGACTTCTGTCTGAATTGGAAACAAACTGCGACAATTCCTTCTGGCTTCAGTTGCAAATGGTTGCAGAGGCAGAGTTTCCCAGAGCCAGGCCCCATGGGTCCTGGGCAGTGGTGAGTCTGCCTGGCCGCAATTCGGGCTCCTCTCTCTTCCAAACATTAATTACAACATTGTCTTCTTCACCATGACCTCAGCTTGCTAGTGCTTTGTGGTACTCAGTGGACATATTTAGAAGCAGAGAGGGGCAGTTCTGAGTGTATGGCCGAAGCTACTCACTCATTCCTGACACCTGTGTCATTTCAAATCAGTGACGTCCCTAGGTTGTGAAAAAGAACTCAGGAAGTTGATGGTGATGGTTGCACAATATGGTGAACGTACTTACAGCTACTGAAACAGACACTTGAAAGCAGCCAAGATGGTAAATTTTATAACAATTAAAAATAAAGATGATATCAAATAACCATGAATCAGCCTCTAGGAGGAATACAGGGATTTGTTGGGAAAGTACAGCTTTCGTTCTGGGTCAGCTGGCATTATCTCTGACCTTTGGTGTTACCAGGGCACATTTCTTAATTACTTGGCATTCCCCGAGGTTGTTTTTTTGTAAAGCTAAGAGGTAGTTGAATGACTCAATGAGAGCAGCTAAAACTCTAACTGTACATGGATGTCCAACCATTATAATTAGCCTGGGACTGAGGGACTCCTAGGACATGGGAACTTCAGTGTTAAAACCATAATGAATGCAGACAAGAAAGGATGACCAGTTACTTTTCAGTCCTGTTTGTGATGGTTAATATTATCAACTCGATGAGACCTAGCATCACCTAGGAGACAAGCCTCTGGGCATATCTGTGAGGGATGAGGTTAACTGCAGAGAGAAGATCTACCTTAATTGTATGTAAGTGGTACCATTCCATAGAATGGAGTCCTAGACCAGCTGAGAAGGAGAAACAATCTGAGCAGCTGCACTCATCACCTCTGCTTCATGATATGGAGAAAATATGATCCACAGCCCCAGTCTCGCGCTGTCATCACCATCCTGCCATCACGGACTCCAAGCTGGAACTGTGAGCCAAACAATAAACTCTCTCCCTTACCTTGCTTTGGGCTAGATATTTGCCTCAGTGATAAGACACTAACATATTGTGATAGAATAACCACAAGTGACAAAGATATTGGTAGAGTACAGCTGCCTCCACTACCTCATGAAGCTCACACTTCCTGGCTGACTGTCATGCTCTATTCAACGAGTTGTGCGTAGATTACCTCAATTCATCCTCATAGCCACAGGGAAGCAGGTAATGGGCATCTCAGCTTCTCAGAGGAGGAAACCAAGCTGCCAGAATCTGAATCCAGGCAACATTTGGGTTATGATCTGATACCACAAAGTCTAAATCAATAGGCCATTCTCTGGGATAATGGGAATCTGTGGTAGAGAGTTTGCCTGGCACACACAGGGTCTTGGACTCCATTCCCAACAGACAAAATAACATGTGCTTTCCCCTTTTCTCAAATGTATGTACTTAAAATTGTACAGCCACTCTGGAAATCAATTTGGCAGGTTTCTCAGAAAACTGGAAATAGTTCTATCTCAAGATCCAGCTATACCACTCCTGGGCATATGTTCAAAAGATGCCCCACCATCACACAAAGACATTTGCTCAACTGTGCTCATAGCAGCTTTATTTGTAATAGCCAGAAACTGGAAACAACCTAGATGCCCCTCAATTGAAGAATGGATAAAGAAAATGTGGTACATCTACACAATGGAGTACTGTTAGGCTAGTAAAAACAAACGCATCATGAATTTTGCAGGCTAATGGATGGAACTCGAGAATATCATCCTGAGAGAGGTAACCCAGTCCCAAAAAGACATGCATGGTATGTACTCACTTATAAGTGGATATTAGCCATAAAATACAGGTACCATGCAACACTCCACAGACCCAAAGAAGTTAAACAAGAAGGAAGGCCCAATTGAGGATGCTTGGATATCACTTAGAAGGGGGAATAAAATACTCCTAAGAGTAATAAGTACCCTAGAAGTGAGTGGGGATGAGGGTTCAGGATCAGGTGAGGGGAAGGATCAGAAAGATGGCTATATGGCCATGAAGATGAATGGAAATCTGCAAGTGACGGGAGTGAGGAGGTGAGGGGTATCTCCAGGATGAGACAGACACCTGGGATAAGGGAGGTGCCCAAGAGTCAATAGGGGTGATCTTAGTTGTGACTCACAACACTGGGGATATGAAACCTGTAGAGGCCACCTCCTATAGCTAGGCAGGAATGCCAGTGGAGCAATAGAGGCACCAACCCATCCACCAAAATTTCAACCCAAATTTTATTCTGTCTACAAAAAATGCAGGCATGGGGGATGGAGCATAGACTGGAGGAATAGCCAACCAATAACCAGCCCAACTTGAGATTCATCCAGTGGACAAGTACCAATCCATGACACTATTAATGATACTGTTATGCTTGCAAACAGGAAGTCTAGCATGGCTTTCTTCTGAGAGGCTCCACCCAGCAGCTGACTCAGACAGATGCAGGTACCTAACAGTGGATGAAGTTTGGGGACTCTTATGGAAGAATAGGAAGAAGGATTGCACGGTCCTGAAGGGGATAGGAACTCCACAGGAAGACCAACTAAGTCAACTAACCTGGACCTTTGGGGCTCTCAAAGTCTGAACCACCAACCAAAGAGCATTCACCGGCTGAACCTAGGCCTCCATGTTCATAAGTAGCAGATGTACAACTTGGTTTTCATTTGGGTCCCAAACAACAGGAACATGGGATATTCCAAAAGCTGCTGCTTATATGTAGGACATGTTCTTCTAGCTGGGCTACCTCATCTGGCTTCAATAGGAGAGGAAGTGCCTAGCCTCACAGAGACTTGAAGTGCCAGGTTGGGGGCATACCCCAGGGTGACCCACTGCTGAGAGGAGAAGGGGGAAGAATTGTGGGAGGGGGTGACTGGGAGGGGGCAGTGGGTGGTATGTAAAGTGAATAAGTAAAAAAAAAAATACAATTAAATTTTAGAAAATGTGTACAGTCAGCCCTAGGTAGGGTTTAAGAGCTTAAATTATGACATCATTTAAAACGATCCTATAGGAGAAAAGGGAACAAAGGCTGACCTGGAAGAGCTGGAAGGATTGGCTAGTAATAGATTGGTAATCTATTCCATTGATGTGTGTTAGTTATTTATTGCTGAGACAAAATACCAGACAAAAGCAGCTTACAGGAGGAAGAGTTTAATTTTTGTCTCACAGTTCCAGAGTACAGTCCATTCTGACAGGAAATTCATTCATGGCAGCTGGAGGTAAAGGCTGGTGATCACCTTGCACCAAGCCGAGTGTACAACAAACTGCCAAACCCTGCCGAAGACAAGATGAGTAGCTTGCCTTAGAGTTAAGACTCAGAACTTATTCCTCAGACTTGAGCACAGCCAGATTCATCTGCGTGAGGAGTGTGCAGGTCCCAGAAAGCCAGAGAAACCAGGCAGGAGGAGCTAGGAATGGTAAACAGAAGAACTGACGTTTGTCCCTCCTACTTACCAAGGAAAAGCAAAACCTATCACGAGCGTCAACGCATAATAGATGCATAAACAGTTCAAATACTAATGATGACCGGAAGCACGCAAGTTACTGGAAACACTCACCCCTTGTTGGTGGCATAGGTGACAACACCCAGTGAAAAGTTGTGCAGTTATTAAGCTGATGGAGTGTATGTAACAACATGCAAGCTTCTCAGTACGTGAGCCTAAGGGGAAGCAGCAGAATTTGGAACTTTGGAACTGGGCCCAAGCTGTGTTTACACACAGCATAACGTTTTTGCATAAATGTCACTGAGACCTGGAAAAATGACTCAGAAAAATAAAAACATCTAATGTGTTAAGGGGGAGAACTGTGGTGATTCTCCCCTCTCCACCCTCATTCCCATTGCTGTTTTATTTGTTTGTGCAATAGCCACAAGAGAGAGAGAGGAGAGAGAGAGAGAGAGAGAGAGAGAGAGAGAGAGAGAGAGAGAGAGAGAGAGAGAACAACACACCAGTTGGCTCCCTTTTTCACCCCCAGCTCTATTTTGGACCTTAGCCCTCCTCACTTGCTGGGTAATTCCAGACTAAGCAACCATTCTTTTCTAAACTCAACTCTTGCCTCACTCCGCCCCTTCTGCTTCATCCGGCTCTAGCTGCAGCTCTGGAAGTAATGATGACAACACACACACCGTATTCACATGTCCAAGGCAGGAGGTGTACAACCCAACACTTAGCTGATTTCCTCTTCCTCATACTGAGTAAGAGGCCAACATATGAGTGGAAGTAAAGGTGAGGTGAGAGCAGCCTGATGTTCCAAAGCTATGGGAAGATGAATTGTGGGGCAGAGCACTCACGAGGTAATCTGAGACTTATGAATAATGAGAATAATGAAAAGATGAAGGCAAGCACCCCAACATAATCCAAAGAAAAGCCCCACCCCCATGCTGTGCCTCTCAGGATTCCAGAGAAGATGGAATGGAAGTTGGAGGATTCCTGACAGCATCCAGAGTGTTCTTCAGCCTATGGATAGATCGATGATTGGTGCCCAGCACTTTGAGAGATGCACCCAGGATGAGTCACAGCTCACTCAGGCCCATATCCTTTATTCTTCTCTATGGGCCAGCTTTCTCAGAAGTGCAGATGCTCTAGTTTGCCAAGGTTCTAGACCTTAATGTCATTATGAGTCATGCCCTTTGAGGTTGAGTTCTGATGATAAATATATGTTTAGGTTCCTGGAAGTGGGAGCTAGGGAACCCATTTGGGGCCACTGTCATCTAGCCTGGATCACTTGACCTCAGACCTAACTTTACAAAACATCTCTTCTTATTTACCATGTGCTCATTGGGTTTGGTATGTGCTTCTAAGGCAGGCATTGATATGAGTGGCAAAGAATTGGGATTATATCTGTAGTTACCTGTAACATATCTGTTCAGAAATCATTTGTTGAAATGTTAATTCTTTTGTTGTTGATAATTCGAAATGCTGTTTCATTATGTATTATATTTTTAACAATATATTCAATACTTAAAATGAATTTGTTGTTTAAAAATAACACCTAGTTTTCAGCTAGGCCCCAGAGGTGGTAGGAGAAAGGTTAGGCCTTTGTAGAAAATAATTAGAGGACAAGCCCAGAGTGAATATCAGGGATGTTGAAGGGGAAGTAAGGATGGTAGAGGCAGACTACCATGGCAATGGTGCAGGAAGATGGGCTTTCTAGGGGAGATGGTCGAAGACCAGATGGAGATATGGCCCCGGAGCCCTGTTTAGTCCATAGTCTTGGGCAACAACTTCCTGTCCATCACATGCGACAGCCATGGAAAGCACCTTCCCCACCAGCTGTTATGAGGACCTAGGAGTCACAGTCTTTTAGTTCCAGCAGAAACCATTTAGTACCCACCAGGCAAGGGGAGGAAGTCCAGAGAAGAAAAGCGATGGATCTAATTGGAGTTCACACAACATGTCAAGGGAAAGCAGGGGCTACAGTGCTCCCAGCCAGGTTGTCTGACAGTGGTTATGGATGGTTGTAAAAATGTTGTGGTCATCACCGAGAAAGGCCATCATCCCATGCAGTATCATTGCCAAGGGCAATCAATTGCCATAATGAAAAACAAATGTTCCAAATCTCAAGAATATTTCTCCTCCTCTTCTCACTCCCCTTTGCCTCCAAGGTCCCATGCCATCTGTCTCCCAACATCACTACCCACTGTGTGAAAGGCTCAGTTTCTTCCACCACAGGCACAGGACACAGAATCACAGACCATGTACACATGGCACATATACACCATATACAGACACACTGAGCAGAGCCAAGGTTGATTCCTCCCATGGGAAACAAGACACAGTGAGAGAAGCCAGAGAGCCAAAGTGGAGGAAATTTAGGTTAAAACAACATCAGTAGGTCAAGCTCTCTCACAGTTCATGAGAATAACTCTCACTGACTTAAATTGCTGTGTCTGTTCTAAATTCCTTGTGAAAAATGGGGGGCAGGGGTGTCTCCTTGTTACCAATAAAGAAACTGAGGCACATAGATGTTAAGTGGTTCTCATCAGTAATACATAATTGAACCAAGATTTAGCCTTTGTTATGCTGACACTAAGACACTGAAATCTGGAAATGCTCAGGGAAAGTGCCAATGCCGTGCTTACTGCCCACCCAGGATGATTACAAAAATACAGCTAAGGGAGGTGTAGAGAGTTGGCTCTATTCCCAGCTGAGTTAGGATCTCAACAGAGGCACTAATGCATCCCAGCATTCCCCTGTAAAACAGAGGCGGGGCTGCTCTGGGTGAAGTCTAAGATATGTCTGACTTCAAATGGGAGACATTTTCCTATTAAATTCAGGGCTTTCCCAACATTATTTGGTGTCTGTTTAGATCACTGGGCAAAAATCTAGAGGAAGTTTGGGGCTTCCAAACCAGATAATGCTGTTTGATGAAATATTCTCAAAGATGAAGGGAGCTTGTCAGAAACAATTAAGGCATTTTCTTTGCTTTCCAAAGGAAATGATTCAATCCATCCAAAGGTCACTACTGATAGAGATGAGTTCAACCATGTTATAAACCGAAGCTTCTGCAACTCATTCCACCTAGATAGGAAACCAACCGTGGCTCTGCTCGATGCATCTGTATATAGTGTATTTGTGTCATGTGTACATGATCTGTGAGTATGTGTGATTTGTGTGTAGTATGCATGCGTGGTGTCCATGTAGTATGTGTTGTATATGGTATGTAGTCCATGTAGTGTGTGATGTATGTATTCTGCATCTTTTAAGCATCTGATTGAAGTCTCCTGTCTTTTTAAAGTGTAGTTTGTAAACCTAGCTATTACATTCTTTGAGACCTTGAGAAAATCTCATGACCGGGCTCTTCAGAGAGCACAGAATCTGACTTACTCCGGAGTGTGAGGCTTTGGTATTGGTTTTTCATAGTTTCCCAGAGGTCTTTGAAGGCTCAGGATGGAGCCAGTGTTCTAAAACAGTGATTCTGAGCTCCAACACTCACAGAACTATATGGAGGGCAGAGTTCAAGAGAAGTTCTTGGCAGCTCTAGTTCAGCAGGTAGGATCAGAGTTGAAGAACATTTATAACCCACTGGAGGATGTTGATGGTGATCGGGGAGACCCTTTACATATAATAGTGCACTGGGACCACTCCCATGTTGTGTTCTGAGTCTCTCCAGAAGCCCTGGACCTCTTGGTACTACAGACATGTTCCCAAACCTTCAATTACACTCTTGTGGCATAGGACAATCATTTGCTACCAGTTCTCAAATATTTCATGGTGTGTATTCTGGTTGAGATCTAAACATGACTACCAGAAATCCGAGAAACTTCTATTACTGCTTCGTGGTAGAAATGTGAAAGCCAGAGCGTCAGGTCTGGCTCTTTTTCTCCTAAACTATACACAGCCTGCCCCTTGCTCACCAACTTGGAGCAGATGAAGACCCGGGAGCAAACATGGCAGTTCCTAAGTGGCCTTACCTCTGATCTAGGAACTCAGTGCCTCAGCCTTTTTCAGGAACCATGTCCAGCAAGAGGCCGAAATCTCAGACATACCCTGAGTGTGGAGAGGGAGACTCACCTGGACCTGGATTTAGTTGAGGCCGAATAGGCCTGGAGTCCAGGCAACTCTTCACTCTTTAGAAGAGCTTCTGCCCATTGTTTTCCCAACATCATATGGATGACTCTCTTGTATGATGACTAATTTTGAGTGTCAGCTTGAACTAAGGAATACCCTGGTGGCTCATTAGTCATTATTTTGGGGAGAGGATTTCTGGAAGAGGTTACTCATTGAACTCAAGATGTTACTCAGTAAACTAAGCAAAGTCAGCTCTCCCCAGTATGGTTATGCATCTAGCAATCAGTTGAGGGTTTGGACAGAACTGAGAGGGGAGGAAGGTGATCTTCTATTTCCTGAGCCAGAGCATCCACTTTCTTCTGCCCTTGGGTATCAGTGCATTTGGTTCTCAGGCTTGTGCCTTGGACTCTGACCTACCTCACTGACTCTCCTGGTTCTTGGACAGGAACCACAGCATTGCAGACGGCAAATGATAGAATGTTCAGTGTCCAGTATTTAACAGCACACCTTTCTGTGCATCTCTACATGCCCTAGTGGTCCTTCTTCCCTTGGGACCTTCAGCTTTTCTATGATTCCTTCCTAGAAAACATGACATAATAAATTGAGGTAGGTTGTTTTTTCTTTTAAAGCTCTATCCAATATGTGTGAGTGGTCCATTCAAGTAGAGTCAGGCTGGCTCCACTATTCACAGACACCCCAAGTCTGGAAATCTGCACTGTGTCTTATGGCAAATCAAATCAAGACTGTAATCTTCTTAATCATCATCATCTTCTTCTTCTTCTTCTTCTTCTTCTTCTTCTTCTTCTTCTTCTTCTTCTTCTTCTTCTTCTTCTTCTTCTTTTTCCTCCTCCTCCTCTTCCTTCTCCTCTTCCTCTTCCTTCTTGTCCAAAAGAATCAATTGAGAAACACAGAAGGAGCATTGTAATTTTGTGGCCTGGGGGAGGGGGAGGCTGTACAGAGCAGGTTAGGTGTGCTTAAAACAGTAACTGAATCTCTGGCTTTCTATGTAATCCACTGGGGTGCTTTAAACACTGATGTTTCCACCCATCCATCATTATGATTAAATTTGTTTAGGGTATGGCTCAGTTATTAACACTTTAAACATATTTTTAAAATATCTCATCCATAAGTATGTGTATATATATGGACATATTTAATGTACACATTTGGTAGAAACAGGATTGCATTGAATGCATATACTTTTGCATTTTCTTTCTTTTTACTTTGTTAGGGGATATTCTACAAATATATTTATGAGTCAGGTATTCTTTTCTAGGATTATTAAAACATCTAGGCAGTACTTTATTATGTGGATTTATAAATGACATAATTTATTTAACATCATTCTGCTGTAAGGTTTATATGTTACTTCTTCCAGCACTATAAATACTGTAATAACAATCTATTACATCATCCACTTTATACCCATCAATAATTATTTCCTGAGAATGTTCACTTCTTCAAACTTGAAATTGAGAGGTAGAAAATTGCCTTGAAATAATCTTTTTTAAAATTCAAGTTATGGATGGTATTGAACACCTGCACATGTGTGATGGATTACATGCTTTTCTTGCTGTTGTTTTGAAGTTTCTGCCTTTCTTTTAAAAAAACTAATTAGCAACTTTTTTCCCTCTGAAATAACTTTTGGAGTCCTTCATGCCACATCTTTGCAAACACATGAAGAAATTGCCTTTCTAGACTGTGTTCTATTCCTGTATTATTCAGCCTTACTGTACCCAAGTCTTCCTTTAGAACCAGATGAGTACATCTTTGGATGGTGTCTACCTATAGCACCAGTATGTAGTCCTCAGACTCGGCATTCCACAGGTTAGGTTAGCCCTGGGACTGAGAGACTGGGAGCTGGTGGTTACTGCTGCTGGACTGATGCTGGAATTGGCAAAGCGGGAGAGGTGCTCCTCTGTTCCTCTCTCTTCTTTTCAGACTCTTTACTGTGTCCTTTTGATAAAACCTAAACAGTAGCAAGC
The DNA here is from genome assembly GCF_011762505.2 of Arvicanthis niloticus. Lineage (NCBI taxonomy): Eukaryota > Metazoa > Chordata > Mammalia > Rodentia > Muridae > Arvicanthis > Arvicanthis niloticus. The sequence goes on from NC_047658.1 coordinate 55,725,938, forward strand.
AAGCTGGGAAAGGCAGCCTACAGGCCCCATCTCTTAAGCAACTCAGACAAGGGTGAGCCCCAAGGGTACAGCTCTCCTGCCGTGATTGCCTAGATGTGACTCCCACAGTCTCCCTTATCTGCTAAGGACTTTGCAGTAGCTCCCCATTCCAAAGTTCATTCCTAGCCACAGTTTACTTCATGTCCTGTGGGGAGTCTTTGTTCCAGCTGACCATCCTCTAGTGTGCACTCAAACAGCTGTTTAACTCCTGGTTTTGGAAGAAGACCCCATCGAAGAATTCTGAGTTGGTTGTTACTCCAGATGTTAAAATAATATTTGACAATCAGGATTATGATATGTTTTGGTTGGCGTATTTATGGCATACATGAGATGATCAACTTGACCTTTGATGAATTCTGACATAGTAACTTACTGAACCTCCCATACCAAGATCTCATGCTGTTCTCAGCCCTGGCTCCCTCATTTTAATGAGTCTGCCTCATAGTCACTCTGGCCCCAACACAAGTATCAGAGGGTTGTTGACCAGCCTTTGCCTCTTTAGACTGGGAGACTTGAGGACACAGGCCATTGAGGATAAAACAAGCCAGAGGCATTTCCCCAGGAGCTTTCTAGTTCTACTTGCTTCTCATGTATGTGAATTGCTTCTCCTCTGCTTCTGGTCCTTCCCCCTTTTGAGCTATAGCCAGTCATTCACACACCAAAAGCCTGTAGCTGACCCTTCTAAGAACACTTTGGTTATCTTTCCAAGTACCTTTACTTTCCTTAGATTCTACTCTCATATAGGTTTCTATGGATGCCTAAGTCTTTTGCTAGAAGAATATGATGAGTAATTTTGAAGGATGGAGTTTTGCTTGAGCAAGGACGAAGCCACTTGCTGGTGGTCATTGGCCTTCATTTATCCCACCAGAAGCAGAGCTATCACCTTCTCTAGCTTACCTATCTATCTTCCACCCATCTCAGCAGGTTCTTCCAGGCCACTCCGTGGACAGGAAGATCTGCTTGCCAGAGCACATAGTCTTCTATATATATGCCCAGTCCGTGGCATGTCAAGGGCCTGTAGCAGTCACCATACACAACTTCACTGGCCCTTTGGTTTGTTGCTGGCACCTCTGCTAGAAGTGGGAATGTTGAATGCTCTTAGTTTGATGGGAAGATATAGGGGAGGGGCATTGTGATGTCATAGAACCAAAGAATGCTTCATGTGACCAAAAAACACCTTTTAGAATTTGGTGCCAGAAAAAAACCTTGTTCAGGAAAAAAAAAGTATGTGTCTGCCTTTTAAGGTAAAAATAACAATGTGAACTCAGTTTTTGTCTTCCCCTGGGCACAGTGAATCAGGAGTAATGACAAAATTGGAGGGATTCCAGCAGCAAGCTGGTGGTCTCTTCACAGTGTCTCCAGGGAACATCTTTTGTAAGCTTCACCAGAGCCTCCTCACACCCCCTCCTGCCTTGACGTTAGCTTCAATCTCTGCAGGAAAAATTGATGATGGGAATTCTAGACGCCCAGAAAGACCCTGGAGATCAGTAGGCTGCAAAAGAGGAGAGATGCAGTCATTAATGGCCGTCTCTATTCACCACATTAGCGGGTACCCCAGTGAGTACGCATGAACAATGAGCGACTAAAATAGACAAGTAAATCTGTCTGTAGTAGATAAGGCTCATTTTTCACAAGCTCAAGCTCTGTCTGGGATGGAAGTTAGTTCCTTTCTTCCCCTATTCAGCTACTGCAGCCACAAAAGCTTCCCTATCTTTGTAATACTAAACGTTTGTTTCTTGATGGCCATCTTCCTGCCCCTCTCTACTCTGTTCCATTTGGAAGGAGGCTGGGACCCTGAACTCTGCTTAGATTCTACATGCTGCTTAGACTGTGTAGATCCTGCCCTTGGGGACATGGTCAGGAGGTGAAAAGGCAAGGAGGGACAAAGGAAGCCTTCCTGGTTTTTCTTACTGCCCATAATAGCATCGCAGAGGGTGGGCTTTAGCTCCAGAAGCATTAACAACTATAGTGGGGATTATGGGTGTGGAATAGCGTGGTGCTTGGGTGAGCATTGGCTTAGACAGTACCGGGGGTTGACAGGGGTCATTTGGCAGCCTGGCTCCTAAAATATCAGGAAGAGGATAATATCAGCTTCCCCACTAACAGTATGAGCAGAGGGCCCCAAGCAACTTCCTTCCACTTGGGGAAGGGGTCCCAGAGTACAGAGTCATTTTCCTTGTTAGCTCTTTATCTGGGCTTACAAGTTCCAATATTTCTAGTCTCTTGCAGACCTCACTGCTCCCTTTCTCTTGCTTTGGCCTTCAGAATACTTTAGTAAGCAATGCCCCGAATGCACTTCCAGTATTTGCAGCACACAGAGCAACTTCTGTAGTCTAGACAACATGCTGACTGACACATCTTCCCTCTGTGGAAAAGGGTTAGTCCCCGGCCCCTGCCTAGACACGCCAATGTGCATGTGAGCTTCTGAAGGGGCTTCTCCTACTAAAGGAGTTCTTCCCAGGGTCTTGGGGCCATGCATTTTTCCACCCTTGACCTTCTGCTGAGAACAATGGAAGGAATGCCTGTGGCTGGGCTAGTACCATGTCTCCCCTACAGTGCTATTAGCTTCCTTTCTGTGGGACCATCTCTATAAACTAAAAATAAATCTCTTCATGTCTTGGAGAAATTAAACTTGCCAACTTTTAGACACATTACCTGAAGCCCCCATCAGTTCTCTGCTGCATGTGATCCATGGCCATGTAAGAACAAAGCAGAAATCCCTATGGGAGGAAGAGATTAGGAAGATGATTCCCTACCCCTAAAACGTGGTTTTTTGTTACTGTGCTGGTTACTAAATATAAAGACCCATTCAGGGTTTCCCCTCTCTATTTTCACATCCTCTGTTCACATGGCACTTTGATTCCAACCAGCAGGTCTCAGGCCATTCTTTCCCTTGGCTGTGAGAAAGTAAATATTAGTAAAACTCTGTGCCTGGGCTCTGCAATGCCAATTGTCATATCATAGAGACTGTCACTGTGCAGCTTCCTGCCCTGATTCACTCCACAATGACATACAGGGGATGTTTACACATTTCTTGCCAAGGAACAAGCTGTCTCCTTAGATATGTGGGTATAACTTTTAAAATAATTTACTTTTGGTTAAAAGCATAAATAGAGGAATATGGTGGTTTGAATGAAAATGGCCCTCATAGGCTCATATATTTGAATACTTGGTTCCCCATGTTGGTGGAACTGTTTGGAAAGGCTTAGAAGGTGTGACCTTGTTGGAGGAGGCATGTTGCTGGGGGCCAGCTTTGAGGTTTCAAAAGACCTGCACCATTCCCAGTGTCTCTCCCTGTACTTCTACTTAAGGATCGAGAAGAAAGCTTTCAACATGTCCTTGCTCTGTCATCATGGACTCCAACTCTCTGATAGCATGAGTCCGACTTACACATTTTGTCTTAGAAGTTGCCTTGGTCATGTATTTTATCACAGCAATAGAAAACTGACAAGGATGGGTGTACATCATCACTATTATATAATTCCAGATTATTTTTTATTATCCTTAAAGAACGGACCCATTTATTAACTTACTCCTCCTCCTTTCTCTTCCAGATCCCTCCTGCTTAGTATATGCGTCTCTGGATTGTCCTACTATGAGTACTTCCTTTGAATGGAATCTAAGCATGCAGGAAATGTTATCTTCTCTGCCTGCCTTCTTTCACTTACTGTAGTGTTGCTCCAGATACATTTATGTTGTATTGTGGGCCAATAACTCCTTTTTACTGGCTCCATAACACCCTATTATATAGCTATTCATATTTTAATTTTCTATTATTAGTTGATGGTCATCTGGTGTGGTGGTTTATATCCTCAACAGCAGGATCTAGAATCACTGGGAGATAAGGTTCTAGGCTTGCTTGTGAAAGGCTACATCAGATTTGTTTTTGGACACGCCTGGGAAGAATTATCTAGGGTAGGTTAATTAAAGTGGGGAGACCCACCTTAACTCTGTGTGTTGCCATTTCATTAGTTAGGGAGAAAGTGAGCTGAGTAGTGGCATCATTGATCTCTGCTTCCTGCCTGCAGTTGCAGAATGACTAGCTACTGCAAGCTTCTGGTCCTGTGACTTATTTACTAAGATAGACTATACCCTTGAACTGTGAGCCAAAATATCCACACTTCAGTTGCTTTTGTCAGTTTTTTTTTTTTAAACCACAACTAGAAAATAGACTAATATAGAAACTTGGTACTGAGAAGTGGGGCTGTTGCTGGGATATATCTGACCATGCGATTCTTAGGCACTTAGAACTGGTATAGGGGAGAAATGCAGACAATCTGGAAATTTGGCATGGAAAAGCCCTTGAACACTTTGTCTTAGTTAGGGTTTTACTGCTGTGAACATGACCAAGACAACTCTTAATAAGGACAACATTTAATTGGGGTTGGCTTACAGGTTCAGAGGTTCAGTCTATTATCATCAAGGTGGGAACACAGCAGCATCCAGGCAGACATGGTACAGAAGGGGCTGAGAGTTCTACTTCTTCACCTGAAGGCTACTAGCAGAATACTGATTTCCAGACAGCTAGGATGAGGTCTTAAAGCCCACACCCACAATGACACACCTACTCCAACAAGGCCACACCTACTCCAACAGGGCCACACCTTCTAATAGTGCCACTCCCTGGGCTGAGCATATACAAACCATCACACACTTCAAGGAAAACTGAATGGGCAATTCCAATAGGAGAGCCAGAGACAAGAATTCTAAGAAGCATGTGGACAGTGAAACTCTCTCATGGAGTTTTGTGGGGAGCAATGACTCTGTGTGGAACGAGGCAAGGAGCCACTTGTGTGATATCCTGCCAAAGACTCTGGCTGCGCTCGGCCTGTGTCCTGAGAACTCAAGGGAGGTTAACTTTAAAAATAATGGACTGGTCTGGGCCAGAGCACTGAGCAGACCTTGGGTGGCAGCTCTGCCCCCAACATCCAAGAACCCAGAGGAAGCAGGGATCCCAGGTGCTCGAACTCAGGCAGTATCTTAGGTAAGCAGACAGCAGGGCCCGCCCTAAACAGGGAGTAACTGGGAACCAAAAGGAACCAGGAAGTCACTCCTGGCACAGAACACTGGTTCCTTCCTGTCTGGGACAGAGCACTGAGCAGATCTTGTGTGGCAGCTCTGCCCCCAACATCCAAGAACCCAGAGGAAGCAGGGATCCCAGGCACTCGAACTCAGGCAGTATCTTAGGTAAGCAGACAGCAGGGCCCACCCTAAACAGGGAGTAACTGGGAACCAAAAGGACCCAGGAAGTCACTCCTGGCACAGAACACTGGTTCCTTCCGGTCTGGGCCAGAGCACTGAGCAGACCTTGGGTGCCAGCTCTGCCTCCAACATCCAAGAACCCAGAGGAAGCAGGGATCCCAGGTGCTCGAACTCAGACAGTATTTTAGGTAAGCAGACAGCAGGGCCTGCCCTAAACAGGGAGTAACTGGGAACCAAAAGGACCCAGGAAGTCACTCCGGGCCTGGAACACTGGTTCCTTCCAGTCTGGGCCAGAGCACTGAGCAGACCTTGTGTGGCAGCTCTGCCCCCAACATCCAAGAACCCAGAGGAAGCAGGGATCCCAGGCACTCGAACTCAGGCAGTGTCCTAGGTAAGCAGACAACAGGGCCCGCCCTAAACAGGGAGTAACTGGGAACCAATAGGACCCAGGAAGTCACTCCTGGCCCGGAACACTGGTTCCTTCCGATCTGGGCCAGAGCACTAAGCAGATCTTGGGTGGCAGCTCTGTCCCCAACCTCCAAGAACCCAGAGGAAGCAGGGATTCCAGGCGCTCTAACTTGGACAGTGTCTTAGAAACTAGTTCTCAGATCTGAGGCCTAGATCAGACCTCTGCCAGGTCTGCTGTTGTGTGGACCCTGGATTCCACCTGAGACATACTGGAAGGTCCACTCAATCCAGAGCCACAGAGGAACAAATGAACTCAGAGCTTCAGACAACATATCCTGAGATATTCTAGAGGAGACACTGCACCCAGAACAGCAGACACCTAGCTGGACTACTACCTTGGAGGCACCATATCCTGAGGCATCCTAGAAGTACCACTGTAATCAGTGCAGCTGGAAAAGATCACAGAGACATCTGGACCCCTAGAAGATCAGACACAAGCTAGATAACTGGAAAGACAGGCTTCAGTCAGAGACAGCAAGTACAGGCAGCACTAGAGTTAACCAGATGGCAAAAGGCAAGAGCAAGAATGTAAGCAACAGAAACCAAAGTTACATGGCATCATCAGAACCCAACTCCCCCATCAGAGCAAGCCCTGAACACCCCATCACACCAGAAAAGCAGGAATCAGAATTAAAATCACTTCTCATGATGATGATAGAGGGCTTTAAGAAAGACAAAAATAACACTCTCAAAGAACTTAAGGAGAGCACTGGTAGACAGATAGAAACCCTTAAAGAGGAAACACAAAAATCCCTGAAGGAATTGCAAGAAAATGCAACCAAACGGGAAAAGGAATTAAACAGAACCATGCAGGATCTAAAAATGGAAGTAGAAACACTAAAGAAATCACAAAGGGACAATACCCTGGAGATAGAAAACCTAAAAAAAAAAAAAAATCAGGAGTCATAGACACAAGTATCACCAACAGAATACAAGAGATGGAAGAGAGAATCTCATGTGCAGAAGATACCATGGAAAACATTGACACAACTGTCAAAGAAAATGCAAAATACAAAAAGCTACTAACTCAAAATATACAAGAAATCCAAGACACAATGAGAAGGCCAAACCTAAGGATAATAGGTATAGATGAGGGGGAAGACTCCCAACTAAAAGGACCAGTAAATATCCTCAACAAAATTATAGAGGAAAACTTCCCTAACCTAAAGAAAGAGATGTCCATAAATATATAAGAAGCTTACAGAACTCCAAATAGTTTAGACCAGAAAAGAAATACTTCCTGCCATATAATAGTCAAAACATCAAATGTACATAACAAAGAAAAATACTAAAAGCAGTAAGGGAAAAAGGCAAAGTAACATATAAAGGCAGACCTATAAGAATTACACCAGACTTCTCACCAGAGACCATAAAAGCCAGAAGATCCTGGACCGATATCATACAGACCCTAAGAGAACACAAATGCCAGCCCAGACTACTATACCCAGCAAAACTGTCAATCATTATTGATGGAGAAACCAAAATATTCCATGACAAATCCAAATTTACACAGTATCTCAACACAAATCCATCACTTCAAAGAATAATTGGTGGAAAACTCCAACACAAGGAGGGAAACTACAACCTAGAAAAAGCAAGAAAGTAATCTTCCAAAAACCCCAAAAGAAGATAGTTACACAAACATATCTCCACGGATGTTAGTCCAAAAGCTTGGATTAGCGACTCAACCCACAGACCACATGAAGCTCATGAAGAAGGAAGATCAAGAGGGGATACCTCAGTTCTACTTAGAACGAGAAACAAAAATGCTCAAGGGAGCAAATAGGGAAACAAAACTTGGAACAGAAACTGAAGGAGGGGCCATCAGGAGACCATTCCACCTGGGTATTCACCCCATGTACAGCCACCTAATCTAAACACTGTTGTGGATGGCTGGAAGTGCATAATGTGAGGAACATGATATAGCTGTCTCCTTAGAGGTCAGCCAAAGACTAAAACACTCAGAGGACAATGTTCACAATTAACCACTGATATGATCAGGGGTTTCCCAATGGAGAACTTAGTGAGAGGACTGAAGGAGCAGAAAGGGTTATTGACCCCAGGTGGAAAGCAACAATACCAAACAACCAGAGCCCCCCCCCCCAGGGTCTAAACCACCAGCCTGGGAACACATAGGGAGGGACCCAAGACTCCAGAGGTATATGTAGGGGAGGATGGCCCTGTCAGACATAGGTGGGAGAGGAGTTTCTTGGTCCCATAAAAAAAATGAATGAAAAATGAATGAATGAACACACAGTGGGGGGGGGATGTGAGGGCGGGGGGGGATAGTGAGGGGGGTAGGTGTGGTCACTGCCTCATAGAAGCATGAGGAGGGGGATGGGATAGGTTTCTGGGTGGTGGGAGGAAGTAGGGTAAGGGGATAAAATCTGAAATGTAAATACTAGAACCAATTTTAAGAAGCGGGGAAAAAAACAGTCTTCAGAACCAACATCTTTAAAAAAAAATGTCAGGCCCCTGGGGGTGGGAAATTTTTTTTTTCTTGATACTAAAACTTGTTCTGAGAATTGTATATTGCAGAATACACAGCCTTGGTGTATCTACTCATCAAGCATACTGAGCAGACCTGCCCAAACCTCCGGTGTTCTGGAATTCCATCTGGATTCAGTGAAGACACAGCATCAGAGGCTTATCAACTTATTCTCCCCCCCACCCCTCTTCTAAAATCTCAACGCCCTTAATCAGCTTGAAGAAGTTAAAGAAGAGTCAGCGCCCCTATTCCCTGAGCTTGGGGACTAATGTGGTTAATAATGGTCTGTCTTTCTAGGGACAAGTAGTGGTTTTGTTGGAACAGGGGGGATTAGCTAGGACTTACTGCATAGCCATAACCTACTGGTAGAAATCTGTATAATTATTATCAAGATGAAGTTATAAATTCTTAAATGGTACAAAATTTACTTTGATCTCAAATTTAAGGTTTTCATTGGTACGAGCTCCTTATTAATATAAAAGTGAGATGAATATTGATACGCTCATGGGCATTGTGCCTGTATAATACCTTTAGGAATACAGGGCCTAGACCCAGCCCTTTTTTAACTTTTTTAACTTATTTGGGACGGTTAACCTATGAGTTAAGGGACTATAGCAAATTCATATTTTTGGGTTTATTGTTAGGGTGCTTTCCATATTTTACTTAGAAATAGCTGAGAGGAGTTAACAGAAAACAGTCCAGGTTACCTTACATGGATAGTTGGTTTTCAAAACATCAGAAGTCCATAGAACTGATGCTACAAATATTTATATATTAATGTTCATATTGATTAGAGACCTGTCTGCTCCTGACAGCTCCCTGTCGTGGATTCTAAGAAGAAAATGAGCATCCTTGGGGTTACTCCAGTTGTGTGGTAACAGCCACTAGGCAAGAATTGCCTCTCTCCATCTACAGACAAATTACTGTCTAGAAAAGGACACACATGCAGAATAGTCGACTGATTATATCTGCCTAGACAGAGTAATCAGTCCTTAATAATCCTGCATCACCAAGGTCTGTCAGATGATTCTGGGCCAGAAGGCTGAAGATTTGATGCTCCAACGTTCGGTAGTATAGGGGCTTTTCAGGTGTTCAGAGGTCTCTATAAATTGGCTAAGTTTTAGAAGCTATGATTTGTGCTTCCCACAATTATAGTTAACTCAGTCATTCTGGATTTCTGATGGGGTTGAAAACTTATAGCTATTTACCGTAAGAGAAAAGATTTGAGTGGATGGTCGGCAGCTGACATTCATCCTAAAGCCAGGTTCAGAACTAAATGTTTTAGTTAGGATAGATGACAGAGGTGCTGGTTAGTCAACAAAATGATGGACTGGGTATTAAGACTATCTTGTACCTCACTGGTACAAATTGGCATAATTATGCTCTAATTGTATTTTGAGAGAAAAGTTTTATTTTAACAGGAAGGGTGATGTGTAGGAGGAGCTAAGGTAGGAGGAGTACTGAGAGGAAGAAAAGGAGTAAGAAGAGGAGGAGAAGAAGGATAGGAGAAGCTAGGTGATGAAAGAGAGAAAGAGGGGGGAGACAGGGAGGCAGATATTAATGTATCTCCACTAGTCAAAGATAGTTGTTATATCTAGGTCGGTCAGTGGGTTACACCTCTGATTGAACAATTCCAAACTTATAACGCTTATGATTAACATTATTTTAAAAAAATGCAAAAAGGAAAAGGGGGCATGGGATAGGGGTTTTCTAAGGGGGGGGGAATGGGGAAAGGGGATGGCATCTGAAGTGTAAATAAAATATCTAATAAAAAAAATAATGGACTAACTTACTTGGAGGAGGACATTTCAGAGCAGGAGAGTCAGTATTCAGGCTGCGTCATGGTTACTGCTCACTACTCACACACAGGTTCACAATGAGAGACAGTAAAATGTGCAGCAGAAAGGACAGGAAGAGGAGAAAGGTGTGTGCTCAATTTAAAGTGTCAGAAAATGAGGGTGCAAATGATGAAGCCCTTGTAATTGTTAAAGAGATTAGAAACATTAAAGAGAAATGTAGCATCATGGGACAGCAGGAAAGGTGCTGTAAGGATAAGACCCTACTCATCAAGGCTTTGTCTTGTGAAAATAAGTTTATTTAAAATGAGAGAGCCTAAATAAAGAGTGCTGTTCAAGGGATCCCTGACCTTCATAACATCTGTCCTGGACATGTGTTCTGAGTCAGCACACAGAGGCTCACTCAACTATGTTGGCATTCCAAGCAGGCCCGGCTCCATCCTGAGCTGGCAGCAGAATGACAGTGTCACTGTTTTTACTTCATCAGGTTCATGCAGTGGTCTTTCAGGGCTGCCTCTGCCATGGTTTTGTAGGCATGAATGATTAAGGGGGGTGGGTCTCGGAATCTTACTTCACAGTTTCAGAGAAGCACTGGATGCAGAAGATGACAGGACCATGGGATATATGCAAAGGGAAGCTTTAAGCTTGGCCTAGAGTTGGAGTTGAGCCCAAAGAGACAGTGTGTGTTGCAAGTAGAAAAGCCAGACAGCAAGGTATGGAACCACAGGATTTGATGCTTGCCCTTTAGTGTGGATCTGTTCATTCTTTCTAGCACCTTATTCTCCACTTGTTAATGGGAATGCTTATTCCATGTCATTATGTGTTAGAAACATGTGTATTATGAGTGTTTTGTGTATATATATATATGTGTGTGTGTGTGTGTGTGTGTGTAGGTGTGTACATGTGTGCACATGCATGCAGAGACTGTAGGAAAGTGAGTTTCTTACATAGACAATGCTCTTACTTGCTGAACCATCTCTCCAGTCCATGTAACTTGGTTTGTTTTTTTTTTTTTTTTTTTGATTGTACAGATATCTCAGAGATTTTTCTGAGTCTCTGAAGAAACTTAGCATTTAAACGTTTAAACAGTGCTGAATCTGTTGCAGACCATGGAGTCTTTTTATGTTGAAATGAATGAATTTTTTTCATTATAAAATGTCCATAAGCCTGTGGGGACAAAGAGAGGATGGTTATGGCTTAAAGTGATACATTTGCATGTCAGATTGACAAGGGGTAGAGTTGTAATGGTTAATGTTGTCAACTGGACAGGATCTGCTTCTTGCTCACAGATACAATGTAACCATCTTCACAGTGCTTCTTGCTCACAAATACAATGTAACCATCTTCACAGTACTTCTTGCTCACAGATACAATGTAACCATCTTCACAGTGCTTCTTGCTTGCAGATACAATGTTACCAGAAGCCTCATGCTTCTAATATTTCTTTAGTACCATGATGGACTACCCCTCAAATCATGAACCAATCTGAAGCCTTTCTCTTTTGTTTCTTTGATTAGAGTATTTTATCATAGTGACAAAACAAATAGGAAACACACCTGGGGTGTTTTTACTCTCTGATGATGATGAATATCCATCCCGCCTATGAGCTCTCATATACAAGCTCCTGTGTGAAGAGCTTTCAGCTCTACTGGGCCAGGTTGCTAACAAAGGGACTTGTAGATGAAAACCTGTGTTACGTGTTTTGAGGAAATGCTAGATTGCCTTCCTACGTTGACATGCTGTTTTATACTTTCCCCTTCCTGTTATAAGCAGGCTCTAACTTCTCTGTAACTATCATTTGGCACTTACTAATTCATAAAGTATCCAGGACCTGAGAAATTTTCATTGAAAACTCAAGACCAGGTTTAGTAACATATCAACAGTCTTATCTGGTGGTCATGATGTCTGGCACATCTGTTCCTCAGACATGGCTGTGGTAGTGTGGATGACTTTGTATTTCTACACACTGTTCAGTTACTAAATGTCATTTTACAGGGAACTAAGGAGATGACTAGGAGGGTAAGAGTGCTTGCTATGTATGTAAGTGGACCTGTGTTTGAATCTCCAGAAACCACAGAAGAGTCAGACAGTCATATGTACCTATAGACTCAGTATTGTGGGGCAGACACGCAGCTCCCAGGAGCTTTCTGGCCAGCCAGCCTAGATAAAACAGAAAGGTTCAAGTTCAGTGAGGCCCTATTTCAAAAAATAAGATGAATGCAGATTGAGAAAGAAGTCTGCCATCCTAGGCTCTGGCCTAGGCATGCACACTCACCAGCACACACGAGTGTGTCCATCACTACACATACACATTACAAATAATAAAAGAACACACAAATAAATGTCAGTTCACAGGATATCCTGGGGTAGGAGTTGTCCTAAGAATTTGTTATTCCTTTTGTCCTTTGGAGGATTTAATTTTCTTGTATGTGATAGATAATTTTGATTTTTATCTTGATTAAGGAGTAACTAGACAGTAGTGAAGTGTACCTTTGGTGTATCTGTATGAGTGTTTCTAGAGAAGATTAATTGAGGTGGTGTCTCAGAGTTTCTATTGCTGTGATAAAATACCAACACTAAACACAGCTTGGGAGGAAAGGTTTATTTCAACTTATATCTCTCAGGTCACACTCCATCACTGGGGGAACAGGAACTCACACCAGAATTTGGAGGCAGAAACAGGAGCAGGGACCTTGGAAGAAAGCTGTTTACTGGCTTGCTTTCCATGACTTGTGCAGCCGCTTTCTTATACCGTCCAGGACCACCTACCCAGAGGTGGTACCACCTACAGTGGACTGGACCTTTTCACAGCAACTGTTAATGAAGAAGATGCCCTACAGACTGGCTTGTAGGCAAATCTAAGTGGAGACATTTTCTCAGTTAAGAGTCCCTCTTCCTTTGTGTCAAGATGGTATAAAACTAGCCAGCACGAGTGAGGGTAACACCCTGAAGGTGGAAAGCACCATCCTGGACTGAATAAATAGGGGAAAGTGGGACTGAAGATATGGCTGAGAGGGTAAGAGTTCTTACCCAGCACCCACAGCGGGTGGCTAACAGCTACATTCAACATTCTCTCCTGGAATCCATAGGCACCTGCACTCATGTGTACATACCTATCTCCTTGTAATTAAAACACAAAAGCAAAAAAAAAAGTGTGTGTGTGTGTGTGTGTGTGTGTGTGTGTGTGTGTGTGTAAAACAAAAGCAGACCGACACTGGCATTTTCTTTGTGCTGCTTCTGGGTCCCCTGAGATGTCATCAGGAAGCCTTAAGCTCTGCTCCTGAGGCCATGCTTTCCATACCATGATGGACTGTGTCTTCTGATGTTTGTCCACACGAGGCTTGGAACAGACCACACCAGACCAAACGGTTCCAAATGGGGTTTATTTAGGAGCTAGGGAAAAGCTGGAGGGGAGGATGGAAAGAAGAAGAGGAAGAAGAGATGGAAGAGAGAAAGGTCAGGGGGTTCTGCCTATTTATATGGGTGGTAACATAGCCTCTTGCAGGTAAGGGTGGGAGGTAGCCAGGTGGATTCTGAGAATGTATGGCTGTTGCCTTGGCAACGATGTGGGGGGTCACCTAGAAGTGATGTCACTGGGTTCGGAGCCTGATACCAACAACTCCTCTAGTCACTACCAGGATAAAGTCTTCCTTAAACCGCTTCTTATCAGGTCTTTGGTCACAGCCATGAGAAAAATAGTAAACTGTGTTTAGAGCTCAAAGAATGATAAGAGGAGAAATCGAAAATGCCACCTCCTTCCTTGGAACCCCCGACATCAACCTACATCCCAAACCATGAGGAGGATCTGGCAGGTGTGCAGGTCCAGCACTCCACTGCAGTGTAACCACAGCAGCCTTCTCATGTACGTCCTCTACTGCTTCTGTGGACATGTTTTTATGTGTCCCACTGAGACGCTCACACTGGTGGATGGGTCCAATTAGTTGCTTGCTGGCTGATGCTGGTTTTGTTTGGCCTTTATGATTTCCTGAAGACTGGCAAGTCTCCAAGTGGTTTAGCTTAGCTGGAAGAAATCAGAGGTTCTGGCAGCCCTGGGTCTCCAGCTCACATGTGGCTGATGGCTGGTAATGATCGGTCCACGGGTGTGGTGAGAATGGGGTGTGAACTCACTTGGCCACTGGGCTCCCTCCTTGCCTTTTGATACTTATCTGCTGTGTTTCCTGATTTCACTGAGATGACCGATTTTGAGAAGTGCTGGGACTCCTTTTCCTTGTCTTCCTATGTCTTCCCATGATATAAGACTACCACACATGGTGTTTCCATGGACCTCCCACAAGCTGGCCTTCTTTATCACTGTGGTGCCCAGCTCCAACATGTTACACCTGCCTGAGGGCTCTTTTGAGTTCTGGATGCATCAAATCACAACTTCTGTAGCCTCACAAGCAGAAGTAATCTGAGAAATACTCTCTAGTGGAATGAAAAGCTGAGAAGTGAAAGGCTCTGGTCTGAGTGCTTATTGACATGCGTGCTGTAAATATACTGTGTGTGGCTGCTTTCAAACTACCTATGTTTCTCACTGCACAGGGCTGGGAATAGAGCCTTAGGAGCCAAACATTCCTACCCAGTAGATACCTGCAATCTCAAGAGCTTTGATGCTAGCTGAATAGAATAGTTTGGACATGGTGAGTTTTAAATACTATTTTATTTTTTAAATAAAGTTTAGTTAGTTCTGTGTTTCTATTTTTTTAAAATAATAACTATCTAGGGGCTAGAGAGATGACTCAGTGGTTAAGAGCACTTGCTGCTCTTGCAATGGACCTAGGTTTCTCTGCACCCATATGGTGGCTAATAATCATCTGTAACTCTAGTTCTAGTGAGCTGGCATGTTCTTCTGGTCTCCTTGGGCACCTGTGTACACATAGAGAGTGAATATATATATGTATATATATATATATATATATATATATATATATATATATATATATATATACACACACACATGCATAAATATCACCCCTTTTGGGTTGGGTTTTTAGATAGTCTAGGCTGACCTTGAACCGTCTATGTAGTCAAGAGTGGCTTTAAACTTCTGATCTCCCTCACCTCCCATATGTTGAGATTATAGGCTATGTCACCCTGACCAGTGGTACTAGGAATTGAACCCAGGCTTCATGAATATTAGGTAAGTATTTTATTAACTGAAATAAAATGCAGATCACTGTTTCTGGCTCAGGAGGTCTTAGGTAGGCTATTTCTAACAAGTTCCTAGGTGATGCCTATTCTGCTGGTCCGGGGACCACTTTGGAAGAGTGAAGCTATGCCAACATTAGTTCACAGTTTGTTTCCTTTTGCAGAATGGGCCAGGTTTGTCTAAAGAAACTCATCCGTAATCCTTACTTTCAGATAGTGATCTCTACCAGGTGACAGAAGGCGTGATGATTGGCAGATACCTACATATATAGCACTGGACCCTGAAGACAATGTGGCTGCTCTAAAGACTTTAAAATGATCTATGAATCTTCACAGTGCCCTTGTCTCATCTCACAATAACATACAGGCAAAATGCAAAAGGAAGTGGGGTGGCAAACAGCAGAACCATCACTCTGAAGGTCACTACCAGCTTCCTGGTAAAAAGGCAGCACAAGTGTCTGACTTATGTCACTATGGACTACTTATTGGTGGACTTGGAACTGAAGAATGAGGATGGAGTGTAGAAAGGGAGATTGCTTTTCATCCCCCTATGGGCAAATGCCAAGAAAAGGCAGAGGCTAGGTAGAATTTTCCAGAGGAGCATAGCCAGTAGGAGGAATACTTTCATACATACTTACATATGTGCCTAGATTTTTACATTTATCTTATGCTAGAAGATTCTGGCTCATACACCATGGAGGCTGAGAAGCTTCACAGGGTGCCATCTGCAAGCAGGAGACCCAGGAAAGCTGCTGGTGTCCTTTAAAAGCCTGAAAGCTTAGATTCCTGGCTGTGAATCCACATCTGAAAGCCAGCAGCACAGAGGGCAGGAGATTGTTATTCCAGGGGCACCTCATAATTTTGATTTGCATTGGTTTACTGGCTAACACTGTTAGGCCCTTCTCCATATGCCAGGTATATCCATTTTACAAAACAATTTGGCAGTACATTTCAAAAATTACTAAATGTGCATATAATTTTATCATAATACTTTGATTCTGGAATTTGTTCCAAGAAACAATTATGGATAGCTAAGAAGTCCTCTGAAAAGATGTCCAGCATTATAGGAGGCATGTAAGCCTTGTGCTTACAGATAACCAGGAATGTTAAAGACACAGCGTTGTCTCTTCAAAGAGAGAGATGTATAACCTCCTTTCCACTCAGAAGCCTGGGTACAGATGTGGTTAGTAGCCTGGTGACCTCCAGACCCTCATCTTAAGCCTGTTTGTCTCAGTCCATATATACTGCTATCCTTCCCAAGACCAGTAACCTTTTCATTTATTGGATATTTTATTTATTTACAATACAGATATCATCTCCTTTCTCCATTCTCCGCAGAATTCCCCATCCTATCCCCACTCTTTCTTTATGCTTTTATACCATTTTGATTACATGCATGTATTAAGATCAGTTCTAGGTTGAGGGTCTAGCAATACAATAGATGCAAACAGTCAAGGAACAAGCAATACAATAAACACAAATAGTCAAAAAAAAAAAAAAAAAAACCCAAGGCATCAAGCTCAATTACATGAACACTCCTGTGATCACTGTTTCTAAAGGCTTATCAGGATGACCAAAGTATCTGAGCCTAGTTCCCTGTCCTAGCCCAAGATCATTTTCTTGTTCTAGCTAAAGTTTAGATTCCTGTCTGAAATTACTTCTTTGTTCTAGCCTAATATTTAGATTCCTGTCTGAGATTACTTCTTTGTTGTAGCCTAAGATTTAGATTCCTACCTGAAATTGCTTCTTTGTTCTAGTCTAATGTCAGATTCCTTCCTGAAGCCTACTTCCTTGTTCTTGGCCAATGTCATATTCATGCCAAGCAGCCCATTTCCTTGTCTTTGGCCCATGTCAGATTCTTGCCAGGCAGCCCCAAAGGCTCTCCACCTTTCCCCTTTTTTATTTCATTAACATGACTGAACCTGTCTTAGGTCATTCTGACAAGAATGCCTTCCTTACCCATCATGGAATATGCATTATCAAAACCAATGCACTTCTGTCTTAGGTTGGTAAGGTTCTGGAGACCTGTAATCTTGAGCCTATTTATCTCAGTCAATCTACAGCTTGATCCTTCCCCAGATCATTATTTACCTTGAGCCCATTTCCTCAGTTAATCTATAGAACCTACCCTTATGGAAAATGTCATTTGCCCTTTACAAGAATTTTGATGTTATCTTGCCTTAAGCTTTGTTGTGTACATGGGATTGAGTTAATTATCATCAGGAACCTTCTTCCAAATTGTGCTGTTCTTAAATATGCCTGAAATAAACTACCTGGTGTCAGACTTATGAAGTTTAAATCAACACTGGCTACAGAGTCCTGATGAATCCAACTTCCTTTTGCCTGCCTCTCATGGATGATACTCTGCTGGTCTTGGTGTTTGCAGACATCCCACATTCCCTCCCTCACACCATATTATGTAGACACGGGAGTCTATATAATAGACAATAATTTAACTATATGGGAGGGCTGCTGAGGAGTAGTGTCTTCCTCATGACAGGGCCACTACGTGTGTGAATTCACAGTAGATGTGGCAACCTGTGCAAGTCAAGCAGTTATTAATGATAAACAGCTCCTGAAAGTAAGTTTCCTCAGGGACGTAGCCTTTGCTAGGTTTCCCATGCTCCAAGCGGATGGACCCACACCAGCACAAAGGAGGATAACACTGATTAGATTCAGTGAGTTATTAAAAAACTTAAGAGACTGTGCAACTGGGAGAAGAACATGGTTGGGGGGGTCCAGGAGGAGTTGGAGGGGGGAAAGGGTAGTTATAATAAAATATATTGTGTGTATATATGACTTCTCAAAGAACAAATTAAAACATTTCAAAAGTCCAACCATAGATTATTGATTAAATTAATCCATTCATTAAATGAAATCTGATAAAATAATTAGAGATAATTATATGAAGACTAATGGCATTGTCAAAGAAAACTGCATACTGTGAAAGATTAAAACCCTAAATTTATTTTTAAATGTATGACTATATAGAGAAGAAGGGTCTAAAGACATAACCCAGAATGCTAACAATGAAATAGGTACAGAAAATACAAACTGACAGTGCCTTAGAGATGATTCTTCCAAAATAAAATCCACAATAGAATTACTATGTGATTCTGAATTCTGATTCTGGATACAGCAAAAATAAAATAAAATAAAACTAGAGTTTCAAATAGATATCTGTAGACTGTGATCCTGGCAGCATTATTCATTATATCAAAGGATAGGTGCAAACTAAGGTTTTGTATCAATTACCTTAAGATGTAATCCACATACCACAGAACACATACATTTAACATACAGAATAGTCTTTGTATAATCATAGTTTTGTCACCCTCACAATAATCAATTTTAGAACACTCTTGATGCTTCAAAGAAACCATGGGCCATTATAGTTACTCTTAATCTCTTCCTGCCTAGTCTTTAGCCCTGGGCTAAGATACTTTTTTATATTATTGTGTCAAAGAATGGAAGATGTGGTCTCTTCTGCCTGCTTTCTCTTAGTGAAGTATTTCCAAGGTTCATTTGTGGTGTAGTGTGTATTAGTATGGTGTTCTATGAATAAATCTACATTGTGTTGATTTATTAATATAGATTTATTCATCTGTTTATCAGTTTGTAAATATTTTGGTCATGATAAATAATGAATATTCTTATTCAATTTTGTTTTGTTTTGGGCAAGTAGGGCAATTTGATTTCTGTTGCCATCTAAACAATAGTAGGTCTCCTAACCCACGAACACAATTGTCTCTTGATTGACTTCCATCTTCTGTAATTTCTTTCCACAATATTTTTCTTTTAAGACTTAAGATTATTTAATAATCTCCTACATTCATACAACGAGTTGTAGTCATTTTCTGCCTCCATTCTCATCTCTCATTCTCTCGTCTCCTATTGGAGCCCTTCCTCTCATTCAGTCTCCATCTTTCATTCGTATTTTCTTCTCATGTTGGACACACCAAGTTTAATTAGTTTCTTAACCAACCACGCACAATTTCTGGACTATAAGTGATATAAGTCTTTTGATAATGGCTACATTTTTGGGATTAAAATATGAGATAAAATATGAAATTTGCCATTTTAATGCATCATTTGGTGTCATTAAGTGTATTCCTACGGCTATGCAACCACAGCCATCGCGCATCACTAGAATGCTTTCATTCATCCAGTGAAGCTCCCTGCCACGGCCTTCTTTTCAGAAAGCCTAGAAACATGTATTCTACTTTCTGTCTCTAGGATTTGATTCCTCCAGATCTCTCACAAGGAATCACACAGTACATGGTCTTGTAAGGAGAATCTGATCAGTCTGTCAGAATCGGACACCCGTGAACAGAACCAGGAATTAAGTCTTAAGAGTATATTTTACTCAGAGCAGTCAGTGCTCTGGAGAAGACAGTGGATTCATATCCTAGAGATCTAATTTCATCTCATGTCCAGCCAGCAGGCTCTATAGGGAGAAGCATAGGGAAGGAACAGAGGCAGTCATCAGTCATTCTGTTGCTCCATCTTGCCCCTCTGATCATGTGGTCAGCCACATTTTTGAGACTTGTGATCTGTTTGCCTCTCTTCCTTAGTACTAACTTCCTTAGTTACCCCTTAGTACTAACTTCCTTAGTACTCTTCCCACATCCACTAGATGTCAGGGCTCAGACAATCCTTGAAACCACCAGTCAAGCTAGGTTCTACTGGCATCAACCTTGTACTCCTCCAGGGTCATCTGGGCTCGGGGAAGGGTTAACTCACAACAGATGATTAACAGGTGTGTTTGCTCATCTACCTGTTTGCAGATTCTTTTCTGCAGTGCAGAGTGCAAGCGTGTACGTGTGTCAGCTTATTTCACATAGTACAATGTCTTCAAGGCTCATCCATGTTGTAGCATATACCAACATTTCCTTTTTTTTTTTTTTAAGCCAGCTATTACATGTGTTAGCTTTCTCATTTTCTATTGACAATTGGTTATGGTCTCCATTTGGTTATTATAAGCAACATGTGTTAACATAATGCACATGTGTCTATTTGAGTCCAAAGGATAGTTTTCTAGACACGTGTCAGAAGCAGAATTTCTGAATCATCTGGTAACTCTATTTAAATTTTTAGTTATAGGTAATTTTAATTTACTGTGGTTTTCCTATTTATGATGTATAAACAGACAATATTTTTTAAATCTATAATGTGAATATAGTTTGCATAGTAAGTGGACAATGGTCCTGTGACCCCCCCCCCCCCACACACACACACAATCTCTCAGATTCTGGGAACCTGCAATGTTTACAGTGGAGCTGATATGTGTCCCATGGAATTATTTTATGACCATCTGGTTACTTGTCTCTTTCCTTCTGCTGCCTCATGAGTCACAGCAAGTACCCCTGATGTGCTGTGTAGCAATAGGGCTTGTCTCTTTGATAGTCTGCCTCTCTTTTCTCCCCTTCACCCTTAGTGCAAAGGCATTGACCTCCTTCAGCTCTGGAGCAGGTTCCTGCTATTAACCCCTCAACAGTGTGGTCTGGTCTTCCTTTTCCCAGGCAGAACATAAAATGGGAAGGACAGAGTTCAGCTGAAAAGCCTAGCCGAACAAGCCAACATGCAAATTAGAACAAGAGTCCTGGGACTTTCCTAAGACAAACAGAGGATTTGGAAGAACAATATTTAGCAGAACTCAAAGCTCTCCCTCCTAGATTAAGAAAACAACTTGGAGCAGATAACTTAAAATATTTTTAAAACTTGTTTTGATTTTAATCTAAAAGAGACCTTACCTTATCACAGTTCCAGACAAGGTGCTTAAAGATGGAATTTGAGAGATGCAGTGTAGATGGACAAACATAAGGTAGGTGTTCTATCTACCCTTGTCTGGTCCATCCTTGGTAGGTCTCTTCTATTCCCCACCCCTACTCTTGGTTGCTTCCAGCTCCCCATCTGAGTCGTTTCCGGTTGAGTTGCTGTTGTCCAAGCGGCCTCGGGATTCCACCGAGTCCTCTTGCTTCCCTTAGGAAATTGTTCCATAGACATGTGCCCTTTGGCAAAAGTGAGTCAAGGCTCTAGGCAATTGTCAGACCTTCCTCTTTTACAGGCCAAGCTCTCCAAGGGGTTATACCACAAAGCTCAGACGCAAACGGAAGTGACCAGGCTCTGAACCCTGGCCAAGGGTGGGCCGAGACCAGAAATGGAGCTGTAGGAAAGAAGCCACAGAGCCTGGACATACACTGTTTCCAGAGGAGTCATCTTGGCCTTAAGTCCCAGATGGCCAGGTTTGACTCTGGGTCAAGGAGCTCTCATCCAATACATAGACCACTCACTCTCTTACCCGAGCTGACAGCTGGGGTTGGTAAACATTCCAGATCAAAGACCTAAACCTTGTTTAGGTTAATTAACTGTCTGATTTTCTTTTCAAATTAAAAATAAGTGTTATTAAATGCTCATGTTTTGCATGTGATGTGTAAGGAAGTGTGTGCGCCATGTTGTACATGCAAGTGAGGACAACCTTGAGGCAATTCTTTCCTACCTTTATGTGGGACCGAGGCACTGAACTCAAGCCCCCAGGTTTGTGCTCTGAGTTACTTTACTCACTGACCCACATTGCAGGTCTAAGAGTGGTTTGGTTGGTTGGTTTTTTTTTTTGTTGTTTTTTTTTTGGTTTTTTTTTTTTTTTTTTTTTTTTTTTTGGTTTTTCAAGACAGGGTTTCTCTGTGTAGCCCTGGCTGTCCTGGAACTCACTCTGTAGACCAGGCTGGCCTCGAACTCAGAAATCCCACCTGCTTTTGCCTCCCAAGCGCTGGGATTAAAGGCGTGCACCACCACTACCTGGCCAAGAGTGATTTTCAAACTGTTAAAATTGTTAATGGGAATGGAGTTTCATTCTTGAAGAATGGCATTATTTTAGAGGGGGATGGTACCAACACTCCCACAGACTTAAGAACGCTGTAGACTCTACTAGCCATGACCAGCCCATGGCCTGTGGGTTACACCCAGCCAAGGACAGCTTTGAATGTGGACCAACACAAGATCACAGACTTGTTTATACTCTCTCTGTGTGTCTCTGTGTCTCTCTCCTCTGTCTCTCCCACTCTCCCTCCTTCTCCCCATGTGTGCACGTGTCTGTAGCGTGCATGTTTGCATTGGTGTGAGCACACCTGTGTGGGTTGCACATACATATGGGTGTTGATGTTGGAAAACATTCTTGATCGTTCCTCCTACCTTATTCAGTGAGGAAGTGTCTCTCTGTCAAACCTAGAGCTCATGGAGATGGGTAGTGCTGCTGTCCCTCCCTCCTGAGACTAGAATTACAGGCACCATACCCACTTGACAATTATGTAGGCTCTGGACAACTGAAATTCAGTCCTCACAAGTGCATAGCAAGTACATAACTACTGAGCAACCTCCCCAGACACATTATTTTTTAAACTAACTTGATTGCATTGCTCTTGAATGTGAATTTTATAGACAGTAACATCATTTCCTATGAATGTCAACAGGTAAGGCAAGCTTGGACCTATGTCATAGACTAAGAATTACTTTTACTTTTAAAATAGTTGACAAAAATATTATTTTTATGTGTGTTACAGCTC
This sequence comes from Arvicanthis niloticus, assembly GCF_011762505.2. Classification (NCBI taxonomy): domain Eukaryota; kingdom Metazoa; phylum Chordata; class Mammalia; order Rodentia; family Muridae; genus Arvicanthis; species Arvicanthis niloticus. The sequence continues at coordinate 55,748,641 of NC_047658.1, forward strand.
TGAGGAGAAAGGCTTCCCCAAAGGAAGTGTTACAGCTCTGAAGGAAAAGCTATCCTGGCAGTTGGAGCCAAAGAATACTACAAAGGCACACCATTCACACAGACGCAAGAGATTTATTAAGAAAGAAACAAGAGGCTATCTTAGGCAAGACACAGCAGGGAACTGAGCAGGAGGCAGGCTTTACGTAGGGGTTCTTGGGGGGGGGGGGTCAAAGTTTTCTAGGGTGGAGATTTCCAGGGTGGTGGTGGAGTCTATAAGATTTCAAGCCAGGTCCAGGGATTGGTAGGATTTGGAGCTCAGGGGTTGGTGGGTCTTTATAGGATTTCAAACCCAGAAGTGGGTTCAGAACTTTGATCCTACAATATACAATTCAGTTCCCAACAGACATAAAGTTTTGGTAGAAACCTCGCGCCCCTGGACTCTCACCTTGTTATATAAGAGCTGAGCAGTTGCCCCAGAGACTGTGTATTTGTAAGACCACAGTGTTTGCTTTCTAGTCTTGTGTTAAATGCTGATTGGTTCCTGTGCAAAACTCTTACACAAATCCCAGAAATTAGAGGATAGGATAAAGAGGAAGAGAGAGCCAAACCACAACCAACACGTCTGAAATGGAGCGTGTCGCATACATGTCAGGAACAAGCCTGTGTATCACAAGGGACTCTATGGTTGTAATGATGGGACAAGCTGGCACCTAGTTCCAGAGAACCTGTAAGATAGCTTCTCAGAGAGGGAGAGGGAGAGACAGAGACAGAGACAGAGACACACACACACACACACACACACACAGAGAGAGAGAGAGAGAGAGAGAGAGAGAGAGAGAGAGAGAGAGAGAGAGAGAACGTGTGAGTATAGCCATGTGTGAGACATGGTACACATGTGGACATCAGATGGCTAATTTGAGGAGTCAGTTCTTTTCTCTCGACTTGTTGATGCAGGGTCTCTTGTTTCCATGAGGTTGTAATTAGGCTAGCTGTTTCACAGGCTTCCACATGATTTACTTGTCTTGGCCTCTTATCCTGTTGCAGGAATCTTGGGATTACAGATACATACTGCTGCATTTGACTTTTTGGGTGCTGGGACACTAATGCATGTCATTGAGCTTGCACAGCAAGTACTGTCACCCACTGACACATCTCATGGCTCCCAGACCAGTCATCACTCTTCTCCTATTCTGAAAAGGAAAAGAAGATCCAAGTCCAGCTCAAAGACTTGCCCAATGGGGGTTTGGTTACTTGTTCAAGACAAATTGTTACATAAACAAGCATGGCCAGGATGCTATGCGCCTTTTTTATATTACTGACTCAGGCTCCATTCTGAACCATGCTGACAATTCAAGACCAAAGGCATCTTCAACATCTTATTGTTGTCTTGCGGAAGAATCGGTTTCAGGGTCAGAGATGGGCTCAGGGAGTGGAGCAACAGGCAACTTGGAGGAAGACTTTGTGTGCAGCGTTTGATGAGCAGAGCTAGAAAAGGCTGGTATGGAAAGCCACTGATGCTTTAACAAAGTGCAGAGGGAGATGTGTCATTGTCAGAAGGTCTCTGGGTGATGGGATTCTGCCAGAAGAATCATGGGTCAAGAGTCAGGTGAGAGGAGGTAAGCACTGAACGCATTAGTTAAGAGCATGGATTCTGAAGTCAGAGCATGATGTTCAAATCTTGGCTCAGTCATTTATTGGCCAATTACTTGGCCAATTAGTTAAGATGAAGTTCCCTTTTCACATCCATACACACTAATCGGTAAGATGGTGGTTGCTATCACACTAAGATGCTGTGAGGGTTGAAATTGTAGCTGGTGCCAAGTGATCAATGCTGCTACTGGAAATACATTACAAGAAACTGTCATGTCCAAAAATTCAACAGCAACATTTCTTTCCTTTTAAATTTTATGTGTCTTGACTACATGTATGTCTGTGTATCATATGCATACCTGGTACCCATAGAAAAGAAGAGGTTTTTAGATCCCCTGGAACTGGAATTATAGGTGGTTGTAGACAGTTGTGTAGTTGCTGGGAATCAAACCTGGGTCCTCTACAAGAGCAATAAGTACTCTTTAGTTGCTAAACTATCTCTCCATCTCCTCCGGTTGTAATCCTCCATTTCAAAACTATCTGAGGGCAGGAAATAAAGGAGATAAAATAAACAGAGCTCATAAGCACTCAGGCAGATGGTGACCATCTAGTTAGTATGTGAGCCTTTCCCAAGACCTGTGACATGATGCGTACTTCAGTACAACTGTTTCCTCAGACTGGGTTGTTGATTTTCTCTCTACAGTTCAACAGGGCTGGGTAAAGAGGAAACAGTGCCAGATGCCAAAATAACAATGTGTTACACAGAATGGCTGGTAAGCATTTGGGAAGCAGAGAACAACGCATCAGTTTGTTTTTCTATTTCTGACTAATGTTTTACAAAACCATTAATCAAGAAACCCTAGGCTGAAAAACATCAGCAATGAGTTCCCAGACACCAGCTCCTGTCATGCTTGCCCTTCCTGATGGTTCCAGAAGTTCTAGACTAGTTGGCTTAACAGCTTAGCTACTGGGAGAGGTAATTCACAAGGGGCAGCCCTTCTTGGCTGCTTTCCAGACACAAGGACTTGTTCAGACCAGCATAGCACAGGTCAGCTGGGAGGAGGGGTGAAGATTCCCCAAATTCACTTTAATCCACTTCTTCTACTGGGTTAAGACTTTGGTTAAACAAAGTAAAGTTGACACTGCCAGTCTCCTTCGGGGAATCTTTTTGTGAAAAATACTCAGGGCTCTTTGAAAGTGAGGTTAGCATCAACCCTGTGTAGGAATCCAGTGTGTGGGAGCACAGAGCAAAAATAAATCACCAAACATGGGTGTCTTCAGCAAAAGAGCTCTCTGGAGGGTTAGGTCACTGGGGCTATAGCATCATTAGCTGAGGCTTTGACCCTTGGATGCTAAGCTACTGAAGGGTCAAAAACAAAGAATGTCAGAGATAGGTGGTCTGCATAGTGGCCAAGTGACTCTTAGCAGATAAGGAAAGTGGTAGCTGTACTGATATTAGAGTCTGATGGGGCCTTAAGAAAGGTTCTGGTGCCATCAGATAATTGCACTCTCTTGTTGGGAACATAAAGGGTTTGAGAGATACAAACTGGTCTGATTTGCATTAAAAAAGATTTCAAAAGTGTGTGTGTGTGTGTGTGTGTGTGTGTGTGTGTGTGTGTGTGATAACGCAGGTGTCCATGAAAGCCAAAAGAGGCCATCAAGTGCTCTGGGGCTGGAGTCAGAGCCGGCCTGCTGACATGGGTTCTCTATAAGAGCACTTATTGCTCTCAACTGCTGAGCCATCTCTCCCGCCTCTTGATTTGCATTTTCAAGTAGACAGCTTGCAAGGCAAAGTGTGGAGGGTGAGTGAGAGATGAGAAACCGCACACGGAGTGTGTCCCTCCCTCTAAAACCTGGTGGTCTATCTGGGAAAAACTCCCTGTCAGAGTGCTGTTTACTTATTTGGCGGGAAGCTGGGTGGGAAGCTAAGAGGTCCTTGGTACCGCAGTGTGGCACGGTAGAGCATGTGTGCTGGGAGTTCTCACCTTTCTGGCTGATGAGAGGGAAGCCAGGTACTGTGTATTTGTGCAGCACCTCCAACGTATTAGCAATTCCTCACATCCTCTTTTAAGTTGGCAGCGGAGTAGAAACTGCTTCTGCAGTGAAGCCCGCTACTCACAGTCAAGTCTTGCACTTGTGGGTGTGGGAGGTAAGAGGATGAGCTTTGAAAACCAACATTGCCAGAAGGAAGAGGAGATAGGAAAAAAAAAAAAAACGTGAGGGTTCTCAGGTATTTGTGATGCTTCCCACCGGAATCAGATCCCCAGATCATTAGAGCAGCATTTTCTTATCCAACTTTACATGTGAGACAGTGGTTCAGGCAACACATCAGGGGCTCTTGTTCGAGCTTGTCACTGTATACATACTGTTCCCTCCTACTCAGCCCATAGTAAGGGAAATCTGAGGACAGAAACCCATGGAATGGGATGGATTTATTATGTTTTAGACTGAGTCTCTTGTAGAGACTTATGTGCCTGAACGCTTGGTCCCCAGCCGATGCTGTTGGTCTGGGAGGCTATAGAACCACTTGTACATGAGTCATAAGGGTGGGACTTGAGTTCTACAGCCCAGGTACCAGCTTCAGCCAGAGCTGTTTTAAACCCGTTCTCACCATGTCAGCAACTGAACAGGCCTGTTGTAACCGCAGGGACCCCGTCTTCCCTGCCATGATGGGCTAGATCCCCTGAATTGTGAGCCAGAATAAATATGTCCTCTTAAATTGTTTCTTGGAAATTCACAAAATATAAAAAGTGACTACCACAGTCTTCCTCAGTACCCCAGGATGGCCTGGAGCCATGCACCTCCATCAGCAGTTTTGGATAATCATGGTGGCCACTAAAATGATGCACTGTCCTCATTCTAAGCAATGAAGCTAAGGTGAGGGAAACTAAGCAATGTCTCCCCAAAAATATCCATACCCGAATCCCTGAACTCTGTGACTATGCTACCTTAAATAGCAAAACAGGACTTTCATGGGCGGTTGTTCTGAGTGTGGTAAGATGGGGGCAAGAAGAGCAATATCGGTGGCTAAAGATGAAGTGACTGAGGCTGAACTCATTTAAGAAAGGGTTTGCACATCAAGGAATAAAGAAAAACTGCAAATTGTATGTTTACAAATATATGTAACAGTTAAAAAGAGGCCATGAATTTGAGAGGGAGGTAGGAGTTGGGGACATAAAAGGGTTGGAGTTAGAAAAGGGAAGCAGGAGAGGTTGTAATTATATGTTAATTAAAATTTTTGTTTGTTTTTGAGACAGGGTTTCTGTGTGTGTCCTGGAACTTGCTCTATAGACCAGGCTGGCCTTGAACTCAGTATCTGTCTCCCTCTGCCTCCCAAGTGCTGGGATTAAAGGCATGTTCCACTACTCCTTGGTTTAATTAATTTTTTATTAGAAAAAAGAAAGCTGAAAAGGGCCAGGACAAAGCCATATGTGGTGATATACACCTAGACTAGTGCTCAGGAGACAGAGACAAGAAGATCTGAAGTCGGAGGCTAGCCTCAAGTAGGAGGTGGAAGAAGGAGGAGGAGGAGGAAGAGAAGAAGGAAGAGGAAGAGGAGGAAAGAAAAAAAGGAATTATTAAAGAAAATAAAAGCACAGAATAGATTCTTCTAGGAGCTTCCTAGTGGGTCACCCTTGTTGTCTAGACTGGCTTCAGATTTCTGACCTCTTGAACTGTAAGAGAAAGCTTTCATTTTTAAAGTTAAAACACCTGAAAAATTCTTTTAACTTTTAAGAAAGACTGGGTCTCATAAATACTTGGCTGCATCTTATGTTTTAAAACCCTCTTGTCTCAGTTCCCGAAAGATGTCAACTGGGAAGTTCACACTCAGTCATTTTCAATGTGCAAACGGCAGCACATGGAGGACACCACATCCAGACAGCCTTGGATGCTGTCACGGCACCTGGATGCTGGTGGAGCATGGCATGCTGCATCACATGCCCTTTCATTAGGTAAGTAGTATCTTCTAAAATCACAGGAAAATATAATATAAAAGTCAAGAGCAACATTGTCAGCTATCATCAGGATTACGTATTGTGCACTGTAAGTAACTGCAAGTACTCTACTCCCTCTGTGTATTTGTGTATGTGGTGTGTATGTCCCCTCACCCATGCATATACACAAAGAGGACAGAGTGAACATTACGCATCTCCCTCTGTTACTCTTCCAGGGTCTTTCACTGAACCTGGATATTGCTGTTTCAGCTAAGCTGGCTGGCCCACAATCTTCCAGGATCTGACTGCTTTCATCCCAAGTGTTGGGGTTATAGACACACTGCCACATCCAGCTTTTTACGTGGGTACTGGGGATCTGAACTCAGGTCCTCAGAATTGCATAGCAAATCTCCTTTTCACCGAAACCTCTCAAGTCCTATACTTTCATACAAATGTCACTGCGGCCAGTTCACACAAACTTCTTCACGAACATGAGTAAGCATGTTGTGATGGTTACGCCACTAGACGATAGAGATAGTCTCTACTAAAAATCTTATAGAATCCTCATTGTGCACATGTGTGTCTCTACTCCTGCAGACACATAACAGAAAGGTCTATTCAGCCCCAGCTAGGGAACTGAGGACAGATCAAAGTCAACTTAGTGCCATAGTATTTTGTTGTTACATAAAGGAGTAGAGACTATACAAGCACATTTGCATCACTAAAAGCCCTACCCAGCAAGAGTGAAGATTCATTAAAAATGGTACCTTGGGGCTCTCTGCAGAATTTGCCATCAGCTTGATGAATCCAGGAGTCTCTTTTACACAGCTGTGCTTATCTGAGTCTGCACAGCAGTGCTTACTACCTTATAACCTTGGGTAGGGAGAGGTCTTGTATCTGCCATATTTTCATGGAGTACTAAGACTTGTGAGCTCCCCAAATCTCAGTGAGCTTCCTCCTAGGATGGAATTCCAAGAGGGAGCTGATATATAACAAGATGGTTCATTGTTGGCCGATTGCTCAGCCACAAATCATATCACCCCATGTCCCTGAAAGCTTAGGGTACAACCTGGAAGAGGCGGTGGGCATCTTACAAGAGTCACAGGTCAGGGAAAACCAGACCTAAACACTGGCCTCTGGACACAAACTCATAACAGCCGTGGCTGCCTGCACAAGACCCGTGCAGGATGCACAAGATCAAGCAAGTCAACATTCCAGCATGGAGGGGGACTCATGAGTGACCCTCCCCCAGCTGAGGAGATACTGAAAACTGATTTCTGAGAGAGGAAAAGCCAGTTTTCTTTAAGTGTGTGGCCCCTCTTAGGTGGGCCTAGGAGGAGTTAGGAGAAAAAATTGGGAAAGTAAATAAGATTTAAAAATATTTATGCATAAATACAATTCTCAAATATTTAATAAAAATACATTTTTTCCACATCCGAGAACTTTTATTGGACACAGCTGGGAGCCAGCTCTGAGGAGCAATAGCATTCTACCCTCCACTCTGGCTGTTCAGGGCTGGGGGGAGGGTGGCTCCATCCAAGGAGTCTCAGCAACAGGAACCCCACAAGACAGCAGTCTACTAATGATTACTGTATAGTTGGGAGGCAGGTCTGCTCCACAGACGCATGAATAGGTCAGATCTTTTATAAATAAACATCTAGTGAAGAGAAAAATGACAACTCTAATTCATTTTTATACACAAGGAGCACTCTAGGGCAATGGGCAGAGTAACCAGAGGCTGACATCGTCACTGGTCAGGAGCCTGAGTGGGAGATGAGTGGGCCCAGATGTCCACAGCACAGAGCAGTAGGAGCAAGGAGGGGGCAACAGACAATGGGCACTAAGACACTGCACATTTACAATACCAACTACTGAGGGGCAGCTGCCCGTGCATGTGTCAGGCTGTTCGTTGTGGAATGAGGAGGGTTGATCTTTACATTCTATCCTGTGACTGGTGGTGAAAAAACAACTACTTTGTGGAGAGGATTAGGGTCCCGATGAGACCGATGAGACCGTAGAGACCAAGCACCTCGCCAAAGAGGAGAATCAGGATCATGCCCTCGAACAGTCGAGGCTGCTGGGCAGTGACCTGAACACCAGCATCTCCGACAATGCTAATGGCAAAGCCAGGCCACTCAGCCCCACATTCAGGCCAGCGCTCAGTTGAAGAAAACTCCCGCAGAGGGTGATGCCATCAATCAGGGAGTTAGCGATAAGTACTGCCACCACCAGGCTGAAGATGGCGATGATCCCAGCGGCTGGGACTATGGACTTCAGGATCAGCTCTGGCCTTGGCTGTGCCATGGGCGGCTCCCATGGCACTGAAGACTATGGCGGATGAGGTGCCCACAACACCAAAAACCAAAGAATATTCGGGGTTGTTCTTGATGTGAGCCATGTCTGCAAGCTCAGCAGGCGGCGGTGGGCTAGGACCATGGGAGAGCAAGCGAGCAGCAAGCAAAGGCGGTGTATGCGAAGGTGACCATAAAAATACATTTTAAAAGTACCCCCTCTATATTAATGTGATATATATATATATATATATACATATGTATACTGTCTATATTTACATATATATGTATTTAAACCTATCTTCTGTATATGAGAGAAAAATGTGCACTTCTTGTCTGAAACTGGCTCACTTTAACACCAACTTCAGTCCTATTTCCCTCCAGATGACATGATCTTGTTCTTTTCTGCTGAATAAAACTATGCATGCCTCATTTTCTCTACTTATTTAATGAGCAGTTTGGCAGCATACACAATATATACAATATCCTGTTTATTGTGAGTCATGCAATAGCACACATGTATGTGCAAGTACAGCAGAATCAGCAGGGATCATGTGAATCGTGTAACAACCCTCATGTACGTATGAGTGTGGCACGGCAACTTAGCAGGCTCAGCAGGGATCAAGAGCTGGTTCTTCCTCAAGGGAAAGAGAGTGTTTTCTTCAGAAGTCCAGCTCAAAGTCTCAGTTATTCCTTTAGGAGCAGAATTCCCAAGTCAGGGCTCTCAGCGGCCACTTTCTCTGTGGTGTAGACTTAGGTGGAAGCTGGCAACTCTGACTAGCTCAGGCTTCTCCCAGTCAAGGTGTGAAGGTCGTTCTTAGCCTGTTTATCGAGATGTATGGGATGGAAGTGGTTCCTTGTGTTCTCGTGTGCGGGGTCTGACACTTGGTCTTCAGATTCGAGAAGGTGTTGGCTGGGTGAAGCTTTCGTCTCTTTTTCTTCTGTGTGGTGTACTTATGTCTATGTGTGTTCATGTGTGAGGGCACACTTATGTATGCAAATGTACACACTTGTGTGTGGAGGCCAAAGTCTGATGACAGCTGTTCTCCTTGATTGCTTTTACCTTGTATGTGGAGGCAAGATCTCTTGTCGAACCTGGACCTCACTAACACGGCAAGGCTATCTATCTAAAGAGCTTGCTTTACAGATCTTTTCTCCGATTCCCAAGGGCTGGAATTACAGACTGGCCACTGAGATCTCCCTGCATTCATATGAGCTCTGGAGAGCAGATCTCTGGTCTTCACACTTAAGTAACAAGCACTTTATCCATTGAGCCATCTTCCCAGCCTTCAGCTTTGTTCTTTTGCTAAGGCTTTTGGGAAAGAAAAGAAAACCCCTTTGACCTAGGATTCTTTTCTCATCTGAGAACATGGTCTCAGCTGTTGCAGAGATTCATGCCAGCTCCTGCCTTCTGTGGTCTTGCAAAATCCTGTCCACTTCCTCTTTTCCAGGACCCTGCCTTCCTTGCCAACAAATCCTGGGGTCCTGGGCTGGGCGACTACATGTACTCAATTCCCAGTACTAAAGGCATTTCCTGGAACGTGGGGCTTCTGCTGCGAACAGTGGAAAGTCCCAGGTAAACAAAGACAGGCTGCTCCTCCCAGCTCTTGGAAAAACAGGTTTCTTTGAGTTCAAAGTCTTGTCCACATCTTCAGTATTAAAATAGAACAGAAACAGTAATTTTTTTTTTTAAAAAAGGAATGCATTTTGTCTATAGCATTTGTGAATGTATGAGAGTGTGTGCATGTATGTGCCCATATGTTGTGTATTTGGTGTATGTACTTAAGAATGTGGATGTGTGCATATGTGTATGGAGGCCAGAGGTCAATACTGGGTGTCTTTCAAGCTCTTGCCATCTTGATTTTCCGAGACAGGATCGCTCACTGAACCTGAAGCTCAATGATTCTAAGGCTGACTGACCAATGAGCTTCAGGATCTGCCTGTATCCATTCCTTCTTTCATAGTACTGGGATTATAAGCAAGTGCCACCATGCTATGCTTGCACATGGGTAGGAGGAGCTAAGGTGGGAGGAATAAAGAGAGGAAGAGGAGGAGGAAGGAGAGGAAGAGGAGCTAAGGGAGAGACGGAGAATGAGAGAGGGAGATATGGAGGCTGATGTTCGATTGTCTGTAGCAGTCAAAGGTAGTTGGTATATCTAGGTTGGGTACTGGGTTACACCTCTGATTGTAAGGGCATCTTGTTATTGATCATTACCAAATATATAAACCTCTGATTAATCTTTAAGTATTAGAGTCTCATTTTTCTACTGGGCCTGCATGGTTGGCTGGGTGGTCTGGGCAATGCCCAGCCTTGCAGAGACAGCGTGGAAGATTGGCAGAGCCACTCCTACGCTGGTGTCTCATGGGTGACAGGGCTGGTGTTTCTGGCTGGCCATTTCTAGCTGTGGCACACACGTGGCCTCTGGCCACATGGTTGAGCTAGGCAGAGCCACCACAGCTTAGATAGTTGGATTGACCAGTGGCTTTTTTTTTTTTTAATAATTACTACAACAGTACATACAACATGTTACTGACTGAACTATCTTCCCAGAGAGGCCTGGGGCCACACTCATCTCTGCCTCCCCAGTGCTGTGATTTCAAGCATATGCCATTGTGCCAAGCTTTTTTTTTTTTTTTTTAAAATTGGGTTCTAAAGTAGAACATATGTTCTGTCTTTAAGAAAAACAATTTACTATCTCTCCATCCCAAACTGTGTCCTTAGCACTTAAAATTTGATAGAATCATTTCGATGCAAGTATTTCCAAGTTCTTATTCTCTGTGTTGCTTTGGTTTGACACTTGTTTTGGGGACACTGCCTGAGCTTGGCTTCTTCAGAAGTAGAGTCCACTCAAAATGTGTGTGAAAGTGGCTTGTGAGGGGAGAGTTCATGAGACAAAGTGGAAGGAGTGTGGTGCTCCCATCTGTCAGTACCTCCACCCTTTACTTCCACAGAAGATAAAAACAAAACAAACAAACAAACAACAGCAGAGGAGACTAGGGGCAGCTGACAGCAACCCCACATTTGAGTGTGTGGAGGTAGAGAACACCTCACTTCATCAAGGGCCTGAAATCTGGAGACTGAGCAAGGCTATAGCGTCAAGTTCCCACAGAGGGAAATGATCTCAACCCTACAGGGAAACTCTGGAGAAAGCATGAGCTACATGTGCTGCACCACAGAAGTCAGTGTTGGTGCCTCAGCTCCCATGAGTCACTGACAAGAAGCTGATTGACAGTATGTAATGTTCTGGGTACACCAGTTTGTGCTTTGGCAAAGCAGGGCCTTGCAATGTGAGGATGGTGCTTTGACCTGGCTTGAAAGAAAACACAAAGATGGTGGTCATGGAAGTGTCCCAAGGGGCCGACTTGTTCTTCCTAAGAGGACAACAGTAGCTGACAGGGTCTCTACTGACTTCTCTGGTTTGCTTAGCCAGGCTGCATGTTCTCAACTCTATGCTCCTAACTGCCTCATTTCTGTCTGTCACCACACTGAGGGCAGACAGTCACAGATCCATCTATGAGCCATCTTTGGGCTCAGATTGCAATGAGGACCAGCATTTCTATCTTGGTCACAGCCACATCTTCTGCCTCTTCCAGTTCTTCATCTTCAGGCCATCTGCCTGGGGACTTACCTTCATTCCATGAGCTGGCTCCAGGACCCCGTAGCTGCTTCCTGGGAGACAGGAAGCACCTCTTTCCCTATGCTTTTCAATTCTTGTCTTTTCTTCACCCAGACTCTTTATTGACATGGAGGACTCAGTTTAGATGAAATGCCACCCCCTGCCCCTTCGCTTGCCCTTACCTTCCATCTGTAATCAACACACGCAAAAGGAAGAATGCTTATCTGGATGGATCTCCAGTAAAACTAAGGGGCAAAGCTCCTGGACCTCCAGCTGAGATGCTTGTTTCCTGAGTCTTTCTGGTCCTACCCTTATCTTCACTTTGCAGCCTGCTTTTGATTTCAACCCGTTTCTGCTACAACCAAATGCATTCATATGTCCACCTCATCTCTCAGCTTGAAACAGCAATAAAAACACAAGATGCTGGCTTATAGCCAGCATAGGGCTGGGGCAGCTGAGACATACCTGAAAACTTTGAGTTTGCCAGCAGTCAATATGGGCTCACTCAAGACATGGCCATGAAGGAACGGTGGGGGACCCAAAGAGCAGTGAGTTTTTTACCACTTAAAGGTCAGGAGTTTAGTACCATGGACTCTGAATTATGATGAACATAAACTCCAAAGTCCAGAGGCAGCTTTCACCAAGAGTAATTTTCCTTCCAGGGGAGTTGGTAGCAACCTGGCTTGGACAGGTTTCTCCCTGATTCCTTACCTAAAGATAGAGTCTGTGGGTCTCCAGTGGACTGCTCCTCACTCAGCCATGGAAGGTCGACGGACATATAATGACTCAGTTTTAGTACCCACTTAGTTCCTGGAGTCCTGTTTCCCAGATGAACAGACAGCTTTGTGGGATTTTCTATAGGAATTCCTTAAACCACACCTTGAGAACACCTGAGTGATCTCTATAGTTTCCTTTAACCCCTGTGTGACATCATCACTTAGGTCACTGATGACATGGCTCAGGTCTGTGGACCCAGCTTAAGTACAAACATGGCAGCAAGAGAACCATGGCGATCATTTAAGGATGTAGAGATTTCATGAGAAAATTGAATAGACACTTCTGCCCTTAAGGAGCCTCGGAAGAAGAAATTGCTCACATGCTGAACGATCATGATGGTGAAATGTGTTCTTTGCTCATAAGCATCAAACCACTTAATTTTCCCACATATGTATCTGACTTTTAGTTAAAATGTGGGAGGAATCAGCGGCTTGGAGGATGGACCCAGAGGCAGGCATTTTAATCTAGTGTCCTGCTGGGTGGCTGCACCTGTGGCACACTTAAAGAGTCTTGGGGTTTGAGATGGGAAGGCTTTAAATGTTCCCTGAAAGAACTGAGCTCAGAAGCTGGGAGAGACCATTGTGATAAGACCCAGTGGTTAAGTCATGCTGATCACCTCACAGGCACCTTTGCCATTCCCGAATACAGCCCTCTTTGTTGTTGTTGTTTAATGGGTATCTTATTCCTAGGCTTTTAGCACATTCTTTTTTTTTTTTTTTTTTTAATTGAAGGTCCCTTACTGGTCCTGCTTCCATGATTGGCCAAGATCAAGGGAAGGGGAGGGCACCCAGCTGGTGCAGGGAGGGTCAGTCCACATTTCATTTACAGACAGAACTAAACAGACAAGCACAGAGTCACTATTGTGGTTAGAAGTTGGCAGCATGGGATGGGGAGGAATGAGGAGTAGGGGTGTCATTAAAAAATACAGGCTCCCCCCAAACTGGGTGCCTAGGACAGGACTTAGTCTGCTTCAACCCAAGAGGAATCAGAAGATCAAAAGCAGTTTGGGAGGCCAGAATGGTCAGGGATGGAGGGAGAAGGACGGTCCAGGTCCAGGGCGTGGGAGGGATGTTTGGCAACTGGGGTGAAGGGATAACCCTCCCCCTGCTGGGATCCCCCCCAGCCCCTCCGGTCTGGCAGGAAAGGGGCAGCCTGCAACATCCAAGAGCAGGTCTGGGGCTGCTAGATGCTCCAGGCAGGGGGCTGGAGGTGGCTCACAAAGGCTTGCCCTCCATGGAAACGACTGCAGTGCCACCTAGTTTCTCTGCCAGGGTGCAGTGGTCCTTGCCTTCCTCGTAGCAGTTAGCTTGTAATTCATGCTTGATTCCTGTCAGCTTCTTCTTGATGGCATCCTTGGATCATTTTGCTCTTATGGGGTGCATTCTCGGGGGCCCAGAAGATGAACACCAGGTCCTCCTTCTTGCTCTCCTTGGTCTCATAAGTTGCATCATAGAGAGCGTAGCGGCAGTCCTTATCTGGCAGCATCTTGACAAAAGTGGTATAGGGGTCATCCACCGTCTGCCCCACATCTCCTACTAGGATCTCCTTGCCCTCCTCCAAGATGATGTTCTTCTTGTCCTCACTCAGGCAAAAGAGCACTGCCTTCTTGCGTTTTTTTCACTTCTTCTGGCGTTGCAGATTTGCGAATTTTCATGTTATTGAACACCTTGATGACACCATCAGAGACAGCCACACCAGAGGCCATGTTTCCGGAAACGAAAGGGAGACAGAAAGAGCTACTGTAGACCTGAGCCTCTGAAGCTGCTGCTGGGATCCGACTGAACCCTTTTAGCACATTCTAGAAAGCCAAGTTCTGCTTGCTCATCTCTCTTTCCCTAGGAATGAGGGAATTCTTTATAGTCAGGAAGGCTGGGCATTCTTTAGGTTAACTCTATCCTAGCACCATGCATAGGAGGTGATAGGTACCACACAAGTGTTTACAGAAATAAGCATGCTTGAGAAGGTGAGCAGGCAAAGGTAACCTTTCATGCAGCAATTGAAGAAATGCCTTAATTTCCCCTGGAGGAAGATGAAAGGGGACAAGGAGATGATGATCTCTGGGTAGAAGCATACCATGTGCTTCAGCTTCTCTCACCCCTTCTCTGAATTCTGAGCAGCCCATGTCCCGTCAGTTTCCAACTTGACCAACCTTTCCCCCCTCTACTCAGGGTCACTGATAATGAATTGCAGCACATTATGTACATGTGTTCAGGTGTGTGCAGGTGCATGAGTGTGCACGGGAATGTGAAGACAGGATCCACCTTGGATGATGCTCCTTAGGAGCCGTTCATCTTTTTCCTCTTTCTTTTCTTGAGACAGACACTGAACCCAGAACTCAGTTACAGAGTGGCGTTGGACAGTGATCTCCAAAGATCTGGCTAGCTCCACCTCCCTAGCACAGGGATTACAAGTGCATGTCACATATTCACAGCTTGAGTCTTAATAATTTTCTATACTCTCCACATGACTTATACAATGGCACCATTAGGAAAACAATTATTGTAAAGAGTTTACTTTGGTTCGTTGTTTATCGACAACAGAGGGAATACAGGGAAGGTGTCAGCTCAAGTCCTGGCAAGAACTTGGCTTTTATTTAATGTTTCTTCTTGCTGTGTCCCTGCTCTGAAATCCTACTGCCTTCATATCCATGAGTGTATGTAGATTGGTCAGATGCACACTTTTCTGCTGTACCCTGCTGAAGCTAAATCCTTAAGTATTTAAGGATTTCTCAGTAAACAAATAAGAAAAATTGCTTGTTTTCTTCCCATTCTGGTGGGCAATTTGCTTTTTAAAAATAATTTTATAGTTTTATAAGCTATATTGACTCTAAAAAATAGGTCTGTGATGGCTAGCATAATTATGAACCTGATGGAATTTAGAATCACAGGCAGATGGTCCTAGAGCGTGTCTATAGTGGGTGGTATCGTGATCAGGATTACTGATGTGGGGAGACCCGACTTAATTTTGGGCAGGACCATTTTCTGGACAGGGGATCCTGGACCAAATAAAATGTGGAAAGTAAGCTGGACACTAATTCACCTTCATCTCTGTTTCCTGACTGTGGATGAGATATGACCAGCTGATTCAAGTTCACACTGCCTTGACTTCTCTACCATGATGAATTCTGTTTAGACCTGTGAACTAAAATAAACCCCATTCTCTCTTAAGTTGCTTTTGTCAGGGCATTTTATCACATCAATAGAAAAAAAACCTAAGAAAAAGTCCTATTGAAACTTGTAAGAAACCTCCATATGGAGGAGGCTGTACTATTTATCATGAATGAAGATTTCTTTTCTTAACCATTTGTAGCAATATATTAGAACACAATTTCATTAACTTTTTTAGTTTGTGTTTCTCTAAAACTAAAGATAGTAACCCAGAATGTCATATGTGTATTTGTTGTGTGTGAGCATGCATGTATTTGAGATAGCTTCTCACTGTGTTTCCTAGCTTGGTCTGGAACTCCTGAGCTCACTCAGACAATCCTCCTGCCTCAGCCTGCTTGAAGCTGGAATTGTAGGCATGTGTCACACCCAGCAGCCTGTATTTGAATTCTTGAAAGAAACATGGGCATGGCATGTTCAGCTATTTTTATTGGTACTAAGATTTCTGTCTTAAGTTGTAGGAGGAGTTTCTTGCACTTTCTGGACACAAGTCTTTTTTAGATATAGGAGTCAGAGTTACTTTCTTCTAGGCATTCTCTTTAAAGTCATTAGAAAAGTAATTGCCTTTAGTGTTTGTGAAGTCCAGTCCAGGGAAGCTTCTAGAGAGCCTTGCCTTACACCAGATCTCAAGATCATTAGTTTCCTTTTCTGTTCTAAGTAGTTGACACTCTCAACAGGTGGCTCTCAACAGCATGTACTGCAGTGTGGCTTATCCCAGACTCCCAGGGGCAGG
Source organism: Arvicanthis niloticus (assembly GCF_011762505.2). NCBI lineage: Eukaryota > Metazoa > Chordata > Mammalia > Rodentia > Muridae > Arvicanthis > Arvicanthis niloticus. The sequence continues at coordinate 55,764,729 of NC_047658.1, forward strand.
CACCTCAAGTTGATCAATTACCAAGCTAGTCCAAGGCACTCACTGTTCAGAGCAAAGTCATTTTTTATTGTAATGAAAATTTAAAAGGCAGTTACATTAGTTATACATACACCCAGTGACTTAATACCTGTTAGTCATACAGAACATTCAAGAAATACAAATGATTTACCCACAGCACAGTTCACATCCATAAGAAAGGCTAAAAGAGAGAGATGAGTAAGTGCTTGCTGTTCTTGGAAGCCTGCTTGTGAAGATTTTTCTTTAAAAGGGAACACGGTTAGATAAAGCAAACTGCTGGGCCCTGCATGACCTGTGGAAAGCTCCATTTTGCTATACAGTACCCACAAGGATTTGCAGACTACCTGAACAAACCCAGCTTAGGGCACAAGACATGGCATGTCACATGTGAAAATGTGCCCATGCCCTCGTGAGCAACCTCGTTAAAGCTGTCCCAGACTCTAGGCAATGGAGGAAGCTGGCAGCCAGGGAGCTGGTGACTCCTCAGCACGTGAAATGTGGCCAAGTTACTCAGCTATATATTTATTTTTAAGATTAGTTTTATTATGTTGCCCAGGTAGGTCTTGAATTCCTGAGCTCATGACCCTTCCTGCTTCAGTCTTTCCAGTGGTGGCACTTCAGGTGAACATCAGCTTGGGAGAGGGGGGGGAGGGTGGGCTGGCAAGTTAGGACATAGCAACCCATGGCCACATACAAAGAGGGTTTTAATTTTGCCTTGCTATTGGTGATTAGCAAATGACTTGTTTTTGCTTGTGAGACAGGCTGTAGAAGTCATGAAGCAGGTGAGCTCACACTGGGAGTGGCTACTGCTCATTGGCTGGACTGTGCTGCAGGAGATTACAGAACCCACTTTCTAGACCTGTCAGATCTCTAGCTCAGAGCTGAAGGGAGCATGGATGCTTGCCAGTGGGCCAACCTGGGGCCTTACTGTCCTCCTAATGACAGGGGAGTGTGAGCTCCTCCGCAGGTTATGTTGCCAATCCAAATACAACTACCCACAATAGTCACTTTATGATGCAAGGACAGGCTGAGCTGAGCACAGTGAATGTGGATGTGAATGTTCATGCTGGCTCACTCACTCCCTGAAACCACAATGAAACAAGTGGGAGTGACAGCCAGCGAGGCAGGGTTCTAGAACCACCCTTGGCAGGCCTGGCAGTCTCTGGCCCATTCTTCTAAAGCTCCTGTGCCCTCAACAATGACTCAGGTGGTCCCTGCATGTCCCCCTCCTGCTTGCTCAGCCTACAAGGAGCTAATTGGGCTTCAGCAGCAAATGAAGTGGTGGGGTACAGAACTTCAGGAAGCCAACATCCCCCCTGGAACCCTATTCCCCCTGCTAAGACCATCACCAGGACAGGTAGCTAGAAGAATATTAACTGGAGGATCAGTATGTTGGCTTCCTCTGCAGGGGTCATATGGAGGGATAGCTTTTGTAGGATAACAGCTTTGATTCTGACTCCCGTGTGTTTCAAAAATACATGGGTGGGAGAAGTCCTTATGGAGTGGGATTCTTCATTGCTGGCTTCTCCCCTACCTCCTCCACATGTAGCTTTTGAGAATCACAACACAGAAGCAGAAGAGGTATAGAAAAGACCCAGAGCTCAGGCTAGCCCAAATCCCTACCTTCTAGCCTGTGGAACTCCCTAGATAAGATGGGCAGGGCGGGGGTGGGGGGTAGGAGGGGTAGGAGCCATTTAAAGCAGTGCTTGCTATTGTCTGGCTTGTAGTTGTCCAAGAATCATCCCCCTCTGCACTCCAGGACCAAGGACTGAGATGGCTTTACCCTCAACTTCGTAACAGAGAGAAGACATGAAATGATTGCAAGCAAGAATTCTGTCCTATTTCTTCTGCAGACCTTAGTGCCCTGAACCTAAGGCAGTGTGACAGCCCATGTCAAACCCAAGAAAAGCCCCTACTTCCCACTAAAGGCAATAAAACCAAACCCATAGCTCCCACACCTCTTAACTCACCAGCTAAGGGCCATGGCTGAAAAGCATTCTTTGCTCCTGAAGCTAGCTTTGGGCCTTTTCCTTTTATAACTAATGCTCACCTCCTGGGGCCAGCTCCAGGCTGCTGGGGACAGAGCTGAACCAGGCAGCACACATAGGTGACTGTTTGGGGGGTTCTGATGCTAAGATGAAGCTCCAACTGTGTCACTACTCTCCATGGAAGAATTCAAAGCTGCTTTGAGGATCTCTGGGGCCGAAATTTGTCATGAACAGGGTGGGCTGCTGCCAAGAGCAGTCTGCTGAGCCAAGTAAAGTTTGCAAGTGAGTCCTGTACAAACACTGGTGCTCCCTCAATGCCAGGCAGAGCCAAGCTCCTGAATGGAGTGGTGTTCTCCCTGGCTCTTAATCTACATGCTCATTGTGTCCTGTGCATCCTGGAGCCTCTTGTACTCCCAGCTTCCCAGGCGCCAGGCAGCACAGTAGGTCTGTTCTGAGAGCGTGCACCTCCACAGTTCTACCAAGGGGCTCCTGAAAGGACTCTGGAGGACCTCAGGGCCTGCCTAAGGTAGCTCTGTGGCTTCTCTCACATTTGGGCATCAGTGGGCTGATACCTGAGGTGAGGTGCCTGAGGTGAGGGTCCGCTAAGTGAAAGGAGGCAGAGAGAACTCACAGCAGCACATGGAGTCGGGGAGGAGCAGGGTGGAATGGGTGGAATCTGAAAGCTCTTTAAAATCTGACTGATACAGGGACTCTGATGTCAGAGATAAGCCAGGCAGAAGCTTCTAGAACAGTGAGTGGCTCTCAACCTTCCTAACTCTGTGACCCTTTAATATAGTTCTTCATGTAGTGATGCCCCTCAACCATAAAATCATTTTCATTGCTATTTCATAAGTGTAATTTTCTACTGTTATGTATCCTTATGTAAATGTCTAATACGCAGGGTATCTGATATGCAACCCCTGTGAAATGGCTGTTTGACTCTCTAACACAGTCCACAGGCTGAGAACCACTGTTCCAGAAGTTAGCTCAGAGTTCTACCTTAAGACCACTGAGGAATTCAGGTCTTTGTAGAAGCATGGCCAGAGCAGAGTCCCTGGCCTCACAGGCCTAGCTGTGTCCCCCCCTGAGATACTCCTGCCTCTCCTGCCTGCTGAGGACAGAGGCTCAGGTGGCCCAGGGCACCCTTCTCCACCCAGAGTGTGGCCCCGTCTCCTTTCCAGGTTACTGAGCAGAAGGTGTCAGGGACACTTAGGGGTGAGGTATCCTAACCCTGTACAGAGGGCCAGGTCTGCTTGTCTTTGCTGCAGAGCAGGGAGGATGCAGTGACCTTCATGAAATCAGCACACTGTCCCCCAGACCTAATAAGAGAATCGTGAGCCCTCTCAAAAGGTCACAAGGAGGAAGGACTAGAAATTTTAAGAAATGGAGGATGTCTGTAAAAGGGCAGGGGACCAAAGAACTGACTTAGAGTGAGCAGCTCCCCAGCCCTGACGTCTGGGGAGTCAGCCCAGCTCCCAGGCTCGCCTCTGAAATGCAGTTGAATGGGTATGGTTTCTCACTCTCACTGGCCACACACACACCAACACCACAGTACATCTACCAAGCCACAACTTTGATCCTCACTGTTTAAAGCATACCTGGCCCCAGGCCATCAAGGACGGTGAGTGTGGGAGCCTCACATCCTGCGTTCCTGGCTCCAGCACAGAACGCAGAGAGGTTACTACCTCTCACTCTGACATGAAGCCTCCAGGCAGCAGCTGTGAAAAGCAGAAAGAAACCCAGCATCTGCGCCAGGCAGACCTGCTGGTGCTGCCCGCCATTGTGGATCAAGCAAGCACTTGATGGGTGCAATTTGTCCATTAATAGATCATTCACAATGGAATTTAAGACCCTGGAGGCCACCCTTCCGAGCACACAGATAAAGTACAATAAATACAAAGATACCCAACCCAAGAAGCCAGGGCTCTGGGTTAGAGCCAGGTGATGCCATGTCCAGGGAAGATGGGGAATAAGGAAGTTTTCTGGGGGTTCTGCAGCAGGGCAAGCTGGGTGAGGGGGGCCCTCTTTGAACACAGGCATCTATGGCATGATAATAGTGCCTGGGCAGTAGAAGCCTGGCTTTGCCTGAAGCTACTCAGAAAATGGAGGAAACATGCCCAGGTCAGCAAAGTCCTCGATGTTATAGTTGCCAGTCCCCTGCGTCGGGTCGCCCGGCATGGGTAGCATGTCCTGGAGAGGAGAAGAACAGAAAGTCCCAGGGGTCAGTGACCTCACCCAGAGCCTGCCCTTGTCCCGGAGTCCAGCCTGCCACTGACTGATCCCCTTGACCATCTCTCTAGTGAGCAGATGTTCCTTTGCATAGCTTAGTGTACAGGTGTACAGGGCTGCTCTTCAGGGAGCTTCAGGACCCCACTGGGAGCTGCTCTCCTGGGGAGACTCATGCAAAAGGGAAACAGCAGTAGAATGCAAACCTTTTCTGAAGCTAACCCAGGCCCAGGGGTGGAAAGAACTCAGCTGGGCAAGCAGAACTTACAACAGTAATTAAGACTGGACAGCCATGTGACCACCAACCAAGAAGGAGCCTGAGCATGTGTGGCCTGGGCACAGTGGCCTGTTGGGGTGATGCCGTCCCAGAGTGGAAGGTCGGTTACTTTATCTAGTCCTAGTTTGTTGGACCTTAGACGACTTGCTCTGAAAATATTAGGGAGTTCCAATTCCATAGGGCAGAAGTCCCACTGTGCTTTGTCCACTTCCCAGCCCATGTAATAACGGTGAGAAAAGAATTCTGTGGACAAATGTGCTTGGGAAACAAGGCACGCTTCCCTACCTCCTAGAAAGCCATGCCTGTCTGGTATAATAAAGGATCTGATACATCCTGCAAGAAAGAAACTGAATAACTTGCTTTAATTGGTGTTTCACAAAGTTATTTAACCAAGAATTCTTTTTAGTGGGATGACCTTGAAGACATACTGTTAGGAAATAATGCCTTTTAGGGCCTCCCTATGTCATGAACAGTGGGTAGGGGCTGGTCTTTACAGAGAGAGGAGGGAGGAAAGCCATCCGGAGGGCTGGGAAAGGCACTTCCTTGTACTAGGAAGGGAATATAGCCAGGTGGACCCCTGAGGATACCTGGCTCTTTGACCTAGTAGGAGGTGTGTGTGTGTGTGTGTGTGTGTGTGTGTGTGTGTGTGTTTGTGTGTGTCACTGAGTCTTAAGGAAGAGTGTGACCTGAGCCTCCTACACCTTGGCTCTTTCTTGGAGCTTTGGTCTACAGGGCAGACAGCACTCTGAGGGTCCCCCAGAGGAGCCTGGGCTGCTGCTAAAAGACTGGGTGGGCAGGCCCACCTCTAGCTGAGGAGAGTTAATAGGCTCATACCTGCACTTACAATGTTCCAGGAAAACCTGGGAGGCTGAGTCTCGTATGATAGGTAAGGTCATGCCTTGTCACCCACCAGCACAGTAAGATTGTTCTGTGCTAGGAACTGAGAACAGCAAGGCAAGTCTTTAACAGTGGAGGTTTGGAAGTAGCCTTAGATTCTCAGCTTAGAGAGTTGAGCCCTGGCCCAGCTGCCTTAGGCTAAGGGTCTGGGGATGGGAGTTCCTCCTCCTGGTTGCCATAGTGGAGAGGAGACAGGCTGAGGCAATCAAGCCCCTAGGTATCTGCAGCTCTTGGAAGCTGTGTGTGTTGCCCATGGTGAGCTCTGAGGGTCTCTAGCTCTTAGTGAGGCATGAACCCTGACCCAAGATGAACCCCCTAGTGTCTCTGGCTCCATATACCCCTCCTGGACAACTATGGGGCTATGATTCAGGATGTAGTCTCTCCTGTGTGAGTGTAGCTGAAAGGCTGATGGTTTCCGTGCCTCTCCTGTGTACCTGAAGGCTTTGACTAGGCAGGGCAGGACCTTCCTTCCACTTGTGGGCTCCCCATATTGCAGGCTGGGGTGGGCTCACTTGCTGGCTACCGGGCAGGGCAGGCAGAGGTGCAGAAAGGGACATAAGGAAGCAGAGAAGGCGCAGGTACCTACACCTACGAGAAGGCGCTGCTCGCTGGATTTACCTGGAACACTTCAGTCTGGCCAGGCTGCTGGTGGGAGTGCTGCTCACCGCTCTGCTGTCCGTGATGCTGGCTCTGCCACTGGGACCAGACCTCCGAGGGCCGGCCCTGGAATTGCCCACCACTCTGTCCACTCTCAGCTGAAACATGGAGGGAAGGAAGGGAAAAAGGGATAGAGAAGGGACGGGAGGAAGGGATGGAGAAGAAGAGTGAGACGAAAGAGTGCAGGCATGCTGTAGCAGTCACTTGCATCTGAAACCTCCAGGTTATCCATGATGATGCAAGGTGAAGTCTTCTCAGTTGTACCTCAGGGACAGTCAGAGGCAGAGAGAAGAGCAGGAGGCGAGGACTGGAGAAGACTGGCTGATTATATACCCGAGAGTACATGGTTTTATTAATTACAGGTAATAGATTTCAAAATAAAAAAAAATAACCTTCTGAGACAGTAAATGCTTTTAAACATTTGCAACAGTAAAAATCAATTAATTATGCTGCTTCTGAGAACCACTGAAGGACAGAAATGACAGAGTTTTGAGGCAACTGTATGTTCCACATTAAGCTTGTCTTGGATACATTGTTTCAATTCACTTCCAAATCTAAGAGATGAGTCTACTACCCACATTCTTCAAATTCTAAGGAAACTGAAGGCTCAGAAAGCCTTTATCATATAAACCTTTCTTTATCATATAAACCTAGGGTTGAACTTAGACACCCCTGACATGGAAGCCTGCCCACACTCATTTGATAAATAGAGCATAAGTCTAAGACTATTGGATGAATGGAGATCAACTTAGTCTGCTGAGGAAGGAAGAGAGTTCAGAGGTCAATACAGCTGAGTATTTTTTCTGAGGGAAGCACAGGTTACCATGGAAACAGAAGAGCAGGTGCCACCTAAACCTGAGTCTTCCTGGAGGATGAAGGATGACCACGATAAGGGAGACTTAAGGGGCCACTGAAGGCACTTTTGATTTTCCAGAACCAGATGACTAACTTTTAAAGCTACAGAGTAAACATGACCTTCAACAAGACTTCTCCTGTCTGAGGGAGAATTGTGGGTCATTTGCCTAAACCCAATCAACCCGCAGATGGTCTGCAGGACCTGCATGTGGCCTGTTCCCAAAGTACACATACAACTCCTTTCTGGAATAACCCAGTGGTTCCTAACATCTTTGTTAGGTCATTACTCCAAAAGCTATGTGTGCAGCTAAAAGCCATGAGCTGGGTTCTAACCATATTGATGTCCATTTCCCAGCTTCCAGAGTAAGACCCAGGCTGCTGCTGCCCTGCCTAGATGGATTGGACTCCTGCTAGGTCAGGTGTTTGGGGTAACTGCATTACATCCCCTATCTGGGGCAGCTCAAAACTTGTCGACCTTAGTGCAGTCTCTTCTCCTAAGGGACAGAGGCAGGGCTGACATTGTCCATCTTTTTAGCTGAAGTTTAATGCTAGACTTCATTTTTGCTCACGATCACCGTCCTGGGAGGTGGCAGCGGGTGGAAATTGCTCTAAGATTCCTATGTTCTAACAGTCCTATGCAGACTGTTCAGCGCTGTTGGGTTTAGCTTAATGGTTCTTGGTGAGGGGAACTGCTGGCACTTCTCATTCTCACAAACAGCAGGAGACAACCAATAAACATACAGGGAGACTGATAAACATCCTTAGTAACCGGACATCCCTACCCAGTGGGGATTAAACCAACCCATCAACAGTGTAAATGCTGAGAAATCCTGCTGGGTAAGGGAATGAGCCCTGATAGAGGCAGCTGCTTCCTACCTAACCTACAGAGAGGACCAGACAAGGGCCATAGACTTTTCAGCTTCTTTGGCAGGGAGTTCACCTTTCAACGTTGCTTAATACCAAAAGGAATGTCTATAATTCTTCACAATTTGTCGGTTAGAAAATGTACATAGCTGAGATTTGGGGGCAAGATTCGGCGAGGAGGAATAAGGCACTTGCATCTGCCTTCCCTCTCTATTTGCGCATCTCATTTATCAGTGGAAGAAGCTTCAGATGTTTTGGGAATGATACATTCCTTTTTCTCCAGCCTCTACTCAGCCTGACCTGGGTGGAGCATTCAGGGAGGGGAATTTCCTGTGCTTTCCAAAAGGGGCTCGCCTAGGGCGCAGTGGTGTCTTCTGCTGTGGCCTGACTTGATTTGTTTTCACCTGTCTGGACTTGTGTCATCATGGCCGAGTTGCTGGTACTACCTCATCCTAAAATTGAAAAGCAGATGCTAAATGCAAAACATGGACATGCTGGTGCTTGCCAAGTCACTGTCTCTGGAAGCATGCTGTATGCAGTTCAGGCCATATACAAGCCATGGAGGAGTAAGGGAGGGAGGGAATGTCCCGAGTGCTTTAGTATCTTAAACGGTCCTTTCTGAGCAAGCTGTGGGTTTGGCTTCCTGCATTTCTACAAGAAACATTATACACCAATGACCAGATTAAAACAGAGGGATTAACAAATTTGGGGATTCAAGTTGTAAGCTACCTGACAGTTACCAACTTGTTCTGTCTGAGCTCTAAACCTAATCTTCATTATCCATCTTTGAGATACTGAACTGCCCTCAGTTTCTGCTGTGCCAGGAGGTGCAGAGACCTACCAAGACTAGCTAACCTCCCCCTCATGCTGTACAGAATAAACATGTTGAAGTTCTGGGTTGTTGCATAGTAGGTGTGCTCTGTTAGAGTGAACACAGAATCCCAGCTTTCCTGCATGCGTGTCTCGGTGTCTGTCCTTTCTTCATTCTCTCATTACTCCAGTCATCTTTCCAGAAACAAGCCATGGTGGACTTGGCACCAATTAGGCCTGTCAATCACGGGGCCAGGAGATCACCCCCCAGGAAAGGGGATTCTTCTGGGGCCATAGCTAAGGAGATGGGAAGAAGAATTATCTCCTCAGTGAGATTATGTAATTACATCCTCTAATAGCCTCTCCCTTGATGCAGTTGTTTACAGATCTTTAGGGTTAAAACTTACTGATTTTTCTAAGTTCTAACTCAAGAAGTGCAATTTGTCCTTTCTTCTTTGAATGCCATCCAAACATCTAAACATGGCTGAACCAATACTCCAAACTTTTCACTGTTTCTCTTATGGACCTGCTTGTAGACCTCCATTACTGACATTAACCAAAAGACATGACTGACTTTCTTCTCCATCTCCCTCCTCTTGAGATGTCAGGAGTTATACATTGCCAGCTCTGCTGTATTTTTTTTTCTAAAATTCTCATAAAATTACTTTTAATCAAGCTTCCTTCTGAGTCAGATTTTAAATAATTTTATAAAGGAGACTAAGAGCCTACAAAAGGGAACCTATATCCTCCAGTGACACGTGACCACAAACAGACTTAAAGCCACTCCTTTGGAGACAAGGTAGGTGACCATACTTCAGGATTCAAGTAAGCTCCTTCTGGTGGCCAGGCCCCCCAGTGTTTACCCTCTGGCTTAGATTCCTTTGGGAAGATTTGACTTGAAGCTTATCTTTCCATTTTGCCCTTTGGTACTCTGCCTTCATAAAATAAATAAGTCTCTTCTTCCTGCCTCTCCAGGCTCTCTCCCTTGAGGTTAAGGGCCAGAGCTGAATGGCAAATGCAATTTCTCTTTTGGATTGTTTCCCCATGTGTTTGTGGCCAGTGGTCACATAGTGAAATGTAAACGGCACTAAGTTAAACTTCCCTTTTCTCCCTGGTGCCAGGAGTATCCCTTTGTATCATGTGATTCCCTGGGAGTCAGAGAGGCCAAGGATTGAAAGCAAGAGAGAAATAAATCAAGTAGCCTAGCAGAATTGGTCATACAGACCCCTCACCCAAATAGAGGGCATTAACATTGTCTGGGACCCTGCTCTTATCTGGGTGTCTGATCTCAAGGGCCCAGGAAGTTGCTTTTCTAACTGGATGCAGCTGCCACATAAAGGCTGATGGGACATCAAATCAGATTTTAACAACATGGTTTTTGAGGAACTTCAATGTTTGCCAACACAGAGTATCATAGAGTCCCTGGTCTCAGTCCACGCCATCCTCATGGGGAAATACGGCATCCGTGTTGTAGAACACTTTCTCCCTCCTACTTCTTTCATGCAATACCAAAGTAGCAACCAAGATGCATGCTGGGCATACTTCCCTCTCCCTCCCAGGTCTGTCAGGGGCTTTTTTAATTTTTGCCCCCTCAACAGCTTATAATACCAAGGACCTAAAGCCAAAGGAAATGAATGTAAGATCCAGGTGACATCTTTTAGTGTTCCTGGTGAAATTTAGAAAATTGTGGTAAGGTATGGACTCCCTGACCTTCAGTTGATACCATAAGATTCACTAGTGTGTTTTGTCTACAACTTTCTTCTGTGTATGCAATCTTGTGCCAATGTTCAGGATATGTCCTATACAATTTATATGTCTCAGGTCACTCACTATTATTTTACATTCTTCTGTTTTCTGCCACATCTTTGTTAACCAAATTCAAGTGTTCTTTAACACCACCACCACCACCACCAACAACAACAAAAACAACAAAATGGGGGCAAATCTTGGTCTCCACTAATCAAGACAACTTGTAGATCATGACCCTCAATTAGTTGGGAAACCATCCATGATGACTTAGGCATCTCCAGAACTGGAGAAAGTATGCTATTCCAATTCCCAACCAAAACAATTCAGGCCTTAAAGGATAGTAACAGAATTTATACAGAGGCAAACAAGATCAAGTATTGGCATAACTGTCAACTGGGACTTATCTTGGGGGCAGCTGCCAATACTGGTCCATACCCAGTCTGTGAGATGTATGGATCCCATGGGGACTCATATCTTTTATAAGTGAATGAGCACACGTTACTGTGGAACTATCCCCACCATTGGTAGAGACATCTGTGTAATCAGCCAAGAATAAGATGGTAATAGCCATGTGACTAACCAAATGGTGGCATCCATGTTATTGCTTAGGACTTCCAGTCAGCTAGGCTCCTTGAGGATCTATTCCCTAAATGTTTCTGTGACACAGACACTCATTCATACATATACCCCAGTCTCCTCACCCCCACCCTCCGCCCCATTTCTGTTTTCTTTTTTCTTTCCTGGATACCTTCAAAGATCATGGAAAGTAAAGACCTAGACAGAACTACATGACACCTTCAGTTCTTCTCTATGACTTTCCCTAGCACCCAGAATAATTTACTCAGAGACCTAACCCTACCCAGAAACCTCCGGAGTGAGGAAAGGCAAATGGTAACTCTATTGTCAGCCGGGGTTTAACAACCACTATCTTTACATTCTGCTCACTCCTAGTGTCCTCAAGCTTATTTTCTTCTCCTTTCTCTACAGAGAAAATCTCAGGTGGGGACAGGAATTTGAAGCTTAGGGTCCCACTCACTGAGCTAGAGAGTAAGAGTGAGATAGGGTGATGGCACAGCCTATGCCCCCAAACTAAATCAATGTCTGACCCTATAGCTGGGAAATACAGCATGAAGCAGGCTGGGACTAAGTGTTTCTCCTCCTCTCAGGACTCTGGTGCTGCCCACTTTTGTAGCAATACCAGAACTGTTCTCAGACCCTCTCTAGTCATTTAGTATAGATAGCGCTATTTATGTGGGTATGGAGCTAATTCTTCAGGCAGAAAGAAATTCTCTTGAGCATTATATCCAAGATGGGGAGACTGCATGCTTACACTTTTAACATCTAATGGCAATTTAAGGTAAAGAAAGCCAAAGCCTTTTATATAAGCAAGTTTCTTCTGTGAACCTACTAAACCATTGGTTCAGGTTTGGCTTGCTTCCTTCCTTCCTCCCTCCCTCCCTCCCTTCCTCTTCCATCCTTCTTTCTTTCTTCTCTTCTTCCCTTCTTCCTTCATCCTTCTAAAGAGGCCTTATTCTACAAAGGTAAAAGAAACACCTCAGAGATGCTCCCAGCAGGAACTTGCATTCAATATTTATGACTTAATTCTGAGATTATGTAGGTAGTTGGTTTGAACTCTGGCAGGTTAAGATTGTGTGTCAAAAGCATTTGGGACACAAATCAGTGTTCCTGATCCTTTTGGGGCTATGTTCAGACACATTTAGGGGTGAGTGGCGGAGATGTCAGAGCATGGGAAGAAGGCTGTTGTGAACGGGCAAGGGACAGTCCTGGTTTCACTCCAGAGGCTCTAGGACTTGTCTGTGTCTACTGAGGATAATCAGGGGAAGTTTGCCTTTGGTTTCCCTGCCTACACTCTTTTTGATATAGCCTTGGGAATTAAAGTAAGGTTAACCCTGGGCATCTAAAAGGAGAGGGGGCTAATATTTTATAATAATATCACCTGGCCCCATTACAGGACCAGCAAAGAAAAAATTGGCTAACAGATAAAGATCTACTCTATAATTCCTACAGATGGATCCATTTTGTAGGTATCAAGGAAAAAGGTCTAAAGTGCCTTATGTACAGGCAGACTTCATGGCTATCAGGACAGGGGACAATAGACAGAAAGGAAGGAAGTAAAAGGGAGGGAGGAACCCTAATTCCTCTGTAATGCTGCAAGGTGCTGCTGTCCGTGTAGAATCCCAAGGTTGTATCCATGGTGCCCAGGGATGCCCACAGGCAGGGTTAAGCTGGTGTTTACAGCCTCACGAACACTGCACTGCCTGCTTTAACTGTTTCATGTTTGTTTAATAATTAATGAAACTGACCATTAATGCAGACTGCTCTATTTCTCCTCTACATTTCCTCCACCTCCTGAGGTTGACAGTAAACCCCTCCCCCAGGTCCTCTTTCTAATCCTACACTCTCTCCTCTGACCTTGACCAAGGTTGCCCCACCCCCCAGTAGGTCTCTGCTTCCTGGAGTCCTGGACAGCAGAGGCTGAGATACAATTCTCCACTGAGGTAGGTTCCCCCAGCCCTGTGAGGTGATGCTGCCTCCTGAGATGGTGGCACCTCTCCTCCAGCTGGGCTCGGTCACTCTGATGCCTTGAGGGTAGGGTCACACTCCTCAGTCCTAACTGCTACACCTCCACAGCAGAGTTCCCACCCTTCTCATGATCACAAACCAAGGGACATAGTGGCAGATGTCTCTTCTGCCTATTTCTTACTCTCTGAAGAGTGGGTCCAAAGGGATATGAATCACAGGGCAGTGAGCAGAGGGGCACAGCCTTAATCCTTTCTTGGTTCTACCACGGATCCATTAATTAGGACAGTGGTCCTCAACTGTGGGTCACGATCCCTTTTGGGGTTTAATGTCCCTTTCACAGGGGTCACTTAAGACCATTGAGAACAGATATTTACATTATGATTTATAACAGTAGCAAAATGACAATTATCAAGTAGCAACAAAAATAATTTTATGGTGGGGGGTCACCACGATATGGGGAACTGTATTGAAGAGCCAAGCACTGGGAAGGTTGAGAACCACTGTATTAGGAGGACTTGAGTTTCCATTGTTTCATCTGAAATGGGAATAAGAATGATCTCTCCCTTATGGCCAGGTAAGTGCTGAATAAATTCAAACATGTGTAACGTCCAGTGGATGCCTCCTGGGCAGTGTCCACTAAGTACTTACCTAGTAATGACCAGCTGCTGCATACTTACCACCTAGCAACATGTAGCACAAATAGTTGAGTTAGAAGTCCCAGTGTGTGACCTGTTCTTGGTCACTAGAGTTGGCCAGTGGCCTTTACCTAGGGCCCGACCTCCACTTACACTTTCAGAACCTAGTCATTACTTCATGGAGAGTGGCCAAATGCACATGATAAAGGCACCGAACTGCTGACACAGGTAGCAGCCTGCCCACCTGTCTTGTCATGGTCACAAGATGCTGTCAAGTCCTCCTAGAGAAACATGCCATCTATCTCTCTTTTAAAGACCTTCCTGGCTCTGTAAAACAAGTAATCATTCTCCCTCTCCCCAAGGCCTCTATGAAGGTCTGGCTACTGTACCTGGGGAGTACCTCTCTGCTTCCTCTTACCTGTCTCCTCTATCTCTGCCTATAACTTTGACTGTGCACTAGCCTGAGCCTTTCTTTGGGCCAGCCCAGTCTCTTCCTGTCTCCAGTACTGGTACTGGGCCTGGCACTCATGAAGGGTGGCTGAGTCACAGTAAGTCTGGGTCATTGCTCCCAGACAAAGGGAACATTCTACACATGAAAGCAGGCAGGGGCACTATCCTGGGAACCAGGGACCTTGTCCTCAGGCTGCAACAGAGCTGAGGGCCTGGCTGACTGAGAAACTGGCTGAGGAATCTGTGCTTCTCACACCTGCGTTCCTCGGTGACCCAGAAGAACATTTAAACGTGTGTGCTTACATGTAAATAAGGTTTGTATTTGAGGGACTGTTGGCTCCAATGGGAAAAGACAAACCTGAGGTCTTGGGACATCGTGGCCAAGACCTTGTGCTTTGAGGCAGAAGCATCACTGTCAGGTGTGGGAGTGAAGAGAGGTAGGGATAGCTCATAGCTACACTGTGTGATGATAGGTTATGGAGGGCACCTTCCCGTAAGACTGACAGGCGAGCCACTTAAATGGAAGCTTTTAACTTGACAAGTAAAACGAGGGAGTTGAGGCTTGGCTTCCTGCTCAACCGAGGATGATGGGTCTGTATAGACAATTCCTGGGTGCCTCACTCTTGGATGTTACCAAGTGACTGTACAATGAGGAATCTGGCAGGACCTCCCCTTCTGTGGACTGTGTCCTTGGTCTGGGGAGAGATGCTGGCATATATCAAGTAGACAAAGAACAACCGGCAGGAGACTGAGCCAGAGGACACGGCCATAGCCACTGCACCCATTTTGGCCTGAGCCTTTCTCACAGAGCAAGGAAACATTCACATGAGATAGGATGTCCTAGTGTAAATCTAGAATCAACCCAGGAGACAAGCCTCTGGGTGTGTACGTGTGCCAGGGAGTTTACAGGTTAGATTGAGTTGGGAACACTCACCCTAACTGAGGGGTATGACTATTCCACGGGCTGTGGAAATAGAAATACAAAGGGGAAAGTGAGTTGAGCATCAACATTCATCTCCTGCTTCTTGACTGCAGCTACAGTGTGACCCTTCCCCTGTTATTATGGACTGATCCTCAAATTGTGAGCCAAAATAAACCATTCTGTCCTGAAGTTACCTCTGGTAATTTGTCTCAGAATGAGAAAAATAGCAAATACACCTTGCAAAAAGGGCACATTCTGGTTTCATTGACACAACTGGCTATCCCTGGTTTCTCTGGGTTTCTGAATAGAGAATCTTTTACTTCTGGATTGTGAAAGTCTCTGCCCCTTGGGCCATATGGGGTTAAACTAACAATCAGGTCACATCACAACACAAGAACAAGGGCTCATGACTTGAAATATCAATATTGAATCACAAGGTCAAGGTGTATGCTTCTATGACTTACGATACTTGAGGCCCTCCTGACTGTAGCTAGATAGGAGATGAGCTGGGATACTTTGGGGCCCTGCCCTGTATTCTGGAAGCCTTGGGGATCAGCCCTGGACACATGATGCTCAGGACAGGAACTCTTTCCATCATTCATCCCCCACCTACCAAACCCTGGAGTCCGGTTGGCAAGACTGGGGTATGCGTTTCCGCTTGGTGAGGAGGCAGCTGGGCTGGAGAGAGGACTGTAGGACGAAGGGTCAGCCGGGTAGGGGTGGCTTGATCCAATTCCAAAGGCAGATGACTGCGTCTTGCTGGGCTAGGGTGGGATTGGCAATGGTCAGGACAGAAAGAGGCAGGACCAACCAGCTTCCCACTGAGCTCCACCCTTGAGGTCACTTCAGGAACAGGAGGCTCTGCTTCTCTCACTAGCAAGGGATGAGCCCAGTTGGGGGCGGGAGTGGGGAGGTTGGGCAGAATCCTGTCCCTGGAGACTTGGGGGTGGAGCTGCTTAACATTACTTTGAGGAACACAATGGCTTGGCTTCTCCAAGTTCAGTTTATGGAGGCCTCTCTGCTGAATAAGACCTATCCTTCCAGTACCTTCCAGGGAACTAGGAGTATTGGTTGCATGGTTGGGTGTTAACAGGCCTCTTGGCATAGTGATGAGGGATTTGCTTTTGCTGAGGAATCTTTGGGTACCCAACCTCCTCTTGATTTCTTTCCCAATGGGAGGTTGTAAAAAGAAAAGGATACTGCTCAGAGATGGTGTAAATGTTGAGGACCCAGCTCTCAAAGTGCCCTGTGGATGGTGAGGACTCCTGAGAAACTGGGAGCACTGACCTAACCTCATAGCTGGGACTCAAGAAAGCAGATGGTAGGTCTTTTGCCACTCTGGGCACCCAGGGCCATGTTTCACTCATACCTGCCCTGGGAAGGGTGGACGGCTGCCTGTCCATGCCACCTGGCCCTGGTTCAGCTGCCGGGAGATCTGGGATATGTTCTGGCCCGTTGAGGAGGAGGACTGAATGTCATTCACTCCAGGCACATGGACCACGGAAGAGCTAGGAGAAGAAAAAAAAAAAAAAACCCTTATTCCCAGAAATGGCCTGCTTTCTTGAGACTATTACAAGATCCTGAGCTGGCTCACTTTCCTACTGTCTTCCTGCTTGTCCACAGCCCAGAGGTCCTTGCTGGCTTCTATTCTCAGACTCCTTCTCCCCCAGGGTCTGGCAGCTCTTATACTTGCCCACCATCATCTTTCCCTGAACACCCCCAGCTCTCTATAAAGATTTCATTCCAAGAAGAGACACGATTTGCTGAATACAAATTAGACTCTGGGCGACCTGCTCTTTGTGCTCTAGTTAATTTGTCCCATTGGGGCACTCAGAAAGCTTACAGCCTCTGGACATAGGCTGCAAGCTGCCAGTTTCAACACGGAGACAAACCTGGGGATGGAAGGTTGCTTTATGTGACTGCTCGTTTGCTTCTTCTGCCTGCAGATGAATTAATTTGGTGCATCTTTATTAGGCACCTGTAGTATGTATCACAATGTGCAGCTTGCTCCATGCCTGATGAGGATGCTCTAACACTCTCTACTACCAGGCCCTTCTTCTAGGAGCCTTTTGGGCTATGCAAAGTGAAGGAAAGGGCTGGAGTTGGAGGGAGACTTGTACGACTCCAGGCCCTTCTTGCTATCTCCCTGGGTCTGTGCTGGGCGTGGGCTGTGAATACATCTAGCATCTAGTGAAGTGAGCTGTATCTAATTTTAGGTTTTTCATAGAGGTAGGTTTTGGGGTGGATTTGGAAAGAAAGAGACTAGTTACAGACTAGTTTTACCAATTGTATTCTAACCCTTTTCTCTGCTCTCTAACCCCTTACAGATTGTAAAGCAAACTCGGTTGTTAGAACATGATGTCTGTCTTCCTAAATGAGTTTACTTGACATTCGTGTCTGCTCCTTCCCACCTCCTCCAGATGGATGCTTTAGTTCAGAGCTAAAGTTGATTTCTTTTTAAAGAGAGGGTCGCACTATGTAGCTCTGGATGACCTAGAACTCACGATGTAGATCAGGCTGGCTTTGAACTCATAGAGTCTGCTGCCTCCTACATGCTGGGATAAAAAGCATGTGCCATCATGCCCTGAATGATGATAATTTATTTATTTTTCATTTAGTCTCCTTTTAAAAATCAGCTACATTAATTATACAATGTACAATAAATTCTGACCTTGAATTCATGATATTCTTCCTGCCTCAGCCTTCTTAGTGCTGGGATTATAGATATCAGCAACCATGCCTGTTGCCAAAGTCATGGACTTCACTCTGGATCCATCATACCCATTACTTTGGTCATATTACATCTGCATCTCCCTTTCTTTCAGAGCACATTTTCTAGACATTGTTCCTTGTAGTTCTTCTTTAACACATGCCTCAGCCTGCACAACCCTTAGGATGCTGACTAATGAGGGACAGCTGTAACTCTGCCTGTAATTTTTGGAACAAAGTGCTGGCCCTTGTGCCCAGCCCTCCCTAGGGCTGCTGGTCACACCTGCTGCTGATGTAGGAAATCTGTTCTTAGAACATCAAGAAAGGGAGATTCCTATCCCTTTGTGGCCAATGTAGTTTCTGGGCACTGGGTTTGCCTGCCCAACCCTCTTCCCTGCAGGGTCTTTGAAGCCCTGTTCAGAGTTGATCCAAGTTCAACTGGGATGTAAGGAAAACACCACCTTGCTATGCCTGGTATATGTGAAGCTTCTAGGGACCTTAGGGGTATCTGTTGTAACACAGGAGGACGCCTTCCCTGATGACTGCTGGCCTGTCCTTTGGCAGTCCTCCTGGGTTCTTGTTTGCTTTTCCCAGAAGAAACTTGAACCAGGTCTGGCCCTCAGTGGTGATGCCAAGCTTCATCTATAAGCTATTGCATGCCTTGATGCTTACAGCCAGGCACCCTCCTGTACCCTTGAATGGTTCTTAGGGCTGAGGCTAAGATATGATGGACCACCTTTTCTCCTTGCACTTGGCCACGGCCTTAGCAAATTAGAGAACAGGGCAGTTCTGGCTACTTTCCCAATCGGGCCCTACCTGGATCTTGGCTATACACCATCTCCTTCCCTCTTTCCCTGCAGGATCACAGAGAGGATCAGTATCTTCTGTGTCTGAGAGTCACTGATGCCCAGTACCTATGCAAGGGCTGATGGAGCAGAACCGCAGTCCAAAGTCTCCATCCTGGCTCCACCCCACAGTTCAGGAATGGCTGACTCCTGCTCAGTCACAGAGCCAATGCTGGCACTCAGGCCTTTATTCTACCAAGCCCCTCCCTGGCACCTACCTGAAGGCCTTGCCCGAGTGCCCGGCAGGGAATGGACTTCCTTGGGAGTAGATCTGCTGGCTGCCTGATGCTGAGGCTGAGCTCATCATCTTCTTCTCCGCTAGGAAAACCATAAAAGTTGCATGTGAAGGTCCCCCTTGTGCCGCAAACCATGAGGGGACACCCGGGAACAGGGCATGGCCTGGGAGCTCAGGAGGTCCACATGGGACAGCCTTCTCACCTTCACCTTGGCATGTACTCTCTTAGGCTCTTGGCTCCTAGAATGGCCCCAGCCACCTGAAGGCAAGCCCTCGAGAGTGGGAAGGCACTACTGTATTTACGCCTTCAGTTTCACAGTTTCACCATAGGAAATGTGCAAAGAGGTGAGGGCACCCAGGGTAACCTCAGCTGCCTGGCCTTGGACCTTGGCTTGGCCTTTTGTGTCACAGAGGTCACTTGGGATGCTCATTGGACTCTCCCCTGCCTCAGTTTCTCCATCTGAAAGAAGATGATAATTGCAGTCTCTTTCTTCCTGGGCTATGATGAGGATTCTGTGTGTTATTATAAGTAAAATGTTTACTGAAGACAGTGCTGGGAAAAGTCAAACAGCTTACACATTTGCTTTCATTTATTACAAATGAGAAAACTGAGGCAGTGCTTGTCCCAGGTCACAGGACAGCAAGGGAGGACCCAACCTGAATCCCATCCAGTGCCTCTTTCCTGACTCAATCAGCAGGTGCTAAAGGATACCTCAGACTGACTGGCCAGGGCAGCTGGAGAGTGTTGTCTGACTTTCCACCAGGATCTCAGACTGAGCATCTCATGAGACAGGAAACACACAGATCTAGGCTGGGTGAGAAGTCTGCTCAAGCATGTCACCTGCAGAAAAAGGCTAAGAAGGCTCAAGGCACAGGCAGAGTGCCGAGATCTCACACAAGAAGGACGCTGGTTTTGGTAGTGATATGAGAAGCAGGGATCAAATGTGAATGGATGCAGCCTCTAGACAGCAGAGTGTCAACCAGAGTGCACCCCTCCCTTGGTTCCATGATGCATCATCTGTGACCATAGAGTATCGTGATGCCTCAATTATATAATCACCCTCATGACAGTGGGAGGAAGGGAATCAAGGCTGGATACATGACAGTGACTATGCTGCATGTATGTCCTCCCTGAGCCCAGCTTGCCAGGCAGGTGT
The DNA here is from genome assembly GCF_011762505.2 of Arvicanthis niloticus. Taxonomy (NCBI): domain Eukaryota; kingdom Metazoa; phylum Chordata; class Mammalia; order Rodentia; family Muridae; genus Arvicanthis; species Arvicanthis niloticus. The sequence goes on from NC_047658.1 coordinate 55,784,567, forward strand.
GTGCAGTACTGGGCTGTTGATAATCGAGCCCATGGGCTTGGGTCTGGGAGGCAACACAGGAACCAAATACCCTACTTCCATCTCTTGGGCTCTAAATAAAGTCATTGTCATATTGCAGCTGTGGGACATCCTGAAGGGACAGGAGCTCGATCCTCAGTGTAATACAAAGGCCTTGAGAGTGGGCATAAAGAGCAAGGCTTGAGTGAGGAGGAGACAAGGCTAGTACTGACAGGTAAAGGAGACTCAGGATGCCATCTTGTCTATAAACATAATCCCCGAAGGCTGGGGGTGTTGCTTAGTGGTAGAGCTCTGCCTAGTGTGCCCATTCTCCAGCACCACACAAGTGACGGGCATACAATCAACTACAACTATGAAAAGCAAGACCTCATGCAAGTTAGTTTTTTTCTCATGTGATTTGGTGGTAAGTAATAAACACATTGTTGTTCTGTGCTCACACAGTACTTCCATGTTTATATATGTATATGCATACATGTAATCTCAAATATGCACATATTAATGTGTATAAATTACTTAGTCTTCTAAATCTTTCTCCGTCTTATTGTTTTCATCTCTTCGATTTGTTGAAAACAAAGGAAGGCATCCTGAGCTACATCAACTTTGCTTTTATCAGTTTCTTCCTATGTCATGATTACATTGGCTTTTCTGTGTTTCAGAGTTCATGGGATTTGTAGTCAGTTCAGGCTCTCTCCTCTGCCCACAGGGACATTGTGAAATCTTTCTCTGTTGATGCGGACACTCCACTTCCCTGCCTGTGTTCGACAAGCATCTTCATCCCTCCCCACTGAGGGCTGAAGAATTCATCCCATTTGTTTGATTATGTTGGATTTTGACATGTTAATTGGGTGGGAGTTATTGATCTGTAATCCTTGGATATCATCTTGACTTGTAAGTCTCGATATTCATATTTTCTTGCTGTTTATTTTCCCTCTTTTTTTTTTTTTGTGGTTTTCTAACTTTGCTTTCTAACCCAGAGTCAAAACAACACTCTTTTCCTGTCAGTTGTTTTCTTAGGTATTTTGTTCCAATGGTGAATTCTGATCAGTGACTAAGGCATTGAGTACTGGATCAGATTGTCTGCTTTGACCCTTTACATTTTAAAGATGAGATGCCATGACCTGAGGTTGGTTATCGCTGGTGATGAGGCAGGGACAGGAATACAGAGACTCTGTCCTGCCTCCTGTATGAGTTCTTTTTATGCTTTGTGGCAGTGACACAAAAATCACCTTAGCTGCCCCTGTCTCTAGGGTGCATCTCCGGGTGGTCCAAGCGCAACTGTAAAGCTCACACTGTAAAGCTCACAGCCTAGCACTGTTGGCACACTTACATGCACTGATGCCTGCAAACATTTCAGCAAAACGAGGATCTCTCTCTTGGGAGAAGATTGCATCTGCCTTTTCCACAGACTTCCCTGCCTCGTGAACACCAGCAGGTAGGTTGGGTACTGGAACCTGTTGGCACATAAAACACAGTAGCGACCCACACATAAGGCACATAGGGTATTTCTAAGAGTTACATGTTGTCCCTACACATAATCCCTTTAGGTGGAAGAGCTAGGGCTCTTCAGGAAGCTCAAGGGCTTCTGGGTTGGGAGGTGTGAACTAAGGGTTACAGGAATATTGCCACTGTTACAGTGACTACTTTCTTGGAGATAAATGAAAAAGAACCAATCTACTGTAAACATCAGGAAGAGAACTTAAAGGTTAGTTTGGGAATGTCAGATACTCATGTCAATTAAGCCATGTCAATTTTTCTGATGGTCAGCTGTCGGAAGCATGGACAAAGAAAGGAGAGAAGAAGGACCAGCAGAGATGAGAGAAGAAAAGGACACAGTATGACAGAAAGAGACACGTTAAAGCAGAAAAGCCATGGTGCAAAGATGGCTAGTAAGTCAGAGTACCTATATCCAGAGCCTGCTTTTTCTGGCTTCTGTGCCTGCGAGACTGGGGGCCATACTGGAATGTCCCTCTGTCCCCTAGAGATGCTCAGTGCTAGCTGACCGTGGCTTACCACCTGCTCACTACCTACGCTCTGCCCCCTGTGGCTCATTTCAGGAAGGAGGACCCACAACAGTGAAGCAGGGGTTGAGCACTGTTAGCAGCCCAGAGGGTAGATGGAGCTTGGTGCCTTGGGATGGAGGAGGGCATCAAGTCCTGGGGTGGGTTTATTTCTCAGTCCTCTGAGTGTGAATCAGAAAAGAATTTCCCAGAAATTCACCTGAGATAAGTCATATGATGACAGCCCATCTCGCTGGTGTACCTCCAGTTCTGCCTGCTGTTGCTGAAGCTGCCTGTGAAACAAGAAGTCAACACATGTGTAAGGAAGAGAAAGGTGAGAAGCAACAGGGCTGAGGCAGGGTCCTCAGAGCCAAGTATCCCATGCTCTACAGAGCGCTAAAAAGCGGTCTGCTTTTATTTTACTCCAACCCCTGTAGTTCAGGTTTTGAGTTCTACACAAACTGTTGGAAAGGTAAGGAAAAGTACATGTGTGTGTCCTGGTGTATGTGCATGTAGAGACCAGAGGTTGGCATCGGGAGTTTCTCCTTGTTTGTTTTACATCTTGTTCTTTGAGCTCACTGATCCGCTAGACTGGCTTGACAATGAGCTCCAGGCACTCACCTGTCTCCACCCCAGTAGCTCAGCTCCAGGGCTATGCTAAGCTGTTTCCATGGGTGCTGAGGATCCAGACTCAGGATCTCATGCTTGTTCTGTGCTTTATCCACTGAGCCATCTTCTCAGCTTCAAATTTTATTTCTGAGACAGGGTCTTGCTATGCACCCCGAACAGGCCTGGAACTGTTGATCCTCCTGCCTTAACTCTCTCATTCTAAGAGGACAGACAGGCACCACCATGCCTGGATCAAATAAGGAGCGTTGGCAAATGACTTTGTTTTATGCAGGGGAAAAAATATAGTACTAAAATTCTTTTAAAAGCAAAGTTCAGGAAAGCAGTCTGTTCAGTACCGAGCAAAGCTGCAGGGTGTAGCTGCATACCTGCCATCGGAGTGCACATCTTAACATCCCTCAGACTGAATTTTTATGGTGGTTACTTCATCCACATGCTAATATCAAGAAGCTGAAGCTCAAAGCTAGGGTTAGGTCAGAGATGTCCTGCTACAACAGAGCAGGATCTGATTCAGGGTTGAATTCAAAGTGTTTGGCTCCTCCTACTCTACCAGGATGTTCTGTTAGAGATGGGGTTTGTGTGTGTGGGAGGGGGTGGAAACAAAAGGTTGAGAGAGAAAACTGGTGCTTCACGTTTTAAAGTAGGGAGACTGGATTGCTTTCATAGAACAGTGAAGCCTGTAACTTATACTACAAAGAAGGTAAAGTTTAAGTAAGGTCCTTAGTTCTAGATCCCCTAGTGAAGAGACTCCATAGGAGGACCTGCTGGGCAGCTGCTTTAAAATCAAATCCAGAAGTCTATACAGTGAACTATGCAGAGGCAAAGAAAACAACCGTGTCCAAGTTCTGTTCTGATGACTCAGAACCCCCCAGACTCCTGCTCTGGTGGAGCTGTGTCCCCAGGGAAGGACAGATGAGAAGACAGAGCTTCCAGGGAGTGAAGGACCTGATCTTTTACTGTGGTACAAGAGAGCACAGGAACCTGAGTCCATCCTGCAAGGTGCAAGGCTCTGGTGGAGCTGTGTCCCCAGGGAAGGACAGATGAGAAGACAGAGCTTCCAGGGAGTGAAGGACCTGATCTTTTACTGTGGTACAAGAGAGCACAGGAACCTGAGTCCATCCTGCAAGGATGGAATCAGAAGCATGTGCTGTCCCACCAGGCAGTGTGAGCCTCTGTATCTCATATCAGCAAAGTGGAGCAATTAATAATAATAATAATAATAATAATAATAATAATAATAATAATTCAAAAAAACTTTAAAAAAGAGCTAGGATATAGCAGAGTTAGGAGAGTGTATGCTTGAAACTATGGGCTCAATTCCCAGCCTTGCATAAAAGCAGCCATGGTGGCCCATGCCTGTAATCCCAGCACTAGAGTCGTGGAAGCAAAAGATGCAGTAGTTCAAGGTTATATTCAAGGCCAGCCTAGGCAACACGAGACCCTTTCTTAATTTTTTAAAAGAATCAATATAATCATTACTATCAAAGAAGAACTGCTGTCCTTCCTGGTTTGCACTCCATTATCTGCCGTTTCCTGTTCCCACATCTCAGGGAGGCATGAAGGCTCACTGGCAGCTTGCTAATATCTGAATGGAGGACTGATCACCAGTACTTGGCCAGCATTGTACATCTTTACAATATATGGCTATCAATTATTAGATAAAGAAGATGAGACTCAGCAAGTATAAGTGGTGTTCCCAGCTAGAACACAGCACAGAATATAATTATATTATATTCAAATATAATTCTGCGGGGCTGTAGACCCTGTTCTCTTTCCTCTGCCCAGAATAAACACCCTCCATGTCCCAGGGCTCTTGGAAGACTCTGGACACATGGCATTGACTTGATCGTGTTCAGGGCCACAATCTCTTTGGCCTTGTGGGTTGACTCAATAGTGGTCTGATGAGGGTGCCCATCACCTGAGAGGTCACCAAAATGTTGGGGGTTGGTCTGGTGCTGCGATGTATTCAAATGCTAATTCTGTACACCAGTCAATTTTGTTGCCCCAAGAAGAATGAATTTTCATGTACATCAGCTTTTGTTTTGCAAACCTTGCACTCGAATTATCTGAGGTTGGTTAATAAAAGTTGCTGACAGTCTATAGCTGGGAAGAGAGGTAGGCAGGACAAAGGTTGCTGGGCTTGGGATTTCAGGCAGAGACCATGAGGGAGAGCAAGGAGAGGATGAAGAGGAAAGTCTCCATGGGGTGATATGGACCCTGAGCGTGTGGTTATGAGGGCCAGCCTGATGAAGCAGGAATGCTACACATGACAAGTAATAAACGGGTTCAAGGCACGAAAGCAGAAAAAATAGCTTTGAGGGCTAATATCTGCCCAGCTTTGGTGCTTTAAAGCTAATTATAATTCTTAAGGTCTCTGTGTCCTTTATTCTGGTAATAGCTGGTTAAAAAGTAACTGTTGCTGCATTGATTTCAAGCATTAGTTATTAACTGCAGAGTGTTTAAGTCACACTACACCAAGACCTTCACTGGGGCAGAGGGGAAAGCGTGCTAGAATTCTGGGCATCAACTTCAGTCCTGGTTCTCCTCTGAGGGGCAGGAAAATAAGAGATCAAGATGCTCCCCGTGTTTGGAGCCCGTCACTGGGGGGGTCTCAGTCCCACCTTGGCTGGAAGTTGCTGCCTGGCTGGAGGAAGGACAGAAGAGGATGGTGTCTTTGTGTCCAGCCTTCACTGAAGGCTGCTGCCTCCTGGGCATACAACTTTCTGCCTCCTTTTGCATCCATCCCTTCTGTTCACCTTCCACCTACTATCAAGCAAGTGACTGACGACTACTACCACCGAGTATATATGATCATTGATCATTTGGGTTTTGGGGATGGTGGGGAATTAAGAATCCATGTTTGTACTCACACATATGTATATGCATGTACTCATGCATACATGCATGCATACATACACCTACCCTCACACGGACACATGCATCTTCACCCCTCCATGCATATACACACGAGTGCACACATGTAGATATGGCCGTATGCACGCATCAGGGACTGGTGTCATAAGAACCTGAGACAACCTCAGACAAGTGCTAGTTTAATAGCAGAGGCTTGTCCTAAGGACAACTGCATGTCACTCCCCTGAAGAGAGATGGGAAGTGAATGTCCAGGAGCTAAGATGGGTGAATACGGAAAGACTGACGTGACTGGTTTCTCAGAGTATCAAATCCCAAACACCAAGACCTGGCCCACCTCAGCCATGTGCACCCTGTGTGTTGCATCAGTCTGTTTTTCTGGGCTTCCATCTGTGTGGAAGGAACAGGAAGAAGTCAGAGGTGACAAAGAGCCTTTTCAGCAGCTCAGCACAAATGCTAAACACCCATGCTTGCTTAACTTCTTCAGGAAGTTGCTTTTGGATGCTCTTAGCTGAAGGCTACTGAGCAAGCAACTCCTCGATCCTCCCCACAAGCACAGGGCATGGGAGGATCTTTCCTAACTAGCTGGCCTACTGTTGGCAAAGCTGACAAAACTAAAGAAAGGGCTCGTCGGCTCACATGCGTGGTCAGCACTGCCCTCTACCGTCCACAGCGAGCTTTTCAGCCTTGCTAGTGAACACCTGGTTTAGAAAACTGACATGTGTTGCTACTGCAGCTGCTGCAGGTGTCCTCGGGGCTTTCTGGACAACATGACTTCCAGGAGTTCCTGAGGATGACTGGCCTGAGACAGCAGAATGGCCCACTCCTGAACTAAATGCTTTTCTGTCTTGTCAACACTGCGGGCTTTCAGAAAAGAAAGCCACCCCAGTCAGCTGGGGGTGGTTTGCAGAGGAGAGTGACTTTGCTTCTCTGCCTCCCCTTTGTCAGGGCTGTCTCCTGGGGGTGCTTCCCAGGCTCGGGGGGTCTAGTTTGTCTCCTTCTTCCTTTGTATCTGTCCACTGTCTCTTGCCTACCTCTAGCTATGCTTTCACGCTTTTGAAGCTCGAGCTTTAGGCTCCTGGGACTGGCTCTCCCCTTAAAGCAAGAATGGTAATGCAAGCAAGCATCTTGGCTGTCATAGGCCATGTCTGGTCATGGTGGTCAGGGGGGAGGTATCAGCTTTATTAGCTGTGACCAGACATGTGACTCAGAAGGTAAACGAAGACTAGAAAAGACCAATGATGAATGACTTGAAAAGCCCCCAACTACCTCTAACAAGGCTCCTTAGTCTGTTCTGCTCATCCCAATCGAGAAAGCTGCTGGGTGCCCAGCCAGGGGACTGTTACTGTAGATGGGGTGGCTCTCACGTGCTATATACATAGTTCACCAGTAGGGAGGATTTAGTGATGGGAGATTTAGGAAGGTTGACAGTGAGGCATAGGTGACACCCTCATGAACAGCCTCACTCACAGGAATTCAGCTGCCTCAGAGCCCTTGCTGAGCACAGCCCTGTGTACACAACCACATGTTGAGAAGGAACAAAGAGGGATGAGGGGCAGAGAAGAAGGCAGAATCCAGAGAGGAAGTGGCTTTTCCTAAGATCCAAAGGGGGAAGATTCTAGAATAGAGTCCAGGACTCTGAATAGTTGGCTTGTTTGTCTATTTCCATGACTTCTTAGCTAGGTAGCCTGAATTGGCAGGTGTGAGGCCATATTGGGAGAGATAAGCCTAGGGGCAGAGATCTGGCTTGGACGCAACACAGGTGCTAAGCAGGTTAAGGCTAGCATTGTCCTTCTTCTGCCAAGGACCTAACACCCCTAGCCTGTAAGCACCCTCAATACTTTGAACACAGCAGCAGCCAGGTCCTCCTTAGCCCTGTGCATCTGGCTCTACTCCCATTTCTCAATCTTCCTTTATTTTCATCAGATCTAGGATCAGGTAAGGGTGTGGCACTCATGGGGATGTCTATGGTCTCTGGATAAGGAGCACCCCTCGTCCACATTGTGGGATTGACAGGGAAAAATGGAACACCCTCAATTTGACTGAAACCCCAAGATGAAATAGGATCATCTTTTTGGCCATCTGGATCTCTGGCTTCTCATATTTGTTCTGCTCCATGTACAGTTTGACCAGCAGATGGGGTAGAAGACGAATCCAGTTGTACCAAGTACACAGGGGTGGAAGATGTCTAGAAGGAGAGCTGGTCCAGGAGCCAGTTGATGGAGAAGTATCGGAGTAAGAGTTTGTGTCCCAGATGGCGTGCGTGCTTGAAGCCGTTGGACTAGTGTGAAAGCCAGGCTGCAAGGGACTGGGACAAGCTGAATAGCAGCAGTAGCTCAGCAAGGCCAGGTCAGAAGGGATGCTCTGACAGAGGGATGTGGCAGGTTCTTAGAAGGATCCCTTAGTGTCAAGAGATGGGGAAAAGAAGGCCATGGGTTTCAGGATCAGCCGTGACTGAACCCGAGTAATGGAGACTGGGAATTCCAGTGGCCATGGGTGGCAGACACAAGGGCAGTCTTCAGTATGCCCATCTCATTCCACAACCTCTGTCATCCTAGGCATAACTTCCATGTGCTTTAACTCACTGGGACACCTTTGTGCCCACATGTTTGCATGTGTTGATTCCTTCACCAGGGTTACACCTGATACAATATCGTAAGTATGTGGTATTGGAAATCACAAGGGCACCACTGTCCCCAACCCACGGCATCAAGCTTAGCAACACACAGAGTGATGGCTGTTTCCTGGCATGGATGTATGGCTGAGTGGAGTTGTCTCTCTCTGCCACAGCTTAGCATGCCATGAGCTTCCTCTAGTGTGTTGCTAGCCCAGGGAAGGAGAAGATTCACGATCCAAAGTATGGTGCCCTTCTAATGTGCATCACATTCACAGCACAGTAAAGTCAAATTACAGCAGACGGAGAAGCAGGTAGACCTCTGTGACATCCAGGCCAGCCTCGTCTACACAGTATGTTCTAGATTAGCCAGGGTTACAAAATGAGATCCGGTGTTTAAAAAGAAAAAGTCTCAAAGTAGTATAATGGAAGCATCTGAAATCACACTTCTTCTGTATTGCCTCCATGTTTGATCTGAAGAGGCATGACCTGCCCATAGCTATGATCGCTATTGCACTGTGTCCACAAGTCTGTCCTACAGACCTAAGCTTAACTCCAGAAAGGAGGAGCCATGGGTTGCGGGAGAGAACAGTCATTAAAGCACGACAAGCAGTGTTTTATCCTTAGCACTCATGTAAATAAAGTAGGCTCAGCAGTGCTTATGGGATCCCTGGGAAGCAAGAGTCCGAGCCTAGCCAAACCAGGGAGCTCCAAGTTCAGTGAAAGACTCAATCTCAAAAAGTAAGGTGGAGCAACTGAGGAGGACTTCAGATGTCACCCTTTGGCTTCCACATGCTTTCACATGCCCGCACACACACAAAAGAGGGAGCATGTCACAGAAAAGGAAGTGAAAGGTAAGAGAGGAAGTGACTTGAGATCACAAAACCAGGAACTTGCATGGCCAAGACGAGAACTCAGTTTTACCTGTCAGCTCCATGGATATGGAATGTACACGAAAGGCAGGGGTTCCAGGCTGGGAACAGCGAGGGTTGCTTCCAGGCTTATGTGCTGCTGCTACAACAGCTGCTTGACCTTGGCCTGACCTTTAGGAAGCCCAGTCCACTTCTTCTACACACTAGCTTTAGCAGGACCAGGAGACCAGGCACAGTGACCACCACAATAGGATGTGCAAGTAGTTACTTCTCTGCTTCACTTAATGTCCAGAGGAAAAGAACGGAATGGAGGCTGTGCTACCCTGACCTGAACATGGCAGGGATGCACCCCATAGTAACAGAAACCCAGAGTCTCTCCTTTTCTTGCCCCTTCACCCCATAGGGGTTTCGGGTTGCAGCTAGAGCCTATGGGGAGAAGGGAGCCTCAAGCAAAGCAGTTCACTCATATGTGAATAATCAGCAGAGGAGAGGGCTGTGCACGTACTTGACATTGGTGTTGGTGCAGATGACGTACTCGATCTCATCAGAGTAGGGGTTCTGGAAGGTGAAGCTGCTGGTACGGATCAACAGCCACTCCCGGTTCTTGGTGCGGAACCGATACATGACCGACAGCACTTGGCCCTTCAGCTTAACCACCTGCAAAAACATTTGGACAAGGAAAGTCAGCAGGAGGAGGAAGAGAGAACAGCAAGGCAGTGTGGCCGGCCGCTGGAAGGTCAGCAGGACCACAGAATAGGGTACTGCCGCAGCCAACGGCAGTAAGGAGGGGTAGGAGAGTAGGAGTGACAGGTAGCAGCTAAGCTCATACTTCCATCTGCTTCCGCCCCAGGGCCACTCTGTCATCCCATGTGAGAGACCAGTAACAGTCAGTATTTTTAATTTAGCGGCTACAGTTCAGATGGCGAGCATCCTATATGCAGGCAGTGCCTGGTACAGGGCAGCACCAGCAACATAAGAGTTGTCTTCCTTCTTCCTCCCTCCCTCCTTCCTTCTTCCTCCCTCCCTCCTTCCTTCTTCCTCCCTCCCTCCTTCCTTCTTCCCTCTCTCCCTCCCTCCCTTCCTTCCTCCCTTCCTCCCTTCCTTCCTTCCTTCCTTCCTTCCTCCCTCCCTTCCTCCCTCCCTTCCTTCCTTCCTTTATTTTTTCCCTTGGGCATTAGGTGCTCTGGGGCTGAGTGCTAGGTGCACAGCTATAATGCATCATGAACTTATTTCTTAGATGGACTTAATTCACATAAAAATTTTAACCTCTGTTTGACATTGTAAAATGGGTTCAATAAACTCTCAGGAAGGACGTGAAATAAACTGGTAAATCTGTATGCATTATTTATTTGAATGTATCGATCTGCCACCACTTTCATGTTGCAGCATGGTTTCCAGAGTACTTTCATGGACACCTGGAAAGGTGGCTTCACTATTTACAGATGACATTACCAGGATGCAAAGATTAATTAAGTTCTCTGAGACCAGACAGCTCTAGTGGCAAAGAGGGACAAGAACTGTGATCTTATGTCCAAGTTACAAGCTCATCTCTCTAGAGATAGCTTGTTTTTTCCTCTGTTCATTCACACAATACAAAAGTATGTAAAGACACCCGCCCACTGGCAGCTGGAAGCATCCAGGTATTAGTCTCATGAAAGAGAAAGAAGTGGGAGATGGAGACGCTATTGGAATGACTAACAGACCTTGCCTGCATGTGATTGTCCCCAAGAACAAGCTAAGGCAAGCAGAAGTCCTTCCTGTAGGCATGCAGTCTCAGATCCTGGCAATGTAAGTCTTCAGTCTTTCTGGGTGTGTTCACAGGTGGATTGTTGACAAGAATAGGGTCTGATTCTAGAGCCAGGCAAGGCTGGACTCCTAACATCACTGTGTTTGCAGCCTGCTTCCCACTGTACAGCCCAGTGTCTTGCATACAGTAGTACTTAGAGCACACCTCATGAACTGGCTACATAGCCCTGAAGCAGCCAGATGACTGACTTCTCCCACACTGCCCCTGGGGAAACCAGGCAGAGTCTGCAGAGTATCAGACAAGCCCCTCTTAGGGAATAGCCAAGAGAAACAAAAAACAAACAAATGAACAAAACCCAAGAAAGCAGGAAGAGTGCAGGGGTCTTCTTTGTTACCACCTAGAATGAGGCTGATGAGATAAAGTGAAGCTGGTCTACTTAGAGGATGTTGTCTCAGAGAGCTGGTCCCTGTCTTAGTCACTGTTCTATTACCGTGAACAGACACCATAGGACTTGGTAAGGAACTTGCTTACGGTTTCAGAACCTTAGTCCATTATTATCATGGCATAAAGCATGGCAGCAAGCAGGCACGGTGCTGGAGAAGTAGCTGAAAGCTGCTTCTTAATCCATAAGCAGAGAGAGAGAGAGAGAGAGAGAGAGAGAGAGAGAGGGACTGAGAGAGAGACACTGAGAGAGAGAGATATGGGGAGGAAAAATGAGGGGAAGAGGGGGAGAGAGTGAAAGAAGAAAAGAGAAAGAGGGAGACAGGGAGACAAGGAAAGAGACTGTGCCTGGCTTGGGCTTTTGAAACCTTCAAGTCTACCTCCAGTGACACACTTTCTCCAACAAGGCCACATCTATTCCAACAAGGCCATCTTCTAATCCCTCTCAAATACTACCATGTCCTACATGGGCCTATGGGGGCCATTCTTATTCAAACTATCACAGTCCCCTAACTGGGACTGGCCTCTTTCCTCACAGGGGCCAGAAGTCAAAGTCACATCCTCTCAGGTCAGTAGCCTGAAGTGCTCCCTGGGCGCATAGCACAAATAGACCCATGTCCTCTGTCCTGAGTGTGTGTACCTTCTGTTTCTTCCAACAGAAAGAACTAAAGGGGTATGAGAGTTTTTCACTGTGTTTCACAGACTAGCAGTAGAACCCACCTTGTAAAAGCTGGGGTATGGTGCTGAGAGTAGAGAACAGAGAAGGTGGTGGTGGTGGTGGGGTGCCAGCCCTGCCTTTCCAGCCTATGGATCAGCTCAGCAGAATAACGTGTATTAGGAACACAAGCTTCAGAGCTGAAAGATACCTACCAAGGCTTTGCAATCATAGGAAGAGATATGCATGCTTTGAATACTTGATTTCCCAATCTTAACTCCCTGTCCCCATTGCCAAAGTGAACGTTCTGTTCCAAAGTCCAGGTCACCTTGCAGGGGATACAGAGATGTGTAGATAACCACAGCTCACAGAGTCTGCTACAAACTCACAGTCAAATGTCAGGGGCCACCAGGAGGGCTAGGAGTTGGGAATCTATTGTTGAAGTCCTGATCTGAATGAAGGATTCCGGAAGGGGAATGAAGTTGGGGAAAGAGTTGGAGGGTAGGAATGGTGCTGGCAAATGAGATTCTTGCTCTCCTTCTAGAAAGCATGGCACAGTTGTGTATAGGCAAGGAAGTCAAGGAGTGATGGGGGATTGAACTGTACATGCAAGGAGGGCTGGTAATACGACCCAGGTCTAAGCTCAGAGTGGCATCCTATAGTCCTTGACTCAAGTGTGGGGCTAGTAACACAAGAGACTGCAAAGATCCTAAAACCTAACTTAGCCTGGCTATTTATGAAAACAGCTGTCATGGGTATCAATCATCATAGTTACCATTGTCACTTTATAATCATTACCGTCACCTTAATCATCACCATCGTTACTGTCTTAGTCAATGTTCTATCACCGTAAAGAGACATCTGACCACACAACTCTTATAAAGGAAGGCATTTAATTGGCTTACAGTTCTGAGGTTTAGTCCATTATCATCATGGCTTGTAGCACGGTGGCACACAGGCAGACATGGTGCAGGAGAGTAGCTGAGAGTTCTACCTTTGGATCCACAGGCAACAGGTATAGAGAGAGACCCTGGGCCTGACTTGAGGATTTGAAACTTCAAAGCCGATTCTGATTGACATACTTCCTTCAATATACTACACCTATGCCACAATAAGGCCACACCTCCAATCCCTGTCAGATAGTGCCACTCTCTGAGGACCAGTACTTCAAATATATGAACCCACGGGGGCTATTCTTATTCAAAACACCACAATTACTATCACCATGATCACTATTACAACCACCACATCACAGTCATGGCCATCCTCACACTAATTACTATGACCATCACAATCACTGTTACACCATCATGGTGACATCACAATCACCATCACAATCATTACCATCACTATCATCGCTGGCATCATAACCATTACTGTCACCATTACTGCCATTATTATCACCATCATCATCACCTCCACAATCACAATCACTAGTCTCACCATTATCACCACCACAATTATTACCATCACCATCATTTTCACAGCCCTTACCATCATCACCATCACAAGCGTTCACAGTGATCACAGTCAAAGCCATTACTATCATGACCATCAATACCATCAGTCATTACCATTGTTATCATTATTACTGCCACTACCATCACCATAGACATTATTGACGACTACCAGCCATCATCATTATTACCAACATCTGCCACCCACCCTGCCCTTGGTCATAGAGTAAGACTAGGTCCTCCAGAGCATACACTCACATCTCACCTGGGCTTCCCTCTATCCCGTGTCACATTTGACTATGCAAACTACAAGAACCCGGCAGGTTTGAAAAGAAAAAAGAATTGGACATCTCATTTCACCCAAGTAGCCAGCTTCAGTGGCTCGTACCAGCTACCTCATCCCTTAGTGAAAGGGAAACCAGGGCTGTGGCTTCAGAGGTGGAAGCCCTGGCACAGGCCCAGGACACATGGACAACAGCAACTGTAGAGCCACAAAGACACCCCAAGGCACACCCAGACTTGGCCTGAGTTTGTGTTCTTTGGGCACTGGCCACCATCAATGAAGGGGGACCAATGTTGATAAAGGGAAGTGGTTTGTTCTTGAGAAAGCTGAGTCAGCCCTTGAGCTCTTGTTTTAAACAAAAGCACTGAACTGCCCAGACAGGAAGGCCATAGAACACACACAAGTTCGGAGTTTAGTGTGGTGTCAGTGTACCTTCCCAGGGGGCCAGGAAAGTATCCGATCCCAGAATCCCTTTCTCAGTGAATTTGCCAAGAAGTCGAAAATGGAAGAGAGAAACTTTGGGTAGGTTTCTACTTCATGCCCCTTCTTTTTGTTTAATTATAATGGCAGTGGTGGTGGTTGACACTCAAAACTTTCTTAGTCCTATTGTCTACTAGGAAAAACACTGTTGTAGTATTCATGGAGTAGGGTTGGGGATTCCATGGGGAAACACGTGAAGAAGGATCTGGATAGATTCACATCCTTACACTCAGCAAATGTTGCACAAAGCATCCTGGTAAAGTCTTACTATTCTGATTTCACATTTCTACATGGAAGCCACATGCTGTAAGATCTGATCTACTTAGGCAACTTGGTTCAAATATACCCTCATGAAAATGACGTGCACAAGAACAGGCCTGGGGTCTGCCCACAGTAAAGCCAGGTTTAAGTAAAGATGGAACGAGACCAGGCCTAGGTGAAATCTGAACTTATGGGAAAAAACTAGTACTTAACTCTAAGTATATGGACCATTGTGGGCAAGTTTTAATGAAAACTGTGACTAAACCTAGTATTCATTTTTACAAAGACTTGGCATGAAATGATAACAGAGACACAGCAAGGAGTGGCCTGCAAAGTCAGGTAGGGTGGCCTGCAAATGTCAGATAGGTGGGGACAGGGATGACAGGAGAGAGCAGAGAGACATCAATTTTGTGAAGCTGTACCAGGAGGGCTCTGTGCCTAAGAGATGCTGAACTTCATTCTGAGCAATGGCTGGTAGTGAGGGAGAGGTCACCGAGAGAAGAGGCAGTGTACTGGGTTTGGGGGTTTCTGGCCCTTGGAGAGGTGAAGAGCTGCCTGGGAGAAGGCAGGCATGAAGCTAGAAGACAAGTGAGCTGGAGTGACCCCGTGGTTTAGGTTATGAAGAAGAAGTTATATGGTTGATGTCAGGCCCTCTCATCATTACTGCAGAAGCCAACTGAACAGGGTCCAGGAAGTGGAAGGGCAGCCAGAAGTGGAGGGAACTGGAAGGAGTGACATCGGGAGAGCAGAACTGAGATCAGGGAGGATGGGGGCTCCATAAAGCTGCCCAGGTAGGTTTGAAACTAGAGGGCCAGGTGTCTGCAGACCGGGAGGCCTTCCACTGCCTGAGCCTGAGATACCTGTAGACAAGTGCTAAGATAAGCCCATACTCCAAAGGATGGCAGCATACTCCTCTCTTGAAAAGTGACCCACAGGTCTCTTCTTATGCCCATTTTCACCTTTTCCAGCAGTGCAACACAGTCTGGTGGGATGAATTCTCCCCTTCTCCCAGGTCAGCTGAGGAGTTGACAGGCCTCATTCTTAATTAGCTCTAACTCACCAAAGTGTGACACTTCGGCCTTTGCTTCAGCGAGCCTCTCCTGCCCCCTGCCCCCACAGTCTTTCCTCCTGTGACCTGTGCTATGGGTGCCGGTCTGATACTGTGTGCACTATCATGGTGGCCACTCTGCCAGGCTGCCTCTCCCTCACTATCCTTGCCTCAATTATTCTCTTTTTGAGTTGCCTCCCGTGTCTAATTCCCACAGGTCCTGCACAGCTCTCGAGCCTATCACTCATTTTTCAAGGTCTTCTGATGTACCCTTGTTTTCATTTATTTTAGTACCTGGGCTTCCCAAGTGGCTCTTCAAAGTATTGTTCTGTTTATGTATTAAAAGGAATTGCTACCAACCTTCATGGATCTTGGGAGAGAACTGAGGCCCTATAGCATGACACAGAAGGCCTGAGCTGACTGTTCTCACTGCCTGTCACTACCTCCTTGTCAGCCCTAGGATCCTTCTGGCAAGCCACATTAGTGTGTCTGGCACAGCCTCCCTCCCCCTCGTGTTCTCATTTCTTTTGTATTCTCCCTTTACAACTCATGTCAGCTGATCTCTTCTCTGGGAGCTGTTTCTTCTCCCAGTCACCTTCTTTAGCCTTGATGCTTCAGGAAACTCCTCAGAGCCTGTCCTCCACTCCTGCACATAGCAATGAATTCCTCATGTACTTTATACCCTCATGCTTGGAATCTTGCCCAGAATAGCTGGCTGACATTGTAGTAGAGCTTGGTGGCTCACAGTAGGCCTTCATCCCTCTATCCCTCCCTCTCCTCGGGTACCTCACTAGGCAGGGACAGCAGTAGCCATGAACAATACCTGTTGGAAGCTCTCCCGTAGGTGGCTCTGATCCTCAGGGTGGCAGAATTCCAAAATATCCTTTCCCAGAAGGTCCTAAAGGGGACAGACAGCTTTAATAACCCCAAAGCCCGCTCTTTATCTCTTACCCCTACCCTGGTGACAAAGGTGTTGTTTATGTCCTTCCCTTGAGCCCACCTTCTCTTGCCTGCCCACCACAATCTGAAATATAACATGCTCTTCCTCCTCCTGTGGGCCAAGGAGCTGGCTTCCTTGCATTCATTCTAAATTCCCCTGGCTCAGTCCTCACTTACTTCTAATTTTGCTTGGGCGCTTGATCAGCAGCTTTACAACACAACTTTATTTCTGTTTGCCTTGGAGAGGCAAACTGCAATCAACATAGTTTTAAAAACTTCCAAAGAAAGCTCAAGGACAGACATGCTGCCTACAAAAACGAAAACTGTTTAAGTATGGAAACCAGTGGCTGAATGAGGCTATAATAACTGTGCTTGCCTCAAGTCTGTTCATTAATGACCTTCACTTGTCTATGTGCTATTTGAAAGACCCAGCCTTCATCTAAAACTTGTGTTTCACCGTGGATAGAAGCAGAATACAAAAAACCATCAAAGAGCAATTTCGAGCATGCTCTAGGGAAGTGTCTTAAACAACAAAGGATGTGAGCTGTCTCAGGGATGAGGACCCGCAGGAGCACGGGATGCTTGAAGTGAGCCGACTCATCAACACAGGGCAGCTCCTATGCCCCAGGAGTGCCAGACGCTCAGGGGAGCTGCTGGAGGATGCATAAATCTGTCCAGAAACGCACTGCTCTCAGGGGTCATTGGCTTTCACTTTATTCTATCTGAGAGGTCACAGTTTGCATAAATCTAGTGACAGAATTATAGAAAGGCTTTAATAGTTTTGCTTTGGACTGTTCCTAGTTCTAAAATTTACACACAGGGCTGATTCCAGCACAGATAAAAGTTAAGTAAATAAAATAAAAATACATGTGCAATTAAAATAACTCATGTTAACATATCCTAAAGCGTCCTAAAGTCTTCTCCTTAGAACAAAGAGCCATACATTTCTTTCTTTTTTAATGATTTTTTTATTTTTAAAAACTATAGAAAAGGTAAAAGGATATACATAAAATAAACACCTGTATATCCATTGCATTGATTCAGTTATCGTTATGTTATTAATATTTTCTTTTAAAAATATTTTCTTTATAAATGTGTGCATACAAATGCAGATGGGAGATTTTCTCTCTCTCTCTCTCTCTCTCTCTCTCTCTCTCTCTCTCTCTCCCTCTTTCCCTGTTATCTCTTAACAATAAGTTGTAGATCCCATAATACTTTTCTATGAAGTCTTTCAGCATTAATATAATAAATGTCTCATCATACTGCAAAACCCAAACACGATCATACCTAAGAAACCAATACTCATTTGATAACATCTCCATACTCCTCACACTTGTCCCCTAGGTGTCTCCTCTAGGCAGAGATCCTCAGGCTTAGGACATGGATCATGCTATTGTATCACATGTGCTTGTGCTTCCTTGGCTTCACCTGGGTGGCTCATGCCTTTCTGTGTTTCTTATGCCACTGCCTTTTCAGAAAGGATCCAGAGAGAAGATCTGAAAATATGTCCTAAGTAAAAAGATTTCCCCAAAGGACTAGGCAAACACCCCTCAGGTATCTTGACACTTGTCAGACATACAGAAGCTTTGTAATTAAAATAAACTGATCTTAACTCCTATCCTTTGTGATGATGGTATTGTCTTACAATGAACAGTTTGGCTTGTGAAGGGTGCCAGCCTAGTTAAACAGGAAATCTGGACTCCTATGTTATTTTCCTATGATGTCATTGTGCTGAACCTTTAACAAGTAAGATAAATACCTTTTGAGTGAAGTTAAATCTTTCACCAGTATCAGGAGCTCAGGGCTAGCCACTGACCTGGGGCTGGTAGCCAATCACACTGATGCATCTTGGGTCCACAAATGTGATGATCCCATCAGAGTTATGCCGTGACAGGAACTCTGTGGGCACTGACATGCCACTCATGTCCATGCACACAGGAGAGCTGGTCACCTGAAACAGAGGGTTGATAACGATGCAGATGAGGACATGGTAAGAATCCACATAGCTTTTACTCCACACATCCTGCTGTGTCACTGGAAAGAGGAGCGTGAGGAATTGAATTAATGCTAGGCTGCTTTCTTTACATTTATTAGGCAGTGGGAATAATGAATATTTACAACAGGCTATAATGCCCTAGGGCACTTGTGATGTTAAGAGATACTGCACACTATGCTGGCAAATCGTTGGAGTCAGCAAATGTTATCTTCTTCCTCTCTCATCACTCCCTCTGTAATTGGTGCAGAGACTAGGAAAGTATGTATTTTTGGACTGAATTCACTCAGCTACTCTTATTTTACACACCAGGGAAGAGAATCTGGTTTTATGTGAATGAAATTGCTTATTTGTTTGTTTGAAAATAGGCTTAGAATATCAAGGATGTGAAACAGGAACCTTTTGGACTGTCAACTCTGCCTGCCTTCATCAGTTTGGAAAACACCCTAACTGTCAAAGGAAGAATGAATGAGCCAAGTGACTAAGTGGCTACTATGTATCAGATATCAAATAAAGTAAAACACTGAAAGCTTTATTTATTTACTTAATGTGGATAAGTGTTTTGATGGCATGTATGTCTGCACCACCTATGTGCTTGGTGCCTGAGGAGGCCAGAAGAAGACATCAATTTTCCCTGGGATTGGAGTTGCAAACAGTTGTGAGCTTCCATGTGGGTACTGAGAATTGAACCTGGGTCCTCTGGAATAGCAGTCACTTCTAACACCAAGCTAACTCTTCAGTCTCAAGTAAATTAAATTTTAACAAGACAGGGTCCCTACTTCAGAGGGTATGCACAAGCTACCCTCAGTTAACTACAGCAAACAGTTTCTGGGATGAGGTGAGAACTCTCTGCTGTGAGAGAACACAGTGGGAAGCAACGGTTAGTATTAACTAAGGGGATTGGCAGTCATTTAGCTAGATCTCAAAGGAGAGAAGGTAGGAAGTTCATAGAAGGAATTTTGAATGCAGAAGGGTAACTAAAAAAACACAAGGTAGAAGAAACAGCTTGAAAATCCCCACAGAGGTGGGGAACCATGAGGTAGCTTCATGAAAACGGAAAGATGTGGTTTGGTAAAAGGATGTGGGAAGATGGGGAAAAGGGAAGGAGAGGAGAATGGAATGAGCTTGAACTTTGTCCCACAAGGCCCTCGAGGGACTTTAAAAGTGGTCAGCAAGGATGTGAGTTCTGGAGGAACTCATCTGTAGTGACTGGTGTAGGTGGGAGAGAGGTCTGTTAACCCTCAGCACAGAAACGTCTTGGTGGTATCCCTAGTGATACACCTTTTTAAAATTCAGGTTTTGACCCAGAGTGAGACACATAACCCCACAAATATTGAGTACATAGGAGTTCCAAATGAAGAGGCACCCAAACAGTCTCTTGTCCTGTTTAGTGTAAACAAGCCCTGATTGAAGATGAAAAAGACAGGCTTTTTGAGCTTGCCTTTCATCCCAGCACTCTGGAGGCAGAGCCAAGTGGATCTCTTAAGGTTGGGCTCAGCCTGGTCTACAGAGTGAGTTCTAGGATAGCGAGGGCTACACAGGAAAACCTTGTCTTGAAAAACCAAAAAATAAACAAACAAAAAGACAAGCTTTCTGCTCACCTGGAGCCTCCCAATTGCCACCAGGCAATATTTACTGCCTTGGCCGACATCAGCGTCTTCTTCGGGTATGGTCATTCCTGAAATGAGACATGAAACATCATAAACATGCCCAATATTACTGGCTAAGTGGGGAAAGCACGCACAATTTTATTTATGCAACTGAAAATGCGGATCCACTGCTGCCACTCAGAGCTGGGAAGTTAGCCAGTGACTCAGCAGCCCCACACTGATGCCTGTTTCTCTCTGTCTGACAATGTCTGATGAGTTCATGATACATCGCCATCTGCGTTTGTGGATGGGTGACACAGAGGCAGGGGAGGAGGATAAGATGCAAGTCATTCATCTCTATATATGCACAGCTTCACCGAAACACCAAAAGGAAGCCTAAATAGCTCCTGTTGATGACGCAAACAATTCATATTTTGTTGACAAGGGATCAAAGGCCATCAGAGGTGGTGCACAACTTGTTAGGTCCCCCCCCCCCTTTTTTTTTCTTGTTTGTTTGTTTGAGGCAAGGTCTCACTATGTAGCCTTGGCTGTCCTGGAACTTGCTATATAAAGCAGGCTGGCCTTAACTTAACAGAGATCTTTCTGTCCCTGCTTCCTAAGTGTTGAGAATAAAGTCATACACTACCGTGTCTATTGGTGCACACTTGTAATCCTGTCACTGAAAAGGCAAAATGAGCAGATCCCCTGGGGCTTACTAACTAACTAGCCAGCTTTATTACTTGCTGAATTCTAAGCCACTGAGAGACCCTGTCACAAACACACAGAGAAGGTGAATGACAACACCTGAGATAGCCCTTTGGCCTGAACATACATGTACTTAAATACACGCACACAAACCTGTCCCAGTATATACACAAACATATATGAGCACAGATACACACAGTACATCTTTGAAAATCTCCAGAACTCTTCACGGAGCTAGCTCTCCCCCAGTTTCTTTTCAGAACTGCACAGCACTCTTGTTGTGCTGATACGCCATGTTTATCCAACTATCCCTCAGATGTGAATGGTGAGGAGTTTTCTGTACTGTGCGGTTAGAAGCAATGCACACTCTAGCATATGTGTAATTTTTTTTAATCACTGGTACTGTACCTGTTGGATGGCAGTTCTCTAGAAGTGGGATTACTGGGTCAAATATAGATGTACTTCTGTTTTGTTAAATTCCCTCCAGAAGGGCTGTATCAGTTTGCATTCCAGCCACCGATTTCTGAAAACCCGTTTCTCTATGTTCTTGGCTCACAGAATGTGCTGTCAGTTTTTGTCAGTTTGATAGGTGAAAATAGATGTCTTAATTTGCATGTCAGTAATTATAGTTATGTTTGAGCATTGCTTTCTGTTTACAACTGATTTACATTCTGAGTTTTAATGAATTATCTGTTCATGTTCTTCCTCATCATTCTGTTGGGATTCTGGTTGCCTATCTCCCAATGCTGGTTTTGAGACAGGTTTCCTATAGCCAAAGATGGCCTCAAGCTTGGTAAATACGTGAGGAAGACCTTGAACTTCTTACCCCTCTGTCTCCACCTCCCAAGAGATAGGATTATAGCTGAGTGCTATCATGCCAAGTCTTACTTTTAAAGCGTTGTCTCTGCAGGGAGGAGGGATCCTGTAAATATGTTCTCCCACATGGTTCTTTGTCTTCTAACTCTGCTTACAAGGCTAAAGTCCGAGCCACAGTTAGAAAGCCGTTTCTCATGTAGAGATTTAAAAAGACTCCATGTTTGCCTCTAGTGCTTTCCTAGCCTCAACTTTTACATTTAGATGTCTCAGACACTCCATTACTCTTGTGTAGCGTATGAGATACATATTGATGTTTGTTTTCAAATATGTGACTCTTCAGTTATCCCTGTGATATTTGTTTAAAGTACAAAGACTTAAGATATCATTTATATCCTGCAATAAATCCCAATACATGCTTGGGTCTAATTATGGACTTCTTTATTCTACTACCTGAATCCCAGAGGCACTACTGTGTGTTCTAATGTCTGGTAAGGTTTCCATGTAGGGTTTTCTTGGCTACTCTTAAATGTGTTTTTCTATATGAAACTTAGTATCAACTTACCTAACTTCATAAAATAGTTTGATGACGTTATTAATAGTTTTGATTAACATGATAATTTGCCTTCAAGAGAAGGATGTCTTCATAATGTTGATTCAATACTCCAAGCACAGGCAAACATTTTAATCATTTATTTTATCCTCTTTTATGTTTTTTTCAGAAGTGTTCAAAATGTTCCCCATAAATGCTTGCACTTTTATAACTTAAATTTATTCCCTTGTCCATGTTGGGAGGTCATCTGGTGTTGTCATTGTGCCTGTCTTGTTGAGGTCGCCATATAGTTAAGATTTCATGGGTGTGAAAGAAAAACAAAGGAGTTTCCACTAGCTGAGACTGCCAGGCACTTTCCCCCACTTTCTGAGAAGACACAAACTTCGGAACAAGCTTACTACTACCCTTCTGGATGTTATGTAATTCTAGAAAGTGATGTAAGTCTGAGCTGCTCCCAGCAGAAGAGGAGGAAGTGGGGATGTGGTTCTGGATGAGGACTGTTGTTTATCATCCATGGCTAGGACAGGCATCTCTGAGCGCTATCCTTACATATGTGGGCTTAATAAGTATTCATTGAAAAAAAGATTTCATGGATGAAACTCCTTGTCATAGATGGAAGACTCTGTTTCATAGGAGACGTCATGGTTTTTACAATCTTTCTATCCCCTTTCTGCAATGTTCCCTGAGCCTTAGGTATAGGGGTTGTGTTGTAGGTATAGCAACTGGGGATGGTCAGCCCATAGTCAATTGTTTCCTGCATTTTGATCAGCTGTGGATTTCTGTGATGGTCTCTGCCTGCTGCAAGCAAAACAAAACAAAACAAAACTTCTTTGATGAGGGGTGAGAGACACACTCATCTACAGATATAAAGATAGACATGTAGAATGAAGTTGAGAATTATACTGCTTTAGGAACATGGCAGTAGTAGATTTTCCTCTAGGGTCCATGATCTCATTAGCCACAAGGATTGGCTAGGGTTACAGTACCAGGCATAAGTCTCCTCCTATGGAATGAATGGGTCTTATGTCCAATTAAGTGGCTGTTGGTTACTCTCAAAATATAAGTGCCACTATTGCACCCCTGGTTATATCTTTTTGTGCTGGTCATTGCTGTAGTTTGTAGGACTTTGAGTTACTCTTCAGAGTAGGTTTTCAGAATAGTTCCAGTTTGATTCCTCTAAGTCCTGTGTCTACAGCAATAGGATCTTACCTTCACATCCTCGGAGGCAAACAAGGGTAATAGCTTCTATTGTTTTGTGAGTCTCTTGGATTCCTCTGACCAAGAACTCAAAGAGTTTCCATCCTTGGCATTTATGATTAATCTATATCTCTTGGAGGAAGCATTATTATGCCAAGTTACCATGTTCTGAGCTCAGTGCTGATGGTGTGTGTGTGTGTTAATAATACAGTCATGCCTCTTTGGAGAACCCCCAAAAAGACAGACAAATAGATGTGAATATTGTTATAATGCTAAGTGCAAAGTGACCAGGTTCAAGCAAACCCGGTTGCTGGGAAAAGGTAGTTGCTGACAGAATAGGGCAGGGCTTCTTGGGTTCATCAGAATCAGGATACATACATGGTGAGCTCAGCAGAGACTGATGTAAGGGTTCCTATGACTGCAAGTGGCACAGATCCAGGGGGAAGGAGGAGCACTATAATACAGGGAGGGTCTGGTGTCGATACACTTCATCTTCTAAGCCAGCAATTGAAGACTTCATGCACCCCTGTGGCTGGAAGGCTTCTTTTGTAACAGTTAGTCTATATCCACTGGGAATGGCAGCCCAGTAGTCTCGGCTAAGAACACATCTCTTTACTGGCCCAGCAGGTATGCGATGGGTCTTAAGCCAACTGACACTGCTTTTCTTTTATACACAATATAGTGGTTTACCTTTATAGAGCATACATGATGAAATGATAGTTTGTGATTGGATTAGGTCAGCAGAAAAGTGATACGTGCAAAGAGAAATGAAGGATCAGCACCAGATAACTTTTATGGAGCAAAAAGAAAACAGCTGAAAAAGAAAGAAAGAAAGAAAGAAAGACAGAAAGAAAGAAACAAAGAAACAAAGAAAGCGAGAGAGAAAGAAAGAAATCAACAGCACATCATCCCCTATACCAGGCCATTAAAACTCCTCAATACTTGGAGAAGCCAGAGGACATCTGAGTATCAAGCTCTGCATGCCCCAAATAGGAGAGGCATAGGTGCAGTTTTGCACTTAAGCAGACCAGACAATCTGTGGACTGGAAAGGAGAGGCAAAAATAACCTCAGGTTCGAAGGTATTGTTAGCAACACACACAGTGATCAGAACACAGTTGTATCAAGATCTCCCAGAAGAAAACAAGAAAGTCACAAATCAAGTCATCCCGGAGAAAATGAGTCTAAGCCATGAATAAGCAATTCAGAGAGAAATACTCACAATGTCATGTGCCCAGAAAGGACATAGAAATTCACTACTAAGGAGTCGTTGATTGGAAATGTCACAGCTCTTCTGAGTTCACATCAAATATCAGACTGATACAGCTGTAGGATGACGGAAGCTTCTAGAGATATTAGGAGATGGGGGAAAGGACACTTTTATCCTCTTCTGCAGGATACTTTGGTGATAGCTCTGTGCATTTAAATTACCACCTTTTCACTACTTCTAGGACTAACCTTTGGAAACACCAGCACTCATGGACAGATGATCCCCTGCAGTGTGTAGACTTCACAAGCCCCATCAGATCCCCATACTAGAGATGGGTATCATGCTCCTAGCTGGAAGATGAGTGAGTAGTGAAATATCATGTAGTCATATAAGAATGAAGCTGTATGAAGAACATTTTTTAAGAAGAGAAAAATACTAGAAAGATAAGCACTTAGCTTTCAGGAAAAGGACCAGGGCAAAAGGGAGTATTGTTACTGTTTAATTTAAACCTTTAAACAAACTTACAATGAACTTTTGGGAAAATTTTATCCTGTATGTTTTTCTGTATCTTTCAAATTTTATTAATGAATATTTTTTTGTGTTTTAATAATTTTCTAAAAAGAACAAAATAAGGTGGGTATGATCATGGCAAAGCCTGTTCCACCAACACTTGGGAGGCTGAGGCAGGAAGAATGTACATTTTGATTTTTAAAAGGTAAGCTCCTGGTGCTTGGCCTCACACTCTGGGGAAGTTTTCTTGTGATGCCCTGTGCTCGCCACCAACACAGAAACATGGGCGTGGATTGTGAAATCTAGACTTAGGGCCCTGCCCTTTGGTTAGTAGATGGAGAGGCAACGTGCTTGTT
Source organism: Arvicanthis niloticus (assembly GCF_011762505.2). Taxonomy (NCBI): domain Eukaryota; kingdom Metazoa; phylum Chordata; class Mammalia; order Rodentia; family Muridae; genus Arvicanthis; species Arvicanthis niloticus. The sequence goes on from NC_047658.1 coordinate 55,809,801, forward strand.
GGCAGTAGAGGCTTAACCCAAACAGGACACGGGAAAACCGTATTCCCTTTCAAATACATGGCTACCAAGCCATGAGGTAGAGAAGCACCTTCCCTGGGCTGACTTGGCGTACTACTTAGTATTGTGCTGTTAGACTTGGACTTGAATGTCAAAACTTCATTTCTAGGGAATGGGGACCTGTAAACACGGTTATCTTAACAGCAGACAGAGGAAGTTTAGTGGGTTAACCAGAATGAGGATACAGTGGCTATCCAGCTCTGCATCTCACCTCTCCATGGAGGAAGAAAATTGGGGAAAACCTGAAGCCTCTCAGATTCTTCCCATCATATAATTCTGGGTTTGAGTTATCATTCTAGCATGAATGATGCTGTTTCCATAGGGAACACAGTGGCCCTTTCTCAAGGAAAGATGAGGGGCTTCTGCTACTGCATATGGGATACTCATACTGAAATGAGTCTTTTTTTTTTTTTTTTTTTTTTTTTTTTTTTTTTTTTTTAGACAGGGTTTCTCTGTATAGCCCTGGCTGTCCTGGAACTCACTCTGTAGACCAGGCTGGCCTCGAACTCAGAAATCCTCCTGCCTCTGTCTCCCACGTGCTGGGATCAAAGGTGTGCACCACCACTGCCTGGCTCTGCAATGAGTCTTACGAGCTTCTCCCTTCTCCCTGCTTCTAGACTTCCTGTCATCCATCTGTCTAGGCAACACCAGAACTCCTGTGCTCTTGGTGCACTGGCACTCTCAGTCCCTGGACATCAGCTCATTCCTCTCCTACAGAGGCCTCACATCCTGCTCACTGTCCCCTCTCACCACCACGAGACCTACTTTCTTTGTTCATCAGGATTGGCCTCCACTGCCCTGTTTACCTCTCCCAAACCAACGGATGCCAGAACCACCTTCTGCTCAGCCCTGGGAATGGTGCTTTTTCTCACTGAAAGGCCATAACCATACCAGATGACCTGTAGGTTCTGTTACCTTTTCTGTTCCATGTACCTCCTTCATCATGAAAACCCTCACTTTCCCAGCTCTCCTACTATGGGGCTGCTGTAAGTCAACTCTCTTATGACAGGCTCAACAGTCTCTTTTCTTTTCAAATACTTCCCAACATCCACTTTGTGATCTCTCCTGTTGCCCTGGCTTTGACTATGTTTGTTTTTATTTTTAGTATCAAGGCTCCTGGGTTAGCAATTTCACAGGCCCCCAGTGCCATTTGTGAAAATGAAGCTAGAACTTGCTCCTGGGATAGCCCCTCATGATCTGAGATGGTTACCTGCTTAGCAGGGAAGGTGGCTGTGAGGAGGACTTTGTAAGTGGTAGGAGGGTGGAATGACTCTTTGCTACAGGGTAGCTTGGTGCCAGTATCTTTCTGCCTCTGCCTGCAGCCTCCAGTCACTTACAAAAATCTTCTGGAAAGTGATCTATGGTATGAGCACACAGAGTTGACAACTGCATTATTGGAGATAATAATCAGAGCTCAACAGGTGAGCCTAGTGAATTATTCTTTCTTTGGGGGGGGCAAATATCCATATTTAAAACAATGGTAAGAAGACTCTTTGGGTGTTAGAAACATAGGCAGTTTTTCAGGGGGAACCAATGATGAATCCATTGAAGGCCATAGGGTTCGGAAAAAGATTCTTCAAGGAAAATGGCCACTGGGCTTGGTACCAACATAGTTGGAAGGAAGGGTATCTCTATGTACAGTGTATAGCTTAATTGTCATTAATAATGGGCTTTGGGATAACCAGGGTCATTCTAAATCAAGAATTATGACTCTGCCACTGATACCAAAAGCCTGTGGATGTCTGAATTTCAGGAAAACCAAGTCACACTTATCATGAGACATGAGTCTAAGTGCCCTTATTCTACAGTCCCTCTGAAGGCATTTGGTGGGGAAATGTATATGAGTCAACATTGCACATGGCACAAAGACTCAGCGTACCCTGTGTGGTAATTTGAATGAAAATGGCTCCATAGACTCAGGGAGTGGCATTGTTGGAGGTGCGGCTCTATGGAGGAAATGTGTCACTGGGGGTGAGCTTTGAGGTTTCAGATGCCCAAGCCAGGCCCAGTGTCACTCACTCTTCCTGCTGCCTGAAGACCCAGATATGGAACTCTAAGCCACCTCTCCAGAACCATGTCTGCTTGCACTCTGTCATGCTTCCCGCCATGATCACAATGGACTAGACTGCTGAACTGTAAGCCAAGCTCCAATTAAATGTTTTCCTTTGTAAGAGTTGCCTTGGACATAGTGTCTCTTCACAGCAATAGAAACCCTAACAGAGACACCCAATGTCCTAGTTTGCTACTGTTGGGATAAACACCATGAGAAAAAAGCAACCTGGGTAGGAAAGGACTTAGCTTACAGATCAGAGTCCATCATCAGGGGAGACTAAGGCAGGACCCTAGTATAAGGGATGAAAGCAGAAGTCCTGGAGGGATGCTGCTTACTGGTTTGCTCTTTATTCAGAATGCTTTCTGACCCAACCAGGACCACCTCAGCTATGGTGCCCTTGGCACTAGGAGATGGGGTAGATTCATCCTGGAGGCTGAGCTAGGTCTCCCTGTGCTGATCTCTGTCTAAATGCAGCACTCAACTATGGCTTGGAAGGACCTGAGGCCATCCACACCTCAGGAGTGAACGTGCTGGCTTGTGATGTCCCAGGTTCTGTGATTGTGACAGGCGGTAGGTACTAGCACCAAGCAGGGGGCCCAGCGCTCTGCTGCAGAGAAAGGAGAACCTGTTCCAGAGTTCACCATTGTTATGGGGAAAACAGGACCAACTCCACTGCCATGTGCTTAACAATGTCACAGGGAGCAGAACAGCACCTGGAGATGGGCCACGGGGCTGCTGTTGAGTGCCAGAGTGGGAGGAGAGAAGCCAGGAGGGAGTACTTCCTGGAAGGAATTGCAAAGTGCTTTTTAATATGAACAGGATAACTGCAACTATTCTAACAGATTTTAGTGATTCCCCAATCAGCCTCACAAGCTCATTTCATCTCATATTAAACTACATCGCCCTCCTTGGACAGCCTCTTCCCTCCCGCCAGCTAGAAATAAATCTGGAGAACATAAACAATGCAAATGAGATGGATCAGGGACTGCTGTTGGGAGGGGAATCAGCACTGGCCAGGGAGGCTTCTTCATTCCTCACTAAGGATTACAGGAACCCAGTGCAGACAAAGTGGAAAGTGGGCTTGTTTTTCAGTCTCATTGGAAAGAGGTTGTCCTTGGCCTTCGCCTCCTCATGCGAATTAAGACATATTTTTATATTTCACAAAACAAAAGGCAGAGGGGAACAACTGTCTTCTGGCTGCAAGCAACCCAGGGCACTTGCTCAGGGCATACTGCCAAAGCCTTCCCTGAGGGAACATGTGTAAACTTTAGGAAAAATTTACTTTTGCAAAAACACATTTGGGAAACAGTCTCAATAAAGATAAAGTGGTTTCATCACTGTAGGCTTCGCAGAGACTGCACTATGCTCTGTCAACGAGTACCATTTGCCAGGAGAGAAATGCAGAACGTGAGGTTTCCCAGTGGATTGGATGGAATCTCTTTGTTGCAGTCTAGTGACTTTTATCTTGGCAGAAATTAAAAAAAAAAAAAAAGGTGACTTACAGATATCTTGTATTTCAGGGATCTTGCCTGGAAACCCTAAAAGTGGATTAGCCTAAAAAACTTATGGGTGTAACTGATTTTTGTTTGTTTTTGTTTTTTTGAGACAGGGTTTCTCTGTGTAGTCCTGGAACTCACTCTGTAGACCAGGCTGGCCTCGAACTCAGAAATCCGCCTGCCTCTGCCTCCCAAGTGCTGGGATTAAAGGCCCAAGTGCTGGGATTAAAGGCGTGCGCCACCACCGCCCGGCTTGATTTTTGTACCTACTTGTCTCTTCCAAATTAAAATGAAACATTCCAGGGCCTGACAGAAATAAGTATATCCCAGTGCTGGAAACTGGGGAGGTGAGCATGGGCAAGGCGGTTTTAGGATGCATGGATTAGGCCAGACCTGATCTTCTATTCGTTGTCACCACTCCCTTTTCTGTTTTTAATGTGACAAGTGTGTCTTTCATCCGCACTTAGTCCTCACTGATGAAGTTGGTGTCTTTCTGCAAATATCACATCCTCTAGATGCATTGAGGAAGGATACAATGGGGGAATCCTAGTCCCTGTAACTGCCTGTGGAGGAGTGGAAGGTTTGTACCAGAGCAGTAAAAAGTGCAGAGTAAGCTTGACTTGAAATGAGTCCAGAAAAAGGGTAAGTCTCAGGGAAGAACCTGGGACTCCAAGGAAACCACATGGCTGAAGATCTCTAAGATTCTCACTGGGCCTATTTGTGACTTGTAACCTCCCACTCCATCCATTGCCCTGGGAACAGACAGGTGAAACTTCATTCAGGTGTTCCTAAGACTGCAGCGAAGCCAAACATTCCTCTTCTGTCCTTGCCAAGGGTACTCAGGTTTTTCTAGAGTCTATGTAATGGATGATGTCACAATTGTCAGCTCTCAGAATGGACCATCACACAGTAAAGTGTCTAAGGTAAGTCACATGGAAATGGGAAGCATGTGACAAACGAGACACCAAGATAAGGAGCCAGAGCCCTGTTTCTACCTGCTTTATAAGAGAGAGAAAAATCTAAAGTTGAACCTCTGTGAGTCTAGAGGATGTGATATTTGCAGGAAGACAGCAACTTCATCAGTGAGGACTAAGCAGATGAAAAACACACTTGTCACATTAAAAACAGAAAAGGCAGTGGTGACAATGAATAGATCAGGTCAAGAAGTTCAAGAACTTTCTATGAAGAACAAAAGTATAATGGGGGCCAACGAAGAGCCAGACGATGGTTGTGGGACTTGAGATATGAACAGAGCACCCAAGACACAGGGGTGACTCTGAGGCCTGAAGGACACCTCTTCACAGGGACAGCTCAAGCTCCATGCAGACTGAATCAGCCTAGTCATTAAAATGAGCGAAAACAACCCCACTAGCATACCTGAACAAAAATTTGAGTTCTAGGCATTCAGGAGACAATCTACATGTGTTACAACAGGGGAGGGGAAGACTCTGAAAGGAAAGACAAGGCGGGCTCAGCCATCTGTACATCAGAAGTCAGAAACTGATTGCTAAAGATGCTGGAGAAGTGTCTTCCTGGAAACCCTGTGACCTCAAGGATTCTCTCTGCAACTGTACAGGGCAGTGAGAAAATCCTCAAACTAGAGAAGTTCAGGAGTGTGGGGCCTGCCAACCCTTCTATGTTAATTATTGGGAGACTCATCTTGGCATGGTGAAATGGAGCAATTAATGTCAGGGTCATTGCTGTAGTGAAAGACAGGGTGAACAACACAACGTGGTCTGCTTAATGCCTGACCGACCTCAGGTAACGCACAAGTGACAGAAAGAGAGATGACAGAGGATAGATGAGGGTTTTGAAAGATGATCACAGGCTTGAGAGATAAATAAATGGTAAATATGATAGTGGATAGATTTATAGGTTGTGACAGACAAATGATAGGTGATAATCTACAATTTTAAAATGTATTTTAATTTGTTCTTTTGATAATTTCACACATGTATACAATGTGTTTTGATTATATTCACTCCCAACTCCTCTTGGGCTCCCCTCCCACATCCCCTTCTCAACCTCACATCTTCTTTTTATATTAAATTAAATGAACTTGTTACTTTTTGAGACAGGACCTCACTGTGTAGCTCTCCTGGCCTGGAACTCACAGAGATCTACCAGTCTCTGCCTCCTTATTACTGAAATTAAAGGCATGCATCACCATGCCCTGCTTCTCTCTTTTTAAAAATAGTCCACTGAGTCTAATAAGTGTTTCCATTATGCACATGCACGTGGAACTACATAGATAGATGGTAGAAGATGGATGATAGATTTGACAGGCAGATGATAGGTTTACGAGCTAGACTTGATACATGACAGAGATAACAGTACATAAATAGATGGTGTAATATAACAATGACCAAGTAGCTGACACACAAACCCCAGTGAAAAGCCCAGTGTGATTGTCCACTATATGAGGAGTAAGAGAAGCCAGTCAAGCTTAATAATGATGTGTAAGCATATAGACTCTGCAATCAGACTTCCTGGATGTGAGCTGCAGCTTTCCCACCTACCTGCCTCATGTAGACCGTGCCCACTGCCACATGTGCCATCTGGAACGGGCATTATCCTGGCTACCTCACATCTTCACATTAGCATAGCCACTGTCCTCCTTCAGCTTCAGTGAGACATAAGCAGTCTTCGCTGGTCCCTCGGCCTTTAAGCAAGTTCCATCTAGCTAATAGACTACTCTTCAAAACCTGTTACAGAAAATACAGAGAAGGATCCAACCTCTCTGGATTAGCGTTCCAGCCCTGTGGTGATTTGAATAAAAATGTCCCCCATGGATCCATAGGGACTGTCATTATTAGGAGCTATGGTCTTCTTGGAGTAGGTATGTCACTGGGGGTGGGTTTTGATGCTCAGATGCTCAAGCCATGTCTAGTGTGACTGTCTCTTCCTCTTTCCTACAGTTCAAGATGTAGAACTCTCAGCTTCTCCTTCAGCACAGTCTCTGCCTGCACACCACCATGCTTCCTGCCATGACAATAATGGTCTAAACCTTGGAATAAGCCCAATTAAATGTTTCCTTCATAAGAGTTTGAGTGGCCATGGTGTCTCTTCATTGCAATAGAAACTCTCACTAAAATAACCCCAAGATCTGATGCTACCCCTGCACTTCATCCTCCCTCAACCTCCAGCTAGTATCTCCTTCCTCCATGGAGAAGGCTGAGTATAAGCGAATGTACCAAGATGTCCGAGTGTACATCCCAAACTTAGGCCTTTACTAGCTGCATGTGCTGGGCCAACTGCTTCACAATGCTGTCTTTAGGTGTCTAGAAACTAGGAAATAACTGTGTCTTCACATCATCAGGGTTTTTGTGAAGATTAAATAAATAAATCAGGTCAAGAGCTTTTCACTGAATGTAGTCCTCGAAGTCTTCCCAATGAAAGGTGATACTGTTCAGACCTCTGCTGTTTCTTCCCTTGCTTGCATGCATTTGTTATCTTGCAAAGTCTTTCCCTTTACTCTATGTTTCATCCCAGTGCTATTCTCTACCTCTGTCCAATAGGCTGGCATACAAGCTAGACAAGCTTGCCTTGACCCATCACAGCAGTTGATTTTGTGCCTTGGTTATGACTTGAGGCTTTGTAGCTGACTTGGAAGTTGGTCCCTTTTACAGCACTGTGAGCAGGCACCATGTCAACCTCACCTCAGGATCTCTAGGACCTCACAAAGCTGGTCTGTAGTGGAGCTCAGAAAACATCTATACAAGGAACAGGAAGAGGCATTTCATCCTGCCTGAGAATGAAAAACCAGACGATGATGACAGTTATTCTCCATCTCAGAAGCTAATGTGGTAGCTTTGATTCTGGAGAGATCCTGAGCATGCCACATATGGGCAGGGTAAGGTGGCTAGGAAGCACAGGGTGCAGCTATGGCTTGTGACTGAGTGGCCTCAATACCAGCAAGCGATTTTTGGAGACTTTCACACGGTAGAAAAATAAACCACATTCAAGAAGAAAACTGCCAGAAACCCATAGCTGTTGGAGATGAGCTAGCAGCAGAGCCGAGCTGTCGGGTGAAGTATGAGCACTGGCCTGACCCCAGAGGCTTCTGGCCAGAACTGCAAAATAACCTCAAGCCTGTGGCATGCTGTGGCCATGGCTTACTGAAAGTCAGCAACAGAATGAGAAAAAAGACACCCACCTCATCAAGTGAAGAAAGTGCCAAATGCTTTCAAGATCTAGATTGTCCCAGGGGTAAGTCATGAGCCCTGAGGTCAAACTCCATCCCTGCATCAGGCCTTGGCTCTCTTGTGTAGACATTCTGCCAGGCAACCAGGCATTCTACATGGTGTGTTAGGTGGTAAGCCACACCTCCACTTTAGAAATGACATCTGCTCAAAGATGTCTCTATGAAAGGGAAGGTGCTGGGCGGTGACACTGGATGAAACTAAGTCACACTTCTGGAAATGTAGTGTTCTTTAGCCTCTGAATACACCCCCAATGCATAAAAAGTACCCTGTCACGAGTAGTTACTGACTAAAGAACTGCACGATGAGACAAGAGAACTAACTTGATGCCTGTTAGTCCCACTCCAAATACTAAACTGGTGTAGTGTAAAATGTTGTCAGGCTAATTAGGAAGGTTACGATGCTACAGAAACGGCTTCTGGAATACCAGGATCTACCTTGTGGTTTGTATACCATAGACAGGTGGGAAGAATAAGATTCAGTCTAAGTACAGGTTACAAGTCATTGTCAAGAAATCTGTCCATAAAGCTCTGGTTTGCATTGCAAAGTTCACCTTGGCTGCTAACTTTTTTTTTTTTTTTTTTTGAGGTTGGCTTTTCATATTTATAGTGACTTTAGTTAGCTGCCATAAATCTTCATTTCTGTAACTTAGTCATTGTTTATAATTGCAGAGCATGTGAGCAAGCAGGGCCAGCACTGTAACTTTATAAGGCATCTGATAGTCCTTACAGTGAGCTGGTTGTTACTCCAGTACCCCAATTCCGTGACCTTAGGAAGGGGTAAGAGTCATGACTTCAGTTTAGCCACTCACCCAAGCCACACAACTGTCTCTGTCACTAACCATCTCAAAAGAGTTCCACAAAACTGACTTTTCTAAACTTAGAAACTCTAGCAAGAATTGGCTTCACACAGGCACCCCTCTAGATTCACCATTTTTCATTTCAAGAGCCTTTCTTTTTCCATCACCCTCCCACTCACCCATCCCATCCATCCATGCACCCACTCATCCAGCCTTCATAAATACAATGTTTGCTAAGTCTGAACAATAAATCAGTGTGAGATGAACACAGCATCTGCCTTGGGGTCTTGCAGGATGTGAACAGTGAGCCAGAATTAAAGTTATATGTGCTAAGAATGCAGTTATTAATAAACAGTCTCGGCAGCCAGAGAACAAAGCAGCAGGGACAACTAAGTCCCCTGCATGCGTGAATGAGTCATGATACAGGAAGATGGCTTGCTTCTCTAGAATCTCTGTCTTCACAGAAACATCCAGTACAAGAGCAGACTCAAAAGGCAGATAATGATGTACTTCCAAGTTCTCTGTAAACCATATAATCTGATCATTTAGAATACCATCTTTGAAGGTTCAGATTGATGTCTCAAAACATAATTTTCTCTTATTATTAAAATCAGGTAAAATATAGGGAAAATGTGGACATGAACAGAAAAGAAAAATGTTCCAACAATCTGTAAACAGAAATAAAAGGTTAACATTCCAGTGTAACATACATGTATGCTTTATTCATTTATATTTTTTAAAATGAGATGTATATATCTTGTAGCCATTTAAAAACAATTGTTTACACTTTATTTTGTTCTCAAAATTCTTGAATAGCATGAATGATCATTGATGTCTGTCCAACGTGCTGGTGTATATAGAGTTTCACATACATTCATTTTAGCCAGTTCTCTACCAGGGGCATTCAGATTCATTTGGATCTTTCACAATTGTTAAAGGTGATTAAGAACACAGTATACAGACATCTCTAGTCAATTTGTTAAAATAAATTTCCGCCAATCTGAGTGCTGTACCATAAGTCACACATTGTCAAGTGTTTGATACACACTGTGCAGTCAGTCTACTTAAGCTTTGGACTAGTTTACATTCCTAACAGCAGTGTAAAAAGTATATTTTCTTTACTTTTCATTTGCCTTTTCGATCTTTGGTCCATTAGAATGTAAGAGAGAATGATATCAAATTGTTTTAATGTGCAGTTCTTTAACCACGAAAACTGTCTTTTTTTCATAACTTAATGTGTCTGTTGTATTTTTAATGTCCTTTCATGCCCCTGACTCACTTCACTCTTGTAACTTTTCTCTTTTGCTCCAAGTTGTGCCTTCTGGAACTACCCTGAGATTAATTCCTCCTTCATATGACACCCCCTCAAATACTTGCAGACAGAAATCATGTCTCATTTTCTCTAAGTGAAACACCCTGGCTCCTTCAACCATTCCTTATGTGGCAGTTTCAAAGACCAGTATTTAAGGTGAACAATAAGTCTTACTGCCTCAAACAAGCTAACACCAACAGTTTTGAGACACACACAGCTCCAGGGGAACTCATTCTCTGGGTGCTGCCACTGCCTGCCTCTTGGGCCACAGCCTCTTTTCTTCCTGCCTACAGGGGCCTGGTGGGTTTTACCATGCTCAGGGCATTACTCATGTGACATCATGGGTCTGAAGCCCCAGTAAAAGGGCAGAAAGGCATAATATTGAGTCTGGAAGCAGAAGAGGAATTTACTCAGTATAGTAAGAATGATCAAGTAACTTAAGTGAAGATTCAATAGGAATCAAGGCATCCTCTTGGCATGGATCTCAAGTCGATGGCTTTGGAGTACTGATGCAGTCTGGGTATGGGAATTCTTCAGGGCAACTTTGCTAACCTCAGCTGGCATAGAGACTCTTCTGTCTCCAAAGATGACTGCCTGATAACACGTTCCTATGATCACCTCTACACATGGGGTATTTATTTGAGCACTTCTAGAAAGATAGGGCTGGGGTGTGTAGCCCTGAGATTGTTGCTCAACAATTGCCATATAGACCATTATGCAAACTGGATAATGGGATAATGGAAAACTGCTACCAGTTTTCCCCCAAATCTTTTGTTCTTATTTTTATCTCATTGAACAATCTCCTATTACAAACCTACTTTCTCAAGCACTGTCTGATGTTCCCATGAACTGCAGAAAGGAACAGCCTTGCCATTTACAAAAAGCTCCATGCTATCACTGAACTGCTTCTGACTGGTTCTGCAGCACTGTTAGAACTATCTGTGGATCTCCTAAGTTGAGGGCTGGATGCCTTCTGAATCTCTGTTCTGGTTCAGGCCTTTGGTAAACAACATCCTGGTAGTTTGTAAATTATACTTCCTATGGTTTAAAGAAGTCTCTTGTGTGTGTGTGTGTGTGTGTGTGTGTGTCTGTAGAGATGGTTCCGTGATTAAGAACATTGGATGAACATTCAGAGGACCTGCACTGGGTTACCAACATGGTGGTTCACACCATCTATAATTCCACTTCCAGGGGGATCTGACCTATGCAGGTACAACATATACACCGTGTACGTATATATTCATGTAAGCAAAACAGCCATACACATTAACACAAAAAAGAAAGAAAGAAAAAATGTGGCCAAAGGTTCATGCATTAGAAACTTGAAACCCCAAATGTTGATGGCATTTGTAGATGGAACTATTTGAAGGAAATGAGGGTTAAATCAGATCCTATGGGGACCTTATGATGATGTTAGTGGCTTCCTAAGAGATAGGAGCTATGTGTATTGGCATATTCCTTTAATCCTTTAATCCAGGCATGTGGGAGGCAGAAGCAAGTGAATCTCTGTGATTTTTAAGACCAGCCTGGTCTACATTGTGAGTTCCAGGCCAGTGGAAATGTATAATGAGACCCAGTCTCAAAAAATAAATAAATGAAGGGAGAGACATCTAAACTCACAGGTGTCAGGTGCCAGTTCTCTCCCTACATGACACCCTTTGCCACAATATGACACACACCAAGAAGACCCTTTTCAAATGCAGCCCCTTAGCCCCGAAGTCACCATCCTTATAACTGTAAGGAAAACATTTATTTTCGTTGTAAGTTACCCAGTCTGTAATATTTTGTGATATTAATCCAACAAAGACCAAGATAATGTTTTAAGTAGGAAAAAAACCCTTTAAGGGCATATATATATATATATATATATATATATATATATATATATATATATATATATATTTTGTTTTTGTACTGACAAGATGTGCCCATGCCTGCCTTCCTGTCTGTCTGTCTATCTATCTATCTATCTATCTATCTATCTATCTATCTATCTATCTATCTATCTGTATATATGCACAAAAAGTCAGTATGGAGTGTTTAGATTGCTGAGTTTTGAATTGCAGGTGTTCAGACTCTGGATATTCCATAGCACTGTTAAAATTGTTGTAATCATGTTGGACATGGTAAACACTCAACAGTCATTACTGTTATGATTATGCAAAGCATTTCAGAACTGCAATAAGGTGCTAATGCTATTTGTGGACATAGAGACTTCATTCTTTGAAAACCTTAAACAGTATCGAGAAATTACTTTACTTTCAAACTTCTTATAGTACGGATGAAAATCAACATGCCATGTCAGAGGCGGGTAATGAGCAGCAGAGTGTCACTCTAGCTATGAAAGAGGTAATGAAGGAAGGATCATTGTAAATCCCTAGTCAGGGATGGGACTTATACAGTACCTTCCAAAGCAAAAATGCAATTCACACTGAGCCTAACCCACAGCTTACTGCCCAGCAGAGACAAAGCCACTCAAAGCACTTTATCTTTCAGTTTCTTATTTTCATTTGCCTGCCAATGGCTAGCATGGTGTAAACTATTTTTTATTTCTTCCAAGCACTAGTCTGGTTATTGCTATATAGTCTTTAACTGTATTATGGCCATAGGCTTTGTGGTCTTTGCTTTGAGGGATTACTATGCCACATAGCTATACTTTGGTGCTTTACTCTTCCCTGTATGGATACATGATATTTTATTCATCTATCCATCACTCACAGTATATTTGGGTTGCTTTAACTCTTTGTCCATTATGTATAAACGTTTATATTCAAATTTCTTTGTAGATCTAGATCTTCAATTCTTTTGGATTGATATCCAAAAGTCAAACTGTGAAGTCATAGAGTAACTGCATGCTTAACATTTTGAGAGTGTTTTTCTAAGAGGCTATGCTATTTCATGATCCCACCAGCAAGATATGATGGTTTCAATTCTCCTTTTCCTGCCAATGCTTGTTATCTGTTATCTCAATTTTGATGTGCATATCTATGATGACTTGGGTGCAACTCAATCATTTCAAATCTCCACATTATCATTTCTGAGGCTGATGATGCAAAGGCTCCACTCACCCTTGAAGAATCAAGGTTTTTGGAAACCTATTTCAGATAGTGGTGCTTTCTCTGGTATCAAAAATGACATTCTAAGCACAAAGAAAAATGACAACACTTTCCCACATTTTTCTTCAAAAGTACTCTTAACCCAGTATTAACTTCAGAAGTGAAGGCATTTGTCTTCTTGGAAAAACATCAGCAGCTCTGCTTACCTGCTGGTGGCCAAGCCTTGATGTAACCTGTGCAGTGGACCACGGCATACTGAGCTTCTCCTTCTTTCACAGGGCCAAGGCCATTCCTGAAAAAGAGCTTACATGAAGCTGTCTTCAATATATGGAAACATGGCAAGATGCTGATGACCCCTTTGGTATCTAAGCTACCTGTTCCCTTGTTTCCTTAGTGGTTTTAAATCTTGATTTCCCATCATCCCGACTCCTATCCATCAATAGGGCCTGAAAGTCACACATAAATTTCACCCAACTCCCAGTTCTCACCCTAGGTACTGCTACCCTGACATGCACTCTCCTGGTCCTCCACTCTTAGGCTCTCTTCAAGCTGAACTAGTCCCCATCCTGGGGCCAATAAGCCAACTACTAGCATAGTCCCCAAGTACATCATAGAGAGTGATGCCTACCTGAACCTTTTCCTCATGGTGGTTATTCTGTTCAAAGGCAGATGGTCCAAGGGAGCATTTCCACATCTAAGAGTCAACACATGTATTAGAACCAGTGAATGCAGTAAATACCTGAAACGTAAGGTGCTGCTGAGACTACAAGGGGAACACACCTCTCTCCGAGGCAAGGGTTTAAACCACTCTTAGTGTATGTTCTTTGTGTGTGTGTTCAAGTGTGTGAGTATGCACACATGTGCTTGTGGGTACGGGTGCATGTGCATGCTTGTTCGTGTAAAGGTCAGAGGATGACCTCAGGTGCCATTCTTTCTCTTCTTTTGGGATACCATCTCTCACTGGCCTGCAGCTTACCAAGTGAGGCTGGCTGGCTGGTGGCTGAGCCCCAGGGACCCTCCTGGTTTTGCATCTCTGATGCCAGGATTACTAAAGTGTGCTACCACACTCAGTCTTTTCACATGGACTTTGGGGATCAAACTCAGGTCTTGGCTTACAGGGCAAGTATTTGACTGACTGAGCCATATCCTCAACAGAAATGAAGAGTTCTTTAATTGGAAAATATTCCTTCTGATGTTCCCTTTCTTCTAAATAAACATGTTGAGATATGGAGGGGGTGCAATTAAACTTTTTCATTCAAGGTCATTGGGCTTGCAACTGTGACTATCTTGAGCACAATGAGTATTAGTCAGCCAGTCGGACTACCCTTATGTGAGCACGGGCTGCTCTGAACACTTTATAGACACCTTGTAAAAACTACTCTTGATGGTGTACTACTAGTCAGTGCTTAGACATGATTCTTACTGGAATTTTTAACTGTTAAAAGCCTTGGTGAACTCTAGATGACCCTACTATAATTATTACCTAATCCAGGAGGGGAACACTTCTGGGTGTCTAGCAAAGGGATAAGCTTGTGACAAGGGCAAACACTAGCCAGTATTTGCTTGCAAGGTTTGCTAAAACTGATACAACACACTTTGCTTATATATGTAGACTCTTTAGCTCACTTTGTGAGCTGGTTGTGAGACAGTCTCCTATGCTGCCTCTTTTGCTATCAGCCCAGTTAAAGGCTTTTCTGGAGTAGTATTTTCTTAATTACTTTTTTATTATTATAGCCCGAGCTAGTAACACACAAAAAAGGGGCAGAGATAGGAGAGCATCAGTGAAGGCAGAGGCAGTAGAGTGGCAGTGTCAGCAACAGCTAAGCCACTGGCAGGCTGAACTGCATAAGTGACAGGGTGGCCAGCTGCTTGACAGCAGCAGGCTAGAGGCCTACAGAGTCAGAGTCAGAGACAGAGTCAGAAGTTGTAGGCCTGGTTGTTGGGAGAATTACACACTTGTCAAGCCTTTAGGGTCAAGAATCTTAGCACCTCAGGCCTGGAAGCTGTTATCAAAGGCTGAAGAACGTGATACCTAGATTGCCTGGAAACTGTAACGGCAGATGTAGTCAAGAGCTGAGGAATCTCAGTCTCTTACATCAGCACAGCACACGAGCTTTAACACTTTCAGGGCTGAGGATCCTTTTTACCCAAGGTCTGCACAAGAACCCTTACACTAAAGGATGCCTCCCACTGCTGCTCCGCCTGCTACCACATGATGGAGTGAAATGCGAAGTGCTACAGATCTACCCAGGACCAGCACTTACAGAATTCCTTGCCTACCCTCACTTTCTATTCCCCCCACGTAACCTTGCTATCAAGTAGATGGTTCTCAATTCCCCTGTTTACTCAGGGAAGTCACATGGCTATTACCCTTCCAAAGGGCAGGAGTGGGCTTGCCAACTCATGACTTGTAGTTGCCATGAGAAGGAGAGTTGGGCCAGTTTTTCACATACACAGAAACATTTCACAGCCCATCTTAGTACTAGAGGCTTGCAGAAAGACTAAAGAAGCCTAGCCATCCTTGGTTCCACTTATCATTTCAGTGGAACCAGTAGCTTTGTAGAAAGGAGAAGGGTGGTGACGACTGCAGTGTCTCTTCAGGCCTGAGCAGAGATGCTAACTCAAAGCAGATGTTGCCGATGAACAGTAGCATCTTCCCAGGCTCGAGGACCACACTGTGGATACCCCTCCCCCGTCACGCTGGCTCTAGGAACAAGCCACACAGCTGGAAGTCTGCTGAAGAGAGAATTGAGCAAAGGGACCCTAGGCACAGCATCAGGTCTACCAGGGAGCCATTCTCTGGGGTCCAGAGAATGAAGCACTCTCCACACTGATAGGACCTCTCTGATTACTTCTCATTGGCTCTCAGAATCCCAGGTACCAAGCATCCGGGCTCTGGACACCACTTGTCATGCCCATTTGCTAAGTGCATTTCCATTTCTCAACTACATGACAAGTGCCAGCCTGGATATCTTCATTTGCAACATGCAAAAAAAAAAAAAAAAAAGCCAATTATGTTTTGAGACCTTGGAAAGCTGCCAACATTGGAGTGGTTTTCACAGCAGGATCGATCTGTGACATTGCCACTCAGGGATGCCAACAGGGCCCTCTGCCCCTTTCTGGCAGACCGTGCCCAGTGTCCTGAGGAAACAGTGTTGTTTTGTTGATGATGTCATGTTTCAAGCAGAACAAAGTGCTTTACACCTCTCAAGCCAGCTCTAATATCATGGGGCTCATATGCCAGTAAGCAACTATGAGTACATTCTCTGGAGGTATACCTGGGCTTGGAGAGATGGAGTGATCTGGGTGATGACAGTGGCACTATAAGCTGCTAATTGAAATGGTGTGCTATGCCAATCAATTAGCTCATGGGATTGGCTGGGAGGGGGTAATTAAGAATTTATATCACTTGGGCTTATATCACTAACTGTCCAACCCCCCAAGCTAGGATGGGAGGACCCTTCTGTGACTGACTAGCAGATAATCTGCTGTTTCAGGCTGGATGCTGTACCCATGAGTCCTACATCTGTCCAGCTCACCCACAACAAAGCAGGCAGCCAGTGAGACTTCATTCTAACTCAGAGACCACTTTTGCATTGTCATTCCAGTGCCATCTTGTCACCTGAGGCAGGTGAAGGAGTTTCATCAGGGCTTTTTGGTTGGGCTCCAGCAGTCAGTCTGCAGAGGAGCAGAAGCAGGGGGGACTAACAGCTCTCTCACCAGACCCCTAGAGTGATGGTTTGTAAACAAGGGTTCTGCAGACCCACTTAGGATGAGGAATATAGGTCACTCTTCAGTACATATCATTGGAGATATGACTCGTAAGATTCTCTCTCTCTCTCTCTCTCTCTCTCTCTCTCTCTCTCTCTCTCGTGTGTGTGTGTGTTTGTATGTGCATGTGTGTGCCTACATGTCTGTCTGTGTGTACACATGTATACAGGCACATCTGTTCAGACACACACACACACACACACACACACACACACACACACACACACACACGCCTGTGTGAAGGCAAGCAGACAATCTTAGCTATTCTTCCTCAAGTGCCATCCATTTGTTTTTAGAGACATGTTCTCTCACTTAGGATTTGTCCAGTAGACAGCCAGCACCAGAAGTCTGCCTGTCTCCACCTTCCTATCACAGGGATTACGCATGCACATACTACCTTGCTAGACCCCCACCCCCCTTTTTTTTTGTAGCATAGCTATCTCTCCAGCCATGATGAAGAGATTTTGTTAAAATATATTCTATTCTAAAAGATAATTTTGAATCAATTTTGAAGCATTTTCTCTTCTTTATAGTATCCACAAGATGTGCAATGCTAAGTCACTTCAGGCAGCAGACAACTGAGTAAGAGTGACAGTAGCCAGTGGCTCTGCTGTGCCTGTCTGGGATGGGCAGCTCAGTGGAACCACACAAACAGCTTGAAGGGGAGGAGGAAAGGCTGACGGTGCAGGCAATGCTGCTGAACCAAGATGGATGCAGAAATCCACACTGGTTAGGAGTGGTGTTTGAAGACAGCCTAGGGGAGAACACATGCCAGGGCAGGCTGGGGAGAGGAGACCGAGTCTGCCTTGCTTGCCGCCTGCAGCTCCAGCTTCTCCCACTTCTCCCTCTGAGCAGCATCCTTGAAGTCTCAGATCTTGCATCTGGGATTCAACAGTGACATTTCAAATTCTTCCTTAGCCCTCTCTGGCTCTCTCTCACCTGCCTGGATGCTCACCACAACTTTCTGCCATTGGTGGAGCAGGGCCCCATGTGCTGTCTTCTGACGTCCTGTCACTTAAAGTGATTGTCCTGTCAGCTCAGTTGCCACCCCAATATCCATCCTTGAGTCTATCTTCAGCCTTAGCCTCTCCTCTGAGTTTCAGAGTTACACAGCCAACTGGCTCCTTATCTTTGCACTTAGTTATCTGGTTGGCACCTTAGTCAGAAAGGACGACCATTCCCCTTCACTCTAAAGAAGCTCCCAGCTATCTTTGTGATCTTAGCAATGAGACCCACTTCTCCAAGGGAACAGACATTGTACAGTCCTATATCTAAACTCTCTCATCATTTTATACCCTACATGTACTGGCTGCATGCACAATATATATCTGCAAGTAGATTATATATCTCAATTTCTACTGTCACCTCAATGGTACAAAAAGCTGCAATGACCTTTGTTTTTTTCTTCACAAAGAACCAGAACAATCTCTTTCCCTCCCTCCTTGTCTCTCTGCCCCTTTCTTTTTCAGATTTGCTGGTGGTGAGGAGTACTGGACCCAATCTTCCATGAATGATATAATAACTATACACAAAACATTCTATTGAAAGTTGGGGTGAGGTACAAAGAGCCACAAATCATCTGGGCAAAGTGGCTTAAGCTTGTAATCCCAGCCCTCAGGAGGATGACACAAGAGGATCAAGAGTTGGAGGTTAGACTGGGCTATATAAGTGGTCATCTCAAAAAGAAAAAAAAAAGGAAAAGAAAAGGAAGTTAAAGACATATACATCACAGTCTCCATCCTTAGAATGATGTAACTGAATCACAAAGTCAAGACATTGGCATTTTAAATACAAAGCAACAGGGTGCAGAATTTGGCTCAGCTAGGCAGTAACTTGCTTGCCAAGCATAAAGGAAGTTCTGGATTTGAACTTCCATAAATCAGACATGGTAGACCACATTTGTCATCTCAGCACTTAGGAAGTGGATGCAGGAAGATCATAACTTCAAAGTCACCTGCAGCTATATAAATTTGATGCCAGCCTTGGACAAATGAGACCCTGCCTCAAAAATACAAAACAAAATAAAAAATTAGATTTTTAAAAAAAAATGTAATCAATTATGTTGAGGGCCAGTTAAAAAGGTGTAAGTTGTTACAGGAAACACAAGATTAAGCATGGGATGGGTGGTTTCAATACAAACCAGGAGTACAGCCTCTGGAGAGGCAAGGAATGTAAGAGGTCTTGAAGGTCAGTCAGGAGAAAAGTCAAGAGGTGCAGATGGGGAGGGTTATTGCAATACACAGCACCAAGGCGGTGGGAGCGGGAGGATCAGGAGTCCCATGCCAGCCTGCACTGCACTGAGAAGCCTTGTCACCAAAAGTCAAGGGCTGAAGAATAGCTCAGAGGCAGAGCACATGCCTAGGAGCCACAGTCCTGGGCCCAGTCCCCAGCACCACCCCCCCCCCCAAAAAAAAAGGACAAAAAAGTGTTGGTGTGGTAGTGCACACTTAATTTCAGCACCCGAGAAGCAGAGGCAAGAGGATCTGTGAGTTCAAGGCCAGCCTCATGTACATAGCAAGTTCCAGGACAGTTGGGGTTACATTAAAAACCAAAAACAAAAATCTAAAGAACAAGAAAAGAGAGAAAAGGATAATATACCACACAAAGGTGTGAAACAGAATGGGTGGGAGATGGTGAGTCACTAAAAGGGCAGGAGGCAGAAGGGGAGTGTTCTCATACAGGATCTAGTCTGAAGTCAAGAGCACAAGGTCAAGTGAAGGCCCCTGGCCTGGGCCTCTGCTAACCCACAAACCTCATCCTACAGATGAAGGAGCGTCGAGAGCCCATACACATGCGCATGGATGACTGCTGTCCCTCCTTCTTCACTGTCCCAGTCTTCAGGTCCAGGATGCGGCCTGAAGGAGAGAGAAGCACAGTAGTGTGAGTCTTTGCCTGAGATTAGGGCTGGGGAGGCAGGGGCAGAGTGCTCCAACTCTCTGCCACGTCAGGACAAGCCGGGCTAATTTCTTGGCATCCCCAGTGTTCTTTGGCAGAAACTCACAGAGAAATGGAATCCATACGGTTCACAAGACCTTGTTTTTCTCAGTGTAATCTCTACTTGTCAGCTCTATTGTTGGATTGCCTGTGCCTCAAGTCACTCTAGTTTGGCTACCTCCTCCCCCAGCCCATGAAAACAGCTTCTGCCAAGGTCACCGACAACATCCCCATTGCTGAATCCAAAAACACATCTTTCCTTTATTTGATCTGGCTGCTTTGCTGAAATTTGCAAACTACACATGGATCTCAAACAAAAAACAAAACAAAACAAAAGCCGGCAAAACACCCTGCCAAGCCAGACACGGTGGCACTCACCTTTAATGCCAATGCTCAGAAGGCAGAGGCAGGTGGATCTTGGAGTGTTAAGGCCAGCCTGGTCTATATAGTGAGTTTTAGGCAAGTTAGTGATACATAGGGAGATTCTGTCTTAAAAAACAAACAGCACCCCTCCCCCCAAACCTAGGCTTGTCACGCCTTTCTAACACCCTCTCCTTTTTGCTGTGAGTCCTTTCTCATTCACAGTGGCTCTATCTTGTCTATCTTTTCTTGTCATTCTCTCTATAAATCCCTTGTGCAGTTTTATTCATGTGTAAGTCTTAGAGGTTGCCTCTAGATGCCAGTGACCTAATGTCTTCTCCTTTGAGCAGCCACTCTAAGTCCTCTACCTGGTAGAGCTCCATCTCTGCCAGTTAACTGTGCAGCTACAAAGCAGCTTCACTAGCTGCTTCCAAAATAGGCTCTCCACACCAGCATGAGTGTCATCAGAAAATGTAACCTGAGTCGGGGAGCTAGACATTATCTATGTTCTTCTCCCTCCCTACTGTGTGCTCAGCCCATCTTCTGCCTCCCGGGCTTCACTCAGCCGTTTTACTATTATTTTAGAGGAAGAAGTATTTTAGAGTCTCTGTGTCTGTCTCTGAGACCAGTGAGATTGTGTTCTCTCTATTGATTTCTTCCTACTCAGCCATTCCCAGTATCTTCAACCCCCGCTATCTACAGCCTCCAGGATATAAACAATATCACAACTCTTTTGTTATAGAGAAGAGAGCAAATGGAAACCTTCAGAGGCCCTATCCTCTCTTCATCTGCCTGCAGATTGACCTATCAACACCTGTGGTCCATTACTTGGCCTCCTTCCAGTGGTGGACCCTGCAACTTGTCATAACCTACCAAGGCTCCATGGATATTATCGTGTCCAGGCCACAGGGAAATCTCTGTGCCAATTGCAAAAACCATGCTTTGGCCCCTTTCTCCCTTGTCCCATTCTTCAACATGATCCTGATAATATTTTTGCTCTGGGACAGTAAGACTTCAGCTAGCTCCTCATTTGTGGGAGTGGCTCCTTGTCTTCAGCTCTTACCCTCTCGGTGCTGGGCCTTGGAGCTTCTCTTTCCCATTTCTTTTGAGAGGTCTTTGTGACACCTTTTCCCCCTATTATCTCCAACATACTGGCGACATCATCTCTAGAGGTCAAAGATATTTCCTTTAAACCAAATCTGTATGGTGGCTCTCTGAGTCCACTGTTAAGCTGGGCTCAGTTTTTGGCTTCCTCCTCTGGCCCAAAGAGTACAATTTTGGAAAGACTCCTTAAGGTAAGTCAGTGTTACGAGTTTGCATGTGTCACCACAAAGGTCCATGTCTTAAAGGCTTGGTCCGCAGAATATGATGAAACTTTAAAAAGTGGTCCTAAGGTCACTGGGGATGTGCCTCTGAAGATTATGTGAGCATGGGCTCTTGCTCCTTGTATGACCTATCTTGTGACTTAGGCAGGTATGTATGCTCTGTACCACATCCTCACCAATGCCATCTAGCACCCCATCAGAGGTCCAAAGCATGATTCAGGCCACCATTCTCTGACTGGAACCTCTAAAACCATGAGCCAAATCTTATCTTTAATAACAATGCCAGGTATTTTATCATAGTAGTGGGAAACTGAGTAACACTGTTAGGCAAAATGCCTACCCTTAGTATCTGACCTCCCCTGATAGCTTATCACCGTGGCCTGTATTCAGTACAAACTCTGGTGAGTGGGTCTAGCAAGAATTCTCTTTACTCCAAAGTTAATTCTTAGTAATTCCCCACCCAATTAGCCCGTATCCTAAGTTTCTGGTTTTCTTTGTTGGAGTCGGAGCTCAGTCCCATCTCTTCCCTCTCTGCAGAAGTCCACTGCTGTGGTTCTCAGCCTTTATACATAGCCTTGAACATACTTGACAAGCACCATGTAGCCAGACCCCTCTTAGAAGCTTCAATGTGTCCAGTTGTTTCTCGGCATCACAGACATGCTTTTTCATTCACAGCTGCCAACGAATGTGTCATTTTTCCAAAGCTACCCTTTCTCCATGGTCTTCTCCTCTACCATTGAAGAGTATGAGGGACTGGAGAGATGGCAGTGGGAAAAAGTACTTACTGTGCAAGCATGAGAACCCCAGCCCAGACCTCAGCACCCATGTAAAACGGCTAGGTATGGGTACATGTTTGTAACTCCAGGGGTTGCTGGGACTTGATAGCTACCAGCCCAGGTTCAGTGAGAGAGAAGTACAGTGGAGTGATATCCAGTCAACATGGTAGACTGTAATAGTCATACTGTTTCATGAACATCTCTCATGCTCCCACTAGTAGTCTCCAAAAATCAGCATCCCATATACCAGTATGAAAGTGTACAGTCTGGCCTCTGCTCACCTCGTGACCCTCTTTGGCTCTGTCTGGGGCCGGCTACCCAGTGCAATTCATGGCTCCCAGTGTGCTCCTGGCTGCTCCCTTGTCCCTGAGTGGCCCCTTTCCTTGACTGACTCCTTGAGTTTCATCATGACACCCACTTGTTACCTCAGTGACCACAAACTGACACTCAGCGCCAACAATGCACTGACCTAAGCACATGGGGTGGGTCGAGCAAATGGAATGAAATAGAAAAGAATGGAATAGAACCTGACAGAACAGACTTACACACAGACAAATACTAATGAAGGACACAGGGTATAAGAACGAGGCCTGAGAGCCCCCTCCTTTGAATCAGTTAAGTGAGACCCTCTCACTAGAAAGAGAAGAATATTGAAATACCTTCCCCCCATTTGGGCTTGCTGTGCTAATGAAGGAAGGAGAGAAAGGGCCACGCTCCTGAGGCATGCTGTGCTTTCTTGAGCTGGCTCAGTGACACCGTTTTAGGACGGCTTGGCAAGTATGGCTCTGGACTGGGCCTATCAGCTTGCTCTCCTCACCCTGCAGTACTCTTGAACATGGCAGCCTTCTCTGCAGATGTGGGGCACAGCTCTGTAAGGTGCATGCTTTTTTTACACCAGGCACTGCTAAGGGGGACCTCTAAGCAATGTGTGTGCACACAGACTTCAACTCCCCCTGGAGGCAACACTGAACTTGAGAGTTGCCAGTGACCTTGCAGAGCAGATCGGGAGCTCTGCTGACGGTGCTGTCTGCTACTCTGGTTTTGACACCTGTCTGTCTCATTCACAGACAGCATCTTTTACAGCCCTTTTAGTGTAAACCATCACTTGCTTTATCATCAACCAAATGGCAAAAGGTTTCAGCTGTGAAGCAGGAGGCAGGAGGGTCTGTCAAATTCCAAAGTGCTCTGAAAATAAATCCCAGCTGCGAAGTCAGCTCGTGGCGCAACATGAGGAAATGAACAAACACATCTCCTGTGATCTGCTGTGGGGACCCTCAGAGACAACTGCTCCAACGTTTGTTTCTCCACATGCTTCTCAGGTTTCCTTGAGCCCAGTGAGCCCCCTCCCTAGGCTCCTCAGGAATGCATGCATGCTTGACTGTCTTGTAGGTGTATTTCTGAGAGGGCTGTATGAGCTGGATCTGGTGAATATATCAGTAGTGGAGAGGCGTGAAGGCAGGTGGCCATCCTGGCACTGGGCTCTGAATCCCAGTGTGAGCTGATGGGCTGGATCACAATGGGATTCCAGAACGTATGGCCGTGGAGACCATGCTAATGTTTAACTTTGACCCATGAAGCCTTAGGGCTGGATGGTCTGGATGTCCCAGACTAGTCCCAATAGACGCCTGGCAGCAGTCAGTCCAGGCCAGTGCTAAGGTCTTCCAGCTTCTCTTCTCCTGACTAGGATGACTTGTTTTCTTGAAGTTCAGGGGACTGAATGCACAGAGCCTTCCTCATGCTAGGCACGCTTCAGACCAGGCAGCCAGTCTAGTGCTGAGCAACATCCCTAGCCCAAAGTGGGAAGACTTGTTCCTTCACACTTGTGTCTCTGCTCACCCCACCTTTCACCTTCCATCATGGTTTGCTTGGCTGAACTCTCAAGTCATCTTCTACTTTCCTCATGCTTGTTCCATGCACCTTTCTCCCCTTCCCATGGGGTCTTCCCCGTGCCCTCTAAGTGCATCCCTTT
This sequence comes from Arvicanthis niloticus, assembly GCF_011762505.2. Lineage (NCBI taxonomy): Eukaryota > Metazoa > Chordata > Mammalia > Rodentia > Muridae > Arvicanthis > Arvicanthis niloticus. The sequence goes on from NC_047658.1 coordinate 55,833,911, forward strand.
GAAATAATCTGACCTGTGAACACTCAGCTCTTTACAGAGATTCCCTCAGCCAGTGCCTCAGGAAGAACCAAGCTGACGTCTTGCCTTCCAAGCAACAGTACCCAACCCAGGACAGGAAGCTCTTGCTTCCACACACAGACTAATGCTCTCCCCGGTCTCTGCCTACTGTGCCCTTGCATCTTCTGTGTCTACCTGCCATCCCTCTGCTACTGCAGTCTTCCAGAAAGCCATCCATCCTCCTTCAGTGTTTTCTTTGTTTTAGAGATGCTCGGGACAGAGTCCAGGATTTTGCACATGCTTGGCACGCACTCTACTACTGAGCCATATCCCAAACCATCCCTCTTTTACTTTAGAATCTGGCAGATCATGCCCTTTCTTTCTCCCCACTTCAAGACCTGCCAGCATGCCCTGGAATCTCAGAGTCCATTTCCTAACATCCTCACTCAGTACTCATTCTCCTCCATCCCGAGACTGCTGGTCTCCTCCAGGGAGACTCTCGCTTGCTATCACTTTCTGCATGACATCTCTACATCATCACTGGGCCACAGCTTTCCAACCTGTTACCACTCTCAGTCTGGTCCTCCTGTGTCATGGTTTGAATGTGAGATGTCCTCCACAGGCGTTTTTTTGTTGCAACACTTGCTCCCCAGATGGCAGTGCTGTCTGGGAATGTTGTGAAAGCTTTGGGACATGAAGCCTAGGCCACTGGAGACCAGTCTTAAGGGTTACAGCCCAGCCTTGCTTCCGGTCTGACTCTCTGCTTACTGGTCTGGCCATTATGTAAGAAGCTTGGCCATATGTTTACATCACCATGAGCCCCACCATGATTTTCCCTCCACGATAGGCTCAAACTGTGATGCAACATAAGCCCTTCCTCTATGAAGCCACTTCTGTTAGACACTTTTGACACAGAGATGCCACCCTCTCGCCCTTGGCTTCCCTGGGAGATAGGACATCAAGTCAGCCTCAGAATATGAAAAGCTTGGTCTCAGTCTGGGAGCTATATAAACTTAGACTAGTATTTTTTCCTGAGATGCTTTGCTCTTCTGTAAGAAACATGATCACTGTAGAATACTAATACATGCCATTTCCCTGTTCTTTGAATTCTGTGAGCATCTAGTCAAAAAGGCATCCATTTCCTAGTATGGACATGAGGAGCCTCTCTGTGACCCTGGTACCCTGCCACCTAAGCCAGGAGTACACAAGTCACTCAACAGCTGCCTTTACCATAGGAGCCCCAAGCATTTTTCAATATATCCAGAAACAAATCTTTCTGGATCTGTTATACAAAGGAGAGCCAGGGTGAGTGAGAACAGTGAGGCATGCTATTTCAAAAGGAGCAGGGAAGAAGGATCCAAGACAAGACAGGTATAGGAGTTTGAACAGGGTACGTAATTTCTCTGTGTCTCAGTTTCTTTGACTGGAAAATAGAATCACATATCTCTACTTTATAGGGTTATGAGAAGATCTGACTTTCATGAGGGGTCCACTAGGGGGCTAGAGTTCAAAGTGCTGGCAGGTTCTAGGCAGTACTTTCTAAGTCCCTAGCATACAGCCAAATGGGTCAGAAAGCCAAAGCAGAGTGCATCTCCAAAGGCCTCTGACTGGTGCTAGACCAAAGCCCTGCCTCTGGCTTCTCTGGGAGACGGGACATGAAGCCAGCCTCAGAATATGAAGCTCTCAGTCTCAGGTTGAGAACTATATGAACTTAGACTAGTATTTTTCTCCGGAGGTGCTTTTCTGTTCTTAAGTAACATGACCACTGTAGAACACTGTTCTCCACCACCCACACCCATACCCATATACATACGCCCATCAGTTAAAATCCCAGACAATCTTCTATGGAGAAAAAACACTCTCTCCATGTAGGCGTGCTTGCTGTCAATTCTTTTCTCTACATGCTTGCTCTTTATTTTAATTAGCTGAGGTTTCATGAGTTTCCCACTTCATGTCACTTAGTATAAACTAATAAGGAATTTTCATAATAAATTTCATTTTCATGGCTTAATAATAATATTTTGCATAGAGATTTACTCTTGAACATTTTAGTTATCCCAAGACTTTCCATATGGCGTAAGGCTGTCATGGTGTACACCTATATGCACAAACATGTTTACATGTTGGTACATATTCATGTATACATATATGTACATATATGTTTGTGCATATGTACATGTGTGGATATATTTGCATGTGTGTTCATATTCAAATATTTGTATATTTGTGTATATATACATGTCCATGTATATATACCCATGTGTGTTTGATCTATGTTCATATATGCCTATGTATATATATATGTATATATGCATATATATGTATCTGTGTGTATGTATGTACCTATAGATATTTATGTGTACTTGTATGCATATACAGATGTATATACACACGTGTTTGCATATGTGTATCTGTGACTAGGCATGTATGTATATGTTTGCATATGCATACATATATGTTCATATGCATAATATATGCACATGCAAATATTTAAGTATTCATATGTATATGTCTCAGCTTAGAATGAGAGCTATGGTAAACAATCATTGACTCATTGGACTATCCTTACCACTCTTCATCTTAAACCCCAAAGATCATGGCGAGTCTCCTTCTCAGCTCTTTAGTGTTCAGTTTTTCTACCCCATTGTCTTAGGGTTTTATTGCTATGAAGAGACACCATGACCATGGCAACCCTTATAAAGGAAAATATTTAATTAGGGCTGGCTTACATTGTCATCACAGTGGGACATGGCAGCATGAAGGCAGACAGGCATCAGAAAGGTAGCTTGGAGTTCTATATCTGGATCCTCAAGGCAGCATGAAGGCAGACATGGTGTCAGAGAGGTAGCTTAGAGTTCTATAGAGTTGATCCTCGAGCATCATGGAGAGAGACTAGGCCTCACCTGAGCATTTGAAATCTCAAAGTCCACCAGTAACACACTTCCTGTATCAACACCACACCTACTCAATTAGGCCATAACTCTTAATAGTGCCACTCCCTATGAGCCCAGGGTGGTCATTTTCATTCAAACCACCGTACCCATAAAATGGGGATAAAAATATCACCCATTCACCTTAAAGTTTTGAACTGTAATTTCCCCCAGATAGTTAAAAAGCAGGAAATTCTTGAGAACTGGGGTCAGCTGAAATCTGGCCCACCATCTGCTTTTGTAAATAAAGTTTTAATGAAAAACAGTCCTGCCTACTCGTTTGTTTCTGGTCCATGGCTACATCCAAACTCCAATGGTCAAGTTGAGTGATCATAGTAGAGACTACACAGTCCACAAAGATATCCATCACCTGACCCTTTACCAAGAGACATTTTAAAAATTCTAGAGCAGTGTGCCTTTTCCTGAGACTATATATCTCTTCCATAACATTTTGGTAAGCTAGCTTTTAAGTTTTATTTTTCTTAGTAGTGACTTTTTGAAAAAGAAGAATCAGAAGTTTGTCTTGGATAAGATTACAAAAGAAGACTCTGTGCACATAAAAATGCTCCCCAGGCTACAAGTGAAATACAAATATAAATTAGAAATATTTCATCAAAAGAACCTTGAGAAAACCAGAAACATCTTATCTTGGTTTTAAAAGAAACCAAGAGGGAAAACCAAGGAAATGATATTTATTGACAAAACAAAGTAATGGTCCCACAACATGACAATATTTGATGTGGCTCCAAAACCGTGTGGCCCCTGAAATGGGCACTAAGGGGCTGAAGATACTGTCACTGGCGTTCCAGTGACAATGTGTTCCCTTCCTCAAAAGGTTGACCCCTCCATCCTAGAAGCTGTACACACAGAAAAAGAAAGAAAAAAAAACACCCTGCCCCAGCCCAGGAACCCAACCAGTGTGCAAGAGGACTGGAAAAGCATAAGAAAACAGGCTCTCTGGGCTGTGCAACAAATACTTGTCTTAGGGTAATTTGTAAATAGTCAACTTCATTGTGCACAGCTCTGGAGGCTGAGAAAAGATCAAGAAGAAGGCAATGACAGATCTGATGTCTGATGAAGACCTGTTCTTCATAGATATAATTCTACCATTGTCTCTGTGAGGAGAAAGAGGCAAGCAGGATCCCATGAATCTCTCTCACCAGAGCATTATGGTCTGAACCTGAAATGTCTATCACAGGCTTGTTTTAAGTACTCATTCTGAAACTGACACTGTTGGGGAGGATATGGAACCTCTAGAACATGGAGTCTCACTGGAGGAAGTGGGCCACTAGGGGTGGGTGTTGAAAGTGGTACTCAGTCCCTGGTCCTGCTTTGCTCTGTTTTCTGTCTACTGTGAGATTAAAAGCTGCCTCTGGCACACAGACCTGATTACAATGTTGTCCTGAGGATGGACCTGGCCATTATGGACTGAAGTTTCTGAAATTCTAAGACAAAATAAACATTTCCTTCTTTAAGTTGTTTCTGTTGGGTGTTTTGATCACAGTGACAAGGAAAATAGTTGATTCGAGCATCAACCCCATCAGGCTATCATGGGATAATCAACATCTATCCACCTCAATGCTCACAAGGAAGGTAGGTTTCAATTTAGGAATTAGGGAGACAACAACATTAAGATCATAGGAAGTGGGTACAATTTCCTCATGTTTCATAGTGAATGGCAGGTGTGTGGATAATGCATCAAAGAGTTCACTAGTTCTAGTCAAGCCAGTTTCTCTCCTAAGCCAAGGAGGAGGGCATGAAGGCAGCAGAGCTGTGTGGAGACATCTGCTGGCCTATCTACCAGTTACTGCCTATTGCAACACTTTTTTAGAATGGCGCTCAGCTAATTCCTGTATTATGAACATGGGGAGTGGGGAAGCTGCCATCTTCTTACAAGAGCTCTCCATACTAGCCACAGAGATTGGTTGAGGGCTAAGTACTGGATGCAAGCTGAGCTCATTTCTGTCAACCTAAGCACCTCACCCACCTTAAGTTACAGTGATGGTGTCTAAGACTAGTATTCTAAGCAGGCCAATCAGAGTTAGTCACAGACAAAGATGTAAGCTTTCCCACCATTCCATCTCTTTTTGTTTGGGGATCTGAACATGACTCTTACAGCAGCAATGTGTCATGGGAAAACTGGATTCATAACTTCAGAAGAGCAGTGAAAACATGAGACATGGGAGTACTTCCTTCTGGTGCTCATGCCTTAGAGCCAACAAACCCTCATCCCTCTTGTGCAAGTCCACAAGTTCAATTTTAGCTTTCTTTATTTTCAGTTACAAGGCTCTGTGGCTTTGGTGGTTTGAATGAGAATGCCCTCATGTATTTGCATGCTTAGTTCCAAGTTGATGAACTGGTTGGAAGGATTAAGAGGTGTGGCCTTGTTGGAGTGAGTATGCCTGTCATTGTTGGAGATGATGTGTCACTTGAGGTGGGCTTTGAGATTTAAAAAGTTCATGCCAGGCCCTGTGTGGTGGTTTGGATGAAAATGGCCGCCACAAATTCATATGGAATGGCACTATTAGGAGGTGATGCCTTGTTGGAGGAAGTGTGTCACTGGAGGTGGCTTTTGAGGTTTTAAATGCTCAAGCCAGGCCCAATGTCATTTTCTCTTCCCTCTGCCTGCTGATCCAGATATAGAATTCCCAGTTACATCTCCAACACCATGTTTGCTTGTAAGCTGCCATGCTTCCTGCCATAATGACAATGGGCTAAATGTCTGAACTGTAAGCTAGCCTATTTCATAAATGTTTTCCTTTAAAAGAGTTGCCTTGGTCATGGCATCTCTTCACAGAAACAGAAACCCTAAGATGCTCAGTCTCTTTCTCTCCCTCGCCCCTCTTCTCCCTCTTCTCCCCTTCCTCCTCTCTCTCTCTGTGTGTGTATGTGTGTCTGCCTCCTCTGTCTCTGCCTCTCCCTTTTCCTCTCCCCTTGTCCCCTTCTCTCTACCTAGTGCCTATGAATCAGGATGTAAAGCTCTCAGCTACTGCTCTAGCACCATGACTTCCTGCTTCCTGCTATGATGATATTAGACTATCTGAAACTGTAAGCAAGTCCCTGAATAAATGCTTTGTTTTATAGTTACTTAGGTCATGGTATTTCTTTATAGTAATAGAACAGGGAAGAAGACAGTGACTTTAACATAAAAGAACTAGAGAATTAATTACACAGCCTAAAAACGACTTAATATTACATAACAAATGTCTACATATATAATTTTGTGTGATTATGTAATAGACATAGGAAGTAGCTCACAGTGCTTTACCAGAAAGAACCACTGTCCTAGTCATATTTAGCTGTCAAGATGATACAGCTTAGAATCATCTGAAGGAGTTTCAGTTGAAGGATTGGCCAGATCATATTATCTGTGAGGGATTGTCTTGATTGGTAATAGAAGTGGAAGAGCCCAAACCCACTGTGGGCATCATCATCCCTAGGTAGGTGAACTTGGACTATATGAGAAAACTAGCTAAGCATGAGCCAGAGAGGTAGGGAGAGGAGGAGGATGAGGAAGAGATAGATAGATAGATAGATAGATAGATAGATAGATAGAGAACATGAGAGAGCTAGGAAGTGGTTTCTGACTCAAGTTCCTGCTTCTGATTTCCCTCAATGATGGTATCACCTGGAAATCTTAAGATGAAATAAACCCCTTTCTTTCCTAAGCCGATTTTGGTAAGAGTGTTATATCACAGCTACAGAAATCACACTAGAACAAGAATGAAGAAGGACATTTAGAAGTTAGCCTTAGTGGAAAAAAAAAAAAAAAAAACTTACTACTGACACACAAAAATAAAACTGTTGGAGCACAGAAGTAAGGAAAACTGATTAATTCTCTGTAGCTTATTATTGTGAATATGGTACAGTCATACCTTCTGTCTGTGCCTTAGCAGACATTCTCAACAACTTTCCCTCCTTGGTCATACCAGTAGGCTTTACTTTTCCCATGAGGAAACAGAAGTCCAGATACATTCAATAAGTCAATAAAGATGGTTCCCCAGCTAAGGGACAGGGAGCCGAGCTGTTCCCTACACAGTCCAGACTCTGCGTGAGAGCTTGTGCTCCATGACAGAAGATGAGATAGAACCCACCAGACAGAAGCAGATGGGCAGTGAAGGGACAGAGGGTCAGCAATCTGCAGGGGACTGTGGCTAGCCTGTTTCAGGATCAGAGACCTGAACTAGGGAAATCAGGCTTTGGTTTGGTTTGGCAATTCTTTCTGTGTATTTGTTTATTGCCTTTTGATTTTTCCTTTGACTTAATAGAGTTGTTTGGATCATTCCAGTCTGTCTCAGCAGTTCCTAGGCGAGTGGAGTCAGGAAGGTGAAAGTTTGCATGTCCATTTGGGTGAAGTTAAAGAAAGAGCTGTTCTCTTAAAGCAGGCACAGTTACAAATGCAACCGTACCTTCCTGTTTTGCCTGTGATGGTCCAGGCTTTTAGCTCTTACACTAGGAGTTAGTTTTCATTCTCAAAACATGGTACTGTGAGCAACAGATAATCCACCCAGTCACCTTATGCAAGGTGCTAGTAAAGAAAGAGACCAAGTGAGAAAAAAGCCCCACCTCACAGACTTCTTTAAGAAACTCTGGCTCTGGCTGCCTCCTGGCTTGTACTCAAGCCTGTCTGCTCATAGACAAGGCTTCAGTTTATTTGTGGAGATAGAGGATAATGCTATAAAAAACTCTTAAAAACCAAGTATGCCATCAATGCAGTACCTGCTCCCAGGAGGGAAGAGAATGCAGCTGGACTTGATCACTGAGGTTCAAGTTCATGTGAGTTCAATTCTACAAAGGGGGTGGGTGAAGTGGGTAGTTAACACTCGTGCACAGCTAGAAAGCTTCAGCCTTCCACAGAAATGCTTTCTGTGGCCTAGATGGAGCTGTTGGTCGTACCTCGTAGTCTGCTGGTATGGCCTCCTTGCAGGCCAGCACTAAGATCCCTGCACGGGCTACATTCAGAGATTCAGCATGTAGGAAACACTTGGAGACTAACTTGAAGCTGAGGTCCTAAGAAGAAAGTCTCTCCTCCTCTCTGAAATCCTTGCTCTGGGAGGAAGGCTTTTCTCTATCGTATCCTCACCAACACACCCAAGCATATCAACTCTCCAACACTTCTCTATTCTCAGCCTACATCAATGGACTCCCCTGTGAGGATCTTAGAATGCCAGAATCAAGGTACAGACTGAACTTGTACCTGGAGAAGCACCCACCTCTACCCATTCAATTTCTTGGCAGGATTTGGTTCTGTGCAGCTGTAGTTTGAAGTACTTGTTTTTTTTTTTTCCGGGGTGTTGGGTGGGGTCACTATGAAGCGACCTACAGATCCTATCAGCAGTGCCTATGTTGAAATTTGGCAGAGGGTGGGGGTTGCATAGCACTTGACTCCTTGTGAACCCAGATAAGCAGTGGGTAAGCTGTTGTGGGTACCTGACCTCCTATCCAATAGATCTCCAATAGCTCTATCCAGAATCACAGCAGCCTCCTGGAGATGCTACAGTCACACCTGGGCAGCAATTGAATCACAATTCCAACATATTCTTGTGGGTGTATATTTGTCTGTCTGTTCCCCATTTCCTAAGGAGCTTTTGAAGAGTTAAGACTCCAGCCTTGGAGGACAAGTCTCTATCCTGATCTTCCCTTCAGTAGCAGTGGTTCTAAGCAGCATACAAAAGCTAAGCTCTTGACATCTCAACAACCAGAAGGCGCCAAATATAGGCCCCCTCCTGATACCTGGACAACCAAGCAGCAGATGCGGCTCCTCTAGCCTGGTTTTGTGTGGTAATCCAGGCAGAGGAAAGATGGCAGAAGCAGAGAATGGCAGGTTCTGTACTGCATGTCTCACTGGCCAGTTCAGAACTGAACTGAACTCAACATAGTTTAAAAATCTGCAGTTGAGTATGACTTTCTGACCCAGAGGGAGTTGTCATCGGCTGGAAACTTCTCCCATAGGGCGTGAGATGCTTAATACTCCAGTCAGTAGGAGAGAAAGTGGTGCTGGAAGTGTGGTGAATTCACTTAGAAATGACTGACAAAAACCAGCTTCATCCTACCAATGGGCTAGGAATATCCGACAGGATAACAGACCATCTTTCCTCAGAATCATATTGTCAGAAGAGAGTGCATGGAAGTTCATGACCCCATAGAAGGTAGGTGAGGAACAATGATCTGTGATGTTCCTCCTTCCAATAGCAACCTTGAAATGTAGGCTACAGTGCCAGCACATGGGCACAGCCTGGAAAAGCAAGATGTTGTTCCCATCTAAATGTGAAATAACTCAGCTGGAGCTGGAGAGGAGCGAGGAGGAAAGTCTATACAGAGGCAGCCTGGGCTCAGAGAGAGTGGAGATGGTGGGGATCATTGGCAGACGGTGTCAAAGATGGAGCATCTCTGTTGGAAAGAGCTCTGAGTTCCACAAAAGGTGATTCTAAAAGAGAATGAGCCCCAAGGTGTGGGGAAGCTGGGACAGGGGTCTGAGAATGGACAAAGAAGTCCTGCTGGCTGGAGTTTGGACACACAGAGGCTGCAGGTGGGTTAGAGTCTCTGAAGAGCACACTGACAGGAAAGGGTTTAGTCTTTGCTGTCAACATGGACAGGCACATCTGTGAGGGTGTTTTCAGAGACTTTTGACTGAGAGAAAAGACCTACCCTGAGAGTGGATGGCATTCCATGCACCTGGTGAGGAAACCAGATTAATCAAAAATGAAAAAAGGAGGAAGCCAACTAACCAGCCTTCACTCTACTCTTTTTGTTCCCTGACTGTAGACCGGGTGAAACCAGCCACTTCCGATTCCCACCTTCATGCCTTTCTTTTATAATGGACTGTATCTCTCCTTAAACTATGAGCCAAAGTAAATCTTTCTTCCTTTACATTGCTTCTGTCAGGTATTTCCTCACAGAGATGAGAAAATCAAATAATACAAGATGTTAAGCAGGCAGTGATGGTGCACTCCTTTAATCCCAGCAGGCAGTTCTCTGAGTCTGAGAGCAGCCTGGTAGTCTACAAAGTCAGTTTCATGATAGCCAGAGCTACACACAGAAACACTGTCTTGAAAGAAGTTAAGCTTTCTAGAAGGTTCTACACACATCCCTCCCTACCTCTCTTTCCCCTCCCTCTTCCCCTGTCCCAGGCATCTGCTTCTTACAGCCCCACTCACACCTTCATGTTGTTGACAATAGATAGTGAGTGCCTTGCAAAGGCCAGAGCATAAGACCAGAGTAAAACCTCTGAACTTCCTGGGGAAGTTAACATGAGTTGCTCGTTAACAAATATGGTAAGGTATATTTTAGAAGCAAAACTTTGCAACTTGGGCATTCATATCCAATCTATCAGAAATGCCTGCTGGGGCGAAGGGATGACTGGTAGCCATGGTCTCATCCTCTCAGCAAAGCAAAGCACCAGCACTGGGTCTAATGAGCAGGTTTGTAGAGAACTACACTGTCCATTCTTCTCTTGCTGATCACAGGATACGGTGCTGGGGTCTGGCTTAGACTCCAGTCTGTAACAATGGAGTAACAAAAGAAAGAAGCTCTGATGAGGCTGATCAGAACTGGCAAACAGCCACTGATGGCCCCTGTCCCACTGACACTCAGAAGGAGCTTTCCTGCCAAGCAGTTTGGTTTGTATTGTCTGCCCTCTATCCCTCACCCTCCATCTGGAAAAGGCGCTAATGAGGTGTTAATTAGCAAGGAGCAGGCGGTAGATGGCAAAACAGGGCAGTGGTAGTCTGCAAAGAGTGTTGGAGAGTTATCATCCCATAAGCAAAGAACAGACTAAGACTTGGGGGACATCTCTACCAAGGGGCAGGGAGTGCCAAGGGAACAGACCATGCCACCTCTACCACCTCAGCAGCTGAGCCCCTGAACTCTCAGCAGAGCCCCATAACTCTGTCCTGTGTTTGAATTCCAAACATAATGTGGAATTAGAGGGGTGCCTCCTGCTGTAGCCTGCTGCTCTGCTACTCATTATAAAATCATCACCTCACAGTTCCCCCATGGCTGGCACCTCTTCTGCTATTTAATCTTTAGACAAGAGAACAAATTCCTCATCCTGTTTAGAATATGTTGGAGTGTGATTTAAAGAAATACATTCCTCTTGGGGGATCATGCTACAAAAATGCCAGAAATGTGAGCCTGAGGGTTTTCATTTCAAGGGTAAATGATTGTTCATCCAGGGCTGAAGACAGTCAGGCTGATGGACGGCAGGAGGCCAGACTGCTAAGGCTTTTGAAAAGGCAACTTCAGGTCTAGACTTCTCTCCTTCATGATTTGCTAATGACATGATTAAAAATATCAAAATACCAGGAAAACCTATACCCATGAAGAACAGTGGGAGGCAATTAGATCAGACAGACACTGAAGAATTTCTGAAGAAAAAAAAAAAAGTGTACCTGGGCTGGGATGGGTATAGGAATGAGCTGCAGTGTAGTTTGACAAATTCAGCTGGCAACCTCTCCATGTTCATGCATTTCACATCTGCAGATTCTACCCATCACAGATCAAAGGTACTCTAAGAAATGCATCTGCACTGATCATGGGCATGCTTGTTTTTCCTACCATTACCTCTAAACAACACAGCATAGTTACTGTTTACAGAGTATGTTAGTCTGTTTTCTGTCATTATAATAAATATGCTGGAGCTGATTAACTTATAAGAAGATGAAATTGTTTAAGTTCATTGTTTGGTTTTTCTCCCCCCTCCCCCCCAATACACACTGTGTTTGGTTCTGTGGTGAGGCAGCCCATCATAGCAGGAGAGCATGTTGAAGAAACCTGTTCACTTGGTAGCTAAGAAAATAAAGACTTTCCATCCACAGTACTCTTAAGACTTCCCAATGGGCCCCAGTCTTAAAGGTCCTATTAGCTTCCAACAGTGTAAGCTTTACCACATGCACATTTGAGGGACATTTATGATCCATACTCACATTGCATTTACATTGTATTGGATTTAATAAGCCACCTAAAGGTGATGTAAAGTACAAAGGAGGATGTGTGGAGACTTCAGACCTCATTGTAGGGCATTTGAGCATCCCCACTGTGGTCCCTAACCTGACTGATCTCAGAGGCCCACAGGTGACTGTACAAAGGGATTGTATGTCAGAGAAGGAAGTAAAGGAGTCTAACAGAAGTGTCCACACTCTAAGGAGGAGAGGGGAAACAGGGAGTCAGGAAGCAGAGGCCTAGTGTCCCAGGGCTCAGGACAGAGAGGCCAGCTGACTTGCTAAGGAAAGGTTCTTTTAGGCTGCATTTGATGGCAGAGCTCTAGTAAGAGGAATGGATGAGGAGCCTATTCCCTGCAAGTGACCTGGACCAACGTATACAACTGTCTGTTGATGAAGCCCCTAGACACTTGTTTCCAGAGTTTCAAAAAGCAATCTTGTTAAACATTAGAATCTTAGGTTGTATGAAAAGAGGAAGAGGGAAGATTTCGGATAGGAGAGACAGGAAATGATGGAGCATGTGTGCAAGGAAGGGGAGCCACTCTTCCTCTGAGGCCATCAATTCCACCAAACAATAGCTCTCAAGTATCGGGGAGTCATAAGGGACCCCTGAGATACCTGGAAAGAGCCAAAAACCAACTCTCCCAACTTTAGTTGTCAAAGATAAAGAAAAGGGAGAGGGCGTGGGACAGATGGCACACATATACAACTGATGTGCAAAGGCGGTCCAGGGAAAGAGGGTAGGCCTCAACCATGGGGCTGGATCAACTGGGCAGCACATGCCAAGAATGCCCTGCTTAAAGCCTGCCATGAAGAGTAAGAGAAAAATATTTGTGGAGTCACCTTGCACAGCACTTCTAATAGTACATAAATATTAGTTCTTATTCTTAGATTCCAAAAACACATTTCCTTCCCAGCAGCCAGAAGAGCCTTTATCTATAAAAATGCAAATTAGACCATGCTAACAGTCTTTTAGGGACTGCATCTTGTACTATGAGTAAATCTCAAATGCAAAATGGGTCTCTGGGGCCATCACTGGCTGGCCTGTCTCCTCATCACACTCACAAAAACTTCCCTTCTGAGACTTGCTAACCCCACAGGCTGACCCTGTAAATTATGAATCTCTACTCTCTGAATCATTTCCCTGCTCCACATAACTCCCAACATAGGAGTTAGAGTCCCTGCTCTTGTCATAGCATCCTCTCCTTTTGTCTGAGCACACACAGCCTTTTCATCCTGGATTTACCACCTGACCATCTGCCCATTGCCAGCCTCTCTGGGAGTCCTACTGTGTACGATGAGCATGTCTAGTGCATTTCCAGCTGCAGCTTCCATTTCCATCAGAGATACGTGCTTAATAATCTGTGGAATAAAAGACACATAGTGGACTGCAAAAAAGAGGCCCACCTCACTCACGAAAAGTGGGTATTAAGCCTCAGAGACTCGACTCAGTCATAAGCCACGGTGTTGCCAGCCCCAAGAAGAGTGGAGACCAGAGAGCCCCATTACCTCAGCTTCAGTCTTACCATACCTGACACTTGCTTTATAAGATCATCTTGGGCAAACCACAGCAAGCTTAGGTCTCACTAGCTTTGCTATGGGGAGGGGCTTTCTTGCTTTGAAGGACTTTTTAGATATTCCACAGAGGCTCCTCTAGCCTTTTGTCCCAGGAGGACTGGAGTGTCCCTCCTCCACTTGTTCCAGTCTCCCACCTGCATTTTCTTCATGAAACCACTTGGCCTGAAGCTTCCCCTCTCAAGCCAGGGGTCAGTGACTACTTAGGATAGGGTGGCCAAAGACTTCCTTGCTCCAGATGGGGCAAATTATGTGCAATTTATACTTCTGATCCCCATTCTTGCAGGTCATATCTCTCCTGAATCTGATTTCTTTTCTGACCTCCCCTGACCTTTCCCCATCTCCCTCAACACTTAGACCCAAGAGTGTTCACATACTTCACTAAACACCACTAAAAATAAAGGCACCTGAGACAGCTGAGATACAATGAGCATGGTCTGAGTGCCATTCTCTCATCAACACTGAGGAGGATGTAGAGGCTTAGGGAGAATCCCAACCTTGGTCAAGGTCATCCAGCAAAACTGAATCTATCTCTGTAGACCCTGCCATCAGCTCACTGATGGTCTGCAAGTCTGCAGGTGCCCAGCTCTCCCAACCAATACAAATTGTGCTGTTTGAGACAGTGGCAGAATAATGGGCTACAATACTTAGTGTGCTGAATACAAACATACTGTTCTGAAGTGGAAATGGCTCTCTCCCAAGGTGGCTATCTTTATTGCTACCTACACTCAAAGCCACGAGGCCATGTTACAAGCAACTCATAGGGGGAGAGATATAAATGACAGGTGGGATTGGTCTCCACACCCTCACTATATAGAGCTCTTGTGATTCTCAGTCCTCAGAACATTTGTACTGGGTCAAGGTTAAAGAATGACATTGTAAATAGCTCACTGGGGAGTAATTTATGTCATCACTCGAAGGGGAAAATTGCAAGCCATCCATGCATCTTTCCATTGGATCAATGCCTAAGCACGCAACTGGCAAAGGAGGCTTTTCGTTCGGGTGTAAGCAAAGAATTTACAAAAATAAAGGGAAAACTGGATGCAGATGCTCTCTTCAATTAACAGTCACTGAAAAGGCAGTGAAGAGGAAAGGCAGAACTTACACGTGAATTTCCATTCAACTGTTTGCCTTGGGTCATGCCACTTCGGGGGGAGATGTGTGTCATTCTTTGGTGAAGCTGGGGGAAACTATTTTAATTTTCTGGAGCACACTGGGGTTTTGCAATCAAGCTATTTTTAGCTGAAGGCTGTACAAAGTCTGACCATCACGTGAGGTTTTTACCAAGATCTAAATCATAACACCAGGAAGCAATGATTCAGTGTCTCTCAAAATGTTCCAAACAACTCGAAATAATTACATCTTCCTGAAAACAATACTACTCCCAGGCTATTTTTTTGTCAGTTTCCTTTTCTAGAAGGGGTAGAGAGGTAGTCTGTGGACTCGCTGCTTGCGTATTAAGGTTAAGATGAAAGATACTTGGTTGAGAAGTGGAGACTCTGGCAGTGTCTAACGTGCAGATGCTGTGGGGTTTCCATCATGTTATACATCTTTAACATTCTGTTTCTTGGTGGAGTAAAATCAAAAGGAGCCTTTTCATCTTTCTGAATTTTCTCTCCTAGGTACTGGACAGATTGGACTGTACTCTATTTGTGGTCTCTTTCCTTTTATTTTTTTTGTTGTTCTCAGAGATTGTATCAGGATATGGGAATTCTTAGATTCTGGTTCATGTTGGAACCACAGAGTTGCTTTTAAAAATACAGATGATGGGACTGGAGAGATGGCTAAGAGGTTGAAAAAACTTGCTGCTCTCTCAGAGGACAAGGATTTGAGCTCAAAACCCAGCACTGATGTGGTGGCTCACATCAGTCTATAACTCCAGTTTCAGGGGATCTAAGGCCCTCTTCTGTACCCATAGGCACAGGTAGGCATGGGTCTGAATCTGCTTCTGCCAATGCAGACAGAGCAAAGTTGCAGGTTTGGTCTAAGGCAGGGGGAAGCTGGCCAGGACTCGTGCATCAGATGGTGAACCAAGTCAGAAAAGGAAGGGCAAATGAAGACAGACAGAAGCCCAGCTTTAGAACTCAGGCAACTATGAAAGCATGAGCAAGAATCCTGAAAAGGTAGGCTGGCTGCTTGGATCTGACAGGGTCTGGATTCCAACCCCAACAGACTTGATCAGTGTACACAGGAACAAACTGATTGCTCTTTATTCCAACCCATGTTAGTTAGGTGGTCAGGCTGGGAAGAAATGAAGAGGGATTAACTAAGGAAAAGCAGAGGGATTGGGCAGCATGGCTCAATCTATATCCCATTCCCAGCCGGATGAACATGATGCCATGTTGAGGCAAGCTAAGTCATATGCCACCTCCAGGACTGCAAGATTCATTTTTGGGATTTTGATAGTGTTGACTCACAGAAAAGGATGGTTCATAGCTATAACAGTAACAGCCTAGAATATGCTTATCAACAAGCAGGTCACACTGCAGCTGAGTTGATCTAGGCAAAGAAGCTAGGTGAGTTCAGGGGACCAGCGCTAACCACAACACACCACAGGGAGGGATAAGTTCTGTGACTGGACTCAACAAGAGCTCAGGAACATTGAGGGGAGTTTCCAACTCCATCTATGACTAAACTCACGTCCAGGAGAAACAATTTACCCATGAGCACACAGGTCAGCTAATAGTTGACAAAAAGACATTCCTATTTGAACACAAAAATAACTGGAGTCATTGTGTCAACTCCTCTGATTGCTTTTTATGCCCAAGGTTCTCCTGGATGTAATGACTTCCTTCTATCTCCTCCTTTTTAAAACCTGGATTTAACTTGATTTTATACTCCCCCAAATTCACATCCTCCAAAAATTGTGTACCTTCTTTGGAAATAAGGTATTTTTAGATATAGAAAAAAATTACACTGGATTAAGGTGTTACTCCAACATAACTGGTGTTCTGATAAGAGGGGAATTAGACACTGAGACACCAAGTAATGTAGGAGGCACAGATCAAGAGGCTTACAACAGATTTCCACCCAGAACCCACAGAAAGAACTAATCAAGCTCACACTAGTCTCAGAACTCTGACCTCTAGAGATGTGAGAGAAGAAAATCCTGTCGTTTAAGCTGTCTTAGATTATAATCACTCATTATAGCAAACAGAGGAAACCATCACCACCCAGCCCCAGCCTGCATCATCTCTTTTACCTGGATAACTCTCACACCTGCATGAGTTGAATCCTTCCATCTCTGAGTTAACCTACCACACCTTCCAGAGATGAAGCCTCTGTATTCTCCTAAAATGAACTCTGCCTCCCCCACACAGCCAATCTGGCTTCCCACTCCCATCCTTCATGCTATGGTAACAGCAAGATCCTCACACACAACAGGGACACAGGATCTCTTCGGTTTGAAATCCCAAGGCTCTAAGGCGTAGGGGCTTATGATGCTCTAGGAATATGTACTGCCTCCTCTCCACTGGCCATCTTACCTGGTTCACCCTTGGTTACATATCTTACAAAGCAGTTCTCACCCCATGGCCTTCCCCAACCCATTTAGGTCCAAAACTGTATTACTGCTTTTGTTGCCCTTGAGGACCTGACCCTATGGCCCACCATGCTTTGTATACTAAACATGAATTATTTTCTAGTGTCTGATCCCCATAAACTGTAAAATCCACAAAAGTCCTGGCTACTTTGGTTTAATACATTGTCATATCCCCAACACTTAGCATAGTAACTTGATAAAGGTCACTGGTATTTAGTGAGCCTGTGCTTGATGAATTGAGGAATGAACAGAACTAGGAGAAGATGACAAGTCCAGCTTTTCTCCCCATGCTCCTTTCAAGCCTGTGCTGACAAGACACTTTTAGGGGACAAGAAAAGAAATTCAATAGGCAAGCAGGGACATTTGGAAAGCCACCCATCTATGTTAGCAGTTCAGTGCCACTCTCAATTATTCTGAAATGAATGAAATGTTAGTTTCCAAACACAACCATCATGGCTGTCTCACAGATTAGCTCTGAAATGTTCTCTATTGGTCCTTAGGAAATACATTGTTATCAGTATCTACAGATGAGGAAGTGAGTCCATCTGAGTTAATTAGTTCTCAAAGTAAAAAAAATCATGGGCTGCAAATGTCACCAGGGTCAGGTGATCAAGGGCAGGATCGTCCACCTCCCCTAACTGCTTCCCCATGTTCCCATGCCTGCCTCCTCCTCCTCCTCCCCTGTTTGGTCCCATGCTTGAGTCACACTAGATCACCTCGGGGGATTTTTGGCAGCATGCAAGGAAGGCAGCCCTGCTGGAGATACAGCATGTGCAGAAACACTTCTCAGGCTCCCTTGTCTATTGTGACACCACCATGATAATGAACCCAGCAGCTCAGACTGAAGCTCTGTCCAGATTCAGGAAATCAATTTTAAAATAAAATATGAGAGAAAAACACAAACAGTTCCGGGGCATCAGCATGCCATGTATTCATGAAGCAAAACAAGGCAGGTTGTGTAAATATTTAACGGGAAAGAACTGAACCAGCTCCAAAGAAGCATCTGGGATGGAGAGAGCTGTGGTTTCCAGTGGGAGTGTCTCTGCAAAGCAGGACAAGAACTACAGAGCTCAGCTCTTCACTTGTGTGCACTTACTGGGCACCTCTGAAAGCCCAACTGCAAGTGCTTTCCCTGTAGATTATGTGTTTACTACACAGCTGGGCAATTTTGGCTTAATTCAAATAAACATGCTCTCCTAACCATTAAGACATTTCATTTCTCTTTCAAACCACTGAAACTTTATAACAGTGTTAATAGGTGATATAAAATCCAGAATTATTATTTTTTCTTCTGTGTTACCTAATATGGCAAGAAATGGACTGCTGGGTGTGTTTAGGGTTTCAGATTCTGGCATTAGTCCAAAGACTAAGTCGGGGTATTCCAAAGAAAATAAACTATGTATCTGAAAATATGGTTTTCATGAAGTTACCTTCATGACTGACAGTTAGAAATACACCATCTTTTTCCTGAACTGATAGCACAGGGTAGACTGCATAGTTCACAGAACTCCTATGGGACCAATTATCTGCCTTACATTCTTCCTCTAAAGGACCCAAGTGCACGGCTCAGTTCCACATGGTCTGTCTTTGCTCTTTCTTGTGAAGTGTTACCAAGGCAGCCCAGCTGCCTTGGGGGGGCTGAGACCGAACATGACAACTGCCAGCTATTTTCCCAGGACCACTCATCCTGTGTTGTCCACTCTCTCTCTGCCTGGCCTTTGGAGCATCTGGCAACAGGTCTTCAATGAGTCTACATTTCAAAAAGTTCCTAGAAGATTCAGGTGCTAATGGTCCATAAAACATTCTTGCCAAATCTCACCAAGATTGACCTGCACAGTACAGATAAATGTGAATAGAATTCCAAAATTAATTAGAAACTTCACAAAGTATTCTATTCCCTACCCTTCTGATGTAGAACTTAAACTGAGGTCAAAGAGCCTGACATGTCAAGAATAAAGGTGGACTCAATCTGAGGAATTTGACGAAAAGTGCTAAAATGGTGTTGCAAGTTGGTAGATCTCAAAGTTCAGTGTGCATCTCAAGGACTGGCATGAGGGTAGACAGACACACTGCTGGGTGGGTAGACAGACACACTGTTGGGTTCTAGTTTCTCATTTAGTGGATGCAGGGTGACTTGAGATTCTCATTTCCAGCAGGTTCAAAAATGATGTTGACATAGTTGACTGAGAAGCATACTGAGAACCACTGCTGGAGACCATGGAAAGGCAATGAGACACCTGGACTGTCTGCTTCAGTCCCACAACTCTGACACCATCCACCTCTCATGTGTGCCTGAGCCTTCAGTGCTACCCTAACCTGCCTGGAATGAGCTGCTGTGCTGGACTGATTGCCGGTGCTGCAGGGCTATAGGAGGCAGTCTCTGTGCTCAGGACTGCAGTGAGGCAGAGGAGGCCAGAAAATGTTAGATTCTCATCTCTCCTTTGTGCCTATGAGTCATCACCTGGTCCAGGTCCCCTTCCCAAACCCTGGGTGAGTATATCTGCCAATACTCTGTGACTGAATCTGCTATGCAGTGTGGGTAGTTATTCTTTACAGTGCATAAAAAGTACCATAGAAATGTAAGTGGATTAATTATAGGTATTAATATTTCACTATTAGGTTTGAATGAGAAAATGAAAGGCACAAGCATCTAAAATCCCATGAGTGTCTTCTCTCCCAGACAGGCCGGGAGACTCTCGAGTGTATATGGCATCTTGAAGCTTTCATGGAAAATGCCTGATGAGAGGCTGTGAACACAGCTGGCTGAAAATGGTTCCCTGGTGGCCGGCTCTCCGAGCAGCTATCTGTGCCCGGACAGGAGCCTGGCCAAATACTGTGATCCAAGATTCAAAGCATCCCTGGATTTCAGCAAAACTCAAAAGGAGATAGGAAAGCTTAATCACAGCTGATTGGGTTAAATGACTCATACAGAGGGGCTTTCCAGATGAAGCCTTGGGGACCAACCTAGCTTGGGTTCTCCCCAAATTATGACAAAGAATCCAGGCTGCAATAGTTGGGAAATGGGGATTTACTCAAAAGTAGAAGCTGGGAGTGAGGTGAGGAGCTGAAGAGGATGATTGCAGGGTGGACTGCATCCCATGTGACCTGTCTACAGATGTCTAAGACAGGTATTCATGAATTAAAGAACAAGTGGTCATTGAAAAAGGAAGGAAGGGAGGAAGAGATGAAGAAAGGAAGGGATGAATGAAAGAAGGTAAGTAAGTAAGTTAGTTTACTCTTTGTTTGCACCCACTTCTACCATCAGGTAGTCTATTTCAAAGTTATTCCCTATTCCGACCCAAAATGCTGACCCAATTACCTGAATACAGGAGAACCCTGCAGATCCCTTACCACAGAAGGCAATGCAGAGGACACGGCCCAAATGAACTTCCTCTCAAAATGCCCACAGATTAACCTCTCCCACATCCTCTCTGGTTGGAGAACAGAAGCCATTCCTCCCAGGGAGGTGCTGGGGTCATTGGCAAAGGGCCTTCTGTTTCTGCTCACCAGTTTCAAGGTTTTCCAGAGTTCAACCACCAGACAACACTGAGAGGATAGGCTCCCTCCTTGTCTCCTGGGTGGTGTCTCTGCTGCCTCCTGCTTGCTTTCTGAACCTGTTGCCTGGGTATATCCAGTTACAACTAAAGGGCCCGTTGCCACCTAGAAAGCCCTGGGCCTTTCTATACCCTCCCCAGCCCTTCCCCACTGAGAGTGACTATTCAGATCACACAGAGATCTAAAATGGTTATTTCTGCAGCCCCCTTAACTACAGGGTACTTTTCTGTCTCAACACCACCTTCTCCTCATCAGGATCACCTTATACACTACTGCTTGGCATCCCTGCTTCTTCCAAAGAGTCACTTTGAAATGGTAGGAGAGGGGCTAGAATCTGGAGCAGTAACAAGACAGGCAAGTACTGTGTTGACGTGCTGTCTCTACCATTCCAGAAGGCAACAATGACCTTGCAGAGGAAGTAGGTGGTGTGTCCAGTAACCTATATCCAGCTACTAGTTTCAGTGTTGACGGCTCTGAGTGCCATGTGGGTACAAGTACCTTGGATGGAGAGTCCGGCCTTGAAGTCTGGCTCTGAGTCTCCTTAGCCCTCAGGATGGGTCAGGGCAGGACAGAGTGGAAGAGTTTAAACAGAGCTAAGAAAGGCAAGTATGGAACACTCAGAGACTTTGGCAGAAAGCCATTCTTCAAGTTAGTTGCTGTGCAGCCAGAGGCCCCACGCCTAGAACTAAACATGTAAATGTGTGATGTCGCTCGAGAGCACCACAAGAAACAAAGGAAAGCTGGGATGGAAAAGAATCAGGGTCAATTCACACTATTTGATACAGTTGTGCTTCATAAAGCTACTAATGACACTAGATGAATAAATGCTCCATTCATGTTTTTGTCAGGCAGTCAGTACAGGGCTGGATTTTATGAGTAGGTCTATTGAAAAACCACATAGACATTCAGCATATACTGCCAGCTGGTGGACACTGCACTCAGAGACTAGTGTAACTAGTGGCTGGATATAGGTTATTGGAGACACTCCTACTTCCTCCATTGCTGCCTTCTGGAACAGTAGTGACAGCATTTTAGCACAGTGCTGGCTTACTGTGTTACTGCTCCAGGCTTTAGTCCCTCTCCCCCTCCCATTTTCTAAGTAGTGGATTAGATCCTATTTGGAAACCTTAGATAAGAGAATAAACTCAGAGCTGGAAGGAGCCTTAGGAATCTCTCCTGTGCTGGGAGAAGAACAAAGATAAAAGAAGAAAGGGACTTCCTAAGATCACCAAGAAAAGACCAGAGCAAACTGTAATCTCCCAGCTCCCTTTTTGTGGCTGTCTATTTTGAACATTGCCGTTAATGATGTCTGGATGTTAATGACATCCTGAGGGTGCCATCATTGACTCTCAATAATATTAGAGTCCAGCACCCATTCACAGAAGGACCAAACCACTGCAATGATCCACACTTCTATGGGACTTCCAAGACTCTTCTTACCACCCTTGGTCACACCTGACTAGCTACGGAAAGACTTAACTCAACAAAGAACCCATTATCTCTTCTAGATATACCTCTGTGCAAATATCACTTCCTAGGTTCCTGGGCCAACAGAACAGTCTGTACACTTGCTCTGGCTCTCCTCTTTGTTCCTCCTCTCATTGTGCACACACAGAGCATTCCCTCCCCAGACTGTTCAGTACAGATGGTGCTGCAGGTTCAATGAACGGGACATCCACTTCTTAGGAGATTTAGAGAAGGGAGTCTCCTTTAAGGGAGGGGGTGTTTGGCCATTCTCCTTAAGACACTTTTATCCCAGCAGGCCTTCCCTAGTTCCCTGACCTTGCATCTGTCACCATAACTCCCCCAAGTGGTCCACATTTACTTATTTCTGACCTCAGATCACAGAGGTTCAGAGACAGAAGAATTTGAGACCCTGGTCCAATAATCAAAGGCACCAAGTAACCCTTAAGACTTTTTAATGAAATATTATGTTAAATGTACACTTTGGATGCTCGATAATTAACCTCCAGTCCATCCTGGGCACCAGTGAGCCTCATGCCTGTCAACATGCAGCCCTGCTGCAAGCTCTTTCAAGCCATGGCTCCCAGCTGTGTATCCTAGGAGAGTTCATTTCACTATTTGACTCTAAAAAGAACCCTAGGCTCTCTCACACCCTAAGGATCAAGACCAACATCTCCAATCCCGTCTTCTTCCCAAGAGGAGCCAGGCTACCCAGAGAGCTCAGAGATCTGACTGTCCACAGCTCACTGGGAGAACGACCACACTATACTAGCTCTGGCTACTGTGGCTATTGCTCACAATCCCTCCAAAGCCATTTCTACTCAGCCAGATACATGAAGTCTTCACCCAGAAATGTCCACTAGCCTCTGATGAGAGCCAATCAGTAGCAACTTGGCTTGAATCTGCATTGTCTTTGGTCACCATGTCCCCTGCCATTTGGGTCTCCTGATGGGTTTAAAGAAGCCACATCCTGTGGCTAAATACAGAGAGTCTGGGGGAAAACAGCTCTTTCCAGAGGAGGTGACTCCAGCTTTTAAATCAACACTTCCTGGCTGACTTCTTTCTCTCTCATAGTTCCCAAGTGTTGAACTGTACATTCTGTGTTCCTTACAATGTCACTCCAGTAAGGGTTCAACAGTGCCTTCCCGAGTCTGAGCTTGCATTGCTCTTTTACAGGCATGATGAGATGGTTGAGACACAAATCCTACCCCCATGCTAAATCTCTATTCATAGATTACTAGCACTGAAGAAAACAACTCCTTCAGAAACAGCTCAGTGTCAGCCAGTTCAGACACCACCAGATTTGATTATGGGTAGAATTGTGACTCTCCCTCAATAATTCATAGGTTGAAAACTTAACTCCAAGAAGGTCAGAATATGACTGCTTTTGGAGTAGGGCCTTTAAAGAGGTAATTAAGATAAAACTATGTCATATGATTGGTATTCTTAGAAAGAATAGGGATGCATACAGAAAAAAGATCATGCAGGATTCTAAGGGAAGCACCTGGAAATGGAGGTCTCTAGAGAAGTAAGTCTCATTAGGCTTTTGCTGAGTGGCTACTACATGCAAACCATCAGATTTAGCACTGTGTTAGATATAAATATGAGAACCACAGCAACACACAGTACAGTCAGGGAGGAATATGTCACAAATATATGTTATATAGAAGAATGCAAATATTTTAATAGAAAACACCTATACCTTTAGTTATAAAAATATACATTTGTCCTGATTTGACTGATATGTTAGGGAACAATTGGAGAAAAATATGAGTTTTGTGTTTGCTTATCTATAGGAAATAGTAGATGAACACAGAAAACTGCACCTGGCTGAACCTAGCCACAAAAAGAGCCATATCACTCACATACCCCAGATAACTACAAAACTATCAAAAGGAATCTCAACTCACCCATGATTATCTACATTTGGTGTTAGAACTCTCCAACTGACTTTACATGATTCCCCTGGTAGCATTTCATGAGAACACACAGGTGATAACACCTTCTGAGATCTGTTTCCTCAACCAAACTTGCCCTTTTCCAGGCCAAGAACAATGCTTAATAATACGTATGAATTCCCACTTGTCACCTGAAGCCATGCTGGCATTTTCGGTAAGTTCCCACTTTTACTGTTATCTCTATGAAGTGTTTCACTTCTGACCCACTTTCCCCACTGAATTCTGCAGATTTATTGTATATTTTTGAACAGAGAAGTGATTTTGAAAAAAGTGTCTGTTGTTATGGCAGAAATGACTTACTTAAATATTTCAATAAGGAGCTGTATTTCAGGTGGTTAAGGCCTGGTTTGTAAGTGATGGATAACAGTGATAGAGAACATATGGGTCTCACTAATGTGGCAAGATCACCTCCTGCTGGCCACATGCACTAATTACAGGTAAGATTTAGAATAAAAGTGACATACTAAAAATTTAAGATACTGTGAATGAAGGCATACACAACTAAATAAAATATATCACGTCACCTTTAGAATATTTTGTGACTTCTAGCTTCCAAATGTGTTTACTGGAAGATCATTTTTTTTGAAACAAGGCTTCTCTGTGTAGCCCTGTCTGTTCTAGAACTCACTCTGTTGACCAGGCTGGCCTGCCTCTGCCTCAGCAGAGCTGGTTTTAAATGTATGCACCACCACCACCACCACCACCACCACCACCACCACCACCACCACCACCACCACCACCACCACCAGAACAATTTTTAAGCACAAATGGCTACACAAAGAAAGGTATACTGACCCGTCATGGAGTTTTCTGAAGTGCACAACTGTTCTCTCAGTTTCTCCACATCATCAGGGTGCACCTGCTCATAGAGTGTGCTCCCAAACCACTCTGACTGTGGCTGGTTCAGGACAGGAGTGACAGAATCAGACACATAGATTACCCTCCCTGTCTCGGCTGCCACTACAAACAGAAATCCATCAGCAGCTTCAAGGATGAGATGCTTCAGTTCCTGGGGAGGAAAGGCCATGGTCAGCAAGGGTACTACTAACAGATCTAGATCAATTATCTTCTCTTAATTAGAAACCTCAACTCTCTGTATGTAGCTGTTCACTGTACAAGCAGTTGTGTTGATGAACGTTGTTTCACTTGTTTAACTTATTTTTAGAAAAATGAACAAAACTTGCACCATTTCTAAAATACACTGTCTTTTCTTGGAGAGAGTGAGCAGGGGTATTTCCAACATAGAGAGACGAGAGAGCAGGTAATGATAATCAGGAGTTGCTGAGATGCCAGTTTCCTGAGGTTCTTTTCTCATGTACTGAAACTGCAGTCATGACACTGCAGAAGGGCCCAGCACCCTGTGCATGGTGGGAAAGGTCATAGACAGTAGGAAGAAAGGAGAGTGGAAAGAGACAAGAGAGAAAGAGTCTTCCCTCGTGTGGGAACATTGCACTCTTGTTCCTCTTGTTCTAGCATGTGCCAGCTCAATTCTGGCACTGTATATAAGGGTATCTTATCCCCTTACTTTACATGTCTGTTGGGGTTCCAAAACTCTAAAAGCTGTCACCATCATCTCAGCAACGACAGCAGAGAACAGCAAACTAGCTACATCACTTATCGCTGGGAAGAGGCTGGTGTACTGGCCTCTTTTTACCAGGCTTAGCAGAGATGTGATGCTCATTACAGGCACTTAAGTGTTTTGGATTGATAGATGAGCAGCAGGAGGCCCTGCTGTCACCCCAGGGGGTCATGAATGAGGCAACTTTTATACAAAGAGGTATCCATGCCTAAATGCCACTCAGTGGTAATCTATATCCTTTCTCATCAAGCTAAATAAAATACCTGGACTCCTGGCCTGCAGGAGGTGTGAAGCTAACTCTTCTACAAATGCCAGAGTCTGTGCTCACCACTCCAACTTCCACATACTCTGTCCAGGCCCCAAAGAACAAAATCATCCTCTGAGGTCAGCAGTAAGAAACCTCATTTCCCCACCTGAGACTCAAATGTTCACATGCAATCCCTTATGGAATGGTTACCATACAACAGGCAGAGGCACCTGAGAGGAAGCAAACGAGAGAAACCGGAGTCTCTGGTCAGAGTGATGGCCTGGTACCCAAGCCCCTAGAAGACCTTGCTCTTCTGGGAACACAGCCTAGGAACTTTGTGGTTGTATGCAGGCACTGACAGGAGAGCAATTCAAACACATTCAGCCTGGGAAACCAGGGTGGGTGCAGATAGCACAAGCAAAATGTTTGCTCTGTGGATTTCCCATGTGCACTTCTGCTTCCTGTGTCTGTCAGATGTCTTTCAACCAAAATGTTTGCTCTGTGGATTTCCCATCTGCACTTCTGCTTCCTGTGTCTCTCAGATGTGTCTGTGGCTCTAAGAACATCAGCACTTTCATTCTCAGATTCAGAAAAAATCTTCCCAACAGGAAGATCCTTGTAAAAAATGGGATAAGATGTATGGGGACAGAGAGGATTCTATGTCACTGGAAGAGGCTATGTGGCTTTGTCTAGGCCTGTGTTTTTACCCAGTTTGCAAAGGTCTAACGGAACAGAGTCGCCTCCACTCATCTCTTCCCACCCTCTCTCCTGAGGTTCATCATCTGAGAGCATGTTGTACATAATTGGCCTTTCCGCATTTCTTTAGTGAATCAGTGTGGGGTTGGGAGTAAAAAAGACTCCATCCGTGTCCTTCCTCTTAGCTTTACAACTCTGGTATGGTATTTAATGGCTTTGACTTCTGATATTTCAGAAAGCTTGCTTTCAGTGAAAATTTCTGAGAGTTAAATGAGCTTCTGGTATGCAGGACTAAGTAAGGGCTTGCCACACAGTAGGGCTCTGTAAATGTTCATGTGACCAAGAGAGGAACATGGACAGGGCACGTGAATGTGTAGTTCCTCTCTCTGCAATCCTCCTGTAGTCACCAAGAGTCCTTTTGTAAGGGTGAAATAAATTCAGGGAAATCATTTATAGTTCTAACCGTAGTGTTAGTAGTACTTAAATTCCCAGCAGGTCACGCCTCACCATTCATCTTCATTATAGAAACATCCCCATGCTAAGCGGTCTGCACAGCTCAAAACATTCACAGAGCTGGGGGGAGGGGTGCTAGATGCTTTTCATTTATATAAAGATGGGAATGAGGGTAGAAGGCCATATCTGGGCCACCATGCCCCAAAGAGCAAACATGGCCACCAGCTTCTTCCTGAAATCCTCAGCATGAGGGATCACGTGACCCCTGGAAGGATTTAAGAGGAATAAGAGTAGGTATGGCCCTGACGAAACACCTGTGCAGGACAGAGGGCAATGGTCTTGGTTTATGGTCCTTTTTCTTCTATATCTGCTGTCACAACATGGACAGATGCTGTGCACCTCACAGCTAATGACCCTGCGTGCTTTCTCCACTCTCCCTCTGCACACACTGTGACTCTCTTAAAAGTCTCTATGCTGAGCTCTTCTGTGTTCAGTCTGTGATTCTCTCACAGCCTCTGTCCTGAGCACAGCCCCTGGTACAACCTAGTCCCTTCCTCTCCGTTTCATTTTGGCCTCACATTCTGTCTTGTTAAACACTCCATTAGTCAAGATTCCACACATGGGATACTTGGTACTTTCAAATTAACACCTCTGATAACCATGTAATTTCACCTCTTTCCACTAAACCCATCAGCTCATTTATCTTAGGAAAGCTATGGAAGCCAGAAAGTCTAAGCTTTATTTAGACAAGTCAACTAAAGTTTTAAGTACCAGCCGATGCTCACTGTGATCACCAAGTGAAAGACAAGGATTCAGAAGACAAGCCTCTGGGCTCATGTCAACCCATTTACTAATGATGTCTTGCTATCTCATGCTTTTCTTCTCCCCAGTTAGCATGGGTATAAAAACACGGCTTTAAGGAAGCCCAGTAGACCAGTCTCTGGTTCCTTCTCTAAGCAACTGACCCTGGGAAATTCTCTAAGCTTTGATTTTCCCCTGTCAGTGATGAAGAACAGTGACTTGTCAGCTAAAGTAAATGAACAGCACAGAAAGATGTGACTTGGACCAGGACCATGAGTGCCTGACAGTGCTGGTTGTGATGACCTATCTGTAGACAACACTGTCACTGCTGATGTGACTCTGACGGCATGGCTATCTCGTTACCCTTTTACATAAGGATGATGGTACCTCTGCCATCTCTCTGCAGCAAGATACTCATCACATTGTGTTTTAAACTACTCCTCACTGAGGTTTATGGAAGCTAAAAGAGCAGACAATAAACAGACCTGCCGCTCTTAAAGAGTACTTGTGCTGAAGAATGGAAGTCAAATTCACCCCTCCCCCAACTCCGTGTTCCTACAAAATTTATCTCAGGCTTGTGACCTTAAGGATCTCTCCAATTTTCACTGGTCAGAAGAGTAAGGCTGGGGTACCTGCTCAGTGAGGAAGGAAGGCTTGTATGCGCCGTCAGTGGATTTGTTGCCCGTGCCCCTCATGGACTTCATGTGTGAGACCGCCATGCGCAGGATGGTGAGCTTGTCTGGCTTCCTGGCCAGCGCACTGCAGGTGGGAACCATGTCGGAGAGTTCCGTAATATACTGAGTCATCTTGTTCCGCCTGCGCCGCTCAATCTCACTGTGGTTCTCTCTTCCCAGAAAGCAAGAGGTCAGGGGGAGGGAAAAAGAGAAGGATCAGACCAGGGGTCGGTCAGCAGACACTGGGATAAAATAACACACTGTTAACCTCAGATAGCCAAATTCCCGAGCCTAACTCATAACGGCTCAGTCCTTTGGGTGATTGTGGACTGAGGCCCTGACACATCTGTACGCTCACGTCTATGTGTGAGGAGCACTGACCTCTGTGTCCTCCTTCTCTGAATATGTACTGGCCCTTCCTAAATTACACACAAACCTATGGACTTTTCTGGGATGCGAAAAATTAAAACCAGGGAGCATGGAAGATTAAAACTTTCTAGCAGGCTTTCTGTGCACAAGCATGATCTTGAACACGAATGTGTGGACACACATTCACAAATGTAGCTCCTCACTGCTTATCCATGTGGTTTATTTCCCTTATGATATGAAGCACTCACTATAAGAGAGCCTTCAATTTATGCTCCTTCAATTCAATTCTTTGACGGTGATAATCCATTCAGTGAATTATCACTGTACCTCAAAATACATAAAGCACCCAGTAACGATGAATACCCACACAGCCAGGCTACTTTTACCTTCAATACAGCACTCAGTATATCTTATGAATCCTCAAGACCTCACTATAAAGTGAGGATGCTTAGCTAGCCACAAACTGATGTGAGTATTCTAATCTGGCTAAAGGCCACCCAAGCCAGGCTGAGATGCTTGGCCAGGGCTGTATCAAATGCCTTTGTCTTTAGCAATACTCTCAGCTGACAATGGGCTGGCAGTATCTAACACATCGCAAGCCTTACTATTCTCTGTGTCACTAAGGAGACCACTGATGACACAGATTCACTTTATATAAAGTTGTGAACATGCCTTTCTTCTACACCCAGTGTATTTCCTGCAGCATAGTAACAGAACAGGTGTGATCCTGGCTTATTAACAAATAACCAATTAAAAAAAAATACTTCAAGGAATTACCCAGTTCCATTCCTGGGATCCTTAAAATGGAAAACCAACAGAAGGGCTGGGAGAATATTTCTGCCTCAAATTATTTATTACCTTTAGGCTCAAAAGATATTAACAGCCAACCTCATCCAACACACTTGCTGTTCCTTGGGATGAAACAGTGTCTAAAAACACACCCCATGCTGCTTCTGCTGCAGGATGGAGCGTTTCTGGTTTCTTTGGGAAGGAGAGTGACACTAACGATAAGAAAAGAAGATCCCCAGGCAAGGCTGCTCCACACACTGCATGTATTCATCAGCCTCACATTCCAGGAGGTGGGACAAGACAATCAGGCCCAGAGGTGTGACAATAGGCATGCTGTGTGTGCTGAGAGACCCTCTGTGGAAACAGCAGTCCCTGTGGTGGACTGGTGTGAACCTTCTAGCGCATAATTTCCATTCAAGGAGTCCTGAGCCAGCCCCACAATGGGTAGAGAATGGCAGAGAAAACAAGGAAGCCCACCATGGTCTTCAAGCAGCAGGGGCATTAAGTAGGGATGTAAGCAACCACTGTGCACAGCAGTGGGATCCGATGACATGCTCAGAAAGGCCTTGGAAGGTAAAAGGCAGGTGAGGAGAAGACAGAGAAGAGGAGGGACTAGAAAGGGTTAGCACAGTGGGCGGAGTTAGATCTGTGTGGCAGCATAAAAGGGAGGTGTGCTCTGGGAAGAGGGTTTGTCTCGAGGGTCAAAGGAAGTCTAGGATTGGGAAGAAGCATTGAGCGAGGAAGAGACATCCCTGTAGGAAGGGCAGACCTGGTGCAAGAGGAAATTGAGGAACTTGGGAAGCTGGGGAGCCGGCCAGACCAGTGAGAAATCTAATGGGTCAAAGGGCCCTGATGTTGTGGCTTGCATCATCATCTTTTAGGGAGGTTCAGAGGTGGATGAGCCACGTAGGAGAGAGGAGGAAGACAGGCGAAGACCAGCAAGCAGATTCCTGAGGCCAACTCCACCCACAGGTGATTAACTGGAAAGATGCCAGTGAAGCAGAAATGTTCTTATATATAGGAAAGACTCCCCAGGGTCAGGGAAGTCTATCTCCTCCAGGCAGAAGTGGATGGAGCTTCCTGAGTATGGGGAGAAAGGGTCAACCAGATAGGAAGAGGTTGGGGTGGGGCATCTACAAGCTAGGGAAAGTGATGCAAGCAAGAATTTGGACAGAGGACTGCTAGCTTTTGAGCACAGGCAAGAAAAAGTCTTGCCATAGAGATACTAGAGTCCCTTTCCTCGCCCTCCAAATCACAAAGCCAGTCATACGATGCAGACCATGTTCTTCAGCTGGACATTTGTCCAGGAGGCCCAAATCAGGGAGTGTTCTCAGAGGTGTGTAACTCTACCTTGCCAGCTCACACTTCCTGGGGCCACTCAGAGAAGGTGATTCTCTGAGAGTGCATGGGCTGATGACGTAAGGAAAGGTCAGACAAGAAGCTCAGGCACTTCTGAGCAGGAGATGATTCAGGAAGGGCCCAGAGCTCCCTCCACACCTCCCTGCATATTCCTGTGGGATCATGTGAAACAGTCACCCGAAGGAGAGCCTGCCCGTCCCATCTGGAGTCTCACTCTGACCTTGGAATGTCCCAGCAGCCCCACACACTTCTCCCTGGGTCCCCTTCCTCCCTCTCCCCAGTCCATATTCTGTCACTCAGCACCCCTCTGAATCATAAGAACACAATGTCTACTCTGACTTATCTCTAGTCCAGCACATGCTGAACAGCTCCTTCACCACAAACTTCTGTCTGCCTAACTCTTGCAAACCTCTTGACTCTTCTCCCTTCTTCATGCTGACACCCACCTGCACCATGTGGCTAAACCTCATCTTCCTTTTCCTCTATCTCAAGCCTTCTATTGTAGACAGACTGGCAGCTCTCTAAATGCAAGTCTGATCCATTAAAGTCCTTCAGTAGTAACCCCAAATCTACAGAGGCAAGTCTAAAGCATTCAGATAGTGTCTGTGGTAACCAACAATGCCATGTTGCTATGGGCTAAGTTTCCTATAAACATATTGCTATGGGCTAAGTTTCCTGTAAACATTGGGAGGGAACATTCTGTGATGGAGCCATAGATAAATTCAATGTGTAACTGAGGAAAAGGAAGAAAATGATTACAGCAGCATCTAAAAGCTGGAAATCACACACACTGACCAGTGCAGGAAGCGATACAATAATCTTAAGATTTTTTATGAAATAAGCCTGAGCTACTAGCAGCATGTTCAAAGAGCTGAGAACTGTCAGTTGCCTGGCAACAAGATCTGAGAAGCAAATGGTATGCACTGATGTGTATGATTTCATTCTGAAGCCCTCAAGGATACAGAAGTGAGGAAATGCCATCTTGTGAAAAGAGAAAGGCACATCCTTAAGACCCTATTCACTAAGCCGAGTTCATCTTCTTCCCCAGGGGAGGGGACAATCGGCTCTATCTGTTAGGCTGTAAATGAGGTGTCTATGAGCACCCATAATTGCTGGGAGCCAGGCAGCATCCGTGAGGACATCTGCCTCTGCATATGTGAGAGCAGGGTTAGGACTTTGCAGCCAGGACAGCTGGGGTACAGGAGGAAACGACAACTCTGCTGGATCAAGAAGAACCTAGAGCTTTCCCCCAGGGGGACAACTGAGGAAATCAAGGGCAAAGAAGGAGGTGCAGCTAGCTTGCATAGAGCAGTGGGGGTGTCATCCATCTTGATTTACACTTATGAAATGAGGACACTTCAAAAATTTTTCTTGTGACCTCCAGGAGGTGCTGGCACAATCATGGTGCCATTCCTCTGTGACCTAAAGGCTAAGGTAATACAGGATGGTATGAAAATATGTGATGAT
Source organism: Arvicanthis niloticus (assembly GCF_011762505.2). Lineage (NCBI taxonomy): Eukaryota > Metazoa > Chordata > Mammalia > Rodentia > Muridae > Arvicanthis > Arvicanthis niloticus. The sequence goes on from NC_047658.1 coordinate 55,866,304, forward strand.
GAGGGCTCCCTAAACAGAAGCCTCAATGTATACATGCAGGAGCCCCAGAACCTAAGACTCTGAAGGCAGGAGTGAGCGAGAGGAGCCTTGAAGTCATGTACTAAGCCTGAGGGCCTCTCATTGCTTCACTTGACACATGGAGAAAGGGTCTGATCTCATCCTGCAAGTATAAGGTACATGGAGAGTCTGATGTGCAACTCTGACTTCAGAAGATGGCTTGGGACTATCCACATTCTGAAACAATACTTGAATACCGCTTTCCACTGGTGGCAACTGATGTGACCTATAACACAGGAACATCCTAGGACATTAAAGTGGGAAGTCACCTTGGACTGCCCAGCATTGTGAGATGGGTGGGCCTTACTTTAAGCGCAGGCTTGTAGATTTGGTGTACTGTCAGGATGTTGACCCTTTGGAGAATGGATGCCACTAGGTCCTGGTGTCCATTAAAGAGTTTGTGTTTTGTTCTGGCGTGTGGTCAGAGTCTCCTAGAGACATAGAGCTCATCCCTGTGTGTTGTTAGTGCTTGTGAGTTACTAATGAAATTCAAGAGGGAACAGAAGTCAAACACAGTGCCAGCAAGTGAAGTCTGCTTCCTTAGGCCATGCTGGGAAAGGAGGCCAGGCTTTGTATTTCCATTCCTGAACCTCCTGAGCAAAGAGACCTCTTCTTTTGAAGCTCATGTCACCTATTGCTGCTACCCTGAGGGTTCTTTGTCACTGTCCTACATTGAAACCCAGCTCCCTAACAGTGTCCACATGAGATCAGGCAGCACAATGCAGCTTACTGTCTACCCCGTGTTCCACTTGAGGTCTGCTTCGATGGGGCCATAATGCATGCAAGAAGCATGAGTCAGCTGCTATGACTTGGACCATATTTCCCAAATCCAAGGTCAAGGTATGAGGTATGATGTTAAGCAGAGCATATGGATTCAGGACCGTCCTTGAGAAAAGCTGGGAATGATCACTAGAGTCAGATCAGGGGACAGAGATCATGGTGCTGCATCTGCTCAGATTCGAATCAACCAATAAGGACAGTACTGTCTTACACCACAGTCGCCACATTCTCCAAGGCCTAGCCCGATGGAACTACTGTGGACTGACAGTAGGCATGGGAGCAAGAAATGGGAGAGGCCTTAGAGTGTACCTTACCAAGGCTGGCAGGAGGCCCTGAATGGTTAGGTGGAAGGTAGGGAGTGTACTTGGTTGTCTCTCCAGCTCTGAACAACTCAGATGTGCCCACGGGTTCCTCAGCCATGGATTATTTCAAATACCCTATTATAATGAAGTCAGTGCCTCTGGGGTCCCATGAACTCAGCTCTGTAAGTAACAGCACATGTTGAAGGCGCATTCCATCTCTCTCTTATTTTTAGGGCACAGAGGAAAGGATGTGGTTGATAGAAGCAAAGGTTTGAACTTGACTGTATAACATGTGACTCACTAGCAGGCTCAGAGTGTTACACAGTGTTGGGGTCACTGCCTCCTCACAGTGCAATTGCTTCCCAAGGCAATGAACTCTGTGTCTCTTGACTATTGTTTTATCACTGACATTGACCTGCAATGTCAAGCAAATGTTACTCCCTGCTTCTCTTTATGCTCCAACACCAAGCATCACCATTTCCTAAGGTTAACATGCTATGGTATGTATCTCATCGAGAACTTTGGCACAGAGGATTCAATGCCATTCTTCCTTCTACAGAGAGGCTGTGTGGAAAAGCTCTGGTGGAGAGGAGAGAAAGGGGGGAGGGACCCATTTCTGAGACTGGCTCCTTTCCAGGAACAGAGCATCCCTTGCTACTAGAAACCTGGACATCCAAGATGGGTCATATCTGCATAGGAAGAGATAGTTGTTGATAGTCAATTGTTGTTGAAGCTCACATCTTGTTTTGATAGGAAATTCCAAGGTCATTAATGTGTTAAAATGTGTTCTTACCTAATCTCTCATGCTTCAGATGTGGATGAAGCTGGGAAATGGATGAGCCTGGTCTCAGGGGGAAAAGTTTATGGGATGAGGAAATATTTACTATGGACTTGAAGGCTAGGAATCCTTGGGCAGGAACAAGACGTTTATTCATCCCGAATTTGTAGAGAACACTGCTTAATTCACAGCTATCATTTTGGTTATGATCACAAAGAACCAAAAGAACCTGTATGCAGAAAAGTAGACAGACAGCCTAATGTGCTGTGTGGACATCACACTTCTTAAAATCGCTTCAAACATCCGGGACTGTCAATCCAAATGGAGTACGAATACAGTAGGCAAGCAGCTATCACCTGAAGCAAGTTTCTAAGATCAATGATAACCAAGAAGGAGTTCTCAGGGATGGGGACACCAAGGCAAGCCCTGCTGTAAGAAGATGGTACGGATGAAAAGTATGGTAAGAATGGAGGAATGATACCTTCTTTCAGCACACACCCACATGTCCCAAAATGCCCCAAACAGAACAAGCTGGAAGAATCAGAAGCCATGGTTCTACCTTAGACCACCAGCACTGGTGACCTAAGAGCCTTCTTTAAGGTTCCACTGCACCCAGGCCAGTGCCACACAGACAGCCAAAGATGCTGTTACAAGTTAGTGGCTTGATTGTCAGGATCTTGAAACCAACACCAAACAGGCTCCCTATTTCCTGCATTTCTTCTTATTTTCCATAGTAGAAAAAAAAGAGGATTCATGTTGATAATTTTCTCTAGACTTGAACCCTAGGTTTTGCTTTTGTTTTTTAAGGGAGTCCATTAAAGTTAGCAGTCACTGTTTAACTTAAAAGCCAACAGAATTATGAATTAATTACTTACCTATCTCCCCCATTTGCTATGGGTATTTTGAGACAAAATCTTGCTCTATAGCTCAGGCTTGTCTTAAACTTGTCATCTTTCTGCCTCATACTCCCAAGTGCTGAGATTCACGTATGTAACACAAAGCCAGGCTTGGGACACATCAGCATTACTAAAGCCAAATGCTCGCATTAAACAAGGCATACACAAGAGGGTCAAAGATCAGGCAATGGGAGCACTAAGTGCATACCAGTCAGGTAACTGATAAAAGGTAAAATAAACTCACCTTGAAAATTTACTGGGACCTTCACCATCTTCGTCATCGAAGTCCATTCTGAAAAGTCAAAGCCACACGTAAGCACTGGTTACAACTCTCAGAAGACTCTAATTGGATACATGAAATGGGAATACTCAAAGTGTCAACTTGTCCCGCTACAATGCTTCTCAGGTCACCAATGGATGACTCAGGCCACATTGAGTGAAGGTGTCAGTGTTTCTTGTCTCCCATCGTGTCTGGGGTATGTGGGTTCATCCATATCATGTATTCTATATCAACACTTAATTTCTAAATCTTATGGTATATTGCTCAAGAAATTTGGATGACAGGGCAATGACAGGGCAAGGGCAATGACGTCATATCAGGGGATAGTGGAGCTGTCTGGGAATACTACTTGTGATTTGGTGAGTCTCCACAAACCTCAGGGCAAAGGTCACTTAAGGACATCATTCTGTCACACCCAGGATCAAACAGGGTGTTGAGAATGAAATGGACATTTGATATCAAAATCACTCAAGCTGGTTGTCTGTTTGTTGAAGCTGCTGGGCCTCCCCTTGTTAACATCAATCTCTTGGTGAATTCTTACTTAACTAACACCCGAAATGATCATTCTTAAAAACCCAAGTGCTTCTAATGTCAGCACACACAGGCTGGAAGATGTTAGGGCAGAGGGAAACTTAACCACAATCAAGTGTACTGCAGAAGAAAGTGAGACGGCGACAGTAAGCGTGGCTCTTGAGTGCGGCATCTGCAGACCCTAAATTACTCTGCTTGTTTTTAGTAGGCCTGAAGGATTTGGTAAGATAGAGTCTCATGATCCAAGCAGGAGGCAGGCTGGTTGCCTGGCTGGAGGTCTGAGGAATTCCATGTTTTAGCAGCTTATTATGAGAATGAAGAATGCACAGTGAGATTCTGCTCAAACAATAAACAAGCAAAGAATGGCGTGTGTGCCAGAAGACCACAGCTCCAGAGGCCAGACCTTCTGTCTCTCATAGGGAGGGCGAACTTCATTCCCTAGTCTGGAAGGGCCTGGATAAGAAGTGACCCAGGAAACGCACAGGACACCCAGACCACCAGGAGGCACTCATGGTGCACATAAACAATATCCTTGCACACACACACACACACACACACACACACACACACACCCCGCAAAATGGGCTCTAGTGAGATGCATGGTGACCACTAGGCTTTGCAGTAACTTGAGGGACCTAGGAACTAGGATCAGATACGGCAAAGTGAAGGGAGTGAGGGCAGCTTTTACATGTCTTTGTTCTGGAGTGTATGCAGTGCAGCCTGAGTTGACACGGCCAGAATTCCCTGATAGGAAATCACTCATCCACTTGGATCTTTGGTCCTCAAAAGCCAACTGTCCACACACTAAAAACTGCAGCTGTGGTGGAAGAAATGCCTCTGTATAAAGAGAAAAGGAGACAGGCAGGAAGAAGGGAAAAGACAGAAGACCACATGTGTGTCTCCAGGGAGATGAGCATGTACCACTCTCCACAGCATGGCTTCAAAAGTTCGGCACTGGGCCAGAGCTATCTACAGGACAAATGGAGCTGAATGTGGGAATTCTAAATAAAGAAAACTCATTAATATCCTGTATAATTGCTAAGCTATCATCTCACCTTCCTGGAAATTGCATGTGGGGAAATAACCAAAAATGTTTAACTGAGGCCAGTTGCATTTTGCAGAACCACACTGCCACCTAGTGCTTATCAAGGGAAAGATCATCTTCTTGGTCTTCATAAAAAACCCACGATTTCAAAATTCCAAATGATTTGTGCATGGATTCAAAACCATAATGACTGTAATATTCACAGTTATTCTTAAAATTCCATTCAGTTCAATTTGATATCAAAGTTTCTATAACATGGTGGTGGGGGGGAGAGGTGGGGGGGAGGAGGGAGAGAGCAAGAGCAAGCTCTTGCACTCCTGTGCTTCCCTGTGGATGGAGAGGACAATTGAGAGATCAGGCTCTTCCCTTCTACTTGTGGATATGGTTATGTAACTTCGGTCATCAGGCCTGGCAGCAAGTGCCTTTACCACTGCCATCTCAAGGGCCTTTGATAGGATTATGATAATCTCCTACTAAACACAATTGAATATAGTTGGCCCTCGATCCTGGCCTGAAGATCAATGAGATGTTTGGAGTGACTAAGGACAGGTATTTTTGGACTCCAGGACTTCCGTGCTGAAACAGTCTCAAGAAAATCAGGATGGCTGGTCACCCTCACACAGTCTTTACCCAGTACCCTACAGAACAGATATAGGACAAACTGAACAGTGTAATAAAGGGTTCCAGCTTGGCCAGGTGCGCTTTGAATCAGGCCAGCAGCAGAAAAAAAAAAAAAAAAGGATGGTCTAGAGTCCACTAGAAACTTGGAGTGGTGATTTGCATATGAAAAATTAAAGACCAAGAAACTATGACTCCTACCTGTAAACATGTGCAGTCATACACGTGTAAAATGGAGAGAAACTATACCCAACACCTATGTGTGTATGCAATCATACACCTGTAGAAAGGAGAGAAATAGTACCTTCCCACCCATGAGTATGTGTGCAATCACATACATACAGCATAGAGAGAAACTACACCTGCCACTTGTATGTGCACGGACTCACACTTAAACAGCAATCTTGTTTAGTAATTTGGAAAGGCAAATAAAGTGGGTTCAGCCTAGGAGATAAATCAGAAGCTCCACATGCGTGTTTAAATCCACCCAAACAGTTTCACTAGCCCCTCAGCAACCACACACACACACACACACACACACACACACACACACACACCGCTGACTCTGACTAAACAACAAACCTCAAAACAACTCTTGCCCCAATGCTGCGTTTGGGTCCCTGCCACCGTGTCCAACTTTAAATATGACTATAATAAGTTGATCTTATTTCTTGTGCTATGAAAAGTATAGTAAATCATCCTTTGTTTTATGTATTTCGTGTTTTTCTATTATTCTGAAACATCTGGATAATAAAATAAATCAAAATGTGACTTTAAGCCTTGTTGTATTCACTCTAAAAAACAAAAACGAAACAATCCTGAGCACAGTGAACGAGTGAGTCTCCAGACAGTGAGCTGAAAACACAGTTGACCCTACTTCCTGTCAGGAAGCCTGAACAAGAAGCTCAGGTAGGCATTTCTGAGCATAACTAAAGTGAGAAAGAAATGAGGAGTCTCCCTAGCAGTGCTGTTTAAGAATAATAGTGCAGCATCAAATACAAGTTTGCACAAAGCATTTGCTTTTCAAGCAAAGAGAAGGTCATTCCGGTACAACTGTCCAACAGTGGCTGTGCAGAAGCAATCCTGGTTTTGGCCACAGGTCTCCACAACAGAGCAGTAGCAACATGTCTGAAAACATTCCCATTTCAGAGCCTGTATCTGTTGGTTGACATTACACATTCAAAGCCAGGAATGCCCACGTATATAGACATCCCCACCCTTCCTCTCTTTCTCTCCCCTGCCTTTCTCTTGCACTTTAATTTTTAAGCAGGGTCACACTGTGTAGCCCAGGCTGGTCTTGAACTCCGGAGTCTACTGACTCTATCTACCAAGTGCTGGGATTTTCCCTCAGTGACAGTGTTTTAGAAGCTCAGCCCTGGATACAAGGCAGGAACTGAAACATTCCTGACCATCACTGTCTGCAGCCTCCACCCTCCATCCTGATGGCTAGCTTCAGCTTCTCCCTTAACTCATCGCTGCCACTTACTCAGTGAGGTTAAAAGCACGGCTTTTGCCCAGTGGGAGTCTCCCTTCCTGGCTGAGCTTAGGGAGGTCAGGACAAGAATGTATGTCAGGTGACTTGCTTCAGCTCATTTCTCTCACACATGTGGAGCTACTTTGCAAAGAATCTAAAACTTCTGAACCTTCACCTTGGGTCCCAGCTGCCAGGAGGAGAGCAGCACCTTGCTGAGATGCTCACTGTGAAGTCTTGACAGTGAAGTGGGGAGAAAGCCCAGACAGGGAGGACTCAGCACTAGGTCAGGCCCACAGGCAGGAGGATCCAAAGTCCTCAGGAGGCTGTGGAACACTAGAGAGGAACAGTGATTGTCTGAGTACTTGGTACACTCCGCTATCAGGTGAGAGAGGGAGACCTGGAAAGGAGTGAGCCAGGACACGCCAGTGCTGGGTTTTCTCCCTCACACCCCATCTTCTTCCACACGCCTCTCTTTGAGTCTCTTCAAGCATGTCTCGCAATCTTAACAGAAGGAACAGTTGGAGACACCATGCTGGTGACAGTGACAGCAAACAACAGTCAACGCCAGCCACAGCACAAGGCCCTGATGGAGCTATCAGCCTTTTGATGCCAATACGAGAATTTCATGAAAAGATATATATATATATAAATGCCAGATGCAAGAAAGCCCCAAGACTTACTATGGAAACAGGTCTGCAAAAGAGGAGGCTTCCTTCTTAGACCTTGGATGAGTCTTTAAGTCATGGGGTCTGATTCCCACCATCTGACAGGAGGAAAGGGCAGGCAACATCCAGACTCCAAGAAAGATGACAAAGGCTTCCTGCTAAAGGTCCCATTCATTGATCTGCCTCCAGAGAGCCTCAGTCTCACCTTGTGGCAGGGTGTTGGAGGCCACTGCCCATTTACCTTCATCCCTGTTTCCTTCTTGATAGGTTGCTTCCTCTTCTTCAGCTGTGTGTGAAACTGAACCCAAGCCTAAGTGCCAGCCTTCCCAGGGCCCACACTAGCTTTTAGTGCTATGATGGGCATCGTATGGAGTGTGTGTTGATTTGAATGAGATGCCATATTCCCCATATTCTTATACATTTGAACACTTGGTCCCCAGTTGGTGGCCTTTTATGAGTAGGCTTAGGAAGTATGGCCTTGTGTCACTGGGGGCAGCTTTGAGGTTTCAAGAGCCACATGCCATTCCCAGTGCACTCTCTGCTTCTTGTTTGTAGTTTAAGATGTGAGCGCTCTGCTGCTCTCGTTGCAATGTCTGCCTGATGCCATGCTTTCCCACGGTGGTGGTGAGGGATCCTTATCCCTCAAACAGACCCCTTGTTCTCTAAGTTGCCTTGTTCACGGTGTAGCACAGCAATAGGAAAGGAACTAAAACTACAGGACAGGACAGCTGTGGGGAATTCTTCAGATATGGAACTAAGTCCTAGATCAAATCATCTTAAGTGCAATGCAGAAAACAGGAACTGTATTCCAGGATTGGGTCAGGACCCTGCAGGCCAAGATGGAAAACTGCTGGGGTGTCTGCCAGCCCAAACTATGAGGAAGCAGAGGCTCACAGATGAACTCACCCCAGCACAGGGAGGGCTCATGAGTTTTTAGCATGGGGTGGGGCAAAGCATTTTTGTCTAGACTTGAACCAACCTAGAGTACTCACGGTAGAGTCTAGTCTGGTGCCTTCTAGAAACAGACAAGGATGAACAATGTAGGGTCTCTCTAAAGTGTGTGAGCTAAGGGAGTAACATTTGAAATAATTTGGATTTTTTTAGTTAAAAAAAAAAAGATGTTTTAGCACTATACACATTCTTTTAGCAATCTGGACTGAAGAATTTGTCCACAGTGCGCAAGAACAATGGCTCAGATAGCACTCAGCTGTGCAAGTGTGTCCAGAAGCAAACTGCAGCCTTTATCAGGCAGTTATTTGTGGTACTCACTGAGGAGACCCAGCTGCAGCAGAGCACTGACTTCCTCAGAGAGTGCACAGGACCAAGAAAAGGCTGGCCTCGCCACCAAGCTCAGATTCTCAGCCCTCTAAATCCTCACAGTAACCATACACTCTCCAGGCTCCTTTCCAAAGACACCAGTAGGCACAGCAGTCCTTACTATAGGATGGCATTATAATACTGTGCTCTTGCATCCTGTCCCAGACCTTGGTATGCACCTGTCTCCTTGACTTTGTGCCTTTTTAAGAATCAGAAGGTTTGGAAGAGACCCTTGGGATTAAAATGCTGGACCATTTCAACATGGGTCCAGCCTGCCATCTTGGGGCTATGGAAGGTGTGTTCTGTTCTCACTGAATAGGTGCAATATGGGCAGAGTGTGTGGTCAGAAACTGAGCAACCTTGTGAGATAGCTTGCTTATCAGCTACTTCACTGAAAATGAAAAAAGGATCAATGGGAAACAGGGTTGAGTAATATACTGAGCTGGAAAATACCAGTTATGTTTTCCTGAAGGACTTTGGTTGGTTTGATGTGGGGTTCTGAGTATGGATGCTATCATTCAGCACAGGAAGGTGCCAGTTTGGGTTTCATCTGCTAAAAACTGATCTGTGACCTATCAGATCCAGTATAGTCAACAATACTTATTCACTTTATTGTCTGAACAACACTGAACACATCTGGCTGGCCTTCAGGTGCTGAGTCCTGTTAAAAAGAATTCCTGTATATTCCTAAGAAAGATGAGCATTGGAGGAAAGGTTGGAGGGCTGCAGTTAGATCATTTACAGTCCCTGGGGCTGGATCTACCAAATGAGGCTGGAATGTTCAGGCAGTTGAGTGGACTCCTCCCTTCAGAGAGCTAGCACAAGCAAGGCCCAGCAGGATCCCATGGCAGGCATAGTAACTACAAGGGCAAGCAAACAGAAATCCCCAGCTGGGTGCCAGGACCCAGAGCACTTAGAAGCAAATCATGTGCATATTTAGGAATCTTGCAAAATCTAAACAGGATGCAAACTGCTGAGCTTTTACTCTCCTGGAGGGGGAAAAAACAATACTTTTCTAACAGGTCAAGAGCATTGCTCAACTTTTACTAAGTCCAGTTCCTGGAAACGCTGAGTCTGCTTACCCGGATCGCCGCTTTCCTCCTCGGGCAGGCATGGCCCCTGCCATTCTCACCTGTCCAGTGGCCGCCATGGGGGCAACAGGCAAGGTCACAGATCCAGGTATGTCTGAAGCCATTTCTGAAAGTCAACACAGACAAGAAATTTTGTTAATTACAGAAAAAAAAAATAAACCCAGTAATGAGTGAGAAAATTATCTCACTACCCTGAGAAAGCCCACCTGGGAGGCAGCCCAAGAACCTGGACTTGTGGACACTTTGCTTACTGACAGTCATTTAACTGGGCCAGCCCTGGGTTGTTTGGACTTTACAGTCTTCCACTTCTGGGCAGTGGTTAGAAGCCTGAGCTCAGCTTTGCAGCAGTTAAGGGACTCAGGTCTCCTTGTCATCTGGTGGCAGGTGGGCTATCTAGGTAGAAGGGACAGCCTGAGAGACAGGTACAACTGGCACCAACCATAGTATCTGGGATGAAGCTAAGTCTCAAAAGTAATTGGTCTATAGCAGTACCCACTGACCTTCCCCTCTGCTCCCGTACATAGCCTAGTCCCCCAGCCTCAGTAGAGCCTCAGAAGCTGTCACTGCAAGACCCTGTGAATTCTGGGGCATTGAGTCCCCCATTAGGCTTTATAAGGTTGCCTTAGGCTGAAGCACCCGGATATCCCTAGACAAGGTTTTCCAGGAACAAATACTAATTTAAAGAAAGAAAACGTTGGGCAACAGATGGAAATAATTTTTTTCTCTTCTACATTGTTTCTAATAAGCCAGACATTTCTGGAATCTCTTTTAACATCCTTGATTTCAAATCAATCACCCTGTCAAAAAGTTTCTTCTTTGCCATTTCTGGGCTGTCAGCGCGCCCTATACTGATCCATTCCCTATCAAGATGAACCCAGTTGGTGAAGCTGGATGTGCACGAGGTACACCAGCAATCCCAGAAATCAGAGACCAAACTGAGAGAAGCACAGATATAAGAGTTGCACCAGAAAACATAGGAAGCTGGTGACTGGGAAGATGACCAGGAAGAGGCTTACCTTTGTGAGGATTGAGGGCTTGAGCCCACTGCCCTGTCTGCCCCCTCAGTGGGAAAAATGGGTCGATGTTATCCACCTGCTCTCACCCTAACTGTGCAAAGGCAACAGATTCTGCCCTTGCCAGTCAGACCAGAAGCCTTTTCTGATCTGTGCCTGGCCCTTGCCTCTCTGTCTCAGCCTTTATGGACCTGGTTCTTAGCCTTTGTGCATAGTACACTATTCAGCACTCTCCCCAGAGCACAGCTCCTCTCTTTTTACCTCACATACAAAGCATTTCACCGACCTGGACTAGAGAAGAGGCTGTTTCTGCTACACCCTGAAGCTCAATAGCTGTTGCTGCAGTTTTTAAAATGACTCAGATTTTCAAGCATGATTTAGCATTTGCTCCTCCACAGGAAAAGAGAGCCTGTCTGGTTTGTAAGGATTCTTTATGTTTATAATGTCCTTTCTCCCTGTGAGCACAGCTTAACTAAGGAGTTACTTGGAGTGTGAACAACGTTTACATACATAGTGCTCCACACAGGACTGTCTCTAACGAATGCTTCATGTTCAGTTCTTCTTTCCTTTGAGCTTCTCTGCTGCATCCAAAGGAAGAGGGCTTTGGTGTTTGCATTACAAAGAAGAGGAAGAAGAGGAGGAGGAGAAAGAATAAGGAGAAGGAAGAGGAGGAGGAAGTAGAGGAGGAGAAGGTGGAGGTGGAGGGGAAGAAGAGAAAAAAGAAGCAAAAAGAAGTGGAAAGAAGAAAGAAAGAAAGAAAGAAAGAAAGAAAGAAAGAAAGAAAGGAAATAAAAAGAAAAGATAACCCTTGGTGCAGGTTCCCAAACACTGCTCAGTCCTTCAGAATGCCTTCTACTGGGTTCATTCTTCACTGCTCAGTCCTTTCTGGGGCTTATGGGACACAGTAGCTTAATAAAGATATGCTTCAGTGGGACAACTGGGATAAACTGTGCATTGAGCTCCTGTGAGGACAGAAGGAATGGCCACTGAGGCCAGCACTGCACCTTTTCTGAGGGTTGTCACTGTTTTTTTTTTTTTTTCCCTATAGAAACTGAGAAGTTATGTGATAGTTATCCCATAGGCTAAACAACACATTTGAGCCATTCCACAAAAAACTCTTGAAATCTGATAATACTGCAAAAATTTAAAATCAGCCCCTCCATTATGTTCACAAGGCTTTGAGGACTGTCATGGTCTTGAGAGCACACATTGGGACGTATATGGGAACGTCGTTCACTTGGGCGGTTACTGGGTTTGTGACTCTGATGTAGCATTGATAGCGACTCCCTGACAAGCTCCTTACAACCTGCCTCAGATAAGATACACGTGTTTCTGAAATACTGGCTGAAACGTGCAGTTTCTATTGAGTTCCAAAGCTGGAGGTCAGAGCTATCTATAGTAGACAAAGTGAACAGGCGGGTCACAACATTCTAAAGCAAGTTCTCCAGAGTCATCATCCCTTACAAGTTCCCAGGATAAAGGCCTCCAGGGGAAACATGTTAGGGAAAGCTGAGCATCGATCTCCTGTATTAAAACTGCCAATGCCCATTACACACACACTGAGAAACTCTATGTGAAGAAGTTCCTTTCACTTTGATTAACCCAGTAGATAATAAATGTCTAGGATTCTGGAGACTTAACATTTATTGCCTCCTCTGCTAGTGTTTCATGCAACATTAGTTTCAGCACTTTAAAGCCAACAACCTCAATGCCTGTGAGTAAAGGAAACATCAGAGTAAAATTGATCTTGACCATCACTTGGAAACCTCGAAAGGTCCTCTACTTCTTGGGGCCAGTCACTTCCAGCTCAGAGCAGGAGGTATGTGGCAGCTGAAGGGCAATACCTGGTATAGCAAAATGATAAGCACTGGAGTTTATTTTAGGAAAACAAAATTGCCAATTGTGACTCAATTACTTTGCAGAAAGTAGAAGTTGCCTCAAGGGGACAAGACAGTGAGGGGGATAATTTTGAAGTTCCATTCCTGTCTTCAGACAGATAAGGGGCACAAGACAACGACAATGAGACGGTTTTACACAAATGTTGTGTTGGCCAGTTGCATGTCCATCCTATCCAGCAATCACCCCAGGATTGATCGATCCCTCCTTCCCTCTCCGTCTGTCCCCCTGCTCTGTTCTGCTCTCTAGCTCCTCCCTATGAGCACAGTGTAGTAACAATGGCCTACAAGGGGCTAAGAGGAAGTCCAGATTGTTTTTGCAGTCAAACTGTTCCAAATAGCTGCTCAAATAAGTGCGAACTACCAGAATGGCTGTGGTACTATTGGTCTTGGTACCACAGATGAAATACTCAAAATACCTACCTTGTCAAGTCACTTCTAAAAATTAAGATTATGTATGTAAAGAGCTTAACACAATGTCTGGGAAAATAAACATGAAAACAACTAAAGTCGTGGACTCTGCGATGGTAAACAGCTTAGCTTCGTGCCTGGATTTAATCAGGATGACGTGCTGCCTTAAGACAGGCATTCTTTGTGACATCAGAGGAAACCTTACCTGTGTCTACTTTTCACAATTCAGTTAAGGAATAGAAATTCTGTTTTATCCAGTGTCATCCCATGGTAGTCACCAAAACACAGTACTAGATATTAAATAAACCAGTGGAAGATATAATCCTGAGGCTAGCATTTGTGTTAAAGGTTAAAGGTTTTCAATGTTGACTTTTAGGAGGCATCTTAATGGAGTCTAACAAAATGGAAGGCAAGTCTCTCTCTTCTGCTTTGCACATTCATGTGTCCTGCTGGTACCTCCACCAGAAAGGTAACTGCCTGCCTCTCAAACTGCCAGTTTTTTCCTTTAATTGATGTATGAGCAGGCAAAGATGCCAGGATTCTTCTGGAGGATGGTCTGAGCCATAGCCTGTTACCAAATACAGCTAAGATATCCAAACATCAAGAGTCACCCTATGGAACAATCTGAAGTTCATTCTAAAATAAGGGAAAAGGAGCATTGGTGATCACACTGTTTGGGAAGAAATCACCCCTCAGAGCCAGTAAGACAGTGCAGCCACTGCTGCACTCTGCATCTGGGGTTCATGACGACTGCCTTTCTGGACGACATTGCAGCAGCATAAATGGAGATACTAAAGTAATGGTGACCCATACAAAAGTTTTAGGACTGAGAAGGTGTGTAGGTGGCGGTGGTAATGTGTGTATGTATGTGTGTTACAGAATGAAGACAGTCAAGCAGAGGTACACATTAATGTTGATCTGGCTACTTCTGTGGTTATACCTGTGGTACAGGTGGGTTTTAATATCTTCATAAAGTTTTTATTCATTGTTTACAAACACCCTAGTTTACCATAATGGTGGTAGGTATATGTATGTGTGTGTGGTATGTATGTATGTGTGGTGTGTAAATGTGTTTGTACATGTATGCATATGTGTGTAGAAGCCAGAGTTTGACATGGTTGGGAGTCTTCTTCAATTGTTTGCAACCTTAATTTTGGAAATAATTTCTCACTGCACATGGAGGTCACTGATTCAGGCAGGCCACCGGTGGTGAGACCCAGTGATCCTCCAGTCTCTGTCTTCCTAGTGCTTCCTATCACTGTGCCTGGCTTTTTACATGGGTAGTTCTGGGGATCTGAACTCAGGCTCTCATGCTTGTATAGTAAGTACTTTACCAACTGAGCCATTCCCCCAACCTCACCATGTGCTATTTTAATACTAGTTTAAAGGTGTGTTAATTGAATGTCACAAACAATAGCATATTTTAAAACTGTTTCACGAGGAACACACGACAAAGACTGTATATAGTCAATGAGCTTGAACAATGTGTGCATGAGACAGGGGCAGAGGAAGGCGGCTTTTCCCAACAGGCATGCCCAGTGATGAACAATGACAGACTCTTGCTCAAGGTTTACATTGGATATTGTCTTCCTGGACTCCTGCCACCTTCCTGTCGTGAACTTGACTTCCATCCACCCATGAAGTAGCAACAAAGGCATCCCTTGTTGCAGATGGGAGAACTCAGCAGGGAGAAGTGGGTGCCGGGCCACAAAGCTAGTGAATGGCAGAGCCTGCTTAGGTTTAGCCATTCAGTATAGGGCTGTTGTCCTCAGGGTGCCCTGGCAGAAGTGGGTTGCTGTGACAGCACCACCCTTGCTACTCCAAAAGATGAACTGACACTGAGCTTCTAAGCCATGGCCACAGTGGAAGTTGTGTGGCACACAGACAATGTTTGGGGTCACTCAATTGAGCTAAGGAGTCATGGGAAGTTATAACTCTCCAAGATTCATCTATACAGTCAGACAAATACCTACATCACGGAGTCGTTGTGAGGACAGAAAGTCATGTATGATGTCTAGCAGAAGAAAGTCTCCATTTCTCTTATTATTCTTATTAGTTTTTCCCCAGGAAAAAGAATATCTTTCAACATAGCTCTGTGTGTGTGTGTGTGTGTGTGTGTGTGTGTGTGTGTGTGTGTGTCTGTCTGTCTGTCTGTCTGTCTGTGTGTCTCTGTGTGTGTGTGTCTGTGTGTGCAATACAGACACATATGCACACATGGAGGGAGGTGTTTCATAACTTTTGAGCAAATTACTTCTCTGTGCCTTGGCTTCCTATCTGTAAAGCAAGAATAATAGTGCACGTGTCCTGAAGTGACGTGGATCAGATGTGTGTGCACGGCACTCAGATGGCAGCTGGCACAGAGTAAGTACATTTATTCAGCTCAACACGCACATAGGTGTTAACAGACATAATCATCTTACCAGGAGATTCGTCCCTGCACTTCTATGATTTTTGTCTTTCTGGCCCTTTCTCACAGGTGTACAGGAGGATTACATTCCAGGACCCTTGTTCTTTCCAAAGTGCCCATGTGGAACTGATGTCACCAAAGCATGAAGGCTGTCTGATCTGAGATAGGCTTCTTCCTGAGCTGAGCTGATGTGTTCCATTTATGGCACTGCTCTTGTGTGAGCTGGCGCTACTTGGGGAGAGTAAGCAGACCAGGAACTCTATCTCTCCAGTACAGTTGTGTAAAGTGGTGAATCTCTACTTCATGTGTCAACACCACTCTCCTCATTTCTCCTCACCTCTCCTCACGGCTTCAGACACATTTAAGCACATATTCATACCACACTTACATACGCCCTATACACCACACAGATGCAATGTGCACGCAAACAACTAGTTTCAGGATCAAGAAGGATGCTAATGGGAGACATGTATGTGTGCAAACACACACACACACACACACACACACACACACACACACACACACACACACCACACCATAATGCTCATGATACCATGTGCCTTGCCTTGGACCTGGCATACTCACAGTTTCTCCCTCACTAACATGGTACCTGCTCTCATTTTTGCACAGGTCAGAAACATGGCCCCAGGCTTTGACTAGGTTCCCACAGTCCCATACTTCCTTCAGAGGGCTGATGCATGCTGGTGAGGAAACCAGAAATTCTGAGCTCATCCTCCACTCTGCTCTCAACTCCCATTCGCTAAAGGCATGTGAAGCAGAGGCTGGTCAAGCTTCAGCAAGAAGCCAGGGATGAGTGAGCCTCACACATACAGATGAGGGTTTGCCACACTCAGCAAGGACGGAGTCTGTGGCACAGAAACTCAAATGCATTCCCTGATAACAACTCCACAGGTTAAATGCAAACCACCTTAAAATACACATTGTATTTTCCATTGTGCATGTAAAAGTTTAAAGCAGGGGCAAAGCTCCTACATGTGGCTGCCTCTCTGCTCTTCCCACTCACTTGAGCTTCTTCTCTACTCAGATTTGGCCTCTCCCACCAGAGACCTGGGGTCATACAGTGGCCACAGCTGGCTATGGCCAACAGTGACTCTTCTGTTCCTCCCTTCTCTGTGGCACAGGCTCCCTGCCTTACTCAGGGATTCATCCTGCTTCTTAGGAGCCATATCCCTAGCTGCCCACTTTATGACTTCCCTGCATCAGCTGCTGCTCCTCACTAGGACCCAGGGCATCCCAGGCACTTCTTTTATGCATTTCCCCCCTCACTGACCTCCTTTTGCCAGTGTGCTACACCAACATCACCTCTGCTATCCCCAAACCCTGCCAGCAAGCCTGCGACGAATCTCTACTTCTGTTGCTTACCTGGCTGGTAATACCTCAGACTCTGCTCTGCCCTGGCCCTCCTACTCGTACCCACTCAGCCAGGTCAGATAAGGCCTGTCACTCCACCCTCATTCCCAACTTCTCTTTGTTCTTACCACGGTGTGGGGTCCCTGCTCTCACCCACTTGTTCCTGCATGGTCAGACTGCTGTCCCCTCTTCTGCCCATCATTCTGGTTCCAGCCACATTTCCCTGTTCATTCTTGTACCAAACTCTGTTCCTTTCCACCCCAGGACCATTGCACACACCATGTTCTTGGATGAGAATAACTCCCACCCTTCTCTTCACCCGGTTAACCCCCTGATCATTTAGATTGAGCTTCAGTACCAAGTCTCAAGGAGGCCTGCTTCCAAGCAGCTTCCATCCTCCCTCCTCAGTGTCCCATTCTACCTGTAATCCTCCTGAAAGAGAATGAAGGTCACAACAGTGCAGGTGAGAGTCCAGTACTGGGATGACAGAGCCTCAAAGAGGAAGGATGATGTCACTATCTCAAAATAATGGTGTGTCAGCCTCAAGGCTCAAAATGGGAAAACCCAAAAAAACCTTGGTCACCTGATCCTCCTACACTGAATGGGCAGAGAATTCTAAAGGAGGAAGAAAATCACGGCTGGGCTGGTTGCAAGTTTACATGTACTATGTATGTCACAGGAGCTTGTGCTAGGACCTGTTGCAAAGAATAAGTACATCCATAGCTTCTTGTACCTGTCGATTCAGAGGAGCACAGGTCCTGCCACTGCCCTCACCTTCTCCATCCACACTATCAGGAACCAGATTAACCAGATATCCTTCCTTTGCTCAGGTTGCTGTCTGTTTGGAACATAAGCACCATTTGCAAAACCTATTTTGAGCCACAGACTGTGCTACAAGCCAAATGGCAGTTAGAGATTTTTAAAGACCCAATCACGACTGAGCACGAAGCTGGCTGGGCATTTCACAGTGAATGCTGCTGGCAGTGAGAGAGGTAGCCCTGCGCTCTGGTGATGCCAGGGAAGGTTCTAGAAGACTTCCTGAAGGAGGCTACCCCGGGATAACCTGTTTATTGACCACAGAAGCACAGCAGGAGAACTTCTCACCTGAATTCAGTCTTTTGAAGGCTTCACAATGTCCAAGCACACCCCATTTCAGCCACCTTTTCAGGGTACACCATCTTCACTATCACTGAAACTTTTTGGAAACCCCTGAGCCCAAGTGTTAGTGTCAACTGATTCAGTTATCCCCCATGTTCAACGTGAATCTTTTGTAATGGCCTGTGCTCAAGGTTACTCATCATAACTGACGACCAAGACAGAAACAAATATGAGCACCCCCCGCAAGCTCATCCCCAACCTGCAAAGATCCCCCAGGAAACACCTGCTGGCCAGCTCCTAGACAGTGTTGCGACTGTGCACACACCAGAACATCAGCCCAGACTAAGAGTGACTCAGGCTTCCCAACACACACAGGTATCTGGTCCTTGGCGCAGCATCCAGCCTCAGACTATTCTTCATCTCAGACCCAGCCATGCTGTGTTGGAGTCCTATAAAGCAGAGCAGGCAGGAATAGCCTGGGAAAATTCGAAACTTGAGAATATTAAGATGAAAGCAAGAGGAGGAAATAAAAAAATAGACATTCTGTTTTTCCTCCTCACTGATTTCATGGAAATCCACCTAGGAGAAAACAACCCTTTATCTTCACATGGAGAAAACTAATCACATGCAAACTTTCACAGTACAAACACATGGAATATTTTCACGATCATTCAAATAAATAAAAAGCCAAAAGGCTCTCTCCACGGATGGGAGAAGAGGAAGGAGGCAGCTAAGAAAAGGAAATGTTCCCTCCACACCCATCTATCCCACAGCGACGCTCGTCACAGATAGCACATCAAATACTCCAGCCCTACCTTCTCAGAGGGTTGAACAAAGACCTTTCTTCCTTGTGAACAACACCTTCTTAGGAGATATGCTGCTCGAGTAGAAAAAAATGTCAGAAACCTCTGGGAGCAAACGCACTGCATTTGTATTCTGCTCAGAAAATGTCATCCCAGATCTGTTTACCTTAACTGTGGACCATGATTCAGCCGTGACAACTGTCTTGCATACTGATCAATTTATTTGCAGCAAAATTTCCAGCGTTAACTGCTTAGGTTCTGAAAAACTGGATGCTTGGATTTCTTGTGCAGCTGCGACAAACGAAGGAAAGATCTAAGCTTGTTACCAAAACATTTCTGTGAGAGACTATAAAGGATTTTTCTTGAAGTGTGGGCAAGGGAGGGTCCTTTCCTCTTCCGGATAGAAGGCAGAGGTCAGGATTCCTACAGGCCTTCCTCAGGGTGGGATGTTTGTAGCACAATGCACAGAATACAATGTAACAGGGAGAATAGGACTCTGCATCCACATGTTTTTTTTTTGTGAGGCTTTAACCAGCTATGTGACCCTCTGTAAGACATACCCACTCTGCAGGCAGGGTAAGCCAGGCTCTGCTATAGGGCAGGAGGGGCAGAAACAGGAGGAATTTATGATTGGGGTCAGGAAATGAGGGTGGGGCCAAGCCCTGATATCTCTGACATCTGTCATACCAGACTGGACACTGAGCCCCTCCTGGCAGGTAGGCCTTATCTTTGGGGATAAGAAACAGACCCCGTGCAGACTGGGGAGACCTCCCGCTTCTACTAGCAATGGCATCACTGGTCCATCCTGTCTCCCCAGACCCCACTTTGCACTGGAACACTGGTGTCAGGATATAGGTTACCATCAGTGTTCATGCCCAGAAACTCTACTTTCCTTTACCTCCCCTCTGGCTGAAGGCCCAGGGTCTCTGTGCTAAATTTTAATTTTTTTTTACTTAAAAAATTTGTTTCATACACTATATTCTGATCATGTTTTTCCCTCTCCCAACTCCTCAGACCCTACCCACCTTCCTATCCACCCAAATTAATGATCATTCTTTCTCTCCAAAAAACAGAACAAAAAATGAATATCAAAACAAACAATAAGGCAAAAAGTACCAAATGGAACAAAGTATGTACACACACACACACACACACACACACACACACACACACACACACACAAACAAACACGGAGTCCATTATGTATTAGTCAGCTACTCTTGAGCAATGGGCCTTCCATAGATTGTGGTTGATATATCTAGTAACCCTCCACTAGAGAAAACAAATTTTCTCTTTCCCAGCAGCAATTAGCTTGTAGGTTAGGGGTGGGAGTTCACGTTCATTTCTCCTTCTCAATGTGGGACACTGTTTTGAACCTGTGTAGGATTTGTGTGTGTTGTCACAGACCTTGTGCATTTCTATGTGTCTCATCGGTCCTGTTATGTCTGGAGGAAGACAAATGGTCTTACTACCAAGGTACCAGAGACCTCCTGAGAGCCAGCGACCTTCAGGGAAGGCTGGGGTTACTGGCCATGTAGAAGATGGACTAGGACAGCTGGTGGTGAAGTCTTAAAGTCCATAGGACAGATGGTCACCAAGTCGGGCTCCAAGGGAGGTTGGACTAAAACCCAGGCTGAGGTTTACCAAGGCCTGAGCCTAGGAGGAGGAGAAAGCACGGGGTCGGGGTAGCTGGTGGAAGGCTTTGCCACAGTCTCAAAGCTCTGCTTCTGCACACTCAGAAATTTAAGGACGTCATGTGAGGCAAAGTTCAGAAGCTATGAGGAAAGAGCCCATGAGAGGCAAAGTCTGTCAGCCTGGAGTATAGTCTCTGAGGAAGAAGAAATGAAGACATCCTCAAACACCTAAGGGGGCCTCCTTGAAGGAACCACAAAACACCAGTTCTCTACTGTGGAGGTTTCCTCGTGATGATGACAAACATGAAGGGTAGGGGACAGAAGCAATTACTGGAGACACACAGCCTGTCCAGAGACAGTCTAAGGCTGACCAGAAACCAAACAAGTGAACATGCCTGACTTAAAGAGAAAAGCTAATAAATTATGGAACAGCCAGACAGATGAAAGTCACTCAGCCATTAAATATCATGCTTCAAAGAATAATCTTACAGGAAAGTGCTAGGGTAAGAAGTTAGAGCAGGATGCATAATCTTACGTCAGAGTATTTTTCAGGGATCCCTTAAGTCCAGCTTCAACCATTCTGCCTGCCTCAAACCCACTTGGCAGCTTTAGCTTCTAAGTCTTGGTTTGAATGTTGAATGTGCCCGAAGGGCCTATGTGTGATTCTAGATTTTACTTTCTTTTGTTAAAAAAAAAAAAGGGGGGGGGGAAGAACACACCTCCTTCTTCCTGTCCTTTATCTTCATTGAGATTGGGACATCTCTGGTTGCTATCAAATCTTTCCACTAGCTCACTAGGACCCTTCCTCTCTGGCCTGGCCCTCTGAGGACATCATGTCACCTGCTGTGAGCTGATCTAAAGTCTGTGGTGTGAGAGGTGGTGGAGCCTTTAAGAGGTTGGGACTAGTGGAGAGAAATGACATCATTGGTGAGGTGTGCCCTTGAGGGGAATATTAAGGCCTGCATTGTGCAAAATTTTTGTCAATTGGACATAAGCTGGAGTTGCCTGGAAGGAACCTGAATTGAGAAAATGCCTCTGCTTGCACAACGTGGCACAAACAGGCTTCCATTATGTATTCATGCTTATGGGGCAGGAGAGATGGCTGGGTAGGTAAGAGCACTTGTTGCTTCTGCAGAGAGTAGGAGCTCAGATTCCAGTACCCACATCAGGTAGCTCACAACCATTTAACTCCAGCTACAGGTCATCTGGTATCTTTTGTGGCCTTCAAGGGCACTGATGTGCATATGTGCATGTAGACACACAGGCAACTAACAAACTTAAAAACAAACAAACCCAAAACACCAAACCAACCAACCAACCAAATAAACAAATCGTCAGGTAGCTCAGGGCTGCAAACAAAGACAACCAGCACCACCCCTGCCTCAAGGTGTGGGTGCCACTACCATGAACGAATACACATGGAAAGATGGAAAAAAATAGAAAAGACACAGTGGATCAGTAAGATAGTATACAACGGCCTGAAGCTTATCAGAGACTCGGCCCTGCAACCTGCAGCCGCAGCAGGATGCCCCTGGCTCCAGGAAACAACGGAGACAAAGAAAGTTTCACTTTTTGCCTTGGGCCTCCTCAAAAGACCACTATGGTTTCCAATGCCACCTGAGGAGGCCATGTTTGTGTCTACAGTTCATGCTGCTGGCCCAGGACACAATGAAGCCTGAGATGAATGTGGCCCTATGCAGTCTGTATTGCTAACTGATGACTTATTGATGTCCTTGAGTGGCATGTGTGGCCTGAGGCCAAATTGAGGCTTATGGTCTATGAAGCTGAGAGCTATGAATGAGTCAGTGGCCCTGATATGGCCAACACCTGTGTTGATGTCCTAGACCTGGGCTGCTGCCTGAAGCCATGTACTATCTGTGTGCTAGTGAAGGCCAGCCAGTCTCTCTCCTGCTACCACAAGGTCTCTCTCAGTTGATGGCTTCTGGTGGGAGAGGGGGTGTAAGAAGAGAAAAATTCATCCTCCCTTGTGGGGGCCACTAGGAATTTGACCATGCTCCAGTGAGCACATGGACTTTCCCTCCCTTTTTTCTTGTTTTGTTTGTTTGTTTTTATCAGCTGGGGCGGGGGCAGGAAAAAGGGGGGTAGAGAGGAGAGGTCAAGGGGGAGGTGAGCACAAACAGGAGCATGACATGAGATTCCCAAGTAAACAATCAAGAAAAAGAAACACCAAGTAAACAGTACACCTATTAAGAGAGAAAAGATTAGCTTGTTACCATCACAGATTCTTAAGTTCTTTTTAAACAAAGACACATATAGAACCAGGGATAATAATGTAAAGGAGAATAAAAGAAATATGTCATTATTACAATATCTGTTTGGGATTATTTTTATAAATGACCTTAAGAATAACAATCTTTAGGATGTCATTCCCTTATTTGTTTGTTTAGAGAGTGCATCTTTCAAGGAAAGTCTTTTTTTTTTTCTTTCATGTCTTTTCCAGGATAAACTAACAATCATTTGTCAACTTCATTATGCAAAGGATTGTCAAGGAGTAAAACCTCCAACATCACACTGCTACACCTATAGTAAATCATTGTCAGCTCAGCGATAATTGAGAAGACACAAACAGGAAGAGAAGTGGAATATACTAGGGAACCATAAAGTAGCCCCAGCATGCCCAGCTTCTTCATAAAACTCGGCTGCAAACACACATCCAGTAAACATCATAGTTTGGATCACAATAAATATAAAGACATGTAACTGGGCAGGGCCAGATACCACTGTTCCTTATACAGAAATAGAAAGTCTACAATGTGAATACCACTAATAAATGACAATAAAAACAGTAGCAATACTCATGCTCCTTACAATGTCAGATTGTCATTCAAAAACTGTAGCATCTGGCTTCAGCCTGGATCACAGTCACACATTGTCTTTGCAGCTCCACAACCAGCATTAAGTCAAAATGAATTAATTCAATGAACATTCACTATGTTCTCTCCCTGTCCCTCTCCCTCTTCCTCTGTGTGTGTGTGTGTGTGCGCGCGCGCGCGCGCACGTGTCTGTCTGTCCTCTGACCCCGTGTGTGTTCAGGCAGTACACTAGAAATGGAACAAAGCTAATGTGTTAGTGCCAAGATCACGAGGTTGTTTGTTGCACTTATGCTCTATTATCTCCAAGTTCTGACCACATAGACTATAATATCCTTGTAGTTAGGAAACAAGGCAAACGGTGGGACTGAAAGTAACTGTGAGGCACCAGGACACTGGAATCTGGCTGGAGGCAGGCTGAGTAGGATGGTGAATCATAGAGGTAGTGTCACAGGAGCCAGCAGGTAAGACACCTCATAGCAACCCACCACTGAGGTAACTTGCTCTCCATAGATGGGGTGTGTGTGGGGGGGGGGGGGGTTCTGGGAAGACAGACTGAGCAGGCTCAGGAGCCCTAGCACCAGGGCTGTGTAAGCAACATTGTTACTCCAGTGTTCAAAGGGAGATGGTGCTTAGTATAATCTGATTAGGATATACTGCTGTAAATTATCTATGCATGACAAACAGTCTGAATATTCCACAATCCAAATATCCAGGAAGCATAAGCGATGGGAAGAAAAGACTGTCAAGAGAGGCAAGGAAGTTGAGGCTCCAGGAAAGACAGGCTGGGGGATTCATGGTCAAGGTCAAGGAGATGCTGCTACCAGATTAGAAGTTAGGGCCACAGTGAGAGTACCCAGATAAGTGTGTCACACACCTTCTAGGAATGACTCTGTGACTATTAGTCCACCTTTATGGGATTCCGTGGTCAAAAGTGCACAGGGGAGAGTGGCAGCTGTTGAGAATGACTGGGAAATAACCAAGAGCTGAGGTTCCAGGACAAAAGAAGCCCCCCTATCCAAAGTTCTGTGCAGCCTCAGCCACACCTGCCACTCTGGGAGCAGCAACTGGCCAGACAATGAATGGCCCTTCTCAGCAGGAGTCACTGTATCTTAAACACTGGAGCCTCAGGTTTCTGAACATCGAGAACAAAAACAAACAAGCAAACAAACAAACAAACAGAAAAATGAAATGGTGTTCCATCCAAGTGGCCTTCACAAACCACAAGGGAATGAGAAGCCAGGGTTAAGGGCCCTTGGGAGGAGGTGATAGAGAGACTTTGGTCAACATTCAGAGAAACAAAGAATGAAGAGTGTGGAGACCCAGAGTTGCACGGCTCACATAGCATGGCCACTCAGGTAGGTCATTGGCTCTCTGCGAAAACCAAAGCATTGTGGACTCCTGAGACCTGAGGTTTCGATGTCAACCATAGGCTTGAGATGACAAGGACCTGCCAGTCTCTGGGGTTGACCTGGACTTACAAATCCAGGTGCCAGCCCTCAGGGATAGGACTTGGGAAATAAAAAGGCTGGGGTCTGGTGAGACAGCCCAGTAGTTAACAGAGCTTACTGCTTTTGTAGAGGACCTGAGTTAGGTTCCCATGACAACTCAGATGTCTCACATTTGCCTTTAACTCCAGCTCCAGAGGGATTTGACAGACTCTTCTGACCTCTACCAACGCGATTACAAAAATAAATATATAAATATTTTGTTATTTTTTTTTAAGAAAATAGAAAGGAGAAGATGGCTCTGGACATGTTCATCTGCCCTACCCCCACCCACCTTCCACCAGGACTACAGAAAGTTCAAGAGAAATCTCCACAAAGGAACAATCTTTTTTACCCATTGTAATGGTAAATCACCACTATCAACTTGACTAGGATTACATCACCTAACAGTCACAGTCTGGATGTGTAGGTGAAGGTCCTAACAAGAAGGGTAGACAGGACCCCAAATGTGAGACCTCATGGACTGCTGGTGTACCCTGAATAAAAAGAAAACAGGAGGAAGTGACCTGAGCCCCAGCACTCCCTTCTGTCCCTAAGTTGCTTCTGTCAAGCATTTTGTCACAGCGTAGAGATCAGCATTAAGCTGTCCTCACTGGAGCTGAGGGCTCACTTCCTAAGTCTACCCAGTCCCTCCTGGCTCCTCTCATCCTGCTCACTCCTCCGCTGCCCCACCCACCCCACTTTTCACTCCCGTTTCTTCTCTCTTGCTGGCTGTTGCTTCTGCTCCTAACCACCCCTGCATTCCTCTTGGCCCTTCGCTCCACGCCTCCTCACTACGTGCTCTCCCATCTTTGGACCTCTGGAGATCTCTGATTCTCATGCTTGACTTCTTCCTTCCCTTCAACAAAAGCATCAAGAAGCACGCACTCAGGCCTTCCCAGTCTTTCTGTTCCAGGTCACTTTCCTGAGCCTTCATCCCTCTGAGCTTTGCTTCTGGCTTCAAGTTTGCCACACAGCCATGTGCTGCTGTTCAACTCCATGTAAAGATGAATGTCAATAAAAAAATTTGCACAGGAAAATAGTAAGAAAAGCAAATTTGTTGTTCTGACATTATTCAACTAGAGAAAGGCTTCAATATAGAAATATTATAAAGCCAGAAAAACAGCATATCATGCCATAAGCTAAGCACAATTCTTCCCAGAAAATGTCTTTTCTAAAAAGGAAAGGGAAATTAACATTTCCCCTGTTTACACAACAATTGATTAAGTAAATCACATATCCTTCCACAATACAAAATTCTCTTCAGGAAGTCTTATGAAGTAAAGTGGTTTCCTTGTTGAATATATTCCTTGATGAATATATTCATCCATCATTCAACAAAAACGTTTTGTGTTAAATTTTAAACAGTGAATTACTCTACAAATATAAAATATGCAAAATAGTAAAACTGTTTACATGCAAAGCATTAGAATGGCGTTTCTTGTGAGAGTGGGTAAGGTATTGCTGTTAGACTCCGGCACTATACACCAAATGGGATCTTTCTCCCATGGCTCAATCTCTGCTTGGCACCTGTACTTTGATGTAAAGTATTCCTCAGAGGCTCATGTGTTTGAACACTTGGTCCCCAGTTGGTGGAACTGTTTTGGGAGGATGTGGAACTTTAGGAGGTGGAAGAAGTGGGCTGATGTGATTAGACTTAAAGTTTCATAACCCAGGTTAAGGATCCTGTCTAATATTTGTAGCCTTTTCCACCCAGATGTGAGGTTTGAAGTTTCATCTGTGTTCTTCTATTACCATGAAGTCACCTGCTACTAGGCTTCTATCGCCATTATAAACTATATCCCACCAAACTGAGGCAAAGTAAACCCTGCCTCCTTTCAGTTACTCCTGTCTGATGTTTTATTACAGGAACAAGGAGAGGGACCAGCACAGGACCTAAGGCTTGCAGGGAGAAGAGTATTGTGGGCTGCCTGGGAGCAGAGGGCACTGGGGCAGGTGCTTCTGAGAAACACCTTGCAGTTGCAGATGGGGATGCAGAATGAAGAGATATCTATTCTGGGAATGCTGGTATATGCCACCAAGGCCTTGACTCAAACATGAGATTCATTTCAGCCTGGACCACTTCATGACCAGTTTCTGTGAAATCAGCAGGCTGTCAGGCCTTGGGCAACTCTCATTTCTGTAGCCATGGATAATATATAAATAACTGGGTGTGGATGTGTTCTGCCCTACTAACACTGAGATTTGAATTTCATGTAAAATTTGAATATCATGAAATATTTTTGGTGTCATTTTATATCCATTTGAAAATGTAAATATGCTTCTTGGCACATGGGACATTAAACAACAACGACAACAACAACATCAACAGCCAGGAGCAGTGCAGATGTAGCCCACGCCTATAATTCCCCAACGTCTAATCTAAGCCTAGACCCAAAAAAGTACAGCTATGGAGAGGGAACCTTCTACCTGTAATTCACTGCTCTTGGTATTGCCCTCCCCATTTATACCGATCCACGTGGAGCACTGTGCAGGTCTGCACGTCCCATCAAAGTCCGTACCCATCAGTGATAGCCATAGGGAAACAGATGGTACATTTGTACCTATTGAGGAAAGCCCCCCGACCTTGGAAGCTGAGATCTCAGGAAAGAGCAACAACAGCCCACCAGGCAGTGAAATCCTCTCTAGGACAGTGGTCAGTTCCTTCAGGCATTATAGGAGGGAAGAGAACCTGGCATACCACATCTAGCTTTGTCCCAGAGGCAAAGGAGTAGAGGCCAGAGACAGTGACCACTGAATATTTATCTTTTCATTTCAACATGCTACTCCATCTGAAGACCCCCAAATGGGGGGGATCCCTGAAGAACTTTCAAGATGCAGTCACTCAGCACCAAAATGGTGACCAGGAAGACAGAAACAGCCAATTAGAAGAGAGGCAAATTAAAGAAGGCAATAGGTGCTGCAGAAGCAGCTGCTTCAGTATGGACACCACCAGGAAGGTTGAGAAACAGCCAAGGCAGGTGTAGACAGGGACCTTGACAAGATGACAAGTCCTCTGTCCAGGATGCCTGAGATCAAAACGCTCAAGGAAGAGTAAAAGGAGCTAACTCATCTGTGATGACCTCTAACCAAGATGTTCGTTCCTATCTCCCTCCTCCCACCTGCGTACACAGACCTAGAATAGGTGTAGGTCAGAGTGGATGGCTGCCAACTGTGGGACCCAGATTGCAAACTGCCAGTTATTGAGATTTCACAGGGCAGGCATTGGTGGGAACAGGGGCTTGGGAATGGTTTGGTCTGTGAAGGGCATCTTGGGTATCTAATTCTATCTAACAAGGTCACAAGCATGAGCAATTATGATCAGTTCTTTCTGTCATTTCCAGAAAGACCGCTAGGAAGGACATGCAGAGAGGGAAGGCAACGGCTTCTCAGGGACAATTTCAGTTGAGGGATATTGTTTTAGTTATGCTTTCAGTGGGTGTATGTGGCTGCAGTCACAAGTGGCTGGCTTTTTCATCTTAAAATCTGCATCTTGTAAGTACCCTGGCCATGATTTGTCGGGAATCACAATGACTGGGATTCTGATCCTAGAATATGAAAGCTTGTCTGGTAAGGACTCCCTTGAGCAGGGCTGGGGAGGTTGAATGAATGGCTTAACACTGTAGACCAGCATTATCCAGACAGAGTTCAGCCTTGGGCAAGAATAGCAGAGCACACAGGTGGGCCTAAAGAGACTTGCTCATTGGTGTCCTTCACTGACATGCGCAGTCCGCTCTGCGGCTGTGTTTTCTGGTGGGAGGATTTCAATATGGGATTATGATCCTTTATCCCTATATTATATCTTAGATGTGATTTTAAGTCACTAACCCAAAAGAGAAAAACTCTCGAGGCCATGCCAACACCCCTCGAGGATTGGGTGGATCCCAGAGTCAGAAAGGAATGAGAAGGCCTCAGGATGAGGATCTTAACAACTTAAACTGAAGTTGGACATACGCATCTACATCGGCAGATGACAGATATGGAAGAGTGGGTAGTGAAATTCCCCATCCAGTCCCAACGTACCATATTCCTAGTGCCCTCCATGTGCCACCAACTAGGAAGCTCACAAACCTATGTATGCGGGCTCCGTGACTCATTCTTAGCTGAGAAGTCTTGGGCTGTTTGGGATTAATCCCATCTCTAGTCTCTCTGCCACCCTCCTAGTTAGTTTAACTCGCTAACCCCATCTCTAGTCTCTCTGCTGCCCTCCTGGTTAGTTTAACTCGCTAACCCCATCTCTAGTCTCTCTGCTCCCATCTTGGTTAGTTAATTTTCCAATTCAGCACAGGCTAGAAACACTTGCAAGTCAATTGAGGGACTTCCAGGATCAGACTGGCCTGTGGCCATATGTGTGAAGGTTAATATAATGACTGATGACTGATTTGAATGGCTGCCTCATTATGGGCAGTACCATCCCTAGGCAGGTGACACTAGGCTGTATAAGACACCGCGCTGAGCAGGAGCCAGTGAGTGAGCCTGTGAACGGTTCCCCCTCTTGCTTCTGCTCCGGGTTCCTGCCCTGACTTCCAACTATGTTGGAAGTGTAAGTTGATATAAACCCTTTTATGCTTTTAGTCAATTGTGTTTATCATAGCAACAGGAAAGTAAACTAGAAACCTCTCCAGGGGTCAGAGATGGGGTGTAATGTTCCAACCTTCAACTCCTGCCAAGGCCTACCTGGTAATTAGTCCACATCCCAAAGTTACCAGAGTCCCAGCCACTAGCCATATAATTGGCTTACAAAATTGTATCCAAAGAAAACTGGAAAAGCAAATACATATTTAGTAGCACAAATGGATTGTATTCCATAGCACACAATAGAACAGTTGGAATAGCAGTGTCCTTCTACACTATCCCTTTGTTCTACAAAGTTGCTCATCTTCTGTTACTTTCTGATGCTTCCTACCTTGAAAGGAGACCTAGACTACAGAGGGAGTAGGCGGAGAATAAAGAATCTTCCAGTGACACACACACTTCATGGCATAAAGTCTGTGCCCCCATCGCCAATGTTGAAGACTTGGCTCCTTTCACACTGCAAAACATTTTTATCATCTTCTAGATCCAGAGGTCAGATGCGGATGTGGGAGGATGACAGGGAATCACTGTTGGGGGCTACATGTTGAAAGGCTAACACCTGTAGCCTTCTTCACATGTTCCTCCTCCTTCCTGAAGGGGGCAGAATTCACGCCTTTTAAATTAAAAGCACTGCTTCAGAAACCTTGGAAGACAAAACCTAGGTCCTATAGGCTCCTTCTCAAAAACCTTCCTGTTCTTCGGCATCAGTTTCTACACTGAGGTGGTACCTGCAAGCACCAAGGTAGTTCCTACTCAGGCACTGTGTGAAACTGCAAGTGGCATTGTGGTTAAGAACAGACCAGAAAGGCTGTGACCACCTCTTAGGTTCTTTACTGTTTTGCCCAGGTAGCTGGGCACTAGTCTGACTCCTTCAGTATGTAGATTATACACTTCCCCCCCCCCCCCCCCCAGGGTCTCATCAGGTGATGTCAATGACATGGTTAGTAAGGACAGCATGTCGGGGCTTGGAAGAACATAGATGATACTTTCAGCAATTTTCCCAAGAGCCCCCTCGACTCTGAGCTGTGTGTGAAAGTTCTCAGAAATGCACCGTTCTTTACACTAAACTTACCACAGGCTGGTTAATTGGTTAGAACTTCAGTGACTTAGAGCCTAATTAGAATTTATATTAGGTTATTTACCCAGTCTACATCTAACTTAACATCCTTACGACTGAGGTAAAAACTTTTGGAACTTACTAACTTAACAAACCATTGGCTTCTACCCACCAAAATGCTAAGAATTCATAAGACAGCATTTGAGGTCTATAGCACAGACTTCCCCACTTTGCTGTAACTGCCTATCCAATGTTTTCACCAATGTATTTGAAGTGTCTTGATCCATGTTTTTCTTTGTTCTGTTACTATAAAACCACCATGAAACCGTTATCATGTTGGAACATGGAATTCAGAACAAATTAAATCTGTGTTCGTTTGTCATGGTCATTCATATCTGACTCCAAAATAAGCTCCTCCCTTTGAATAAAGAATGCTTTATTCTCGAGTCATCAGATCAGACATCAGGGTAGGGTAGTCTAATGCAGAAGCTATGAAGCCTATGAACCAAGAAACAGTTAAAAATGTCTTCATAAAAGCAGATGAGAGACACTAAACACAGTTGCTTAAGCCTCAGCTGGACCAGAGCCGCAGAAGAAGCCTGGATTCTTGGGTTAGCACATCTGCTAACTCCACTGCCTCATTCTGTCTCTCCTGAGTTAGTGACCTTATCACCCCAAGTGTGAGTCAGAAACAATATAATCTAATCCAATAACCTGTGTTGGTGGGGTGGACTGAATTGTGCCTTACCAAACGGTAACTCCTAAGATTATGCTGTGGGAGAGGAGACTTTCAGGGGTGACCAGGTCTAGATAAGGTCATTAGGGTGGGTTCCTATAATGGGCTTAGTGACCTTATGAGAGGAGACTCCACCCGTTTCTCTCTGCCACGTGGGGTTAGAAGAGGAAGGCGTTTGGCTAAAAACCAGGAAGACAGCCATAGCTAGTGACTGAATTGATTGGCACCTTGATCCTGAACTTCCCAGCCTCAGGAGAAACTAAATCTCTGTGCTTTTAGATACACCATCTATGGCAGTGTGTTAAGACAGACTGAACTGAGGAGTCCATGAATATGTTTAGGATGTGAAACGTACTCTCTAAATAAAATAATGTAATGAAATCAGTAACAGAATCATCTTTCTTGTTCACAAACCCGGGTTTAAGAAGAAACTTCAGTGAAAGGTGATAAACTATTTATTCAGCTCCTGTATTCCTAAGGCCCCTCACTTCTCATGTGGTAGCCTTGATAGAAGGGAAATTGAGAAGTTGCATCTTGCTTTAAATTCTCATGGTGACCTATAGACCTTGCAACTGCTGCTACATTTATTCTATAAGAAAATACCTTATGAGCTGGAGAGATGGGTAAGAGAAATGGCTGCTCTTCCAGAGGATCCAGGTATGGGTCCCAGCAACTATACTGTAGCTCATAACCATCTGTAACTCTAGTATGAAGAGAGCCAACATTCTTTTCTGGACTCTGCAGGTACCATGCGCACATAGTACATAGATATATATGAAGGCAAACCACTTAAACACATAAAATAAAAGTTAAAAATTTAAAAATACATTAGATCTGGAAGTGCAGCTCATGGTAGAGAATCGGCCTAGCATATAAGAGGTCCTAGGTCTGGCCCAAATACTATATTCCATATACTATATACTATACACTATATACTATATACTATATACTATATACTATATACTATATACTATATACTATATACTATATACTATACTATATACTATATACTATATACTATATACTATATACTATATACTATATACTATATACTATATGCTATGTACTATATACTGCACACACACACACACACACACACACACACACACACACACACACACACAATATGCTGAAATCCAATGCTACTCCAGCTACATTCAAGACAGATCATGGTATGGCTAAATCATAACCAGTAATTCACATTTAACAAAAAGCACAGGCTTTGAGTGTCTTCTATACTGACTCAAAAAGATGACAGGCAACCAGTCTCGATCTTTCTTTCCTCTTTACCTACATACTCAATAAATGGTGTTTTAATGAGTGCTTAATTCAATTGAGCACTGTGGACAGACTCGGGGATTATATAGGCAGTAGATAAAAACTTAGCACTCAGAGGTAGCCCTGCCTGTGCTCTTCTGAAGAGGTGGTTATTGTGGAGGAGAGCAGAACTGACACCTACCCTCCCAGTTTTCAGAGATAGCACAACCACACAGGAAGCTGTACTGGCAGAAACAGCAAGTCAGCTATGTGTTTTTAAAGTCAAGACCACATCACACTTGAGGCTCTGAGAAGGGCAAACCCTCTTGATGAGGGGGCTTCCAGGAGTGTTTAACTTAGAATGTAGGTTCCACCCTGAATGGACTTAGCATCACCTCTGGGTGGGGGTCCGGAACTGAATAAAAGGAGAAGAAGCTGAGCCTCAGCATTCATCTCCCCTCTACTTCCTCTGTGGACTCAGTGTGACCAGCTGTCTTTCAATCCTGCCACCAAGGGTAGAGCTGATGCTGCAACCACGCCTTGCCCACCATGAGGGACTATAATATAGTCAGCTGACAATGAAGATGAGAGGCCACAGAGGCTGTCTCCTCAATAAGTAAAACTCAGCAAAAGCAGTATGCAAACCAATAATCAGCCAGAACCTGTGACACTCAAAAGCAACTTATCAACAAGAGTAGACCCCCACTGTACTGCCTGTCCTGTGTCCTCCTCCCTTCTGGTAACCACACTGAGATCCTTATTTGTTGCACGTCCCTTCTTATTCTTGGTTTGTGTGATTCAGATGAATCTGCCCCAAGGAGAGCTCTCCACAACATGCCCAAATGAAACCACTTTGAGAGTGTGACTTTGACTGGTGGTCCAAGGATGTCTCTTGCCTTCCTATCTAGGACAGCTGCTGGGCTTCCCAATGGTGAGACATTGCTGGGCTTCAACCAGGATGGGCTGTGGCAGAAAATAAAATTAGCATGAGGAGGTGGGCCATGCCAAATTCCCATCTAAGCACCAACTTTTATGGTTTTAGGACAATTTAATTCTTGATATTCTCCCCCACCCCCTTTTCTCACACACACACACACACACACACACACACACACACACACACACACACACACACACACACACACACACATCTAAATTCACATATCCAATACATATTAACTGCTTCTATAATATTTACAGAATACCACTACTAATATGGATAGAAATTAGTAATGTCACTAATATGTCAGATCTTAAGATTTCTCTTAGTAATATTTTTAGCCATGTAACATTACCATGTTTCTTTTATTCCAGGAATGAACAGCAGTACCACCTGGCCCATAGGGGACCTGTTCCTACACCCCCAATGCAGGCCAACAGGGGACCTGTTCCTACACCCCCAGGGCAGGCCAACAGGAGACCTGTTCCTACTCCCCCAGTGCAGGCCAACAGGGGACCTGTTCCTACACCCCCCAGTGCAGGCCAACAGGGGACCTGTTCCTACACCCCCAGTGCAGGCCAACAGGGGACCTGTTCCTACACCCCCAGTGCAGGCCAACAGGGGACCTGTTCCTACACCCCAAGAAGCATGCAGAGCACTCAACCCACATATTCTGCTTTTCCTACATACATACCTATAATTAGTTCAATGTATAAATCAGGTGCAATAAGAGATCAGCAATAACTATTATTAAAAACAAAACAATTGTAACAGCATACTGTCATAAAACTTACTTAAAACTTGTAAATTGATGATTTCTGGAAAATTTCATTTACCATTTTCAGACTCTGTGGATCCTTAGTAAATGCAGAAAACAAAGCTGTGGGTTCACACAGCTTAATACTGGGAAAGACACCCACAACCTAGATAAGGGACAGATGCACATTTATCTCAATATCAAAGAAAAGGACATTGGCACAACCGCTCCTGTGACTCAGAATGACATAAGTGTCCTTAGCATGAAGGATGTGTTCTGAGTTGTCCTCAGCATGGCCACTGCTCAGATGATATGAAAATGGGTGTTTAACCACTTGTGAACCAATTTCAGATCAAGGATGGCAGTGATGATGGCAGCAATATCTCCTGCCATGGACTCCGTGAGGTGCTGAGACAAACAGGCTACATGCACCATCTCACTGACACACACAGCTCCTCTGTGACCTAGGGATCATCATAAACCGTTTACAGATAACGAAGTAAAAGTACGAGGCTGAGAAATGTGTGAAGTCACACAAGGCCAAGTGAATGACGCATGCAAACCAACACAGGTCTGAAGCAAAAGACAATGCTTTTAGGCACATAAGACAAAATGCAACACATGATCAATACATTTTATTTTATAATAAAGTACAGAACCAACATGTTAGAAAATACAAATAAACCAAAGGTTGTACATAAAAGTATGACTGTCAGGGCTGGGGAGTTGGCTCAGTGGGTACAGTCCTTCCTGAACAAGCACGAGGATCTGAGTTCAGATCTTCAGCACCCTCGTAATAGCTGGACATGGTGGTGCATGTGTATAACACAAAAGAGAATAGGATCGAGATGGCCAGATTCCAGAAGCTCACTGGCCAGCCAGTCTAACTGAAAAGGTAATCTGGAAGTCCAGTGAGAGACCCTATCTCAAAATAATAATAATAATAATAATAATAATAATAATAATAATAATAATAGAGAGAGACAGAGGAAAACACTCAGCATTGATGTCTGGCTTCCATACATGGACCTACTGCCAAGCACATATACATTATACAAAACACACACACAGAAAAAGACAACTTCTCTATGCACAAGTAAATGCAAATACATTTTAAAATTAGAATACAACTAGGATTATCATAAAAATTTACTTGCTTATGTTATAAATCATGAAGATTTCTTCCATCAATTAAAAATAAAATGAAACTGCTCTAATGCCTAATTAGCAAGCTATTAAAAATGTTGTATATATGAGCCAGGCACGGTGGCACGAGGCTATAGACCCAGGGACTCAGGAAGCCAGTGGGGTCACTTGAGCATAGGAACCCAAGGCCAGTGAAAACAAGCACAGTAAGCCCCTGTCTCAAGAAATACTGTAAAGAAGCCATGCAATTGAAAAAGACAAGGTGGGGTACATGGCAGGGTTTGGAGAGAAGAAAGGGAGGGGTAAATGATGAAACTATAGTCTCAATTAAAAAAATATTGTAGGGGCTGGAGAGTGATGATTAAGATTAAGTAATTAAGTGATGGTTTCGTGGTTAAGACAGCTTCTGCTCTTCCAGAGGGCCTGAGTTTGGCACACAGCACTCATATCAGGTGGCTTACAACCACCTGGAACTCCAGCTCCAGGAGATCTGACAAGCTCTTCTGACCTCTGAAGATGCTCAGACACAAATGACATATGTTCCTAGACACACACACACACATACACACACACACACACCACTCCCTCCCAAATAAAAATAAGTATCAATCTTTTTAATACTGCAGATGTAAACCAGTATGGGTTTGCTATGTCCTTGTTGGACATTTAGACTCGGTTACGTGCGACTCTTAGACTCCTGCCTTGATAAACAGCACTGCCAAATAGTTTCCTAAAGACATTACTTGTAACTGTGATTACTGCCTTAAAATCACTGAGCACGCCTGAGTTCCTGAATCACGGTTTGTACACTCAACATTGCCATAAGGCATTGCCTTGGCTCCTACCACCAGCAAAATAAACAGACTTCCCAGCCATTCCAAGATCACTATGACCCACAAATGACACTTGTTTTGGCTTTTATGTCATCAGTTATTAGTGGATCTAAGTGGGGTTACATAAAATATACCTTTTATTACTTTTTGAATCGTCTATTTCAAAATGCTTCCTTGAGATTTGTCTTCCTCTAATTGCTTTACAGATATACTCATACACACATGCATATATATATATACACATATGTATATATGTATATATATATATATATATATATATATATATATATATATATGAATGGAAGCTTGGTGTTAAATAGTTTTAAAATATTTTCCCATTGCCATTTAAGTTGACCTAAATGGATCTTTAAAATATAATTTATATAAAAAAAATAAGACACATTAAGGAATGAAAATGTATACAGATTTCATCCTTTAGAAATAAAATATCTACACAACTAAACTTAAAAGTAGAATCCAAAACATACTTTAATCATCTCTTATCAACCACAATCTATATTTAATCTGACATTTTGCTTTCTAATGCATAAATTTTAGTCCTTTAGTAGGGAGTATTTATATATATAAACTTATTTCTAGTTCATCTCATTTGCTATTGTTCCAAGTCTTCCCCACCCCCCAGAATTGTTTGTGTTGTGTTGAGAAAAAGGAGTTACAGACTTCGTTCTAAGACTGGCTGCCCTACTAACTTAGAGGTGATTTATATGCACTAATGATTATTCTAGATACATTATTATGCACACTACAGCAAAAGGTAGTGGTCCAGATGCACACAGCTTTCCCGCTGGCCATGCTACACAGCTGTTGTCATTTATAGTCAAAGCACATCTATTTTTATTTCTTGTGTTCATCACCACCTTCGCCCATCCCTCTTTCCTGTATCTAAAACTTCCGATGAGGTCACTGCCCATCTTCTCAAGTAGAACCTTTAGAATCTCATTTAATGGCCTCTGATTCTTCTGAGTTTCTGAAAATGCTTTTATTTCCTTCCCATTCCTGAAATATAAATTACCCAAACACAAAGGGTTGACAATGTAGGCCAGTGGTGGTAGAGGTCTGGCCAAGGTTTGGTCCTCAGCATAGATTATCATTCAGCAGCCATTATTGTTGCTAAGAAGTGCCTCATTAATCTAATCCGGCCCCATGAATGTGATCACTGCTACAAGCCTTAAGCTTTTCTCTGTGTTTAATATTTTTACATTTAATTGCAGCTCAGATGTCTTCATTGTTTATCTTGCTTAGGATTTATTTTAGTTCTGGATCTGTGTTAATTTCATTTCTGCTGCTGTGATAAAATGTCCTGAAAAGACAAAGGGGGTTCTTTCCGTTTACAATTCCTAATTTCAGCCCTTCGTTGTGGGTGAATCAAGACAGGAATTTCAAACAGCTGGTCACATGACAGCCATAGTCAAAAACAGGGAGAAATGAATGTATGCTTGCTTGCTTGCTTGCTGTTCAGTTTGACTTCTTCATCATACAGTTTGGGACAATGCCTAGGAAGGGTGGCACTCACCACAGTCTGGGTCTTTTCACAACTAACTTATGACCATGCCCCCAGACATACACACAGGCTAACCTCATGTAGTTAATCCTTCACTGAGGTTATTCTAATCATCAGACAAACTAAATCTCAAAGCCCCAAGGACACAGCAATTACCTGAAGCATTATTTTCACAATCTCCAACTCTGCCACTGTGCTGCATTCTCTGTAATTTCTTTCTTTTTTTTTTTCTAATTACTTATTTATTTGACTCATGTATGCCAGGGTAGTGTAAGGTGACCTTGACTTTCCTCCTGGCTCTTTACAATGAGTTCCACCACACCTAGTTTATGTGACACTGAGGATCAGATCCAGAGTTTTGTGTATGTGGGGCAACCACTATGAACTGAGCTACAATGCTTAGCTCCTGTAATTTCCTTCACTACACTTTCTAAATCACCGATTCTCTGTGTGTCTGTGTTTAACAGTAACTAACACACCACGGGTTTACTAGGTCCATTTATTTTTCAGAGTTACAATTTGCTGACAATCCACTTTAACTAAGTAACAATCAGCCTTGATTAAAGGCCAAAGGTTTGTTTCTAAATTTTCTAAGCTCTGAAAGATCCAAGGTAGCTTACATGACCCTAGGGAAAATGTTAACCTTCCTTTAACAAATAAAGAAGTGGAATGCTCAAAGTGCCAAGTGTCAGGTGGGTTTAATTTGATGGAGAAAAAAATGAGGCAATTAGATGTGGTTTGCATTCTACTCTCACTAGATATCATATCAACTGTACAGTGTTTTTCTAGACCAATGAATAATAGAATAAGATGACCTTTGGGCTGCAGAATATCGTTTATATTAATTTTACTTCTGCCCACTTAATACTGTGACCACACCTTTCCTCGTGTTTCCCTTGGTTTGACCGCCCCTTTTGTCTTGAATTCAAATCACTTGTTTTAAGGTGCAAATACTAGTATCTAATGGCACCACTGAATTTTGTCGTTCTGTCCAATTAATAAATCTCTTTAAAGAACAAAATTATCTAAGTGCTTCTCTTCAAAGTCACCTTCTCCCCTCATTGAAAATAACAGAATGAACACATGACTTCATCTCTCCTCCCCAGAACCCCATTAACCACAGGAAAGGAATTCTAATTCAAAATGCCAGTGAGCTGGCCCCAATCCCTGGGCAGAAAGGATGGGAAGTCATAAAATAGATATAAAATGAAACTTCCCAGAGGTGATCAGGAGTAAAATAGGAAAATGAGAGAAAAAAAATAGATGGTGACAATCCAGGATCCCACATAGTAACATTTCAAAGAAATAAGAAAAAGGGTTTATTTACTTTTCATTATTCAAACTAAAAGTCAAAATTTTTAGATTCAAAGTGCCCACCTCAAGAACAAAGAGAAGATTCTAGACTAAAGAGTTCTGATGTTTGGAAAGGGGAGTCACCTTAGAGGGAAGAATCCTCCAGTGCAACAAGGCAACACAGAAGTACTTTGAACATGCATGACCACTGTCTGAAGCCCGGCATTCCACAGCACACCAACCAACTCAGGAGGAAGGGCAAAATAAAGAACCTTGGATAGGCGAAGGCCAGGTCCCTTTTAAGCACATCCACAATCTAGCAAAGTGAGAAGTGAAAGAAGTGGAGAAGAGAAAGACATAGAATCCAGGTGATTTCAAATGGATGCCAGCAAATGGTGATGTCAAATAGTGGATGGAACCTATGTGATAAGCCTAAATCCCCGGAACTATGAATATTGTCAAAACACCAACTAAAGATACTTCAAAAAATCTGCAAAAGACTCCCACCCTAAACTGCCAACACAAAAAACACACAATAGGCCACCCACCCAAGCCCACTCCTGAAAATGTGGCATCCCCCACAAACAGACATTCCTAGACTGGCAACCTACAGAATGAAGATTCAGCTGTCCATCCATGCCAATGATAGATCATGGCCAGGGAAGTTACTCATTCCATTTTAATGTGAAAAAGAAAACTATATATAGATACCAGAACACCAACCTGGTCAATGAGTATTTTCCTTCTTTTTTTTTTTTTTTTTTTTTTTTTAAAGATTTATTCGTTTTATTTTATATGTATAAATGAGTGTTTAGCCTACATATATGCCTGGTGCCCAGGAGGTCAGATAGGGGCATTCAAGCTCTTAAAATTGGAGTTATAATCATTTAAGAACCCCATGTGGATGATGGAAACTGAACCCAGGTTCTGCAAGAGCAGAGACCATTCTTAACCCGAGTCTTTACCTTTATATCCACCCGCTTTAGGTGTTTAATAATCTGAAGTTGGAAAACAATCTACACACCCCCTATGCTTGTGGGAATTTCCTATTTCCTCTTGAGAAAGGGCAACGTGCATTGCTCATCCTTACTAAGTGCCAGGCACTGGCCTATATACGTCTATCACATTCATGGTCATAACAATCCTCCAACATGTGGATTCTTTACCTGGAAGATGGATATTGTTTCTTCCCCCCTTCCTTTCCTCCCCGATCCCCCCTTACAATACGAACATAGAGAACAAGACTCAGAAAGATTAAATTACTTAACTCAAGAGGCAGAAAGGGGAGTCTATTCCAGAAATGATTCTGTTATCCCCAAAATATATAGTTGACACCCCAAGGACAACAGACTCTCATTTTTATTGGTATAAATATAAGCACATACTCTATATGTTGATAATGTATAAGCATATGTTTCTAAGACCAATTTTTAACCAAGAACAGAGTATGACAGAAGAATTCATAGATACAAAAATGGTCCATGGTGTGAGATGACAACATGGGAAAAGACTCAAGGAAATAGATGGATGGAAGGCTGGAGTGGGTAAAGGGAGGTGTTTTAGCTCTCTGCTGCCAATTCCCTGTCATTCCAGGCTGTACTCACACAAACACTCCTCAATAGCAACCCCAGGCTCTTTTTCCTTTGCTTCTCATTCTAAGACCACTGGATTTCGGCAAAGCACCTCTGCTGCCCAGACCTACCATGCTTACAAACACAGACCATCCATGCTTGTCTTCCAAAATATACTCAGATTCCCTGAGAAGCAAGACCTTAACACTTCAGCTTTTTCTCCCAGGGTTTTCTGTGACTTGCACATCAGAGATGCTTGCTTTTGTGACCAAATCTTCAAGTTAGAGATGAGCAAATGGAAGCTCAAGAGGAGGAGGTACTATGACCACAGGGAGGACCCATGCATACTCAGCTACAGACAGGCCCAGCCCCAAGAGCAAGAGCACACTCTTCCCATCTTTTCCCTGCTGCAGGATGAATGGCTAACACCTCTGCTCATGACTACTCAGCACAGCTCACTTGTTAATTGTCAGTTCCCTTCTGTTCTTGCCTTGTCTAGGAAAGCAGGCATGACAGTGGCAAACAGGTCCCAAGTCTAAGCTCCTTTCTTTTTTCTTTCTTTCTTTTTTTATTAATCATTTTACTTGTTTACATTTCAAATGTTATCCCCATTCCTGCTCTCCTCTCCACAAATCCCTCACCACCCTATCCCCTTCCCCTTTAAGAGGGCACTCCCACATACACCCACCCATTCCAGCCTCAACCCTCCAGCATCCCCCTTCTCCTGGGCATCAAGCCTTCACAGGACCTCCTATCACACCCTCCCACTGATGCCAAATAAGGCAGTCCTCTGCTACATATGTATCAGGGACCACAGACCAGCCCATGTATACTCTTTGGTTGGAGGTTTAGTCCCTGGGAGCTCTCAGGAGTTCAATTAGTTGATACTGTTGTTCTTCCTATGGGGTTGCAATCCCCTTCAGCTCCTTCAGTCCTTCCCCTAGCTCTTCCATTGGGGTCCCTGACCTCAGTCTAATGGTTGGCTGTGAGTATCTGCATCTGTCTTAGTCAGATGTTGGCAGAGCCTCTCAGGAGACAACCATACCAGGCTCCTGTCTGCAAGCACATGTTGGCATCAGCAATAGTGTTAGGGTTTGTTGTCTGTGGATGGGATGAATCCTACGATGGGGTGGACTCTGCATAGCCTTTTCTTCAATCTCTACTCCATTTTTGTTACTGCATTTCCTTTAGACAGGAAAAATTCTGAGCTAAAATTTTTAGACGGATGGGTGGCTCCATCCCTACACTGGGGGTCATCTCTATCTACTGGAGGTGGTCTCTTCAGGTTCTGTGCAGGGGCAGTTCTGAGTGCGGACAGGCTTAAGAACCTCTGATGTAATAGCATCAGATTTCCCAGAGTCTGTATGCAAAGGACTTATCTCCAATGCAGAACATCCACATGCTGGATAAGGAGACAAAGCTGCTGTCTAGAATGGTGAGAGTTGAAGGCAAGGGTTGTACCATCCAGTCAAGGGTCATCAGTGTACACCCAATACCAATGCTAAAGTTAACAAAGAGTTGACCACTAACAAACAGGTACTGAATATATGAGTGACAGTGTAGGAATAAATCTAATCAGAATAGGCCCTGTTGTAATTCCTAGTGTTATACAGAACCTAACCAAGGCAAAGGAGAGAGGTAGGTAGAGGGGAAGGAGAGAGGAACCAAGGGGCTATAGAGGTGAGTTCATGTCAGGCACAGTACTGAAATAGCTTCGGAAGTCCTAGACAATCAGCTGAAGATACACAGTGGGTGGCCAGAGCATATGGGGGAACTAGGAAGGAAGAATGTCTTTGATCCATGATTGTGTCCCCCGTGCCAGTGCAGGGATAGGGAGAAGGGAGAGGGGGAGTACCAGGAGACCAGTGGACCAGCATCCTGGAAATAGCAGAGTGAAGGCCCAGAGCATCTCCCCACAGTGAGAGTAGAAGAGAGCCTAGGGAGGGAAGGCCATGCTTCCTGTGTTACCAGGGAGACCCCCTCTTTAACAGAACATCTGGCACTTTAGCTCCAAGCCTGATGTGATGTGCCACACCACCGTGATGGCGTTGGGAGAAACAACCCAACCCTGGAAAATCAGACCCTGCAGTCCTCCTGAGAGCTACCTGAGATATCTGTTGCTGCAAGGCCTAGGGCAATGCAGAAAGTCAGGACAGGGAGGGAGTAGTAAAGCAGAACCACTCCCTTCATGGCAGACAAGAAGCAGGGGCTGGCGATTATTCAATGTTCTCCCCAAGCACACACCCAGGGACCTTCCTCGGCTAAAGGTACCACCACCTCCTGTTAGCCCCACAGTCTGTAGCCAAACCTTCAACATACAGGCTTTAGCTCGTGACAAACAACCACAGCTGGGTGTGGCTTGGTAAAAGGAAGGAGAAGAGAGGAAAGAAGAGGGGAGAAAAGGAGGAAGAAGAGAGTTAGGATGAAGTTCAAAGAATGGGAAGACTGACAAATTTCTATAGGCAAATTATATCCCCAAATATGATTCTTAAATTTTATTTTTTTTATTTTATATATATGGGTATTTTGTCTACGTGTATATCTGTGCACCACATGCATGCCTAGAATCCACAGAGGCCAGAAGAGGGCATTGGATACCCTGAGACTTGAGTTACAGGAAGTTGTGAGCTACCAGGTGGATGAATGGAGGGAATCAAATCCAGGTCCTCTGGAGGAGCAGCCAGTGTTCTTAACGGCTAAATCATCTCTCAAGACCCGAAATTTATTTATTTATTTTTTTATGAAGCACAGTAAAATATAAACTTGCTTCTAAGAAGAAATTAAAGGAAGCAGAAAATTAAGTTTCCCAAATAAACACAAATTGCATCTAAATATGGATGTGCACCAGCACCTAAGAGTGGGACAGCAGAATAATTACTGCTTGACTGTAGATCCCACTGTTAATCAAAGAGCATTCAGGCATTGCACATACAGCTTACCTGAAATGCCTTTCAGTTTGTATGTCAGGGGAGTTGGTAATTAAACACTTCAACTGCCTGCTGACTTTACTAAAGATATGGCAATCTTCGCATAGCTAACTTATAATTACTCTGTTTATCAAATGAAGTTGATATTCAGTTTAGGAAAGTGTCAACCCTGAAGCCCTTAGGTTAAAAACCCTGAGACTTATATTTTGTTCTGGGTACACTTATGATGGTGAGCAGAACCCAAGAGATGGTCATCTTTCTTCACTTAGCCAGTTACAGTGTAAACTTGCTATCAACAACCCAAAGACTTGTTTTTAATATCAACTATCAAAGGTAACCTCATGATATAACAGCAGTTGTATGTGAGTTATGTGATGTTCCCGTTTATAATGCTTAAAATTTGAAGAGAGATGATAGAAATAGATAGATGATTGATAGATATGTGGGTAGATAGATAGATAGAGAATGCACAGTCCCACTGTAATCGTAAGGCAGAATCAATTGAGAGACATTACTCAAAATAACTATGTTTAACAGAGTTTTAAGTTATGAAAGATGAAATTAAAGTAAACTGAAAAATATTCCAGAATCAAAGCAGACATCATAACTTAATGGATTTCCTAATCCTGGATTAAACTCAGAATCAGAAAATAAGTTTTGAGTGATGAGGACCAACCGGCAAAATATGAAATCAGACCACAGACAAGATGGTGGTATTAGATTAGATTAATGACAAATTCCTCCGTGAGGCCACCGATGGGGGGAGAATACCATCCTTAAGAAACACTGAAGCTCCCAGAGTTATAGAGAACATGCAATGGAACAAGAAAAAATTCATTCTGAGTGAGGTAACACAAACCCAGAAAAATATAGTATATATTCTCCTATATGAGCAGATATTAGCTGTTAAGTAAATGATAACCAAGCTATAATCCATAGACACAGAGAGGTTAGGTACAGAATAAGGGACTAAGAGGGACACATGAATATCTCTGGGAGGGGTGAATAGTATTATTTCATGGGGGAACTGGGTTGGGGGATGGGAGCAGGTGGGGAGGGGAGATGGGATTGAGAGATGGCATGTGTGGAAAGACATGTAGAGTTAACAGGCATCTAATGGGCGGTTTAGAAACCTAGTACAGTGGAAACTTCCTAAAACATATATGAAGGCAATCAAAATGAAGTCTCTAAATAAGGAGGGAAACAGAGTTGAACTAGCCATCTCTTGTCACCAAATGAAGTTTCCAGTACCAGGACTGGGTTATATCCAACTGAGTTTTTGGTGGAAAGGGACCCACAGAAATCCTCAAACTTGGGCTGTTACCAAGACAATAAATT
The DNA here is from genome assembly GCF_011762505.2 of Arvicanthis niloticus. NCBI lineage: Eukaryota > Metazoa > Chordata > Mammalia > Rodentia > Muridae > Arvicanthis > Arvicanthis niloticus. The sequence goes on from NC_047658.1 coordinate 55,911,040, forward strand.
GTTCTCCAAAAATTGACAGCAAGGCCTTGATGCTGAAGACAACATACACACAACTGGTTGAACATGGGGAGGGCAAGCTGGTTCCTACATAGAACCTTTCCCTCTACATTCTAGTGTCTTTGGCATGGGAAGGTGCTCTGCAGGCTACCAAAAGGGAAAAGTAAACACCGACCCAAACACAAAACTTCTGATGTACAACCTGTCTCATCTGCAAGACTATGCTAGGGCAGTGGTAGCACAAAGCTTGTGGGCATAACCAACCAATGTCTGATTCGACTTAAGGCCCATTCTCTGTGAGAGAACCCATACCCAAGACTAGATATTCTAGAAACCTAGGGTAGTGCCAGACACTACCTGTCCAAAAAAAAAAGGAACAACAAATTGACTCCTAATGACACTGCTAATTCATAGATCAGTGCCATACTCGGCACGATCAGGGAAGCTTCCTCCTGCAGCAGATGGTAACAAATACACAGACTCACAGCCAGACAGTATGGAGAAAGAGAGAGAGAGAGAGAGAGAGAGAGAGAGAGAGAGAGAGAGAGAGAGAGACCCTGGAATGCACAGTTCTAAATGAGATCTCTCCATCAAATTCATTCTCTCAGAGTTCAAGGAACATGGAGGAAGAGGAGGTGGGAAGAGTCTAAGGGTCAGAGAGGGTGGAGAACACCAGGAGAACAAAGCCCTTTAGATCAACTGAGCAAAGTTCATATGAACTCACGGAGGCTGAAGCAACAAGCACAGGGCAGACTCCTTTCTGAATGTTCTACAGCTTTCAGTTTGATATTTTTATGGGACTCCTGGATGTGTGGATGAGTAGCTCTCTGATTTTTGTGACTTCTCTTGAGGCTTTCTTCCTTCTTATGGGTTGCCTTGTCCAACACTGATGTGATAGTTTTTATTTGTCATGTTTGGTTGTTGTCTAATGTTTCTAATGAGCGACAGAAAGAGAGTGAATCCAGAGGGGAGGTGGGGAAGAAATGGAAGGAGTAGAGGGAGGAGAAGTTGTCATCAGGACATATTGTGTGAGGAAAGAACCTATTTTTAATAAAAGGGGGCAGGGATAAGTGAGCGACTGAGTGACTGAGTGACTGAATTAGTGAGTAAAGAGAGTTCGTCCTGCCTGCTGTTTGTTTTCAGACTACGTAGAAATCCATAAACTATCAATGCCAGCAACTGGAGGGAGATGTGAGCATCAGGCAAAGGCTCTTTGTGCCACCCTCAAACTTGTCTGTGGGCCTCAGGGAGTGAAGTTACCCAAATCAAAATCCCTTGGAGTAGACATATCTCACCTCATAAATTAGAATTTAGGGGATTGGAAGCTTTCCTGAATTCCTTCACTCACCCAGTAAACATTTACTAGGTACCAATTATGTAGCAGGAATTCAAGACGAGAGGGAAGGAAAAAGAAAAAGCAGGAAAGAAGAAAAAGGGGAAAGTCCTGCTTGCAAGGCAGGTGGGGTGGGTGTGGAATGAAACATCTCAGGTTTCTGGTAAATCCACCTCTGAACTCAGTCTCATGTGTGAGACCAAATCTCTCCCAAGCTTCCAAGAATCCCTTAACATCCTATACAGAGGTGGATAGAGGGGAATGATGCTAACTCACCTAGCGGTTGAACCACGAGCTTGCTGTGCCATGTCTCCTTGTTATCAGTTCTTTGACTGGCTATACTAATTTCCTTCCAAATACCTGGAGGCTCCATCACCTTTTGCCATCATCTGGGCCAGACCTGCTAAAGTGGCCCCCAACAGATCTCCCCACCTAGTTTCCCTGTGCATGGTCCTCACTCAGCTGCCATGCAGACAGATCTTTTCACAAGGGACCTCTGGGTATCTTTCACCCTGTTCTACTTACCTCACTGGCTTCCTGCTGCATTAGAAAACAAAGACCCTCTTCTCTAACCATACATTTTAAAATTATGTCCTGTGCATGCAACCATTTAATAAATAGCCGATTTACCAGCCATACAGAAAAATTCAGTGAAAACAGAAGCCATGCCTGGGTTTGCACACCACTCTGAGTACACACAGTTGGCATTCAATTAATATTTGTTTAATTAGGTGGATAGGCAATTAAAATAATTAATGTCTGGCATGGACCAATGAATGGAGTGTGGTGCCATTAGCAGCCACAGGGGACCAAGGGGAGGAGTAAGTTGGGGAGACACAGGCTTTCTGAAATCTGTGGGACCCCACAGACCCAGCAGGCAGCTGGAAACGCAGACCTGCCCCTGAAGATACTGATTAGGAAAAGGCACGCTCTCTGGCCACCACAGGGCTGTAGACCCCAAAGCCATTCCTTTAGCTTTCTTCCTATGCCTGCTGGAAAGAATCAGAATAATCCTCCTCTGCTCACCACTGACAAGTGCAATTTGCATAAATTTGCATAAGCCTGTCCCAAGGCTGCCTGCTGTAGGGACTAGCTAAGTCCACACCACATGCAACCAGCCTGTTTCATCAGCATCTTTCATGCCCCTGCTCCCCAGTACAGTGCCCTCTGCTCAGGGAAGAGGGGCTGTGTTCAGGGAGGTTGGTTGACTAGAATTGGAAGTTTTCTGGTGTGAAATGCTTTTTTTTAAAAAAATCAAGAGAGCACAGCTGTGATCCTTGATCACATTCATTCATTTTATTCTTCGGGGGACTTGGAATTCATCAAGCATATCAAATTACGGCAAACGATTCCAGACTATGCCTCATTTCAAATTGCTGATGCGATAGAATTACCAATGCCATTCTAAAAATAAGAAAAACTTCTTGCACTTCTGTTATTTCACATTGAAATTAACTTACATCATGGATTTCATAACTATCTCAAAGGCGTCATCTTAAGCCGGTTGTGGTGGTTCACACCTGTAATCCTCAAACCCAGGAGGCAGAGGCAGGAGAATTCAAGAACAGCCTGGGCTACATGGCAAAATCCAATCTCAAAAGAGAGGAGGGGTATCTCCTTGTTTTTAATGTTGTCATTTTTTTTTTTGACACCCTTTCTACAAGTCAGCCCCTTTATGCGCCACACACCCTAAGGGAACCTTATGTATCTTTTCCAGTTGTCACTCTCTAGAGGCTTGTGACAAGTTCATCCTCATGGGTCAGAGCTTATCAACAGCTCTAGTGGCAAGTGAGTCTAAATATTAGTGTGAAGCAGTGGTCACCCTGTGCCCTAGAGCTTGCTGGGCAGTAACCCAGGAACAACTGAGAACGTCTCTACTCATTGTAAATACCCTCATTTGAGATACAGCACACGTACATACCTGCAACCTCTAAGCTCAAGTGTCCATCTGCCTCATAAGAACATTCAAGAAGAGCAAGAGAATATATTCTGTATAACTCTGAATTAAAATATTGGGGGCAATAAGTTTAGCCTGCCTGTTGTTTGCCTAAAATACAGAAATAAAATCATTATTTATGATTTATCATTCAATCATTATTGGTTGGTTTTGTCAATTGATATGTTTAAGAAATATGTAAGATAGGCTAAAGATGGCTCTAGGGAGGCAAAGGCATTTGCTGTGCAATCCTAGAGATGGGAGTTTAATCCCAGAAAAGCACAGTGAGGTGGAATGAGATAACCATCTCCAAAGTCATCCTCTGATTCCCACACCCCTTCATAGCAAAGGGACAATGTTCACAACACGTGCACATAAATGCTCTTAACTGAATTAAAATAAAACCAACCACCTAGTACACTACTGAGGCCCACATTCAGGCATCCTGTTAGGGTCTTCCCAGAGAGGAACAACTGAATAAAGACGTGATGGCACCATCCAATGAACAGAAAACTACCTGGGAGCAGCTTTCCACCCCGGCTGTCCTGCCCGGATGTGGTCAGTAGCCTCATGCTCCTCGGTCATGCCTTCTATGTCATGATAGATTAGGCCCTCTCAAACTGTCAGCCAAAACGAACACTTTCTGCCTAGTATTTCATCAGTTGCTAATATATTCACATCTCAATCTGTTACTCAGGCAACCGTGCGCCTTCCCTGGCCACCCTTCAGTCACATGACAATTAGGGTGATTCAAATGTCTAGGCAAAAACAGGCAAGAAGATGACTGACTCACCATGCTGAGAGGCTCTGATGGGTGAAGCGGATCCCAAAGAATCCCACGTTGGAAAGAACGTCCTCCCCTTTGGCCCCACTTTGCTTATCCAGGTACTAGTAAAATCAAGGAGGATCTTCCAAGAAGTGGAAATTGTACCAAGGGTCCTTGCACTCCAAACAGCAGCCTTCTTGGAAGAATTTTAAGTTTTTGTGGGCTGCATGACTTCTTGCCTTATTATATAAAGTCTTAAGGAACTGGTTAGGTTAGGGATTATCCTGGTAGGTTGTCCACACTGAAATCAAATCACCAGACATAAATGCCCACTATAAACCACAGAGCTCTGAGTGTCACGCATCCAGGGTGGGAGTTTTCTTCAAGGCAGGTCCACCTGTGAAACTGTAAGGCAATCCCTCAGTGTCCATTCGATCACAACACACCACCAAGCCGAAATTGGTACAGCAGGGGTTTGTGTGGTTACAGGGATAGGAGCACTTCCTGCCTTCCCAGGTTTCCAGTCAGACCAGGGACATAAGACCTTCACCCAACAACAGAGTCCATTCAATCCCAGTAGGGATACTCAGCCATGCCTTGGAGGGAGTTATTACCTGGATAAAGGGCTCCACATGAGTTTCTTTAAGGGAGTAGAGTTCACACTGGGGGGAGGGGGAGGGAGGGTGGGGAGGGGAGAAGAGCTGGGACAAGAAAATGCCCAGGTATGAAGAAAGGAGAGAGTATGGGAGAAAAAAAGAAGCAATCCATAACTCCAAGAGAGGCTCAGACACAGAAGCAGCCATCTTGCCAGAAGGATCTTGATAAGAAATGGGAAATGTCATTTATCCTTGAAACACAAAGTCCCAAATAGTGCCTGTCTTCCAGCCTGTCCAGCTCATATCAGTGCCCTCTGAGGAAGAACACATGTCTCTGTTATGGCCTTGTCACACAGCATACTCTCCTAGAGGCTCTATTGTCACCCCTTGCTTATATCACACACCAGCACAGGCTTTACACCACTTATACCCATGAAAATAAATGAACCCGTGGTTCCCGGAAACATGAAGAAAACGTCTTCCACCACATTGCATCTCACTAAAGACATAACAAAGCAGTGACCAGAAACCCTGCTTGGGAATAAAGTACTCTGCCCAAATAATCTGTAGTGTGACACCTCAACCTGTGAAGCATTTTTGGGTCCTTGTGCTAGTTTGTCTTATGTCACATCATGTCTTCAGCCCAAATAGCTAAGCTTCTCTGACAGCTCCACTGATCTTCTCAACTCAAATGTCTCATCCTGAATCCTCCAAGATGGCCCATTGGCTACTGGTACCTCACTTCTCTCAGCACCTCCATCCTCCCAACTCCTAGGACAGAAGCCTGGGCCTTACCTTTGACTTAGCCCCCAACACATTACCTAAAGTCATGATGACTCTGCTCATGATGACATGCCCTGCCCAACTGCAAGGAAGGACAAGGATGTAAGTAGGGCCCTGGAGTCGCCTGAAGTTGTTGAGGACAATGTTCCTGCTGTGTACATATATATATCTCATGCTACTCTGCACCTCCTACAGAAGCCTTGCACCTGATCTCCCACAGCATCCAAGACTGAACACCTGAATGTGTGTGCTATGGTACTGGGTATCATTCCTCTTCTCTGTTCAATGCCCTTCAAAAGCTCCGTGCTACCTTTAGAATCAAATTGGAACCTGAACCCAAGATCCATGGCCTTCTGCCTCTTAACGCTCCTCCAGACTCTCATGCTACCTCTGTCCCTGCTCATCACTATTCAGCAACACTGCCCTTTCTGGTTGTTCTAATCTACCAAGTTCTTGGTCACCACAGGGCCTGCGCAGGAGTCTCTACATGTCTGGGCAGGAGGGTGGGAGTGCTCCTCTTCAGACTCTTCCTTCTCCAGAGCCTCTTTTAAAGGTTCCTACCTTCACTGACCTCACAGTGCGTTGGCCAATCCTTCCATCTAAATCAGATCTAAATCCTTCCATTACTTGTTTATCTCAGGGTATCATTCGTCATCACATTGACACATTTTACCGGCACAGCTATTTTGGTGTTCCAACTTTACCTGAGGTGGAACAGTTTGCGAGCACAGCATGTATCTGTCAAAAGATCTAAACCCACTGCATATTCTCCTGTGCCTTGCAGGATTCCCAAGAGCACTGAGGAGACATTGGATTAAGAGTCCACATACATTCACAAATACATCTAACCATACCCTCCATCATCAGTTCAAATGACCCTTGTAAAACTCAGTGTGTCCCTCTGCAAGGCCCAGTTTCTGGAATATACGTGTGTATATATATGTATACATATATATGTGTATATATGTATGTATATGTGTGTGTGTCCTACTGTGGTTTTTAATTTTTATTTTGTGTGTATGTGTGAGTGCGTGGGTGCCCATGCGTGTGTTTGTGTTGTATGTTCACATGTATGTTCATGTGCATAGCCATTCATTTATGCATGTTAGAGGGAGATTTCAAGTGTCTAGTTCTATCACTCTCCACCTACTCTCTTGAGGCAGAATCTTTCACCTGAAGCTCAGTTGGCAGCCAGCAAGCCCCAGAAATGTCCCTTCTTGTCCCCTTCTTAACTTCCTACCAACATATTTTTTGCATGTGTGCATTTGAACTTCGATGTTCATGTTTGCACATCAAGCACTCTTCTACTCATTGAGCCATCCTCTAACCTTATTATTTCCGCTACTAAAAAATAACATTAGTCGATTTATATACTTCCTCTCTGAGACTATGAACTCCCTAGAGTCAAGGGACATTCTTCCTCATCTTCTCATTACTCTGCATCCTCAAGAAGATTAGACAAACAAAAGAAATTCAATAGAATGTCAAACTGTCCCAAATATCCTCCCATCTACTGTAACCTGTCCAGACAACCTTCCCATTCTCTGTAATCAATAACAAAAAGACCAGAAGCTAGAGGGGGATATAATACCTAACTCCAGGGGGCGGGAATGTCAAACTGTCCCAAATATCCTCCCATCTACTGTAACCTGTCCAGACAACCTTCCCATTCTCTGTAATCAATAACAAAAAGACCAGAAGCTAGAGGGGGATATAATACCTAACTCCAGGGGGCGGGAGTAGAATTCCAAATCTCTTTAAAACATACATTTGAATTCCTTTAATGTGCACAAGCTTATTAGTCCCCTTTCCTGCTTTGACAAAAGCTACTTTTAAAAGATACAGTCCATTACACGGCTTGGAGCAGCTGGTCATGTGGCATCTTTAGTCAGGAAGCAGAGAGAGATGAATGCTGGGACTCAGCTCACTCTCACTTTTTATTCAGTTCAGGACCCCGCCCACACGATGGTATTGCCCACCTTCAGGGTGGGTCTTCTCTCCTCAGCTAAGCCTCTCTAGATACACCTTCACAGATAGGGTCAGAGGAGTGTCTCCTAGATGGTTCTAACTCCCTCAAGAATAGAGATTAATCCTTAGAAGTCTCATTAGTTACTCTAAAAAAAAACTCATTTCAGAGAATGTGCAATGCCAGAGACTGTTCTGAGTGAGTGTGGGCCTGACTCCTTTGCACTAAAGTTACAAAGGAACCATGACACTAGCTCCTTTTAGACTGCACCGTGTCAGGAGCAAATACCTCATTTGCATGTGGCTAACTCAAACCTGCACAACTTCATAAAAATCAGAAATGCTCAAATACCATTTAACATGGTCAAACACCCAACCCAACCCCCCCCCCCCACAGCTCTAGAACTCCCTTCTCTATTACGGGGGATGAATATATCATCCCTGGTAAAAAACAAACAAAAAAACAAACAAAACAAACAAACAAAAAAAAAAACACAGTGAAAATTCAGCCAATACAACATCAGGGGGTCAGTGTGAGGACTTAGAAGTTGCAAGATATCAAGAACTATGGAAATACCTGAAAGTCATCCCCTTTCTTCAAAGACCTCTGTTCCCACAGTGTAACAGGTAGGATGCTAACCTAAGTCTCAAGCAGAAGGCCTAGAAGAACCAGAACAAGGGTTTGAAGCAACGGAGTGACAGGTGAAATGACCCAGCTTCATCCACCATTACTGAGGTCCCAGGATGCTAGTCCTGTACCACATCACAGTGTCTTTGTAAATAAGTGTTCAGCAGGAGTGCAGTGGTCAGCTGGTTGGTGTGGAAGGAGGCCATGATATTCTGAGTGCATATCAGCTGCAGAAACCAATCATGCTGACTCTCAGTCCATCTAGCTGTGTTTACCAAACTCTCATTCTGTAGAAAGCAAAATCTAGGGGGAGGGTGGAGGTAGGAAGGAAAAAACAAACAAACAAACAAACAAACAAGGAACTATCACATGACCTCTGCTCATGGGAGCGAGCAGTGATCCCAATGTAACTTTCTCGCACAATCTGAAACATTTCTCTTTGGTTCACATGCTTAACCCTATCTCTTGAGACTAGCTCTGCTGTGCCAAAGAAGCAGAACAAGACTAAGACATCCCACGAACCCAAAAGCCATCATAGAAGACCAGTTTAAAAAAAATGAGAGTGAATGAAAGACTAGTTAAATCACTGCAAGAAATTTTCCTTGAGAGATTCTCACAATGCTCAGGATCTCTGGTATTTTTGTCTGTTAACTGAGGAAAGATCTGGATATCACAATGTATTAAGTTGGCCAAGTAGTGACTAACAGCACTCCTTCCAAGTCCCAAGGCCTATGTAGCCTAGAGAACAATGCAATGGACAAAGTGGTTCCCAGCAGTGATGTAACGGTAGATGAGTTACATAAGTCACCTAAGAGCTTATGCTTTTTCCCAATAGATCCTGGACTCAATCATCTTCGTTATTTTCCTTTGCTTTTTCTAATCTCATTACCGTTAAATGTATTAATTTTCGATTGATTTCTAAGTATCAGAATAGGTTGGAAGTACTTCAGTGGTAAACAAAATGACACAGCCGTGTTTCCAAGCCAGTCATCTACCTACCCAGTGTTCCAGAGAGACTCCGTGTCTGCTCTTCTAGGACTGCCTGTTTCAGTTGATGGCATCCTTCCTTGGAATTAGGTTCATCACCTCCTTGTCCCCGCAGGCACCAGCCTGTCTATTCTGGCTTTCCTCATTTGCCTTTACCCCAAATCTAATGAAGGCCAGATCCCATACTTTGTCTGCCTCCTGGTATTTTCATTTTCCTCCATTCAGGCCACTACAGCTAAGTCTGACCTCCTGTACCTGACTCTTCTCAATGCAGTCCCTGCTTCTAGTCTTAGTATCTTCTGTGTTATCTCAGCATAGATGACAAACCAACCTTACAGGAAAGCAGTAATCATGTGTTCCTCTGTTCAGTACCACTTAAGACCCCCTGTTAATGTGAGAAGAGGAAGCCACAGTCCATGTCTTTCAAGGTCTTTTGAATCTGGCTACATCCCATGAAACTCAATGCCAGGTCCCTTAGTTCCCTCTCACACCTCACTCGTTGGCCTCCAGAGTATGCTTAGCACATGCCCATCAAGACTTCAAGACGTATGCCTGCAATGCCTCTCAGCCTGTGTATCTGCATTTTCAAACTGTACCTTCTGCAAGTTCAGACTAAAGTGTCCAGTGTCCCCCAACCTTCTCTGACCAATATGGACGGAGGGGACGTTCCACTCATAACTTTGAAGACATCCTTCTTTCATAAGCACTCTGGTAGTTCACCCCACCTGATCTGGGTCCTCACCCCAACACAAGACCTCTTTCACTGAGTTTTCCCAGTGTGTGAGCTATTTGACGGTCCCTGCCTCAATCTACAGCGACCTATGATTCTCCAGAACCACAGCATACAGCACAAAACCTAAAACTTGGGAGCGGGAAGGCAGTCACATGTCTATCCTCTCAGTCTTGCATGATACCAACCACAGGGAACTTTGCCAACGACAATAGGGCTCCTCCACCACATTTCAACCGGAGCCTAACACTCCCACTCATTCCTGAACTCCTTCCATTTTTTTCTAATCTGCCAGTATAAGCTCAAGGGTCACAGGCTGTACCTTCGGAGACATCAGACAATCGGAGAGGGACAGGGCTGCTCCGGGCCATTATTACCAGTTAGGCTTTTCCTGTCCAGAAAGGACCGGGACATACAGTGGCCAGGTGTAAACCCCGCCAAAGACCAGCGCGGGGGAGGCGGGGCCGATAGGCGAAAGAGTCCCAGGAGTTCTGCCCTGTTGAATCCCTGCTCCAAACTTTTCTCTCGCTCAGCGCGACACCTGGCATCCGCTGGCCCCTGTGGCTCGGGAGCCCGAAGGGGAGCATCGAGTCACACGCAGCAGCGGCGGGCGCCGTCAGAACCAGGTGGAGCACCGTTCGTGAATGAGGATGCCACGGCCGGTGCTGATGCTGCCGGGCAGCGGCCGCTCCCCACCCCCGGGCTGCGCGGCTCAGGCTCCGCCAAAGGCTCGGCCGCTACTCACCCGGAGGGTTGACGGCGGCCGGGGTTGCCATCTTGCCGGGAAGGAACCGGAGCTCCGGGCGGGGGCGGGGGCGGGGACGGGGACCCGGCGCGGGCCAGCGCTGCCGCGGCCGCGCCACACAAAGGAAGGTGCGGGCGGTGCTCCCCGCGCTCCCGCGCTCTGAGAGCGCCCCGCGCTCCTGCCCGCGCTGCTCCCCGCGCCCCGCGCGCTCCCCGTTCCTCTGCGCGCACCCGCGCTCCTCCCTTCCCGGGCCTCCTCCGGGTTCAGCCTTTGTGGTGCGGCTGGGGTGCCGGGCCCGCGGCTCCCGGGTCCGAGCCGTAGCACCGCGAGACTTGGGGCAGCGGGTAGCGGGACCCTCCTCGGCCCGAGCAGGTGCCTAGGCTGGAGGCCTCTGCGCACTCCCTAGCCGCCCTAGTAGGGTCCCCAGGTATCAGGGACACATCGCCGAGGGGCGCTGTCCCCTCGCGGAGGAGTGGGTGAACAAGCGACCCATTTGGATGCAGAGGACAACCGGCCTCAGAAACAAAGGCGCCCCAGTGCAGCCACTTAGCATGCCAAGGCCGCGCCACTGAGCTCCCGGGCACCCTGGCTAGGGCTGTAGAAGAGGGCCTAAGGGAACGCACCCTGAAATGCCCAAGGCCACCGTTCCTCCAAGACACTTGCACAGCATAGAGCTTGGCTCAGAAATAGAGAGAAGCCAGGGAGGCTTTGAGGACAGTTGTCTAGCTCTGCCTTCCTGAGGACATGGATAAATGCTCACAGTGGCCATTTATTAGAGTCCTCTCGAGGGCCTTATTCACACCTCCAAAACAGGGTCTTAAGAAGATTTCTAATGATTTCATCTGCGTATGCAGGTAAAATAAGTGCACAGGGAACTTGAAAAGGTGTTTTCTAGGCAGCCACTGGGATTCCTGGAGGGATGTTCCACAGTACATGCCCTGATTAGGTGAGATTGGAAGGCTGGTCACACCCAGGGCTAGAATTGAAGGCAGTCTGCCTTCTAACACTGATAACATCTGCAAAAAATACCACACTATTTCCAAAGAAGCATGGGATAGAATAGGGAAATGATGCTTGGGGTATGTTTTTAAACCAACATTGTCTTTGGAGAAGCGTTTGTTTCTACTGCCCTAATAATACATCAATTGGACAAATGCTGAAAATTCTGAATACCCAGCACAGACATGGCTGTTGAGCATAGAGAAGTGCTCTCCTTCAGAGCTTCTAGGATAGGAGAGGTGGGAGGAAGGGCACAAATGACCTCCTGAGTGGGGGCAGCTGCTCCTTGAAGCCTAAACAGAACCCCTGAAATTTGGTCACCGCTGAGTGAAAGGGACAGAAAGGAGGTGACATTGAAAGTCGCTTTTGAAGAAATGCCTAGATTACAGGGAAGTAGAAAGGTAAGACATTTCAAAGGAACAAAATACACACTGTGCATTTACTTAAGGCAGGGGGCAGGCCCAGATAGAAAGGAGGAGAGGTATCAGTCAGGGTCTGAAACATCATCAGGTGTCTAAGTAGAAGGGCCCTGATGTCGAGCCACAAACCAAGTGAGATCAGCCTTTCTTCTATATTTCCTCAAATACAGTACTCTCAAACATCCATTGATACTTAATATACAGTATATTAAGTGTTTGAGATGGGGCTCTCATTACATAGGTTAGGCCAGCCATGGACTTGTAAAATCCTCCTGCATTTTCTTTGAGTGCTTGGATACAAGTGTGCAGCACCACATCCAGTCTCTGAAGTTTCTGAAGGTAAGGAAATACAGAGTCATTCTCTGTCCCATCAGACATGCCATCCAGGTATTTCTAGCGGAGGCTTTTCTGGGCTCTGTCCATGGCTAGCTCTGGTCCACGCGCATAGCACGCAGCATCACGGCTGAGCTTGCCTCTTCTTCTAGCTTTTCACACACCCCAGAAGCAATCAGGTTTCCTTCCTTAACAGATGCATAGCAGTCTAACAACCAATTCAGTCATAAGATGTGACTCACTTGTCCCCAAATAAGTACCCAATAGCCTCCCTAAAAATAAAATTGTAGCAATGCATGTGTGTCATACACACATGAACAGGCAGGCTTGGTTCTAGACAAGGTTTTTGTAACTATGTTCTTGTCCTTTACCCATTTTCTGAACATACTCTGTAAATGCTGTGTGTGTGTGTGTGTGTGTGTGTGTGTGTGTGTGTACTCACGCACATGTGTAATAGTACTCACGTGGGGGTCTAAGGAGAATTTGGGAGAGTCTCTTCCGCCCTTCCACCATGTTGGTCCCAGGGATCAAATTCAGTTAGGCTTGGAGGCAAGACTAGTGTGTTTTTAATCTCATCAGCCCTGGAAAAATCTCTGATACTGGATCTCACCTAAGTGTCTTCTTGCTAGTGTTTACTGCAGTAAAAGATAGCTCTCAAGGGAGCAACAGCTGGGAACTCAAGCGCTTCCTTTAGCCTGATGTCTATCCTGTGCTGTGGTCTGGGGTTTGAATTTCCTAAGTAAGGAGACATTTCATCTTCTTTAACATGGACCTTCTGAGGTAGAAAGCACCGGTGTCAACAGTTAACTCTCCAGAGAGGAAATAAACTTAAGAGTAGAGACATGAATTTATCAAGGTTGTAGACATTAATGGCTAGACGAGATTTGGTGCTGAGTCACGCCTAGCACAAAGATTTGCAGGCTGAGATGGAGAGGATAGACCCATGAGAAGAAGAGGAGAGATAGGGGACCAGGCCCACGTTAGCCTTCTTTGTCTCTCAGAATTAAGTAGGTTCAATGCCCAGAAACATTGATTGTAGATGAAAGCCCCCCTCTTAAGTAAACAGTCTGAAATGGAGCGGTTAGTCACTGCTGAGCACAGACTGGTGGCGTTTATACAATACAATGGTCCTGTGCTAATTAAGAGAGTTAGCCGACTGTGACCAGTAGCAGGCTTAGCAGTTCCACTCAACCTTAACCCAGAACTCTCAGATGCCAAAGAAGGCATTAAACATGAAGCTGTTTTAAAAAACATGTTAAAAAAAAAAAACATGTGTACCCATAGCACATAATTATGGGTAGAGGCTTCCAGAAATGGCCAACAGGGTCTCTTAGTGCTGATAAACACCCAAATCTCAGTACATTTATGTCTTTTTCAATTTGAGAAGAGGAAGCTGTAACACCAATTCTGCTTCATATCCTCAGTCCTGACCCCAGAGATATAAGACTTCTGTAAGGTATAAAATGACTTGAGAGGCATTTGTTTTCTTCTAACTTCACCTGAGGTTAGCAAGAGACTGGGAGGAGGAGCTTGGCTGTGAATGGAAAGGGGAGATTGAAGGATAAATAACAGGCCACCATAAATCCAACCTCAGGCTTGGGAACTTCTGAATGTCCCTAGGAAAGCTGCTCCTCTGTTGATGCTTCTGCAGCCGGTTGATGGATTAGAACTCCTGTGACTGGGGAGATGTAATCTTGCCTATAGAAAACCAACATTCTATCACTATCAGGCAAAACCTTTAGAATACATTCTTAGACAAAAATTAGCCTCCACCAACCCCAAAGCCAAGAATGTCATCAGATTCTACATGGTGGATTCTACATGTCTGCAATCTCAGTCTTAAAAGGCTGTTGGTGAAAGATTATTGCAAGTTTGAAAGCAGCCTGGGCTATATAAGTCCTAACCAGCCAGCCTCAGCTACAGGGGAAGATCCTGTCTCAAATAGTAATAGCAATAATAATAATAATAATAATAATAATAATAATAATAATAATAATAATAAACCAGATAAGGTTTTTAGAACTATGTTCTTGTCCTCTATCCATTTTCTGAACATTACTCTGTAAATGGTGTGTGTGTGTGTGTGTGTCTGTGTGTGTGTTTATATGTGTGAGGGTCAAAGGACAGTTTGCAGGAATCTCTTTCCTCCTTCCACCATATTGATTCCAGGGATCAAATTCAGGTAGGCTTACAGGCAAGGTAAGTGGTGTTTGTTTGTTTGTTTGTTTGTTTGTTTTGGGGTTTTTTTGTTGTTTTTTTATCTGATGCTAGCTTTTGATAGGTTGCCGTAACCTGCCTCCTGATGTTCCCACCAGTGTTTGACTCAAGATAAGCTTCATAAGTTCTGTGTTTTGCATCCACAGGCTTTTCTTCATGTTTTATCTTTCCATCTCTCTTTTTGCTGGAAAGAAAGATTTCTAAGTCCCTAACATCTCACATACCTCCTTGTTCCCTCTCCTTGGCCAAAATCTGATCCCACATCTTTGAGTGAATTAATGAGAGTTTCTCTGTACTTGAAATCTCCACCATTCAAACTATCTTAGAGTACTGAGCTTCCTGGTGAAATGCTAACTATGCCCAGTTCATTGAAAGAAAACATGGACAACTAAAACACAAAGGGGAGAGGGGGTCAGTTAGACTCAAGGACAACTAGAACCAAGGTCTTGAACTTCATCAAAACCGATTTGGCTTATTCTTCTTCTCTTCTGGCTATCCTCTATCAGCTTTCCCCAGTCCATAAGAAAGTTGTCAGCAACACTGTTTTCCAGTGGGGACTCTGAACTCCTATGTAAACTGCCTTCTGACTCTCAAGTCATTTTAGCATAACTGTTACTTCACTGGTATTTCTGGTTTAACCATAATGAAGAAATGTTACATCTATGAAATTATTTTGGTTTACTTGTGCATGGTTGGGGGAGCTTTTTACTGGTGATTGTGGATACACTTGTGTCAGGGGCACAGGCAGGAGTCAGAGGACAACCTTGGGTTTGAGTCCTCACCTTTCACCTTGAATGAGACAGAAACTCTCTGCTTCACCTCTGCTTATAGCAGACTAGCTGGCTCTTGGGCTTCTGGGAGTGCTCCTTGCTCTGCCTCCCATCTTGCCACAGGAATGCTGGGATTCAAGATGAATGCCTTTGTATGTAGCTTTAGCTGGGTTCCAAGGATCCAAGCTCTAGTCCTCACGCTTGGACAGTAAGCACTTTATCCACTGAACCATCTCCCCAGACCCTGATTTTAAAGGCTAACTACTATTTCCTTGTGGTGTTCATTCAAATTGGAAGTCTTAAAAAGGAGTATTTTTTTCTCCTACCACAGTTAAAGGCCTTTTCATAAGGCATGCCAAATATCTGTATTTGATCTTTTCTTGTATTGTATAAACAGAGGTAACTTTGCTTTCAAATGTCAAGAGAATAAATAGAGTTAGTTAAAAATTAATCTCTCTCTAAGTGATATTCAACATTTGGCTGCCTTCCACACTGGTTATTCTGATAGAATATAGCGAGACCAGGTTCGTTACCCAACTGACTAGTTAGAGATTGCTTAATCATTACCATGCAAATGACTGCAATCAAAGGGCAGGCGACAATGATTTCCTGTAGAACACATGGTTGGATAAAATCAAGCACATTTCTGAGTAAGAAAATTCATTTCGAGGCTACTCCAGCTAGTTGTGGAGGGGGTGGATTTGGGTGATTGAATATTTGGCTGTTTCAAATAGCCATGGAAGTTTAGGGAGTAAACTTGAAATGTTCTTTGGGATACAGTGTAAGGATGTCTCTTTGGAGGTTTCCTTTATGTTTCTTGCTGTATGTATTAGGAAACTAAATTTTGAGGTAACAAGTTAGAAGTTGATACCATGTTAGCTTTGTAGGTGAAAAGGGAAGAGTTGTGTGTTAGAGTGGAAAAGATAATCTCTCAAGACCTTGATCTTTCATACAGGTCTCCTTTCACGACATCTTCAATGGATTCGAAGTTGCCACTCATTTTTCTTGGTTTTCTCTTGCCATCTATATTGGCTACCTCCCTGTCCTGTCTAACTCAGCCTTCTTCCCAAGCCATCCTCCATTTCTCTTGGTGACCCTGATGGATTTCTGTGCTCCTGGGAGCAGAGAAGACACAGAAACAACACCAAAGTTAACCTCAGGCAACTCCAAGATGACCAAGCATTCTTAGCACCTCAGGCAAGATACAAGATGAGCTCTAGCTATCCCAGTAGCTACTGGGCCGTTCACCACAATGCTCATTCACCCACTACTTGAATTAAATTCTAGCTTACAATCAGCTGAAAACAAAAGTCAAGCCAAACACAGATAGATCAGCATCACCTGCCCTGTCTGTATTTGTGGGCACACCCCTCTCATAATCCAGGCTCCAGAGCCAGTCATGTCTGCAGGCCCCAATTTCTTCTAGCTCCCCAAAGAACAGAGCCTCCACCAATGGCCAGCCAATCCAGACTACCTAAAGGGATATAGATGGAAAAATAAAATTCAAACCTAGTTTCTCACACAATATTCATAATAAACATTATTTCTAACACCTCGTGAGTAGATTTTACACACAAGTTTTGGTGTAGCAAATAGTATCCACCTTGCTTTCATTAGAGGTGTTGTCATTTAGTTTTTCTCATAATGATATATATATATATATATATATATATATATATATATATATATATATAAATTTTTTCTGACATCCAGCTGGACATGAAAGAAAATGTGAAAAATCAGAGCCTAGTGAGCAGTGGCAAGAGCATAAAGCTTCTAGGGGATTGTGAGCAGATGGGTGGGTACATTCACCTGAGCTATAGAAACATCTGTAAGATGCACACAAGTCAAATGCTTTAGAGGCATCCATGGTCATCTATAGTGGAGTTTTTGCTGTTCTTGACATTCCTGGACCTAAGTGTTACATGGTATCTACAATATCTGTGCCAAAGACCACATATTTACTATCCATTCATCTTGGCAGAACAAATGCAAACCTGGGAACCATTTGCGTTTGCCTCAGCATTTGCCATGACAAGATGCCAGGACTTACAAGCTTCAATATATTCTCACTCTTAGAATTTTTTTGTGCCCAGTGTCTTTATGGTTGTGAAGTCACCACCTAAGCACGTGACACCTGGAATAACTAAGCAAATTCTTTCTCCCAAGTGTTCAGAGAACAGATGCAGATGGTTTTTTTTTTTGTTTTGTTTTGTTTTTTTTGTTTTTTTTTTTTTCTGTCTGGAACTTTGCAAACAGCTCAAAGAAGCCACAGTCCAAAGACTTGCCATCAATAGCAATGTCAAACAATGCAGTGGGGCTGACCATGCCTGGCAGGGGACCAAGATGGTGAACAGTGGCATCTGCAAAGTTTCATCTCACTTTTGAATTGGAAAGTCACTGACAATCTTGTTGAGGGCTGGTCTCATCAACCAAGGTTTTCCCCAAAGCCGTGATGCATGGAGAAGGAACATAGTTCTTTCCCAAAATGAGAAATATGCTTGGAAGAACCAGTCATACCCTGGAGTCAGGGACTTAGAACTTTCCTCCCAAGAACCTGATGAATAGAGAAGGAGCTATGTTCCTTCAGAAACCAGGAATATGCTTGACAGAGCAGGTAATGGCCTGGGCCTAAGGCCCTGGGGGATCTGCTGCTTCAGATCCTCAGAACACAATATTACCTACCTTATGGGGGATCCGGCTATCAGTTCCAAGGCCTCTGTGTGCTCTGGCTGTAATGCTTTTGAGACACCCTGTGTCCCCTTTATGCAACACTGTTTGATTAGCTTCTTGGTGACTTTACCCCACAGTACAATAGTTTCTGCTGACTTTGTCCCATTTATCTCCTGGAAATAGTATATAAGATGCTATGCCTCTTAATAAGCTTGCTTGGCATACGATATAGCTTGTGGAAGACCTCTAGATCCCAAACTTTCTATCCTCTGTATCTTCTAATGTCCTGGTCCTCTGTCTCAGAACCCTGTCACTGAAGACGACCTGCTGGTCCAGGTCACAATCCCAATATTCACTGCGAAAACATCATGTTTTCCCCATATATCTCCCAGCACTGAACTATTTATTCGATTCATAACAATGTGGGATATGGAGAGCCCACACTAGAAAGGAATCTCATCCTTACTGAAAATACCATGCTCCAGATACTGCCAATGGGTATTTCAAAAGCTATTTCATAATGCTAAATGCTATTTCAAAAACAGCATTTTTTTGAGAGCCCACATTTTTTTCTTTTTCTAAGGCTTTATTTATTTCTAGATAGACCTTTCCAGAAGCACCTACTAAAAGTGTTCAGGGAGCAAAGGAGCTGTTTGGTAAGTCACCATGATGGATTCTGGAGCTGCTTCTGAAGCTCTGAGAAAGCCAGGAATTGAAAATGATGCAAACATAGATGTACTTTGTTAATTATGACACTAACACAAAGGAGGATCTTTCAGGGGTCAAAGGCTGAATGAACAAGTTTAGGAACCTAAGCAGGATAAAGTAGCCTTGAAGTGGGGGATTTACAGGTAAAAATTTAAAACATAAAATGAAAACTGAATAAGTGAGCAGGCTCTAGACCCCCTCTGTTGATGAGAGAACAGTCAGAGAAGGAACTTAGGACAGAAACATCAAAGGACACAATGAGTGAGGACTGGGGCTCTCTCCAAGACTTGTGACCAATTCCCCCTACAGGCTGTCCCACGCAGTGACCCAGCCTCAAAGCACTCTTTGTCATCTCCAGCTACAAAGTTTCAGACTCAAACCTCTCCTTAACAAGCACACTACCCTCTATGGAAGTGT
This sequence comes from Arvicanthis niloticus, assembly GCF_011762505.2. Classification (NCBI taxonomy): domain Eukaryota; kingdom Metazoa; phylum Chordata; class Mammalia; order Rodentia; family Muridae; genus Arvicanthis; species Arvicanthis niloticus. The sequence goes on from NC_047658.1 coordinate 55,930,042, forward strand.
TTCTCAACCTTCTTAATGCTGGGCCCCTTTAATACATGCCCTCAGGTTGTGGTGACCCCCAACCATAAAATTATTTTCATTGTTACTTCATAACTGTAATTTTGCTACTGTTATGAAGCATAATGCAAATAACTGATATGTAAGCCCCAAAGGGGTCACAACCCACAGGTTGAGAACCACCGCTCTATGGCCTTCTGAGTGCAATCTGGCCTTTTATGGCTTTCTTACTGGGGAGGGGGTAATGAGCAGGCCAGCATGCAGGGTCATAAACAGCTGGTGTGTAGTTAGTTTGATCCATTCCTTGAGGCCTGATGTCTTCTCCTTGAGAGGTAAAAAATGGAGAAAAGCAAGTTTCTCTGACATAGCAGTGGCCACACCATTCACTGCAGCATCATGCAGCTCAGGCTTTCCCGAAGAGTCTTCATCTCTCTCTCTCTGAGTTCTGCTTTTCATAGACACATGGTTTTTTTTAGTTATTTTTCTCACTGCTCTGACCAATTAAATGCCCGATGCAATTTAAGGGAGGAAGGGCTTATCTGGCTTACAGCTCAAAAGTTCATTCTGTCACAGTAGGGAAGGCATGGCTGCAGGAGCAGGAGGCTGGCTGGTCACATTGCATTCACACACAGGAAACAGAGAGAACTGGAAGTGAGACTGGGCTCTCAGAACCTCAAGGCCTAACCCCAGTAACCAACTTCTTCCAGTGAGCCTTTTCAAACTCCTAGAGGGTTTATACTCTTACCAAATGGTGGCACCATCTGGGGGCACTCTGCTCAAACACCTGAACTTATAGGAGACATTTCACAGTTAAGTTGCAGTACTGTGTAATCTTTACTTGTGGTGTGTGTGTGTTATCTATAATATACATGTCTGGTTGGTTTGTTGTCAGCTCAGCACAAGCTAGAGGAGCAAACCACAATTGAAAAAAGTCCTCAAGGCTATCCTAAGCATAGCCTTGTAGACAAGTCTGTGAGATCATTTTTTTTTTTTTTTTGATTAGTGATTGATGTAGCAGGGCCCAGGAGATTGTGGATGATGCTGTCCCTGGGTAGGTGGTCCTGAGGTGTATAAGAGAGCAAGATGAGTGATTCATGGAGAGTAGTCAGTAAGCAGTGCTCCTCCATGGCCTCTGCTTTAGTTCCCGCCTTGTATCTGACCTAGCTTGCCCTGTTGATGGGCTGTAACTTTGTAAACCAAATAAACCCTTTGGTCATGGTGTTTATCTCAGCAATGAAAGCCTAACTAAGAGAAGACAATATCTTTATATATTATGTCTATATCGTGGCTAAAAGATTACAATATTATTTTGCATCTTTTACTTAACCCTTGATCCTCTCAAATAACATTCTAATACTGTCATTTTTATTTCTGCTTTTTCTGATGACTGGTATTCATAGCTAAACATGTGAACCCAGGTCAATCTGACTTCAGTGTTCCTGCTCACTCCGTCTCAATGTATTGATTTAGGCAAAATAGAGCTGTTCCTGCTGATCAGACTTCCCTCTCTCACACAGAAAGCTGAGATGGAACTTCTCTTGTTAAACTAGCAACCAGCAAAATAATCGGAATAAGATCCAGTAGGGGTAGGGGTTTTCTAAGTAAAAGAAACAAACAAATAACAGCCAGGCAGGTGTCTGTGGTTTAGTTAGCTCACACGGGCAGAAGTGTACACTCAAACTTTCAAGAATAACTTAAATAAAAGGTAAACGGCAGCTGATAAAGATTGTTTAGCTGGTTTAAGATCATATAACTAGTGACTGACACTGTCAGGGTCCCAAACCAGGTGCACATGTCACCTAATGGACATAGGATCTAATAGAGTAACTACTCAGAATGGTCTAGAAACAAGCTGGGGACAGGAAATAATAGACCTTTCCATAATTAAAAACAGCACTTAAATAAAAATAACACATAATTAAAAATATGATATATAATTAAAATATTTAATAATTAAATATATAATTAAAAATAGCACATAATCAAAAACCACAACATCTTATACTTTTGTAAAAATAAACCAAAAGCACTATATCATTAGTAAATGACAGAAACAATGAGAAAAGTGAACGATAAGAAGGCAGCTGACAGGCAGACATAGAAACATGATGGGGCCCCTAGAATGTAGCATGTCTCTGTACGTTCCTACTGTGAAGATTACTCCTATGAAACATGACTAGAAAAGGGTAGGCAAAAGAGAGGATACCCTTCAACAATACTTCTATTCGTGCACATGTCAATCATGAAAGCCTGTGAGGGAGTTGAGAATGCTGTCATTGGTTCCAATGAGTCATTTAATGACCTTATGTGCTCTGCATTTCTTTTGCAGTAAGTTTGTTTCTTCAGCCTTTTGTAACTTTTTAAAATTTGAAACAATTTCAGTTTTTGTAAGCTTTTGTAAAAAAATAAGTAGAAATGGCTATCACGGTCATTATACCCCAATTAACAACATTTTATCTAACATTTGCTTTATAATTTCTCTGTGTGTATTTGTGCTGTTTTTCTGGCCCACTGGAAGATATCACACCCCTTTCTGCCCCAACATTCTACAGTGTATTTCTCAAGATCAAGTGCATTTGCTTATATAACCACATTTCCATGATCAAATCAAGACTTTATCATTGGTATAATTACATAAGCTCATAATCTTATTCATTTGTTCCTAATTATCTAAGAAGTGACCTTTATGAAAAAGCAAGTCATGGTTTGGAACCAAATGAAAGATCACAGGCCACTTTATTTTCATGTCTCTGTCTCTCTTCAGTCCCCTGTCATCTAACGATGTTTCTGCCTTTTTTTTTTTTTAAGTAGACTTTATTTTCATAACAGTTTTAAGTTCACAGCACAACTGAGTGGGAAGTGTGTGACATTCCCATCTACTCTCTGTCCTTCAACATCTCCCCACACTCATCGTCAACACCCAAATGATGATCCAACATCGTTACATCATTGACATCCAGAGCCCACTCTTGTTTTAACAAACATAGGATGATATGCATCCACATGACAATATCATAGAATGTTTTCACTGGCCTAGAAACCCTGAGTCCTTCCTATCCACCCCTTCCCTTCCACCACCCCCTAAGAACTACTGATATTTTATTTATCGCCATAGATATTTCAAGCTGCCATATAGCTGGGGCCCTACAATATATACACTGTTCAGATTGACTTCTCCCACTTTGTTAACACACATGTAATTTTTTTTGCTGTGTCATTTTATGGCTAAATAGTTCTTTTAGCATTGAATGTTATTCCTTTGTCTGGCTATACACAGTTCACTCATTCATTCATTCACAGAGGGACATCTTAGTTGCTTCCAAGCATGGGAAGATAGGAATAAAGCTGCTTTAAATATCTACATGTAGGTTTTTGCATGGATAGAGATTTTCAACTCCTCTGGGGTTGTGGGAAAAAGTTGGCTGCTGAGCCATAGCAAGAATACATCTAAAATCTTACAAAGATGCTCAATTGCCTTCCAAATAGCTTCCATTTTGCATTCCCACCACCAATGAATGAATGGGAGCCTCTGTTGCTCCGTGCCTTTTGTGTTGTTGATAGTTTAGTGGGTGTAGTAGTGACATATTTCCGCTTCTTACAACATAAGAAGAATCTTTTGTGGATTATACCTCTGGACTTAAAGCAACACTAACTACAAGATTTTTTGTCACAATGAGATTATGTAGACCAGATTCATTCCTGATGAGGTGAGATTACTTAATTAACCATGACTAACATAACTAGCTGAACTTTCCCTAAGTTGGGGCTCACTGTTGTTCAACTAACTACATACTTAGTTAAACTTTGCTCTCCATGATCCATTTGTTTGAGGCCAAATTATGTGGTTATAGAGATATCCCAAAACATTAGTGTGACGTGTGACAGAGGCCACACTAGGCTGTGTCTACAGTGTCTGCGTATATTTATCATGCCAGTAAATTAACAGAACAAAGTAACTTCAAGTCAAAGGTCATCTTGGGTAGAGAATGAGAAGACTACGTTCTGGTTTTGGTCCCTGTGGTGCCCCCTTGTGGCCCATATACAAGTACACTGGCTGTTCTTCCAGGCCACAAGGGGACAGCACGACCTGTCACAAAGCTGGACTCTTTTGCTTCTTGCACTTCAGAAACGTGTTCAGTTGTTTACAATGAATTGCATCTAAGCCAGATGAACACCAAAGACACCATTTTCTACTCTCAGGAGGCATTTGCCCTTTTCTTCCAGGCCGCACTGGGGAAGACATACTTCTCATAGAAGTTTCCCATTTTGCTGGGAGCAGAATGTTCAATAAAGAACATTCAATTTAATTAGCACATTAACATAATCACATCAAGCTTAGACACAGAGCTTGACAATTGGAAATTGGGTAAATGAACGTGAATGGTTTCAGCCCTGTGCTTTATAATTAGGTAACGAGGAGAACACTTAATGCTGCCCTGTGTACTCAGTGTGCTGGTTTCTGATTTAAGAGGCTGGGGTTGTTGACGCCAACGACACTTAAATTTATCTTACTATTCAAATGAGACAAAAGAGTAAACACAGATTTTCTACTCACAGGCACTGTTTGACCTTCTGTGCTCAATGTGAAATGTTCCTTTGCTTCCAGCAGCATTCATCAAAGCCATACTGCAGCAGTGAGGAGCTTTAGAAATGAAAACAGGTGTCAATGCCAATGTCTAGAGCTCAGAACACAGAAAACATAAAAGGTGACCAAAATAAATAAATAAACCTTCATGGAAAATTCTAGGTTTCAGCCTCCCTTTTATAATGTGCCAGGATTTTTGTTTCCTTTTCCAGCCAGGTTCTCATGTGGCCCGGGCTGCCCTCCAATTCAGTGTGTAGCTGAAAATGACCTTGAGGTCTGTCCTCCTACCTTTACCTCCATAGTACTGAGATTAAAGGTTGGGGGCAATTTTGTGATTGAATTGTTAATAGATTTCCCATTCTCAGCTGTGTCCCCTCAACCAACTTAAGTGATCTGCAATGACAGTTCATGTTCTCAGCAGAGCTTTTGAGACATAAGAGCGGAAGCAAACAGTGCAAGCAGGTCATAAACAACAAAAACCTGATGTGGCCGACACTATTCTTTTGACCATATGGAAGCTGACAAGCAAAAGACAGAATATTTGAAGGACAGACAGTAGGGAGATCATAGATAGTGGCATTGATGTCACACAAACTTAAATTTGTTACCTTGATGGCTAATCCTTCTCGATAACTTGGTAGGATTTAAAGTCTCCATGGAATATGTATTTCTAGGTGTGTGTACGGGTTATTCAAGAAAGGGTTTACTGAGCAGAGAAGACCTGGCCTGAGTGTGGGCACACAATCCCACCAGCTAGTGTCTCCAACTGCATAAAAAGAAAAAAGTGAGCTAAGCTTAGTATACATCTGTTTCCTGTCTGCAGAGACAATGTAACCTTGCACACTACTCTCCTGCCACCATGGGTTGTACTCCCTCAGACTGCATGCTGAAATGAATTCTTGCTCTTTTAAGTTGCCTTTTGTAGGATACTTTGTCTCAGTAATGAGAACAGTAACTCAGGCAGTTGCCCACCTGCCGTGAGGCCCTGAGCAATTTGCTTGGCCAGTTGCCTCATGTGTGACATGGGAATGGCAGCACTGATGCTAGTCACTTCACTGCTGTGGAAATCCACTGAGACAACAAGAGGTGCTCTGTGCCGAGCATTGGGTAAGCTGCTGCTGGATGTCAATGGGACATCTTGGAGTGGGAAGGGGACAGTCTTCAAGGAGCCAGAGTGGCTGTGGCTCTACGAAGATGCACTCACTGAAGGGCACCAAGTACCATTGCACACCCAGGGCCTTGGGCAGCTTACAGCTTCTTATTCTCATGCGTACCATGACAGGGAACGTCAGGACCCACCTAGACAACTGTGGTCCTAAGCACACTGGCTCTCCTTTGGTCTTAGTCTAGATGGTGCTGGTCAATGCCCTTTGGACTTTCTTTCCCCCTTGGATTGGGGCTATTTCCTAACCCTGTGCTTGTTGAAACATTCCCAAGATTTTGCCTCTTTACATTTCTATCAAATTTCCTTTCTATCAAACGTGACTGAAGCCTCACCTCAGAACTTCATCTGGACACACTTCAGCCTTAACTCTGTCTCACCATTCCCATGACTCTGTGCAGCCTGAGCTATTTCTTTCCTTGAACTGTAAGCTTCTGGGAGACAGAGAGCGTGTTCCCATTTTACATCCTAGCTTGGTATTTGACAAAGGCTGAGGATTATAACTCATTTCCCTTGTGAACTCTCTCTTGCTAGCCCAGTGGCCCCACAGGTACTTGCTTGTTCTGCAAGGCCCTGCTTTCTTTCTCATTTTCTAGGTCAAAAAAAATGTTTATCAGAATGTTAATCTGAAATGTTTATGTTTTGCAATACGTTTCTTGATAAAATAAAGTAATAAATGCTTGACTTTGGATACCATATATGCACGGCGATTGACACATGACACATATATTATTTACCAGGGAAAATTATGTTTATAAGATACATTGGTAGAGGGCAGAGTCTCCGAACTAGAGTCAGCACTTACAGACTACATAGTCTTCTCCTGGAACAATATGCACACCCCTGTGGCACAGGAACATTCACCCTGAGGGGAAGATTTTATTACTGCTTTTATACATCAGGGAACTTGGTGCTTCTGTGAGGCCAGCTTCACCCAGGGCTCCTCCTGTGGCATTAGAGTAGTAATATCAGTAGATGATAGAAGACCATCCTAGGGAACTTTGGCTACTGTTCCCCACCGCATGGCTTGCAGTAAACTTTCAAACACAGTAATATTCTCTTAGAATCTGAATAACATATAACTGTACTGCTCAGTGTGTGTGTGTGTGTGTGTGTGTGTGTGTGTGCACGCGCGTGCGTGTGTGTGTGTGGTGGTTAGGATGAGAAAGTTTCTCCATAGGCTCCATTGTTAGGACACTTGGTCCCCAGCCTTGATGGAGGAAGTATGTCACTGGGTGCAAAATTTGAGAGCCAAAAGCCTCAAGCCATGTCTGGTTTGCCCTCTGTTCTGTGCTTATGGTTGAGATGTGAGCTCTCAGCTACCTGCTCCTGCCACCGTCTGCTGCGTGCTGCCATGCCTCTCCACCACGATGAGTTCTTATTCCTCTAGAACTGTAAGCTAAACAAATTCTTTCATAAGTTGCTCTCAGCCATGGTGTTTTATCATGTGGGAAAGTATGTGACTAAGACAGTGTGTAGTGATATCACTAAATGTTTTATTGTCTTAGTCTATAAATTATGTCTATCACAGGGGAAAGGATCCGTGTTTCCGCTCCTTTTAGAGATTTATTTTTTATTATTTGTGTGTGTGTGTGCATGTGTGTGTATAGGTAGGTAGATATAAGAGGAGGTCAGAAGAGGATGTCTCGTGAAACTGGAATTACAGGTAGTTGTAGCTGTCTGATGTGGGCTCTGAGAGCTGAACTCACGTCTTCTGCAAGAGCAAGAAGTGCTCTTAACCACCGAACATCTCTTCAGCCCCCATGTCCTCCCTGCATTTTTAAACAAACAGACTATGGTTTCAACCCAAAAAAAAAGGCATGGCTGGTCCTTGAAGTGTTGCATAAATGAAAGGCCCAGCTTGCTTTTGTTTGGTGTCTATAATATTAACGCTACAGTTCTCAGGAAACACAGGGGGCAGAGCTGGAAATGTTCAGATCTTCAGGCTCCAACTGTAACAAAAAGAACAGAATTAGCCTTACCATACCTGAAGCTACACTTAGCCCTGGCTTCTAAAGGTCGTGTGTCCTTAGAAAAGTCACTTGTCACTTCCACCAGCCCCTCCCCACTCCCTATCCCCCTCTCATTTCCCACCATTAGCTTCCTTGTCTAGGATGGAACATCCATAGTTACCAGGGTTCCCAAAGTTAAGTCATTGCTGCCGGTAAAGGGAAAGCAACCTTCCTAGCTAAGGTGGTGGACAAGTGGCTCCCTCCCTTTGCTGAACTAAGACACACTTTTCACCCACACGTACACTTCCCATTCCACATCCTGTAATTATATTTTACCCCCGTGTCCTGTCCAGAGTGTGAGTTATGAGCGGGGAGAGTGATTTATTCACTTGGGTTTTCCCAATGCCCCAAACCTGAGAATAATGGTACTTTCTCAAGGTGACTGTTCAGAGTAAATGAACCAGTACTTAGGCTGGTGGATGGATGTTGTAAACTTTGCTAAGGTGCAGTGCTGAGTGACACATAGGAAGCAAGTTCTAGGTTCATTGAGAGAACCTGCCTACAGCAAAAACTGGAGAACTGTAGACGAGCACACCTAACGTCTAGCTTTGCCTCCACACGTGAGCATACAGGACCCTACACACACACACACACACACACACACACACACACACACACACACACACACAGAGGCGGGGGGCTGTGGAGGCTGGAGAAGGGGCAGGCACTTGAGTTTGCCAATTTCTGTAGTAAATGATATGGGCCACACTGTACAAATTTCCAGTGGCAGAAGTGTTATCATCTGGCTCACAAAAGCTTGAAAATATGACAATGGGCTGCCACAGTCAGTCAGAGCAGGTGAACTCCGGGATGTCACCACTTGGGTCCCCAGCCTACTCCAGGTCTCCTGTTCTTGCCACCAGTCCCCTCTTTTTTTTGTGGGCAGCCTCTTCCTTTGTTCCTTTTGTGTTGGGTTTCTTGTTTCCCACTACCACCTCAGGTTAGGGGTGTCTTTTCTCCTTCCTTCCCTGAGCCCAGGCCTCCTTGACCTTGGCTCGCTGGCTTTGTAAAGCTGAAGTTCTGCTCCCATCTGTCCCCAGTCCAGCCAGTTTCATTGCTTAGCCTCTCATGACTCAGGCCCTGCTTCTCTGTTACTAAACCCTCTGGTATATGGGAAAACTCGCATGGTAAAAATGCATGGAGTCAAAATAACAGCCTCGCTCAGGTCCCTTTCACTGGTTTCAGACTCAGGAAAAGAGGCCTACCCATGGCAGAAGTTCATTGCTGGAACATGCTGAGGAGCTGCAGCAGGCTGGGCGGCAGGGTTAACTGAAGCACTAGGGAGCCTACCTTCGTTCCTTTCCAACTGCTGTGATATTCTATAAAGGCAAGCCTAATGCTTGATCCTGAGGGGTGGGGGCAAGAAACAGAGCAGATTTATATTTCTGTGTCATAGAGAAAAGCTGCCTAGCAGTAATTAAGCCTCTAGAGTTAGAACTTAATAAAAGTGCTTTGGCTATGGGGCTTCCAAGGTTCTCTGGTGAAGAGAGTACAGAGCAGAAAAACATTTTGGGAAACAAAAAGAGAGGTTTCAAAGCTCAGGCAGGGTGGTGGAGGCTATATGCCTTCTACTATTTGCTCCTGTAGTTTTAGTGACACAGAACCTTGCAGAGTCTGGGAGATGCCTGAGGGAGCATTTTTCTTCCAAATCCAGGCTTTGAAACTCTAGTCAGATAAAGAATAGAAACCTGGGTTTAGGGAAAGATCTAATTCTGCACCTAAGCTGCTTCCAGACAGCCTGTCAGGAGGGAAGCCTGCAGGGGAAGATGTCATCATTAGCAACTTGATTCAGGGAAACCTTTGAGTTTGGAGAAACCCCCACAGTGATTTTTCACTCTTACTTTCAGCCACAGCCAGGTAAGTGGGTCCTATCTAGGACCCATGGTTGGGAAAAATAAGGTAGGAAAGAGGGATGGTGGAACTTCAATGAGGAAGGATACATACACAGGAGCTGTGATGTCTGAGTCCAGTTCCCACCCATGCTCTTGCTTTTCTGGGGTCTGGATAACAGATCTCTTCCACCATGTCTCCAACTACATACTGGGATCAACATCCTCCCTCTCTGCCAATGCCAACTTTCCTTGCAAATTGTGTCCTTTGTCCCTGAATCACAACTGATCCCAACAGCTCAAATATTCTTAACTTCTCTGAGCCTGTTTCCTTCCCTGTAAAATAGACATCATGGGAGTAAGTAGTTCCACTTGTGGAGACAATTATCAGCTTGGGCAAAGCACAGTAACTGAATTCTACCTTCATGTCTCCAACTAGAGTGGCCTCGACCCTTCAGAATAGCTTCATTTACTTATGTCCAGGAGCTTCTTAACTTTACTGTTGTCAGAAAACTCTTTAATTTTTCATCTCTTATCTCTGTTCTGCCCCAAATGGTCCTCTGATCACTCTATAGCCGTGCTGTGTACTCAGCCACTTTGACTGCCGCTCCTGTCTCCTGTCTTAGGCTCATACTCCCTATGGATATTGTGTCTTTCTTCCATCACTACCATAGTCTATGCCACAGGACTCTAAAGCACCTGAATGAGCAATAGTTCCTTCTTCTTCCAGCCTTGTCTTCACCTTTCATACCTTCACACGATCAGAAGGGTATTTTCAAATTAAATCCAGCCCAGGCTATGCTCTCAATCTTCATTGGGCTCCAACAGAATCTACCTCCTCTTCTGCAGCCCAGTGTTACATACCTCAGCTGACCACGGACCAGCCTCATCATTCTCCCTCACTACCGTGTTCTCTTTGCCTCCATTATGCTGCCCCCAATGACCCCACATCCAGGATCTTCTATGAGCCAGTATTGCAGTGGCCTCGATTCTTCCTTCTCCAGATCATTGCATCTTAGCTTCACGTCCTGTGTGTCTCTGACACTCTGGATTCCCCACCTGGACTCAGTACTTCCAGCCTTTTCATGCTCTGCTCTATTGCCTGCTTCCTCCCAGCCTGTTGTGGGCCTGACATAGCACTTCCCTGTTTCTCATGCTTAATGGGGAAAACCCATGTGAGCAAGGACAAGTGTCTCATTTTCATCTCTGTCTTCAATTTCTGCATATATTTCTAACACACAGCAAGGGGTTAGAAAGTGCTTATAGGATCCGTAGATAAGCCAGCAGTGGTGCCTGGCACATTCAGCCAGCTCTTATTGTGAGTGTGACTCATGCACTGCTGCCAGTCACTTTTAAATTTTCCCCAGGATAAAACCTCTACCATCATTCAAATACAGTATTACTTCATTGAACTGATACCATAAAAAGGGCTTTAACATCCTTTACTTCAGTTTGTCCTTTGGCCAGCTTTATGTTTTATTAACCCCATCTTGCAGATGATGAAAAGAAGAATCAAAATATCCTCCTCTCCACCACCATCCTAGGCCACAAGCTAGAGCAGACAGCAAGCTCCAGCTCTAAGCATAACGTTCTTTCAGTTCCTCTGCTTCAAGAATCCCAGGCACAGTGCCCATAGCAACCATCTTTCATCCTTCAGAGATGATTCACCCCAGACTCCTCTTCTTTTGGGGACTTTCCCTTATACCTTGTGAGTTCCTTGAGAGAAAAGACTATCTCATTTCAGGAGCATGAGGTTGGAATTACAGGAGGAGTTCAGAAACAGCTCTTATTGACCTGGGTCCAGGTCCAGGAGGCAGAAGAAAGGGGGAAACTTGGCATAGTTGTGCCCTTTGTCAAGTTAAAAATGTACATACATGGTTTACAACTAGCATAGCACAACCCAGGCTTTGACACTTTTAACACAACAGCATCTAAGGTGGCTTTTGCTGAGTATGGGTTTTCTGAATCCTGTTTGGCCCAGTGGGGTAGTCAGTGAGAACAAAGGACTAATAAACTGTGTGAGAGTTGCCTGTGAGTGTCCTCAGCATCAAGTAGTCTTCTTAATGTCTGTTAACTTATTGAAGCACAAGGGAGCAACAACTCTGGGCAAATGCTGAGGAGGTAGAAGTACACCTACCTGCAGTGACAGCCCTGGGGACAGGCTTTTCCTTCTTTTGATAAAAGAAACTATGAAGGCAGAGATACTTTGAAATGATGGTTCTGTAACTACAGAGAAAAACGTGCCCAACCCCTGACATCTGTTAAGAACAGTATCTGTCACTCACCGTGAAACTGACAGTGTTGAACACTAACCCATACAGCACAGAGACTGAGGGAGGAAAGTCAATTGGGAACATTTTTTAACACTACAATTTTTCCAAGGCTCTTAAAGAACCTTGGTACGAAGAGCTTAATGGATTCAAGGGCTTAGAGGAAAGTGAGAGTCTGGATTTTAAAATTAAATTTTGACACGAAAATGAAACAAAACCCTTGGAGTGGTGGCTTTGAGTGATTCAGGTTCCACAGCTGTCCTCTCTTCTTGGGTGGTATGTCCCTTTCCCTCTCCAGAAGCCAGGCTGACAGCAGAACCAGCTGTGACTTTCATACCTGCTGGGAAGAAGCCAGCTCCAAATCAGCAGTGTCCTGCCCAGAGACATTTAACCCAGGATTCTGGACACAATCAGGAATATTGCCGAACATCCTACAGTGAGCAACCCAGATCCTAAAACCAGGCCTTACGTACTGCTGGCCAATGGTTGTCTTAATTATAGATGCACGACTTAATACTTTCAACACTTTGGATGCTGTGGTAGTTTAATATGGCTTCTGAAACTATTGTAGGCACTGCCAGACACGAAGGGAGCCACACGGAATACAGCCCAGCCAACATTCTGTCAAGTTAAAAATGTACATACATGGTTTACAACTAGCAATTCCACTCTCAGATATATATCCCGAAGGGCACCAGGGGCAAGTACAAAGTTCTCTCTAGTCATTGGAATACCTAGGCTTCAAAAATATATAACCTTTACCAACAGGCAAATGGATGATTGAATTTTGATAGAACCACTTTGAAATAAATATTCAGCAGTGACTGTGAATAGATTATGCATTTGGGTGTACCTTACAAATTTAACAGTAAGACATACAAATAGCCCTTCCCCTCCCTGACCTGCACCTATGGCTATCCTTTGCTGAGAAGTCCTTGTTATCTAAACCTATTTGGCTGTTTGCTATGAGGTCAGCACACATTAGACAGAGAGCAGGGAACTTTATTATAGGGCCTTCCACAAAGAAAGATGGCTTCTGAAACTCCCAAGAAGCAGATTTATGTTTCTGGCAGGGAGAATGTAAGGCTTCCTTGATATACAGCCCATGACCTCAAACAAGCTGAGGTTGGGTCATTGTCTCTTCAGTGTCATAGCATCAGTCTGGATCAATATGTGATCTGACTTAAATCTGACTTGGCTGAGGAAAATTAGTGGAGACATTGAGTCAGGGCTCATAACTCTGATTCTCATGTGGTGCAGTTGGAGCCCCGATCAACTGAGGAGGCTGGTCAAGAGTGTCCAGGTGACCTTTTGGCCATGCCAGCTCACCAGACCTTAAACTTAACTTTTCAACAACAAAATAAGCAACCACCACTCACAAAAGTCTGCCTAAGGCTCTATAATATTGTGTGACATATAAGACAGGTGTGAGCTATCACATCTGTCTTAAATTGTACTTTTTAAATTGTACTTTTAAAATTGTACTTTTTTTCTAATTAACATGTAGTAACTGTGTATATTTACAAAGGACCAGGTGACCCTTCAATACATGTAGCGTACACTCAATGGTCATATCAGGTCATATCAGGTCATACTAGCCCCTGCCCACACCAAGTCTGTCTTCAGGGTCCTGTTATGGTAAGGTTTATAGAAGAAGGCAAAAGTTGGTGAAATGACTCAGTGGATGCTTGAATCTAAGCTTGGCGATCTGAGTTCAAACTCTGGGACTCACATGGTGGAAGGAGAAAACTGACTCCCACAAGTTGCGCTATGTGTGTGCCAAGGCACTCAACCCCTACCCCCAGCCACACATACACATTCAAACACATGGACCATGTGAAAACAGAAGGCAACATGAGTAAGTAAACAGTCTGGTCAAGGTATGGGCCCCCCCCCTCAGATTGCCTCTAAAAGTTGTGATCTACACTTTAAAAATGGAAATGAATTGCTAGTGAGCTGGTCTGCTGCATGAGTGTGGCTGGCTAGTCTGTGTCAACTTGAAACATAGGCTAAAGTTATCTGAAAGAAGAGAGCCTCAGGTGAGAAACTGCCTCCATAAGATCCAGTTCTAAGACATTTTCTTAATTAGTGATTGCTGTGGGAGAACCCTGCTGACTGTGGGAGGTGTCATTCCTGGGCTGGTGGTCCCGGGTTCTATAAGAAGGTAGGCTGAGCAAGTCAGTAAGCAACCCTCCTTTATGGTCTGCATCAGCCCCTGCCTCAGTTCCTGCCCTGTTTGAGTTCTCATCCTGACTTCCTTCAATGCTGAACAGCAATAGGGAAGTGTAAGCCAAATAAACCCTTCTCCAACTTGCTTTTTGGTCGTGGTGCTTCATCACAGCACTAGAAACACTAAGTGTACAAAGGCTGTTCCAAGAAAAAACATGAAAAGACAAGAGTATGGTTCTTAGGCATGTTTGCTATACTGTTTTCTAAGGGCATTCTGGATCTGTGTATTTGCATGGAGATTTCAGTTTTATTGATCTATATTGAGAACTATATTGGTTTAATATTTTAATATTCTTACCTGATTTCCTTTGATAAATAGCCATTTCTGCTTGATAAAATTATTTGCATTTTTAAATGTTTATCTTCTCAAAGTATATCAGATCCCTTTCCACTTACTAAAGGTAGCCCTAGTTTGTTTATATGCTGTTAAATCGAAGCTATAGTGGGATGTTTCCTTTCTCTAAAGTGAACTGCAGAATCATAATGCTATTTATTTAAAGTCATATGTTTGGTGTATACACATATATGTATGCTTAATGGGAAGAAATATATGTATAAGTCGATATACTCAATATTGATAAAATCCATGAAAAATGGCAAAACATAGTTGGGGGGTTTCAGTACAATTATTTTACAATCAGACATAAGCATTCTACTATGAATGTGTTAAGGGCCCTCCTGTAATAGGGAACAGCTCTTTGATTTCACCTAAAATCTCTGATGTCAGAGGACAAGTTCAGAGCAGAGCAAAGTCAAGCAGAAGGGATAAGGCCTTCATGTGTACTGTGCATATGTCTGCTACATGTGATCAGTCCCTACTCCGAGGAGCCTATGAGAACCTCTGGGCCACTTCCTCTAATCCCACATGACTCTAAGTAGTTCTTTATTTATAGTTCTTTTTTATAGTTATTCAAACACTGCATGGTTATGGTCTTTATAATCCACAATAACAAAGATGTAATAGCCCTCTACTGTTACACTAGCCACCTACCCAGAAGACATTCACAGTCCAATCATCATCTCCGTCCTACGTTCCTCTACACACAAGGACACACACACACATGATGTTGGCTCACACTACCATCCAATCCTATTGTTACTTTGCTTTCCAGATCCTTCTGATATCCAGTTTGATGAAGAGCTGGTCACTTGTATCAGGTCTTCTACACACACACACTGCTATCTCCTGCTTTTCAATGGCTTTACCTTAGGCTACTTTCTCTCTGTCTTCCTAGGAACCATTGTTGACACCATCAAGTACTTCCCTTCTGAGGAGTAGAGTTCTTGAACACATTGCTTTTTTGTTTTTTTTTTTTTCTTCACCAAGTTTCAATTCATTCCCCATTGAGTATTGCCAGTGAGCCCCAGGGTTTAGAACTAAGCCAGCTCCCCTAGAAGAGGCCTCCTCCAATCCATTTATACTGCATAACCAGTCTATGGCACAATAAAAATGGGAGAACAGGAACAGTCACTCCTTAGTACATAGGTGTTCCTCTATTCTTCTGCTACCCCTAACTGTTCTTTACTGTTCCCCAATTCTTCTTTTGAAATACTCCTCACCCCCAAGGCACATTCAATTTGATTCTCTTCTCAGGATTTTGCTGAGATCAATTTCCTTCTACTCTCCACCCATCTGAATCTGTTCACCATAAAATGCATTTTGAAAGCTCACAGCTTTATAGGGGGTGGGGAATGGAGAAAGGGGATAACATCTGAAATGTAAATAAATGAAATATCCAGTAAAAATGAAAGCTCACAGCTGTGATTAGGTGAAGGTGGACCCTCTGTTGTTATGTCTTTGATCACTGGAGGGAGACCACAGAGCTGGGTAATGGAGAAATGAGGCTGTGTGCTTTGCTGAGCAGGTCCTGAGAGTCAAGGTAAGAGTTGTGTGCTCTCCACCTTCCATCTGGTCACTGCAATGGAAACTGGGCTGTGGCTAGGGCATCTCTCAGTGGAGCTATGCTGCAACTCAGCGGGCTTCTTCCCAACCACAGCCCACATCATTTTTCTTCCTTTATCTGATTCTCTCCTCCTGGAGAGACCAACCATCTGCTACATCTCCATCTTTGGAGAAAGATATCTACTCCATCTTAGCAGAGCATGTGGGATCAGATCTGCCACTTTTGGATTGATGCTTCATTCTACTAGGGAGAGCCGGCGCTAGGATCAAAGCCACTGGTGATGCTCTTTGCCCTCTCTTGGTTGCTGCTTCTCTTCTCGCAGGGATGCACACTTCTCCAGTCTGTCATGATACATTGACTAACTTCTCCCTTAGAAAGCCCTTACCACAGAAAGCTCCAGTGAGGTTCTGGGTGATCAGCAAGGCTTCCGGGACTCTCTGTGACATCATCACCAGAACTGTTTACATCTGTATGCCCATGATAATAACTCACACATGACAATGAGATAAATAAAGGCCAGGGACTAAGGAGGGCAATGAAGAGAGACTCGAACATTTAGGATCATCAATGATATCATGTAAAGAGATACACAGTAAACCATTTCAGAGGTTGAAGACCTCATGTGGTTTCTAACACAACTACCCAACGGTGGGGCAAGAAAAGCCACTAAAAATATGTAACGAGGAGCTAGAGATGTGTGGCTGAGCTAGTATTGTTCTCACTAACATTCAGGAATCTCTATTGAATGCCCAGCACCACATTAAAAAGGTGTGGTGGCACCCACCTGTAACCCAGCATATAGCAGATGGAGGTGGAAGAAGCAAAAGTTCAAAGTCATCTCCAGTTACATAATGACTCCAAGGCCAGCCTGGGCTACAAAGACATGTCTCAAAAAGCAAAGCAGACTCAGGTGAACTAAAGTCACTGGTTTAAATGAACATAAACCCAAACCATGCATTCATAGCTTAGATGCTGGAAATCTATTAAATCTAACGAAGTCTTTTAAAAATATACAACATGACTGTGTCCCAGTAAAACCTTATTTACAAAAACAAATGGTGGTCAACTAAGTGTGATGAGTCCTGGTGCTGCTTTACCACCTCTTGTGTGCTACCAGGCATTCTATTTTGCTGAAAAGTTTGAAACATAGGAGAAGCTAAGACATGTGAGAGCAAACACTGGATACCTACCTGCTAATGCTAAAAGCTTTGCCCTGATTTCCATGGGTCTGATGGTTTCACCTGGATCTGATGGGTGTGCTATGTACAGATTTTGTACCTTGTTACATGGCTCCAACATTTTGTAGATGCAGATGATAAAATAAACTCCAAGTTCTGGATCAGTTCTGTATGATTTCTCCTGGGGTATGCTGATTTGATTCATTTAATTGATTAAAGACTGGTCTTGATTTCAGTGCCCAGCATCTGCCAAGCATGTGGCATCTAGCAAGAAGCTGTTGGCTTAGAAAATTGGCTTAACAGGAGCAACTTTCTATGTAGCCAAGAATGACCTTGATCTTTTGGATCTCCTACCTTTTACTGGTGTGAGTCGTATCCCAGTATCCTAAGTACTGGGATTACAGGTGTGTGACACTATGCATGGTTTATGCAGTTCTGGGGATTGAACCCAGGGCCTCATTTATGCTATAAATGAGTTACATCTCAAATCTACATACACATCTAGAGTGGAACTATCTGGGCACAATTGCCTCACCAAGCTGGCATGGACAATTAACCATCACAGACTTCTAGTAGACTTGTGATTGCTTGTTTTATATCTTCTCTTATGATGTTTGCATCATCCCAGTCCACTGAGATAGATAGCATGATCATCACAACCTAAATAGCACCCTTTATTGCTTAGTGTTTAATAGCCAGAATGGAAATTTCCTTGGAAATCATGTCATGAAAATGTCTCCTTCAGAAAGAATTAATCTAGAAGATGGCTTCAGAGACTGGACCTGAGATGAGTTTTCATCTCCAAATATTCTAAAACTTTGGGTTGGTTGGACATATTTGATAAGCCCTTCAGGATGGAAGAAGGCTTCTAAATGGGGAGTCTAGACTGCCAGAAACAAGAACAAAGGGGTATAGCAATAGAATTCCAATGAGTGTTTCTCATGGTTTAAAACAGAACTCATTTTCTTTTGTAAGAGAGACTGAGATCAAAGTAATATTGTCTGAGTATTTGACCTAGATATGACTGAGGGGCTATTTTTCAATCTGCCACAATGAATATTTGTTTTTACCATTTCACTGTCTTGCTCATTTTAAGTAATGCTGCTAGGAGTGAGAAGAATTTTTATTTACACTGAATACTAGACACTGAAAAGATATCGACAAAGGGTTTTTCTTTTTCAGGTTGTCTTTCAACTTTTTTGATTGAGTCTTTTGAAAATACAAAAAAAAATTTCATTTTAATGAAGTACCTTTTAATTACTCCTTTTAATGTCATATCTAAGACACTTTGCCTAGTGCAAGGAAATGAAGATTTCTTTTAAAAGTTTCATAGTTTTATCACTTATGGTGAAATCTTTGACCATGTTGGAGAAAATTTTGTCTATTTTATTAGGTAGGGAAATGGCTGCATTCTTTGGTGTATATGCATATTTATACACACGTGTGTGTAAAATGGTGTTTTTTTTCTGGGTTTGAAACTGCATAGCAGGTTAGCAAAGCTCACCCAGAAGTGGGTGTCTATAATGGCACACAGAAATTAGATTATGAGGGCCATGATTTAACAAACAGCTTAATACACTGATGAGCTAAAAATTAGACAGCTCTTTTTGTGAAGTAGAGGATCTGTGGAGAGTGGGCCCTTACTGGGGGAAGAAGGTCGCTGGGGGTGTGTTCTTAGGAACATTGTCTGGATCTTAGCATTGTTCTACACTGCTCTGTGTCTACCAGAATGTGAGCTTTACTGTACATTGTATACTGCTCAACACCTCATACCCACCACAGCAAACAAATCTCTGAAACTGTGAGCAGAATAATCTCTTCCTCATTTCCTGTGTATTTTGTAGCTTTAATAGTTGATATATTGTCAAGTTGACAAGATCTAGAATCACTTAGAAGACAAGACTGTGGGTCTGTGAGCAATTATCTAGGATTATTTTAAGTTAGTTGAGGTGGGAAGACCCACTCTAAAAGTGGGCAGAACCCGTAGGCTCTCTGGATTCCTTAAAAGGAATAAAGCTAGTGGAACATTGGCTATCATCTTTGGCTTCCTAACTTGGAGGCAATGTGACCATATGAGCTTAAGTGTCTGCTACCTTGACCTCACCTCCACCATGGAGTGCACCCTTAAACTGTGAGCAAAAACAAACCCTTGTAAGTTGTTTGGCTAGGTATTTTGTTGCAGCAATGAGCAAAGTAACTAATGCAGTAACAGAAACAAGAGTCTAACACAGTCTCCAATTATCCTGGCATCATTTGTTGGAACACTATTATTTCCTCCTTGAATTTTCTTGGTATCTTTGCCAAAAGCTGTCTGACTATAACCATGGGGGACTATTTTTGGACTCTGTTTTATTTTGTGGATCTATATATGTGTCTCTATGCCAGGATTACATTGTCTTGATTATTATATCTCTGTAGTAAACTTTATAATCAGAAAGTGCTCAATTCCAAGTATTCACAGAGTTTTTATTTTACTTGGCATCTTGCCGACTTGTTTGTTAATGGCTGTTTTTCTCTCTAATAGTTGTGTCTGTGGATTCTTTAAGATTTTCCATATGTAAGAATTTATCACTTACAAATAGTTTATTTTTCCTTTCCCAGCAGGGTGCCATTCATTTCTTCTGCCAATTTTCTCTGCCTAGACTTTAGTGGTAAACTAATTTAAAATTTCATAGTTTGGGTTAGTATTGTATTCTTATGGTAAATCTAACTTGATCCTATTCATACATTGCTAGATTCAGTATGTAAAGGGGTTCTTAGAATTGGGCAAGAGCCCTAGACAGGGGGACAGCTAGACATGCAGAAGGGTGCTGGACCTCAAAGTCTCAGGCAAGGAGCCTTTTGCACTTTTGACTTTTGCTGCTCCTTGGTTGGATACATGGTAGACTCAGTGTTCTGCTTCTGTGATGTCCACCTATAGTTACAGCTGATGGAGAAATTAAAGGATGCTGAGCTCTCCACTGAGATCTGGAGGCAAGAACCTGAGCTCGTTCATCCAGCTATGGAAGACTGTGTGGCCCTTTTCAGAAGCTTCTAAGAGCACTGCCATGTTCGTTATCTTCTTGGAGCCTGATCTAGGTGGTGTGGGGCAAGCTCCACTCCTGCCATCTTCCTCCTCTGTGAATCTCCATCACACTTTGCCAAAACTTTCATTTGCCTCTGAGTATATGTGTTCCTGGTCTGGAGATGACATCCCCTGTGTACAGAGCCAAGTGGTCACATCAGTGAATTAGCAACCTAATACTCTGGAAATTGATGTTTAGACTGTAATGTATTTAGGGATTTTTGTCTTTGTCACTCGGCTCTTCAAGGTGATTCCTTTATTGGAACATTTGCTTAATAGTGTATGAATTTCCTTGACCCTTGAAAAAGATTTAAAAACCCACAGAATGTATGTGATGCGTGACCGTGCTGAGACACATAGTATGGAAGTGATTTTTCTCAGTGAAAATTCAGTTAGCCCTCAGCCTTAGACATGCTCACCTCCCTTCCACCCTTTTAAGGGAAGGTACTTACAGCAGAAGCCAGAGAATCATTTTGATACCGTAAGGTTCTCCTATGCATAGTCTTTCCTTATGGCTTTCTTAGGAAAGGCATGGTAGGTGAGAATGGCTCTTCAGAACAGAATGTCCCTGAATCTGTCCTTGTCAGGTGCACTCAATCAGGGTGAAAGCAGAAACAGATGTCTGTGTCTAGAAGCTTTTGTGATGCCAGCTCTTCTGATGGTGATGAGTGGGCCTAGGTTGGAGCATGCCATTCCCAGCATGCCATTCCCAGCATGCCATTCCCAGGCTTTGTGTATATGTATGAGCATATGGATAAGTCAGAGGTCAGAGTAAAAGAACAGTGTGCTGAGCGGCCTGTGGGATTGTTCTAGTGCTAGAATAGATGTAGAAAAGAGAGGAGGGTGTTCTTTGAAGGAGTCAGAGAACCAGGAAAGAAACAGGATGCAGGATGTTACAATGATGGCCAGACATCACTTCCCTGTATTAACTCTTCATCCAACCTCTGCATTGCTGGTAGATTTGGTCCAAATTCTGGTTTTCCAAAGGGTCCTGTTCTTTATCTCTACTTTAGGTGGTAGCATAGCTTATGTGAGATTCTTCTTTCATTGACAGTCTGGAGACTGTCACTAGCCCTGCACTGTCCTGCAAACTCTAAGGAGTTTTGTGACATCATTGCTGACAGCCTAGTTCCAGAGCATAGCAGGATCTCAACCTGGCAACAAAGCAGCCATGGCAACTGCAGAAGCAGTGGTGTGGTGAGGAAAGAGTTGAGCCTCTGCCTGTCCTCCTGGATTCCACCTCCAGAAGAGAAAGGTGAATGCAGATAATAGGCACAGACTTCAGTGGGCTGTGCTTTTCCCACACTTCTTCAGGCTTTCGTGTGTAATTTTCTTCCACAGCACTGGTCATACAAGCACCCATCTGAAATCTCTAGGATGCCCAGCCTTTACCTAAACTGGTCTCCCTACCAGAGGCCTGTTTCCTCCCTTGGATGTACATGGTGTGGTATGGAGATTCCTGTTCAGGCTCTTGTTGGAAATGGCTCTGGAGCCCATGAGTAATATATCCATCATTTCTTCAACTCTCTGACTGAAAAGACCCTGTTACCTCACAGGCTAAACCAAGCAACCCTTAAAACGCTGGCTGCTGCAGAATTCTCAATAGGCGTTCTTCTGGCCATGAGCACTGGAGATCACAACTGCCAAGGATAGCCAAGCTGGTGACAGCCCTGCTATGTATGGCATAACTTTTGGTGAGCCTGTCACGGCAGCTTTGGGGTCAAGGGGAAGTAATTTTACAAATATTTCTCTACTCAAGGCAAAGATGGGCTTTATCTCATGTCTGAATTGCCTAAAGTAGGGCAGGTGTGATACCAAGAGCTACTCCATGTGCTCTTGATGAATGGAGGAATGAGTGGAGACTCCTCAAAAGAACCAGCCTTCTCCACCAATCCTGAAACGTGTAGTATGTTTGGCATGCCACCCATGGGTGAACCCAGGCACTGTTTCAGGAGCCCTGAACATCAGGGAGTTTGATCTCCACTGTTCACCTGTCTGGTAGCTCAGGAAGACAATGAGAGAAAGCCTGCTGACCTCTTCTTGGACTAGACTCAGCTTTTGGTCTAGATGGCCACTGAAAGCTAAGGATTGGCAAACTGTAAAAACCTTTTGATGAAAGGTTTTGAAACTGTTGGCCTTAATTGGGTTGAGAGATGTACAATTGACTAATAAAGTGCACTTCAATGTATAAGTGAGGGTGTTTTGAAAGAGAATTAAATATTGGGCAGAGGAGACCTGTCCTGAATGTGAGCAGCAGCATCTGTCAGCTGGAGCCTGGATTGGATAAAAATGGAGGAGCAGAAAGTCACCAAGCAGTCACTCACTCTGCTTCTTGAATGCCATGTGAGCTACTCTGTTTACCATATGCAATCCTTTTTGCTGTATTTGGTTCACCTGCTTGTTTCTCCTCTTGATCTGCTTACTATTTACTGCCAACAGTGGTTGGTTTTGCAGAGCTGTTTATAGAAATGATTTAAGGTGTAAGTGGCTCTTATCCTGTCCAGAGCAGATGCTTTGTTTCTGCCAGATCTCCAGGGCTGTCAACCCAGACTCCCTGCAGACCCAGTAGGAGGACTGGAGATGCTGAACTGGACTGAGCTCATGTCTAAGGGGGTCTGTTTGCCTCCAGCACTCCATCCACTTCACATCCACCTGAAGGTCTCAGCCCCAAACAGGTTTCTCACAGGCCCGCTCTGCCTGGACCATGGCCAGCCATTCTTCCCCATCTTCCTATCAGTCTCCAGCATCCAGGCCATGTTCTTTATTTTCTCCATCTGTCCAGGAGGAATATTATTGATCAATGCTTCCTAGCTCCCCATTTCCAGAGGCTTAGCTGAGTATTTTTCAGAATTGTCTTCTTCTATTTTATCCATGAAGTATAATAGGAAAAATCTCTACACATAGCTCGGTCTGACATGCTGCCAAAGATCTGCTTTCCAAATTCTCTATAATGAATATATTGTTGAAATTCAATAAAGAGTCATTCATAAAAATGAGAATGTGGTTACAAGTATCTCTCTCCTAATCCCTAGGATCAATGCTAAAAGAATTTTTCGTAAGAAATGTAAAGGATTGTAATCATCTGCATTGTGTGAAAATTTATTCACAGCACAGTGACCTAAGTGCATCAATGTATTTGTCTTCCACAACCTTATAAAGTAGACAGTTACTTAATGCACTTTACAGTGAGGAAACTGAGGCAACACAGTTGCTAGTGACAGGTAGAATTCAGATAAGGCAGTCTGATCTCAAGGCACAAACTGCTTGTGTCCCCAGCCCTTGTCATAGGCACAAAACCCATTCAAGTTGAAAAGAAACTTCGTTGAGGTTTTAAGTTTTCAGACTAGTACATATTGTATGT
This sequence comes from Arvicanthis niloticus, assembly GCF_011762505.2. Lineage (NCBI taxonomy): Eukaryota > Metazoa > Chordata > Mammalia > Rodentia > Muridae > Arvicanthis > Arvicanthis niloticus. Next base: position 55,953,633 of record NC_047658.1, read on the forward strand.
TGAGCACATACCCCTTCTTAGCCCCAATCCTCCAATTTTTGATCCCTCCCATTAGTCCTCTTTGTCCCCTAAACACTTAATTCCGCTTTCATAGTGTATATGCATGTGCGCTTTTGTGTTTCTCTAGAAACCACAAGTGAAAGAAAACATGATATTCATCTTTAAGTGTGACTTAATTAGTTTAATATGATTTCTAGTTGCATCTGTCCTTGGAAACAATAGGACTTCATCCTTTTTTATGGATTAAAAAATACCTCACACACATCTCCCAATAAACAGACAGACAGATGTTCATTTCTCTCATCAATTCCTCCAGTTTTGAGTCTCGCTGAATTAAAAAGAAACCAGCTTTTTGGATAAATGGTGTTTGGATAAATGTTTCTTAAAGGCCCCAAGGTGGTGCTAGTGGTAGGTGGTAGCACCTCCAGGATGTGGGGCCAGCGCCCACTGCTGGCACAAGTGTAGAATGATACACTCTCTTGACAAAATGGACTTTTGGTAGTTTAGTTTAAAAAAAAAAAAGTTAAAGGTGCCCTTACTGGTCATCCTACCTACACCACAGTGAAATATTCACCCAAGAGAAATGGAAGCACATGCCTGTTAGACAAAAGTGCGCTCCACGTCTATTACTGTATCATCCAAAGCCAGCCAACACAAGTGTTCATCAACAGATGACTGATGAGCAAGGTTTGTGAACTCATACCATAAATAATGACTCAGCAGCAAGCAAGGAGCAAATCTGAAATGCATACAATAACGTGGCTATATCTCCCTGTGAGTGTGCTGGTGGAAGAAGCCGGACAACAAAGAACTGTGTTAAACAATTCCATTTATTTAAAAAAATAATAAAAAGAAAGAAAGAAAGAAAGAAAGAAAGAAAGAAAGAAAGAAAGAAAGAAAGAGAGAGAAGCCAAAGTGAGCCACAGTGGCTCAGAGGATAATCCCACTGAATGGGGATTTGAGTTAAGATCTTCAGCACTCACATAAAAATGCCAGGTGAAGATAAATGCCTCTGTGGTCCTAGCTCTGGAGGGATGGAGGCACATGGGTCTTTAGAGCCAACTGTGCAACTTGTCAGTACCAGGTTCAGTGAGATACAGTCTCACATAGGATGGAGAGCAGTGGAGGAAGAGACATTATAACTTTCAGCCCCCATGCACATTCACACACATTCATACACGCACACACACACACACACACACACACACACATTCATGCATATTCACACACACATGCATGCACATTCACACACATGCATGCATTTGCACACTCATGTGGACACACACACAGCACTCACACAAAGAAAATCTCCAACATGCCTCTTTAGATTATAATTCTTCAATCTGAAGTAAGTCTGACATTCTTGTGCTTAGTGTCTATAGTGCAAGCGTAAGTGAATAAATATATTCCTGACATGATTGTGAGTGGCATAATTGGTTCCTATGACCACAGACAGCCTTTTCAAAGATAAACTATCTCTCACCATATATTTCATGAATCTCCTATTTTCCAGTCAAGTGTTGCAAAACCCATCTCCAATACAAATATTTCCCCTTACACATACACAAAACTTCTCTGCTTACTTTCCTCTGCAGCTTCTAAACAAAATTCCATCCTGGTATTTGTGAACTTTAGCTAGCAACAGAAATGTGTACAGCTAAATAAAATTATAAATGGATAATTAATGGATGTCCTTTCCATCTTAGTTCTGTGTTTGAATAGACATTTAATTCCCAAGAAAATACTGATGTAAGTGTAATCTCTCGAGTCCCTGGGGCTTGGTAAAGCCCCTTATTTGCATGCCTGTTGCTAAGTAGAGTTTTTATTTTGATGTGGTTTGCAAAAAGGCTATATAAAGCCTTTCTTTTCACAATGAAAATATAAAAAGTCAATGAATTGGCTTTAGAGAGCACATCGAACAACCTCTGCACATTGAATGGAGAGGGAGCAGGCTCTGGACTCTCTGCTCATAAGCCCCGAGTGGCTTAGTCAGATTATAAAGACCCATGTGTAGCAGATGAGATACACCCTGCTGAGTACTTGTGCATCTGAAAGTTAATTTCTGCTTGAACTGATGTGGTTTGAAAACCAGGAACTTTTAATTGAATGGTTCCCACACTCAGCTTGTCGTTGGACCTTGGTTATTAAAGGTGTATTCATTAATACACAGTGAAAAATATTACTTGTACATATTTGTCTCCCAACTTCCCACTTAAAAAAACAGATTCAATTAAAGTTTAAAAGTAGAACAACAACAACAACAACAACAACAAAAAACAGAACATGAACGTCTACTCTAGGGCAAAGTTGCCATTGTACTTCCAGAATGAAATACGCACATTGATAATGTCCCCTTTCACACCAGCTGACAGTTCTTGAAGATGATCACAACTGCTTCCTACCTGTGAGTTTTCCCTTCCTTATAAAACAATCCCCACAGTGTGGCTTGGACCTCATGCTTGGCTGCTAGAGACTGGAGCCCAACATTATGATGCCACTTTCAATGTGACTTCCCTTTCCTGGGCTGGCACTGCCCCCAGTTCTCACTGCTCTGACGAAGCCAGCAGCTGGCGTTGAGCTACACTATAGAGAGGGCCAGCTGGCGGCCTGGAGATAGCCCGTTGTCAAGAGCTAGTACCTACCAACAGCCACATGAGCTGGGAAACAAATTCTTTCTAGTCTCAAGGTGACTGAAGCCCCATCTACTGGCTGGGTGTTGGCTTGAGGGCTCTGAGACACCAGTCCTCCGAGCCTCACTAAAGCTGTGAGCTCATTCGTGCTGTTGCCCAGAGCTTCAGTGTACTTTTGCAGCACAGCAGTAGCGAGCGCGGTTAGTCCCAGCTGTTGCTGACGTCGATCACCACTCAGATACACGAGGCTAGAGAGACATCTTTAAACAAGATTAGAAATTGCAAGAAAATAATACATCTGCTGAACTTCAAGTCATCTCTCAGAATCCACTGGGAATGATTGTAATGAACACACACACACACACACACACACACACACACACACACACGCCAAAATCTGAAGATGTTCAAGTTCATTGTACAAAATGGTGCATAGAATTTACATGCATCCTCCACGTGTATTATCTCTAACTATGATTGTAAATGTGATTCGGAGGCTGTTAACATAGTTGCCATGTTGCATTTAGGAAATAAAAACAATTTTTACACTAAAGTACATTTTCTTAAAAAAAAAAAAACTATGTTACCATGCTTTTGGTTAAATCCACAGATGTCGAAGCTGCAAGCATGGAGCTAACTGCATCATGTTTTGATGTCACATGGGACAGGCAACAACTTCAAAGCAGCTGAATATTCTTTCTATTTTCACAAAGAAGACGGAAAATCATAAACTCAATGGATAAATAAGAGGATGGAAAAGTTCCATGCCTGTGGCAATAACTAGGGTCTATCATTTCCAAACCCATTTAAACTCATGAGAATGCAAAAACCTAAGCTAAACAATTACTAAGTCTGTGAATGCCCCCAAAGACTTGAAAAATAGATGTTGTCTTCTTAAGCCTGACCAGCTGACAAAGTTAAAATGAGTCTCACCAGCAGAAATGGGAATTGAATAAGGAAACAACTGGGCAACCTGTTTTCAAACTAAGAAGTAAAACCACGTATGGTTGATCTTGCAATCTTAGACCAGAGATTCTATCTGCTATGAAAATTCACCCAAATGGGAAATCCCATGCACAATGGTGTTTATTACATTCTTATTTGTGCAACCTAACCCCTAAAAGCCATGTGGATGTGTATCTGTAGAGGGATCGTGGTAAGAAGATTTGTCCTGTCAGGCTGGTCGGTTGCACATGGGTTTGTGTGCTCATTTCCAAGGGTGAAAAGCAACACGTGAGACTGCACCTATGGGCAAGGTCATTTTTTCAGAACTAATGATCATCTTTTGTAGATATGTTACTCATACCAGATATTGTAAGAGATCAGATAAATGCAGATAGATGATTAGAATGTAGGGTAAAGAAGAAAAAGACATGGAAAAATATCCATTTGCTTTTTAACATGCTGGAGACTAGAGTAGAGACAAAGTAAGGGATTGAGAGGGAAAAGAGAGAAGTGAAGGAGACGAAAGAAAAAAGGATTTGAACTGGTATTTAAAATGCTGTCTGTAGTAACTTCAGCATATGATGGTATGTGGGGGTGTTTGAAGAAGTGTGTGCATATGCACAAAAATTGCACTAAGAAAGATGCCAGGAAAGATAGCAGTAACTCATAAAAGTAATTTTAGAGATGCTGCCTCCCCAGTTTGCCTCAAACTGTATTGCATTTTATTATTTTCTTTCTCAACAAACATGTTATTTATATAATCAACAGGGGAAAAACCAAAATCTATGTTCACTCTGGAAACAACTCATTTATCACCTTTATAGGCTTTATCTATTAGAGCTCTGTATAAGATTTGATTTGGGAATGAATTCTGCTATTAAAAAACCCACAACCCACCCCAAAACTTAGCAGAACACTCAAGGAACAATGCCACCCTTGTCTCTAAGCCCTCGGAGCTTATATTGCTATCTCTGTCTATAGCAGGGAGTGTAGTGAGTAAGATTTGCATTGTTAATAGCAGGCAAAATCCTTGTGGAATTAAAATATGTTGTAAGTTACAATGTATAGGACAGTAGAAAACTGACAGACACAGGCTGTCTCCAGGTCAGATTATTATTGTACTAGGCTCAGGCAGTGTTTCTAAACCTGTATTTCAAACCCAGCTGGGAGGCGGTGGGATACCCCCAGTAACAGTCATACCGTTATTACACTGCCCCATCATGCTTATCTAAACAACCATATTAAACTCAATGGATAACACAAATAAACAAACAAAAAACAAGGAGGGGTTCTTGATGGTTTCTTAGGGGAAAAAGTTTGAGGATGGGGGTTATAGGAGTATGTGAATATGATCAAAATACATTATATACCTGTCTGAAATTTTAAAACAATAAAGTTTTAAGAATGAATCTTATTAGTAGAATCAGGAGATTTCACATTTAAAAGCACTCTGGAAATCAATGTGCTTGTGGTTTGTTATCATTTTGTAGAGAATATAAAGTCTTTTCAACAATTGACTCATATTCTTGCATGAAAAATAGCCCACTAGAGCCACCATGACTGGCTGTCCCTCTCTGACAGAAACTTGGGGTTCTATGGCCATATTTCACATTTTCTATTGGATCTTTATCACAACACATGTCTGATGTTTCCCTGACACTTGCCTTCATTCTAGGTGGCTTCCTCAATTACTGGACAGTACAAGAACTGGGACTCTCAGAGAATGACCCTGGGCTGCCCTTTGTGGCTTTGGCAATAATTAGGCCTAGCATCTGCTAGGTACTGTTCCAAGTACAAGTAGCTTTAACTGTTGCGAACCGCACTAGCCCCACGTTCGGGTGCCAAAAGTGTTGGAGCCTAGGCTGGCCCACTTTGGGTGGCCTAAAATGTTGAGGCCCTCTCCACTCTGTGCTTGGTGGCCACTGTATCCTGGCCCAAGCTGCCGCTCCGGTCCGAGGGTCGGGGTTCAACAAGAGAGAGAGTGAGGATGGACTCGAAGAATGGAGACCAGACAGAGTATGTTTCAATCCTGTTTATTCTTCAGTCTCTCTTCCTAGTCCAAGTCCCAAGTCTTGAGTTCCTAGTCCCTAGTTGTACTCCTCCTAGTTCCTAGTTGTACTCAATCTGTTCTCTTCCGAGTGTCTAGTATCTACTCCTACTCTTACTGTCTAAATCTCTGTTACTCCAAATTGTTCTCTCTAGAGCCAAGTGTCTTCTACCTAATGTCAAGTAATCTGTTGCTTTCTCTGTCTGCCTCTAGCCTTTTATATGTCTCACTTCTAAGCCACGACTTCAGGTCATGCCTTTAATCATGCCCTTAGGTCTTGTCTCTAAATCTGATCTCTAAATCACACTCTTAAGTCACACACCTTTAATCTCACACACCTTTAATCTCACACACCCAAGGTATCTAAACCAGGATTATCAGAGTGTGCTCAGCTGTTGTAGGCTATTGTAATCCAAGTCTCATGTCAGGGTATATGGCTCAAGATGGCTGCAAAGCTGATAGCCGCTTTCTGCTAAAAGTCGGCTCCCAACATTTAACTGCTCAAGATATCTGAGATTTCCAGATTCTAGAGCCCTACACCCAAACACCCGGGGCTGTGCAATTAAGGTTCAATTGCAAAGCCACACTTTAAATTGTAATTTTCCAAGGTCACAATATGTAAGTGAAGTTTTGGAAGGTGTGAGATAAGCATCCTACTAAAGCAACCTCAGAATGCTGCTCTGCTTTCCACCTCCTGGAGTCAGAGAGAAGATGCTGGCCTTTAAAGGAAGAACTAAGTTTTGCTGACTTGCAGTAATGACAAAGGGATTAAACCTGCAACCAAAACATAAAATGCAAGATACAGAACTTACAATTTGGGACTCATGGTGACATGACAATCTCTGGTCCTTCCACAGGTAAATGAAACTGTTTGGGGTTTCACTGAGTAAAGAATAAGTTTACAGAATATGCTTTGAAAAAAAGGCTCCTTGGCCTTGCCAGTGTGTTATAAGAGCAGGTAAATTCTGCATGTCACTAGTTGCAAGGCAGGATTTGTGGCCTTGATATTATGATTATCATTGGATTGAGGTTTAGAAATAGGGACACACAGCCTAAGTGTCTTTTTCTATGGCCTCCTGACACTATTTATTAGATATGACACAAGTGACTCCATATTAGATAACTTTGACAGCCATCATCAGATACCAAATTACTAGTGCTTTGATTTAAGATTTTCTAGCCCCCAGCACTATGAGAGTAAGTTTCTCTTTAAGTTTCTTAGTTCCTGGTAATTTTTTATAGTTTCTCACATAGACTGAGACAATTGCTCAGACAGCTAGTTGCACATAGATCTGAATTGCTGGGCCAACTGTGTGTGCCTTGTTTGTCCACACCCAGCACAGGAGGCCAGAGTGGTGTGAGGACCACAAACCCCTGATAAACTCCCCTCCAATGGCACCTGAGCCGAAGAAAGAACACCAGTCTCTTCTCTCATTGACTCCCTCTTTAAAAATCCCTCCTCTCCAGGGCTGGTGAGCTAGCTCAGCAGGTAAAAGCACTTGCCACAAAGCCTGATGATGTGACTTTGACCCCTGGGACCCACATGTGTAAGGAGAGAAGTAATACCTGCAAGTTGTCTTCTGGCATCTATACATGCACCATGGTATGCACACACATAGAAAATACACAAATAAATGCTGAAAATTTCCTCCTACTGGGACACTGGCTGCTCTTAATTCTCCTGATGGAAGAATTCATCAAGGGATGGCTGAAGTGAACTCTGCGCTGTTCTGCCAATCCCTTCTTCTTCAGGACTTCTCTGCTTGTCAACGTGGGCTTGTCCTGTTTCAGGATTCTTCTCTTGCTTGTAATCTGTTCCCACACTGACTCACATTGATGGTCACAGATTGGACAATGTGATTCTAGAACATTCTCAGCCCTTTTGTCAACATGTCCCCTGATCATGATCCCAGGAGAAGAACCCGCCATGACTGCAGAAATTCCCAGGTGACTTAGTTCTGCTCTAAGCACTGGCATTTACTGCAATAGAGCAGAACTGGCTTCTTTGCTATGTCTATCATTGAGCCATAAAGAAGAAGGAAGGAGCCGGGCAGTGGTGGCGCACGCCTTTAATCCCAGCACTTGGGAGGCAGAGGCAGGCAGATTTCTGAGTTCGAGGCCAGCCTGGTCTACAGAGTGAGTTCCAGGACAGCCAGAGCTACACAGAGAAACCCTGTCTCGAAAAACAAACAAACAAACAAAAAACAAAAAGAAGAAGAAGGAAGGAGGGAGAAAAAGACTTACATGACTTAGAGGGAAAACTGAATTTGAGGCTGAATGCTTCCTAGAACATGCTTACAATCACCCCAGCCTTCTCAAGTTTCTGGTTCCTTCCCACTACTCCCTAACAGTGCCTGAGGCTATATGAAACGGAGCTATTTAATCCTGTGTAAGTTTTGGAGCTATTATCAGGGATGTTCAGGTTGTAGTTTTAACATCTAGCTTGCAGGAAAACGAGAACCAGTTCACAGGCATAATTTCTGCTAATTCCCTGAGGCACCTATGTGTATCCATAATAGATGTTTAGGGTTGGACTGGTGTATGGAGGGACAGACACCCTTTTAGGGATGTTCAGAGTTGTAAGGAAAAGCTCTTTTGTGGTCTGATAAGACATATTTGAGAGAGTCTGAAGTGAATGTCAGGCCAGAAGATAGGAGTCCCACCCAAGACCAGGGGGAGAAATTTCTAGAAGAATCAAACATGGGCAAATTCTGAGGGCTGAGCAGAAAGAGGTGAAGAAGAAAGAAACAGTTCCAAAGTGTGTTTCCAGGTATAGAGGAAGACGAGAGCTAGGGAATCTACCAAGGACTCACACACTCTGTTTATTGTTAAATGGATTGTGAGGGCCTCTCACCCACCGAACAGAAGAGTAACAGACTCTGAAGACCTGAAACCCACCCAGCAGATGGCAATGAATTCTGGCAACATAGTACGTGCTGAAGATTTTAGCCTCCAGCTCATCATTTGTCAACCATCCCTGAGGGCCAGTGCTTAATGGCCAGCAAAATAATTAATGATCTTATTGGGCTTGGTGACTTGTAACATCCCTCTTGTCCTTTGAGCCTTACAGGAGCTATTTGTTTTAGAGCAAAGAAATTAAATTCATGCTTGAGAGTATTAAAGGGAGAAGACAAACGGCCTTGAATGAAATAAATGGCTTCTCAAGACACATTTTTCCTGAGCTGTTCTAACATTTCATCTTCTACAAAACATTTCAGGGTTTAAATTTTTTTGTCTGAAAAAATAAATAAATAAATAAATAAATAAATAAATAAATTTTTTGTACGTTTTTGTCATTGTTTTGTTTCTAATTTTTGAACTGAGTACCTTGCTGTTTTATTTTTTTCAATGCTACCAGTAAGTATTTATTTATTTATTCATTCATTTATTTATTTATTGTTAATCAATTATTTATTTGGGGAGTATTCATTACATATGGGGCGGTGGGCTGTGAGAAGCAGCTGGGTGCTTAGTTGAGCATAAGCCTGGAATCCTGGATCCTTATTGGACAGCAGGAGTTCAGCTCTGCTCCAAGGCCCTGGTTCTTTTCATTTAGCTTCAGCCCTCCACAGCTCCTCCCATAGAGAGGTCTATGGCCATCAGTCATGGGGAACAGGCCTCAGGCCCCACAATAACACGGTTTTTCCTTGTATTCCTGGTTGTCCCGAAATTTCCTCTGTAGACCAGGGTGGCCAGGACTTCAGAGAACCCTATGCCTTGAGATTAAATTTGTGTGCCAACACTCTCAGCTCTTAGTAATAAGTGTGGTTTTCATTCCAGTATAGTTTGCCATCTTGGATGACTATGGATATACTTTCAAATTATTTCTGATGAGGACCCGGTTGGCTTCTCCTCTCATTTCACTTTGACTGGCGGAGACACGTGAACATCTGCCTCCATGTTTGCCTCTTTCGTTCTCCCCTTGCAGTTTTATAAAGCACACGTTGTTTACTAATGTTGTCTGATCCTGCCAGAGGCAGCAAGTGTCCACTATGGACCCATTCCTTCTCAAGCTCAGTCTCCACCTTTCTTTATGAAATGGAACAAAGGATGTAATGAAGTCTTCATCCCTTTTTAGCTCTGATATTTAAGGATGCTGGGATTTTTCTTCTCTTGGCTCTGTGCCTCTATGTCATTGACCACAGAACTAAAAACTCAGTATAAGCTGTAAGTAGAAATGAATTAGAAATTAGATTATACTTAATTGGAAATTAAAGGATAAGCTTTTCTGAAGTGTGGGTTTCCATAGCACCCAGCTGGAGTCGGCCATTCAGACCTCATTTAAAGGACACACATCTGTTCCAAGTTCTTATTTGATTTAATTAAAAATGAATACTACTGATTGTGTTCGTTAGGCAGTCCATATCTCGGGTAGTGGAGCTTTCAGCTTTATTTAATAACACTAGGGATAGATGATGAAATTACTCTTAATATTTCAGTCGGTGGTAGAAGCAGTGAGATCAGGAGAGCTTACTTGAAATTAAAAGCAAAATTGAATCACTTTCAATGAGGAACAAGGCATTTCCCTCACATTTTCTATTTCACAACTCAAGTGCTTTTCAAGTTATGGCTCTCTAAAATGAGAATTCCTCATCTAAAGGATGAAGGGCTGCTCAAGACAAAAGGATAGCAGTCCTTTGACCTAGCACACTCTGTCACCACATGCCTGGAGAGCAACCTTCCTAGTCACTGGGTTGGTGATGGAAAGAGCTTCTTTCAAAGAGAGATGCAGAGCTCTGTACTTTGTGGGGACATTGTGAGTACCCCCACAGACAAACCCATGTGTTTCTCTCTGGAAGGGCTCAAGTAGTATTTTCAAAGCTGATATTTCTGGCCTGACTTTGGTCCCCACTTATGCATTGATTCATTGGTAATACTAAGAAGATGCTTCCTTCTGGTCATCCAGAACACTAAGACAAGGAGCAGCCCTGTCCTGGGAGGCAGCAGCAGACCGAGTGTCCCCACTGCAGAGAAGCCCTTCTCCTTTCTTTCACCAGTGCCCTTTTATCTCTAAGTCATCAGGGGTTTTGTAAAGCATTTTGGCCTCCTACTTGCTTGCCTTGGAACTGTAACGACATTCATGTGTCCACAGTGTCCAGGCAAGGATCTGACAAATGGCCAACTCTACAGAAGGAATGAAATGCCAAGTACTTCATGAAATAGTACTGTGCTCCAAATTGTTTAGGAAGATTTTTTTTTTCCTAAAAGGACACATAGTTAGTTGCATGGGTAGAAGGATGTGAATTGGAAAGAATTGGGGAGGTGATGAATACAATTAAAACCCATTGCATGAAAGTCTCAAAGAATTAATAAAAATTTTAAAGTGAAAAAAAATAATACTGAACTCATAGAGAAGTCTCAATAATTATTTGCTGGTCATTCTTTCAGTAGAAACCTTCTGTGGTAAAGCTGCTTACTTGGTACAGATCTCAGGAGGCTGACTGGCCAACCAATCTAGCTGAAATGGTGATCTCCAGGTTCAATAAAAGAGCGTGTGTAAACAAAGTATGTGAAGAGAATTAGAGGAAGATATTTGAAGTCATTTTCTGGCCTCCACATGTGTGTTCACAGGCAACTGCACCTGTACATGCATGTGTGTACGCACATACACACACAACTCTACCATCTATCTGTCTGTCTATCTATCTATCTATCTATCTATCTATCTATCTATCTATCATCTACTATCATCCATCTATAATCTGTCTGTCTGTCTGTCTGTCTGTCTGTCTGTGTCTATCTCCAAACAGCAGCATTGTTATAGGATCACCCTCAGTGATACAAAGTAAAACAATGAAAAATATGCCAGGAATTAAGAGGTATAACTTAATAATTGGTACACTGTGTATTGAGGGATGGAGAATCATTTAAACTGAGTAGTACTGTACTGTGAACAGCAAAATGTGCAATAGGCATGACAGAACAATGACAATGACATAAAATATATAAAGTCAAACTTATTAGGCATGTAATGAGAGAAACTAAAATTTTGCACATTGTCTATAATACTGTTGAGGATCAATAATCATTTCTTCAAGGACTTTAGTGCAATTTACCAGACTTACCATTGCAGCAGATGTTAAATCATCTTTCTAAAAGGGTTTATGGCAGTAATTTGGTTGGAAGAGATCTGGGGCTTATCTTCAGCCCAGTTTGGGAAACAGAGTAGGTGTTTATTGAGCTTGTGTGCTTCCTGGGACTTTTGGAGATTAAAAGCTGACAGAGGGTGGGGTGGAATGTGAACTTTCATTCTGTGAGAGCTTTTTACAAAGCCAGGCACTGGCCCTGGCCCTTGGTACTGGAGTTTGGAACTCAGTGCCATCAGCACTGAACAGATACAACAGATGTCATCAGAGATTTTGAGGAGCTGAGTTCATTGCTGCATCAATAACCTCTATGTGCACACACATGTGTGCTCAGATACACAAATATATATAGCAAGCTTTGTTCTCTAAAAGACCATAATTTCAATATTAAAATTATTAAATTTATCAAATTTCATCTTAAATCTTAAGATTCAAACTGTGAGCCGGGCAGTGGTGGCGCATGCCTTTAATCCCAGCACTTGGGAAGCAGAAGCAGGCAGATTTCTGAGTTCAAGGCCAGCCTGGTCTACAGAGTGAGTTCCAGGACAGCCAGGGCTACATTAAAAAAAAAAAACCCTGTCTCAAGAAAAGAAAGAAAGAAAGAAAGAAAGAAAGAAAGAAAGAAAGAAAGAAAGAAAGAAAAAAGTAAAAAGAAAAAAAAAAATAAAAAAAACCTGTGATCACTACTCAAGACTCAAGAGTCACATTATTTAACAGTGGGTGAAATTAAGTTACAGATGTGAAAGTCAATAACTCATTTGAATATTATGTGACACTCTCCCAGACCCTTTTGGATAAAAAAGGAGGGATATTATATTTATATAATTGATTGTCATGGTTCATTACAGATTAAATTTTCAAGTGTTATTGGCCCAGGAGAATGATCATAACACAATTTGAAAGTCAAAATTTCACAGGTAACCATTCCAGGCAATGTGACATCAAATAGAGTTATTGGGCAGCAGAGATGTGTATACAGAGACAAGGAAAGGGAAAGCAGTTCCTTGAATTTGGCTGGAGGATGTGTCCTCATGGTGTTGTCAGCTTCTCTCTCTGCTGGTGACATGCACTGACTGTCTAAAATATAATAAAATATTAAAACACCAGCAAAACCATTGGTTTGGGGTTTGGATTAGGTGAGTGAAGAAGGGACGATGCTAAAGAAACTATGTTTTTATTCCTTCATAACACTTAACACTGTAGGAAGAATGATGCCATGAGCTACAGATGCTGGGACCACCATCCTACCCTCCTATCAGCTAAAACAATGGGTTCCACACATGTTTCACAGCACATGGCCATGCCAGGGACCTCCAAGCTTCAAGTGGTAGAAACTCAACTGAAGCTGAGTTGATGCATGGGGTTCTATTTTTCTGCTTCTTCCCTTGTGGTGTCCAGGTGCTGCTGTGCACAAACAGGGAAGGATGGAGCAGAACCGGGTTCCTTGGTTCATGCCTTTCCTTGGTGTGTCTGAGCTCTGGTACACACCCCGCAGAAAGGAAGTGAAGTCCAGAATAGGTGGGTGGGTCAGTAAGACCCCCTTCTGGCAATGAATGCCAGGAAGAGAGGAAGTTTCCTCTGGAGAGCTCAGTGTTATAGCTCTTTAATGTTACAGCTTTTTTAGATGATGACGTTCAATGAAACAGTTCTCTCAGGCAGTATTCAGCTTAATAGCATGTGTACATCACTTTATTCAAGGCAAACCAAGGGTTATATAGTTTGGGGGAAGGGAGTGAGAATACTCAGGGTAGGTATAGATCATTGGCTAAAGACTAAGGTACTGAGATGCCTCATTAGCATGGGGAGGCATTCCAGGAATCTCAGGTGCACTACTATGTGACATTCCTCAGACAGGTCCAGGATTCCCTAGAGAAGAGGAAGCCATTGACAAAGGGAGTCCGCAATTTTTCACTGAGCTCAGGGCTGTTTGGTAATGTCAGACTTCGATCTTAGCAGCAGAATTTCTCAACAGATGTTGACAAAGGTGGAGAGCAGGATATATAGACTCCTGACTGACAAGTCCAGATGCTATCTACAATATATCCAGGTACCAGACAAACTGTCTTGTCCCCACTCATATCTGTTGGCTTCCTTCCTGTACATCCATTTCAGTGTGGTTTGGCACGGCACCAGCAGATGAAGACTTTCATTCTGTAGGCCATATCAGTAGAAAGAACCAGTCTCCTCCCCTGCATTAGTGAAGCCCAGTCTGGAGCCAGGGCTGACTGTAGCACTGGTGCAGCTGGCCCTGTATGGAGGACTTGTGGCTCTCTAAACCAGCTGACGATTCTGCTCTGTCAGATTCATGTGGACTAATATGCTGACCAGATGCTTCCCTGTGGACACCCGCCCAGGTCTCTATGTGTTCCTTCTCGCATGGTGTGGTCAAATTCATACCTAAACAAGCACACGATAACCCCATATATGGCAAAGACCTTCAAGACCACTCTAGGCATCATCAAACCAAGGAAGTCTAATGCACAGAGAACATATAACAGTGGTGTCACTGAGGTTTCATAGGAGCCACACCTGTAATTTACATTTTTCTGTAATCACGTTAAAAAAATAAAAAGCCACTCAAATTCCTATTAACGGCAACATATTCTCTACTGTATCTCCAAAATTGTATTAGTCCACCATATATATACTCAATAGAAACAAGATACTTTCAGTTAGCTGTTGTTTACCCAAGATATGAGTGTCACTATTGTACCTTTAGGACTATCTTGCCATATTGGTTATAGTTCATTGGCATCAGAGCTGGTTAAACTCTTGCTTTCATTCCTTGACAGATTTTTAAAAGACTTTATTGGATTATGAAATCTAGACCCCAAGAAAGAGGCTTCAAGTTAGATCCAGCTTGAATCTTCAGATTATTGTATCTGAAATATGTGGTGTCTTCAGTAATACTTACTTTCAACCTTTCAACCACTGAGAGGCAATTAAGAGCAGCAGCAATGGCATATATATATATATATATATATATATATATATATATGCATATATATATACACAATAACTCCTATATATATATATATATATATATATATATATATATATATATATATGAGTTACTTAGACTCTGCTGACCAACAGCTCAAAGGGAAGTTTACATGTCTGGAACTGGGGTTTTTGTTAGATGGTCTATAGCTTTCGTAAGAAACATTGCCATCCCAAGTGGCATTACTTCATTTAACATATAAATATATACACATGTACACAATCACATGCACATGTTGTATATATGGTTAGGTAAATATAAAATAATACAGTCCCTTGAAGCTTCGTCAATCATCATTGATGTGATTTGTGTCCAACCCCCTTACTTAATAGGAGAGAAATCCTGTCTGGTACTAGAAGCCTAGCCAATTATCCAGGGCCACTAAGGTTAGGGCCTTAGAAGATAACCTACTATGGTCACTTTTACTAGACAGGCTTTGTGGTGATCTGAATGAAAATGATTCCATGGGCTTTTAGGGAGTCACACTATTATGAGGTGTAGCCTTGTTGGAGGAAGTATGGGGTGAGCTTTTAGGTTTCAGAAGCCCAAGCCAGGCCCAGTGGCTCACTTGCTTTTCCTGTTGCCTGTGGCTCCAGATGTATAACTCTCGTCTGCCTCTCCAGTACCATGTCTGCCTGCATGCCATTAAGCTTTTTTGCCATGATGGGAGTACACTAATCTCTGAACTGTAAGCCAGCCTTAATTAGATGTTTTTCTTACTAGAGTTGTTGTAGTCATGGTCTGTCTTCACACCTTAACTAAAGCAGGTATAATTCCTAATTGCATTCTAAAACCTATCCTTATACGTACAGATAAGTATAGTTCTCACCCATCATCTAAGAAGCTCTTTACAGCAAACAGAGGGCATAACAGAAAACCACAATAGATCACTATTTAGAAATGTAACGTATGGATGCCATCCCAAAGGGTATGTTTACAATACAACTTCTCCACCTTAGGCTGTAGGGACATCGTTGAAGAAGGACCAGAAAGACTGTAAGAGCTAGAGGACCAGGAAGTCTGCTGTGAAACTGTGTCTTCTAGAAATGTCTGAGAAGCTACATCCGAGATGCCTCAAAATTACGGCTGCCCAACTAAGACCGTA
Organism: Arvicanthis niloticus; assembly: GCF_011762505.2. Classification (NCBI taxonomy): domain Eukaryota; kingdom Metazoa; phylum Chordata; class Mammalia; order Rodentia; family Muridae; genus Arvicanthis; species Arvicanthis niloticus. The sequence continues at coordinate 55,969,447 of NC_047658.1, forward strand.
ATAATGACAATATCAACAGACAAGCTAATGCAGAAGAAAGAAGTCTTATAGGGTGCTACTCCTAGACAAAGAACTATAGGTAACTGGTGATTGCTGAGGGGAGAACTGCTCTCCCAGTGATAGTCCCCTAACTATTTATCCAATACAAAATAGACAGCTTTGAAACCATATACACACAATGCCCATTAAATAGACTCAGCAGGTTTTACTTATATACTTATGTGTACATCTATATCTACATATATAAAGAGAAATGATAGATAGGTAATATATATATATATATATATATATATATATATAGAGAGAGAGAGAGAGAGAGAGAGAGAGACTTCATATGATAATGCTATAGTGTTAAAACTCCTTTTGAGAAGTAGGATTTTATGTATTTTGCATATTTTGTGATTTTTATATAATGAGCACACAGCTCTTCCAAAATAATGATAAAACATCAAAAAGTATGCAGTGGTCATTTCTGTGGCATACCTTCCTAATTGGCCCTAGGGCTCTAGCTTTGGCATCTGAGCCTGATGTCTTTTTCACTCATCAGAATGAGGATGGATCATTCTGACTTTCCAGATTGGCTTTTAATGTGATGCTGACAGCCTTAGAGGCACACCGGTGCCAGAAGCAAAAGACAAAATAACCTCAGCAAGCTGGACCAACAGCATAAATGTAAGGACAAATGTGCCCATGAGATAATCCACTTCCAAGTGGGTTCAAAAGCTAATTGTTGATTCAGAAATGTAGGTATCATCACCAAGGGTGTGATTCAAAGGAATTGAGGGTTATGCTGCAGTGTCAGCCAAAGAGGGGACAAAATGCTGAAAATGAGTGCTGACACTGTATTAATGGAAGCAGAGTTTCTAGAACCAGGGAACAGATGGCCTTGGTCTTGAGGCAACGATCAGTCCCACCGCTATGGAGGGCACTGCATCACTCCTGATACCTTCTGAGGGGTGTGAGTCAAGTGAAGTCTGCTCAGAAGAAGGTAAGGAAGATGCACTGCAAGAACAATAGAGTTCACATCCCAGGGTCAGAAAACTAGAGGAAATGTAAGGGGCCTTGTGTGTGATGGCAAAGGGTTCCCCTGCCCCTCTTCTCAACAGAAAGAGAAGAAAACAAACCATCCGTGTCACCTTTCACTGCTCATCCAGATGGGCAGGACAATACAATGACAAGGTGCCCCTCAATATATGTGAATTATTACAAATTTCATTTTATTTTTTGGGGGGACCTCTCACTCTGTAGTCCAAGGTGGCCCCCAATTCATGGTAATCCTCATTTCTCAGTCCATAAGTGCTAGTATTACAGATATAAGCCACCACGTCTCTGTTTTTTATGAGTTTTTATTATGAGTTATAATACATGAATTATTTTTATTAAAAATTTAAGTAAACAAAAAAACCCCTATGATCTGAAAAGAATGCAGTATTTTTTCCTCCCTTAAGATGACCCACATCATTAATCACATCAGTAAAAAAATGACAAGGTCCAAAAAATAAAATAAGCATTACAGAACAAAACATAGTGGATTGACATTTTAAAATTTCAACAAAGAGTGACACATCTGTATAATAGTCATCGCAGGACTGAACAGTAACCCTGAAGGTTTTCTTAAACCTTAGCTTCTGCGGAAATTTAAGCTTTGAAAGTGACAGTTCTATTACCACACTGAAGGGCATAATTGAAGAAACTCAAGTCCCATTCCTCTTTGCAGTCATTTTCCTATGCTAATGTCTTTTAAGCTCATTAATCCTTTGAAATGCAGACCCGGATAGCACAAGGAGACATAAACGCATATAGAGTAAAACTCTTGCTCTTAGTAGCTCTCATTCATAGACCTTGTTTCTCTTTCTCCTCATGAAAATGTAGTCATAGCTGGAGGGGCCACCTTATGACCATGAGGTCACCAAATTAACCTTCACATAGATAGAAGGTAATGCGTACACATATATTATTATAACCCACATTAACTGCAACAAGAACTCAGAATGTAGATATATTAGTTAATTACTTTCCTCATTGCTGTGACAAAATACCTGGCCAAATCTACTTATGGAAGGCAGGAGGGAGGGGCCTATCTTGGCTCATTGTTCAAGGGTACTGTCCGTCACAGTGGGGTTGTGTGGCCATAAGAATAGATCTAGCTGGGGCTGAAGTAATGTTATGTGACTCCTCCCATTGCCTCCAGACTCTGAAAATAGAGCTTAAAGCTGGTGCTCAGCTCACTTTCTCCCTTTTCACCTAGTCGAGGCCTTCAGTCTATGGGATGGTGCTCCCCACAGGAAGGCTGGTGTTCCCATCCCAGTAGAACCCCTCTGGTAACATCCTTACAGCTTTATCCAGGGTTTTGTTTCTTAGGTGATTCTAAATCTTGCCAAATAGACAGCCAAGATCAGCCACCCCCGACTCTACCCTTGTCATTTTGACAGGAAAATCATCGCCTTTACTTCATAGCATCCACTCCTGACCCCTAAAGTCTCATGTTCATCTCATAATGCAAAAATGTTTAGTCCATCTGCTAAAGACCAAAAGTGTTAACGGTTCCAGAAGTGTTCAAAAGTGTAAAAGTAAGATCTCTTCCAAGATTCAGGCAATCTCTTTACTGTAGACCTTCAAGTCAAGTTTCTATAAGTTGTAAGCTTCCAGTATACAATGTCACAGATAAATATCACCTTTACAAAAGGAAAGGTTGGGCCCGTAGCAAGGAAATACTGGACCAAAACCAAATCCAGCAGAGAAAGCATATTCTAGCATCTGGAACTCATAATAGAATCATCTGAACTCCAACAGCCTTGAGAAGTCCCGCTCTCCTTCTGTAGCATGCACACTTTGTGTTGGGCTGGTTCCACTCAGTGTATCAACTTACCTCGGTAGGTGTCACCAAGATCCAGCATCTACAATATTCTTGGGTTTCCACTGCAGCCTCATATTTATCTTTGTAGCTTCATGCAATGGCCTCCTGGGGTCTCCTTACAGGAAATAAAGTGCTGCTATAAATTGCCTCGTCTTGACGGTTTTAAGAAATCTTGGTGCGAGTATCCAGTACTCTACAATTCTTTTGAATGTCTGTAAAACCATCACTATGCAAAGGATACCATCAAGTTTTGCTGTCAGCTTGAAATGTGGTTTGGCCTCATTTAGCCATAGCCAAAATGGCCTCTGTGCATTATAGCAGTTCTGTAATGTGTAAATATGGCTTCCGTAAACAGTTATTTTTAAGTGGGGAACCCCCTCAGTGGCATTTTCAGCTTAGGCTCTTTCTTTCAGTGAATTTGCATTTTCACAGTCTGGAGCTGTGGATGGATGGGTCTCACCCCCAGAGTACTTTTCCCATTGTCTCAGTGTATGCAGGAGATCTCTTTATGATGATGTTAATTTTTTTTTTTTAGCAATCACAGCCACTTCCTCCACATCAGCCCAAGCTGCAAATTTAAATACCTTTCTGTACAACTGGTCCATTTTTCATATCTTTCTGCTGTGCTTCCTGCTACCTCCCTTACTGTAGACCCGGATGAGATTAGCAAGCAGTAACGAAAATACAGCCCGAATGCTATCCTCCCTGGAACTTCCACCACTGAACTAATTACTCCATTACCTCTGAGTTCAGCCTAAAGACATGGACACGATTAAGGAAGATTCCTTGTCAGAACATGACCCAAGTGTCCACTAGCCCTGTTCCCAGTAGAGTTCCTGCTCCCTTTGAAAAGTCTCCCCTTAGTAGTGTCACAAGTTGGTCTTCTAAACTCCCTGCAGAAGGTCCATTAGTATGCTTACAACAGTCTCAGGCTTCTCTAGCCCACAGCTCCAAACCCCTCCACATTCATCCTGCAAACCAATTCTGAAGGCCTAACGACTGCATGCTGAGGTTTGTTCCAGCAACTGCCTCTGAACCTATTTTCTGCGTCAACTACTTGTCTGGTTGCTGGGACAAAATGCTTGACAAGAGCAACTTAAAGAAGGCACTGAACTGTAGTTGTGTTTGGGGCTTATGGTTTGAGATTACAGTCTGTTGTGATAGGGAAGGCAAGGTGACAGTGACAAGAATAGCTGCAGCCTGAGCATGAACTGACCACTCTGTGTCTGCAGTCCAGGAGCAGGGAGGGAGAAATACTGGTGCATGGCTGGGTTCCTCCTCCATTCCTCTCTGTTCAGACTCAGAATCCAGTACATGGAAAGGTACCACCCCGACTCAAGGTGGGTCTTCCTTCCCAGTTAAACTTCTCTAGAAACATGTCGAAGGCACGCCTGAAGGGATGTGCTGTCTGGGCAGGGATCCATCCTGTCAAGTTGACGACTGAGCGCTCAGTGGTCTGAAGGAGGAAGGAAGTCTTCACTGACTGTAGAATTTCCAGTTCAGGATGTCAATAAGGAGCCCACCAATTTTGTTGTAGTTTTAAACTAAATTTCTAATTTTTTTTCTCTTGCAGTTGTGAGGAATAAAAACCAAGGCTTCAGCTGGGCAGTGGTGGCACACACCTTTAATCCCAGCACTGAGGAGGCAGAGACAGGTAGATTTCTGAATTACACGCCAGTCTGGTCTACAAAGCCAGTTCCATGACAGTTAGGGCTACACAGAGAAACCCTGTCTCCAAAAAACCAAAACAAACAAAACCCCCAAAGCTTTGACAAGCTAGGCTAGCATTCTACCACTGAGATGTTTTCCCAACCATAGGACAAATATCAGTTTTAAGATTTACACAGATGGTATGTTTCTATTGCCTGCCTGGGATGGGGGTAGGAGGCAGAGTTCATCTACCTCTCTAACTTAGAAGTGCCCCTGAAAGGGACCAGCACTTGAGAAACTCCACACTCTTTGAAAGAAAGATTGACATTGTGGAATGTATTTTTCACTTCATTCAGCAGTTTCAGTTCAGAGAATTCTTAGCAGGAATAGCCTGGCATTTGTAGGACATAACTCATGCAGCAAATCACTCACTGTGACTCTACGTTGTAATGTCAAAGGAACAAAAATGACTCAAATGCTCAACAAACAGAAACAGGTTAAAATTTTTTGAAACACTGGTGCACACAGATTTAATGGAATCCTCTGCCACCAGGGAAGGAAAATAAATCTCTCTTCTCGATGAGTTAGAATTAACAAGTACAGGAAGCCACAAATATAGCTCTCTGTCCTAGTTTGCTTTTTGTTGCTGTGATAAAAAACCATGACCAAATTGCAGCTTGGGGAGGGAAGGTTTATTTCATCATATACTTCCTTGTTACAGTACATTATTGAAGGAAGTCAGGGTGAGGACTAAAAGCAGAAACCTGGAATCAGAAACTGAAGCAGAAGCCACGGAGGAATGCTGCTTTACTGGCTTGCTCAGCCTGCTTTCTTAAACAACACAGGATGCCCTGCTCAGGGGTGGCACTGCCCACAGTGGTCTGGCCTTCCCTCTCCAATCATTAATAAAGAAAATTCTCCTGCAGTCTTGCCTACAAGTCAACTTGATGGAGACAATTCATTAGCTGAGGTTTGTTCTTTTTCCAAATAACTCAGTTCACGTCAAGTTGAAAAACAGAAAGAAAAAAACAAAAACAGTATACTAGCATTTCATATATAAAATGGAGACTATGAACTTAAATTTATATTTAGATATGCTTGCATTCTGAACATATATGTGATAAATTAACCAAAACAGGTGTGGGAGTCAGGAGAAAAATAGAATGGATTTAGTAAAAAGATAAATAGATAAACTGATGGATTGGAGGATACCTTAGAAATCTCTAAAGTAAGTTTTGTTTTTAATAGGTGATGGATGAAGAAAACACAGAAATAGGAGGTGTAGTGCTTCTCATTCTAATGAGAATGTGATCTGTTGCTAAAGGATAGGCTCATTCTGAAGCTGTTACTCATTTCCTCCCCAATCTTCTCTATTGTCAGTGCTTTCGTAGTACCACTTGCCAAGGTTCTAATACTTCATCATCTCCAGAAATCTCCTTTCTGTATCTTAGGCAAAGATCACTTTCAGTCATGAGGAAAGAAACACCCATGTGGACAGGATATGGTCCTTCCCAGTGCCTGCTGCCCTCACTTGCCTTCCTTTTCCTCTTTGCAGCCTTTGAAGGTCATGCCAATTCTCATCCTGTACACACACACACACACACACACACACACACACACACACACACACACACACATTCAAATAAGATGCAGTTAATCTCAGCTGAAATACCCAAGGGACAGCAATGGAAACATCAGTGTGACTGAGTTGTGCAGCACAATTAATGATCAATGGAGGACTGCATGCCACACTGGGCTAAGGAAAATGATTCCAGTACGGTGAGAAGCAATTTTTGACATCAATGAGTGGAGACTAAGTTTTCACAAACATTCCCCACACTTTCAACATATGCTGATCTCATTGGAACTAACTTGCTGGGAATCAAATTGCTGCCACTATTGAGTTTCTTTAATTGCCCACGTACTGCAAGATCTCCCTTCTATTCAGGATTCATTTTAAACTGCTCAAATCTCAGTTTGGGTGATTTTTTTCTAGTTCTATCCATTTACCTGCACATTTCATAATGCTATCTTTTTAACAGCTGAGTAATACTTCATTGTGCAAATGTAGCACATTTTCTTTATCCATTCTTCTGTTGAGGGAAATTTATCTTATTCCAGTTTCCGGCTATTATGAACAGAGCAGCAATGAAGATGTTTTATCAAGTGTCCTTGTAGTATACGTGCAAGAGTGGTATAGCTGGACCTTGAGGTAGATTGATAGAAACCTTTTTGAGGAACCATCATATTGACTTCCATAGTGGTGTACAAGTCTACACTCCCACAGCAATGGAGGAACATCCTCCTTATTGCACACTCTTGCCAGAACAATTTGTCATTTGAGTTATTGCGTGCAGCCATTCTGACAGGTGTATTATAGAATGTCAGTGTAATTTTAATGTGTATTTACCTGATGGATAAGGATGTCGAACATTTCTTTAAATGTTCATTTGAGCTTCCTTTATGAAAAACTGTTTAGATCTGTATACCACTTTTAATTTTTCTCTCAAAGAATACATTGTGACTGAAGTTTTCCCTCCATTCACTCTTCCTAGTTCCCCTCCCCATTTCCCTTCTCCCTCAGATCCACTCTACCTCTGTTTCCCTTCATCAAAGAGCAGGCTTCCTGGGGATATCAACAAAGGACAGCAGAACAAGTTACAGTAAGAATAGGCATAAATCCTTATATCAGGGCTAGGCATATCCAGTAGGAGGAAAAGGGTCCAAAGGGCAGGCAAAAATATTCAAAGATACCCCCACTCCCACTATTAGGAGTCCCACAAAACACGGAGTTAACAACCACAACATATTTGCAGAGGATCTAGTAAAGACCAATGCAGGCTCTGTGATTGCTACCCCAGTCTCTGTGAGCCTCTATGAGCCCTGCTTAGTTGTTTCTGTGGGCTGTGTTCTCCTAATCTTGAAGCCTTTAGCTCCTACAATCCTTCCTCCCTGTCTTCTGCAGGGTTCTCCAAGCTCCCAGAGAAAGGGCATCACTGAGATCTCCAGTTGGGGCTCTCTCTCTGACTAATGTTTGGCTCTGGTTCTCTGTATCTGCTTCCCTCAGCGCCCCTAGGAAGCTTCTCTAGTGATGGTTGGGCTAGACACAGATCTATGAGCATAACAACATCATTAGGAATCATTTTTATTGTTGTTTTTCGTTCCTCAGCCCATGGACTGTCCAGCCTTTGGTAACCCAGACTCAAAAAGATAAATATGGTCAGTGACTTATCCAGTCATCATCAAAGAGGCTTCCTCCAATAGTAAATGAGAGCCAATGCAGAGACCCACAGCCGCACGTTACTTGAGAAAGAGTCTAAATGGGAGATCCCCATCAAATCCCTCCCCCACAGAGCTCAGGGAATCCCACAGAAGTAGAGGCAGAAAGAATGTAAGAGCCAGAGGAGATGAAAGACACCAGGGGAACATGCCCCTCTGAATCATCTAAGCCAAGTGCAGGTGAACTCGTAGACACTGAAGCAGTAAGCACAGGGCTTACATTGGTTCGCACCACATTCTCTGGGAACATTTTTAGCTTTCAGCTTAGTATTTTTATGGAACTTCTGAGTGCAAGAATCAGTGGGTCTTTGATTCTTGTACCTGCTCTTGGGGCTTTCCCCCTCCTTTTGAGTTGCCTTGTCCAACTCTTTGCTTTATCTTATTATATTTTATTTTTTTTCATATTTGGTTGTTTGGAACAAGTCTGGCTGTGTCCTACTCAAATCTTTTATTTTAAGAAGCTGCCGGCTGGGTAGATTTGATGGCTGGCTTTGCCTGGGATGCTTGCTGACCGTGTACATTGCCATGCATATCCTTGCGCGTCTTTGGCTACATACTTTCTTAATACCTCTACGTTCACACATTGCTTATCCCTTCCCCAGCGGGCTCTCTCTGGCTTTTTTCTTCTTGATAACCTGTTAAAGGCTAAAGTTCCCTTCAAGTCTTTCTCATTCCCCTTCCCCTGCTCCTCCCTGCACTCATTGTCTACTCTTGTCTATACAGCAGTGGTCCCTAAGCCTCCTCTCTACTGAATTTCTAACTTACTTCTGCAATTGCCAACTTTACTTGCCCTTTTCTTTGGAGATTACACAGATATCTGAAGCTTAACACACCCAAACTTGAGCTCAAAACCTCCACCTGCACCATCATCTCTCTTCCCAGTGTCAATATATCACACCACTGGGAACCTGAGATTGAACATCCACCTTTGCCATAATACCATACTATGTATCTCATTATTTACCATGATTTAGCCATTCTACTTTCTAGACCTAATACATATCTGCTGAATAAATAATTGAAAGTTGTGTGCTTTGATTTGCATATATAACATACCTTCCTTATCCAAATCCTCATATTTTGTCAGATAACTTCATGTATAACTTGAATGATAATAAAGTGATAAAAACACCATCAAAGAAAAGCTGATTGGAAATAAGAGACAGTTTAGAGTATGATAGTATTGACAACAAATTGGGATTATATGAACCCTATAGCCTATGAAAAAGGCTTCATTTAGAACACAAAGGATGCACTCTGTCCCCTGAGCTTCATTTCCAGCCAATGAATCTACCTGCTTTCTCAGAGGCCTGCTGACATCAGGCACACCAGGTAAGAATTCCCCCAATCCCCTGCCTGCCAAGTCCCCCTAAGCACACCCAACACCAATAAATTGCACCTATTCTCTGTACTCCATTTTCTAGCCCACTTTAGCACAAGGGACCCCAGGCCAAGTTGGTACTAGGGAGCCCAGATGCAAGGTTAGTGCCTCAACCCCAGAGGCAAACCTGCAGAGACACCCTACTTGACCTATAGACTCTCTGGTCACCAGAACCCTAAGCCACTCAGGCCAGAAGACAGAGAGGAAACAGAAACCAAGTCAAAAAATGAGAGCAATTTGGGCAACACTGTGAGACTTTGTCTCAAGGCTTTTCTTAAAAAGAAAATGTTACAAGTATTTAGTATTTAAAGAGCATTCAAAATAAAATGTATAAGGATATTGTTACGTAAAGTGAATAAATAAAATATTAAAAAGCATAAAAAGTACCTGTCAAACAAAGACAGACTCAGAAATCAGCATAAATAACCAGATGAACAAAAGAAAAATACCATATCTCTGTGTCTGTAGTTAACTTCATTAGATTGGAGTTTTCCTACTAGTGTCTTCTGTAGGGCTAAACCCAGAAGCCTAAAGACCAGTGTAAGAATGAAATCAACTAGAGCCAGGGCAATATGGTACCACCAGAACCCAGCTATCCTACAAGCCTTGGATATTTTAACATAGCAGAAGCACAAGAAAAACGGCCTTAAATCCAATCATATGGTGATGATAGAAGCTTTTAAAGAAGAAATAAATGAATTCCCTAAAGAAATAAAGGAAAATACAATCAAACATGTAAAGGAGATGAGTAAAACTGTTGAAGACTTGAAATGGAAATAGAAGCAATAATGAAAACACAAATGCATAGAATCCTGGAGATGGAAAACCTAGGAAAAGGACCAGAAGCTACAGGCACAAGCATCACCCACAGAATACAAGATATGAAAGAATCGCAGGCAAAGAAGATACAATTGAACAAAGTGATACATCAGTCAAAGAAAATGTTAAATCTAAAAAGTTTCTGGCACAGAACATCCAGGAAATCTGGGAAAATATGAAAATACCAAACCTAAGAATTGTAGGAATAAAAGAAGAAGAAAATTCCAAGTTCAAAGGTCCGGAAAATATTTAAATATTTTCAACAAAGTCATAGGAGAAAACTTCTCTAACCTAAAGAAGGATATGGCTCTAAGCATACATGAAGCTTACCAAATAGATTCTACCAAAAAAGAAAATCTTCCCACCACATAGTAATCAAAACACTAACTATACAGAAAAAAGAAAAAAAAATAATAAAAGCTGCAAGGGAAAAAGACCAAGTAACATATAAGTGTATACTTATTACAATTACACATGACTTCTCAACAGAGACCCTAAAAGTCAGAAGGGCAAATGTCTTGAAGTCTCTGAGAATCCAGAAAAACTTCCAGTTACCATAGATAAAGAAAACAAGATATTCCATGAAAAAAAACCCTAAGTTTAAACAATATGTATCCACAAATAATCCCTACAGAAGATACTAGCAGAAAAACTCCAACCCAAGGAGGTTAACTACACTACAGAGACAGAGAAGTAGTTTTCTTTTGTCTATAAAAGTCATAATAGAATGCCATAAGAGATCATATATAAAAGGAATATTGATGTAATGCAAGTAAATGGTTGGCTTGAGGTGTCAACTGGATTAAGAAATACTAGATATTTGGAATTTCGAGGATTATTCTCAGGGCTTCAGTAGGCATCAAGCCTGTCCTGTCTACTGAGAAGGAAAGGCTGATCAGGACTATGAGAGAATTTCCAGAAGAGACAGCCATGTGGCTTAGTGAACTGAGAGGAAATGGTCCATTCTCAGTGTGGGTGGCTCCATCCAATCATGGGAGCCAGGAGAAATAGAAAGGTGTAGGAAAGGTAAAGCCATGTTTTGTTTTGTTTTGTTTTTCCTATCCTTAAAGTCTGAATTCATCTTCTCTGGTCTTTGGATCCCAAAACACCAGTATCTTCCCTATCTACCTGAGCTGGCATCTTTCAACCTCAGACTTAGACATACACTATCAACTTTCCAGGTCTTGACGGTTCCATACTGGACTAAGCTAGAGGAGAGCCACTCCCTGGTTCTTCAGCTGCAGATGGCCTGTGGTAGACACATTAATTTTCTCATTGCTGTGACATGAGAGAAGAAACTTAAGAGAGGAAAGATTTATTTTGTTCCTGCTCTGAGAGTATACAATCTATCATAGCAGGGTAGGAGTGGCAGCCGGGGTTCTTCTTGTAGCAGTGAGAGCTTGTGGTTCAGCTTCTTATGTCAGCCAGTCATAAAATAGAGAGCCCAGTTCAGAAGGGACACCCCTAGGGACCTACTTCCTCTAACTAGTCCCTACCTTTTAAAGATTCTAAAGTCTCTAATTAGAAAATAACATTGAAACACATGAACATGGAGGACACTTCATAACTAAACCTAACAGTTTACTTCCGTAACAAATCCTCTTCCCTCCTTTCCCTCTTCCACCCTCTCTTACTCCCCCTCCTCCTTTTTCTTCCCCATTCTGTGTGTGTCTGTCTCTTTCTCTTTCTCTGTCTCTGTTTCTGTCTCTGTCTCTTTCTCTCTCTCCTCCCTCCCTCCCCCTATTATATATATATACGTATATACGTATATATACATATATGTATACACACACACACACACACACACACACACACACACACACACACATATATATATATATATATTATACATGTTCTCTCTAGGGTATCCTGACTAAACATGAAGGGCAAGTCTATCCTTGACTCTGTGCCTTTGATCAGTCACTTTTCCACTGTAAACACACATCTATTAAGGAGCTATACGGCTCCCTCCCAGGTACCTGCAATGTTCTTCTATGTGTCTATGTTTTCCTTCTGTAGTGTGCTCCTCTGGGTAAATACTCCAGCTTTCTTATTTTAACCCACCCTTTTTCCATATTCACATAAGACTGTTTGCACAAATATTTAGAGAAGAACAAATCAAAAACTCTAAACCATTCTATAACCTCTCTGTGTCTTTATCCCAACGAGCTTTCTGAGCACTCTGCTGAGGTCCTAGGATGGGGACCATATATCCATGGCACTCTTGAAGCAGGAGGGTGTCAGACCATCCCAAGAACTGCCTCAGGAATTAAGTGTTCACTTGCCCTTTGGCTATTTGTATGAAGCCCAGTGACCCAGGTTACGATGCACAGGACTGTGGGAAAGTTTTAGAGAAGGGACCTGCCTCACAGAGGCACAAAGAAGACCCTTCCTCATATAGCAGAAAAGGCTAGAAGAGGTTCCCTATGGCCCCTTGCTGAGAAGTAGGAGAACATAATAAAACAAGTTTTCAGCTTGTCAGTAGAAACCAGGTATTCAGAACGCTTGATTGTGAGAAAGGCAGTATAGGAAAAGGCACTTATGAAGCCAGCAGTTGCTTACAGGATCCTTGCAATCCAGTAGCCAGGGCCAGCTCGGCATCTCTATCTTGTGGTGGAAAGAATTTACAAATCATCCCCTAAGAAGTTTCAGGGACACATCCACATTGTCACTGTGTGAGAGGTGCTCCAGGTGCTGGAGCTTTGATAGAGACTGTGAGTCTGTAAACTCATCAGGAAGTTGAACATGTCCCGTTAGGGACAACTTGTCTAAGATGGGGGAGGGCCTTCTGTTTATATAGGTTGCCGAGGTTAGTAGAATTGAATGTAGGGTTAGGACAAGGGGCATCCAAACACCCCTTGTCCCCAGAATGCAGCAATGGTACCTAATGGCATGCTCATCATGAGTGGCAAGTAATTCAAGATATTACTAAAATACTGAGCAACAAAAATGGCCTCCCCATACCCAAAATCACTGGGTGCCCCACTCACATGTGGGCTCTAGAGTGTATATGTTGAGGCCTGATTTGTTCAGGATACAGGAAACTTCCTTGTTTATATATACTGGGTCTTTACTGTCATAGACGTCACACTTGTTCTGAGAGCAGCACTATCTAGAGCAAAGATCACAGCCTTTCACCAAAAGACAACATAGACCAGTGAACTGTCATTCTTCCCACAGGAAGACAACCCTGTGAGACAAGTTTTCTTTCATAGTCTCCTTTTAAAAAAGATGGGTATGTGTCCATGCACATGTATGTACTTAATGCATGTACTGTGAAAGGGGCTTATTCCTGTTTGTGCCTGGAGAGGCTAAAGAGGGATGCTAGACATTACTCCCATCAGTCTCTTGAGACAAGGTCTCTCACTGAGCTTGGAGTTCGCTGTTTTTCTGCTAAGCTGTCTGGCTCTAGCAATTCTCCTGTTTCTAGGCCCTCACACCCAGCACTGGGTTACAGGCATGTAGAGCCATGCCCAGAATTTTACACAGGCACTGGAGACTCATAGTCAGATTCCCAAGCTTGCACAGCAGGTGCCCCTAGCCACGGAGCCTCTCCTCAGCCCTCACAACCCCACTTTAATGATTCCACATTCTTTGCTCAGGTAGATCTATCACTGAATGTGATCATCATTTTATTGCTGTCTGGTAGCTCACTCCATGGAAACTCTTGTAGTTACATCTTTGAACACATCCCTGGGAAAACGAACGATTCCTCCAAGAAAAACGGCGTCAAATGGTGTGCATGTGAGCACATTTCAGAGGCAGATTTCCTCTCAGAAATCAAGTTTCCCATGTCTGACCACTGCTGAAGAAGGCCAGTGCCCTGAGGCCTCACCAAGCCTCGGTACCTTTCCATTGGTGTTTTGCTGCTTAAGTTCATATTTTCAGGAAGTTTATGCATGCCCTCTTAGTTTAGACCATTGAAATATCTGTTTTTGTAGTGTATGTTCATGGATGTACAGATATGAGTGTGTGTGTGTAAATGTGGGTGGTATTTGGCTGAAGCTCGGCCCTTACTGTCATCACTAGATAGCATCCTTCCCCTCTCTGTCTTTCCTTTTCTTTGTTCAGAGTCTCTTAGAGGGACCTGGAGCTTATTGGTTTAACTAGGCTGCCTAGTCAGTGAGCTCTAGGCATCCACTTGTTTCAGCCCAAAGATACAATACTATACTCCCAAAGGTATGATACTATACATGATTTTAATGTGGGTGCTGGGGATCAAATTCAGTGCTTGCATTGCAGCCGCTTTACTAACTGAGCCATGCTGATTTTATTGGGGGAGGATTATCATACCCCTGTTGATCCTAAAATGTTCTTCATAAACTGAAGATATTATTTCTTTATTTCAATGCACTGCAAATATGTCTTCCAGTGGGAGTGGGTGTGAAATAGTGGAAGCTCTGGGGTTGTATAAACCATGTCATTCCTTTATTTTCCACACGGTGCATGTAATTGTTACCCTTCTGCGGTGCTGTCAAGGCTCTGGTGGGGAAAGTGGACTTGCAGGTCAGTGCCACATAAGTCACACACAGCAAGCATCCTTTCCCATGAGCCTCATGGAAAAATTCATTTTAACATGTAAATATTTCATCCACCTAAAATTACTATTTATTAATCACATATGTATATGCATGCATATATATATCTCAAAAGGCTCTCACTTTGTTTGAAATTAATTTTATTTTATTCACTGCTGGGAAATGCCATCGCTATCAAATATTAATTTTGTTAAGACATTTAGTGTCTTTCCCATCTCTCTGCCTGCTCCTGAACCATAGCCAACTATTTTAATTATCATGAGTTTCAATAAATACCTACAGCATAAGCCTTGCCATTATTATTTTTATTTCCTCAAAAATACCTTGACTCTTTTTGGACGTCTATTATTTCAAGTGAATTTAGGTTCAATTTGACAAGTTCTGAAAATAATCTGTTTTTTTTAAAATTAGAATCATTACATTTTATTTATAATTAGTTTGGGAAGAGCTCATATCTTGGTAATTACTGCCATTGCCTGGATGTATCTCTTCAATTACTCCAACCCGGTTTTTATGTGGTTTGGGAAATAGGAAAGGAACATTTATGAAGATGAAGACACAGATTCTTGTTAAGTTTCCCCTCTGCATTCTATAAATTGTACTGCTATTGCTTGTAGAGTCTGCTGTTTTTTTCTATTTGCTTATTGCAAGCAAATATATGGCTTTTAATATCTACATAGTTTTTCTTGTCCTTTCTCGTGGTTATGCTTTTTGTCTTATGTTTTCTTGTTTGAGTGATGGAAAACTCCAAGAACCAGAATTGATAAAGGCCATCCTTTTGTTTCTGGATCTGGGGGTGAGCCATTGCACACTGGTGGTCATTTAAAAAGTTGCTCCACAAATGTTGTGTTTGTTTGCTTGTATGTTCGTGCACTACATGCATGCTTACTTGCATGCCTACTTCTGCCCTTGGAGGTCAGAAGATGGAATTAGATCATCTGAAACTGTAGTTACAGATGGTCATGAGCAGCCAAATGGGTACTGGGGACCAAACTCATGTCCTCTGAAGAGCTTCAAGTGCTTTTAACCACTGAACCATCTCTCTGGCCCCTGGAGCATCTTCTTTAACCCGTTTGTCCACCTCTGGCTGGCTCTCAGAATGGAGATAACATTGAACGAACCCTAAATTCAGAGTGCAGAGACCAGCTCCCCATCTCAGATGCATTCCCTGTGTTGCCCACATTCCCTGAACTCTGTTCCACATCAGGACACTGAAGACACTGGCTACAGAACTATGGCAAAAAAGAATACTGTGACACAGGTCACCAGCAGGAACAGCATCCATGAGCTAGGGACAGCCCAGTTCTCTGGCCAGTTGTGAAATGGCTGTATTCTCTCATGTGGACACAGAAACAGTGGAAGGTGGGAAGAACTTGCTCCTTTTGTGGGGCTTGCAAAAAGAAAGCCCACATGTATGTCTTTCAGTTCTGCTCCAAGCTGGTGTAACTTAGTCTTCCACACTTCCCTTCTGCATTTTGTAATGTCTCGGCTAATATCTCCAAACCCCAGGACATATCCAGATGCACTCTAACCTATCTAGGATTATGTTCTCATAAACCCATCTTAACTTGAAAGGTTAAAAGAAAAGTGCATTCAGTATACTAATCCCCCTGATCGCCTCACTTCAAAGATGGACATATGATGTGGGACCCTTTTCATGACATGACTTGCTGGGAGCTATAGCTTCTGGTACTGCCCAACATCTCAGTAGAGGGTTGTTTCAAATACTTCTAGCCAGGTAAAGGAAAAATTAAAACTGGGTTCTACAACCTCTGTGCCACTTGTAAACCATCATAATGTCAAACATTTGCAAGTCCAGGTCTCCTATGAACTGTCTCTCTAGCTTGTCGCCTCCTGCTTCTCTGTTCTCTATGCCACTCTGATTTCTGCAGAAGGTCAGTTGATTAATATATTCATTTAACAGAATGAATAATAAGAGTATTATGTTCTCTCCTAGGACTTAAGATTTAGCCAGTCACAGGTCTTTTCCCTAGTTAATGGTAACAAGCACAGGTGTCTGTTGTATCAAGCAGGCTTTAAGTCCTATCAGAAAGTGGTTGGCTACTCCCATAATATATTTGTAACTATTACACTAGTAGGCATATATGTGGACTTCTTGTAAAAACATAGGTTTTACATAAAAAACATAGGCTCAAACCTCAGGTCCTTGATCTCGTGCCACAAATACTTTACTAACTGAAGCATCTCTCCAGCACCACATCACATCTACTTTTTAAATTATGTATGGTCCTTCCCTTGTCTCCAAACAGCCTCACAGTCACTACATTTCAGTTCCCACTAGGCTCATCCAAATCCTTCAGTCCCTCAAGGTCTAGTGTAAATGAAAGACTTTGCAATCTCATGAGGGAATCCTCCCACATCCCCAGAAGTGTCTTCAACCGGTGTTTTGTTTTACATGTCTTATTTACTTCATTCCTTGAGGTTATTTGCAAGTATGGCTTCCCATCCATTCAGTTATTCTTATATTCTATCTAGTCCTGTGCCTATAGGTATTACACATCCATCACCAAAGCTGCATCAGATCCACTTCTCAGATGTTCATTTGAGTCAGACAAGCAGAGGCAGGTCCTGTCTTTCTATGTGTGGTTGCTCAGGAATATGTCACATGGTTTGTGAGGGGGAAGCTGCCTCAGGCCCTCAGCTGACTCAGGATGATGGCAAAATATCAACAAGGTACGTGTGGTCCACCCCAGCATGGCACTGCTCTCCCTAAGCCAAGAAGCTATGAGTAAAAGGGGGTTCCTGCACTGCATGGTTGAGGCCACTGATTGTTACTGTTTTCCATGTAATAATTATCTACTACACCTCAAAACTTAGTAACCTACAGCAAGGTTCTAAATATTTCTCATACTGCCAGGAGCTGGCTGGGCTCAGTGTGGTGTTCATAACTGCATTCATCAGGTTTGATGAAGAAACAAACCCAGTCTGTCTGCAAGAAGTCATCATTTAGCAGTCTCTTCTGAGCTTCTATATGTGGAGGCTAGATCTCAA
Organism: Arvicanthis niloticus; assembly: GCF_011762505.2. Lineage (NCBI taxonomy): Eukaryota > Metazoa > Chordata > Mammalia > Rodentia > Muridae > Arvicanthis > Arvicanthis niloticus. The sequence continues at coordinate 55,986,983 of NC_047658.1, forward strand.
AAATAGTGACAGAAGAAAGCTGATAGCATTATTAAGAATTAGGCCCAGAAATAGCACCCAGATTTACTGGTTAAAATGTATCAGAATCCAGGAGCAGCAGGGTATGTTGACAGAAGCCTTGCCATCATGGTGACTCCATGAGCAAAGTTATAGTAACAGCCTAAATCTTTTGCAGAGGGCAAAATATACCTATTAATTCATATTACTGAAAGCAATTTTACTAATGTGTTCATTGTAGACATGTATTTTGAATAGAATATCTTTCTATTCTAACTTCTGTTGTGATATTTTTGGCAATTCTGAAATTTTGGTTTTTTTAAAAACAGAAATAAGAATAGGTTTTTGTTTTAATCCCAGGTGTGGAGATATGGGGCTGCTTTGGACTGTCTGCAGCAGGTGATTATGATTTGCATTGTACTCTAGCAGAGGTGTGGCTTTGCCAGCTTTAGGTAGTTTCTGCAATCGTGTGAAGTTTGGAATTCTGGAAACTTTTCAAAGGGTATATAAATGCTAGGGCCCCAAGATGCAGGGTGGGTGGTTGTTGGTCATTCAGGGGATTGGTTACAGTTTGTTAGTAATCAGGCTCAAAGAAGAAACAAGAAGAAAGAAATTAGATTTAGACATCTCTCTCTATATTTCTCTCTCCAGTATCTACTTTGTATCTATCTTTGTATCTACTCTCTACACAACAAACCACATTAGAATAAACAGCAAGATCACACCGTGGTACTCCTTTCTTGGACTCTGTGAACTTGAAGTCAGGGTATCCACAGCAATAAAAAGAGAGGGTTTCTCGAATGTCTAGTGATAGGAGGTGAAACTAGGGAAATAAAGGGTGGGAAAAAGAAGAGCAAACACAAAGTAGCAAACTCTAGTTACAAACATCCATTTTCCTGAGGAACTAGAAGGGATATTCTAGTGGTTTTACTTTACATATATAAATACATACAATTATATACATACAATATATACAAGTATCTGTGTGTATGTATGTAGTATGTATGTATGTATGTATGTGAGCTGATACCTTGTGGAGAGACATTTTAAGATAGATCTTAGAGAAGTCGTTTATAAACACTGTGACATGCTGCAGTAAAAGGCATTTTTTTCTCCCATTCCTAGACAAACTGAAGACCTGAAATCAATAGTTCTCAAAATTTCTTTTAAGATATCAACATTTCAGGCCCTGACCAAGCTCCATAGATCTCTATCCAGTTTGTTTGACTATTTTTTATGGTGGTTAAAAGATAAAAAGGAAATTTATCATTCTTACCATTTATCATTCTTACCATTTACAAGCAGATAGTCTTGCCATGTTAAATATGGTTCTGTCATTGTGCATGCATCTCCAGAACTCTTTCATGTTGTTAAACTGAATCTCTGCATCCCATAACAAAAAAGCCTCATCCCTGGCTCCCAGAAGTCTCTGAACTTGGTGACAACAGGCAGCTCACATGAGCTGTATTTATTTATGGTATTTACTCTTTTGTGAGTAGCTCACCGCATCTTCATAGTTCATTGTTGATGTGACTCTTGTGAGATTTTTCTTCATGTTGATCTGAGTGGTGGTCACAGGTGAAGGATGCTCCACAGACTTGATAGAACATAATATTTGTTCATCCTCCCCTGATGGATTCCTGGGCCATGCTCACTTTTGGCTGATGTTAATATGCACCTCTGCTCACAGGTATGCGCATATCAGCCTGTTTGGTTTTGATGGGCTCTCTAAGCACCCTTCTTTTTCTCTTCTCCTTTTCATAACTCTGTATCCATACTTTATGTTCATATATTCATTCCTAAGCACACTGACCAGGCCAACTGACTGGCTGTGATCATCAGCATATGTCATGCAGGGAAGGGCCAGCTTTGATGCTCTACAGGGAGATGAGTGATTCTACCCTCTACACAACAGACCACATTAGAATAAACAGCAAGATCACACCTTGGTTCTCTCTTGGGCTCCGTAAACTTGAAGTCAGGTGTCCACAGCAAGAGTGAGAAAGGGTTTCCAATCCAGATGGTTGGAGTGCTAGGAATCTGTGCTGTTGAGGCCTCTTACATGCTTCTAAATGATTCAGCTTCATCTTCGAACATCTAAGGCATGTAACCGCTGATGTTTATGCCCCTGGCTGGCTCAGGTCATTTTATAGGCATCTGTGGTATGGTGCTCCATTAAACATGAAAGATAAAGGGAAAGCTGACTGGAGAAGATGCCCCTGGGACAAGAACCCAGTGTCAGAGGGAACTGATCATTGTACCTGTGATTCCAGCAATGATGGAGTCCTGCTAATCCAATCAAATAGGCATAGCTCACTCTGCAGACCAGGAGATGGTACAGATCACTAAAACTGGGTATTTTAATTGAGTATTTCTTATACTCTCAGTCGGACATGAAGATGCAAAGATAAAACTGTAGAAGATAGAGCTTCTGGTTTCATTCCCTTGGGAAAAAAACACAACAATGGAGTTAAAGAGTCTACAAGGTTGGCCTTTCCCTCAAAGGGGGCAGTGAGCAGGATATAAAGTGGAAAAATTATTCATGTATAATAATTAGATAATTATACACTTAAAAAGAGTCTACAACAAAGTGTGGGACAGAAACTGAAGAAGGGGCTGTCTGGAGACCATTCCACCTGGGTATCCATCCCCATGTGCAGTCACCAAAGGTAGACACTTATGTGGATGTCAGGAAGTGCATGCTGACAGGAACCTGATATAGCTGTCTCCTTAGAGGTCTACCAGAGTCTGACACATTCAGAGGCAGATGCTCACAGATAACCACTGAACTGATCAACTGGTTCCCAATGGAGGAGTGAGAGAGAAGACAGAAGGAGCTGAAAGGGTTTGTGGCCCCATGGGGAGAGCAACAATACCAACCAACCAGAGCTCCCAGGGTCTAAACCACCAGCCTGGGAGCACATAGGGAGGGATCTATCGTTCCAGCTGTATATGTAGGGGAAGATGGCCTTGTCGGGCATAGGTGGGAGAGGAGATCCTTGGCCCCATGAAAGCTGGATGCCCAGTGTGGGGGAATTCGAGGGTGGGGAGGTGGAAGTAGGGGGATGGTTGGGGGCACATCCTCATAGAAGCAGGAGAAGGAGGGATGGGATAGGGAGTCCCTGGGCGGGGGTGGGGTGGGGTGGGGAGGGGAGGATGGGGTAAGGGAATAACATCTGAAATGTAAATAAAATAGCTAATTAAAAAAAGAGTCTACAAGGCTGAACATCTGGTTAGAATAACACCAGTATGGAGAATCAGAATGCTGCAGATCAAGAGGCAGCTTTCTTAGAATGTTTGCCAGCCATCTATTGTCCATCTCCTTGTCTGACTCAATGTCTATTAAAGCAACTGAAAACTATTAAAACCTCTAGAATGCATCCTTAGCAGACCATTCACTTTCACAACCCGGAAGTTAAGAATTAAATAGAAAACATCTGACACCTACAGCAGAGAGCTCTCGGCTTTGTGGTAACACACCCATCTACAGTCTCTATCAATGTGATTGGTAAATGCCCCAACTTGTGGCTTTCTTTGTTCTCCATTTCTATGATGTAATTTGTTATTTGGAGAACCTGAAGTTTTGTTTCCAGGCTACGGTTATCAGTCATTTCATTCACATTTGCCTTAGAATAAATCATCTCTTATTCCCTTAGAGGTGAGAACTGTGCCTTACATAGATGTTCTCAAAATGCCTAATAGTTCTAGAGCCGATACACACATAACTAAACACCTAGAAGAATATAGAGAGCACACAGAGCCATCATAGGTGGTGAGGACCTTAATACCAGGCTCCTGCCACAGCTGGGGACCCTAGGACAGTGTGGCAGTCTGAAGACAGCATAGAAGTCTAAAAGGTTTGGAGGCAGAGTGAGTGCATCTAGTCAGGGAAAGGGGAATAAGACATGCATGGCAAGATCCAGCCAATGAACCCCAGTCTAGGGCCCTAAGGTCTTGCTGAGCTGTCACTCTGCCAACAGCACATGATATAAAAGAAAAGAGAGGTTCAAGGCTGAGTGGAGTGGTCCCATCTAGCCATAGAGAAACAGATGAAGGATGAGGACAAGCAAGGTGAGTGGGACCCAGGGGATCAGCTAGGTGCCCAAGTGACCTATATCTAGAGAGATTCTAGCCTACTGACTAAACTCTACTTCTCTTGCATTATTGTTAGCTTAAAAAAAAACAACAAACCCACTTATTTAACTATTTATTTTATTTTTAGCTTTTATTGTTCTTTCTCTTTTTATTGATTTTTTTCATACAACATATATTTTAGTGGTACTATTTTTAAAGGAGGAAAATAGTTTATGGATCTAGATGAGACTGAAGTGTGTCCTCAACAGGCTGGAAAAGAAAGGCATTTCTTCAGGAGTTGCAAAGAACAAAGGAAGTGCCCTCTTCTCAGGAATCTCTTCCCTTCACCCATCCACAGTGCACACCAAGTGGAAGCTCCCTTCCACATGGCATAAAGCAAACGACCACATGAACTTTACCTCCTACAGGCATGAGCTGAGGAACACGAGGACACTGTTGAAGTCAGTGTCTTGCCTGTTCTTCAGATATCAACACAACTCTGGGTGAGTGAACACGCAGCCACTGGGAACCTCTCAGACACAGAGCCCCATATTCCTATCCATGCCCCTGCCAGCAGGACTTCCAGATAGAAGCATCAGCCTCCAGTGTGTGTGCTTGTGTTGGGTGGCTGTGACACACAGTCTCAGCACTCGATAAAGATGACAGAGTGTGAGGAGAAGCTAGACCAGAATCCACCTTCATGTTTCATTAACTACAAATGTAGTAAGACTAAGTACCAGGATTGTTCAAAAAGCGAAGTGAATTTTAATCTCATCCAATTTCCATCGAAGCTTTACGAGAGAGGCAATGTTTGATCGTCCCATTTGAAGTCTCCGAAGCTCAGAGCAGTTTAGCCACCTGATCCAGGCCCCATGGCTCTGAGTGCAGAGCTGGTCTTAAGCACAGGCTCTGACTCTAGAGCCCTGCTCTTCACCTTTGCACTCATTGCTGTCCACAGGAACTAGCTGCTGAGTGAAAGCAGGGTGTGACTCCTCCATGGGACACATGCACTTTAAGATACAGGAGAAAACCTGTAATCTCAGCATGTGAGAGGCAGAGGCCGGAGGGAGAGAAAGTCAAGGTCCATCTTGCCTACATGAGTTCAAGGCTAGCCTGAACTACATGACGCCATGTCTCCAAAGAAAAATGAAGGTGAGCCAGATATTCCAACATAACCTGACAATGGGAAAGTGTCCAAAATGTTATGTTATTCTTTCTTTCTTTCTTTCTTTCTTTCTTTCTTTCTTTCTTTCTTTCTTCTTTTTTGTAGTTTGCAAGTGAACAAAATTAGGGAAATCTGCAGAAAACAGAGAAAGGAAATTTACATACTGTTCCAGAATAAGATGAATGCAGCTACATTTCCCACATGGAGGAGTGAGGACCCACATGAGGAGTGAGGGTAAGGGTAGAGATAAAGGGGATAAGATGAGGTCTTTGTATCTGAGGTCTAGCAAATGTTCAGAACAACCCCAGAATTCAAAAAGAGAAGGGATGGGGAAGAAACATCATTCACAGAAAAGATACAGCTTTCTGCACTTCGAAAAGCACACACAGAGGGGGGGAGGCAGAGAGAGGGAGGGAGGAAGGCAGGAAGAGAGAGAGAGAGAGAGAGAGAGAGAGAGAGAGAGAGAGAGAGAGAGAAAGAACCAAAAGAATAAAGACAACATAACTACATTAGTGACCAATAGACATGTTCTAAGGAAAAAATAACAAGCATCCAATTTGAAAGTGAAAAGAATGTGAAAGTCAGCTGCATCTGCCAACATGAGATACAAAAGACAATGGACCACAGGATCTTCCTAACTAAAACAAACAAACAAACAAACAACCCACATCTCCTATCTGGGAGAAAATTACCTGAAGAATTCCTATGTGCTAATTACCTAGCATTTCATAATAGGATGCCCCCCCCCCATTGCGTTAGTCAGTGATCTCCAGAGAAACAGAAGCAACAGAAAAGAGAGATGATGGATCAGGCAGGTGCGTGGATGGATAGATGACAGAGAATATAGAATATAGAAGTCAGGCCACGTAATTATGAAGGTTGAGAGTCACCACTTTTTGGCATTTTTAAAGACTCAGGAATGCAGATGACAAAATGCCCAAGGCCAACTGCCTGGGAATTGAATGAGGGAATAAATTCTGAGACATCTAAGTTCAAGCCTCAGGGCAGTAGATCCAGCCAAGTTCTCCCTTTAGCCCCATTTTGTTCTGCCCAGACCCTCAGTGGATGGGGCAATATTACTCCCATATTGAAAGAGCCATCTGTTTTATTCACCCCACAGCAGAGTCACTGTCTCAATGCTCCCAAAGTTGATCAACCTGGATGTCTGGTGGACCACTCAGGTTGGCTCATAAAACTACCATTATTCAGTCCCATGCTAGCTCTTGCTCCTGCAGGCCAGAGTTGAACGTGAAAATTCTTATTTTATTTTTTTCATCCGAGCAAAGAGATAATAACAAATAAAACAGCTTCTGAAATACATGAAAAAATGGGCAGCACAGTAAGTTAGCAATATAGAAAAAGAATAATTAGCAAATAAATAAAAAGCATTAAAGAGCACAAAGCTGAGTCAGCAAGCATATCTGGAGGCCTGGCACTGTTCCATGCTCACCAATGAGTTAACTCAACAACCTCTGATGGCAAGGCCTGGAATAACCCACACTTTGTAGACAAAGAAACTGAGTGCTTAAAGATCCTTGTCTGAGTTCATGAAGCTAAATAAGAAGCAGAGATGGGATTTGAACTTAAGGAAGAAGAGTCCACAGTCCAAACTTCCAAAATGCCACTCTGCTAACTGCAGATCTGCTGGCTGTCACATTTCCTTGCCAATTACTGTCACAGTAAGTCTGAATTACTTCTCCCACAAGGTCCTAAATAGCAACAGTAGCAGAAAAGCAAGAGATACAAAATAAATGAGTCCGAGGTTACCAGAGAAAGGAACAATCACAATGTACCAGGAAAATATAAACAGAACATAGAGACCCTACAAATATGAGATCTGAATCCAGACACTGGAAGAAGGAATAAAGAAGAAGATACATGCTGATACCTGTGAAGGAACTAGGACCCACAGTACTTCAAAAGGCTAACGGGGGGGGGAGGCCGAGTGGAGAAGTCTGATAGAGTAGCAACCTATGAGCATCCACTCTGGACAGATGTTGGACCAACCCACCTCTCAGCATTCGCCTGAGAGGTTCCATTCAGCAGCAGTCCCCACTCTCCAGTTCCTCAACCACCTGAGTGCATGTAAAACTGAGAGGTTCACAGTCTGATGTGGTGGAGTGAGGTGCTGTGGAAGATTAGAGGGCGTGGAGACCTGGTCAGTACAGGTTTCCAGGGGAGATGACATTTGAGCTGAGTCTGTTGCAAGTCTCTGGCACAGACATTCCCTGATGGTATCAGCAGCAGCCCCAGCCCTGGTCTCAATGTTCAACTTCCTAGTCCGTTCATTTTGATATCATTGGTCACTTTCTGAATATCTGATCTTGGTTGTCTGTAGCTAGATCCTATTCACAATAAAGGCTAAGTTCTGCAGAATCAGGATTGAGCCTGCTCATTAGCAGACACCAGACAACCGCTGGCTGACCTATAGACCAGTGCAGTCCCTGACATGTAAGGTACATTCCTTTACCCAGGCATGCCACCATGCTATCACCCCTTCAAACCCTGACGCAGCTCAATGCTCGCAAGGCCCACCCAGTGGAAAGGAGCAAGCTAATGATGTAGGAGAGAGGATAGAGCAGTGGGTACACGATCTTCCAGATCCTGGGTGTGGATGACATCACTCACAGCTATGCAAGATGGGCCATCAGACCATGCTTATCAAGTCCCAGGACCAAGCTGGTGAGAACAAAAGTAGGTAGGTGAGCTAAGAAAGGTGGCAATTAAAAGGTAGATTATTCTCAAAATCAAGACACTTCCCCTCTAGGAAATGGATCTATGAGTTGGGCCTGTCATTGACAGTAACACATATACTCTGTCACGTGAAGACCTAAAGTCAGGATAATATATGAGTTTTGCTGGTGAAGCTCATAAGGATATTAGTCTATATGGACAACTCTCAGCATGTCTACAGGGAAGATTGTATGAATAGAGTCAGGAGTGCTGAGTTTAGACTCTGTCTTGACACTAATCCACCATCAGGTAAATAAAAATCACAAAACATAATAATTTTCTTACCAAGCCACTGCTGCCACCTGTATATGGGGACACTATTGCGGTTTTAATAGTTTCCAGGACTTTGCAGCCCAGAGAAGTGAATAGCATAACAGCCAATGGGAAGTTCTATCATTTGGTTGAAACTTAAATCAACAGGACCCATATGGAGAGGAAATTATTTCAAAAGGACCAAAATGTCTAATTTGCATAACCTATGTTTCCTGTTCCTGTTTGTACCAACTGGGTGTTATATGAATATTTGAATACTTGATGACAGATTAATATAATAATAGCATTTGCTAAAACATCTCGTAGTTGAGAAGAGTTTGAACCAATTTTCACTTTCTGTTCAGGATGCCAATATATGAAAAGAAATAAAAAGGTGCCTGAATGGGTTAAGGAAAATTGTAGTAAGTGTTAAATGTTTTTATCTTTCAAAATGGCATTTTAAACATACGAGTATAAACATAGTATAAGTCCACACTCATTACAGACAATTTTCAAAGTCCAGGCCCTTGATCCTACCCAGGCTCTAGCCATTTGCACCAGTGTTACATGTGGCCCATCATCTATGCCTTACTCGATTTATAGTTGGTGGGCTGCAAACTCTCCAGCTGAAGCTCCTACTGCATTGATCACCAAAAGATCAATAAATGATCACCATTCCATTTTTGTCACTTGGGGGCAACATCTTTCCTAGACTAAAGAAAAAGTCAAGAGTAACCCCCAAAGGGCCTTTTCAACCCTCCACACTTAACTATGTTCACCTGTGAATGGTAGATTTCATCACCCCCTTTTTATTTAGAGCAAACTAAGCCTTGTGGAAATTGTTTCTTCTACCCCACTCGCCCACACAAATAGTCTTGTGATGACTCTCTCACTATGCTGACTGAGGTCTGCTATGGCTTACCACAGCCCCATGCACATATGCATTTGAGGCAGAAACAATGTGCCATGGAGGAATGAGTTAATTAACCATCTTTCACAGGGATGAGTCAACATCCCATACTTCTGGGAACATCATCTTAGGAAATCTTACAAAGAAAACATAAATATACAAAATTTCATCATGGAAAGTCCACATTGGACTATCAGGGCTGGCTTCAGTGGCTTCTTCCCCCATCTGGGTTTTCATAACTGTCTTCATGCTTGTCCTTAGTAACCCAAGTCACATTTATGTAATTCCTTCCTTCCTTCCTTCCTTCCTTCCTTCCTTCCTTCCTTCCTTCCTTCCTTCTTTCCTTCCTTCCTTCCTTCCTTCTTTCCTCCCTTCTTTGACTCATCCATCCTTTCTTTTTCTTTCTTTCTTTCTTTCTTTCTTTCTTTCTTTCTTTCTTTCGTCCTTTCTTTCTTTCTTTCTTTCTTTCTTTCTTATTCTTTTCTATTTTTCCTTCTTTCTTCCTTTCCTTCCTTTTCTTCTTCTTTCTCCTTCACTGAAATCCAAGAAGAGTTATGGAAAGAAACTAAGAGGATTCACATAGACACCATCTGATGAAGGGAGCAGAATTGGCTTAGAGATGACATCATGAGTTCACAGGTATGGGTCTATCCTGGGATCCCTTAGATATGTAGAGGAAACTGGTGTCTTTACTGGATTAATCTTCATGAGCCTCATACACTTGTGTGACATCAGTGACATTTGAATGTTTTATGGCTTAAGCCTGCGTGGTAGGTGGATTTTCAGACATCATGGTTCCTCCTCTGCTCTCTTCTTCTGTTCTCCAGAGGTGGGTGGTCTTGGAAGCCTGTGGAGACAGCTGAATGCCAGATAAGGTTAACACTTGTTTTGCCTATCTTTTTCCAGTCACGCAGGTAGGTCCCAGCAACTGGTCCACATGTGGGGCATAAGTTCTGAACCTTGGAATCCTTGGCACCAGACCTGGAGTTGCCTTCTGAATACCACCATTAGGTTCCCTGAAAGTAGAGGCTGAAATGAAATCTGGGACATCTGGTATTTATCAGAGGTCACACATGTCTGAGAATAGGGGGACTGTGCCTGGGTCTGCTAAGCATGTCACTCTATATGGAAGTGTCAGGCAAGGCTGGAGCATGGTCCTTGACATCCAAGTCAACTGCACTTCCTCTTTTTCATCCAATGACATTCCTGGCCACAGGAGATAGCTTCCATCCTGCATATCCAATATCTGTTTCCTCCTGCGGGAGTGCCACACTGTCCCTGAGGGAGGCACCTCTCAAGGAAAGCCAGAGAGAGAAAGTCTCTACAAATCAAAATGTGAAAGTCTTCCAAATCTTTCTTACAATATCCTTTCTGGGAGCCAAGGAATTCTATCTTGACTACAGTTCCTGAAACTGTTCTTTTTTGGAATGTGAACTTATTCCAGCCCACACTGGGCTGAGCCATGCCTGTCAGAACTCTAAGGAACTCTCCAATTCATGAGACCAGCAGAAGAACATGGCAGCTCATTCCATAAACAGCTGGACCTCCAGGATTCAGGATGGGCTGGAGTCAGACAGCACCAGAGAGTTCAGTGCCAGTAGTTCAGGACTCCTGGGCTGACCCAACTTATGCCTTTGGATCTCAGAGAAGACAAAAATCAGTTGTTACCACTGGGAACAGTGGTGACTGGAGATCAATCAGCTTGTGACCAGAGGCTGGATCCCATGGAAACTAAAACATCACCCTGATCCTTCCTAAGGGAGAGTAGCAGTGACCTGGGCCACTACCCAGATGGTCTTGCTTGATGACAGAAGCATCTAAGGAGTAGTAAATCTTAGGAAGAGAAAGGCAAGGGAATGGATCCCATTTCCCAGTGCTTGGGAGGCAGTTTCAGTTTAGCATGTGGCAGAGGCAGTGGAGGCCAAATCAGGAAGTGCTGTCAGAGCCCTAATCCCGTTGACTGAAGGCAGATGTACTTACCACAAACTGATCCTCATCTTCCTTACAACATTCTCCTCACTCTGTTACTGTCACTGTCACACACAGAGGCCCCAGCGTCTTCCCACAGACCCACCTCTGTGGCTTGCTTCTAGACTCACTGCCCTATTCATTATTCCTGGCTGTGCCTAATAGCTTTATTGAAGTCACATACTGTGACATTTACCCTTGCACTTGCCCAGCTCAGTGGTTTACAGTTGGTTCACAGCTATGCAACAATCACTATCAGTTAATTCCAATGAATTTTCATTACCCTAAAAAGGTCACACTGATTAGCAGTCAACCTCCATTTGCTCAGTGCACAGACACTGACTGATCTAAATTCTGTCAACTAGATGGGATTGTTCTATAGGCATACAAATATGCCTTCTGTGGCCAGCTCTTTTACTGTAGCGTAGTACCAGCATTTCTCCACATATCTAACTTAATCTGTTATGGTTAACTCACATTCCATTACATGATTGTATCACACTCTGTGTGTAAATTTTGATTTCTCTATTGACAAACAATGTTAAACATATTTTTATGTTTGTCATCCTGTATGTGTTTGGAAAAACGTCTATTGAATTCTGCTGTTTAATTATTAATTGAAATCTGGGCCTTTAACTGGGAAATAGGAAGAGTTCTTTGAACATTATTGATAGGAAAAGGAAAAATAGAGGGAAATTGCCCATTGACTTGAGAGACATTGGTAGCCACTGACACCCATAGTGGGATAAGATGTCTGGAGTATTGGAAGGGGAAAAGGGATTTCTGTGAGTTGAGTAGTGAGTAGAGGTGTAGACAACATACTCAAGAAAAGGAACAGACAGTTTTTGAAAAAGAAAAAGAACAAAGTTTAGTAGGTAGGGAGATGGGGAAGATCTGGAAGGAGTTGGGAGAGGAGAAAATGTACAAAAATATCTTAATTAAAAAAAAGGAAAAAGGAACAGGAGGCTTGAGGGAGCTGGAGAGAATACAGTTAGTCCTGGGTACATGGACTTCTTTGCTTTCTTCTTGCTTTCCTTGAACTGAATGCTTTCTTGATACAATTTACTCAATTCTCTGTTTGTCTCTCCAGCCAGTCCCCAATACTTTAAATCCAGGGACAGTCCTTTCCTAGCCACAGTTCCAATGTACCTAACACATAAGCACTGATCAATAAAATATTTGGGAGTTGGGTGTACATTTCTGAATGGCAAGTGTTGTCTTCTAGACCCTACCATGCCATCCAGAGAGTTGTTTGACTTGTTTTGATGGGATTCAGGAAAATGAAACTCCTTCCCCCGCTGTTACAAACAGCATATTGAGCTAGCTCAGCCATGTAGGAGAACACATTGCCTTTTCGCCATATGCTCTAGTGCCAGGGAAAGAAGATTCCAGCTCCCACGAGACTCAGGATGTGGGATAAGCACAGACAGTAAGAACAAGCATGGGGAAGAGCCAATGGCACCTTGCAGCCTACTGGTCCAGACCATAGACTCAGTGCTGCTTGGCCATTAACAGAGCCCACCAGCTGTGTTGTAGAACATTGTCTCTTAGCTCTACTGTCCTCAGAAACTCCATAAAAGTGGCATGTTGGAACCTCTTTCCCACAGTGATTACAAATCTTGAAGGTGGTTGAGACTGTTCTTCTCTTGGGTGGTCTGCTAGGGAATGGAATAAAGAGAGGCCTGAGTATAGGAGTGAGACAAAGACAATTCCCAACTCAAAGTTCATGTATCACCTGTGAGGCTGTGAGTGTATCTCCAAAATTAACTTCTATTGTGCTGTGTATAAGCAGAGGGGACTTTGGTATGCAATGGGATTTTATATTCTTTTTGGAATGAAACACTTTTCATCCTTTTTTTTGTCTTCTCTGAGGACATGGAAGGGACTGTTTATGAGAACTGGACCCTCAACAGACACAGAACCCGCTGATGTTTTGATCTTTGATGTCTGAACTCTTGTACTGTGTGTAATAAGTTTAAACTATTGATATGCTATCCAGTATTAAAGTACTATGTTGTAGCAACTTACATGAAAACAAAACTCTAACTTAATCTCCAAAAGACTGGTTCTCATGGCTTCTTTGGGACACAGGCAAAGATAAGCACATGTGGGTCTTTGATGTGCTGATCGATTTTATTCTTCCATTTCTTAAGTTCCACTACAGCTTGGTTGCACTAGAGGTCTAGATGCACCCTATCTGCAAAATGTCCCATTAGAGCCTTATTTGATGCTGTTTGGAGATAGAAAGACACAAACTGTCACCACATTTGAATCTTATACTATAATATAAGATATAGTATAAAATATATGACACAAAACATGATTTACACACAGGATTCTAATATTTTTTGCATTTCCTGGTAAAAGGAAAAAGTAAGGTAAATCTGGTATTTGTTGAATCTGAGTGAATGTATAGTAAGCAGCGTTGTATCCTAAAGTGATGGATAAAGAAGTAAGTGCAAGCAATAAGGTGGGTGGAGGGAGAGGGTGGCTGGTGAATGGGTGCTACATAAATTTTTCTATAGAGACACAAACATCTATCAAATATAGAGTACTGAGCAAAGAAAGGCTGACCCAAGCAGCATCATACCTTGCAGGCAGTCCCACTGAAGAGTTTTCTCTCCTCAAGCAATGATCTGCTGCTTACAGAACACTGGAGAGGGGCCTCATGGGTATTGTATTTCTTGAGGCTTATAAGTTTCTGAGCTTCCTACATCTTATGAGTCCCCATCTTTTCTCCAGAAGAGGATATTTCAATATGGAGGAACAGTGCAGACATTCCTAAATCATTGCCTAAAGGCATAAGCATAGGAAGTTCATGGAGGCTTGGAGCTGGGTTTAAGATTAGCATTCATGGAGGCTTGGAGCTGGGTTTAAGATTAGCAAAGAGTTATAGGAAATTCATGACTGCTGAGACAAGGAGAATCAGTATTCTCCAGGGATGAGCACCATAACTGGCCATCCAATATCAAGAAGCAAACCCTAAAAGTGTATACATTCATGCGAGACTAAAGAGACTTAGTAGGTAACTCTCCTATCCTTCATTACAATCTCTCTAGTCTCAGCTCTACCCTTCTAACAGACTGCCTGCTTGTAAGTGCCTCTCCTTCCACCTTACCTTCATTCCCTGGAGACTCGTCTTGGTAACCCCTTCCCTCTATTTCTAGCCCATTCCCATTTCTTTGTATTATCCACCAGATCTAGAAACACTTTCTACCTCAGATCCCCAGTAGCCACACCAAACCTGAACTTGGTCTTTTCTCCTAGCCCATCTCTACTCCTCTCTGCCACTCACTGACCTGCAGAAGCATTCTCTGTGCCAGATAACTCACAGCCACCACTTCCTAAGATTTAGGGAGGTCAGCAGAAACCAATGAATGCACCCCCCCCCAAATAAACATCAAAAACTAGACCAGATATCAACACCTAGAATCACTTCAACCATCCTAACCACAAAGGTCTAGATACCAGCACAAAATCACAAACATTGACAGCCAAGACAATATACTACCATCAGAACCCACTAACTCTACTGCATTAGGCTCTGAGAAATGCGATATAGCTTAAATACAAGACAAGAACTTCAAAACAGTATTGTGAATATGTTCAAGGAATTTAAAAGAGGATATGAATAAATTCCTTAATGAGGTTCTGTGAAAACACAAATAAGTGAAATGAAATAATATAAACAGTTCAAGATATAAAAGTAGAAATGAAGTCACTAAAGAAAATCTAAAACGAGATAAAACTGGAAATAAAAATTTTAGGAAGTCAAACAAAACATGAGAGGCAAGCTTCATCAACAGAATCCAAGACATGGGAAGAGAGAGAATGTCAGTTATTGAAAACAAAGCAGAAGAAATGGATACCTCAGCTAAGAAAATATTAACTCTAAAAATACCGGGGCACAAACCATCCAATAAATCTGCAGAAACTATGAAAAGAACAAATCTTCAAATAATAGGTTCCTGTTTTCAAATACAATAAAAAGACACAGACTAACACACTGTATTCAAAAAAAGAATCTATTTTCTGTTGCATCCAAAAAACATTGAGAATAGAAATTACTTCAGTATAAGAGATGGTAAAAGATATTTCAAGACATTTTAATATCTCACAAAACAGGCTTCAAATGAAACCAATCAGAAAAGATGGAAAGGACACTATATACTCCTCAAAGCAAAAGTCCACTAAGAAGGTATTACAATTCTAAACACCTATACACCAAACACAAGGGCATTCAAGTTTATAAAGGAAACACTACTACAGCTAAAATCTCATATCTCCACCAACACAGTGATAGCAGCTGACTTCAATACCCCATTTTTATCAATAGACAAGTTATCTAGAAAAAAAAGGAGAAATGTTGGAGCTGATGTCATAAGTCAAACTGACCTAACAGATATTTACAGAATATTTCACCCAAACACAAATGAACATACTTTCTTCTCAGCAGCTCATGGAACATTCGCCAAGATGACCACATATTGGTTCACACGGTAAGTCTTAACAGACACAAGGAAATTGAAATAACATCCCATGTAATCTCCACTGATTAAAGCTGGATATCAAGAACAAAAGAAACAGGAGTTTATGAACTCATGGAAACTGAACAGCTCAGTAGTGAATGAAAAATTGGTCCAGACAAAAGTTAAGAAGGAAATTCAAAGCTTTTTAGAATTAAATGAAAATGAAAACATGACATACCAAGCCTATGTGACACAATGAAGGCAGTTCTAAAAGGCAAGTTCATAGTACTAAGTGCTTACATTCAAAAATTGGAGCAATAGCATATTAGCAACTTAACAGCACACCTGAAAGCTCTAGAACAAAAAGAAGAAATGACACCCAAGAAGAGTAGACAGCAAGAAATAGTCAAACTAGAGATCAATAAACTAGAAACAACAAAACAACACAAAGAATCAGTGAAATAAAGTTAGTTCTTTGAGAAAAATCAAGAATATGATAAACCTTTAGATAAGTTAACTAAAATATGGAGAGAGAGCAAAATTAATGTAATTAAAGATAAAGAAGGAAACATCAAAAAGACAAAGAAAAGATTCAGAGAATCATAAGGATATACTTTAGAAATCTGTACTCCACAACCTGAAGACCTGAAAGAAATGGAAAATTGTCTTGATATATATGACCTACCAGTTAAATCAGGATCACATGAACAACTTAAACAGATTCATAACCCCTAATGAGATAGAGAAAATAAGTAAAATTTTCTCAACCAAAAGAAGTTCAAGGCCAGATGGATTCAGTACAGAATTCTACCCAGTCTTCAGAGAAAAATTAACACCAATTCCTTTCAAAATTTTCCACAAAAGGGAAACAGAAGAGACATTGCCCAATAATTTACAAGACCACAGTTACTCTGATACTTAAACCATATAAAGACCCCCCAAAAGAAAGAGAATTATAGACCAATTTTCCTTTTGAACATCAGCAAATTCTTTCAAGCCATATCCAAGAAAGCATTAAAAAGATCATCCATCATGATCAAGCAGGATTTATCTAGAGATGTAGAGAGGGCTCAACACATGTACATCAATAAGCATAATTCACTATATAAGCAAATTGAAAGACAAAATCATATGATCATGTTATTAGCTGCAGAAAAGGCCTTTGACAAAATTCAACAACACTTCATAATAAAAGTCCCAGAGAGACTAGGGATATAAGGGACATACCTAACATAATAAAGGCAGTTTACAGTGATCTCACAGCCAACATCAACCTAAATGGAGAGAAATTCAAAGCATTTCCACTAAAACATCAGGAACAAGATGAGGATGTCCATTCTTATCTATACCTGTTGAGTAGTACTTGAAGTCTTAGGGATAAAACTATTAAGATCAAGGGGATACAGTTAGGAAAGGAAGAAGTCAAAGTATCTTTTCTTGAAGATGATATGATTCTACACACAAAAGACCCTAAAAACTCCACCAGAAATCTCCTGCAGCTGATAAGCACTTTCAGCAAAGCAGCAGCATACAAAATTACCTCACAAAACTCAGAGAAAGAAATCAGGAAAATAATGCTATTCATAGAAGCCTGGAAAATATATCTTGGGATAACTCTTACCAAGCAAGTAAAAAGACTTTTATAATAAAAATGTTAAGACACTGAAGAAAGAAATTGGAGATGTACAGAGATGAAAAGACCTCCTATACTCACGGATCAGTAGGATTAATACAGCAAAAATGTCCATCCTACCCAAAGCAATCTACAGATTCAATGCAATCTTCAACAAAATTCTAACACAAGTTTTTACAAATATCAAAAGGACAATTTTCAACTTTGTATAGAAACAATAAAAACAGGATAATTAAACATTATATTGAGCTTATAATGGCTCAATAAGTAAAAGAGGCATTAAAGTTATCACTATCTCCAGTATTAAGTTGCACAGCTATATTAAAATGACAACCACCCAGCATAGAGAGCATTGGCATTAAAGCAGATACACTGATTAATGAAACCAAATTGGAGACCCATATATAAGTCCACACACATATCCACACTTTTTTTTTTTTTTAATAAAGAAGGCAGAAAATAGACTCTGGAAAAAAGACATTAGCAAACAGTGCTGATCAAACTGGATGGCTGACAACTTATCATCCTTCACAAAAAAAAAAAAAAAATCAACTCCAAATGAATCAAGCACCTCAACATAAGCTCAGAAACTGATAGAAAGAGGGGAATAATCTAGAACACATTAGCACAGGAAAAGACTTTCTGAACAAGATACCAACAACCCAGGCACTAAGAACAACAAGTAATAAATGGGACCTCATAAAGCTAAAAAGATTCCTTAGGGCAAAGGACACTGACATTCAAACAAAGCAGCAGCCTACAGAATTGGAAAATTTTTTTTACATATTATGCATCCAATATAGGGTTAATATCTATATAAAGAAGCAAAACCTGGACATCAAGAAGACAAATAAACCAATTAAAATATGTACAGTATTAAAGAGTTCTGAAAAGTTGAAACACACATGTCTGAGAAACACTTAAAGACATGTTCAACATCCTTCATCATCAGGGACACACAGGTCAATACTACTTGAGATTTCATCTTATACCAGTCTCAATGAAGGCTTTGAGGATTTTTTTTTGTTTTGATTGTCTTTTTTGCTTTGTTTGAGCATTTTTAATCTTACTGGTCATTTGCTTATATAGTATGGCTTCTGATTTTGTGTTTTTATGGGTGGTTTGTGTGTGTGTGTGTGTGTGTGTGTGTGTGTGCCAATGTATTTCTTGTGCTTTTTATTTACTTGTTTTATTTATCTGTTGTTTTTTCTCAAGAGAAAAGGAAAGAAAGAGTTGGATGGGTGGGAAGGCAGGGAGAATCTGAGACAGATGGGAGAGAGAAACCCATAATCAAAATTTATTGTATGAATTTTCAATTAAAAAGTCGGTAAGTTGTATTTATATATTTATTATCATATTAATATGGCATCATAATAATTACAGACAAATAGGGCATTAATTTGAGAGGGGGTGTGAGGAAAGGAATGGAAACTGCTAGAGGAAAGAGGGAGAGAGACATGTAATATTTTAATTGAACTTTAAAAAACAGTAAGTCAGGGGCAGGGGAGAAGGAAATGGGGTAAGGGGATAACATCTGAAATGTAAATAAAATAGCCAATAAAAAAACAAAAACAGTAAGTCAGCCACAAAAGCACCTTCCCCCTCCGCCAATCATTATTAAGAGTTGTCTGACCTCAGTTTCTCCATGTTTCCTCCTCCATTCCTCCACACTTGTTCTTGGAAAAGCAAGCCTTGCATGTTGCCAACGCTTTTCATCTGAGGTTCCCCTCATACTTTCTGGTACTCCATGCTCATCTCCCTAGCCTTCTCGTTCTCTGTCATATTTAAAAACTAATGTTTCCATCTTTAGCATCTCTGTCAACAATCTCAACACAGTACACACAGACTTCCCACAGTACTCCAAACTTCACCTCTCCTGCTTCCAGCCCTGATATCTGACTGTCCACAAAACCTCACTTGACCTTTCCACATACCTCTCAAACTACACTCATCCAGTCTGAAGCCATGATGCAGTTCTCCAATTTACCAATATCCCAAAAAGTAAGTCCATTCTATCCCTTGCCCTATCTCCACTTAGCCACTCAAATGAGCACCAACTTTCTTGACAGCCCTCTCCTGAGACCTTGCATGACGACCCCCTGAGCGCCCAGGAATAGACAGCTGTTCATCCTTTGAACACATCTGGCAGTGAATCTTTTGTGTCATCTGTCCCCAGCCATACACCATGGCCTTCTTGCTACCCTGTAGGTCCTTCTTGCTACCCTGTAAGTCACTCTCTGCATCTTTAAGATGTCGATCTGACCAAGTCATCCTGCCACTCCTAGACCATTTGCACAGTCCTGGAAATCTGACTAGGGTGCTAAGGGAATGGCAAAAGGACAGATGTGCAGACACATTTACAGAAGAGCTGGGATCAGGTGGGCTATGTGTGCTCTGATGGAGTGGCACCAACTTCCCAGCAACATCAGCCCTCCACACATGCTTGTACAGCCTGAGACTGCTCACCTACAGAGACCACCTATAGAGACCACCTACTGATACTACCTACTGATACTACCTAACCCTTTTTTTTGTGCTACATATAATAAATGTTGAGCCATCCCCCTGGCTCTTATCAGAGCATCCAAAGAAAGTTGTATTTGACCTTGACTCTCCACTCTGACCTCATTTCAGTACATTTTTTCCTCATTCAGACTACATGTTTCTTCCTCAAGGCTGAACTCATATACATACATCTATGTCCATCCTTTCTTTATCCATCCCTGCCATTGAAACTCATGATTCTGTGGTAGAGTTCAGCATAAATATTCTTTCTTTAAGGAAGCTCCCCCAGGAACCAAGATTTGGTCAGCCTCCCTACTGCATAGATCCCATAGGATTCCACATATCTCTTCCATGCACTTGATGCATTTGCAAGAAGACAAATGTAAATGTTTCTTGAACATCACCTTAACTCATTGGGTTAGAAGGTCCAGGATCCAGGCACCATGCCTTCACTGTCTGCTGAATCTACCATGGGAGTTCATATGTGCTTGCTAGATGAAGGAGCATGTGATACAGAGGAGGCCAAAAGAGAATGAAAGTGAGAGTGAGCATTGCTTCTGCTCTGCTGACTCATGGAGAAGATGATGTTACCAGGCACTATGGCAGGAAGCATCAGATGCAAACAAGAGGGGTTCCTGTTTGCTCCTGAGTTAGAGAAAGCAGGTCACCACCTACAGCTTGAATAGTAGGATATGAGAAACAGGTCATCCCTAGGGACCAGTGGTGATGAGAATCTCTGAAAAGAACATCTGGCACACTTGCCTGTGTCTGCTGGCTGGTCTTTTCCAATGACAGATTCATTGATCTTAGGGAATAAGAGAAGAACCGATTGCAGACAGACTGAGTGGCCTGGGATTCGATTTCAGCCTCACTTACCATCCTGCCTCAGTTTCAAAGCTTCATAAGTGTCATCTCTCCTCTCTCCTCTCTGGTCTAATTTGTTGGATTAGAAGTGTATCTCTTCAGGTGGACAGTGCTGAGAACTAGAAACTGGAGTTGTAGCTGTCGGGAAATGTCAGCAACAGAAGTCCCCAGCACACGCTAGACAGGTGAACAGCCAAGAATCTTCTTTTATTGGGATCCCTTATGGCTCTCTAGGGCACCCTAGCCTCCTTCTAGCAAAGCCTTCCCTCAAAGCTTCATCCTGAGTATCTCAGGGAGTGGTAACTGGAGCTCCCAGCATGAAGGAATAATGACCAGATACAGCTCAATGGCAAAGTTTTAGTACCCTTTTGTGTGTGTGTGTGTGTGTGTGTGTGTGTGTGTGTGTGTGTGTGTGTGTTGAATATGTGTGGTATACAAATACTGTACATACATGTGTGTAAGTAAGGTTGAATGAGCTCAAACCCTAGGAATCTCAGAATTGAGAATGGCAGGAGTTGGAACCATTTCCTACCTGCCTCTACCTGCTCTGGAACACCCCACTAAGCACCATGGGTACTGGGTCATGTAGCATAAACACCTGGAGTTCTTCACTGAGCTAATGAGATATCGAGATAGCCCTAAGCTTTCAGCCAATGAGCTTCCTTTCTTGGGTATTCCTTCCTGCAAAAAGGTATTTAATCCCTTGTTCATCCCGAATAAAGTATATGCATTTACATCCACCATCAAAGAAACCAATATGAGCAAACAAGGATCATCTTGGAGAGTTGTTTTATTAAGGATTGCCACAGGGAAAATTTCCGTCTTAAAGAGCCATGCCAAAAAGCCCTCAGAAAGGCCTTCTCTCCACCAGCCCTTCCAACCCCTCCGGTACTCTGGGCACTAATACCCAATCATACCGGGTTTCTCTCATCCCAGGCTCTGCCTTCCTCTTCCTGCACAGTGGGTGAATATCCTGAGGGAAAGTGAGGACCTTGGACCCCCGTTTCTGACTCCCAGTAGTAAGCTGGTGGCACCCAAGTACCCAGAGAGGAGACCTAGAACCAGCATTTGTCCCAGACTTCGTTGTTTCTCCTTTCGGTCCAGAAAAGACACAGACTGTGGACCCTTACTTATTTCAATCTTCCTTCTGCCTCCCCTGAGCAGTGTGCCAGCAGCGCCCAGGCACCACCGGCAGAGAAGCAGGACACAGTATGACGGATGCATGTGCCCAAAAGTGCACGCGTGCAGACCAGAGAAGGACGCCAGGTGTTATTTCCATTACTCTCCCCCTCGCTTCCTTCATACGCTGTCTGCACCCCACAGCACTGAACTTCCATACATATGTGTGGCTACACCTGGCTTTTTACCACGGATGTCACAGATTTGAACTTGGGTCTTCATGCTTATACAGCAAGTACTCTTACCTACAGAGCTACCTTTCCAGCCCTTGTTTCTTTGTCAGAATGTGAGTGACCTGCCACACAATACCATAACATTTTATTGATCTTAATGTATGTGCTACCTAGACATAAGACTCATAAAACTGAGATTGGAGCAAAGGCTTACTGATTGAAGGTATTTTCTGCTCTTCCAGAAGATCTGGGTTCAGTTCCTAACACCTACATCAGGTGACTCACAACTGCCTATTAACTTCCTGCTCTCATCTGGTTTCCTCTAGAATTAGACTCAGGTGGTACATATGCCTAGATTCTGGCACATATACACATGCACATTAAATAATAAATAAATAAATAAATAAATAAATAAATAAATCTTTAAAAAATATTAATAGCATTCTACAAAAATACTTCTATCGTAAAAAGTCATTTTAACAATTTGTATAAATTTCAGTTGTTTCTATTTCTTTAAGCTATGGGACCCCTTCCTGAAGTAACACAATAATAATTAGGATTCTTGGTAACATGCTATTTGTTTCCCATTTAACTTGAAGCAAAATAATAATCTGAGTAGCTTTTCAGCACCTAACATTTTGGAAAGTAGCCCCTCGGACTCTATACACTAAAAAAAGTTTGAGAATTTCATACATGAATGTAATGCATCCCCCGGCTCATTCCTCTCCAACTTCTTAACACCCCTCACCACTTTCCCTCCAAATTTCATATACTTTTTTTAATCCATTGAATGCACTTAGCTCTGCTCCCATGTGTAGAGCTATACGTTGGAATGTGGAAAGTCTAACAAAGGCCGAGTCTGAGAATACACTGACTATTCCTCCTCCAGCAAAGATCAGTTACCAAAAACTCCTCAGTTAGGGATGGGACTTCATGAGTCCCAGCATGATCCATGTGGGGATTTTGGTCGGGTTTATCTTCTACAGGTTTTGTGCATGCAGTCATAGACACTCTGAGCTCATGTGTGCAGTGTCCTTGTTATGACCAGAAAAGACTGTTTCACAATAGTTATCTACACTTCTGCCTCTTACAACCTTTGTATCCCCTCTTCTGACATGATCACTGAGCCTTAGGAAGAGATGTGTCCCATTTAGGGTTGAGTACTCCACAGACTTTTATTCTCTGTGCTTAAGCCAGTTGTGTGCCTCTGTATTAACCATATCTACTACAAAAAGAAACTTCTCTGATAAAGATTTAGAGCTGCACTGATGAATGGGAATAAAGGTGAGTATTTTGAGTACAGTTTAATACTGTGTCCAATTAGCTAAATAATAGGAATGAGTTCTCCACTCTGACCTAAGACATATCTGATCATGGGTTATTGGCTGAATTAACAGTAGTACCAAGTATGGGTTCTGTCTTGTGTAGTGCATTCCAAATTTCATCCATGCCATTGTTGTACCCCTAGGCCTATTTTGTCAGACAAGTCATTATTGTAGGTCACAAGGTTCATGGTTGGGTAAGAGTGCTGGTGACTGTTCTATTCCAGTAGCCTGCACAGCACCTTTCAACACTATGAAAGTTATCCAGGATGGATGAAGCTTCTAGGTCAGTATCCACTTGATTTCTTCCTGTTCTGTGACTTGGGACTATGGTGACCTCAACAATAAATAGCATTACCATCCAGTTCTGGAATATAAGCAAAAGCAATGTTAATAGTTTGTTGTTGGAGTGTTTAATGAAACCCTACTAAACACAGCTTGAAAGGAGGAAATACATATCTGGAATGGGGTTTTTAGTTTGATAGCCTGTGACATCTGAGAGAAACATTTTCCTCCCTTATAGGATAACTCCATTTTAGCTGGGTTTGTATACTTTTTTTTTTTTAAGGAAGCTTCTACAAGAGTAGGTTTTTGAATTTTTAAAAAGACTTTACTATTAGTTATCTATCTCTGTTCCCTCAACTCTTCCCTTTCATCCTCTACTCTGTTTCATCCTCCTTCTGGTTCCATTCCCCTTTCCTCATTCACCCACCTGTATTTTACTATACTCCTGCCTTGAAAAATCCTCCCCACATGATCCCTTTCTAGCTTTCTGTCTTCTACAGGAACTTCCATTTTAAGCACATATATTAAAAGATTAAAAGCTAAGATTATCATGTGTGTGAGAGAGAAAGCATAAAGCATTTGACTTTCTGGTTTGGGTTATCTCACAGAGAATAATTATTTCCAGTGTCATACATTTGCTTTCAAATTTCATAGTATCATTTTTCTTCACAGGTGAATAAAATTCCATTGTGTATGTGTACTTTATCTTCACTATTTTCTAGGCTGTTTCTACTCCCTGGCTTTTGTGACTAAAGTAGCAATGAATGTGGATAATCAGGGATCTCTGTCATAGGGCATAGTCTTTCAAGTACATTCTTAGGACTGGCATTGATGGGTCATATGGTAGGTCTATTTGTAACTTTGTGAGGATCCTACACACTGATTTCCGTAGTAGCTAGACTAATTTGTATACGCACCAACAATGAATACGTGTTTCCCTTGTCCCAGATCCATGCCAATATTTGTTGTCAGTTGTTTTCTTGATTTTATATATTGTGACCACATAGATGAATCAGAAAAAAGTTCTCCATGTCATATAATAGTCAAAATAGTGAATTATGAAAAAATGATTTGAAAGCTGCAAAAGAGAAAGACCAAATAATACAAAGCAAGCCTATAATAATAGAAGCTGATGGAAATTTATAAGCAAGAAGGGCCTGTACCAAAGTGCTACAAGACCATAGATGCCAGGCTAGACTTTTTTTTTTTTTTTTTTTTTTTTTTTTTTTTTTTAGAAAACTGCTGTTTTACAAACGTTTGTAATGTTTTCAGACTTCTCAATTAATTTCTTTTTTTAAATTTATTTTTATTGGATATTATATTTACATTCCAGATTTCATCCCCTTACTCCCTTACCCCCACCACCCAGGAACCCCCTATCCCATGCCCCCTCCTCATGCTTCTATGAGGATGTGCCCCCACTTACCTGCCCCACTCCCACCTCCCCACCCTCAAATTCCCCCCACTAGGTGTTCATCCTTCATGGGACCAAGAATCTCCTCTCCCGCCTATGCCCGACAAGGCCATCCTCTCCTTCATGTACAGATAGAGTCATGGGTCCCTCCCTATGTGCTCCCAGGCTGGTGGTTTAGACCCTGGGGAGCTCTGGTTGGTTGGTATTGTTGCTCTCCTCATGGGGCCACAAATCCTTTCTGCTCCTTCAGTCTTCTAACTTCTCCATTAAGAAATACTTGATCAGTTCAGTGGTTAGCTGTGAGCATCTGCCTCTGAATGTGTCAGCCTCTGGCAGACCTCTAAGGAGACAGCTATATCAGGCTCTTTTCAGCATGCACTTCCTGCCATCCACATCAGTGTCTACCTTTGGTGACTGTACATGGGATGGATACCCAGCAGGCCAGACAATTATACCCAGCAAAACTATCTGTCATAATAGAAAGATAAAGAAAAACTCTTCACAATAAAATTTATGACCACAAAGCCAGCCTGACAAAGGATACTGACAGGAATCCTATAGACTAAAAAGACAAATGTATCTAAGAGGTGACAGAAAAAAATAAGCTATGTTAGATCAGTGACTAATCAAAGGAGAACTAAGGAAACAAATGCCATGAAATCAACAAAATGACTAGAATCAGTACACAACTTCAAATAATAACTCTAAATACTAAGAATTCCATCACCCCAAGTAAAAGGTACAGATTATCAGACTGGATTTAAAAACAGGATACATCATTTTGCTCCCTACAAGAAACATACCTCACCACCAAAGATTAAAAATTACTTTAGTGTGACATGGTACACTGACACGTTCCAAACAAATGGAACCAGGAAACAGACATGACAACATAAAAAAAACAAAATAGACTTCAAACAGAAACTAATTGGAAGCAATAAAGAAGGTCACTTCAGACTGATCAAAAACACAATCAATATAGATGACATTACAATGCTAAACATACATGCACCAAACTCAGACACACTGAACTTCATAAAGTAAATGCTGCTAGAGATAAAGGCACAGATTAGTCTCAACACATTAAGAGTAGGTGACATCAGGACCTCACTTTTGCCAGATGACAGATTATACACAAAATGAATAGAGGCATAATAATGCTAAATGACATCTTAGGTCAGATAGACCTACAGAACATTACATCTAAACACTAGAGAGTACACATTCTTCTCAGCAGCCCATAAAACTTATACTAAAATAGATGACAGTTTGGGGCACAAGGCATGTCTCAACATATTTAGGAGAGCTGAAATAATTCCTTGAATTTTATTTCATCACAAATAAAGCTAGATATCAACATCAATAAAACCATAGAAAATACTTATTAATTAAAAAGAGAGCCTTGATTAGAGTTTACTGATTGTTTATTTTTTTAACGTTAGAAATATATATATTTTTTCCAAGGGGAAGGAGAAAAACCATAGAAAATACTTATTAATTAAAAAGAGAGCCTTGGTTAGAGTTTACTGATTGTTTATTTTTTTAACGTTAGAAATATATATATTTTTTTCCAAGGGGGAGATTTATTCAGGGGATAGGGCAAAGGTGGGGAGAGAAAGGTGGAAGAGATAAGAGGGCGAGTCAGGGGGGTCCTGCCTGTTTTATATGGGCGGTGACATAGTATCTCCCAGGTAAAGGTGAGGTAGCCAGGTGGATTCTGGGAGTGTGCGGCTGTTGCCTTGGCAACGATGTGGGGGTCGCCTAGATGTGACGTCACTGGGTTCGGAGCCTGATACCAACATATCTCCCTTTTTCTTATTATAAAGAAGAGAAGAAAAGTGGAGGGGAAGTCGATG
Organism: Arvicanthis niloticus; assembly: GCF_011762505.2. Lineage (NCBI taxonomy): Eukaryota > Metazoa > Chordata > Mammalia > Rodentia > Muridae > Arvicanthis > Arvicanthis niloticus. Next base: position 56,013,782 of record NC_047658.1, read on the forward strand.
GTGAAACGGGAGTTGGGGCGCAGTGTCTCTTAAACTACTTCCTGCTGTGTAGGGGCGTAGTCCATTGTGGGGAGTAGCTGGCTTTCACCATCGGGGTCCACTCGGTAGATAATGTGTATCAGGTTCCTCTGTGGAAAGTGGCTGGTAATCCTGTAACAGGAACTGATTAATAATTTGGTTAGAAATATAACACCAGGAGGATGACAAGAAAGGGTGTTATAAAAGAGAGTATCTTGTTTTTTATATGGGATTTTTTCAAAAAAGTCTTAGAACTGGAGATCTCACGTTCCTTAAAAACAGCATTCTTCCTGGACAAACGGGCGAAGACCATTTCAGGACATCTGGCCCTCGTCGGTTCTGAAGCAACACAGCTGGAATCCCGAAGGTCTTGTGGTGTTGGTGGAAGTGGTTGGTCTGTGATCTAGCATATGTATCTGACAAGACCAATATGGGCAGCCCCCATAATCATCTGGTCAGTTTCTACAATAATCTTCTACCTGGTAGAGTCCAGTAACTGGATGACAACAGGAGAATGGTGTTTAGCAACAGAGGGGTTCTGGACGTCCCAAACTCGGGGGTCTACCTGAGAAGCTGGTAAGGGAAATAACATGTTAGTGTTAGTAGGTTAACTGGCTAGAAGAAGGAGCAGAGGAACTGCTGCTGGCGAGCTTGGGTTTAGGCGAATTGGGGGAGCAAAGGAAATAGAGGCTCCCAACTTAGCTAAAATATCTCTTCCCAATAAGGGGACAGGACATGTAGGTACTACCAAAAAGGAATGGGTGAGAGGTACACCCCTAAAAATGCAACTAAGTGGGGGAGTCTGGTGAGGAAGGTAAGGTTGTCCTCCTACCCCAACAATAGGAAAACACGAAGGTGAGGTGGGTCCCCAAAACTCTGTCAGGACCGAGTAAGTGGCCCCAGTGTCCAAGAGAAAGGAGATGGGTCTTCCACATACCATAATATCTACCCGAGGCTCCCTGCTAGTGATGGGCGTGGTCGGGTCGAGAGAGCTCGGGCCCCGTCAGTCCTCCATAGCCAATCCTAGAAGGTCAGCTGAAGGGTTTCCTGGGAGTGATGTCCCTCTGTTCTGAGCATCATGAAGGCAATCAACAGCCCAATGTCCCTTCTGGTGGCACCTGAGGCATGGTCCCCTTGGTTTGCTGGGGTTGGGGCAAGCCCTCGCACAATGACCTTGTTGACCACATTTATGGCAGGGGCCAGGTGGTCCCTGAGTCTTCAGAGACCAGGAGTCTGGGGTATCGGCCGAGGCTGGTCAGATAGCCTTTGCCAGCATGTGGTATTTTTGTTTTCGGGCTTTCTCATCCCTCTCATGGTACACCTTGAAGGCCAGTGCCAAGACTTCTGCCTGTGGAGTTAGGGGCCCCCTCTCCAATCGCCTAAGTTTAGCTTTTATGTCGGGGTAGCTCTGGGAAAAAAAAGTAGGTCATCAGAAGTTGCTTACCTTCCGGATTTTCAGGGTCCAGAATGGTATACTGCAATAAAGCCTTTGTAAGGCACTCCAGAAACTGGGACGGGTTTTCCTGTTTGTCCTGGACAACCTCTTGGAGTTTTTCAAAGTTTACTGGCTTTAAGGTTGCCTTTCTTAGGCCCGCCAAAAGACATGTTATAAATCTATCTCTAGCTAAGATACCACCTGCGGAATTGTAATCCCATCGAGGATCCTGGTCAGGAACCGCCTCAGATCCGATTGGATATGTTCTGTCTGTCTGATGAATCTGATCTGCATGCGTTTTTGCCTCTTCCCAAACTTGCCTGCGTTCATCAGGAAGTAAATTGTTAGTGAGAATCATATGAACATCATGGAAAGTCAAGCTATAAGACTGAGTGATGTACTGGAACTCTTTAATAAAGGCAGAGGAGTTAGAGGTATAGGAACCCAGTCTGCTCTCTATTTGAGAGAGTTCGCTTAGTGAGAAAGGAACATGTACTCTGACAAGGCCATCTACTCCAGCCACTTCCCTCAGGGGAAGGACAGATGCTGGTTTAGGTGTCCCTGGAGGAGAAGGAATTGGAGGTTTGGCTGTGGCCTTAGAACGTGTGATAGGAGGGGTAAAGGTTGGAGCCAACACAGGGCGATTAGCATGGCCTGCAGCTGGCACAGAGGGAAGGGAGGGGTCTGGGGAGGTTGAGTTAGTAGACTCTGAGGTATCTTGGTGAGAAGAAAACAAGGCAGCAGTATGGGTTTTCAGCGGCATGGAAACAGGTCTGCGACGGAAGGGGGGTGGTTCATCAGCTGGATCTAAGAGTGTTGTGTCATCTAATGGGGGTTGAGGAGGTTCCATTGCTAAAAGGACCTGGGGTGGGGAACAGGCAGAACACATGGAGGGATTAGAGCGGAGGTAGGTGAATGATTGGATATAGGGAACCTCTTTCCATTTACCAGACTGCTGTATGTATGTATGAAGACTCTTTAAAATGACTGGGTCTAGCGTGCCATTAGGTGGCCATTTGAAACCATTATCTAGAGGATATCGAATCCAAACTTCATTGCAGAGATGTATCAATTTGGAAGGCCTCAAAGCAGGCGTTAATTTTAGAGATCTGAGGTTTTTAAGGAGACAACCCAGTGGGGTGTCTGAGGGTGCGGCCGAAGACAATGTAGCGCCCTTTGGGTGACAGGGAGGGCTTACCGAGCTAATGTATCGGTGTCCGGATAAAAAGACGGCAAGAAAATCAGGCACTGCCTAGATAATCAGGTCGTCACGAGATTAACTAGCGGCCCCGGCGAATTCCCAGAATTCACGGAAAGCAATTTTACCTGGTACCAGGATTTCCGGCAGCTGCAAGAGCTCAGAGCGGGGAGGGAGGCTGTAAACTACTTTTGAGGGGGAGGGGGTCACCCAGTGGCCAATGTCCTAAGTAGTAGTTCAGCTAGGAGGCTAGTCATAGGGACTAGGGCAGACAAATGCCAACACCTCTCAGCCCAGGGAAGGCTGGCCAGGCCTTATCTGGGTGTTTAGGGTCCCTCCAGCCGATTGGAATTTCCTTACCAATTAATACGCCAGTGTGTGTTTGCAGGCTTATGCAGTCTGGTATCAGGAAAATGGAACCATGAGGTCTGTGTGGGCCTGTCTGGCTGCCTAACCCATGTGGCAGAGCACCACATGATGGGCCACAGGCATAGTTAGTCTGCAGCAGCGGTGGAAATTAACTCAGTCGGTGATGGCAGATAGCAGTGATGGAGTCCACGTGGCGTAGGGGCGGTGGCAGCAGTGCGTGGCAGGTCCTGCGGGCGCGAGGCGGCAGCGGTGGCCCGAGCCATGCGGAGTCAGTCCTGCCTGGCCACAGCAGCTAGTGGCCGCGGCAGCACAACGGTTCCCGAAGTATTCGAACTCGGCCCAACGCACCAATATTAGTTCTTTTAAGAAAAAGTCCGACTGCAGCTCCGAACAGACCACTCCAGACCATGCGGTTCCAAGGGGGAGGAGATTTATTCAGGGGATAGGGCAAAGGTGGGGAGAGGAAGGTGGAAGAGATAAGAGAGAAATATATTTTTAAATTAATCTTTCCATTCATTTACCTCTCAAATGATATCTCCTTTCTTGATTACCCTTTCACAACCCCTATATTCAACATCTGCCCTCTCCCCCTTCTCCTTTGCTTCTATGAGGGTGCTCCAACACCCACCCATCCACTCCTGCCCCACTGCTCTAGCATCCCCCTATGCTAGGGCATCAAACCTCCACAGGACCAAGGGCCTTCTCTTTCACTGGTGTCAGACAAGTCCATTCTCTGCTACATATGTATCTGGAGCCCTGGAGTCCTCCATGTACTCTCCTTGATTGGTGGTCTAGTTGGATGGTCTGGCCAGTCAACAATATTCTTCCTATGGGGTTACAATCCCTTTCAGCATCTCCAATTCTTCCACCAGCTCCCCAACCAGGATCCCAAAGCTCTGTCTGATGGTTGGAACCAAGCATCCACATCTGCATTGGTCAGAACTTCCCAGGGAACAGCCACACTAGGTTCCTGTCAGCAAGAGCCTCTTGGCAACAGCAAGAATGTCAGTGTTTGGCGTTTGCAGACAGGCTAAATCCCCAGGTGGGGCAGTCTCTGGGACAGCCTTTCCTTCAGTCTCTGCTCCATTTTTTGTCCCTGACTTTCCTTTGGACAGGAACATTTCTGGATCAAAAACTTTGAGATGGGTGGGTGGCCCCATGCCTCAACTGGTAGCCATGCCTATCTCCCGGAGGTGGTCTCTACAGGTTCTATCTCCCCTTTGCTGCACATTTCAGCTAAAGTCATCCTCGTTGGATCCTGGGAGCCTCTCACTTCCTTGGCATCTGGGACCATCCAGTGACTACCCCAGTTCCTTATCCCTCACTGCTACACATTTTTATTTGATTTCCTGACCTTCTATACCTCTCTCCTGTCCCCTCCAGTACCTGATCCTGCCCCCATTTTTTCTCCCTATCCTCTCTCCCTCCCAGGATCCCCCTCCCTCCACCTCCCATCATCATCCTGTTTCCCCCTCTTTGAAGGACTGAAGCATCCACACTCTGGTTTTCCTTCCTCCTAAGCTCCATATGGTCTGTGGGTTGTATCGTGGGCATTGTGAGCTTTTGGGCTAAAATGCACTCATTCATTTATCAATGAGTGCATACCATGTGTGTTCTTTTTTTGTCTGGGTTACCTCACTCAGGATGATATTTTCTAGTTCCATCCATTTACCTAAGAATTTCTCAAATTCATTGATTTTAATAGCTGAGTAATATTCCATTGTGTAAATGTACCACATTTTCTGTATCCATTCCTCTGTTGAAGGACATCTGGGTTCTTTCCAGCTTCTGGCTATTATAAACAAGGCTGCTATGAACATAGTGGAGCATGTGTCCTTGTTATATGTTGGAGCGTCTTTTGGGTATATGCCCAGTAGTGATATAGCTGGGTCTTCAAGTAGAACTATTTTCAGTTTTCTGAGGAACCACCATACTGATTGTCAAAGTGCTTTTACCAGCTTGCAATCCCATCAGCAATAGAAGAGTGTTCCTCTTTCTCCACATCCTTGCCAGCATCTACTGTCATCTGCATTTTTTATCTTAGCCATTCTGGGTGTGAGGTGGAATCTCAGGGTCATTTTGATTTGCATTTCCCTGATGACTAAGGATGTTGAACATTTCTTTAAGTTCTTCTCATCCATTTGAGATACTTCAGTTGAGAAGTCTCTGTTTAGCTCTGTACTCCATTTTTTAATAGAATTATTTGGTTCTCTGGGGTTTAATTTTTTGAGTTCTTTGTATATATTGGATATTAGCCTTCTAACAGATACAGGGTTGGTAAATATCTTTTCCCAATCTGTGGGTGGCTGTTTTGTCCTATTGACAGTGTCCTTTTCCTTGAAGTTCAAATCTTCTTGCCTGGGCAAATTTGGAGTATCACCAGGTGAGAGACAGTGCTGAAGGTAAAGGAGAGCCAAGCTTTGAGTCAGCTGTCAGAGAGCTGACTTTTCTCTGCCTCTTGTAAGGCACAGTCAGACTCAGACATACGTGTTTATCTGCAGAAGGTGCTGTGCACATGGCTGTAGCAAGCAGAGGTTTAGATGTGCTTCTTGGTAGTTGCTGGCTGAAAAATATACTTCTTTTTTAAAAAAATCAGATGTTTTATTTACATTTCAGATGTTATTCCCTTTCCCCATTTCCCTCCCAACCCAGAAACTCCCTATCCTATCCCCCCTCTCCCTGCTTCTATGAGGATGTGCTCCCACCCACCCACTCCCACCTCCCCACCCTTGAATTCCCCCACACTGGGGCACCCAGCCTTCACGGGACCATTCTTTTTCAAGCCTTGAATGATCTGCAGAGGTCGGCAGAGAGCTCTGTTCTTGGAAGATCCAGGCCTATTGTGTTTACACTCTTGGGTACACTCTTGGGTCTTACCATTGGGCAGAAGGAGACAAGAAGCCTCTGCACTGGTAGTAGAGTTCTTCAGAGTCTGGGAGTGACACAGACTATAATCTGTATATAATTATAATTATAATGGTTATAATCCATTAACCATTAACCAGAAACAGTCGAGTACAATCTCTCTTTGTGATCAGGAGAGGAGAGCTGGCTGTGATCCAAAATGAGAAAAATCACCACAAATACCTCAGGGATGGACACTCGCCACAACTCAAGACTGCCCAGGTCTTCTTTGCACTTACCACACAAAAACATGCAATCTAGGTCCTAGCTGGGTAAAGGCACTTCCCAATTTCTGATAGAAAAAGAAAACCGATTGCTACAAGTTGTTCTTTAATGTAACCTCCAACCCTGAGGTATAACATGTTCACCCCATGTACTCCCCCATACACACACACACACACACACACACACACACACACACACACACACAAAACATGAAATGTAATAAAAATCTTTGTCGAATATGCAACTTATCTAAGAGATGAATATGTGGAGAACTCCTTGGGAATTCTGTCACTCCAACACATTTTGGTTTTCAGCCATTTTCTTCTCTAGTCCATGTTTCTGTATAAATAACTTTACTGAGTTCAATGTTTCATTTTACATTTCACACTAAATCAAAGTCCAGTTCTTTCTCACACTGCTTCATGTTCTCCATTAGCATCATCTGAGAACTGTCAAACACTTCAATTCACGGGCTGTCCTGTGCTCAGAATACGCAGGGCTTAGCAGAAAGTCCTTCTAATGCATCATCCGGTTCTGAGTCAGATGGATGGACCCAGCCCTGTCTAAAGCTATTAGGCTGAGAAAGGTCAGTATTGTTGGACAAAAATTTCCTGAATAAAATATTAAATCTTTGCTACTGATTTTTTTTCCTTTGAATAATTGAAGCTTTTAGGAGTAAGGCACTTAGCTGCTTGATTGACAGCTGTCAGACCATCTCCTTGTGCTTGGATGCTTTGAGCAGGGAGCTGTCATCCAAACCATCCTGATTTTTATGACTAGATGGACTGTCAACCCAATATGCTGACCACTCTGAATACTTCATCTTCGAGATAATTTCTGCTGCAGCTGCGAAGACTGCAGTGAATATGGCTGACACTGAAGCCATGGCCTTTGCCTTTTCTCTAGTTACAAGTGTTCCACATAGCTTGCACTGGCTTCTGGAGACTATACCTTAGCTATAAGAGACCTTGGTGACCTTTAGATAACTTTGCCTACAGTGGCTCTGGGTGGCACACCTGTTTCATAGCATTGGGAACCTCTTCTCCCAGTAGCTCAGCAGCAAGCCTGTGGTTGGCAGAGAGGATGCTGTGCACATGTAAAATTTGTGGCTGATAACCAAGGAAGTCATGCACGAGTCTACCCCATTCTTTTGGGGGGAGAGGCTGTGTAAGCAATCTGGTTCTTGGTCTCTTTTATTCCTCTTCATTAGCCCTGCTGTGTTATAACACCAATGTCCAGGAAAGCTTCTCTGAAACAGTCTTAGATATTTACATCCTATTTTTGGTCTTTATCGCAGGCAGAATGAACTAAGGTGGTTGCACAAAGAACAAGCAAATCCCTGGGACTTCCAGCTCAGATGACTGTAGGTACATGACTCTGAGAGAATGAGTTCTACTGCTGTAAGGCCCTGAGGATGCCTGAGAGCTTTAAGCTCTTGGCTCACTCAGTTAAGAGGAGATGGCTACGGAGATGACAAAGGACTGCAAAGATGCTGAGCAGGCACCAATGGGTGGAAAGGTAAGACTGTGGGAAACACTACAAAGAGCCAAGTGGAAGAATCACAGGTGCCAGTCAGTGTAAGGCTTCCAAATGTCTGCTAAGGCTAAGAGCTGAGAGCCTTGACACCAGCAGCTAGGTGTCTAGCTGCTGAGTGTTGGGCTATAGTTATTCAAAGCCTAAAGCAATAAGTCTCTGACTTAAGCACTCTGAGCTATAAATCTCTCATTTTGAAAGCCTATTGGCATAAGTCTCTCATTCTCAAGACCCAGTGTAGAAGCCAGTAGGTTAGCAGCCCAGCCCATAGGCTTTCAACACTGGCACCTGCCTGTTCATTTCCATCCAAATAAAGGAGCTGTTTCTAAAAACAAAACAAAACAGTTTAACCCTTACAACACACCTAAGCTGAAGATTCCATTTTATCCTCATTTATACATAGGAAGCTGGAGTCTGAAGGAAGAGTAGAGAGACAGCATGCTCTTAGGCAGGTAGCAGAGCCAGATTAAGAATTCTTGACAATTACCAGGTTTTCACATTTGGCTTTTCATGGCCCTGGAGGCTCTGCTTATGCCCTTTTCCCCCAGTGACCTTTACTCACTGGCACAGTGAGATCTCCCCAGAGTAGACCTACAAACTGTCCATAGCAAGCTAGACTTTGAAAGATAATATTTCTGCAAGGAAGTGTGTGTGTGTGCGTGCAATATGGCATGCCTGAAAGCTATGGTTTTCCTGGAAGCCTGCTCACATCACAGCAAGTCTCTCTCCTTTCCTCTCCCTTTGCCCCAAATGCCACTGTCTCTACTTTCTCCAGAAAGTTCTCCAGTAGTTCTCTCTGCACTACTCCAGTCCTAACTCTGAAATCTTTAGAACTCAGCTCTGACTCATTTTCAACAAGCTCGTTCTCTGCCTCTGCCTCCCTTTCCTCTCCCTGCTGCTTTCCTGACTGCATTCATGTCTTTTTATCAGGCAAAATAATTCATTCCTCTTGAACCTTCAGCTCCCCTCTTCATACTCCCTGAGATGGAAGTCTAAGATGTATGCATCCCACACCCCACATGCTACGAAACCATCTTCTTGATAAGGTAACAAAGGACTGATGAATGGGGTACTCTCCACACCATGCCCTCTCCCTGGTGCTCTGCTCCTTCTCTCCTTGGTGTAGTCGCAAGATTTCAAACAAGTCAGCATTGCATGCCCTTTTTAAGTACGAGGGAAGAGAGTTCCTTGGCTGATGTCTGCCTTGATGGATCTCCTCTTATTGGGTCTTTCTCCCTTGTCTGCATTCTTGGCTCTTAGGGACCCAAAGCAGTTACATTCTTGAGTCTTCCCTTGCTAGCTAAATATTGTGAGTCCTTAGCATGATAGAACTTAGAGAGACATTAGCCCAGGGAAGATGCTACTTATCTACTCAATAACACTTTCCATTTCTGTGTAACAGGGTACCAGGCAAATATAAGCAGAAACTATCAAACAAGGACTCTGAAGACTAGAGTGCAGGTTCTGGGACTTAGAACTGAAGCCTTGAGACCTTGGGTATGCTGCTTAACTGACTTCTGCCTCATCTGCAAAACAGGTATAATTTTCCATCCACTCTTCTATCCTGTAAGCTGATAGTTGATGTGCCCACAATGCGTAGGAGTGAGCACTGCATGCATGAGTCTGGTCCAGCAGGCAGCAGTCATCTCTTTCCCTTGATTGTCCCCTTTTCAGGCTGGATCATCCATCAGCTCTCCCAAAGTGCAAAGAGGAAAGATGGGCTGTCACCAATGTCTGCTTCTTTCTGCTGTCTCGCCTTCTGAGAGTAAAAGCATGAATCAGCCAGGAAGCTGTGGCCCTGAAGCCCATAGAAATGGCAGGAGGAGGAGCTGACCCTACAATGGCCATGCTGTGTCATCCGCAGAGGCAGGGAGCCCAGAACAGAGGCATAAACAGCACCTTGAGCTAAACAACAGCCAACAGCTGGGGATTTGCCAAAGCTTCCCTCAAAAGCTGCTTCCTCCACCCATCCAGGGATAAAGAAAGGAAAGTCAGCACTAACAGGAAGCTCTCAGAACTGTCTCAACCCCAGTACAGTGCAAAAAATGAGACGGAGACAGCAAGTGATTGGCCCAAAGCCATGCGTGGATGGAAAATTATCTAATGTGTGGCCACTAAGCCGCTCCTGAGCTAGAAACTAGAGCTCTTTTCTGAGATGGGTGTCTCATCCTTTCTCTATGGGGCCATTGTAGCCGATCTGTGCTTCAGCAAAATCAAACAGGAGAGAAATCCAAAGCTGAGCTTTCCTAGGAGTGGGAGCCTCATCCGTCCTCGGAAAACAGCTGTGTTAGGCATCTGGACTTTTATGCTGTCACTCAGACAACCCTCCAATGATACAGAATCAAACTAGTATTTCTGTCTTGTAAGTTTACTGGCTAATGGGTGGACAGAAAATGAGTGAATCAGCAAGCACAACACATGACAGGAGTGCAGGGAAGTTCTATGAAGCAAGGCAAGTGAAGTGGAAACAGGTGGAAGAGAATGGCCGTGTAGAAGAGAACCATTATGGAGGTCACAAATCATTTGAGTGAGGAAGGGAGCAGGCCGGGTAGACACTGCAGAGAGTAGAAGAAGAGCAGTGTGAGTAGAAGACCCAGTAGAACAAAGTGAAGTACAGAGAAATTGCTTACGAGCTGTCAGGAGTGGAGAAGCATGAATGAGGGAGAGGCGTAAGAGAAGAGGTTAGAGAAAGATCTGGAGATCTTTTAAGATTCTCTAAAGAATTTTAAATGTGGTAAATGCCATTGCTGATCTCTGTACAAAGCAATGATGTTCCCTGACTTGGGCACTAAAGGGAATATCTTCTGCTGTGTGGAGAACCGATTGCCTTCAAATTATATTTATAGACAGAGGCAGGAAACACAGAGGAAGAGAGAGAACACTGAAAAGGACTCCAGATCTGGAGGCAGGGTGGCATTGTCTTCCTGAACTGCGTTATATGTGGCAGACTGGTCTCTCTGAATATGCTCCCCTTGTAGCTACAAGGCTAGGGTAGATTGGAAGTATAAGAACCCAGTTGCCTTTTGTAGGGTCAGAAAGTCAGGACCTTGCCGCCTGGAAGAAACACAGAAAAAAAAAAAGCCAAACCCATGCTAAAGCTGAAATTCCCCACAACCACTTTGAAGCAGTGACTATGCTTGAGAACATTAACGCATGCGATGGAGTGGCAGCGAGGGACTAACGCATACCCTGGAGTGGCAGCGAGGGATTCTTCATCTGTAGCATTGACAGTTCGTGTAGGGTAAACACTCCCCCATGAGACTATATTAATAGTTCATGTAGGGTAAGTACAGATTTTGATCTGCCAATAGTTTACAATGGCTAGCAAGATTCCTAAGGGGCTGGAGATTAGCTCAGTTGGTAGCATGCTTGTCTACATTTATAAAACCCTGGCTTTGATCCAAAGCACCACATAAACCGAGCCTGGTAGCACATTCCTGTAATCCCAATGCTTGGGAGGTAGATGCAAGATCACAAGTTCAAGACCTCCTCAGCTACACAGAGTAAGTTCTTGGCTAGCCTTGGCCACAGTAGACTATGATATATACCTACACACATAACCTGAAAGTCCCTGTAGGCCCTTGGGAAAATATGAAGGCTGCCTTAGTACTTCTGTGGAGCCACCCTTTTGCTGACTGCATCAAACAATACCCATTGCATCTTGTCATAAGCAGAATTCCCAGTGTATATGAGAACCATAGGGTTTGAACACTTATTTTCCCCCAACTAGGTCCTTGTGAAACTCACAACACAAATTGAAAAGAACCCACTGTCTAGAATAGTAGCCAGGATAATCGAGGTCTGGTTTTGCTTTGGTTAAAAAACAAACAAACAAACATAAAAACACAACCCCTTAACAGGAGCTAGGAGTCAGGAAGCTAAAACATGCCTACTTTGTGACTTTGTTGTGTACATGGCACTTGTTGCGCTTGATATTTGTAAAGATATGAGAAGCCCGTGAACCTCGATTCTGGGCTTTGAATGTATTTCTAGGGTACAAGCTGAAGTCATGATGAGGGCCAAGCAAACAAACAAGGTCTATACTAGAGTAACGTTGATACCCAATTTAGCACTTTCAAGTCACTGCCACAAAGAAGGTCGGCTCCCACAGAAGCCAGCTCCAGTGTGTTACTTACCCATTTAAAGCCAAGACTGAGACCTAACTAATCTGTGAAAGATAAACTTTGTTTTGGATTTTGACAATGAGAGAAAATTCTATAGCTAGAGATTGCGTTCTAACAACTAGGTGAGATCGGCTTGATCCAGCCATCCTATGGACACATTTCAAAACAGGTTGTACATCATCATCTTACCAAGCAAAAATAACTACTTAACTAAATAGCTAGTATGGATATTGGACATCTCTTTGAAAAGCAATTACTATTTGTTTACAGTGGACACAGAGGAAAAACAGACTTCCTTTTGTAAAGTTTATCAGTGAGGTAGAGCCCACCCTGCAACACTGCTTACTGGCTTATTTTTGGTGCCAAATTTTATCTCTCCATCAATCCTACAAGAATTGCTTCTGCGTTGTGACTAAGAATATGGTAAATACCCTGTCTTCACAACTGGTTATCTATCCAGTTAGATACAGGGCAAGAATAGCCAGGGATGTCTGACTCTAAGGTCCTCATTCCAACAAGAGTCCTGTCTCCATGACCACTATGGTCAAAATTTATACAAATGTCTACCCAATGTCCCACTTCTTTTCCTCTTTCTCCTTTTCCTCTTTCTCCTTTTCCTCACCCCCTCTCTTTCATCTTAATTTTTCTATTCCTCTCCAGCCTTCCTCTCCTTCCTCCTCCTCCTCTCTTCCTTTTTAATTTTTCTATTTCTCTCCATCCTCCCTCTCCTTCCTCCTCCTCATCTCTCTTGTTCTCACTCTACATGTGTGTCCATGTGTGAACAGGTACATATGGATACCAGAGGTCAATATCAGTGTCTTTTTATTGGTTTTCACTTTATTATTTTAGGCATATCTTTTCACTGACTCTGAAGCCAACTGATGCAACTAGACTGTTGTACAACAAGCTCTGGGAATCCTCCTGCCTCCTCTCCAGAGCTGGGATTACAAAAACAGATAGCCATGCCCAGCTTTTTATATTTCACTAGGGATCTCAACTTGGGAATTCATGCTTACACAGCAAGCAATTTACCAAACAAGTCATCTTGCCAGTCCTCCACTTTTTAAAATGTAGCCATGTCAGAATGTGGCAAAAGCTTCTGTTCCATCAAAATAGTCCTAGTGGTCAATTGGCTATCACAAGGTAAACCCTTGGCCCCAGTGTCTTGGGTGTGTGTATGTCTTGGGTTTGTGCAGCTGTTTTACTTTCTTGCTTGACCAAGTGACTTGCTCTGATAACAACTTTATGACCTTTATGAGCTAGTTGACCACATCCATTCCTGCCTCTCCCATGAAACCAAAGCGCTGACCATATAAACTGCTTCTTCATCTTGAATTCCCACATGATGTTGCCTATATGAAGCCAATACACACCCAACCTATTATAGATGTACAGCATGAATCATGGGTGGATAATTGTTTCCATATACTGAGGACTAAGGACTCTTTGTTATACAGCACATACAATGTATCCTGACTAGTACTCTACTCATGTGTATATGCTCCAACTTGGGTTTGTAAAGCCCAGAGAAAGAGAGAGATCTTTAAAGTGGAACCCAACAGAATTCTTAAGGTGACTGAGTCTGTTACACAGAGCTCTATGTGCTGCCCAATTTTATAAATTGGAAAGGAATAAGAGTTGGGATGAAATTACATAGCAAGGAATTGATAATGTGCAGAGGAGAGAGAAGAAGGGCAGGGAGAAGCCTTAGAGTTGACGAGACAGCAATACTTTAAGCTAACGTATTGCTCAACTCTCTGTCCTATATCTTAAAAATGGAGGAGCTAGATGTATCTTCCTACCCACTGAGCAATTCCTTGTTTTGATGAACAAATGCCCAGAAGTTGCTTAAAGTCATACTGAATGAATTTAAAGTCTCAACGTATACTCTCACTTAACTCTTTTAACTAGTTTCTTGTATCTAGGCATTTAGATTGAGACCAGTTTTTTTTCCACTATTATAAATTATTTTTGTAAATAAATAAATATTTCTGGCATGTGTTTCATCTAACGGTAAATGATTTCTTCTTTTAATTAATATATTTGTATTATATGCATATGAGTGTTATGAGTGTTTTGCCTTCATGTATACCACATGTATGAAGTTAACACAGAGGTCAAAAGAGGGCAATAGATCTCGTGAACTTTGAGTTCCTGGCAGTTATAAGCCACCACATGGGTGATGGGAAACAGGGTCCTCTTCAAGAGCAGCAAATGCTCTTAATCATTGAGCTGTGTCTCCAGGTCAGTCAAATTATATCCTTAAGAAAACACCCGAAAATGTATTTGCTTGGCTTACTGTTATGAAGAATGAGTGCTCAATTTGGCGTTTTTCACAAACTGCTTTCTAGAAATACTGTACTAATTTACATTCACAAAAAAATGTAGTCTAACTTATCAAACCCTTTATTAGCACTGGATGCTGCCAATCTTTTAAATCTTTCCAGCTTTACTTAAAGAGCAAGTTTTTCTATTTACATTTACTGCATCACCAGAGAGAATGGTTGTTTTGCTTTATAATTTAAGTTCTGTTGGAAATTGTCTCCAGCTCTCTTCTAGTCCTTGTTCTAGGGGGTTAATAGTCTCTTGATTTAATGGTTTTGGGCCCTTTGTAAATTATGTTAAAGTGTTGTCCTACTTGGGATATCAGAGAAGAGATAGGACCACCACTTAAATTTGACTTTTGGCTATACAATGAATGAAACTATTAGCACCAAAAAATAGCTCATGGTCACAAACATGGTAACTCATGTCTGTAATCCCAGAAAACTGGAGGCTAAAACAGAAGAATTACAATCTCAAGGATAGCCTCAGACAGTAAGCAAGTTCCAAGCCAGCCTGCATCACCCACTGAGATCTTAAGGAAAATAAAATAAAAAACCCCAAGTTTTGCTTTTGAAATTTAATTTGGTGCCCCCTGTGACATGTATAGTAAATATTTTTCCAGCCTATTGTTTTCAATTCTGTTTACTATGCCTTTTAACATAAACATCATTTGGATTTTTAATGCTTATATCTATAAGTATTTTTCTTTATGGCTTTATGATGTATTAGAAAGGCTTTCAAAACCCAAGTTTATGGCAAATACCTATATATTTGTTATTATGCTTCATGATTTTACATTCAGCATTTGAGTAATCTGTATTCTATTCTGGTCTAGGAAAAGCATATTCCTACCTCGTGATTTTGACTACACTTATTCCAATATCAGTTACTTTAAAAGTCCACTTGTTATACTCACTGAGGTACCACCTACAGCCCTGAACTCTTTCCTGCATTTGTACTTGGGGCAGCGGCCTTGCTCCAGGGCTGGTGCTCTAAGCAGTACAGTGCTGTTGTAATCACCATCACTCTGTAGTGGAACTAAGGATGGTGACCCAGATGCACAGATTCATAGACTTGCAGTAACATGCACTCATGCCTGTAAAGCATTCCTGAAGGAGTAACACACACACCACATTACATCACTTGGTTGCAGTATCCAGCAGGATTGCTTCATGGCCTCTTCTTTGTCCCCATTTTGTTGATTGTTTTCTTTTCTCAACTGAGCCCTAAAATTACCATATCAGTTTACAAAGAAAATTCTGTTTGGAATTTGACTATGATTATGCAGGAAATGAAAGCACAGAGGATCTGATTGAGTTACAGGGTTTCTTTTTCTTGTCTAAGAATAAGGCTTGTATCCTAATAGAGTCAAAGTCCTCACTTCCTCCAATCAAAAATAGAAGGGTCCCCAGTATAATGTATGTTCCCTGATGATTTTTGGGAAATTTGGGCCCTCTCTCTGTGTTCTTAGTACCATTAATAAAAACCAACCAACTAAACAAACAAACAAACCAAAAAAAAAAAAACAAAACAAAAAAAAACACTTAGAAAGAAGCTTAAGGACAGGTTTATTCGAGTTTAAAAAAACAAAAACAAACAAACAAAACAAACAAAAAAACAGGACAAATAGGCTAGAAATACAAACAGCTGCTTTGGAGGAGGAAGATAGAGAAGAGGAAGAGAGAAACCCATGCTATTTGTAAGAGGCCGAATGGTGGACAGGTAGCCACGTAGCAAAGGGTTAAAGCACATCCCAGCTTTGGCCAATATCCAAGAGAAAGAGAAAGAAGGAAGAAATTGTGGAAATTGGGGTTTTCTGAGTTCTAACTCAGAAGAGCAGACCTTAGCAGAGCCACATGACATAGCTATGACTCCCTAAGCAACCCCCAGGAAGGCTCTCTAAAAGAAAAAGCACAGTATCTCACTAAAGAGATAATCATTCTTCCCATTTCCGTAGTGTTTCTTAAGGTGAATTGGCCTTCCTGAGTGATGGGCTCTACTAAGCAACGGACTGCCACAGACTCTGGATTGATTCTCCTGGTTTGGATAGCGTGGGGTGGTAGATCTCCACCCAAACGCAGAGGTAGACTCCATTCTTTTACCAGAAAGAAACAGCCTTCACTTAACGGACCTTAACAAAGCCCCGAGCAAGACCACTGTAACAGTGAGTTTATATTTCCAGACATTTATGACTGCCCTATTAGTGAGGAGAGGATTTATCATTGCTGAAGTAACACTGTGAGTTTGCTGTGTTTATATCATGACCTACCAGCTCATTCTGGGAACTACTAAGTAACTGTTGTCTTTACTTTGGATTTTGCTAACACAATCGATTCCTTGCAAACTGTTTTCCTCCTGGTTTCCCCCTTAAACCCTTTACATATGCCAAGACAGATTCAGTAACTTAGACTTCATTGCCTCCCTTCTTCTTTCTCTTGCCTAATTGCTTCCAGCACTTTGCAAACTGGCCTCCTAGTCTGATCTCTAACTTTAATGGAGATTTCTAAGAATCCTCGTGTAGGGAAGTTTTGTGTTTTGGAGGTCTGGTTTTTGCTTTTTCATCTTACAGAGAGACTTTTGCAGAGCCTAGGCGCCCTCCCGGAGCAGGCGGCACTGCACCGGGGGCCGAAGTTTCTCCCTGCGTTTCCGCTTGAACAGCGTCCAAGTCTCGCCTTTAAAATGCCACGGCGGCCTCGGCTCTGCTCACAGCCGCTCTCGGCGGCTGCCCGGGGGTCACCGCGCCGCCGCCAGGCGCTGACTCAGCCGCAGTCCGGCTGCTCCGCCGAACTGGACTTGGGGAGCGCGCGCCCGGAGCCTGAGTCCGGTGCCTGGAGCCACCGGAGAGGCACCGCAGCACTTGAGCCGCGGGCTTCCGGAGCTGGGGGCTGGCCCGTTTAGATCCCGAGAGCACCAGACTCGCCTGGCCAGGTAAGACTGCAGGAGCATCACCCAGAGCATCCTTCTAGCGGGGCGGGGGCGCAGCACCGTCCGCCCTGCGGGAGATCGTCCCAGGTAGCTGGAATGGGATCTGCAAAAGCAGCGGGCCTAGCCTGGACAAGCCTTGGCCGCTAGGAGACCTGCGAGGACTTGTCACCAGGACCCCTTGACAGCCCAGTGTCTAATACCTTAGCTGTTAACCAGGAGGGCCGGTTCTGAGAGGCCAGTAAATGCAGCGCTTGGGATGGAATGGCACAAGGCAACGCTTTGCAGTAAACAGCTGTCTTAGGGGACTCTGGTCTCAAGATTCAGGGAGCTGTTAATTCTGGGTTCAGATTTATTACCTCCCCATGGGAAACCCTCCTCCACCAACCTTTAAGGGATCCAAAGGAGCGAGCGAGCGTTGAAACTGAATCAAAGTTACCAATTCCCTCTTGTCAAGTTCAGGGCCGAATATTCCATGTGCTTGTGGCTGTCAGCAGCAGAGAACAGATTCTCATCAGTGTAGTTGATGAAGGTCATGATTGATGGGACTTCTGGGGAAAGTTCTGTCGGTGGAAGTCTTTCTAAAGAAATGGCAAGTCTCAGTAGGATTTTTGTCCTGATCTCTGTGAAAAGCCTAACTCAGTTTTCAATATTTTTTCTCATGTCAGTGGAGAATGTTTCCGGCGATTCTGTGAAAACTGTGTTATTGTGCTAAATTTGATAATAGTCTTTTTGCCCAAGGGGAAAGTTCTGGAATGGGAAGTCTCTGTACAAGGCTATGAATCTTCTCACGGGCTGCACTCTAGGGTCTTAGTGTCACAATGATCTCTCAAGACGTAACTATGTACCCAGAAACGAAGCCTCACCCAACATCCCTGCTGCCTTCCTGGGAAAGATTCCCTTTGTAACCACTTCAGCATCAACTTGGAGGTTGTACCCCCACATCCTCTGGGATTTCTCTGGCTTCCCAAATCCCAGTCAGAGAATCTAAGCTTTTGGCCTGACACTGTAATCCATGCAATCTTGCTACCCCTCTCCACACAAATATGTTGTCTAGTGAATTGTCAGTCCAGCATCACAACTCCCCGGGTTTCCCTCACCCACAGCAAGCAGTTTCCTGAGCAGGGCTGTAACAATCTGATTCGTTGCAATTCATGGTCTTCTGCAAAGTGGGTTTAGGCAATCATAAAGCCGAACACCAAGGCTTTGGGTGTGATTTGCAAACTGGACTTTGGTAAAGGTTATATTTTTGGAGGTAGCTCACAGTATGGTATTGCACCAGCTTTGAGAACACATGAGGGTGTGCAAGCAAACCCCTGCTTTACGAAAGTACTCTGAAGCAAATGGCCTCACATTTGGCCAAGCAAGGAACTGTGAGGAAGCTATTCTCTTATTCTATGTACCACTGCATTAAGATACTCTGGTTTCAAGGGATTAATTCCCTAATCACTTTTCCAATGCCATTTATTATTTCTGAGGAAAATGCAAGTAATGAATGCATGATCTATGTTTCTGAATTCACCTGCATGTGGAGAAATCATAGCAACTTTTAGGCTGTTAAAGAACAAAACGTAAGTCTGTTATAAACAAGGACAGAGTGGAAAGGGATATGTATACATTAGTGAGAAGCACCCATGTATGTGCCTGAAAAAAAAAAAAACTAGAAATTCAATGGCTGCTTACTGCGATTTAGCAAATTGTGTATCTTTCCAGCCTGTTTCCTTACTGGGTTAATGAAAGATGCAATCATTCTGAATATATTGCCTCACTAGTTAATCTTTCCTTGACAAATATTTACACTACAAGGGCTCAATATCACAGCACAGCCTCAAAACCAGCCTCCCTGTGACAGTTCACATACAGTATGGCTCAAATTCAACACTATTTCCAAGACTTAAATGGAAATTGAAATGACATCAAGGAAAATGTCCTTACATTATCCTGCCTGGCCACAGTAGAAGGAACCCTGTTTATAAAACTGACAGGGTTCCAGGTCTCTGAGGTTAATGCTTCTAATAAGTTCAAATGTGAAAAAATGGCTCACTGGCTCTAAATTTGGGCACTGAAGGTTCTGGAGTTACTCCATGTTTATGGGCGTTTTAAGTAACTGAAGTTTGTTCTTGGAAGTGACATGTTTTAGTATTTGCTTTGGAAGGAAATATTCCTAATGTGCCATCCTTGCCTCCTCCCATCAGAGAGTTAGCAAAGGGAAATCTGTGTTTTCTGCTGACTCAGGATGGGTGCTGTGAAGAAATTAGTTATCCTGGACTCCTTAGAGGAAAGGCTCGTGGGTGTATGTATAAGGGAATCTGGTCAGAGTTTAGTTCCGGCTCTGTAACTAATCAGATGACATTAAGCAAGTGACCTTTCTGGTTCCCTTATTTATTAAGTCCCAGAATAATCAATACCAAGTCAGTGGCTCTTATTAAGTACCTGCCATACATTAAGTATTCTGTATGAACATTCATGTAACTTTCACATAACATTTTATGTATGTATATGAGTAGTGGAGTATATGTGTGTACATGTTCATGCATGTACAAGTGTGCATATGCATAGTGGGGTGCATGTGGAGTTCAGAAGTCTACATTAGGTGTCTTCCTCAACCACTCTTTACATCATTCATTAAAAGAGGATCTCTCATGTGATATTTCTAGGCCAGATGGCCAGTGGGACAATGAGATACTCCTGTCTCTGCCTTACTTACTAGCATTACAGACATGAGGCACTATGCCCAGCTTTTACATGGGTTTTTATGTTTTTAAGTAGACTCTTGACCAACCAAACTAGCTCACCAACCCTCAGAGTCTCATTTTTATCTCCATTTTCTGATGAGGAAACTCATAATTAAAGGAACAATCTCAATTAATCAAGGTTGATTAAGACTGAGAGAACTTGGGTTCCAAAGTGGCATGAAGATATTTGAAAATGATTCCGTTCTTCCCTGAACTGTACTCATTGCCTGACGTTACTTAAAGAAAAAAAAAATCTCTGATAGAGTCAACACACAAAAATCACAGAGGTGCTCTTCATGGTGATAACTACTTCCACTTTCTGAAGACTCCATTGTATGAGGTCTTTTTCATGTTTGGCACCTATGGATGGAAGCCTTTGTTATTGGCCATGGCTTACCTATTATCCCCCGGAAGTTCTTCTCTGCCTCTAGGACTCCGTCTCTAAATTTAGAGATGAGGGAAATACTGCCTTCCTTGCTGGAGTGATGTAGGAACTGGAGCTGGAATTGGAATTGATACTTTATGTGAATAAGCCCAGCACATGGCAGGCATTTGATACACCGTGCTTAGAACCAATTCTTGCTGGCTGGTCCCTCCTATAGTCTGCTCCTGTGGTTTCACAATGGGCGATAATGGTCAATAGATTTCCATAGCATGTCCTTGAACACAGACTTCTGTGGTAGATATTTCCTAAAGGACCCCTTGATGTGTTCCCTTGATTACATTGCTTTGATCCATTCCAGGTAAAAGTGTCATTGTGAAATTCATTCCTAAAGTAATATAGGGAGGTGGTGTCACTAACTAGAAGAACTGGGGTTGGGATACCTACTCTCAAATCCCCATAGAGCCACAAACTTATAAGAGATCCCCATAGCCACACTCTACACAAATGAACATCCACCAGAGATCATGTAACCTTCCTTCATCCTCTTTCATAGTATCTTGCCTGGTTGTTTGCCCAGGACTGCTTTTGAACCCTACCCTAGGGTAGACAGCAGAGGAATCATTGAGTGAATGAATCCCTGAGAAT
This sequence comes from Arvicanthis niloticus, assembly GCF_011762505.2. NCBI lineage: Eukaryota > Metazoa > Chordata > Mammalia > Rodentia > Muridae > Arvicanthis > Arvicanthis niloticus. Next base: position 56,034,600 of record NC_047658.1, read on the forward strand.
GTGTTATTGACATGGGCAGGACATGAGACCCATGGGAAAATGTCAACGTTTTCCAGCCACCAGGGTGAGGCTCATAGGGAAGTGGTAAAGTCTTCCTCAGACCCACGTGTGGATGTACTGCCTCCAACCTGCCTGGATATTTATAGCCTGAAGAATGCTTTCCTAAAGAGACTACTTCTACCAAGATTAGTTAAACCAGTCTACTTGATCCAGCTGTATACTATAAACCCTGCCTCCATGTTAGACCCTACATAATAAGCACGCTGCACTTCTGTGGTGCTAGTTTCTCTAGCAGAGAGCTGAGACCACCTCCTCCATGAGCCCAGTTTTCTGCCTCCATGTCTGCTTGTCTCTCTTTTCTTCATTCCCTTGCCAATCCACTCAGGTCCATCCCTGAAGCAATGCTAGACAAGGCACCCCAGATCTAGATTAAGAGCAGGGCAAGAGCCTCCCTAAGGGCAACTCCTTGGGGTCTAAGTCCAAGAATTTTTAAAGGTCTTTGTTTTGCTCTTAATTGACTCATAATAGTTACACATATTTATAGAAAGACTGGTGTGTCACTTGGCAAGGACAGGCCCAGGCAGAGGAGTGAAATGAAAAGGCACTTAGCTATTTAGACTTGAACCTCTCAGATGTTTCTACTGAAACCTACTAGTGACAGGAGATATGACCCTGAGTAGTCAGCAATGGCCCCAATAACATTTTGCTTTCATGTAGAGTTTTTGCTCTGACCTTTGGAGAGTTTCATATTCTGTCTCTAAAAGATCTGACTTTTAGTACTTGGCCCCATTAGAAAACCAAGGACTTCTTCTTTGCCTTTGGGACAGAATGATGGGAAGAGACTCTAAGGTGACCCCCAGAGGTTGGAACAGGTTAGAAAGACAAGAACTGTGGTGCTGTTCCTGCAGTCCAGGCTGGAAGATATAAGGTGAGTGAAGTCCAACGTCCTTTCCTTGGACATGAATTTTCATGCTCTGTGGGCCTGGTGACATGTGTTTGTCATCTGAAGATCGATAACTGACAACTGCATATAATCATCATACCTCTTTCTCGTTGGCAATGTAGGTTCTCCTTAGTTCAAATGGAACTTCTTATATTCTAGAAGATTGTAAATAAATGCCTTGTGTTTGTCACACCTCCATATGTCTAGAGCTGGCATTACTAATTGATCATGGTAGTGAATGAGACCTTGAAATCCTTAAGAGTTGCCTTAAGTTGGCTTGAGAAATGATCCCTAGTGGAGGTATCATGATTGATGGGAAGCAGTCAGAAATTTTCAGCCAGGTAAACAATATGAAGGTGAAACTTCTGAAAGGGTTGGCCCCTCCTTCCTTCCTAACATCCTTGCTTCTTCCAAGCCAAACAAGCATCTTACAAAATGTGCCTCTGTATAGTCCACCATGTCCCAAGTATCCTCAGACAGACACACCCAGTCTAGATTATTTGATGCTCTTCTGCTTGGCTTGATAGGAGTGTGTCTCTGCCTTGTACTGTCTACCTTAAATTATGTGTTACCTATACTGCTAAGGCACTAGAGAGAATGAGAGTTACAGTTTGGAATGTTTGCACACTGAGAAGGCAGAGGGCATACTGGAATAGCAAGGAGGCTTTGTGCACGAGAACAGGGACCTCTGGGACTCTGAAGGGCTAGGTGGACCTGCCAACCAGACCCTCATTAACAGCATGGCCTTCATCTTCCAAGATGACCCCACTCCTGGAAAACAGTGTTGCCCTCTCTTATTAACTGAAGTCTCATAGGGGCCCTTGTCTTCACTGGGCCAATTGATTTGACAAATAGATATTCTGAGCCAAACTCCCAGGAAGGGAGTTCCATTCCACTGGCAGCAACTCTATAGAAGAATTGTTCAGTCACCAGCAAAGTCTGTGTCCCCTTCCCTGTGTCCCAGTTACAATATTAACATATTCATTCTCAGCTCTGCCGAAGAATAGAGGGAAGCTGCCACTTTTAGCAAGCAGAGCAATGAAAGCCGTGCTCTCCCCGGCAGCCACATCTGTAAGTGAACGAGGACATCATTGTTAATCAATATCCATGCCCACTGGAATCCAGCACTCTGAGAATTCATTTTCTTCTTCAGCGATTTCCCTGATAATTGAGATTTTATCTGAGAAAGATACAGGATTTCTAAACTATTGTAGAAGAGGAAGGATTTGAGTCCTGCTCCTTTGCCACTCTCCACGGGCCCCTTTACTTCACAACTGGAAGTGGGTATTCCAACCTGTGGTGCCAAGGAGGGGATTTTTGCCTCCTTGAAATCAGCAGTCAAAAGCCTTACCCTAAACTTAACCCTTTGACTCAACAGGAGGAATGTCTCTGAAAGGCCCTCAGAAGTTCCAACTGGGTGGGGATCTGAGAGAGCTTTCTTACATGGACACTGTTCTAAGATGTTGTAAAGGTGGTGAGAAGAAAGATATAGTTGTCAAGACCCATTTGGCATATTGAGCAATTTCAGAACCATGAGAGTAATTACCCTGAAGATGCACAGGAGCCTCTGTTCTCAAACTCCCCTGACATGGCTTCAGATCCTAATTCTGCTTCCAGGTGAATAGCACATGTATTCCCCTGCTGCACAGAGCTACCTTTTCTTCAGGATAAAATAGAGGCAGGAATATAGTCTCCTAAAATTTAAGGTAAGTTTATTGAGAACTATGTGTGACTAATCCAGCATCATGCTCACCATACAATAGGCCCAGGGAATGTGTTTGGCACATTCCTAATTAGGAATTAATTAGGAGAGTGCACCTTATCATGCAGAAGGCACGAGAGTGATGCCCAAAGAATCATTCAAAATGCTCATTGTAAACTACAGTCAGGAGCCCAATCCTGACCTCTGTAGACCAGAACTTCCTGGTGTAGTAGCAACAATGCACATTTTGAACAAACGGATAGAACTTTTGAGCCTCAGGTATGAGAGTCACTGACTGGCCTTGGGCACATGCATCAGTGTATCACACACTGGCTTGACCTGAACTCTATATCATCCAATATCTACAGCTAAACATCTGACAGAAAAGTAAGTGTCCTCTTTGCCCTTATAAATACACACATCCATGTTAACTCCCACAGCAGACTTTGAAAGGACATTTGCTAATTTTCTGCTTTCTACAAAAGCCATGACACCATCAGTTGTCAAATGTGTCCATATCCAGAGCTTCTCAGTCCAGCACATGCAGCCACAATCTTCATTACTACTGCCTAGAAAAATCATAGAACAAAGATAAGACGTGTACCTGGAGAGAAACCACAGGGTTGCTAGCTTTGATGCCATTGTCCCTTTTAACAGTTGTCACTGTGTAGTAAAAGCTCAGGATTGCTCCAATTTTAATGTACCAGTAGTAAAAGAGTCTGCCTTCATTTTAGGACTTGTGTATGTGCGTTTGTGTGTGCGTGTGCGTGTGCATGTGCGCGTGCATGTGTGTGTGTGTTTTTCCATCTTTATATAAAATGAATTTTGGGATTATAGACAAAGTATTTCTTTAGGAGAAGAAGAATTTGCATAGCTGCATCCTGCAGATTCACAGTAAGCATTTACTAGTTATATTTTTGTGGTTGTGGTTTGTTTGTGGTGCTGACGAGTGAGCACAGACTCTTGTGAGGCTAAATGTATACTCTATAACTAAGTGCAAAACCAGTTCCCCTATAGAATCTCCTTTGGAAATACTTTTTTGACTACACTTGGTGTTCTATGTGAAATTTTCATAATATTCTGGAGAATATAAAAAGAGGTAATGACTAACTGTAATCCCAGATCCATGACCAGTATCTTAGTATTTCCTCCAGTTTTTGCTACTTTTCTGTATCTTTGTGATGGTTTTATATTTAGAAAATAATGGGCTATATGAAAAGAAAGCAGAGGAAACTGTTCATAAGCACTGAGACCCATGTGTCCTGTATAATAAATCCTGGAGAGGTTCTGGAGGCTCCTGGAGAAGGTTCTGTATAGGAGGTGGGATATGGGCCACAGAGTCAGGCGCAGTGTTTCAAGTGGCGAGAGCAGGGGTAGAAGGGACTAAGGTCAGCGTATCCTTTTTTGCAGTCAGTTATCATAAAGTAGACCAGTCTATCTCCCTCCCTCAGACACTGAGAGGGCTTTGGAGGATACCTTGGTGGGCAAAAGGAATCAAAAGTAATGCTATGTGACCTGCAGGGCTGTGGAAGCAAAGACCATGCCACTTTTTTTCTGGTCTGTCTTGAGACAGTTGCTTTATGACATTTGGTCTGCCATATCAACTGCCCTGAAAGCTACACCTGAAGAACCTCATCTGTGCGTTTCCCAAGGCTGGGGACTGGGGCTGTAAGTAATAATTCTCCGAGACGCCGACCTCAACCACCATATGCCAAAACACACAGTACTTCCACCAGCAGAGTCCAGTCACTTCCTACATTCAAGACTGAAGTAATGACTCTCATTGTTATTTAAAAATAACCTGGAGAAATTCATTGGAAACTGTATTTATTTTAGACTTGAGGTAAACAGATTGTCAAGGGCACGATGCTTGGTGAAGCTGTCTGGGGACAGAGTATAGAGGTCTTGGTGCTGTGGCATGGAGAAATGTCAGCTCCTGTGGAAGGAGTTTGATGACAGCTGGTAGGCATAGTCATCTCTGGAGGGTTCTTTCCACATTGCCACCACACCTACACCTTCACTCTGACTTTAGGAGATGAGCACTCTGGTCATCAGACATAACCATCCTAGAATCTGAGGCCAAACTGTAAAAGAGGTCACTCAAGCCCTGGTGCTAATCAGTGGTAGGATTATTTCTTTAAACCCAAGGCTTTGGTTCTGTCTCCACTGCCCACCCTAATATTTATTTCAAGTTAGGTGGATGCTTCGGAGACACTGATGGAATGTCTTGGTTCTGAGATGGAGCTAGGTGGATGCTTCTGAGACATTGATGGAATACCATGTGAGAGTCTTGATGACATATGAAGTGTCTGGCTGGCTTGGGAGGTGCTTCCTTCCCTTTGGAAAAGATCCAGCTGACAGGCTTTGGGACCCGTGGCAACAGCAGTGCCAGGAAACTTCTCAGAGAGCAATTTCTAATCATTTGTGCTTCCTTGGCTCCAATCTCAGAGAGTAGTATCTGGGCTGTCCTCATGCCTGCTGCCAGAACTATCCAAACCCTGGTCCCACGAATTAGATTTGCTGTGAGCCTATCTTCACTGACTAGGAGAAAACGCTACCACCAGATTGTCAGGAGGGCAGTACTGAAACTAAGACCTCTCCAACTTTTGTGCACATGGGCAGTGTCCCAGATTGCCTGAGCAGTGACTTACCTGAGAAGCAGGTAACTACTGACCCAGCCTCTTTCTGCCAACCTAGGCTTGGTTGGTCAAGAATGGTACAAGAATCACTGTAGCTCCTCCTGATTCTGACACATCCTGCTGCTGCCTTGAGCCTGGACATTACCTACATCCTCTGGCTTCATCTCAGCCTCAGAAGCTTGCTTGCTGAACTCGGAAGGAAGAAGGTGTTGGTAGAGGCTAAGCACAACTGCTTTATGTTCAGCCAAAACTAGGCAGACATTTTCAAGGACTCCTAGCAGGGAAGTGTAATGAATAGATGCTGGATTGATTTTCCAATTTCCCACACCCTTGGTGGCTAGGAGGTGGAGATGGAGATGAATGAGGAGTGAGTAGCTGGGTGCAGACACAGGAACTTCAGGAAAGCCACACTAATTTACCCTTTGGATGGCTCTAAGTGTCAGGCTTCTCTAACAGCTACTACTCTGCCCTAACACTGACAGCCAACTCTTCCCACTTAGATAAATCACTCATTGTGTTATCTACTCCAACTAGGCTATCAGTCCCAGAGACGGAGTGTCACAATACTTATGAGAAGAGATGAGAGGATTCACCAACTGGTGGTAGGTGGGTGCAACCCCGAGCCTCCAGCCCCCACCCCCCAGCCCAATTCAGGACAGTATCAACAATACAAAGGGAGGGGATCTATATCTAAATTTCATAGAAATGCAGGGAAGAAAGTTGAGAATAGCAAAGAAACCTACTGGGCTACCTACACCCTGGAGGGTAACTCTGGCCAATTGTGTAAGGTGTGTGTGCGTCCTGGGTGTGCCAGCCTGTGAAGATTCTGCCAGTGTAGGACTCAACCCCACCCCTCACCACTCATCCCAAGTGGTCACCCATATTCTCCTTCCGTCTTAGGAATTGTACTGAGGTGACAATTGGCAAATGGAATCTCCAGATGCCCCAGTACACATTGAAATAGACACCACGTGATGTGCATTGAACCCCAGGCTCAGGGGCCATAGCTTGGCTTTGCTAACCTGGAGTGGTTTATAACAACCCCCCATTCTGTAAGCCATATAGGATCCCCTGGAGTCCTTTCCACCAAGCCTGTACCGACTGGCATCTATCTGTTCTGTGTGTCAGGTTAGGGAAAACAGCAAGTATACTTGGCATCACCTTCCTGAGGGAAGAGGACTCTTGACAGGTGGCAGGTAGAGGCTACAGCTTGTGTGGCTGTCCAGCAAATCTCTTATGAATCCAAGGTTCTAGGACTCTCAGGAAAGTAAAGGCTTTCATCCTGCGCTTGCTCCTTGTAATCCACATGTTCATGGGATGGTGAAATCAGATGTATGTGGAAGTCAGGCAAGTGTCATGATGACTGAAACAGATGGGTCTGAGGGACAAAGAATGGGGGACACTGGAGAACAGACCTATAGGCAGTCTGAAGGTTGCTGGTAACTCAGTTTCGATATTGTGTTACTGCTCCAAACTGCAGCCCCCGACGTAGCTAGACTATTTTCCAAAAGCAAAGACTTCAAGTATCATGTGAAATCTTCCAGTAGTCAGCAAATTCAAATGAGAACATCATAGAATTTTGTTCAGGTCAACATGAAGAGACACCACATTGTGAGCGTTGGTTTAGGTATCCCATGGAAATTGATTAGTAAGCTAAACTTGCTGCAGACTTTCAGACTTGGGGATACTCCAGTACAGAAAGATACAAACTCTCTGTTCCGGTGGACAAGGACTCAGATGGAGCTTTAGGTTGGCTTCTCATTCTTGCCTCACAGTGTCCAAATCCTGAAGCCTTTCTATTAACCCCTACTGTCAGCTAGATAAAAGCAGAAAAAATAGTTAAAGGCCAGGCTGGGTTACTTAGCAAGTTCAAAGCCAGTCTCAGCTGCATGGCAAGACCCTACCTGACTTCAAAAGTGAAGGCCTGGGGATAAAGCTCAGCGGTGGGATGATTGCATAGCATGCATAAGACCTCGGTTCAATCCCCAGCACCAGGAGGGGGGAAAAATAAAAGAAATAAAAAATCTTCTTGCCCTGGTTCACTGATCTGCTTTCCCACTGTGGAGCAAGGGGTGTTGCGTACTTCAGAGATTCTAAGTTGTCACCACATCCTGAAAGCACAGTGAAGGACATCCAGGGTACAGGAGTTCCTTTTAGACAGGCTCTCAGAGCTACTATCATACAGATATAAGTGGACTTTCAATAACTATGCAGGAAGAGCCATCCTGCCCCTACCCCACACACATTTCCCCATAGCTGTAGAGTCACAGGTGCCCATTGGTCCTGATGCTGAGTGTACTTCTCTGGAGGAGAGCTTGTACCAGGAACCTGTACCTGCCTCCATGTCTCTTTAGCTACCCGGGGTCTTCACAGCCTGCACAGCATGATACATGAATAGATGCAGCGAGCAGCTGCTGTGAACCTCTGTTTTTTCATCTCATTCCTGTCCTACCTACCTCACCAGGGTAACACTGGAATGAAAAAGTGGGATATGGGCATAATAGTGTTTCCAACAGGGGAGGCTGACAGAAGAAAGGGCATGCTATCATTCTGCGCATCTGCTTTCCTTGATCGTGGGAAGGGAAGACAATGACTTTGGCATTTCTGCTCCTCCTCCTTCAGTCTGCTTTAGACAGATGTCCTGGAGGAGGCTTGGCCTTGTGGTTTTCAGAATACACTGACTTATCAGGACTCAAAGCTTTGGCTAACAGCATGTTGCCATTGTGGTGGTGTGGGTGGGAAGGGAAAGCCAACAACAGGCTCTCTTCCAGACAAGTACGCTTAGCATCAGCACCAATGGGCACCTGTGACTCTATAACTATGGGGAAGTGTGGGAAGGCAGAATGGTTCTTCCTGCATAGTTACTGAGAGCCCACTTACACCAAAGCAGAGAGGAGGAAGTGCAGGGTTCCCTGCCTCCACAGCTGCTAAAGCCTTTACTTTGTTTGTTTGTTTGTTCTTTGAGACAAGGTTTCTCTGTGTAGCCCTGGCTGTCCTGGAACTCACTCTGTAGACCAGGCTGGCCTCGAACTCAGAAATCCGTCTGCCTCTGCCTCCCAAGTGCTGGGATTAAAGGCGTGCACCACCACTGCCCTGCAAGCCTTTACTTCTTTGAACATCAAAAGTAACCCCAAAAGGAGTCTTCCATTTAGATTGGTAAGATTTCCTGAGGTCTTGAGGCCAAAGGGTCTGTTGAACAAGACCTAAAAGTGGGAAAACCCATATTGTATTTAAGAATTTAGGGGACTAGAAAAGTATTACGTGACAAGGGTAAGGGAGGGGAATGGGGGAAGGAGCAGAGGCGAGGCAGATCTTTGTGCCTAGAAGCACACTGCTCTTCAGAAATCTGGATATGGAAAATTGGGATGTGTCTTCTGCTACCTCTTCCTATCTAAAACGAACTCATTCTCACAGAGTGGGATCACTCTTTAGTAGGAAGCCTCCTCCAAAGATGCCCTTCTTGAGTTCCTCCTGCCTTGATTCAAGATTATCAGTTACCCCACAGGCATTTTCACCTCTCAGTCCTAGTTCCAGCTGATACTGGCCTCTGTACCTTTTTTATATGAAAGATCATACAGTTCTCCTCTTAAGTCTTGAATAGAAAGGTCTGGAGCTGGCAGAGTGTGGGAGATAAAGAGCGGAGCTTGCAGCCAGGTTTAGGGGTGGTGGTCAGGTGACCATGTCTTCAGATGTTTGGCATCTTTTGGGGTACCATGTATGTCTCTGTAAGATGAAGATCCCTAGTGCACTACTTCAGGGCCTGATAGAACAAAATGAGAAAACAAAGGAAGCCAAGCTGTCCTGAGGGGTGCTCCAGGTCCCTAGAGACCCTAGAGCCTGGAAGGAGAGTCATACTGCTGTCCTGTTATCTCCAAGTGACAGTAACTGCTGTATATGCCTTTAGTCATTGGATTTATTTTCAGTTTAAGTGGCATTTGCTCCAGTTTTTTATATCTTGAACAGAGTGTCTTCAATAAGCAGATGCATCTTTAAGAGCTCTTATCAATGAATCAGTGAGACAAATTAGCTTCTAATATCCTGTTCACCTTAACAGCATGTCTGGAAAGTTCTCAGGACTTCCAGATGGTAGAAACTCAACTTTACAGGACGAATTGGAACTGACTTAGCTGCTAAGAGCTAGGGTTTGGGGAGGGGGTGGTGTCACCTGCAGTAATGAGATGAGTGTGCAAGTGAGTAAGTAGTGCAAGTTTTCATAGCAGTTTAACAGTGGACATGAGCCACAAAGGGATGCTGATAAAGACAGGCAAACTAAAGAGTGAGGGGGGTAAGGGGAGGGAGAGAGAAAGAGAGAGACTGGGAGGAAGGGAGGGAGGGAGAGAAGGGTAAAGAGAAGGAGGGAAGAGAAAGAGAGATGGGGAGGGTGGGATGGGAGGAGGAATGGAGAGAGGGAAGGAATGAGGGAAGGAGGAAAGAAGAGAGGGAAGAAGAGAGGAGAGAGAGACTGGAAGGAAGAAAGGGAGAAAAAATAGAGAGAAGGAGAGAGGGAAAGAGAAAGAGAGATGAGGGGTAAGGGATGGAGAAATGGAGGGAGAGAGAGAAGGAATGAGGGAAGGAGGGAAGGAGAGAGAGAGGAAGAGAGAAGAGAAAGAAGGAGGTGGGAAAGAGGAGAAAGAGAAGGAAGGAGAAATCAAGACAGTGACAGAGAGAGGGAGAGAGAGAGAGATAGAGAGAGAGAGAGAGAGAGAGAGAGAGAAACCTGATCTCCTTTAGACACAAAAGACCCAAGCATATGCAAGGTTTATGGCTCCTGAAGGTTATGAGATTTGGAAGTCCTTTGTAGTAATGAAACAAAAGTAAGTACAAAAGCAAATATTTGGAAGGAGAAAAGTCACAGGAAATTACAAATAATAAAATGACTTGGTTTTGGTTTTGTTTGTAAAAGGAAAAGCATATCAAAGACCTCACAAAATCTATGAAAAACGAACGTCTTTTCTTCTGGTTCATTATCTATGTTGCCGTGTCTGCATGTGCGTGTGCTTACATGCATGAACAATGGAAGCCAGAAAAGGGTTTTGGATATCTTGGAACTGGAGTTACAGATGGTTGGGAGCTGCCTGACGTGGGTTCTGGGAACTGAACTTGGGGCCTCTGTAAAAGCAGTATGTACCCTTAACCACTGAGCCTTCTCACCAGCTCCTAGGGATCTTTTTTAAACAGGTAACTGTTGAAGCTACTTCTGTGATTTTTCAGAATCTCATGCTCTATCAACTGAGCCAGCCACATACTTCACTTCCATGACATTTTCAAATGTATTTTGGCTGATCTTTGATCTACTATTTATATCTTAATTACATTTATATAGTCATTTTTATAGAAAATACACATTGCCAGTCTTCTTACATAATTGATCATAATTTATTGACTAGGCTCACAAAAAAATTAAGTTCATAACTCACATTGTCATGGGATGTCTGTGAAGAGATCCTGTCAATGTTCTCATGACCAGACTGGCAGCCTTTGAGGCATTTCCAATTTTCTCAGGCACGATGAATCTTAATGACTCTACGAATTGATGACATTCATTTGCCGGTTGTCTGCACTGTCCACGCCACTGTGAGACTGGATGAACTGCCTCTTGTCATCCTAGAAGTTAGTATTTCATGTTGGAATAACGCAAAGTTAATAAGAGTTTCCCAGATGATTGAGCCACTTCAGCTCAAGGAAGAAGAGCAGGAAGAGGTGACAAGTCCAAGTGAAGCATCCCAGCGAGCATGAGGGATGGGTAGGGGAAGAAAATACATGGGAACGGGTGAAGGCGAGGAAACATTAGACAATGGCAGGTCTCTAAGCACAAACTAGCCTGCATTTAATTAAGAAATCAGGGCCTGTCGATAAGTTTCTGAGCATACAACAGCAAAGAGAATGTGTTCCTAAAATAGTTAACTAGCAGAAAATCTAACACTCAAATCCTCCTTACCATCAAATACCCTTTGAAACCTTGTTACAAATGAGCTCGTTATACAAAAGCCATCTTGGACTAAATGAATACATGTCGTTAAATCCACATGAAGTGCAACCCCAGTTCAGCTTCTCTATACCCTGATTTCCCAAATGCTATAGATTCTCAAAGATCTGCAGATATGAGCCCAGAGTCAGTGCTGCCACATTGGCTGTGGTTCTCAAACTGTAGCCACTGTATTTAACTTCTGGAAATCTTGCTAAAACAGGGGACCATGTAAACATCCTCTTTCAGTGTATGCCTTCTAAGAGTTTATGTGAGGCTCACGCGAGTAGAGGGTTGGATCTTGCACTCCACTGTCTTAGTAAGTACCTCTTTAGTGGAATCCATAAGGGAAGGCTTCTGGGGAAAATGAAAACAAAGCCAGGCCTGCAGACTCTGGCTGGCAATGAGGACAGATAGTCCAGGCCTAAGACTGGTATGAAAAAATGAACATACTGAGGAACAGTGGGGCAGGACAGTGGCCTGCAGTGCACTTCCCACAGGACAGGAGTCTGAAGTCTCAGCCAGACAGCCCAGACTTGGCTCTGTGAAGCACTAAGCCAGAGAGCCTGGACTTGGCTCTGTGGAGCAAGCCACAGGTTGAGATACTTTGTCTGGGAGTGGATGTAGGAGACAGAAGTGGGTGGTAAAAGACTGGAGAAGAAAGCTAGGGGTAGAGGACTCTAGGCTCAGGAGAATCCTAGAACACAAGAACTTAGATCCAGAAGCAAGATCCAGAGCAGATCCAGAAGGCAAAGCACAGGGCTGGAGAGAGTGATGTCGAGGATAAGTGAAAGAGAAATGAGGACCCTAGACAACTTGCCTGGCATCTCTGTCTACTCGGAGTGCCAACTTATGACTTGGAAGACAAAAAGATATGCTCACTCATTTAGGAAATGCTTATCATAAAAACAGCTACATTGGATGAACCTTTAAGAGGAATTGGCATGATGTTCTATAATAGGCCAGAATGGAAATACTTAAAAACTTGTCTCCTCTTTGGTCTTTCACAGCTACTCATCAGTTGACAGAGCAACCGTGGATACTTGTAGGTCAAGATGTACGGCTATATCCAACTACCAATGAACATAGAAATGGAATTTTGTAATACTTATACATTTCATGGTTTTCATTTTTCACTGGTTTCTAACCATTTTAAGCCACAGATGCTGTTCCTACCTCCTGGACTGGAAAGCAGACTTAACCATGGGCTGTCAACTGCTCCCTGTCATATTACCATGCTGTGGGAATAGCACAGTGCAGAGGACATGATCTCAGTGCCCTACTCTATGGGAGCAACTCTCCGGGAGCTCTCCACGCTACACCATCGAGCATACATGCTGTTATGGGACATGTTATGTAGCAATCTAAACCTGTGGACTTCTGGACAGCTCCCAACCAAAAGTGGGCCACTGCCCGAGTGCCTGAGTGTGCAGTGCTGGGTTTACTCTGAGCCAGGAACACAGCTACTGGCCTGACAGGCATCAGCCTAGCTTGGTCCTCAGCACCACTTCGTGAGCACATTATTGTGTGTCTCATTTATCAGAAGAGCAAGCTGAGGTTTGAAGGGATAAGAATATGCCCCAGACTGCCAAGTTGGCAAGGAGCAGAGCCATACACGAGCCAGTTGAGAAGAGGAAATAAGGCATTCATACAATGTTGAGAAGGCAGGGGAAAGGTCTCCTGTCTTGATCACACAGTGAGGACTTTGTAGAGCCACGGCAATATCCAGGAACACTCCAGTGTGGTTGAGCCTCCTCAGGAGAGAAGCCAGGCTGAAAATGGAAATTGGGACTTGATTTCCCCTGAAGCTTTCAGCAGTCTTGTTAGGCCACTCCCAGCATGCCTTCTGCCCCAGTCAGTCAAACCCACAACTAGGCTATTCAAATGAGTGTGATTTAGGGTGAGTTTCTTATGTGATTCAGAACTAAGCAGGCCAGTGTCTTGACAAGTGACTCCACCAGAGCCCAGGTATGTGATGGCTCTTGGCTCAGGGTATGTCTCTCCTGTCCCCTTCCCATAGTTTGACTGAGGTGGTACTTTGCACACTGAGAGGAAGAAATTTGTTTCTGAGGCTTATAGGTCTTGGAAACCTTTTGGGTCCCTGCTAGAGTCTAATGGGGTAAGGAACAGAGGCGACCCACATATCAGGTCTTTATCTGCTTAGCTTAGAAGAGGTACCTTGTGCCTACCTGGCCCAGCCAGTTCAAGAGTGTTCCCCACCCGCTTCCTCCAGTTAAAATCCAAGAGCAACTGAGAACAGAGGAAGAAGAGCCCTAGCTGAATAGCACAGAGAAATCATAAAATCTACCTGAAGTCACACAGCCATGGATAGGCAGAGCTCATGTGCTGAGGATAGCGGCCCCCCCCCCCCACCCCGTCTAAGGCTCTCATCATCTCACTGTGGCTCCGTCTTGGGCCATGGCTAAGAAGAAAGGAAAGGATCTTAGCAAGTGTGTGTTCAAAAATGGCTAGAGCGAAAGTGTACTATAGAGTACTGCGGAGCAGCCTTGGCTGCCTGTGATACGGTGACATTTTGACATTAGTGGTTTTTCAAAGCATTAGAGGATGGAATGGTGGTGTTTATTTTTTAATAATTTGCATAAAGCATGGCTCCGTCTCCCTCTGTCTCTGACTCTACTCCTGCCCTAATTCTCTGTCTAACATCTTTGACTCTAACTGTCCCTCTGACTTAATGCGTTTCTTAGATTAAGACAACACACTAGTAATTATTTGTTCTCAACATTCCATCTTAAATGCCCTCAGCTCAGAGGAGCAGCCTACGAAATGTCAGCTTTCCATAATCCATATATTTCCTCAAACCCTCCCCACATGAAGTATGCAATGCACTTTCATGAGAAGACTGTTTTCTTTGTTTCTTGACTTCTGCCTTGAATACAAGAACCCTGTTCCCCATTACTACACACCTGATCTGTCCCTGACTCAAGCTCGCTAAACTTGTTCCTAGCAAGCCCACCCCTGTTCCGAAGATACATTTTTTTTCTCTGTTTATGTGGACAGAGGAGGTAGCAAGGAGCTGTAATGGTGACTTTATTCCTGGCCACTTAGAAGCTATGGACAAGCCCTATGGGTTCTGGAGGCCTCGGGTGTCCAGTGTGGGGGTGGAATATCTGTCCTCGCAAACATCTCTACAGATGCAATGAATTCTGCTTTATGGATGCACACAGCCTCTGTGGTGGCTGCCTTTAAGGGACCATTAATTTCAGGGAGATTAATCACTCCCCGAGACAGCCAAGCTGGTGGCTTGCAGCTACCTACAACATTCTGTGTGAATCACTGTACAGGATGTGGGTTTGAGAAGTTTTCCCTGGAATCTTCACCACCATCATCTGCATTGGCACAGTCTGGTCCTTACCAGCTTCAGGAAGATCCAGCTAAAGCTCACTTTGGGCAGGGTGGATGCCTCTTAGAGGTCTTAGTTCTTACAGGATGCCCCCTTATCAGTGGAGAACAGGGGCCATGTTGTGAGAAAGCCACCACTGACAGGGAGGATGGGGACATCTTGTATACCTGCAACCTGATTGGAGGACTAGATATCTACAGAAAGAAACAGTAAACACAAAAAACACGAGCTGTGTCTTTATATTGTTTTGTTTTTCTCAGAGACCCAGTGAGCCAGTTGGGACATTACTATCTCATTGTAAAGGTAAGAAAACTGAGACTTGGCTTTGCATGGCTTGTCTAAGGCCACATGGCTGGCGGTCAGGAAGCCATCAGGAAGCCATTTGCATCCCAGGAAATATCTCCAAGGCTGTGGTTTCTAGCTTTCCTTGCAGAGACCTTTGGGGTTCTAACTGTGTTGGCAAGACAACACTGCAGAGGCATAACTGCTAAGTATCTCTGCCTGTCTTTAGGAAGAGAGAAACTGCTGCAGGTGCATTGTTGGGGACAGGAGATGTTACTTACGAGCTCTATGCCTGGGTGGTTTTGAGGGTTTGAAAGGTTTTATGAAAGGAAATCTTCATCAAGAGCTGGTATGCCATGCTGCCGAGAGGACTGTCACTGCCCAGCTGTGGCACCCAACTCAGTTTCTTATTTGAAGAAGAATGCTGCTGCTTAACATTAAAAAAAAAAAAAAAAAAAAAAAAAAAAAAAAAAAAAAAAAAAAAAAAACCAACAACAACAAAAAAAACCCCCATCATCCCAGAACTCAGAAGGCTGAGGCAGGAGAATCACACGTTTGAGTCTAGACTGGGCTGCAAAGTGAGACAGTCTCAAGATGAAGAAAAATCAATTGAGAGGTTCTTTGCCAGGGCTTAGCAATGCAAATGGTAAGTAATCACATAAAGGGCAACAGATTAAATGGCAATCAGATTAGAAATGAAAATCCAATTTCTTCAAGTTGCTTTTTTGGCCACTGGCTTAACGTATTTGCAGATTGCCAAGATCATGAACAATTCCTCCGAGACTCAAAGGGAAGGCAGCCACAGAAGCCAGGGCTATTGCTGTGTTCACAGCCGTTCCCATCTCTGCAATACTTTGCAGCTCTGTCTGGTTCTCAGCCCAGTGTCCTTCCTGCCTGACAGCCTTCAGGGAACTCTACAGCCAGGGTCCACCCTGTTCTGGCAGCCATGCTCCCCCACACCCACTATCTTTCTTTCCAGTCACAACTGGAGCTGTTACTGATCCCTGTGGCTCTGGCCCATCCTGACACCAGAAGCTCCGCACCACCCAGAGTACACGAGATTTCCACAGTCTTTTCATGTCTTGTGGCTGAATAATCACAAGATCCCACTGTTTGTTCATGCTTGAAAATACCATGAATGGAAATCTTCTAAAGTATAAATTACGGGCAAATAGCAGTGGCTGCTGTTCTCAGTGTGCATAGACATCTTCTGTGTTCTAAGATAACATTAAACAAATCAATGTGATCTTTCCCATTTCATGATGTTGAGTGCAAGTCATGTAGAGAGATGATGAGAATGTGACAGAAGGCATGCAGGAAAAAAAAGCACAAGGGTAGTCAGAGATCAACAACCAAAGCACAGTGATGCAGCAGAAAAACAGTCAGACTTTCTCTTTGAGAATCAATCTTCCAAACTCTATCATTTCCTTTCTTATTTAGCATATCACAAGACGATGTATAGGACTTGGCTCATAAGTCTCTCCCATGGTGTTTACCATCCTCACGTTTTTAATGAGGTGGCTTGCATTCAGGAAGGGGATGCTAAGTTAAATGTAACAGGGTGAAGCAAAAATGCAGAGGGCAAGGGAAGAGAGAGGAAGTCAGAGGACTGCCTCCAGAACTTTCTTATTAGTCAGATTTGAGGACAAGATGCAGGGAAGTTGGGAGTAGTGAGACCTTTGGCCTAGGACTTCAGGAATGTCACCTTGAAGATCCCCTTCCCCATATGAGTTAGGAGCAAGGTGGAGCACAGAGGGAGTACAGACAGAGCAGGGGTAAGAAGATAACTAGAAAAGTTTGGGAATCAAGCAACATCCTTAGCAACTCACCCATTGAAGAAGAAAACAATGGAGAACCTAAAACATTTGGAGCTTGCAGGTTATTGCTTAGAGGAATTGTTTCAACTCCAAATGTGGA
Source organism: Arvicanthis niloticus (assembly GCF_011762505.2). Lineage (NCBI taxonomy): Eukaryota > Metazoa > Chordata > Mammalia > Rodentia > Muridae > Arvicanthis > Arvicanthis niloticus. The sequence goes on from NC_047658.1 coordinate 56,051,409, forward strand.
CTTTAGAAAAAAAGGAAAGGTCAAAAATCAATATTGAAAGCTTCCAACTCAGCAAGGTAGAAAAAGAAAAGTAAATTAAACCCAAAGAAAAAAATCAAAGGCAGGAGATTAAAATGATGACAAGAGCTAAAGAAGCAGAAAGCAGAAAGTCAAGAGCTGCATGGCCGGGCATTGGCAAAGGTATAAACTCATGAGAGAGAAAGGAAGAATGAACCTCCGTAGCTGAGAGGCAAGAGGAATCACTGCAGAGTTGTCCAACATCTTAAAATAGCACAAGAATTGTATGAATGACTCCATAGTACTAAGTTTAATGGTTTTGGGGGAAAATACGTTTCTTTAAAGACACAAGAAATTGTAAGCAATGGTCAGAATGACTGCAGCCCAAGTTAACCTTCTCTAGGGCCCTTCATAACTCTTAGATCGGCAGTGAGAAGAAAGTCCATTATAGGGTCTGGGTCAGCCACTGAGTACATAGGAGACAACTAACTGTTCAGGTTCTACAGCCCACACAAGAGCTCCTGGGAATCTACTTCAGCCAAGCAATCAGACAACAAAGAGTGAGTTGCTATAGCCAATGGCTTAAGCAACAGAGGCCTACAAATTCAGACAGACCAGAACTGTATCTATAACCTACTGGTTACAAGCACACAAATGACACCTTCCCCATATGTCATAGGACACTAAACTCTCACACTCTCTTGGCCTCACCACCAAGTAGGCAGACTACCTGCAAAGCTTCACACCTTTTAGAAGAGCATGGAGATTACCTTCGACTATCAAGTAGCATAAAATCACCTACTAAGAAGAAAGGAAAACTGCTAGACCTTAGGAAAGAGTCTGCCTTCTTTACAGGCAATATAAAGATATTATATTGTCTCTGTAAATGATGGAATGAGTCTTAATTTTGACAGTCTTGTTTTCAAGGACACAATGGAAGTATCAAAGCCTATTTTTTGAAAATGTTAAAATTATAACTCCTATTCAAGTGTAGAATAAGCAAGTGACAGTGATTAATTTAGTTCATTATTGAGAGAACTAGCAAGACTGTAAAGCTGGTGCTGTGGTCTGAAGGTGTCCTGTGAACTTTGAGACTGACACTTCATCTTCAGTGCAATAGTATTATGACTAGGCAATGGGACTGATTAGATCATGAGGTGGAGCCAACAGAAACAGGATTAAAAAGCCCTTTTGAAAGCCTACCAGTCTATTATCACAGCTACTTGGGATGCTAAGACAGGTGGTTCACAAATTAAATGCCTGCCTGGGCTCAAGAGTAAGATCAAGGCCAGCCCAGGCTATTAAGCAAGACTCCGTTTAAAAATTAGCAGAAGTAGTAGTAGTGGAGGAGGAGGAGGGGGGGGGGAGGAGGAGGAGGAGGAAGAGAGGACGAAGAAGAAGAAGAAGAAGAAGAAGAAGAAGAAGAAGAAGAAGAAGAAGAAGAAGAAGAAGAAGAAGAAGAAGAAGAAAGTAGTAGAAGTAGTTGATGCTGCTGCTGCTGCTGCCACCACCTGAAGAGATAGCTCAGTGGTTGAGAGCCCTGGCTATTCTTCCAGAGGACCAGGGTTCAATCCTGTCTCCCACAAGAGGCTCACAGCTGTCTCTGAATTCAGTCCCAGATGCCCTTTTCTGGTTCCCACAGGCATTGCATGCATGTGGTAGATAAACATGCAAACAAAACACATATACACATAAATTAAATTTAAAAGCAATAAATAAATAATAAGAAAGAACTGGGGATATAGTGCAGTGGATTAGACCATAGGCCCTAGGTTCGCTACCCAAAAAAAAAGGACAGACAGGTGGAAAGAAAGAGAATTAGAGTCTCATGAAGCTTCACTTTTCTTTCCTTTATAAAAAGCCACACCAAAAATTGATGCCTATGCACAACAGGTCCTCAACCGACAACTAACCTGTCTTTTCTTTGATTTCTGATTCCCCAGCCTCAAAATGAGGAAGAAATATGTGGTTGTTGTTTACAAGCCACCCATGATGGTTTTGTTGTAGCAACCCAGATTGACCAAGATAGTTGTCAAAAAAATAAATAAATAAAAAGTATAGAAAGTGAGTCTGAATAAATGCAGAAAGGAAGGCCAATAGATGTGTAATTTATATTGAGACTGCTTTACTGTCCCAAGGATAATAATAACCAGACAAAAGTCTTTGTGTTGTATCAGGCGATAATCATCTGACATCTATCAGCATTCTCCAAGTTGCCTCTTCCTCTTGGAGTTATGTAATATTCTAATCAATAATGAATAGCAAGTTAAATAAAGGACAGGACAGAAATTCAAATGACCTCAAAGCCGTTAGTCACAGCCACACCTAGCTGGACACGGGAAGACCTGTGAACCTTTGGCTTCATTAAAATCTTGGACGTTTTTCTCAACAGAAGTATGTAAGCATGTGCTCATGTCTGTGACATTTAGGAGGTTATGAATATTTAAAAGATAGGAACTGAAAGTCCTCCTTCTTGCTAATGGTGGTAACACCCACATCACCAGAGGCTTTTAGAGACAATCATCAGGCCTGCCAGCCCAGCAGGATGCAATCTGCAATTACTTTGCTGCAGATTTGGAAACAGAATTGATTTTACCTTATGTAATCCTACTGACCCAAGAACTCTAGAAAATCATTTTAGAATGAGTCAACAGATTTGGGGTCTATAGAGGAAATAACTTCTAAGCCTAGAAATTCAAGTCCTTAGAATAATTCTGAATACCACACTGTATTTCTGTTCTAGTATGCGTTGGCTGGACCAAGAAGGTTGGCCTCACAAAAATGCATAAGATATAGGACATAGAGTCTCTAAAATATCCATTTGCACTTATGCCAAACAAAAAGTTTTATATCTATGTCATCAGTATTTTCCTATTACATAGAAGTTTGTAGTCAAGACAAAATACTGATTTTAAAATCCTAAAAAAAGAAGACAGTTGGTATTTTTATATGCCTAAGTTGGCAGTAGAATATCTAGGATCAGTTTCTTCATTCTGTGGAAGAGTGGACGTCACTATACTGTCACCCATGGTAGTATATCTTAAGCTTGCCAGTGAATAAATTCTTACAGTTTTCACTAATTTCTCACCAATTATAGACTTGTATATGATTTAATCGTGTGACCAGGACCTTACAGGCACTACATGCAGCCCACACAATACTATGACATGTTCAAACAGAGTGTCCCTGCCATACAGTTAGATATCACTATAATGGTGAACTGCTTTAAAGGTTTCTAACACTTCCTGATTCTGTGTTTATCTCAATGTGAGCCTGTCACCACAGGTCAAGGAAAGCATCAGTTGTTAGGCCATAGATCTAGAAAGTCTAAAAACCTGTCCATTTCAACCTGGGAGACTTAGAAATAGAAGGGGAACACAAAACGAAAAGATATGAAACAACACAATCTCTTTCCCAAGATTCACTCTAGTCCACACTTTCAGAATATCCAGACTTGTGTGAAGAGTTCGAAGGCGTAAAACCAGGGCTCACTCACTGAGAATTGCACAGAGGAAGCTGCAGGACTGTGGACATGCTGAAACCATAGTTAGCATGTACAAGAAAAATGGAATGGAGATAATGAGATAAACACACCTGAGCTTGTGTTCTTGGTTCCATCTGTCTGTGCATAGCCAGTAAGGCACCCAGATATCACTCATCCAGCCATCCTGGAATATGCTATGGGAGACCAGAGAGGCTTCAATGTTAGGATGAAGGGATAGCCTTGGTGAGGCATTATAAACAAGTACAGACAATATACTTCTTCCAAAAGGTCAGATGGACCAGATACATCCAGCAGTCATCCTACCAGGGATCAGAAGCCAGTACAGACCCAGAACACTCTGTATAGATCTCAAAATGCTCATCACCACATCACAAGGGCATAATGACCCTCCATACAACCACACATCTGCTGGAAGGTAAGTACGGAGGGGAGATAGGACCCAGAAAATCTAAAGAATGGAGACCTGAACTCAACCTTGGTTTTAAAAAAATAAAATAGTTTTTAAAAGTCTTGTGATCATTTAATCTGAAAAGAGATTTTTAATTGTAGGAGTCTGCAGCATTAATAATAAGTTTCCCTCAACAACCCAGAAAAATGTGTGCCTGTAAACCTGAGAAGGCTATTAAGCCTGCTGTAAGAAGTGCAGGTGCATTTTCCTTGTGCATTAAAGGAACATGAACATACTCCTTGTACACCAGTTTCTTGCTTTTTTTTTTTCTTCATAACATTAAGGAAGAAGCTAGAACTCAGGAGTCAAGGGAAACATGGAGGAATGATGGATTTCCCCAAACAGAAGTAAACATTTTTAAAGTGTCTGCTGTGTGCATGCAATAAAATTCAATAAGCCACTATCTCCATGAATAAGATATGAAGAACAGACTAGTTAATAGGCAGAAGAGCAAAAAGATGGGGGCAGCCTGCTCATCTCTAAAGGGTAATGGACTACTTGTTCTTCTCTCTTTACATCCTGGTGAAGTTGGCAAATTAAGAAAATAATAGATACAAAGCTGGAGCAATGCTAGCAACACGTTAGGATGCTCTCAACCGCACAGTCAGGGGAGCAGGCAGGGTTACAGTGGTCATCAGCAGGTGAACACTAGACAATGTCAAAGGCAGACTCATCAGGAGAGGGGCAGAGTGCTGTACCCAGGAGAATAGGCACAGACCCTTGGGTTCTGACCTCTGGGGAAAGATGTTTGAGTAAAAAGAGCCTGGAGAACTCTGCCCTGGGTACAGAAGAGACTGATGCAGTCCAGCCTTGGAATTAGTTCCTCTCACACACAAAAGGCTTGTTGACCACTGAAGGCTCATGTGTCATACTGCTTCCTGTCTGAACTAATTAGCATGGTCTGAGAGGTTCCTGACAGAGCCAGGAGAGCAGAAGAAAACATGGGGGAAGGACCACTTTTTAGGAAAAAAAAGTCCTGATGTGTTTGCTAGCCTTTACTGACTTTATTGTCTTGTTTTCTGCTAAAACATATGTCCTCTTAACATTAAAATTTATTATTAAAATTCTATATTTTATATTATTATTTTAAATAGAAATGTATATTTATATTATTAAGTTTTATATTAAAACTTAATATAAAATATTAAACTTAATATTAAAAAAAGACCTCAACATCTGGATGTGAAGTAAGACCAGGCATAGAAGTAATGCAGATCAGAGAGCAGCTAAGAAAGTCTGTAAAGCTCTTCCCTAAGCCAAGCAGGGTTAGCTTAGGGAAGAGCTAACAGAACTGACAGTCCAAGTGCCACTTGCATCTATGTTCAAAAGTAATTGTTATTGCACATGTGCTCATGTGTACATACATACATAGGCCAAGAGTACACACATACCACGGTGCCTGTCTGGAGGCCAGACGCAAGGGAGTTGTTTTCTCCTTCCACCCTGGAGATTCCGAGGATTGAGCTCGGGTTGTCAGGCTTGATGACAAGCACCTTTTCACACTGAGCCAACTTGCCAGCCCATTGCTTACATATATATAAATCTGTATTGTTGGTATATACCAAAAACAGTCTATAAAATGTAAAAAGAAAAAAAAATGATGTTACTGATTACATCAATGCCAAAATACAAAATATTTTGTAATAAACAGGAAAATGTTTTCTTATGAAGAAAATTATAAAGCATAATTAATTGACAGAAAAGTCTAAATACCTTCTCATGAATACAAAAAAATTATATCATGTACATAATAATTTACTAAAAATTGAATTATAATTTCAATGCAAGTCCAGTCACCATCTCTATAGAGGCCTTCATTGACTTAACAAGATCCTCCTAGCCTATATGCAGTGAGGAGCTAGGAAATGTTTGAATGGAAGCTACAAAAGGAAGTAGGAGCAGCACACTGCAAGATGCATGATAATGCCATTTTAATGCAACCCGAGACTGTGGAATTGGCTCAGATGTAGACAGTAAGCAAATTCAAAGTGATAAAGCATCGAGAAATGGATGCCTGTGGAGATATGAGCTGGAAATGGCATTGTAAATCATGAAGGAAAGCACAGAGTAGTCAATAAGCAGGAAGAGACGATTGCTGATGTACATAGGAAGACAGATAGCCAAAGTCCTCCATGAAAATCAATTCCAGATGCAATTCCTGAATGTGAAAGATCATGTTTCAAAATTCTGGAATGTGCAAGTAGAACACACCTAAAATATCAGGGCAGGAAAGGAGTTAAGCAGTCACAAACAGCAGAAACAGTAGAGGAAAAGATTAATGAGACTTGCTACATAACAGGCTGTGAATAGAAACTGCCTTAAATGATTTACCAAAATCATTTACAGAAACAAACACACAACATCATGGTTGAAACAAGGATTCTCTCTGGATTCTCTCTGAACTTGATTCTTGGAAGACTTGACTCAATTTTGTAGACTTTTCCTTTATTGCCAAAGCTTGATCTGTTGCTGTTCACCTCACAGTGACAGAGGGGTCCAGCTTATGACTGGTGTACAGGGGGAAATGTAAAAAAAGGAAGGAAGGAAGGGCAGGGGGGTAGGAAGGAAGGACGTGGGAGGGGAGGACGTAAGAAAGCAAACAAGCAAGCAAGCAAGCAAGCTTGAGGGGGGAGGGGGGAAAGGGAGGAAGAAAAGGATGGAGCGGAACAAATTTTGTCTTGAGTCCTGGTGGTAGAAACTACTTTCTGTGCTTCTGGAACCAAGTCAAGGAAACCAAACCACTGAGTTGTCAATGTCTTAGAAAGTTGCTGCATCAGCAAACAGAGCCCCAGGGTGCTGGTTCCCTGTGGGGACATATGGAAATTCTGGATCAGGTTTTTTGCTCTGCCAGAGTTCTGGTTCCCTGTGGGAACATATGGAGATCAGGTCTCTTGCTTTGCCTGAGCCTGGTTCTCTTAAACTCTAAAATCCCTCACTGCAGTGAATGATCTGATTGTTTCTAGTTCTATATGAAAAGACGGATGATCCGTAAACAAGGTCCACATTACCTTTGCAATGACAGTGAAGGATGGGTCAACTGGCTTGCCCTGCTGTCATTTAGCAGTTGTAAAGTTTAAGAAGGAATGGTAAAGATCTCAATGCATGAAAACCAAAGATGAGGTCTTGAAGCAAGAAGTACCTCTTCCCTAACTTACAAAACTTTAGCTTTTGGCCATTTAGAGGAATGTAGAATCTCAGTTTAGCTTGCAGAAAAGATCTGATAAATTTAGGGAAAGTACTCTTAAAAATATAGCATGCTTTTGCCCTGTGTCTAGTATGAACAAAGCCAGAATATATATGTTCTATGGAGTATGGTAGAGCCTTGTAGAATGGAGACACTGTCTTCAAAGTTCTTCAGTGAAAGCTGAGATAAACACAGGCTTAAAAACATATCATCTTGGTTTTATGTGGATGAACATACAAGGAGATGGAATTTACCATTTCTTTCTGAGACATAAACTTTAATGACCATATTTTGGAAGATGCCAGAAAGATCCAGGAACATACACAAAAGGGCCCCTGGAAGTGAAGACTTAACTGATGGTCCTCTCCTTTCTCTGAAGGACTGAAGATGTAGAAGTTTGCTTCAGTAGCCCATAGTTCCCTAAACAAAAATCCAGAAGGATGAAAGAGCTATGAAAACCCAGTAATGGAATTATCACAGGGAGAAAAGCCATCTATTGCCTTAGGTAAAGAGAAATTCTTCTTGGAGCAGAGGAGGGACTGTTCCCAACTCTGTTCTCTGCCTGTGGGTCCTTTCCCCCTAACTGGGCTGCCTTGTCTGGCCTCAATGGGAGAGGATATGCTTAGTCCTGCAGTGACCTGATGTGCCAGAGTGGGTTGGTATCCAGGAGGATTTCCTCCTTCTTAAAAGAGAAGGGGATGGAGGATGGGAAGAGAGGGGTCCTGCAACCAGGATGCAAAGTGAATTAATTAATTAATGGACAAGTAGGAAAAAAAGAGTAATTGCTCTAAATTCCTAATGCTGTGAGTTCTGGAAAAGGTCTGAATTCAGCCATCCTGAAAGCCAGCTACTGTTCCAGCAATGTAGCTCAAATGGGTAAGCAGATGAATGGTGCTATGACATTAGGAGTCATGGAAGAGGGCTAAAGAAGACTGGGATCCCAAACTATACACTGAAGGAACACTGTGCAGAACTATGAGGATGAGACTGGAGCCAACTTCCAAGTTATCTTGTGAGTTTTTCCAGGCCAGCCTTTGTCTTCAAGGGACACTCCATCTGGAAGTGATTAGCCCTTTGGTCATAAATACGTACCCTGTGGTGCTTTAGTCATAAGCCACATATTCAAAATAAGCCCTAGCAGAGCCGTTCAATAGAAATCCAAGCAGAAAGTATGTTGCTGGTGCTTTAGGACCTGTGAGGAGAAATATGTCTAGTGGATGTACAACCCCAGTGTTTCCAGAACAAGAATGAGTGACCTTGATTCAGAGTTGTTCCAAGGGTAGCCCAGGATCCTTGCAGGATGATAGTCAGCTTTATGGACTTGGACTTGCCCCACCTGCTGGGACTTAATCCAACTCATTGCAAGGAAACACTCAGGACAAACATTTCATATAGTTGTTTAATTTGGGATTTTCACTCAGTTTTGACTACTTACTTTTTTTTTCTGGAAAAGTATCATTGTTGATGTTTCCCTGTATCTTGGTGAAGTTTTACACAGAATCAGCTCATTAGGGTTTTTATTATTTTACTTTTTTTTTTTCTTTTTTTTTCGAGACAGGGTTTCTCTGTGTAGCCCTGGCTATCCTGGAACTCACTCTGTAGACCAGGCTGGCCTCGAACTCAGAAATCCGCCTGCCTCTGCCTCCCAAGTGCTGGGATTAAAGGCGTGCGCCACCACCGCCCGGCTAGGGTTTTTATTAATCACCCTAATATATGTATATAAATATATATATACTCATATATGTAATATATTTTATATATATATGTGTGTGTGTGTGTGACGATATACATATACATATACATATACATATACATATACATATACATATACATATACATATACATATACATATACATATACATATATGAGTTACAGCTCATTTCCTTCCTAGGGGTGTTTATTTGGTTTTTCTCTTCTAGAGTAAACTTATCTCAAATTTGTCTAGATTCAAACTTTAACAAAAAACCTGCTGTAGGGCTTGTTTTTAATTTGGCTGATTTGCTTTATCAATTATTAACTCTTAGCTCTGCTAACCTTATCTTCCAGATGCCCTTGGTGCTGTTTATACATGTTCTTTGGTTGAGTATTTGCCTCACTGCATTTCTATCCTCTTGTTCTCTGGTAAACATCACAATTTTGTCTCTAAGTATAGTAAACAAGTGTCACTCATCTCACCTTATAGGTTTTTACAAAATCCTAGTCTCATAGAGTGAGTTTCTAAATATTCTGTAACTACACCCTATCATTAACCCAATAATTATTTTAATGACATTTGAATCATAAACATATCAGTTTGTCTATTTGTTTTATTCTTTGTGGTTAGAATGGCTGCCCATAAAATTTAAACTTTTCAGAATGTATGTATCCTTTTGTGAATATTCTTTGTAAATGTATATTAAATCATTTTTTCTGTGGGCATCCGAACAGAATGAATAATCTCTGCAGGCAATGGGAATGTCCTTTAGCAGGGATAAGAGATGACATGGCAGACACTCAGCACATTTCCCCATCTCTAAGAGATTAAAACAAAAGTAACAGATATGGGCAGAGGTAGGCAGTATAGAAGATGCTGAAGGGCAGCTGGTAGACAAAGACCAGGTAAAACCCAGAATGGACTTTCAATTTTTCTAAGAAACAATAATCTGTAACATAGGCATAGCAACACTATAGGGAGAGAAGAGGTCCCCTCCGTAGAGCTTTAAGCAAAACACCTCTGAAGGTGTACAGTCCAGCACTCTGCAAAAATACAGTTTAATACAAGAGGCCTGATATCTGTGTAGCAGGCAGATGCAAATGGGAAAACTAGCATTATTTTCTGGTTTGTTCAGTGGTGCTGGAGCAAAGAGCTAGCCTAAGAGAGTCTTATCATCGAACCACAAAGGCTCCTGCATTTTTATGTTTGAGTGTGCTTCAATGAGAAATGACCCCTAAAGGCTCAGATATTTAAATGCATGGTCCTGTGTGGTGTCACAGTTTGGGTAAGTTATGGGAATTTTAGTCAGTGGAACCATGCTAGAGGATGGGCTTTGGTTTGTAGCCTTGCCGACTTCTACTTCACTCTGCCTGCTTTGTGTTTGTTGTTGAAGATGTACTCTCTCAGCTTCCTGCTCCAGCTGCCTGCCCCCATGCTTCTTCCACCTTATGAACTCTCCCCCTGGAAACATAAGCCCAAACAAACTCTTCCCACTTAAATTGTCTTGGCCATGGCATTTTATCACAACAACAAAATGAAATTAATACAACATAATAAAGATGATATATAACAAACTAACTGGTATTATACTAAGAAGGGAGAAAACTGAAAACCGTTCTTCTAACATTGGGAATGATATAAGGATGGTCACTGTTGCCACTCTTATTCTATCATACTCAAAATCTTGGCCAGAGCAATAAGAAAAGAGAAACAGTGAAACGGAGTACCAGTAAGGGATGCTAAGTCCACACATCTCTGCTTGCTGATTCTGTGATTCTAGACCTTATAAGACTCACCAGAAAATTCTAATATTTGAATAAAACTTTTCAGCCAGGTATCAGAGTCAAAAATAAATGTACTAGAAACAGTAGCTTTTCAATTCACCAAAAACTGTCTCACTAGCAAAGAAATAAGTAAAACAAGTGTATTCACAACAACCACAACAAATCAAATTTCTAAGAATTAATATAATCAATGAGGTTAATGACTTCTACAACAATGAAAACTACAAAGAAAGGCATTGATGTAGACTCTAGAACAGTGGTTCTCAAGCTTCCTAATGCTGAGACCCTTTAATAGGGTTCCCTGTGTTTTAATGACCCCCAGCTATAAAATTATTTTTGTTGCTACTTCAGAACTGTAATTTTGCTACTGCTATAAATCATAAATACTTTTGGAGACAGAGGTTTGTCAAGAGGGTTGTAACCCTTAAGTTGAGAACCACTGCCCTAGAAATACCTCCTTTGTTCAACAAAATTAATATAATGAAAATGGCCACATCACTTAATAATATTCATGGTTTCATTATAGCCCCTTAAAACCAAATGACATGAAAGCTTGGAGAGATTGCTCAGAGATCATAAACTGCTCTTGGAAAGAACTTGAGTTGAGTTCCTGACACCCACTTTGGGTGGCTTGTCACTAACTGGAACTCCGGTTTCAATGGATCTGACACCCTCTTTTGGTCTCCACAGGTTCCTGAACATACATGTTGCCCATAAACTCATGCAGGTACTCACACATCAATAAAAATAAGCAAATACATCTTTTTAAAGCCCCAACTAATTTTTTTCAAGGAAATAGGGGGAGAAGCCTTAAAATTCAGATGCAAACACAAAAGACCCAAAGTAGTGCTGGAGGTATATGCCTTTAACAATGCTACAGAGCCACAGTGGGTAAAGCAGTATAGCAGGAGCATAAAACAGAAATGTTGACCACGGGAAAGAACAGATTGGAGGACCCAGAAACAAGTCCACACGGTTACAGTTGCCTCGTCAAAGGTGCTGAAAGCAAACATTGGAAAAGAGATGGCTTCTTTCAGCACACGGTGCTGGTAAAACTGGATATCCACATGCAAAAGAATGAAACTAGAGCCTCATCTGTCTGCCTGTACAAAAGCAACTCAAACCAACCTTAAAGTAACACCTGAAACTTTGCAGCTACCAAAAAAAAAAAAAACAAAACTTTAAGATCTAGGTATAGGCAACGATTTTCTGAAAAGAACTCCAGGAGCTCAGGAAATCATTGCAAGAGCTGGCAAATAGGGTTATATTGATTTAAACAGCTTCTACCCTGCAAAGGAAATAACAGAGTGAAAGACTGCTAACATAATGGAAGAAAGTCTTTACCAGCTATTCTTCTGATAGGCAATTCATATCCATAATGTATAAAGAACTCAAAAAAGCTAAACACCAAAGAGTCAGTAGCCATCAATAAAAAAGTCAGCAGCAGGGGCAAGTGAAATGATGAGAACTTGAAACACTTGATCAATGCATAAAGAAAGCATTTATTACGTCAACCATCAGAGAAATGTGAAGCAAAGCTACATTGAAGCAGGGGCATGGTGGGGTACACTTGTAATCTCAGCATTTAGAGGCTGAAGCCAGGAGAACAGGACAAGTTTGAGGCCAACCTAGGCCAATTAGTAAGTTTCAGGCCATTTTGAGCTACAGAGTAACATTCTGTTTCAAAAAAAAAAAAAAAAAAAAGAAAAAGAAAGAAAAAGAAAAAGAAAAAAGAGTAAAGGAACAGAATAAATAAATAAATATTACATTGATATTCCATCTCATTACAGTTATAATGTCCATCATAGAGAAAACTACAACAAATGTTTGCAAGCATTCATGGAAAAAAGAAATCCTCATATACTATTTGGTGGGGAAATAAGTTATTCAGTGGCCATGCAAATCAGTATAGGGGTTCCTCAAAATAAATTAAAACTGACCTGCCTCATGAGTCTATATACCTGAAAGGACCCAAGTCAGCATGCAGTAGATAACACTTGAAATCTAGACTTACTGCTGCACTATTGACAGTGGGTCAGCCTGAACACTCACATTTTCTCTGTTGTAGGGATAAAAGAATAAAGAAAATGTAGTGTTTATTGATAACTAGAGTTTCAGTTTGCCATAAAGAATGAAATTACTTTATACGTAAGAAAATGGATGGAGATGTGGACATCGTCATACTAAACAAAATAAGCCAAACTCAGAAAAATAAATTTCAAAAGTTTTCTTTCATATGTAAAACTTGAGAGCTGAAGTGTCATGACAGTCAAAGGGGACCATTAGGGATCTGAAAGGGATGAAGCCGGAGAAGACAAGGAAGGCAGGAGAGAATAATGGAGTATGAACAAGATCAAAGTACATTGCATGTGTAGATAAAAATGTCGTTGTGAAACTCATTGCTTTATACAACTAGCAGATACAGATATATACAAGTTATGTCACTACATGTCTAAACATCTTTTGTAATTTACACTTTCCTAATCATATTTTTAAAATAATATCCACTGGCATTACCAAACAATATAAAAATAATCCTAATGTCCTGTCACCACTCGCTCACAATTTTTTGTCATAATAATATGAAATTGAAGATGCAAAGTATTATAAAGCATTCCAAAAATTAGTTTTAGCACTTGTAGCTTCAAATTGTTATAATTGGTTGCATGAATTGCTGGGTTTTTTTTTTCATTTTCTCATGTCTTTACTGCTTTTGAACTCCTCACTTCTATTTGTTCCTGGTGGCAGAAGTATCATGTCACAGAATTTGTTGCTGTTGCTATGAGGGTTGTGTCTGTCTAGCACGCATGAGTAGTTAAGATCCTTTCCTGTCTGAAGAAATCAGTTTTGTTCCTCTCACTGGTGCACAGTCCCATTCAGTGCTGAATCTTCTCCTCAGCGCCCTGTGAATGCTCTCCTCAGATGTAAACTGTAGAAAGTCTACATGACCCTAGGAATGAGATTTTTCGCCTCTATAGATATCCCATCTTCTCCTTTATTTTTATATCTTTTTGTATATGACAGAGTTATCTTTTGGAAATGAGCTATCACCAAGAAGAATGGAGTCTCTCCCTCTGAAGCGTTTTGAATTGCTTGATCTTTCTAAAAAATGTAAGGCTTTCTTTCTTCAGCACAGGGAACTGTTCATTAACTTTTAAAATATTCCTTCTATTTTTTTCTCTCTTATAAGTATAATTAGATTCTTGAGTAGATGATGACCTTTGTTGTCAGAAGATATATTTGCATCAGGTTTTTTCAACTTCAGGGGCAGAAAAGCTCTCCATGGTGTTAAAAGTTGAAGGCCTAAGAGGCATAAGAGCCAGTCATGGACAGAACTCAGCCTTCGTGTATGTCATCATAGCATAGGTGTGGGATGTGACTTTGTGGATGTCCTCTCCTTTTCAGTGGGAAACACTGGTAGGAGACACCACTAGCTACATATCAGAAGAATGTTCTTAACAGGGAACACATAAGCCAAGCTGGATCTTAGACTGGAGATTGAACAAGAGAAAAATGGCCTAGGGCAACAGTTCTCATCCTGTGGGTCATAACTTCTTTAGGAATCATATATCAGATAGCCTACATATCAGATATTTACATTATGATTTCTAACAGTAGCAAAATTTCAGTGAAGTAGCAACAAAATAATTTTATGGTCAGGGGTCACTACAGCGTGAGGAACTGTATAAAAGGGCGGCAGCATTAGAAGCTTGAGGACCACTGGCATAGGTGTGTGGTTAGAGCCAACAAGAGAATCCAGATCCCTGGGTACACATAAATTATGTGAGCTAAGTAGAGCAGGGTCCTCACAGCAAGGTAAATCCGTGAAACATAGATACATACTTGCGTTAGCCCAGGCAGCAAAGCTCAACGAGAAAGAAGGCTCGGAGGAGACCAGCATGGGTGTCAAGCCCGAATTCACCAGAATTTTCTAATAGACATTCTATTCTTAGGCTAGTGGCAGACTGAGAAAGTGTAGGCTAGGGAAGGGCAGCTCTTACCTTCTGTAAACACCTCCAAAGCTGAACCTGTCTTGTTTTGCAGACAGGAAGATTTACCCTTTTTCAAAGTCCTCCAACAATGCCTCCACAAGATTTGCACCCATGAACAGGTATCTCCATGGTGTGTATTTTTCTTACATGACACTGTGGCACAAGTATGTAGAATTTTTCATTTTGTTTGTTTAGGGAGAGGGTAATGTCCATCTGTAGGACTGTTCAGTGTCCCATCAACTAAGAGTAAGAATGTTATGTGTGAGAGTGATTCTGTAAGGAACAAGAGTTCCCCAAGGCTGCTTGAAGGGGAGGGCATTTAGTGCAAGGCCAAGCAAGATCATCACCTAGCTCTTCTCTCATAGCCTTTCAGGGTATTTCCTGGTATTCTTACTCTGGCTTGCCAATGTTGCCATCAAAAGAGGTAGAGCGCCACAACCTGATGGACCAGCACAAAAGGAGGGCTAGGTAAAGCTGCACTAGCAAGAATCCACACCTCTACTTAGATGCTACAATCTTGATGGTACCTTGGTTAAGGCTTTTCTTAGCTGTGTGCAATTTCTTTCATTCCCTTTCTCCAGCTGTATGGTTGGCATTGTCTGTCACCACTCATGCCCAAAGCTGGTGCACAATTTCTTCCGTCGTTTTGGCCCTTGGTTCAAGTTTGAGATGCAGTTTTTCTGATTATATGCCAGTGAGTCAATCTTCATCAGGTAGGCAAACTCTCTCTCTCTCTCTCTCTCTCTCTCTCTCTCTCTCTCTCTCTCTCTCTCTCTCTCTCTCTCTCTCTCTCTCGTGCCCTGGGCTGGTTTGTTCCCATTTCTTTAAGCTTAAGGGAATAGTGCAGGGATAGCTTGTGACTTTTACAGACTAGACATAACGATCAAAAGAACTAGCCAGACTTAACTACATGGTAAAACCCCGTTCCAAACCAAAGCAGAAGTGAAGCAGACAGTGACTGCTTACTGTAACCACACAGAAACAGTGACAAATGGGCAGAGCCTTCCCTAAAATAGCTCACAAATGACTGCCACTGTTATAGGGAAAGACATCTCAAAGACAAGTTAGTAAGGGTTGTAAATAAAAGTATGCTGTTCTAAAGCCTTTACAAGACTCCCTTCATAGTTTCCCATTGCCCATAAGATAGTTACTATGAGTTAAAATAATTCAAAAGTATGTATTTATGGTTATGGAGATGAGGTGTCCAAAATGCAGCTTAAATGGACTAAAACCAAGGTATTAGATTACTTCTGGAGGTTCTGGGGAAAATCCATTCTTTGTCTCTTCTACTTCTAGAAACTGCCAGAAATTATTGGCTCCTGGCCACCTCAGTCCTGGCTTGTGGTCACCTTGTCTTCTCCTTTACCATGGCCAAAACTCCCTCTGCCTCATATATAAGATACTTGTGATTACTTAGAGTAACTTATAATAATATATCCTTGACATAATCACATCTTCAAAGTTTCTTTAAAATCCTTCAAATGATTGTATTAGAGTTTGTGAAAAGTAACGTTCAACCTACCACAGTCCACTCTCTGGCCCCAAAGACTCATGCTGTCCCTACATATATCCATTTCATTCCAACATCCTCCAAACTTTCAGCTCACTGCAGCATAAATCGTGGTCCCAAATCGCATCATCTCTATAAGACGAGGGTGAGGATTCAGTATGAGCCACCTCAGGGAAAATTCCTCTCTATCTATGGGCCTGGAAAACAAATTACCATCTCCAAAAATATAGTGGTGTGACTGGCACTAAATGGCTGTTAAGTGCTTTCTCATTTCAAAAAAGAAAAAGACAAATGGAAGGGGGTAAGGAGTCATCAGTCCCAAGAAAATTCACAACCCAATCAGAAAAACTTCAGCAGTCTCCAAACCCTAAGATTCTGCTTGTCTAGCTAGGGTACTCCCTTTACACACACACACTCTGCTCTCTATGCTAAGGCTGATCTCCCAGCTCCTTCCTCTTTGTCTTGAGAGTAGCGTATCTTTCATCAGCATGCAGAATTGTATCCCATTCTGTCCATTTTAGCCTCAACTGGCTGTGATTCTGTTGCTGTTATCTCAAAAATACTGTGTCTCTCCAGTGACTGTCCTGGAGATTCAGTCCACTAGACCAAAGGGTCCTCCAAGCCTCCTTTCAGGACACTCTCTTCTCTGACCCTGGCTACTGCTGAGATGGCTGTGGGGACCCATGAGTGGTGTGTCTAACTTTTTCAATATTATCAAAAGGTTGTCTGATTCCATCCTTAGCCTTTTCTAGAAAGCATGGTTTCCTGCTGTCAGCGTCATAATTCTTTCAGTTTTTGCCCCTCGGTGTGGTAGGCTGAAATGTTTGAGGGCAAAGATTAGGTCTAACTCATTTGAGCCTCACAAACACATTCTGTTCCTACTCTGGCTTTCAGTGGGAATTTGACATCTCAGTATGGGAAAAATAAAAGAAACCGATGTCTGTCTGTTTTGGGCCAGCTGACTGTCAAAGCAGTCTCTGAGACAACTGATGTATGGGGTCTAATATTAGTGTACTCTATGAGAAACTGCCATGGGATTGTGGGAAGTTGAACAAGAAGCCCAGTAAACATGCAGCTTCAGGAGAAAGACAGTCTCACATTCTTGGAGCCAAGGCACCAAGATGTTTAAATTATATAACAAAGTTTGTCTCCACCCAAGCCTAGAATCTGCATTCCCCAAATTTACAGCATCCATCTTTAGCTATGGACCACTCCAGGGTGACAACTCAGGTACTCTCAGTTCTGTACATTGAGTAAGTTAGGAGCATAATCCTTAGAAGCTTAACAGTAAGAGTCTAGGAAGTTGTGGTAGTGAGCTGTTAGAATAAAACTGCTCAGGGGCTGGAGGCTGTGTGTATGGAATGACAAGTGCCATGTTACAGAGCCCCACAATAGAACAGGTGTGATGGCTAAAAGTATCGTACAATGACCATTTGTGCTATTAGCAGAAATACCTTTTTCTCCTACCAGAAACAGTGCTATGACATGCTGCATTCTTGATTCAGAGGCTTCTGAAAGACTAGAGATGTTCAGACATTGGAAGCTAAAACCTAAACCCAGTACTGAGTTCCACTAGTTCCTCCAGCCATGCTTTTCCCAGCCCTGATGGTCACCGTGACTTCGACCATCAGCTACCAAGCACTAGCACCATCCTGACAGCCCAGCTAAGTGTTCTGATAGAGGAGTGAGGCAACCAAGTACCCTCCCACTAGACACTGTGATTGGTTCCCTCTGACCTGAGTAAATGCCATCCACTTAAGCAATTTGTCAGCCGGGGAGGTGATTCAGACAGGTCACCTTCTATAATGGTTCTGCTTCTATTTATAGATCAAGCTGATTAATGCTCATGGCCAACGCTGATTCGGGTGGCCCTGCATGAATTCACAATGTCGCAGCAGCCTGCTGCTGATCCCTTTGGTGGCAAGTGGCAAGCTCTTTAAATACCTTCATTTCTGCCTATGGTGCCTGGAGGGGAGAGGCCAAACATGAGCTGTCATCTGGAGGCCAGAGGGGTGACCCAGCCCTGGTTTAAGGTGGCAGTGCCCTCCACCAACTCACTGCCCTGTGTTGAACTCTGACCCCAGATCTGCATGCTCACAGTGTTTGGAAGGTAGGGATTTTAGGAAGTGAATAAGATTGAGACAGATGTCAAAAGAGGATCATAAGTGGTCAGATACACACATAGCTCATGAAAAAAAAAGTTGCTGAAGGGGGAGCTACAGTGAGGAATTGGGGACAGCAGGGGTGGAGAGAGAGGGAGAGGAGACACACTAAAACACACTTAATTTGCAAATGTCATGGTAACTAATGCCTTATATCCTAATTTTTAAAATAATAAAAATTATATAAAAAGATTATGTCATGATAGTGGGTTCTCAATCTAATGGCAATAGATTATGCAAAGGTACAAACACCAGCTGTGCATGTTGTACATACAGCAGCTGTGCATAGTAGTTTATGCCAGTAATATAAGCACTCGTAGGGTGGAGGCAGTAGGACAACCTGAGGTACTGAGATCCTGCCCCGCAAAATCAAACAAGACCCACAAAACTGTGTCTGGCTCATTGTGTCTGAATGGAGTAGATGGAGGGTGGAGGGAAGTTCACTCACAATACTTCCTGATACTAACATGTGCTGTCATGTGAAGCTAGTTTACATCAATGCTTAGTAATTGTCCTTAGTGGACTGTCTGGAATAAGTCTGGCTTTGCCTGGTAATCACTGGGCTCCCAGAGAAGGAGAGCAGTGGTGGAAAAGCAGCAAGCAAACACATCTGAAGACACCCATCAGATGTGGGCCATGACAGACCTGGACTTATATTGACACAGCTAGAGATGAAATTCCAGAAATGTATTCTCAATTCTGATGATGTTTCAATGTATCTGCATAAGCAGATTCCCAGCCACGCGCACGAGAGGGAAAGAGAGACAGAGATAAAGAGATAGAGAGAAAGAGATAGAGAGAGAGAGAGACAGAGAGAGAGAGAGACGTATGTGAGCAGGTATGAATGCACATGTGTGTTCATGCAGTTAGAGGCCAGAGGACAACATCAGATGTCATTCCTCACAGCTTGTCTACCTTTTATTATTTTTTTTTCTCTTCTTTTTCACTGTTCTAAACTCACCAAGTAGGTACTAGACTGGCATGCCAGCTTCACATCTGGCTCTCCCTAAAACGGCGTTCTGGAGATCAAACGTAGGCCCGTCCTTGTGCCTCCAGGTTTACTTTACTGACTGAAATATCTCTCTACCAAGCAGACGTTAACAATACAACTTTTTGTTGAGTTTGAATTCATACTTACATGATTAAAAAAGCAAACGAACAAATAAGGTCTTGCTTTGTGGGGTATCAATTGTTGTGAGTGGCATATTAGCAAATTTTACCAATGCTGGTATGAACCCAATTGAGGTTCCCCAAAGGAAAAG
The DNA here is from genome assembly GCF_011762505.2 of Arvicanthis niloticus. Lineage (NCBI taxonomy): Eukaryota > Metazoa > Chordata > Mammalia > Rodentia > Muridae > Arvicanthis > Arvicanthis niloticus. Next base: position 56,070,947 of record NC_047658.1, read on the forward strand.
GCATAAAGTGGAGAGGAGGGGCAGAGACCCCTCTGAGTATCTCCGATTTGACCTGGAATAGTATGCAAATTTGCACACAAGCCCTGTCTATGCACTCTCACAGTTGTGACCACCTTATTTCTACAACTCTGAAGCTTTCCTCCCAGTTCCTGAGTTTGTATTCTTTATTCTGCATCCTGACTTTCCATGGCATCTGGCAGGACTCTTTTCTGCTTGGCTCTTCTATACCCCAGACATGATACTACAAGCTTTGACCAGTTGCAGGGTCAACCCAGAAACTACTCCCTGCCTAAATGTCACTTGTTCGCTATGTCCAGAGCCACCACCTACCTGCAACCAAAGTATGGAGGATAAACATTGGATTCGGCTGCATCAGTGCCAAAAGAGGATGCAATTATGTTGGAGCCAACTGAGCAGGAGACTGTGAAGGTATACTGCTCAGTTCCTGGGACACAGCAACTGAGTTCCATGTTAAGTCCCCTCCTGGATGTCATGTCCTCACTTCGGCACAGAGCTAGCTGGAACTTGCGCCCTCCTAGTAATTAAAGTTAATGAGTATTCCCCATCTGGAGGGAGGGACAGGGGAATATGCTCTTTTGTTGGCACTCGCCCCTGGGCCAGGAGACACTGAACATATTCCCATGGGATGAGTCTACAAGACTGAGGGCAAGACAAGGCATGAGAGGGCCACAGAATGAATCTGCTGAGGTCTGACCCCTACAAAGTACAGAACATCTGACATTTACCTGAGGCCATTTGTCCAGGACTTCAGTCAACCCTTGAAAAAACCAGAGGACTAAGCTGTATTCTGCAACCCAGGAGCAAAAAGTAGCCATGTGGAAACCATGCTGGCTGCAGGGCCTGAAACCTAGGGAGAGATGGTAGAATGGTTGAATTCTGGCCTTGCCCTAAGTGCCACTGCAGCATTGTTCTGAGAATCCAAACAAGCCCAGGCTTTTCCACATTCCAGTCTTTTCATCTATGGTATTTTCAAATAATTAATAAAAATAGTATACATTAAAAAAAAAAAAAAAAAGAAACTATGAAGAGGTCCAGTGAATTGGATCACATGAAGCTGAAAGGGGGGCAATGGGAAGGGGAAGAAAGAGATCATAAAGGAAGGCTGGGAAGGGGAAGAAAACCCAACAATAGAATAAATGTCCTTGAAATCACAATAGGGGTGTCTCCACCGGGAACATGGAGAGGTGGGGGAGGGGGAAAGACAGATGAAACAGTCTATGAAAGTGCCACAGTGAAACCCATTTCTTTGTATGCAATTTAAAGAAATTAATTTGGGGGGGGGGGAAAGAAAATTTAGCATGAGCCAGAAAGTGTATGGAGGCACTGCAAAGTACCCTTCCTTCCTGCCCAGCCACGGTCTCACTTGGAGTAGAAGTCTCCAGAAACAATCAGTCCTCTGTCCTTCTGTTCCAGCCACCTACCGCTCTGTTCTTTGAGAAGCCACGCTGACTCATTGGTTCGGGCTGTGATGCTCAGCTGTCTGTCCATCTTGTCTCCTGGAGCAGCTCAACCCAGGGTCTTCCTGAAGTGGTGATCACTCCAGCTGGCAGGTCAGTGGCCTGGGGATGGTTGAGGTCAGAGATGTACGGGGAAATGGGGATGTTTTGAGGTTGGGGTGTGGGGTGTGGGCTTTCATTTACCAGCTTTGTGGCTAAAGCATCTATATTTACAAAATGAGTGTGTGTGTGTGTGTGTGTGTGTGTGTGTGTGTGTGTGTGTGTGTGTGTGTGTAGGGAGCTAGACAGGTCTCTCATCCTCATGCTCTCTGCCCTGCTACTGACCTTACTAGGAGCTAAGCTAGACCTCCTTCCCTGCCCTAACCCCAGGCTTGTGTCAACCCACCTATTCGTTAATTAGCTGATCCTAGGGCCAGAGGTTATGCTGGATTCTTGAACACAGGATCAATTTTACTTAATGCACAGGTCCCGGTAAAACAGGTATGGTCATTTGCACTCAGCAGGGAAAGCATTGGGCTGGGAAATTTGTAAGGCACCCCCAGGTGCTTGAGCAATGCTGCACAGACCAGTTAGTTAGCTGCAGCAGAAACCGGGCTGGGGTCTGCCTGACTGATCCAACCATGCCCCTTCTGCGCCTGCCAGACTTTTCAAGGCAAGCTGAGCCCCAGCGTAAGCCCTGGGGAGTTCCTTGAAGAATGTGTTCTCCCTGCCTCCCACTGATGTACAACGGCAGCTTCTTTTCTGCCTGTTCCTACTGGCTGTTCAGCCCTCAGTTTCTTTAGAAATTGGGTTCTACTAAATCCTTAAGAAATGTTCACCAACCATTTTTAAAGTGTTCTGATCATTTCCTGTCACTGCCTTGAGAGTGTTGCCCTCGTGACAAAGGCTTTAGGAGTGGAGGCAGCTACAGGGCACTGGCCCCAAGCTGATCCCTCAGCCCACTCCACCTATGTCCTGTTGAGAGTCACTGTTACCCCCACCACGATCACACTGGGGTGCATCTTGCTAGAAACAAAGATTGCCTATATGGTACAGGGTTGCAACCATATGAGTGCCCCTGGATAGGGAGGCCTTAGCTGTATGCTGTTGCCCTTGGTAGGTAGCTTACACAGACAAGTGGCCCTGACTTCCTCACTGACTAACTCTCTCTACAGGGGTAGAAAATGGTACCAGTCAGGCCAGAGCTTTGGGATCCCAGAGTCACTGCTACAGGATGGAGGAACCTACTCCCGAGCCCGTCTATGTGGATGTGGACAAGGGGCTGACCTTGGCTTGCTTCGTTTTCCTCTGCCTCTTCCTCATAGTCATGATCATTCGCTGTGCCAAAGTCATCATGGACCCTTATAGTGCCATCCCCACGTCTACCTGGGAGGAGCAGCACCTGGATGACTGAGGCACAGGACAGGTCTCAGTGTCCTGGACACACCTCTGCACACCCTGGCCAACATCCTGAAAACACTTGGAGACTGGGAGTGGTTATGACCACCCAAAGATGGAGAAGGCTCACCTTCACCTTCACATGACCACCAGAGGGAAATGCGAGCATGCTGGAGCCAAGGCAGTCTGGGGAAGCCTGGGGAGAGGAATGCTAAGTCATGACTCAGGAGAGTGGAGGCCATCCTGGAACTCCACTGGGAGACATAGAGCAGAGTGATAGTCCCCTGCCCAGGCTCCTGGGCACCTTTGAAAACTGAACCAAAACCAGACACTCTCTCCTGCAAACAGTGGTCAAGAGTAGACTGACCTTCAACTATACGGCATTGAGAGGTTGCTGAGAACCCAGTTACCCTCTACAGACTAGCAGTGACAGGGCAGGAAGGATGGAGAGACTTCAGGAGCTTCTTCTGCAAATTCTCACAAGGCACATAGCTACTTCCAAACTTTTTTTTTTTTTTTTTTTTTTTTTAACTAAGATACAGAGGGAATATATTTTTCCTGTTAAAAATGAGATGTGCATTTTAGACGCTTGGGAAAATATAGGTACATAGAAGGAAAAGGGGGGTGAATAGCACTTAAAATCTAACCTCCCAGAAGCCATCATTTTGATATATTTCTTCAAGTCTTTTTTACAGGAATTTTTTTTAGTAATTCACACCATATGCATGATGCTGCATTGATTCGTATGAAAGCTTAAATATCTTCTGCCTCACAAGAGACCATGTCTGTTTTTAGTGACTGAGAGTATACTGGCTAGGCCATGGCTGAATATAGTGCTTTCTTTAATTTATTAAACTTTCTACAATGTACTCATACAAAACACTTCACCCAGTAACCTTCAGAAGCTCTGCATCCCAGGAGCTCCAGGCAAGATCTGGGTTCTAGTCCTGCTTCATTTATTCAAAGGCTGTAAAAAATCACCCCACCTCTTGGTGCCTCCATTTCCTCATTGTAAGATAGGAAGAAGTAAGTCTGTCTGTCTCTGTCTGTCTGTCTGTCTGTCTGTCTGTCTGTCTGTCTTATCTGTCTGTGAGGGCACAAGTGGGAGCTGAGACTAGGTTATCTCTTCTGTTGTCTTTCCTTCATCCTCTTCTCTCACACACCATTACCTTCATCTATGACCTTGCTGCAATGATTCTAGGTCATAGCCCACAACTCTCCCCACCATACTTAACTCCTGTATCTTTATTATATGACCCCTAAATAAATGGGCACCTGTGAGCTCCAATTTTGTCGTCTATAAAATGGGGGGTGTAACATCTACCTCACAAGGTTGTTGTGGAGATAAAATGGGAGAACACGAGCAAGCAGGGGTGTCCTTTCCTGAATCTCTCACCTAGGAAAGGAACCCTCCCTGCCTTCTAAGAGCCAGAGCTTCCAGCCAGTGCCACATTCACAGTGGCCAGCAGAGTATTCACAGGAACCCACACCCAACACCAAGGCACACAGGGTGTAGACAAAGTGCCTACACCCGACACCAAGCATATGGGATCATATCATTGTCACTATTGTCATTTATTTTCACATATGTGAGGTGTACCTATTGTGTCCTTCCAGGGTAGGACCTGCTGCCCTGTCAAAAGAGACCTGTGCTGTGGATCTTAGACCTCTATCACCCACACTCAAGCCATGGGTCCCCATGCACCTTAGGCTACTTGGGAAATGAGTTTCCAAAGCACTATCACACTACATGACCCCTGAAAGTGGACAGACGTTATCAAGGTGGCTTTCCAGGGTGTGTGTGTGTGTGTGTGTGTGTGTGTATCTGTCTGTCTCTCTCTCTCACACCACACACACACACACACACAGAGTCAAATGCACAAAGGAACAGATGACATAGGCTCCAAACCTGGTACTGAGGCATCACTTCCAGCCCAGCCTTCCTCAGAAACCTACCTCAGAGATAGCACATTCTTCTGTGGAAACCTGTTAGGATGGGTTTACAAAGTCAAAGGGGGGTGGGGAAGGGGGGACTGTACCCAGCTGTTAATGACAGAACAGCAGGAAGAAGGAAAGATCTAAAGAGCTCTAAAGACCTCCTGTGGAGAACTTTTGAAGCTCTTGGGAGGAAAAACTGGATGCCCCAGGCTGTGCTCCTCAGACTGCCTGCTGAAGGGAAGCTGCTCACCATCTCCCTAGACCTACAGAATCATACTGGGCATCCAGGGACAGTTAGCTGTGTGAGCCAGACCCCTGGATGGCAGTACATCCCTGTTTGAGAAACTGTCCTCAGGACCTCTGGTCTCAGACAATGCCCCACACTTACAGCCCTTAGTATTTTCTTTGTGCTGGGGGAATAACATTTGAGGAAAGAAATGATTTCAAGCCCCTTCTCCCAGGGTCAAGCTTCTGACAAGGCAACAAAGCAGCAGTTCCTCTGTGTAGTCACATTCTTTTTCTCATTTGCATCCTCTTACAAGCTGTACTTGTCCATAAGTATCTTTGCTTGTGTGACTTCAGATGCTCATTCAACTAGAATCACTTCCCAAGCAGCTTTTCACACTGTTACTCCTTCTCTCTCTCTCTCTCTCTCTCTCTCTCTCTCTCTCTCTCTCTCTCTCTCTCTCTCTCTCTCTCTCTCTGTGTGTGTGTGTGTGTGTGTGTGTGTGTGTGTGTGTGTGTGATGTGGGTGTATGGCTGCACATGTCCTGCTGTATTAGTGTAAGCATGTATTTGCCACAGTGCATGTTTGGAGGTCAGTTGACAATCTTGAGGGTTAGTCCTCACCTTCCTTGTTGCTCACCATGTTACTCCCCAGGCTCCCAGAGATTCTCCTCTCCCTGGCTGCCATCTTCCACAGGTGCACTGGAATCACAGAGGTGCCCTTCTATGCCCACTCACTTTCACATAAGTGCTGGAAATAAAAACCCAGGTCCTCGTATTTGCCCAACAAGCAATTACCTACTGAGACAATTTCCCAGCTTCCTCCCACCTCCTTTATCATTTGTAAGGTTTGTTTTTTAAAAAGGATTCCCTTATACATGTGCATGACACTGTAGACCATATACCAAATACTTTTTGTGCTCTTTTTATTTTCCCATTATATATGTGCTGAGAAGACATACATAGAAGTGGCTGTGCTGATCCTGGGCCTTGCTCAGGAGAGGAGAAAAGGCAGATTTATAGCACACTCCTTCTCAGAGACACACAAGAAGGAAAGGGGGTTCCTCATCTCTGTCACTTGATCGTGTGAAGGTGCGAAACGTGGAAGAATCCTAAGTTTTTCTTCTCCCATGCTTTCCATTCTGAAGGATGGAGGACGGGCTCCTTTACCACCAGAGTGCCCTCACAAGTTTCTGCTAACTGAGAGAAAGCCTGCAGTTGTGAATAGAGATGGAAACATTGCAACAACATATTAGTGTTGAAGGCTGGATGTTGGCAGAGAGGAAATGAAGAGACGCTGGAGGAAAGGATAGCTATAGTCAGCCACAAGTCAGGGCAGAAGGCAAACTCTCTATGGCAGAGAGTAGGTGACAGTCTCCTGAGAAAGGCATCTAGTGACTGGGATCAAGTTGCTGCCAGTGATGCGCTGTGTGGAAGTCCCTCCGTGTTACCTCCAGCGAGGCAGATGCACAGTCCTTCCGTGGCTGTGTAATTGCAGCAGTGGGGCCATCTGTGTGATGGCCACAGAAAGAGCCCAGTCCCAGAGACAAATGGGTAATAAAAAAATTTCAGAAACAGGAAAAGCAACTAATAGACATCAGAAGGAAGATGGTCCCTGGGCATGATCAGGGTCTGATCGACACAAGCGTGGGACCCAGCTGCCCCAGTGTGGCCTATCAATGGCTATCACAGCCGTTTTACTTTTCCAATTAATTTTCAAATGTCCATATGCTTTGTTTTGTTTTAGTGGAGTGATTGGGGGCGGGGTATGGAACTCATGGCCTTGTACATATGAGGTCAGCTACTCTGTCATTGATATTTGCCCCTAACCCCACATATCTTGCTGGAAAGTCTTCCCAGAATCCCAGAGGTTTCCAAAAAGAGGTCCATTTTACTTTCAAGCACCAAGTGGAAATAATTGCAAAGCCTAGTTTCCACAAAAGTGGTTGCCTGTCCCATGGCCTTGCTGTAGAGGACTGTTCCTGTCATGTAAGATGGATATTATCCATAATAGTCTATAGCTAATGGCCCTGGCTGCTGAAAAATGCCCACACTGAGTTCTCCACATCAGTTCTAGCCCAGATATAGGTTGTTTCTGTCCAGAAGACAGACAACCTCAATCACGCCCACTTTTGCTGGCTTGTGCTGATTCCATACATCCTTGACATCCACTAATGCCTTCCTTCCTTTCCCCTAGGGAAGGCTGTCTGTACCTGTCAGTGACTAGCAAGAAAGAGAGGGCACACTTGAGATATTAACAGAGTTAAAGAAAGTATGTTCACAGAGGTTGAGTGTTCAGGGAAACAGAGTGGCAGATACCAAGAACAGCATTCAATGAGGCCGACTTATCTAGGCCTGAAGATACAAGGAAGAACAACAGATCCCAGGAGAGGTTGTTGCATGATAGAATCAGGAAAGAGGAGCTATGCCACAGGTACATCTAATAATCTTGCCTACGGCTAGACTGTAGCTCAGTGGTAGGGCACCTGCCTAAGATGCTTGAGATCCTGAGTTAAATCCCCAGAACCAGAAAAAAAGTTCTTGCACAACTTCAGAGCAGTAGAGAGTTGGAAAGACCATTTGCCTTCTTTCTAGGTTTCCCACTGACCAAAAATAATAGATACTAAATGGTGGGACTGCTGAGTAATAGGGTCTATGTATGTCAGCACACCGGAGCAAATGAAAAATGAACAGCATAGCTCACTCCAAGCAACATCCAGCATCTATCACAAACTCCCAGCATCCATCATGGACTCCCAACATTCATCATGAATTCCAGCATCCATCATGGACTCTCAGCATCTATCACAAACTCCCAACATCCATCATGGACTCTCAGCATCCATCATAAATTCTGCTAAGATGGGGAAGCAAACACAGATCCTAAGGAAACAGTCCTGTGGACACCATATTGCCCCAGATAATGTCAATGTCATTCCATTCCCAGCCATACCTTACCCTAGAATGTAGCTAGCATAAGGCAGAGAGACTAGCACAGCTTCTTCTGCAGTGGTCATAAGACCTGATGTGGACAGCAGTCTTGGTCTTTCTCCTCCTACCCCACAATTCCCTGAATAGTCCTCAGCTGTAGGGGCATTTTACCTCATCCACAGAGAAGACAAGTTCTTGTCCTGTTTTTATTGAGTTAACACTTGCCCAAAGGATTTAGGAAGAAGCCTTGCAGATCTAGCTAGAAGCACTTTAGAACTCCCAGGAGAGAATAGTAGGAGCTTGTGGAACTGTAGTCCCAAGACGAAGAGCATCAGAGTCTCTATAGAGAGAATTAGGAATTTGAACCCTAGAATGGGGTTCCAAAATGGAGACACCAGGCACCAGATGTACCAAGGGTCCCAGTGGACCCTTGGACTCCAGAGTGGGTCTCCTTTGCCCCTGTGGAGTAGCAGTAATTCCATAGCTCTTGGGGTATGGGGGAAAATTGTCTGACAATGCAGCAATCTCTCTTTCTGTATTGGTTCACCCAATAAGTGCTAAATGGCACAAAGCCATCTTCCAATGTATCAGACTCCCACCATGCAAGCTAGTAGAAGCGCTCATCCTGATCCTCAATCCAAAACATTAGTAACAATTATAGCAATATTACAGTTATAAGGGCCACTCAATTCAATGAGTCACACAGCATTGGCAGGAAGACATGCTAACACAGCCATGAGAGAAACTACATAGGGTTCTTCACAAACTCAAAACTAGACATCTCTCTATGATCTCACATTAGGGGGTCTATCTAAAGGGAATAAAGTCAGCATTTCAAAGGACTCCATGCCCATGTTGATCACAGCACCATACACAATAGCCAAAAGCTGGAATGCTTATAAATATTCATCAATGGATGAGCCAATGAAGAAAATGTGGTACCTAAGCACAGTGAAATCTGATTCATCTATAGAAAGTATAAAACCTTGTCATTGGGACGTGAATGGAATTGAAGGTCATTTCGTGAAATGAGCCAAGCACAGAAAAACAAGTACCCATGGTGTCACATGCAGAATTTTAAAAAGGCTGCTTTTCCAGCAGCTGAGAGGAGAATGGTGGTTACCAGAGACTCTGGGAAAGCAGGGAGGAGGAAACCTCATCACTGAGTCCTATGTTACAGTTGAAGAAATAAATTCTGTTGTGTTACTGTGCTGCAGATTCAAAGGCGCTAGGATTGCTTCTACCACAAAGAAGTAATGTTTGAGGTGATATACAGGGTTACCTGGAGCTGGTTCTGGACAATATACACGCATATCAAAATATTACATGCTATAAATATATACAATTTGTGTATCAATTTAAAAAATAAATAAAATAGAAAAGGGGTGGATAGTGCTTTTTTTTGGTAGGTCAGTTACTGCAGCTAAACCTTTTGAAGTCCATTCTACATTACAGTTATGCCAGTTGTTTCTGGGGAGCAAGGCAGAGGGACATATTGTCCTCAGGGAGGGAGACTGTAGCTGCTGCATACCCTACAAGTTACTGGCCACAGAAGTGACTAGGGCATCATAACTCATAAAATCTATAGCCTCTGCTGTTGGTTGCATGCCAGAAGTGGATATTGGGTCTGTATTGCTGAAAGTATCACATGCTTTGACTACAGGTCCTGGAGGCACCGAGCCGAGCTAGAGGATTTCTCTATGAGTAGGTTTTGTAGAGCCAGAAAATGCTATACAAACGTCAGAGGAAAATTTTCACTGATAGTCTTCCTTGGTTATTGACCTGGTACCATGCAAACCAGTAGGCAAGATGTGCCTACTGGAATGATACAATAGCGAATTGACTGTTGGAGATTTAAGGCCTATTGTATAAGAGGAAATCTATGATTGAAAGTGTAGACTCGGACAAATCCCTGCAGTTGGGGAAGTGGCTGCTGTCGTTTGTTAGGCAGACATGTGCCTATCTGATCCTAAACATTTGTGCGTATATTCTCAGATCACTGCAACTATCAACTCACATTGTGGAGGAAACTTTTTTTCATAATGGGCAGGGATTATTAGTATGGAGTCTCACAATGGATCAAACTAGAGCATACGTGGCTGTTGCTGTGATATAGTGGCCTGATTCTAAGTTACAAATAGGAGAAAATAATCAGACATCCTCTCTAAGGTTCAAGGAACATTTCAGAAGAGGGAGGAGAGGAGCAGAGGAAGGAGTGGAATGTTGTGTAGCTATTTCCTCCAAAAACGAAGGCAGGAGTGAGGGTTATGGGACTCAAGAAGCAAGAAAAACAAGAAGCTCGGGAAAGTCATGACTCTGAAAAGTCAGAAAGGTACAGAGCTCATGGATGAATAATGAAGGGCATTAATTATTTGCATGCTTGCATTCTCATTCTGTAGCCCAAGAATAGTCTGGATATCTAGTCTTCTGTGACCACCCAGAAACTGGGCCAGGGCTACAGTGTAGAGTGAGTGAGGACAGAAGACCTCAGATAAGGCTGCTTCTGGGCTCCAATACGTATGAAGGAGAGAGGTGAACACGAGGACCCTTGCCCATCCTACCCTTAGCTCAAGTGTGCATCTAGGACTTGGTTACATGGTGAGAGCCACAGAGAATTTTGCCAGATATCCTACACTACAGATTAGGATCTTGAAGTCTCTAGAATAGTCTGTCTGTCTGTCTGTCTATCTATCTATCTATCTATCTATCTATCTATCTATCTATCTATTTATCTATCTATTTATCTATCTATCTTTGTGTGTATCTTTGTGTGTCTTTCTCTTCATAGACATGTACATGCACACACCCATGCACAGAGACACACAGACACCACACACACACACGCGCGCACACACACACACACACACACACACACACACACACACACACACAGGTCATAACTCCCTCGGGAGTGCTGAGCACTTCAGGAGTCATTCTTTTCCCACATTCTAGGACCTGCAGTCTCTCACCTGAAAAAAAGATGAACTAATGACTGCCTCCACAGGAGCAGCATACACTGCTCCACCAGACAAAACCAAGAACAGAGAATTCTGTGACACTTCCTACAAAGTAGCTTTATTCATCCTGACTAACGCAGGTGTGGCATGATCCTCACAAGGCAAGGCTGTGTCCTGTGGCTTCCGGAGCTTCAGGCTGGTGAGAGGGCAGGCAGCACTTTCCCAGAACACTGGCCGAAACCAACACGGTAGCCATCCCCCTGGCAGTGACCTGAAACACAGTAGGGATGAGATCAGCCACTTCATCGCTGGAGGCCTCCTAGATACAACCCCAGGTAGCTGCAGGACCAGATATCATGGGAGGCTGAGTCAGAGATAGGCAGGCACATGAGCATGTCATACATACATGAACCTCCCAGGAGCACATGAGCTAGAGCCCAGGCCCACCACACAGTTACAGATCCCCAGACTCCACACTCCACAGCCTTTCTAGGGGTTCTCAGCTCCCCACATGGGTCTAGCTTCAAGAACTATATGTATAAATGAGCCCAGGGTCAAACTTCCTGAGTTTTAAAGCCTAGCTTCTCCACCCACTGGCTCTGTGACCCTGCATCCCTTGATATCTCAGATTCCTCATCCGTGCCTGGATCTAATGTCTGCCTTATTGTGCAGGCTTACTGCAAGGATGATGTGTGTAGAAAACTCTGAGGACAGGGCCTGGTCCATGTGAGGATCCTCTCAGTGTTACCTAGGTGGTAGAGCAGTGTGTTTCCTCAGAACTTAGTCCCTCCTGCAGTCCATTCTTCATGGTCGTGAGGGTTGGAGTCAGTGTTTGTGTAACATTTAAAGTAAAGATCCTCAACTGTGATTTTATCTATTCCATTATTCCTCAACAGGCTTGAGGCTAAGGTAGGGAGAAGCCCGTCTCTGTCTTAAAGGAAGGTCTATTTAGTGGGAGCATCAGGACTGAACAAGATATGGAAGATAGATGAGTACTGGCAGAGCATCATGGTGAGAAGGATACAGAAAGAAAGGAACATGTGAGCTGGGCTTTGATGAGTGAGAAGGAGTTCACTACATAAGCATGGCATACATTGGTTAATTCTGCTCTTTAAGGTTGTCGTGAGGGCACCATGAGAAGACAGTTAACAAAGGCCTCCGAGAAGCCATCTCAAGGGGTTGAGTCTTTGTCTTGGTGAAAATGGACAGGCGGAAGTTTTCAGTAGGGTAGCAACAGAATCAAGTTAATACAGACTTTTAAAACTCCTTCAACGGAGTTACTTCTCTAGGGTGTGAGGCACATGGAGGCTGGAGGGTGGGCTGGGGCAGGATGAAGACAAAGGTGGCGTTGCTTAGGATAGAAGCCAATCTGTCTGTGGCTTTGTCTTTCACATTACTCATCACACACCCCCAACCTGGACTCAGATTGGGGACCTGGAGCTATGCCTCCTATTCAATGTGAGAAAGAAGAAATGGAAAAGTATAAAATCCCAGCAGCCAGTAGAGAGAACTCAAGCATACTACTAAGAAGACAGGAGACCAAGAAGCCCAATGGCTCCCTGGAACAGAGGAGCAGCACACTTGTGTGGTGAAGAATAACAGACACTGAGGCGGGTGTGAAGAGAAGCCACTACCACGTGACTAGAAAGGAAACTGGTTGGTGTCACGTGTTTCAGATAACAAGACAGAGGTCTCAACTAACTGTGAGCTGAAGGGCAGTGGGCATAGAAGGGCCCAGGAACAGGTCCTTGTATGTCCAGAGCAGAATGCCAAATGAGGACAGAGGGCAAGGCTGGGGTTTGATGCCTGCAGCCACTTGATCAAACTGATAGTATTCGGTTTATCTTCTCCTATGTTGTCCTCTCACAGACAGGGGCCACAACTGGGCAGGAGCCCAGGTTCAAATCCTAGCTCTGCTTGTACTTATCTCTGTTGACACTGATTAAAAATGCAGATTACAGTTATTGGAGGGGTAAGGACTGGGTACCCATGAGAACTTTGTACAGAACATCACCTGAACTACATGAGAAGCTACTACATATTCAGCCATCAAGGACTGACACGGGGATTTGTTTTCCCACTGAGAAGGCAGAAAGCAGGAAAATGATGAGATAAAGACAAGTCAGAGGAAGCCTAGGAAAGAGTCAAAGACACTAGGTGCATGTCAAGCTGGAAGGCAATATACAGGCCCTGGTGGCAGTACTCAGTGCCCCATGACCAAGGGAGGACAAACCAGGGCACATGTAAATTCTGCTTCCCACAACCACATAGAAAAGGACTCTCTATACCCTCTGTGGTACAACAATCAAGAACACCATGAGGCTGACTGCCTCAGCCCCAGGGTCCCTTTTCCCAGGCCTGACAACTGCCTAGACAGGACTGCATTGTTTGATGAAGCTTATTCAGATCCTGCCATCTCCTCACCCCCTTCCATCATTTCCACATCAACATTTCAAAAAAGTGCTGTCAGCCAATCCACAGAACCACAGCCAGAGCCTGGGTTGGCTGGCAGGCACTGAAGCAATACCAGACAAAACTGGCATGCAGCAGTTGGAATACATGCTTAACATACAGGGGTCTAGCCTTGGAGAGAGCAGCTCACAGCAGGAACTGTCTCCTGCCTTTGCCATCTGTGTGATCTGCCATGATTCTCTCCTAGCTTTTTTTTTTTTTTTTTTACTTCTCAAAACTGGGGCAATGACACATTTCGAAAAGGCTTGGGTGAGTAAAAAATAAAGTGGAAGTAGAAATACCTCCAACACAGCTGTGCTCTGCAGACATTTAATAAATATAGTCAGCCTTTGGCATCTCCAGAGGAAGCCCCTGAACAGTTTGCAGATGGCCCACACACAAGGTCCCAATACTTGTAATCATCTACGTGTGACTTATAATGCCTAAAGCGAATGGGCCTTTCTCTGGGGCCTCTGGAAGGAGTGCAGCCCTCTCACCACCTGTATATCAGATTTCTGCCTTCCAGATCTGTAAGAGAAGACCATCAAGCCCATAACAGGAAATGGACAGGAGCCCTTGGCTAGGTATTGAGCTGACAGGCATGCTGCTGACTAGAATGGCACTGAGAGAGCTGTTGGAAGAGGACAGAGGTGACTGCCTATGTGGCAGAGAAGCTGAACTAGGCTGTGCCAGGCTGAGGCCGGGGGTGCACAGCATGTGCACAAGGAATGTGGTCCTATGATAGCAGAGAGTCTGTGGTAGGAGGCTGAGTGGGGCCACACAGAATTGTATGCCAAGTGGATAGATTGTATGAGGCAGCAGATGGGTACCACAAGAGGATCTTGGGCAGAATAGGAGCAGTGTGGAGCAAGCCTATGGACCCTGTGGGCAGGACTAACGGGTCTGTTGCAGAGGCTTTGTGAGGGCTCCAGCTGTGCATTTGTGTGATATGTAGAGTATGTCAGCTGTACAGAGATATTCATCAGACCAGAAGGAATTGGGTCCAAGATTCCAGTTCACAGGACAGACTATTGATACCAGGACAGCATCAAGGAAGTATGGGAGACCAGAAGATGCACAAGAGGAAATGAGTGGTGGTCGGCTGAGAGTCAAGCCGGTGGGAATGTAGATGGTTTAGGCCCAGTGAAGGAATGCCTCTCAGAGTGGATCTCATCAAAGAAAGGTCAAGATGCTGGGCTCTCTGGAAACAGCTGTGTAAAACAACAGAAGCAAGAAGAGCTGGGTATACATCACTAATTCAAGTATTTTAGTTGAAACGTGTACTCCAGGCTTTAGATGCCCTGATGGTGAAAAGAATTGAGACTATACAGATCAGTTGCCTGGAGGGGAAGTCAGACTTCCTTATTCATTGTCTAAAGTGCCAGTCTCACTATGTGTACAACAGTCCACAAATGATAGAGCAGTGTGAGCCAGTATCCTTATCTCTGCAGTTTCAGGATGCCCTCCATGGGCAGGGTCTCAGTGCACATCTATCAAGTGCAAATCCTATTATAAATTGACACAATCCTATAGATCTATTACCAACTGGGCCTTATCATGATGACACCAACCGAGTCTCAGAATGTTGGGTACCTCAGTGGTCAGTCACACTGTGGTGAGTTCCAGGGAGGTCACTGGCATGTTCCTGATTCCAGGAAGTGGTCTTTGGAACAAGACAGTACCTTCCTTACTGTTAATAAATGTGTGGAAGGCAGAGTGGCAACAGAAGAGACAAGGTCCCGACCTCCTGGGAAGGAGCTGCCAAGGCCTTCAGGCACTACCTCATGCCCTCCCTGACCCAAGTTCCAGGTCAGATCCTGGCCATTGTTTTGGACATAGTCCAGAAAACAAAGGCCCAACCATTACTGGGTAACGGCTGTAGGTAGGGGGAGGAATGCAAAACAAATTCTCACAGTGTTTCACCTGTGTGGACACTAAGACATGAAGTCCCCAGGAACCCAGGCTCTAGCCCAGGGCATATCATGCAAACACAGAATCCAGGAAGGCCCATAAATACAAAGGAGACTGATGTTTCCATTGTCAGATGGGTACTTTTGGCTTAAAGGGCTTGGTGGTTCATACCTGTTATGATGACTTCATCACCATCCAGCAGGAAGGTCCTGGTCTTCCCCTGCCCCACTTCGATGGGCTTTGTTCCCTTCCAGGACAGTTCCAGCATGGAGCCAAAGCTATCAGGGTCCTTTATAAGAAGAAAGGGGGAAGCTGGCATGTATTTATATCTTGGTGATACATCAGCTCTAGTGTGGACAGTACAGTGAGAACTGGGGGCCCAGAAAACCTTTGAGGCTACTTTGGACATATGCTGGTGATAGACTGTGCCTTCATTCTTCCTGTAAGCATGCTACCTATTCAGGGTCCTGTGCCTATAGTGGACCAGAGGCCAACTTCAGTGTGCTCTCTGACTCCATAGACTGCAGCTCACAACCCCAGTGTCATGTCCCGTACTCTACCATTGGCAAGAGACTGTCAAGTCCCAGTCAACATGGCCAGAGACTTGAGTGAAGCCAACCTATTTACCCCACCCCCACTACCATTGTTTCCAAAGTTGTGCACCCTTCCCAGGCTCAGGGTAGCTCAGGGGTAGATAAGGATGCAGCTGTGATGTCTCCTCATCCCAGGGGTGGAGGGAGCAGAGGATTAGATAGAGTGGCTGCTGCTTTCTGGGGAGACAGAGTCAAGCTCTGGTTCTCACACAGGCCTTTCTTGGTCTGTGTGTAGCAGGGAAGCACTCTAATCCCCAAATTGCTCAATTCGCCTAACTTTGCCTTGGTGACCCATGTGGTTGTTTGAGACTCACTGATCCACTGATGGTTCCGGAAGCCAAGAGGTCCCCAGGTCTCAGATTGCATCCGTTAACAGAGTGATGTGTGAGTTGCTGCAGCATGGTCCAGTACATATGCTGGGGGCAGGAACACAGCAGGACATGTGTGAGCATCCTGCTTTCTGGGAAGGATTTAGTCAGCCTGCTGCATGCCTTTCCTGCCCTCGACACTCCAAACTACTTGGAATTTATGTTTATGCTTGCCTCGTTTTAATTGAGATTTTGCTTTCCTCTAGTCCCTCTAGATGACCTGCTGTCTGCCTGCTGAGGTGGGAACCCACCTTGTCCACCAGCCCTAACTTCTTTTCCTGTGGAACCTCATCTCTCCAACCATCTTTTCCAAGATGCCTGAAATCTGAGCCTGCTCGGCCCTCAGGCCTGGGAGTTCTCAGAAGCATTCCTGGTGAATTGTCCTTTCTGTAGTACCAAGGCCCGGCTGACCACCCTGCAGCCTAGGCCTTGGAGTTGACCCCAGCCCTGAAAGATGAAATGATTTGAGCAGAACGTCAGAGCAAGATGGCAGTGAAAGGGTTGGAGGTGAGGCCAAGGCTCCTGTGTCTCAAGCACTCAGATGTCCAAGCCTCCAGGATGACACAACTTCCTGCATCTCCTTTCTGATTGCAGGCAGGCAACCAGTCCTCAGAAGTGGGTTCTTCCCTCAGTTCCTTTTCAAACTCGTTACTTCTTTTATCTAGAAGGAACACTATGCAAAACAAATGCATCCATTCATAGAGTCCTCAAGTGGCCAATGAACACTTGCAGAGGTAGGTCCCCAGCTGCATTAGTCGGTAGAAAAAATACAAGAGAAGTCACAATGCTCCCAAATGGCTGAGTTGAAAAAGATACTACGTGTTGCGTATACATGAAGCAGCAAAATTTCTCAGATGTCACTAGTGGGAGTGTCCGTGTGCTGGCTAATCTCAGTTGCCAACTTGATATAATCTATACCCACCTGAGGAAGCAGCCATGAAGGACTGTCCAGATTTGGTTGACCTGTGGACACGCCTGTGAGGGATTCTCTTGATAGGATTAATAGAAGTGGGAGGACACATCCTAGATTTGAAGAAAAGCTTCCCGTGGGCCCGGCGCATGGATGGAATGTAAGGTGAGAGGGACTGAGCACAAAAATTTTGTTCTCTTTCTCGACTGTGGCCGTGATGTTCAAGCTCCTGCTGCTATGACTCAAACTCAAACTGTGAGCTCAAATAAACCCTTAGGTTGCCTTTGCCATGATATTGTATAGCAGCAACAGAAAAGTAACCAAATCAATCCACTTGAATAAATGTTTTGGAAAGTTATTCAAAAGTATTCCTTATACTATACTGAACTATACACTTTGCTTTGTGGTGTGTATATTTGTGATTGTACATGTGTGCATGTGCATCTATTTCTCTCTCTCTCTCTCTCTGTCTCTGTCTCTCTCAGTGTGTGTGTTATGACATAGCAGTTCTATTCCTGGATATATACCCAAGAGAAATGTGCACACACACGTACTCCAAGAGATATGTACTAGAATGCTGACAGTAACTCAAGGATAGCCAAAATCTGGACGCAACCACTTGGTCATCACCCATTGTGGAGCTGGCACTGTAGTATCCTATAAGCAATGAGACAATCAAGCTCCCACTGCAAACAATGGGGCTGAACCTCACAAATCCAGCATTGCAAAAATGAAGCCCAGCAGAATAGACACACACTATAACAATCCCATATAAAACTAATCAACGGACAAAGTCAGTGCATAGCAGCAGAAGCAAGGAGATGCAGCCTACATTAGGGAAATGAAGGCATGGCTGAAAAGAGGCAGCAGCCTACTGAGGGCTGGGAATTCCCCTTTTTGACATGAGTCAGCCTGGGTGCAGAGGTACACTTTTTTTGTGAAAACTCCTCAGCATCTTCACATACAGTTTTGGCATTTGCAAATCTGCAAAGGATGTATGCATGTGTGTGCTGTTGTTTCAATAAAAAGCCTGTCCTTTGGATGGCTCTGCATTTAAGAATGCGTACTTTCTAGCAAGGGACTCAAGGTAGTTTATCAATACCTGTGTCAGGTGCCTCACAACTGCCAAAACACCAACTTCAGAAATCAGTCCATAGGTATGTACACATGCAAACACAATTGAAAAACTAATAAATATTTGGAAACTGATGTTTCTGCTAGTAAAGCTTGCTGTACAGGCACAGGGGCCCACATTTTACTGAATTCCATGGCCCACATAAAAATCTGGGTGCAGTGTGTGCCTGTAATCTCCGCACTAAGGCGGTGGAGACTGGAGGATCCCTGAGACTTGCTGGACAGACACCCTAGTCAATCACTGATCTCCAGATTCGATGAGAGACCATGTTTCAAACATAATGTGGAGGGTGGCTAAGGAAGACACCCCCTGTCAACTTCAGGGCCCCCCCATGTGCACACTGAAAGTACTTTCATCAGCCCAGACTATCCAGACATGGGATTCAGAAGTTTGGCCTTTACAGGATGGGAAATGCACCCAGAAAACTTTGGCCACCTTTGTGCAGCAGCTTCCATCCTGAGGTGACTCTGTGATGTCATGCATCTCTAGAAAGGAAGAGGGTTGAGGAGACTGCAGGCTTTCAGGCTGATGTGTCATTCCACTCCCAAGTGGAACAAAATGTCTCCTGTTCCTGTCATGTTCTTCCCTTCCACAAAGCAGTCGGATGGCCTCCAAACTCACCTTAAAGTTGGACCTGCAGATGGTAGCCGCCTGGCTCATTCCTTCTCCTGTCAGAAATTGAGAAGTAATACTTATGCAGACTAAACCTGCTGACCAGGAAGAGAACTGCTTCTAGCTCTCTGAAATGAATCCACGTAGTCTGTGGACCAGTAAGCTTAGAGAGTGTCAGAGCTGGGATAAGCACACTGAAGCCATCTAGTCGAGGAAGGGCAAAGATGTGCACCCATGCTATCAGTTCCTTCTCCCACAACCACAGCAAGAATCACTCACTAGCTGACAGAAGCGTGTGTGCCTCAGAATTTAGACATGGTTTCAAAGAACATTTTATAACAATGCTCCTGATATCCGCTAGGCCACTGAAGATAATATAGGCTGAAACCTACATGTGACCTTGATCAAGCACAGCCTGCTACCCTTGGGGTAGCTGGTCTACTGCTACACTTCTGTACTGACAGACAGTGTCATTCACCACTGATGCCAGCAGTCCTTTCTCCATGCAAGAGCTCAGCGAATGCTGCCGTGATCTGAAACAGTTTGAACCACCAGAAAGTGCTTCCATCCTCCAAACCCAGCTCTTCCCTTTGTGCTTGCTGCCCTTCTGTAACAGGAGGTGAGCTCAGCAGGCCCACGGGAGGTCAGGGTGCCCACATTGCTGCTTTCCAACCCTGTTATTCTGGTGCCAGCTTGGGACCTCAGAACTGTCACTTCAATACTGTACTACACAGATGTGATATGTTTTCACTCCCATCCTGTCTCTCCCCATCAGGACCCTTCACTAACACAGAAGAAAATGTTCAGAACAGGAGCATGATGGGAAGGCACTCCAAGGATTTGTCTGTGAGTGAAAGCACTAGCCTGGAATTTACAGCCCTGGCACTTAGCTCCACCCTGGCCCCAGCTATCCTAGTGACTCAGGGTAATCCTTCCTCTCTGAGCCTTAGTTTCCTGATCAAAGACATGAAAGGATGGGACAGGTACAATGGCTCTTAGACCTTTCCTAGGTGGAGCATCCTGCACTTGTTCCTTAAGAAACTGAGTTTCCTGGCACTCCCGGAAGCCATGAACTGGCCATAAGGACATAGGAGAGCCTTTGTGTGATCCCAGATAAGAAGAGAGAAATTGAGAGAATAAGGGACTAGCTAGAGTTCGACCTTGGGAAACTTAATGTTTCTAAATGTGCCCCCCAGGCAAGCACTTTTCCACCCTAAACATAAAGATGACACCTGCCCCTTCCTAGTTACAGGTTCTCTTCAGGACCAGTTTCCTTAGCCTTCACCATCATCTATCTATAAAACCAATGCTATAGTTACCCTGTTTCACAGATGACAAAGTAGGGCATTGTTCGGTACTTGCCCAAGCTCCAAAGCTGGACAAGAGTAGAGCTGAGGCTAGACCTCCATCACCATGGCCTGCATAGTAGGCCCCTCACATGACAGCTTGGCCTGTAGAGCCAGCCCCTCACACCACAGCTTAGTTGCAGACAGGCTCAGGGGAGGCAGGCCATCAACGTGGTTCTCTGGGCTGCCCAAGATACAGCTCGGGACTGAGCCCTACTTCTCATAGTCTCCTGATCCGGTGAGATCAGGCTTTGAAACAGGCATTTGATGAAATGGACCACACATCTGGGTGGCAGTGTAAGGTAGGTGGCAGCGACAGATGTGAACAGACTAGGTAGACACTGGCTAGAAGTCAAACACAGGGTGGAGGAGAAAGCCTCCAGTGTAGGAAAATGCATCCGACCTGGAGAATGGCCCTCACACTCTTCTTTCTTTACAAGAGCCTCCAGGCTGCAGCAGGCACCTCTAGTTCCACCCAGCCAAGCTCCCTTGGGGCAATGGAACCGTGCCATGCCTGCCTGCTGAGCCTGAGCAACACCACTCACCCCATTACATACCTTTCAAAGCAACAGACAGGTTGATATCAAATGTGTAGGGCTGGCTGTGGCAGAGATACGGCAAGGGCTTCGGGTCCTAAAAGGGAAGAGAACATCAAAACTGTGGCTATCAGGAGGGCTGAGTTCCCAGCAGCCTTTGCTCTCCAATACAGAGTGTTCCATGTGGCAACAGTGTTTCTTCTCCAGGGACTCAGTCCCTACACACTGTCCTTAGTCGGACAGGAAGAGTCAGGAGGTCACGTGTGCCACACTTGAGAAAATAAGCTGAGGTGTGTGTGCGCGCGTGTGTCTGTGTGTGTGTCTGCAGAAGTAGGTTAAAGGTCACAGGAAGTAACAATGCTTCAGGAAGCTGGGAGAGGATAGACTTAGGAGGGGGACAATGGGAGATCAGAGATGGACCATAGAACCTGTAAGGAAAGGCTAGTGAGGGCAAAGTGGATGCCCTGGAAGGCAGAGAGCCTAGCAGCAGTGAAGCTGGCAGCCATCTTTGGTGCTGGAACAGCTGGGAAGGCAGTTGATGTTCAGGCAGGGCGCTGCACACTGGACAAAGAGTGTTGTCCCAAAATACAGCACAAAAATCATTTAGCAGGATGTAAGATCACTCTGGGTAGCCTGAACAGCTGTGTGTTTTTAATGGTAACTGTGTGACCAGAGGTATTTATGGGGAATACAGCTCCTTCCCAGTGCATGAAGGGTTAAATTAGAAACTGCTTTGGGGGGAAACCTGCTGATGAGTTGGGAAGGGGCAAGAGTGGTGACAGCTGTACATAAACAGTACTTGGGAAGGACAGAGGTGGTCGACATCCAGACATCCCTGTGAGGATACACCTGGGGGAAGGACCATGAAGGAGGATGTGGGCCATTAAAAGCAGGGGCCCAACAGGCCTGTGAGGGCAGAAGATGAGAAGGACAGTGGAGGGTGAGAGACGAAGGGGAGGGAGACCAACACAGGGGAGAAGAGGGTGCTGTGGTGGGAACGGCCCAGGAAGATCCGGAGACAGAGTGAAAACCTTTCGGGGACTTTTATGAAGGACCAATTAGCAGGGGAAAGTCCCAAGGGTGTTCAAGCATGAAATGACATGGATGAGTGGGGAAGGAGGTGCAGCAGTACACAGGCTGGTGAGACAATGCCAGGGAGAGTATAGGGAGGGAAGGTAGAGAGAGCCGGGAGCAGAACAGAACCCTCTGGAGGATAGTTAGGACCAGAGATACGGGAGGAACAAATAAGTCATTTTCCTGAGCCATGTTTGACATTAGTTAGGGCCTTGAAGGTATTGGCCATAATGGCAGGGTGACTGTAGTGAAGAAGTGGGATATTGTGCTGGGAACCCTGTTAGAGACACACACACTTTTTCCCTTATAGACTCTATTTCAAAATGCATTCTAAAAATTAGACTCTAGAGGGAGCCATTGCACAAACCAAAATAGCATAACGGGGCAGCTTTGTGGTTAGGGTTTTGTCCAGTTGTTCCCCTGAACTCCGAAAACTACAAAATTATGTTTTTCTCTGTGAACTGTGTTGGAGGAAGAAAACCCCTGGAACCGTGTCTGCCTGGACACTGCGCCAGGCTCCTCCAAGCACCGCCATGTCTCAGGATCAGAGGGCAACAGGAAAGGGCAGAGGCAGTAACTTAGAGCAGAGCTTTCAGTGGAAAGGTGCTTACCTGCCTTGGGTTTGGCACCACAAATGGCAGGAGGGCATCCATAGGCACCACCCATGGGGAGATGGTTGTTCCAAAGCTTTTCCCCAGGAACGGCCCAAGGGGGACATACTCCCATTGCTGGATATCTCGTGCTACGGAAAGACAGCAAGCTTAGGACTCACAGTGACTTACAGTCCTGCCCTTGACCTACATGGACCTCTCTATATGGCTATGGCCAACCAGATCTCCCAGGGAACAAAAAGAAGGGTACTCAGTATGAAGACAGAGGTCCTTGGAGGCACTGTGCTAGGGTACTATGAAGAGTATCAGGACAATCCCTATAAAGGGCCTGAATGGGGGAAGGCCCTCTTCTGAGATTTCTGAACCCACTTCCTCTTACACACGGTATCAGGGTGCAGAGCGGGGAACCAGATGCTGGGCTGAGTCTCAACTCAGTCATTGGCTAAAATCCCTCCATATTCGGTTCATCAGCAGAATGGTACTAACAACAGTGAGTTAGTTTGTAGGGCTTGATAAAGCTTTAGGTTCTGTCAGCTCCATCCTTCCACCTTTGAGAAAGCTTCTCCGGGAAGCGGAGACTGACCCACACCCACAGAGTCAGAAGTCTGTATGGCACCACCCCCGCAGTACTTAGGCCTCCTATCCCATACCCAACTCCTGTGTGTGCCCCTCAGAAAAGAGTATCAGAGGAAGCTGGGCCGTCAGGCATTACCACTCCAGTCGTTCATGAGGACCATCCCGAAAATATGCTCGTGGGCTTTGGAAATGGGGATTGGCTCTCCGAATCTGTTCCCAGGGCCTACAAAGAAAGCCTTCCATGGAAAAAGTTGGTTAGAATCTAGATGACCTGTTGCTCTGGGTCACTGTGGCTCACAGAGCAAAGGGAAAATATTTTCAAAGTTCAACCAGGGACTAGGGCTGCCTGGGGACCTGTCATTAATTCACTGGGTCTCTAAGATGGGAACTGTACTCATGTGTGCCCTTTTATCACCACCAGCCTCACGATAATTTCTTCCTGACCATCAGGGCACCCCAGGCCTTTCTGCTCCTTCCCCTGTAACCCATATCCCTTACCCTAATATCTGACAGCATACGAGACTTGTAAAGACTGAAAACATCAGGTGTGCTCATGCCAGGAGAATTGACAAGTTGACTTCAACCTGTCCCCAAAGGAATGGCATCTATCCCATAGCCACGGACCAAGAGAACATCCACCAATCATGTCTAAGGGAAACTAAATGTGTGTGGGGGGGGGGTGGGGGGAGACGGAGCTCCTTGAACAGCACAGAATCATCCACATTTGTGGAACTAGGGTCACTGTTATATTTGTCCTTGAGATAGGGTTTAAACAGTGCAAAATCGTCATCAAGATACACAGAAAAAAAGAGCTGAGGGCACCGAGGCATGGAGACCCCGTCTCTTTCAAGTTCAGGGGATCTCCACCTCTTTCCTCACAACCACATATGAGTCTTCAGCAGTCTCAAAATAAAATGCTTAATTTAAATAAAGACCGGAGCCTTGGTGTAAGCCTTTCTCAAGTGATACATACAGGCCCTGCCATCAGCACAACAAGGTGGATACGTCCATTTATTTGATGCTTGTTGTTCATGTGGCATTGTATAAAATCACCGTGAATGTGACAGAACAATGTGGACTGATGCTCCCACTAGATGCAACAAGCTGGGTTTTCATAGCCTCTGGCTACAACACTCACTAAATGAACAGGAAATCATTTTATCCAACCATATTTTACCTCTTTTTGTTAAAGATAGCTGACACAGTGTTGGTTCATCAACACTGCATTTCCCATCAACAGCTACAACTCAGGTATGAGTGAGGTTTTTCTACCACATGTCTTTGTAAGGGGCATCTGCTCTCCTGCAGTTAGGGGACCACAACGGACCTCCACTTGGGGGGCATTATAAATAATAATAGCAGCTCAAATCACAGAAGAATGTGGAAAATACAGGAAAAAAAAACAGACAAAAAAATTAGCCTGTTTTTATAGCATGAGACCTGAAACAAGAAGATAGGGAGCCTGGTGTGACCTTAACTGGGGACAAGTGTGTCTATCAGGAGATTCAAATTTTCCACTTCTCTGTGTGGCAATGACTTGTGTTAATATTTGGGTTGCAAATAAGTTTCAGCAAGTGGGAGGATTCACAAACACAGGATCTGAAGACAGAGCATCAGCTGCATTCAGTGGTCACATGGGGACACGGGGCTGCTATTTGTGGCCAGACAGGTGTGAAGTGCTGCCCCAGAAAGAAAGCTTTACTGCCATAAGGCTTTGTGGCTCGCACTCAACAAAACTCCACACATAACTCACCATTTCCAACTCCATGTCTAAGAGTTTGCAGGCGCCATACACAGGAGGCTTTGCTGGAAAGATGGCAAATAAAAGGAACCATCAGTACCAGGCTACAGAGCTCATAGCAATAGAGCAGAGCCAGGATACTGGAGTCACTTACAGTTATCAGGTCTCATCTGTCCCATGGGTCTTCGAATCGGGGTGCCAGAAACCACAACAGAGGAAGCTCGGCCATGGTATCCCACCGGTAAGTGGAGCCTGGTAAAGGAGGGTGGTGACAGGACATGGGTACCCAAACTGCTACATGTTGTAATCGAAACTTCAGAAAGAGTCGACATACACTCATTCAAAAATTAAAACATGGCCCCAAGTATCTACTGATAGATGAATGGAG
Source organism: Arvicanthis niloticus (assembly GCF_011762505.2). Classification (NCBI taxonomy): domain Eukaryota; kingdom Metazoa; phylum Chordata; class Mammalia; order Rodentia; family Muridae; genus Arvicanthis; species Arvicanthis niloticus. Next base: position 56,096,105 of record NC_047658.1, read on the forward strand.
AAAAAATGTGGTATATCACATGGGGGGTGGGATGGGGGGAATGATTCAGCTTTAAGAAGGGGGGCAGGTCATGCCTGCAATCCCAGCACTCAGAAGACAGAGGCAGGAGGAGTACCAGCAGCTTGAGGCTAGCCTCCTGTACATTGTAAGTTCTAGGTCAGCCAGAGCTAGCAATACAGTGAGGAGGAAGAAAGGAAGGAGAAGGGGGAGGAGGAGGAAGGGAGGAGGAAGAGAAAGAGGAAAACGAGGAAGAGGAGGAGGAAGAGGAGGGACAATAAAGAACCCATGTTTCTTTGATCACAGACAGTGCTCTGCTGCTTCCTTTGTGGACTCTGCCCATCTCTAATAAAAGGGAGCCCGGGGAATAAATCAAAGCTCAGAGCAAATAGCTATCCAAGGCTGGGGAAAACTGTTAGAAGATACTTGTAAAACAAAGATATGAAGAGGAAATAAAAGAGTTTTTTTCCCCCCAAGTATCAAAATCACTGAGGTGTTGGCTAGGGGTGCTCTTAGACGAACACACAGAACTGTGTGGGCAAGACGACAGTATGGGATAAGCACCTATGGTTATTTGAATAAAGCTAGAGATTAGGCCTGCAGTACAGCGAGTGGCAACTCCACAAAAGATCTGTCTATACCCCAACCCCTGAAAAGATGTAGAAACAGTCTTTTTAGATGTAACTAATAGCCTGGATCATCTGAGCATCATCCCTACATCCTAAAGCGTCCTTGTACAAGGTGTCCTTGTACATGGAGAAGAGGAGGAGACAGCCATGTGAAGACAGAAACAGATGGGAGTGATACAGCCACAAAGACTGTCCATGGCACCAGAAAAATGGACAATAGGGTCACACTTGCTGGACACAGCAGGCTGGGCCAGTCTCCAGGCTCCTGATTAAGGTGGCCGTGGATATGACAGACTGCTGCCCTGCACAGGTCCAGGCTGTGTCTATCCACAGCCAATCAGAAACTGTTTGTATGACTTCAGGGAAAATGACCCAACAGACTGTCTAGCCCCAAAGTTGCTGGCTGTCATCAGGATGCCAGAACTTCTCTAGCCAAATGCCAGAGATCAGAAAGTGAGGAGCAAGGCTGGGTGAGGAAATGGGTCCCTACCCTCATCTGAACCAAACTGAAGGGCCTCAGCCTTTGGCCTGGATTTCCTTAACATCAGAGTGGTTCACAGTGCTACCTTTGGTTTCTCTTATGCACATGTTCCTCATTACAGAGATAATACTTGAACTCTAAAATGCTTGTTCTGATCTTTTTTTCCTGAATGCTAGAGCAATAGTAACAGAACAGTAATAGGCAGACTGCCAACAAAAGGATCTAGAGGATCGAGCACCACAGGGGGCGAAATCCCCATGTCTGCTCTCCAGAGGAGAGCTGAAAGGATGTTTGCACAGTCCTGTGATATCCTGTATAGCCCAGGACCCCTAAAGTCATGCTAAGGGAACCAAAAGCTGGGCCTGCTCTTTCTAGAGGCCATAACATCATCAGTTCTGGGTTTTTCCTCTAGGTTACTTTGACCAAACAGGGTCTTTGCTGCTGGGAAAAGCATACTGTAGAGAAGAGCTGACTGAATTTATCCGAGCATCTGGTCTAGGACATACCAATTTGGCAACAGCGCATTCTCCTTGCCCCTGAACATAATGCCAACATTAGTGGCATGCTGCCGAGAAGAGTAGAAGTCCGTGTAGTCTCCTGCAGAGGGAACACCCAAAACAGCCAGTGACCTAGATGGAGGAAGTCTGGGCCCAAAAACAGGAGCTCAAATCATCCTTCAAGATTAGAGGACCCCTTAACACAGGAAAAAAAAGAAAGTAAGTTCATACCTTCTGAATCAGACAGCGAGGTTTAAATATGAAGTGGCTGTCACTACTCTTTTCCCAATTTGTACCACATATCATAGATGTCCAGAAAAATGGACAATAGCATCAGACTTGCAGGATACAGAAGGCTGATCTGGCCTCTGGGTTCCTGCTTAAGGTAGGTAGATATGACAGACTGTGGCCCTGAGCTGTGAACCTCCTGTGCACCATCCTTGCCACACCTTTGTTTAATATGCGCCTGTTCCTTAGCCTTACTTCTCCCATATCTCTGTTGATTTAAATGCTGGCAAGTCTAAGGCCCCATTACTGAACCCTCCTTTGGGGTGGGCCTCACTGTGCTCTAGCCCCATGTGTGCAGACTTTTGTTCAATTGTCACCATTCAGGGCAGTCCCTGTTCAGCCCTCATGTCATGTGACTGGCCCTGAACACCAAGAACAAAGCATCTTGTCTTTGTACTTGTACTGGTCTATCAGTGTCTGTTGATTGTGATGAGCTGAATGTGGAGGGTTCATGAATACCAGATATCCTTTCTCCCATATGTGAGTTACTGAATTCTACTAGAACATCCACTTTGGGTAGTTTGCTTACTCATCTTCCTGAACCTTCTGCATCCACCCACAAAGCAAAGCTGAGCACTCACTCCAACCCCAGCGCTTAGACTACAAGTGGAAGCGGCAGAATAAGGAGAGGATACACAGTCTGGGAGCCAACTAATCAAGAGGTGGGACAGCCTGAGCTCGGCTTACTACTTCCCACCTTCAGTCCTGTGGACAGAAACAGTCGTGAAAATATTTATCACAAGAATAATCACACCCATAACAGTAAAAACAAGAAGTCACAGCATCAATTAACTGGAAAGGAAGAAGGATCCCTAGAAAACAACTGGTTTGCCATAAAACCACATAGCGTAGTCCTATAGGAAAGCAAGAGATAAGCCCATGCTCAAGCCCACCTTCCACCTAGCTGTTGGCCACTAGCACCTCTGGAAGGCTTTGCTGAATGGAGAACTTGTTCCAGGAATCTCATCCTGTCAGGACAACGCTATACAGTTCTCAGATCACAAGTGCCCAGGCAAGAGCTGAGACTTCCCCTCATAGCTGACACACAAGGATGAAGCAGCCTATGTCTGCTTCAGGCTATGAAACTGTACTGACAGCAACTTGCTGATTCAGTCAAAACAAATGCCTTCCCAAATTCCTACATGGGCCCTGCAGGGCCCTGTGGTTTTCCTCAAAACACCCTCTTTCCTGACAGCTTAAAGTGCTTACCTCAGACTCTTCTGGGAAGATGAAGTGAATTACTGTACAGGTATCCATATAGCTAGTCACAAACTTAGGCTGCTGCACTAAGAGAACAGGCTTGCGACAACTGAGCCAAGGCTCACTATTGGACGAGCTTGGTCAAGTTGGGATCAGCTGGCGATCCTAGACTTCTCGATCTGTTTTCTCTCCACCAAGATACGGAGTTCCAATGCATCTGTCTAGCCATCTAGGCCTACTAAACTACTCAGGTTGGCACAGCAGGGAAATAGGACTCACCTATGGTAGCAGGAAGGTGCATCGTGGCAGAAGCCTGGGAAGTGAATGCACTGAAATACAGAATCAGGGGCTCCATCCAGTCTTCCAGGCCCAGACACCTCCCACCAACATGCAACCCAGTAGGGATGGATGAAGTTGGCCTGACTGTACCAGGATAGGCAGCCAGGCAGCCAGGCAGCCAGGCAGCCAAGGAGCCATACAGAAGGGCACCCAATTACCCAGGCCTAATTTCCCCTGACATGACACTCTTTCCCCATGTATTCTCACCGCTGCCGAAGCTCCTTGTCATCTCTGAGCTGGGCTTGGCTGGCAGACAGTAAGCTCTGTAAGGATGCTCTTGCCTCCTTCCATGCGGCTTGACCCAGGCCCATAAAGTTATTGAGAGTTGTCTAAGACCAAAACAGGAATACAGGAGGTTGTACCTGAGAAAAGTCCCGGGACATACCTCCTGCCTGCCTGACTTCTCTCCATCCATTCACAAGTTGGGGGTCTTTGTTTATATTTTGTCCTCTCTGCATAGAGCTGGAGAAAGCTGTCACCTTCCTTGATGTCCCATCCATTCCTGGAGATGCATCTCACAACCAATGCTCACAAGCTATTATTCAGACAGCAACTCATGAACTGTACAAGTTCCACTTTCCTAGCAACAATACTGACTCTGTGGCAGAGGGTGGTCAGGAGGGCTGGCAGGAAGGATGTGTGTGAAGCTCCTGAACAGAAGAGGTATTTGGTAAATACCACAACTATCCTTGCCTGTGTTTCAGAAAAAAAGCAGATCCTAAGAGCTAAGCTGTGACAAGGGAGGAAAGTCACATCAGACATGGTAGACAAGCTGACTGCCCCCAGGCGCAACTGCACACCTGGATGGCAGGGTAGCCACCTTACACAGACATACAAGCTGGATGCCCAGGTGTATACCCTTGAAGGACTGGGAAGCCATCACCCATGAACAGTCCCAGGATGTGTCTCAAGCTGTACCCCACTCTAGACTGCAAGGCTCATGGCTCCTTTTCTCAAGGTTTTCTTGGACCTCAAAAGACCAAAGCATGAACATCCCTGTTTATAAAGGAAGCAGGGTGACAGAACATTCCCACCTCATAGGCAACTTGGAGAGACCCAATGGACTCAGGCCCAGTTCTGCTGAGAGGACACCCTAAGGTGTCAAGGCTACCTCCTGCCACCTATGTGGCAGCTCCCACTCATCTAGGGATAACTGGTGACTAAGAAAGTACTATCTCATTTGCAGTAAGTGGTGAAACAGAGACAATCCATGGCACAGTGTCCCACCTCATTGAAGACATGCTGATGTTTGGAGAGAACGGGTCCGGTAAGGAGGTGTTTAATGACACTCAGGTCCAAGATCTGGTCACCGATGGCCACACCAATCCGTGGCTTTGGCTAGGAGAAGAATGACAGTTGGTTCTGACAGGCAAAGTGCATTTACTATAACAGCAAATACTTAGGGACTCATGGGTTCCTTTGAGACAACCCTCATAAAGAGAAGACAGAGGATCAGGGGACAAGAAAGAAAGTAGAGCTGTGATCTTTAGTCATGAGTTGCTCATCACCTTACCAAGAACCTGAATCTCTTCATACTGAGCCCAGGGCTTTGCTGAGGGCCATTCTCTTAGGAAGCAGAGCAGTGAGTGTTCTACATATAGTAACTTAGAGTACCAGCTCTGTGGTAGCTTGAATGCAGCAGAACTCAGGCTGTAGGGAACTGCAGAAGCCACAGTGCTCAGTCCACAGGAATGAATTTCTTTTATGCCCTGTAAGAGCTCTGCGTGGATTCAGATAAACACAGAGGCCCCAATATCTTGTCAAGGCTGGTTTCTGACCTCACAGAACAGAGCATGTTGGGAGATTTCACCTCCTGAAACTCTGTCCTAAGCCAGGCTTCCTTGCCACCTCAAGTAGGAGTTCTGCCAGATTCTAGGAGATCCATGAGAGCCAAGAGGTGTAATTTTTGGCTGTGTCTGTCTCCAGTACCTGCTCCTTTCAGTGGGCTAAGGGATGTAGCTGCAATGGCAGCCCCCCCCAGGGGTTAGAGATAGACCAAAGTCACATAACCCTTCGAAGCTTCCCTGGAGAACCTGTATGTTCTCAGCTCTGTAATTCCCTGGGCCTCAGTCTCTCCATTCTACCTCAAAGATCAGAAAGCTGAGTGTATCCAAGCGAGGAGTGCACTCAGGTGATGTTCAGGAAAGACCTAGAGGCAATCATACTGTGCCTTACTGAAGGCAAGGAGGAACCTCTGTCATTGAGTCCTGTTACCTGATCATAGGCATTACCTGCCTAGTCTTATGTAAACAAGGCCTAGCAATTGTATTAAGTCCATTTAGTGCTTTATAAGCTACCAAGGGAGAAGAGTAGTCAGTAGTATTACCCAGCTCTACCGCCTATGAATCACAACAATCACTGGAATAGCAAGATATCCACTTATATTCTGAGGGTAACCAACAGCTAATTGGATTTAAGGCCTGCTCAACAGGAGGGAATTCATGCCTGTTACTGTAAAAACCTAGCCAACTGCCCATTGTTAGAACAATAGAATATCTAAGTGTGTTCTAAATATGTATCCTTATACCCACTAGTAAGTGTATCTCTCACCCATCAAAGAAACCTTTTTTTTTAAAACAGAAACTACGGCGAACCTGTCAAAAAACAAAACAAAAACAAAACAAAAAACAAAAATAAAACAAAAAACAAAACAAAAAACTCAACTCATCATGGGGTACCTAGCCCTAAGACACATCTGTAACACTCCTAAGGCTCAGAAAAAAATCACCCAAGAGGGAACAGAAAGAGGCCCAGGACACCCGTCAATAGATCATTTTCCCTAGACATGACCAGGAAAATATACCTAGAAACTCTCAACAATATAGTTGCCCGAACAAGACCAGCATAATGACACTAGTTGGGCTGCCACTGCTGATGGGAAATTCCACGAGGTCCCACCACTAGATAAAGAACCACAGGAAGTCAATGGTTGCCTCCAGGGACAACTATTCACATGGGTTGTCCAATCCCAAGTGGTCAGCCCTGGACACATACACATATGAGCAAAACTAAATGAATTCAGTTATATATATATGAATATATACATGCAACAGTAATGATTAAAGCAGAGATCATGAATTTGGGAGAGGGAAGAGAGAAGTTAGAGAGATGAGAGGGAGGAGTAGGAATGATACAGATGCAATGCTTGTGTATGAAACACTCCAAAAATTTAAATTATTATTAATAAAAAAGAAGCTGGATATGGTGGGCACACACCTTTAATCCCAGCACTTAGGATACAGAGGTAGGCAATCTATGAGTTCAAGGTAAACTTGGTCTACAGTTCCATGACAGCCAGGGCCACACTGGGAAACCCTGTCTCAAAACCACCACCAACAAACCCCCCCAAAACCCACCACCACCACCACCACCACCACCACCCTGAAATAAAACCAAGATGATGATGGCGTATGGTGTCTAAAAAGCCTCTAGCCACACATAGAAGAACAGTAACCCCAGATTCCACTGGGAAAACAACCCATTTACTACCAAATCCTCACGCTGTGCCTGCCTGCATAAATGTCCCTGTCTAACCCACTGGTTTTCTCAGAAAAGGCTGAGCGAATGTCCGCTGAGGGTAAAGTATCCGAAGAGGCCAGGGGGAGTATTCTGCTTCCAGAAGGCGGTTGGCTGGCTCAGGTTAAGGCTCCACACACCTCATACGTGGAAAGGACAGCAAGTTCACTTTGTGTCCTTGCAACATCTAGTCACGCCTGGTGATTGTGAAACCATTACTTGACTCTTCTGACCAAGGCATTGAGCACAGGCAGGATAAAAAAGGACAGCAGATGTGGAGAAAGGAATCAACTGCCAGGAACCACTTCCTTCCTTTCTTCCTTTGGCTGGTGCAGGCCAGCCAAGCACTTTATCACACTGCTACCTGTCTGTCCTGGCAAAGATATTCAGATTCTTGTTAGGTGCAAGGGGTTCCCACAGTTCTATGGCTTACAAAGTGGGATCAACACTGTAAACAAACAAAATAAATAAAAACAAAAACAAACAAACAACCCCCCCCCAACTCAAGCAGAAAATACCACAAACATTTCAGAGGGATGTGCATTTCCTGCCCAAGGACCCGTTTATATATTTGCTGATAACTCAGCTCCACTAAACCATGTTCAAAGATTTCCTTCAAGTCAAACTATGCATACAAGTCAAAGTTCATTTCTCCTGCCCCATGAGACCCGTGATTAGTTCAGTGAATGCCTAGCAGCTCACACTAGAACAGAAAGAATTTAGGCTAGAGGTAAAAGAATCCGGTGTCTTGTACCGAAGTTTCTAGGCCAGGAAGTGCTCAGAGGAGTTGCTCAAAATTATGTGAGTCAGCTGGTACTTTCGAGGTGACAGGGTCAAGGACTAAGCAATGCAGTGAACTACCACCCAGCGTTTTGTAAGGAAACGGCCTGTGAAAATGTGTTGGTTTTTTGGGTCACAATCGCATAGGCTTGCTGCCCAGGCAGGGGTGATCGCTCCCATTTCTCTATGCATCTGTTTCTTGCAGAGGCCCACATATTCCGAGACTGAATTTCAGTATCGTGCACAGCTATGGATCCTGAGCAGCACTGGCGTCACAGGCGCCCTCCACCAAGGCTCGAGAGAAACCGACCAGAGCTCCCACCTCCCCGCTCCCGAGCCCAAATGTCGAAGCTCACGTTGCTTTGAGTGGAGAAAACACCATAAGGAAGGTTTTGGATGGGAAAGTCGGAGTCCTCGGCCACCGGAATAAAGGACATGCTGACGAGCACTGGGCAGCAGAACCCACGGCGGGTAGGAGTTGGCTAGCGGGACTATGCTTAGAGTAAGAATCAGACTAGCTGAAGGCTTTTAGATTCAGGGACCGCCCCGAACCCCGGGACTGCCCTTCCCCCTGGCCAATACCCGGTACTACCTGGCACACACCCCTACTCACCCCTTTGGGACCGCCTCCCTACCCTAGAGATTCTTTTAGCACCCGCCCCCGGACCGCCCCACACTCGTCCCGCCTCCTCTACCCTGGGTCCACCCTCCGTACCATCCATCACCCGCTCCGGGACCACCCCATGCTCACGCCCCTCGACTGCCCACATCCTTCTTGTCCACTTCTGTCCCGGAACCACCCGGCACCCGCCCTGGGACCACCCCATTTTCTTCTCCAGCGACCTCTAGGAATCCAGGAACACTGCATCGGTCCGGATATACAAGACAATCCTCCTCATCCTCCCTAAAAGTGCCCGGAGCTCTGGGATCGTCCCGCCTTCGCCCCGCCCCAGATGTGCCCAGAGTCGGGGGGGGGGGGAGAAGGAGGGGGGAAGGGGGTCAACCCGCCCCCGAGATCCTGTCTTGTCCACGCCCCGCCTTGGTCCTTCCCCCCTACCCCACCCTCATCTCCATCCCGGAACTGTCGGACCGGTCCGCCCCTATGTCTAAACCTCCCCCTTCCGGGTCCAGCACCTGAGTTCAGGTATTGGCCTCACCAAAACCGCCCAAGACCCAAAGCCCCGCCTCTTTAGTTGCTTCATTTCCATAATCTCGGAGGCCTCGCCCTTTTGCAAAGCTGCCCAGCCTCCCTTAATGAATTCTGCTTTCTCTCTTGACCCCACCTCCAGTTTAGAATTTGGGATCCACCCAGTGACCCCATTCTTTTGTCTAGGGCTGCTTCCAGCTCCTGCGGTGTCACTGGATACTGCAGAGGCTCTGTCCCCAGTTCATCTTCCTGTGTAGCCTTATCCAGGGTCCACAGAGACCGTGGGCGCTGGTGAAAACTGGAGTTGGAGCCATCCATCGTCATCTGGAAAAGTGTGACGCGCCTGTTTTAACGTCTTGGGGTTCTTCTGCCTCTGCTTTCTTCCGTACAGTACTAGTGGGAGGTTCCACTTCATAGTAGATACAATTCAATTAGTTAATGTTAGTTGACTTTCAGATGAAAGAGCAGGAGGGAGGAAATCCTACGGACTCTGGGGCCAGCGATGTTAGAAGTATGGCTAATCACTGACTAGAAACGAGTGTCCATGATAGTTAAAGTGAGGTCTCATGGGAGTACCCCTGAGACTGTGGCTGTGTTAGTGCAAATGCTTCAGAAACTCGATCTGATACAATAAAAGAAAGGGGGGTTATTTGAATTCTTTTGTATTGTGGAGACATGCCTTATGTCCTAAACTGTGATCTATTTTAGAGAAAGCTCTATTGAGAATTTGTACTTTCTAGCTGTTGGAGGGTGCAATGTTTAATATCGTCAACTATCAGATTTAGAATCACCATGGAAACACACCTCCACGTGTCTGTGTGTTTCCAAAAGGTTAATGAATGTGTGCAGTATCACCTCTTGGACTGGAGGCCTTGAATAAATAAAATGAACATGGATCTGGACAGCAGGATCTACCTTTTTCTGCCTCCCGCCTGTGGATGCAATCACATGTGATCAGCCTTCTTCCCAGTCCTGGGCCATGCCATCCTAGGTCCCTTCCCTAGTATGGTGGGCCGTATCTCCTCAAACTATACACTTAATCTTTCCACCCTTAAATACCTCTTGTCAAGTCTTTGGTCACAGCAATGAGAGTAGTAATTAATACAGATGGAATATTCTCTAGATGTTTGTTAGGTTGGTTTCACCTAAATTGAACCCCAAAACTTACTGAATTTTAGAAATCACCCAAAACTATTATATCAGAATCTATCTGTTCTTTTTAAGTCATTTGTGTTTGTATTATGAAGCTGAGAACTCTATCCAAACTTTGGTGCATATGTTTATGATTGTTATATTTTACATAATTTCTATTAATCTGTAGTTAAGTGAGTAATCTTTTTATTAATAAGTATCTTAGTCTCTTCTAGTTTTGGTTTGACATCTACTTTATCAGGTATCAGAATAGCAAAGTCTGCTTCTGTTCACTTGGTAAACTGAGTGGTGCCAAACAGGTATGTTTCTTGGAGACAAGAGAGTTTTGGATCTTGTTTTTCAGTTCAATCAACTAGTCTACCTCTTTGAACTGTGAATTAAACATAATTTACTTTAGGTGATTGTTATAACCATTATTATTACTATTTGTTTTTTTGGAGTCAAGGTTCTTATTCTGGTGCGGAGGCTGGTCTGGAACTAAGTAGTCCAGGCTAGTTTCAAAATTGTGGCTACCTTTCTACCTCAAACGTCTTGAGTAGTGGGACTGCAGGCATCATCATGCTTAGCAATTCAGGCTATTATTGAGAGAGGCATACTAATTCCTATTAATATTGTAGGTGGTTTTTCTGATAGGGTGGGATGTTCATTTTCCCGTTTGGATTAGCAGTTTGCTTACTTACTGTGTTGGACACAATGAATTGTTTCTTAGTTTTCCTTTGCTAATGTATTTCTCTCATGAAATTTATTCTTTACTGTGTTTGCTTCGCTCGTCTTTCTTTACTCTGTAGTGCTGCTGGCTTAGTCGTCACTAATTGCTAGTATTTATCCTTGTTTGAAATGGCCGTATTTTCTCATCAGTTTTAAAAGATAGTTTTGATAGGTTGGCAGTTTACCTCCAGGACTTGAAATCTTATTCCATGCTTTCCTGACTTTCAGGGTTTCTGTTGAGAGGGTCTGATGTTATTCTGATACATTTGCTTTTGTGACTTGATACTTTTTTCTTACTTCTTTCAATGTTGTTACTTTTGTATAATGTATAATGAAGTTCTCTGGCCAATTGGGAGTTGTAAATGCCCCTTGAATTTGTTTTTTAATGTAGTATAATTTTTTCCCCTGGTAATTTCATTAAGTACATTCTCTGTGTTTTTAATTACTTCCGATCCTTCCACCCCATGGATTCCTAGATTTGATCTCTTATTTACCAGAGTTCTGGTAAGTTGTGTCATGCTTTTACTTTTTTTTCTTTTAAAGCATGTCTTTAATCTCAGCACTTGAGAGGTAGAGGCAGATGGATCTGAGTTTGAAACCAGCTGGGTTTATGTAGTGACTTCCAGGCCAGTCAAGGCTATCTAATGAGATTCTATCTCAAAAAAAAACCAGAGAAACCCTCAATTCTCTTGCTGAATTTCTCATCCATTTTGCTTACTTTCTCATCTCTGTTGCTGACTCTTCTCCAGGTTCTGAAAGCATTTCCTTCCTTCATCTGGTTATCTCTATACTCCTTGAAGACAGACATTAATCATTTTTCACATGTAAACTTTTCAAACCTTCACCCAAAATTTTACCTATTCCTCCCCTCCTCCCACGTGTATGACAGTCTCATGTAATCCTTGTTGGTTGGTCTCAAACTTACAATGTATCTGTGGACTATCTTGAATTCCTGATCCTCCTAACTCCACCTTCTGAATTTTGAGATTGCCAGTGTATGCCACCAAGTCTGGGGATGTGGTGCTGGGGACAGAAAGGACAAGTAGTCTATCAACTGAACTATGTTGTCAGCCCATCAACTCCAAATTATTCTACTAGATTCTAGAAGTTTCTAGATGTTTAATGAAAGGTTCAAGATTTATATCTCTACTCACTTTTGCTGTTTAAATGCCCTGTCACATCTCATTGCTTGTTGAGAAGGCTCTTCATCAAAGGGTCTTTCTCTTCTCTGAGATCAGTTTATTTTGTTACATTGGTGTATTTCTGAAATTTTCGGTTGCAGATAGTCTTCCACCAGTGTCAGTCTTCACTATGGAATCAGTGTGATTAAATTTTGGAGTCTGTGTCAATTTTAACCTTGCAATTTTTTTAAAATTAGTTATTCTAGACCTTTTAAATCATACTGATCCAAAATATAACTTACTGAGATTGCACTGAATTTACCAACCATAGTGCAGAACAGACCGAGTCTTCCCACCAGTGAATACTGACCAGCTCTCCTGTTCCATTCATCTTTGATTTCTCATTAGTTTTTCCAGACATAAATCTTACACTTACTTTAGACTTACAACTATGTATCTTTCTTGAAGGTAAAGCAAACTTAATTCCTTATTCAAAATGTTCATGCTGTTATGAATCCTGACATGTTTGTATATTTTAATCTTAACATAGTTGCTTCTAGTTACCAGAATTATGCTAATTCTTTTAGATTTTCTAGATAGATGGCATGCAAAATGCAAATGAATACAGGTTCTTTCTTCCTTCCCAATCTGAGTAGCTTTTCCTAGTATAATAAATGAGCAGTATGAAATAGTATGGAAAGGGGGAACATTTTTACCTCCTTGTGCTTCAGAGGTTAGGTATCCATTTTTTTTTCATCATTTAATATATTAGGTAGGTTTGGGATATATTTTCCTTTTCTTTTAAAGTTTCTTTATATCCCTAGTTTTTAAAAACTATATCTATCAATATGATGATGATCTTCTCAGATTGATGTGGTATCAGACATACAATTAGCCCTACTGAAGGCCAAGAATAAATCCTGCTTGATTATGGTATTTAGTTCTTAAAATACATTTTTACATTCAAATTTTTGTTAAGGACTTTTGTATTGGCATTTATGAGAAGCACCTGTTATCTCACAGTGTTATTTGACAGAATACATTTAGAAAGCATTCTCTCAGGGCTGGAGAGATGTCTCAGTGGCTAGAAACACCTGTTGCTCTTACACAGAACCTGAATTTGGTTCCCTGTAATTCCAGTTCCAGAGGACCTAATGCCAACCTCTGCAGGTAGTAGGATGGCATGAGGTACTGTTATGGTTTATATGTGCTGGGCCCAGGGAGTGGCACTATTCGAAGGTGTGGCCTTGTTGGAGTAGGTGTATCACTGTGGGTGTGGGTTTTAAGACCCTCATCTTAGCAGCCTGGAAGCCAGTGTTCTGGTAGCAGCCTTCAGCTGAAGATGTAGAACAATCAGCTCTCCCTGCACTATGCCTGCCTGGACACTGTCATGCTCCCACCTTGATGATACTAGATTGAATCTCTGAACCTGTAAGCCAGCCCCAATTAAATGTTGTCCTCCTAAGAGTTACCTAGTCATGGTGTCTGTTTACAGCAGTAAAACCCCAAGACAGGTACACATACATATGTGCATGCAAAATATTCATACACATAAAGTTTTGAAATCTTAAAAAAAAAGAAAAAAAAGCAAGCATTCTCTCTGCCATTATATTCTACAAGACATTGCAAAAAAAAAAAAAAATAGTTTCTTTCTTAAATATTTGGATTCACTAGCTTACTCACTAGGGACTTTTTTCTTTTCCTGGAAGGTAATGATACATTCTCTTTAATGTATAAACTCTGTTCTATCTATGAATCTTAAGAGTTTGTTCCTGTGGCTGTGTTTTCATCAACTTGACACACAACAGTATCATCTGGGGAGAGGGAACCTCATGTGAGAAAATGTCTCCATCAGATTAGCCAGGGGGAAAATCAGTGTGACATTTTTCTTAATCAGTGATGTAGGAGATGCCAGGCCCCCATCACAGTGTGGTCAGTACCACCCTTGGGCAGATGGTCTTGGATTATAGAAGAGAAGTAATCCAAGCAATCCATAGGGAACAAGGCATCTATTCCATTGTTTCTTCTTCGGTTCCTGATCTGATGGCCATCAGTTAGTGATGGACTGTGATCTGGGACTTATAAACCAAATACACTCCCCACCCCAAGTTGCCTTTGGTTGTGCTGTTCATCACAACAGGAAACAAATCAGGTCAGGAGCCTTTAACAAACTGGCCAGTCATCTAATTCATCCAGTTTTATGGGCATAGAATGGCTCACAGTATTTTTTTATTTTAAAATATCTTTCTATGTTCCTGGTATTTATACTGATGGCCATTCATCCCTCCTGATAGCAACCCCTACCCCTTTTAACAATTCAGATGCTAGTGATCACTGGGGGCCCTCAGCGGTTTCTAGCTGTAAAGGTCTTTCATCACTTGTATTCTATTCATCTCATCTCCCCGGCCTCATTCCACTTGCTCTCTTAAAAACATTTTTTAAAAAAGATTTGTTTTGTATATATGACTGTGTACCTGGGAATTACAGAGACACCATGTAACATTTGGGAATGAAACCTAGATCTTTAAAAGTAACAAATACTCTTAACTGCTGAGACACCTCTTTATCTTTCTCAATTAATAATCTTATAAAAGTGGAAAAGCATAAAGCTAAGAAGCTGTTATGAAAAAGGATCAAAGTATATGGATCTTTTCCTAAAAATCCAAAGAATACTCAGCTAAATGTTCTAGAAATTCTGTAAGAAAAGAGAATTCTAGACATTACTGGATTTGTATAAATTACGTTTACATCAGGAAAATGGGGCTCTTGTATTGTATGGTTGGAGTAAAGGAAACATTCCATGCAATACAAGTGAACAGCTGGAAAAATTAAGGGACACAGAAGCTACACATCAGCACAGGAAGGACAAGAAATGGCAGAAGTTGTAATTTAAGTTTTACTACTTAGCAAAGTGAAGCTGGACGACTAGAATTTTATTGAAAATAAAAGTAACACTTAAGCTGGCTCAGGAGTTTTTTCATGCACCACTCAATTTTAAAATGAGGTCATCGAACAGCTTTATAATTAGCATTTTCCTTTTGACTACTCAGCCTCAGGTAAACAAAACAGGATTACCATAATCATTGGCTCATGGTACTCTGCATTGGCTCAAAAAGCCAGCTTTTGCTTAGAGGAATATCTTGTACCTGCTAGTTCAAAAGCTGGGGCTGCGGCCACCACTGTCATTCAGCAGCCCCTGCTGCCTTTAATCCGGGACCGTGTTTTAGCTTTGCACTGGCACCCCTTCTACAGACAAACTTTATTACAATTTGTAAGAAGTGCATGTTCATACCTCTCCCCACTGCATTGTAGAGAACTCAACGCAAAGCCCTGAGCATGCTAGCTACCTGTTCTCCACTGAGCTGTTCTCCAGCTCCTATTTTGCACTCCACACTTTGCATGGATCTCCCATTCTACCCACCAACCCTCTCCAGTGAAGACTTAGGTTATTTCTAGGTTTTAAGTTTCTTTATTTTAATCCATATGTAAGTTGTGCATATGTAGTGAAACTTCTGGAGCACAGGATGAATTAAAAAAAAAAAAAAAAAACAACTTTTAAAGATATCCCACAATCTTTCAAGAGTCAAACCATTGTTCACAAACAACTGCTACTGCTAGGCTTCAAATTTTTTGGGCAAGTGGTTGGGTATAAAGTCATTATTTCCTTGTGGTATTGATTTGCAGTATAGATTCTTCCACTACATAATCTGTCTTCCTAAGTATTCTGATGATAAGTAGCTTAAGGTCTGTTAGACAGTCTAAGAATCCAGCTCTTATTCTCTCAGTTTTAAAATATTGATTTACATTTAACATTTTCCCCTATAGTGTGAAAGGATTGCTTTCCTTTTTCTATAATAGCCAGTTGTTTCATCTAGCTCTATTTGTCTCCTTTCCCGGAAGCAACACACTATCATTAGCTGACACCAGAGTTCACTTTGGTCCTTTTCTACTGATCCAGTGCATCCCACTGCAATCTCAGGTGACTGGTGCAGTTCAGACACTACTACAGGAAGATATTCTGGTGTTTCAGTTAACTGGGGTAAAACTGTGACAACTGGTATTATCTTGCCACTTTTATAGTATCTAGTGATCTCTTATTAAGACTTATTAAGGTTTGCCATTTTAAAAAACAAATCATAAAATGTTCAAATACTGAATACTTCTTCTGGCTTACAAGTGTCTTGCTTCAGTAGCTAGGATAAAGAACAACACCACTCTAAATATAACCAGTCAATGGAGCAGCTTGTCTGTTCCTCACTATGAAAAGGTCTCCACTTTCTGGTAGATTTCTGAATGATAGAGGTTTTTAGACAGTATCAGATTAAAGACATTTCTTTCTATAGCTTTGTTTCTTAACTCTGTGTGTGTGTGTGTGTGTGTGTGCGTGTGCGTGTATACTCCAGAGTTTGGTTCTGAAATCAGGCTTTTGTGGCAAGCACGTTCTCACACTTAGCTATCTCAGTTGCCGACCCCTCCCTCCCCCAATTTCTGCCTAGATGTGGGTCTGAGGATATAGGTCTGTAGAGTGCTTGCCTAGCGTGCAGTCTGGACCCCATCTCCAACATTACATACATCTGCATAAATTAAGCATGGTGGCAGATGTCCTCAGCTATATATTAAATCCAAGTCTGGTACAGGACACTCTTGACCCATGCCCCCTTTGGTTTTTGATATAGGGTTTCTGGAAGTCACTTTGTAGACTAGGCTGGCCTTGAACTCAGAGAGATTTACCTGTCTCTGCCTCCCACGTGCTGGGATTAAAGGTCTGGGCCATTAACCAGCTAATCAATCTCTTTCTAATCCTGCTATTTTGCTAATTATGAATAAGATTTTTTTCTTTCCAGGATAAATTCTCACTATATACAGCTCTGGTCTGGAGCTAATTATATAGACCTGACTAGCCTTGAGCTTGCAGTGGTCTGTCTGGTAAGTGCTGGGATTGCAGGCATACACCATTATGCCTAGATTACTCTATTTGAATCTACTGAGACACACAGTGGTTAATCCTCACTTAAATTTATTCATGTGATCAGCATTTTAATATTAAACCATATTATATACATTATTGATTAGAATTAAACATTTTTCCACCAAGAAATTTATACTGTAAAGAACAGCTATTATCATTTTTAAGCAGGCTACCTTCTAGAAAAGTTTGGAAATCAGAGGACGAATTGGTCTTTGCAGGGTCTTTCTAGTATATAATTCTCCCACTGACAACAGGACAGTTAGATGAGAGCCAGAATATATCACATCTCAGTAATTTGGTTTTGAAAAAATTCTTAGGTCTTCAATATTATATTCATAGGAATATAATTTGCCATGACGAATTAGCCATAACTAGAGGTGAGACAATAACAGTGGTGCTCTTACCATTTTAGAAGAGCAAAACCCTAAAAGATTTAACATGACAAAATTAACTACTAGAAAGAAGAGGGAAAAGTAGCACTTTTTTTTTTTCTGGTTTTCCTTTTTATTTAATCAAAGACTGGTGAATAAACATAAATACCGCACAATTACCAGATCATTCTTCATATTGTGCACACACAGACCAATGAACAGTAATCTCAAAGAAACTTGCAGTCAGCAGTGAAATGCACTTAGCTTTTCTTTCCGTTGCTTAAAAAAAAAAAAAAAAACCAAAAACCACAAATTTAGAATCTTGTCAGCACACATTCTCCTGTGACAAATGATTCAGACATAAATAGTGGGTACAAAGAAACTATATGCTAACATATGTATAACCTTTGTTAATGAAAACAAAACAAACAGAAGCAGCCGTAATGATTAAGATACATTCAGTTACTGATAACTAGTTGTACCCAGAAGGGCCTTATCAAAAGGGAATCGTGCTGCAGAGAAAAGCTATATATACATACACAATGAGAAATAAACTGCAAGATCAACGCATGCATGTTTAATACTGGAAAAATCACAGCCCTCCAGAATTTCTCCACATTTGTTATAAAAGCCCTCTGCACTTAACTAAAATTAAAATGATCTTAAAAGTATAATACTTCTTTTCAGCCACAGAAACTGCAATGGAAATAAATGTTCAGAGTCATTTTCAAAACAAAAACAAAAATCTATTCTTCTGATGACATGCATGATTCAAGGGTCTATGCAAGATACGGTGCTCTACATTCCCAAGACTAGGAAAAAAAACCTCAAGTCAATGTTTAGTTTGCAGATAGTCAAAGGATTTTGTATTCCAGCAGGAGTTCAAATCTTCTGGATCTTTTCACCAACAACTACTGGATTTTCTTTTCTGATTTTCTCAGCAGCATCAGCTTTGTAATTGTAAGAGCAATTGTGAACATCTGAGTAACGGTGCACACCACAGTAAACATTTCCACACCGGCATTCAAACCCTGGAAATGGATGAATATGTGTACAGCATGGGTTAGACAGGAGGGTGAGATATTAAGTTCTTCCCATAGTTAATGCTAAGTAACCCTGTCTTTAAGTCTAGGAAGACTGCTGTAAAGTTCCTAGAGTGTCCTGCTCAACTCATCATCATAGGGCTTCCTTTCTTGCTCCCATCTACATAAACCTGTACTAGGGCAAGCCCTGACTGCTCTTCTGAGCTGGTTTCTTCACTTGTGATATGTTCACAATTTTTTTCT
The DNA here is from genome assembly GCF_011762505.2 of Arvicanthis niloticus. Classification (NCBI taxonomy): domain Eukaryota; kingdom Metazoa; phylum Chordata; class Mammalia; order Rodentia; family Muridae; genus Arvicanthis; species Arvicanthis niloticus. Next base: position 56,114,586 of record NC_047658.1, read on the forward strand.
AGGAAAAGGCTGTTAAACTGAAAATGGAGCATTTTTTAAACTTAAAATACACAGTGCAGAAACAAGCCTACTGTCAGAAGGCAACTGTAACATTTAAGACCAGAGTCCAGAGGACCTACTGCTGAGTGAACAACACAACACCTTTAATTTCCCTCTCTGCTAAGCTCTCAGGAGATGTGAACAGTTCTGTCTGGAGACACCAAGACCCTTGAAGCAGGTTTCTGTGGGTCAATATCCTCAGTATCAGAGACAATTCACTAAGCTTCTCTGAGTCTCACATACGTACTTTGTAAGAAGTCATGAATTACTCTAAGGATCAGGTGAGCACCCAGTAAAAGCTACTTAACTTTAGGGACGTGCCCTATGAGTTGGAACTCAAGTGGAGCTGCACGGAGAGTGGCAGTGTTGCTTTCTCCAAATCAGGCTTTTATGTTGTTATGGATGTGGGAAGATAGAGCTCAGGAATAATCAATATTCTAATCAACAATGACATTCACTTTCTTTACCACATTTTAACTTTAAAAACGTATTCTGAAGCTTTATGTAATAGAAAATTGAAGCAAACATAGCGAAATTAGATGAAAACTAAGTTCTAGACTTGTAGTCTGAAAGTCTGAAACTTCATGAAACTTTTAAAGGATGTATTTGATATTAAATATGTACATTTTAAGTTATATATATTTAACTTATATAAATTTTGGAGGAATGGGGAAGTTTAGGTTATCTTTGACATGCCAACCCATGTTTCAGCAAGATTTTCTTTTCTATTTTTTGGAGATAGGATCTCATGTAGCAAACACTGGCCTTGAACTCCTGATCCTTCTGCCCCCAATTCCCACATGCTGGGATTATGAGCACGTGCCACCATGCCCAACTCTAAAGCCTAATTTTCACTCAAAATCTTACTGTTCTCTGTTTATACTCCTGATTTTTATACAAGTATTTGGCACTATACCTAAATAAACAATCAGCAAAACTATTTGTAGCTGCACCACTTTCCAGTGAATCCCACTACCAGGCTTGCCCTGGCCACACCCATAGCTCCATTGTCAGAGTGGAGGCTGTACTCCCCTTGACAGGTCTCTACTTCCCTTTGTTTATATAAACTGGCCATAGAACTCCTGTTCATGAATGTCCAGGGCAGTCTGACTGTGCTTAATGTACATTCTTTGCTAAATACTTTTGAACAGTTCCCCCTTTTAACAATTTTGACAGTTGAGCTACAGCAGTAGTAATATGCCAGTGGTGTCTTCTACACAGCGCCAAGCTGCTTTGCTTTTAGCTCACTGGTCTATGATCAACACTGTTTTATAGAGAACACCTCACAGCTAACCAAAGGCCCCCCCCCAAATACTATCTCTTTGAAGGCAAGAGATGCATCTTTGCTCTTTTCCAGCATTCACCAAAATAGCCTTACTTGTCAAATACTTAAAAACTGAAATAATTTTAAAAGCTAAAAAAAAAAAAAAAAAGTCAGTCCTGAAATTGGCATGTACCCAATACCAATGCTCACAGAGGTAACAGCAATCTTAACTGGTTAATAACCATGAGCATAAGTTATTCCAAAACATGATCTTAACTCTAAACCATCCGAGGAGGCCCTTACCAGTAAGTCCCACTTTCTTCCTGCACATGAAACAGCGATTCTTTTTTTGTTTTGGTTTTTCAAGAGACTTGCTTTGCTCTTCAGATGGCTGCTGTGTCGTATCTGATACTGAAGCTGACAAAAACAGGAGGATGGCAAATTTAATTATTTAGTAAGATTTGGTGTTTGGGTGGTGGTTGACCCTCATCCCATATTATCCCATGCATCTGTAATTTAAAGACTTTCTGAGGAACTGTAGAAAAGATACTCATAAATTTCCACTATTTATAAAACATGGCCCTCTATTCATTAAACGTGTACAAACAGGTAGAAGGTAATCTGTAATAGACAAATGGTGCTTCTAAACACTCACAGATTTTCTTCTTTTGCTATCTGTAGTGGGAAGGGAGAGAGACAGAGAAAGACACTGCCTGACACTCAGGAAGTCTGAGGGAATGTACAAAAAGAAAACAGCATATGAAAACTTCCTAACACTGCTCACAGTTTGATCTAAATAGACTTCTCAGAAAACAGGAATATTAATGTTCTCAAAACACTTCACATTTTTATGTGAAATCACTTAAGCCAAGTGTTGTGGCGCATGCCTATAATCCAGTACCTAGAGGATTGCTGTTGGAGCCTTGGTTACAGAATAAGTAAAAGTTCAGCCAAAGCAACAGAATGAAAGTCTTTCTCAATACTATCCCTACCTCCAAAAGCACTTAAGATGCTAGGAAAAAGAGTCAGAACATGGGAACTTTAAAATGATGTAATTACAATGAAAACTAAAAACAATGCATTTTCATCCTAAAATCAAGAGCAGATGCACTGAGACTCAGGTTGAATGGTTGCTACTAAACCCTATAAATGTGTCCTTTCCTGTTACTTGTTACTCTAGACCTCCTGAGTGCCCCAGAGACAGAGTCTGCAACCACCTGAAAATAGTAAAAGGCCTATCATGGTTTAAGTTCAGCTTGCCCGATTTGTCACATCCAGAGCCTCTCCCAGGAGTCACTGCTCTTCTGACTAGACTGAAAATATCCTTCTGGCTTAATTCTACCAGCCACTCCAAAAAACTTTCCCATTTCAGCCATATGTGTTCTTCAACGTCAATATCCAATGCCCTTCCCTCATCAACACACACTTTCTACTCTAGTACTCCTGCTATTGGCACCAACCCAACCTCTCTGCTGTAGGTGAAAAGCAAATAGTTTAAAACATTCTGATGGCTCCACACCATTCCCCAGTTTAAGGTCCAGGGATTTTCACCATTCCTGCCACTCTCTCTGGCCACATTACGTCATTCCTTAAGCTGCCATATGCCTGAGCCATGGGAGGGCCAGAGTTCCAATGACATACCTCTCTCCCACCTGTAAGCTTTTGTGAGGTCCTTGCTGTGTGTGATCTTTAGCTACTTACTAACTGCATCTTGTCTTTCCTGTTTACAGGGATGTAACCCACAGTTTCAGAATACGAAACCCTCTCCGAGCTCCTATGGTACTTTCTAAGCTCCTATATCTATGTGACTTAACCTGGCTTAACGGGATTCTTTGAAGGCAGGAACCCGGCTCATGATTCTTGTTACCAGAGCCTACCTGCACTACTGCCACTCAAGAAATAACTGTCAGTGGATCTGTATTACCTACTATATCTATGGAGGACATTCCCACAGCCGCAGTACAGCTCCCCTTAGAAAAGCTACTTATAGCAGATACTCAAATAAGTGAGTAGATTATAACCTGCTTATGTTAACTCATCTAATATTTAAAAATATGACACAAACACCATAAATTATAAGTGAATGAATGGTAATAAAGAATTCTTCATACAAAGTCTCTACTAGACAAGCTAAAGCCAGGCCAGAGAAATTTATATTAATATATATCCTTATTTCTTATTTATGGATTTTGAGACAGGTTCTTATTCTGCAGTCCAGGCTGGCCTCAAATTCATGGTAATCTTCCGGCCTGCCTCAACCAAGTGCTCGGATTACAGGTGTGAGCTACAACATTTGGCTATACTGTATTTTTTTCAAACAAAATAGGCTCACAAACTTTTTAATTTCTATAAACAAGTACCCCTAAAATGTGAGCTTACTTGTGATGAAAAATGAATATCTTGTTTAAATCCCCACCTCTAGAAAAATATTAGGTAAGGTTTGACTCTGTAAACAGAACTTAAAAATATTTAAACTGTATTCAGGAATAAGCCTGAATATTGTCTTTAAAATTTGTGAGTCACAATAACCTGTTCTCTAAAAAATGTAATAGTCAAAAAAATTAATTCTTAAATATCAGTAACAGGATGGCAGATTCTAAACACAACTGGTTTAACTACTGAGACAAATTTGGGAAGTATCTGGAAATGGAGAAGAATAAAAATTCATGTTCTTACTCTGACCACAAGAGGTGTCACATACCTCAACAGTAAATTTGCCATTTGGCTTGAAGACCTAAGACAAATCACCAGTGACAGATGCACCTTGAAGTTAAAGACCAGACAGCAGTGTGAAAATGCTCATGAGTTAGGGCTGGAATCTAGACTGCTGAGTACACAGCACCAAGAGATGATGGGAACATCTTCTCAAGCCCAACTCTCAGTACAGCTTTACTTTAAACCACCAACAGCTCAACTTTAAATAAGTTCACAAGCCAGACTCTAGGAATCTGTGAAAGACTGATTCCAAGAAATCATGTTTCCTCAGATTATACTAAAGATTGAAGACCACAGAATGCCTTATCCAATTCTGTTTACAGTAAAGGAACTATTCAATCACGAATAGAAAGCTATATGGTCCCAAAGAAGCCAAAGAACCACAGTCTGAGTTTAAAGCTAAAGTAAAGGCAGGTTTGGTTCTTCAGAACTTGATAGGTTTTTATATAGGAAAATGAGAATCAGAGATATACTGCCTGTTAGTAATTAAGAACACATGACTGTCTAGTCATACCCACTGGCCATGCAGGTCTGTGGAGAGGCCAATGTAACAACATAAACAAAACAAAACAAAAAACAAAAAAACCCAAAACCCCAAAAAAAAAAAAAAAAAAAAAACCAACAACAAACAAACAAACAAACAAACCAAAAAAAAAAAAAAAAAAAAAAATCAACCCCGTGTAGTATCCTTTCTAGCTGAATTGCTAACTGGAATCCTGGCTACTGACATGGTCTACTGGCCATTATTGGTAAGATACATCACAAAAACACTGGACAGGTAAGATTGGTTTTACTACCCACATGGAGGATCACATTCAAGAGGAACAAGGCCCTCTGCTCTGGGTCCTGTAAACAGAAAAAGAATAGAAATGTAATAGTAAGTATATAATACGATTTAAACACTAATTATGTTTGGGGCATATTCATAAACACAGTTAAAAACTAAACTGAATTTAAAATGACACTGATAGGTAATTCCAAACACTATCTTAATACATCTACTTTCTCTTGGTAGTCGATACAGTATCTCTATATGATATATTTTCCCTCAGACAATCTTGGCAATTCTCAAGAATTAGAAACCTTTTTTGGCATGAAGCGTTTTTAGGACCGAAACACGTAAGAGAACTCTACCATAGTTCAGCCCCATGAAGAATCAGAGTAGAGTTTTTGAGGCGCTCAAATCATCCTGCTTATTTCTGCTATGCACCTAGTGAAGACACAGAACAAATGCTCCCTAGATATTCAATGCAGACAGTTATAACCAATTACTGGAATAATCTTAGTTTTTCAATCTGGACCTCTAGATGAGGGTTTAAATTAAGTAAAATGTAAGCTCTTATTAGTTTAAAAATTAAGTTCCATTAGAAAACTCACATTAGCACTGATAATAGCTAAACGAGTGCCATGTTTATTATTTTCTAGGAATACCCTTAATCCTAGGCCTGGAAAAATGGCTTAGCAGGTAAGGCTCTAGCTGGCACACCTGACACCCTGAGTCCAGTCCCTAAAAGCTACACAATGAAAGGCAAGAACAACTCCAGCAAGCTCCTCACCAAGCGAAGACATGCTTTCATTCTCTTCAGAATTAAAAGTGAAGATGCTAGTTCACCTGATAATTATCCTTACAGTTTTGAGAAACTCTAGATTGCTTTCCAAATCATCTATAGTATTCTGAATTCCCATAATGTGCAAGTGTCCTAATTTCCACATACCAAAACAACACTTGTTATTGCTATTGCTTGCAGCACTCTGCTGGGGGCATGTGTTAATTCACTATGGCTTTGCTTTTGCAGTTCCCTGGTGACTACTGATGCAGAGCATCTTCTCACTTGCTGGCAGTCAGTTTGTACATCTTCCCTGGAAAAACATCTATTCAGACCCTTTGCCTTTTTTTCTTTCTTTTAAAAACAACTTATTAATTCGTTGAGAATTTCCAAAGCTCCATTAAAAATTGTTTATTAGACTTGTACATTTTTTAAAGATTCATACAATTTTTATGAGTGTTTTGCCTGCATGTATTACGTGCACCACGTACATGTTTGTGCACTTCTAGCTAGAACTGGAATTATGGATGGTTGCCAAGCACCATGTGGATGCTGAGAACTTAACCATTTTTTCATTGGATTGTCTGTTTCTGTTTTCTTTCACTCTTTATTTTTATAGCTACCACAGATTTAAACTAGGATCCCATGCATGCTGCCCAAATGCTTCCCCACCGAGCTATATCTCCAGCAGGAAATTTTATTTCTTTATCCATTCTTATTAAACAGATGATGTAAAACATTCTCTGTGCTACTTTTCCATTCTTTTCATTCTTTTGGTTGCTATTGCTTTAGGTGTCTTATCTATGAAACTTCTAAGGACACAAAATTTATACTTGCCTTGAGAGTTTTTACAGGCTCAGCAATTATATATATGTAGGTTTTGCACATGTGGGTAAACTTTTTACATTATTTTATGAATTCATTCTATAATCAGACTTTCATTTTCTTACTGGATGACCTGAGACCTTTGTTTAATATAAACGGCCCTTAAGCCTTTGAGTGTATTTATGGACTATCAATACTATTACACTGATCTGTGCGAGTACCTTCACAACAGCACTTCAGTCTGGATTACTGTATCTTTTAATAAAGTTTGAAGCTGGACACTTATTTGTAACTTTTCCAAGACTGTCTTGGCTGTTTTCAACCATTCTTCAAAATCAGATGAAATCTCTGATTTTTACCCCATGTAAGCTTTTCTAAATAACAGTCCCATTTTAACCAACAGTTCCTCTGGCTTCACTGAATTACTGATCTAATAACACTCCCTAAGAATCCTGGTTCCTCCTGCCTTATCCTTGACAGCCCAACCCCCCAAAAACCTGATTAATTCCACACTGAAATGGTTTACAACAGGCATATTTTATACTAAGCTTCCTTTAACTCCCAAATCAATAGGGCAATATACAAAACAAGAATATATCCCTTATTGTTCGCACAACTCATTTTGGATCTGTGGTTTGAATTCTAAATTTCCTACAGGGTGGACATGACTCAAAATAATGAGAATGCAGCACAGAAATGTCAGAAAAGGATGAAGATATGAAACCAGAAGCTCTACATCTAAACCCCATCTTCTTTTTAGTCTGTATCACCCAAGATCCGGAGGACTACAACAGTAACCAAAGTTCAGCTCTACCTTCAAGGCAGCCTTCTAGTTCAGTATTGTTAAATATACCAAAATGCACATATATTTTACCTTTAAGCTAGTTTTTGTGAACTGGAAGTCTTAGATTTTTAAGAGTTTGAGAAACTGCTATCTTTTAAATTTTTTTAAAAAGGATAATTAGACAACATATAGCAATGGGTTAAATTTTCATTTAAGCATGAGAATTAGAGCCAAGATGCCAAATGAAAGCACCATTGTCTACCTGGTAGCACCATAACAGAGTAAACATAATAAACACAGGAAATGCTATTCTGAAAGCTCCAGTGATACTGGAATACACATGGATACCAGGCAGCTTGCCTAACCAGCTGATCCTACCTACTTGAGGGAACAAAGGGATTGAATATGCCAGCAAGATGCACACAGTGAATCCCAGCTCACAAGCATCACACTGAGGGAACACAGTTACAGTGGTGCTGGGGTTCCAGCTCCCTGTATCATGTGTCTGCTGCAGAGGCCTTTTCTGTCTCTTTTCTGCCATTCAATAGATGAAATGATGAAGCATCATTCTCTGATTTGCTCAGCAAGCAAATTATGTGTAGGGGAAGTATGTGTAGTTAGTATCTATATACAAAGACGCATATTTACATTTGTGTTGACAAAACAAAGAAAATATTTTAAACTTAAAAATAAGTGGTTTTTTTTTTTTATTCAGGGTGAGGAGATATCTATCTGTAACATGCTTGTTCTGTAAACACGAGAGCCTGCGCTAGTCCCCAGAACCTATACTTACAAAACAGCTAGGTCCAGTGGCAGGGCCTTGTAATTGGTCTATTCACTTTATGTAACGTGATAAATTCTGGCTACAAAAAACTATCTAAAAATGAGAATAGTGGATGGCATCTGAGGACAGACACCCTCTGCTCCAGCTTCCACACATACACTAACTCACACACATCAAAGGATGCTACTGAGAAACTTTACAAGTTGAAACCTAATTCCTTCCTAAATGTGGGTGAAACTGAAACTTACATATGATTTGTTGAAGATTCTGTTATGCTGAAGTTATGAATGCTAAGTCTTTAATGAACTTAAAAGTTAATACTTATCTAAATGTCATTCAAAGCACACTTGTAATAAGAGTGTCTAACTTTTAAAAACATTTTGCAGTCTTCCTAATATGACATAACTACTTTCTTGGTTAATGCACTCAGGGTGAGCTAGAGGAAACTCTGATGTTCTCCATACATCAGAATGTTATAAAGCACCTACATTGTTGTGTTATTAACTCACCTACCTACCTTTATCAAACTGTTCAACTCTCACTGCATCTTTAATCTTTTCTGTTTGTTCATTTTGGTTGTTTTGTCTTTCTGAGACAAGGTCTCACTATGCAGCCTTTGCTGTCCTGGAACTTGCCATGCAGAACAGACTGGCCTTGCATTCATAGAAATCTGCCTGCTGCTGTAGGATCAAAGGCATGTGGCTTCACACCCTTTAATTTTTATGAATTCTTTTCACACACAGCAATTTAAAACATGTTCTGTTTAAGACACACATAACTCTCCTGAGTGAGTAGCAGCTTTGTTCTCTTTTTTTCTGTTAACCTCCCTCTCAAAACTATTTGCTCCTGGGATCTCTGGTTGGTTGTGTCTATGTCCTGAAACTAATCAGCATCCAGATGGCTGTTTTCTGTTCCTTACTTTCCTGCTTTGCTTTCAAGCTCTATTCTCACTTTAGCAGCCTATACCAGCCCGTCTAAAATTCGGGAACAATTCTCATCACTTTTCTTTTACTTACCTATACCTTCCAAATATTCTCTCAAATTTTACATTTATCACTTCTGCCTCACTCAACAATATTTTTCTTTAACAGACTAGAGAGTTGGCTCAGTGTTCAGAAGCACATACTGCTCCTGTAGAGGCCCCAATTTCAATTCCCAGCACCCACAATGAGCAGCTCACAACTGTATGCAACTTCAGCTCTGGGAGGTTCAGATGTGTCTGGTGCTCACATGCCATAGTCATACACAGATACATACACATAAAATTACATATTTAAAAAAAATTTTCTGTAACCAATACCTTTCTCTCAGCCTCTCTGTCAAAAGCAACAATATCACTATCACTGTAATAAAGCTAAGCTTTTTTAGCACTGTTTGTTTTTATAACTAGTAGATAACATTTCCCCTTTTCTGCATCTAACATAATCCAACATATCCTTACTTTTCTTAAATTTTTCTATTTACAAAAATATTGTTCACTAATTATTCTTTATGAATTTATAATAATATGTGGGTTAGATTAAAATATTTATGTTGGCCACATAGTATATTCACTTCCTGCTGCAAAATCGCAAAAATAGGTAAATCTGGTCAAGTACTGATCAGGTAAGAAATAAAGGATCTCTATATTATTTAATATAAAATTCAACAAACAAATTGAATACTCTAGATCATCTGTTACCAGAATGCCTATACCATACATAATGTAGAAGTCAGTGTGCTGTCTCCTTAAACCTTGCCACAGTGTCACACAATCCTGAACTTATCTTTGCATAGTACGCTCCCTTGGCTGACAGGGTAACAAAGCCTAGCAGAGATTAGGAACCTCCCTAATGCCTCCCCATTGCAAATGCATTCAGATAAGTTTCTCAGAGTTCTTGGGTCACTTGAATCCATAGAACCAGGATGAGAGAGAGTATGGGGTGCCACACTATGAATGCAAGTAGCTAGATGTGACCACTGCACTGTAGTTTACATGGGGAGAGGAGTGCCTGGGAACCAAGAAGAAAAGCCTCTTGGATAATCAGTCAAAACCAAAATCAGCAAGGTTCCTGCAAGCCAGCAGGTAGTCCCAGTGCTTGGAGAGGAGAGTTTTAGTATTTAACTGTCTAACACAACAGAACATAATAGTATAATACTTCTATTGGTCACTCTAATTACATTTTTCAAGCAGATTTGAATCTTCTCTTTATTCTGATCTAATTATATAAGTGGAAAATGGATCCCTACATTCTAGTCAACTAAATATTTGAGAATATAAAATATTCCTTTCATAATAAAACTAACAAAGCATATATGATAAGCAGGTACTGTTCTAAATACCCACATCTATGCTAGTACTCGGCCTACAGAACTCAAGTGTAAAGCAAACACGTGCTATCATATGCAAACCTTGCAGGTCTTCTGTCTCGGATACTGCTTTGTCCACAGATGTACTGTCCACTTGGGAAGGTGCTACAGATTCTGATAAAAGTGACTGATTTGATACAGGGCTAGAAAAGCAAAAGATATTTTTATTTTTTTAACATAAAGCTTTTTAAAATTAGTTTTCTAATTTTAGAGAGAGGGGCTTATTCTGTTCCCCCGGATGGTGTTAAAGCTCCAGGCTCAGGAGAACCTCTTGCTTCCTTCAGATAAGTGCTACTGCACTCAACAACATTTCAGTTTGAAAAGATCATCTTCTAAATATCCATACAAACTAAAAGGATATATATCACTTCCTCTAGAACACAGGGACACTTGTAACCTAACATGACCATATGGCTTGGGAGCCACAGGCTAATTAGGGCCAGAAGTTTATGCTTTGGAAACCAAAGCAACAGTGCACTGGTTTTTGTTTGTTTGTTTGTTTGTTTTACACATCCCAAATATCACATGAATGCTCTAAATGAAAACTAGCACAATGCAGCCTTGCTTCAGAATCATTAAAACAAAGTTGTAAATGAGCACCTACGATGAATTTTTAAAAAGAAAGCACAGTGCAAAAATTTAACAGCCTACTTTACAACAGAATAAGATGGAAAAAAGTATTTCCTTCTCCTTCCCTTACTTTCTTTCTCCCTCCCTCCCTATCCCCCCTCACCTAAGAGGAGCTTTAAACTGTCTGTATAATGTGGCCTAGCCTTGAACTCCTAGTCTTCTTGCCTGTTTCTCAAGTCTGAGATTATAGAGGCATGCACCATGACTTTCAGAGGTTAAAACATGTATTTCTGTTTGCATCCCTCTGTCTCTAACTTCAGAGCTAAAAGCAAAAATATAATACAAACCAGAAAACTTAGTATTGCCTCATGAGAAAAACAAAGAATCTGAGCCAAGGCTCTTTTGTTTCAAGGCAGTAACATTTGTTGACCAAGGACTACAGTGTGAAAAAAACTTTAGAAGGACTTCGGTAGCAGATCAGTATGCAGTGTGAAGAATAAAGGAAAATATATCTGAAAGGGGGATTGAAGACTTGAAAGAGCTCTCCTTCAACAAAGAACAGTACAAAGCACCTTGTAACTAGTGAGTAGCAAGCAGTCAGATACAATTCTAGGCTAGTAAATCCTGCAGTAGCTTTAAAGCATTCCTTAGTGAAGTGATTAAAAACTATCATAAGATCAATACTCTTCAGTTTCAGTTATCTTTCAGAAAGTCACCTTACCCTGGCTGCATAGATGAAGACGTAGAATCTAGCGCTGACTGAGCGTCTGGGACACTGCCATCTGCGCACTGAACTGGTAAGGATTCAGACAGACTGCTGACAGAAGCTGCTGTAACACAACCACATTGCAGGTTAATACTCTAGCAGCCCAAGGCCTGATAAAAGCAAAGGAAGATCAATTCCCCACAAAACATAGTATATAGGTTTCCCTTCATTAGTATCTCTACCTGTTTTTGTTTTGTTTTTAATTTTGTTTTAGTGATATGAATGTAGCATTGTACGTATGACAGAAAGTGAACGGAAGTATTACATATACCTCATGTGTTATAAGGAATACTGCTGTGCTTTACTGGATTACTTACCAGGTGGGCTTATTCTACCATTGCTACTGTTCTGTCTTTGAAGATGTTCTTTATAGCATACTGAACACATGCCATTTGTACGAGGGTTTCCATAAAATCCGCAGCCAGTGGAGCAAAGCATAGGTGCTTGGCTGTGATTAGTTTCTTGAGCCATGTTCTTCTGTTGCACACCTGAAATTTGCCAAGAATTAGTAAAGAATTCCAACATAAGACTTCAATGTTGCATTATCCAAACCTGCTTCTATAAAGATGGGAAAACCATCTATATGCTCTTTCCCTAAGCATGCTATGCTGTTCCTAGGCACAAGGCAAAAGTAAAGAGCAAAGGACACTTGGTGAACTCCTACTTCAAGCTACTCTCTGTAAGCAGGTCTGTGCTGGCTCAGAATATATAAAACTTCCCCAGTGGAAGCTTTCCACCTCTTTTTGAAGAGTCTGTACCACTCTAAGGTTAACTTTAGTCTGGACTCTAAAAGTAATGAGCAACACTTTAAGTTTTGCTATAAGGTGTACTATTTAATTTCTAGCTATTTAAAGTTTTGTTCAAGTCTGCACTAACTTGTGGTTTATTATGTTTAAAGATTACCACCTAATGTAATTTTTGTTCTGGTGAATATGGAGAACTGGGCAGAAGGTTGCTGAAATGAGAAATGAGATTTAATCATTTTGGAATTAAGCAATTCATCTCAAAAGTCCTGTAGAAGACAAATACTGTTATCTGAACCAGCCAATTTCCCCCCTTAACCATGATAATCTATAGAATATCCATAATATAACCAGAAAAAGAAGACTACATGAAGATGTGGCTCATGGCATACTTATAATGTAGATAAACTGAAAAAAAAAACCCTGAATGTCCAACATTATAATACTAATATTAATGACAAAAATTTCCAGAATCGTTAACATTTCAAATGACTTTCTCAAGGAGAAAACGTACACAGTGAACTGTGCATGTTGCTAAATAGTGCTAATGGAACAGCTATTAATTATAAAATATAAGTAGAAAACATATCCAAGAATGGCAATACTGTTTTCCCTGATATATGCCTGACTTTAATTTTTTTCTTAATTGTGACGATATTATTTGCCTAAGAAAAATGTTTACTTTTTAAAGCATTTATAATTTTAAAGAGTAAAATTAAAATCTAATAGGACAGAGACATTAGTCACTGCATGCTGGGACTCAGGAAGTATTTGGGAACCACTTGAAGGTGATGATCAATCAAAGCAGATGGAAGAATTTCACATGCTATTTCTTCCAGAAAGCAACTGGTGACTTGGCACAAACAAGCCATGGCAGCAAACAGTAACAGCGAGCTTATTAAAAAGAACCCCTTCTAAAGGAAGGTTATTACAGACCAAAGAAGAATAGATACTCAAAAGAGAAAACACTTTGTCACTGAAATTGCCTTGACTTGGTAAACACCTAAGGAAAGCATTCACTGTTCACAAGAACTAGAGTTTTCTTCTCCTGAGTGGTTTAAATATATATTTAAGCTAAATATATATTAATGAGGGTAAAGATATATCAAATTTAATAATTAATAACCACAAGGCCCTTAGTTTGAATTAATGGGGAGGGGGGAGAAGATAGACAGACAAACAGAGACAGACAGAGAGAGACAGACACAGAATATCATGTGTTGTATCAGTCATCTTTCTCCTGCAGTCCTGTATATTCATATGTCAAATTAATAGACAATTATGATGTAGAGAAGCAGTTTGATGGCAAGATGTTCCTGAGAGACACTATTCTATTCTCTTTTGAGTGTGTATGTGTTAATATATGTGTGTAGGTGGATGCCTATTTTGTATGTAGATCAGTGTTGAGGCCAGGCCAGAGGCTAAAACTAAAATGGAGTGTTTTCCTCAGACACTTTTTTAACCCTACAGTTAGAAACAGTTCCTCACTGAACCTGGAGTTCACCAATACCGACCAGCACCAGGGATCCTTCTGTCTTTCCATTCCCTATACTGGGATTACATAGGACACATGTTGCAGTGTTTTCCTTTTTATGTGGCTGCAGGAGATCTCAACTCAGATCTTTATGCTGCGTATAAAATACTTTATCCACTGGACCATCTCCCTAGCCCTATGCTCGTTCTTTGTGTTTGTCTAGTTTTTAAAAATCAGGTTGACTGCTCACCATGATAGTAATGGAGCTGGGATTCATCCAGATATCCTGGCTCTACCAAAGTCCAGGTTCTAAGCTAGTGGTTTTAAAAGTGTGGTCCATGAGCTTGTATGAAGGTCAACACTGTTCTCAAAACAACATTAACCAGTTACCTGCCTTAAAACAAAAGCAAAGCAAAGCAAAGCAAAGCAAAGCAAAGCAAAGCAAAGCAAAGCAAAGCAAAGCAAAGCAAAGCAAAGCACAACACAACACATACTGTCAATGATCCCTTTGCAGTGCTGCAAAAGCAATGGTGTGTTTCAGCCAGAGCCTTTCTTTCCATGAGCCAAACAGGCAGTGGAACAAAGTGGACTAGCAGGCATCATCATGCTACACCCAGAGCAAAAAGCAATTGATTTGCTAACTCTTGCCCAACACACTTTTTTTTTTTTCCTTGAGAATGGATTTTCTGGGGCTACAAGCATGTGACACTACAACTTTTTAATATGTTTTGTATAACCAACTGGGGTGTGGGTCACCTATGGAGTATTTCTACATTTTGGAGAAATATGTCTAAAGAAAAAAAATGGTTATGCAACCATTTGAATTGTGAGGTAACTGAATTATCCTTTCAATGAACAATTTTATTTAAAAGAATGACTGATAAAGTGGTTATTAAGATGAGTATATGGCAGACATTTTCTAAAAACAAAGGAAGTGCACCTGTTACTTCAAACAACCAACTGTAAGTAGCCACTACCACGGATAGCATTTAAGCATTCAGAGAGAAAAGGGCTTACACAAGTCTCCAATATTTTGAATGTTTTAGTGAGATTAGTGGCATTAACTGAATGATACTGGTCCAACATTTAAAGACCCCCTTAAATCAGTGAATCAAGTACCCAATGTATGCCAGTACAAAATCACTCATGAACAAAAGAACCATTCAAATGGAAAGACACACCAACAAGAAGACAAAGAGGTTTTATATGTTACCAGAGTCTAAGCTGCAATTATCCCGGAAAAAAACGATCAACTGTCAAGTTTTTGTGTAGTATTAAAGTCACAATCTTTTATCATCTGGGAAGATTAGTAAAACATTCTTTTTTTCAACTGCAGGAGCCCAGATTTTCTTTACGGCACTGTATATATTAAATTCAAAGCAACCACTAAAATCTTGTTTTATTAAGTCTTTTATCACTAAGAAATGTGTGGAGGGGCAGGTGTATTTTCCATTAAAACGTTTAAAATGAGTTAGTATTAAAATTTCCCTTCAGTTTTACCTGTCATATGCTAAATAGCACTAAAAATAATATTTAAAACAAAATCTCTTCATGTTATTCATTGATTTCAGAAAAACGTTAAGATTCTGGAACCACCATTTTGAGAATTCATTGATGGAAAATGGTACATTTCTCAACACAGGGCACAGCACTTCAGAGGGCTAACAGACTTTTCTTGTTGTTGTTGTTAAAAGAGGCACAAAACTGATTTGTACAGCATTATCTCTGGACTTAAATTTTATGTAAGTGGAGATCACTCGGGGGTGGGGAGAGCACGTAAAAAGATTCCCTGGGATAGCTAATAGAGAAAAGATGACTTAGAAATACAGGTTCAACCTGTTACTATACCATGCCACTAAGCAACAGATTAAAGTAAAATATAATAAAGGAGGTTTTCCTCCTGATAGAGACAAGCACGCCAGTATAACTGAAGGCCACAACACCCAAAAAAGAGAGGGATATATTTCTATGAATACTTAGGTAAAGAGACAGATAAAAGTAAAATATGACCATCAAGCTTTTCTGCCACATTTAACTTCAAAACCAACATGAAAACTCAATGCCCATCTAACTCCAGCTATTTCCTAAGCCAAACTGTCCCGCAACGTAGCAAATTTTTCAGAATTCAGGAGATATAGGGAACTGCTTATAAAAAGATTCAATATTACTTATTCATTTTCAAAACATTGAAAAAGTACCTTTTGTAAAGATTCAAAATGACTAAAAAAAAAAAAAATCCCCAAGAGCAACAATTTCTATGAAGGCAGTTGCACAGCAAGGGTACTATGGAAAACCAAGGAGAAGAGCAGTGAAAGGCCAGACATAAATGTGAACACTGCCTAGCACAGTTTAGTAATAAAACAGCTCATGAACCGACTCCAAAGTGTTGAACGGACTTGTCTTGGTCAAAATCACAACCTATGCTCTCTAACACTTCAGTTATTCAGCACTTATTATAGGACTGTTGTTTTGTCCTTATGAGATTTATTTCTAAACAACTCTCTAAAATGGTGCTATGAGACCCCAGTGAGTGCCCATCTCTCCAGCCCACACATCAGTCTTTTAATATTAAAAAATTTAGAAGAATGACAGTCTGTTGTATTTAAAACAAACTTAATTTTGAGACTATCATGAATTTTTATTATTTGCACTTAAAAATCAGCTTAAACTTTACTCAATTGTTCAGTCTTAATACGCAACTTTAATTAGCTACAACCTACTGTACTCAAAATAATTAATTTTTCCATTTTGTCTTTTTCCCTAACAAAGTCTTTATTTGTATAAAAATTCAAGATTGCATAATCTGAGAATGCAAGAAAATTCATTAGAAATTAAAATTCCTACAAAAGAACAGCAATAAATGAAGGCAAGAGACAATTCTAAGGACATGTCTTTGTTTCATTTCCTACAGTGAACTCACCAGTTCCAGTGATTTCACTTGGGAATCTCATGCTATTTTACTTCCCATTCCAATGCTGATTTTCATTCCTTTAAGCGGGGTGAGGGGGAGGAGCCTGGAGATCAAGTTCTATGTACACAACAGCTGCACTATTTTTTTTCTGTTTTACTACCTTGCTTCCAGTTCTTCTGACTTTAGCTCTCCTGGAACACCTAGTTTGAGTTAACTGTATAGTAACTGCCCTTGAAGAGTACTCAACCAAGCATACATGTTCTGCATAATATACCCAGCTCAGCCTAGTTGCCACACAAAGTATACTGTGTAAAATAAGAATACTCTTGCAGTCAGTTAGTGCAATTACCAACTTTGCCCTTTTCTTGTTTGTAAGAGTTTGGACATGTCACTAAGCTACCCTAGGATTGATGCTCTAAGAATACATGCACTACCTATCCATCACATTAAATGATGCATACAGTGCCAACCACACACCTACAGCTCAATCACTGCTCTAACTCAGCTGTGCCTTGAAGTAGAAGGGGCAGACCATCCAGACTGCTCATTCCTACCTCTTGCTTCTCCTTTCCTGTAGATGCTGTCTGCTGTGGCACTCTGCCCAACAGTCCTATCTATTTCAGGAAATCAGTCTCTCTTGGATTCCGCGGAAAGCTGCTTGTGGTACTCTTTAGGATGCTTACATCTTACCATAGGCAACCTATAGCAACTCACATCTCAGCTATAGGAAGCGTGTTCAAATCCCTTGTATGCCCATATGAATCTTATGAAATATTTATTGACTAACCACATCTTATTATGAAAGTAATATGGAAATGTTATTCAGAACAGATGCCTAGCAGCATAAATTGGTTATAAAATGCATGCATACACACACACCCCTACTGTTTTTCCTACCTTGATCTAAAGGAAACTAGAAATAGTTTACAGTGAGGAGTCTGTCCAGAAAAACAGTAAAATGCCAACTTAATGTCACTCAGCCCTGTCTGGTTGACCAGCAGATATTAAAATTACTTAGCTATTAATCTTCAAAAATTGGTGAATGTCACATAAAAATTTCAGGTTTCCAAGTAAAATAGGAAGACCTCACAGAGTGAGCTCATGTTCTCAAAACTGAAGCTCGCTAGGCAGGCTTAACTCTTTAGGATAACCTCTATATGTCTGCCCACTGGCTCATCAGTCTTATTGTTTGTCAGATTATATATATAGTTCCTTGAGAATTTAGACAGAGTGTTTTGATCATATTCACCCTCCTTCCCCAACTGTTCTGAAGTCCACCCAACTCTACTTTGAGTCACTCCCACTCCACTTCATCAAGGCCAACTTGTGCTGGCCATCCACTGGAACATGCTCAACTCATCAGATGCTATAGACATACTCTTTGGACCTTTCCTCTCCTAGGAGTAGTTAAAAAAAAATTATAGACACACTTAGATATATGTACATGTAAGATATGTGTGCCTGGTGCTTGTAGAGGCCAGAAGGGATCCTCTGGACCTGGGGTTACAGATGGGGTTCCAGACCTACCACATAGGTGCTAGGAACCAAACTGGAGGCTTTTAAAACAGAGTCATCCCTTGAGCCCCTGATCAGAGTTTTTGAAGCAGAATTTGATTTCCTGAATTTGGAACCTTTACTAGTAATTTCAAAAAAAGTTAGGCATGGGGGGGCGCATATATAATGTAGCAAATTAAATAAAAATGCCAATTACAGTAGGCTATCATTCTAGTACAAATTCCTGAAGTCCCTCCTAGCATCTTTTTTTGTTTGTCTGTTTTTGTTTTTTGAGATAGTCTCACTTTATAGCTCTGGCTGGCCTGGAACTCAGTAAACCAGGCTGGCCTTAACTCATAGAGATCCATGTCTTCTGCTTTCTGAGTGTTGGGATTAAAGGTGCACTACCACGCCCAGCTGTCTCTCTTTAGTCACTAGAAAGCTAACCACCCAGAGTTGGCTAGTTCTCTGTTATTGTATAAGAAAGAGAATCCTAGGACATAGCAAAATAGAATCTAAGGTACCCCTTACTATAAGAATTTTAACAGTGAGTGAATTCTGAGCATCAGGGTCTCCAAATCCATGTGAGAATGAACGAACAAACGAACACACACACACACAGAGAGAGAGAGAGAGAGAGAGAGAGAGAGAGAGAGAGAGAGAGAGAGAGAAGAGGAAGAGAGAAAGAAAGAGAGAGAGAGGAGGTGGAGGAAGAGAGAAAGAGAGAGAAAGAGAAAGAGAGAGATTGGTTTATTGATATATTCTGTAGATCCAGGAAGATCACAAAGCAAATGGAAAACACACCTTGACAGAAAGCACTTGGGAAGAAAGCTGCTCACTCAGATGAAAGAACAGGGACTTAGGTTAAAGTTCCTACTGTACTGTAGGCTTGATAACTCTCTGCATAGCAGTCCCCAGATCCCTAAGTCGAGTTGTCTTTCCTGCTGTTGCTTGCACTGAAAAACAAAAAGGCCATTGAGTCTATCTAACATATGGGTAAGAGCTCTGGGGCTATTTTCCTAGCAAACATAAAGCACAGCATTACATCAGTGTTAGACGTGTTCTAGTGGAACCTCCTCTTACCCAGCTACTGCTCCAGGGAGGTTTCCACAGGCCTGGATGATAAATCTCATCAAAAGGGGCCACTGTAGCTCCACATGATGACACATACCTCTACTCCCAGTTCTGCAAGTTCAAGGCCAACAGTAGGGGGTAAAGTGGGGAAGTGTCTAGTGTATATGTATGTTCATGCCTGAGTACATGCTATACTTAGTAGCTTTTCTGGCTCTTAAACTTCTGTAAAGGAATTATATAGTATCTAATATTGTTGATATTCAACTAAGCTCTTCATGTAATCGTGGTGTATTTATTCTCATCCCTACACAGAATGTTACATGGTGTAAAGGACTATCTAATGTTGATGGGGATTTTGAAACTTTTTTGTTTAGGATTTCCAGAAACACAGTTGTTGGGAATATTATTTATTTAGCTTCTGGCTAAAGTGCATCCATACTTAGCCTGAGTACATACTTAAGAGTGGGAATGTTGTATCATTGGGAATGCAGACTTTCAACTTCAGCAGAGACCATTAAACAGTGTCGCAAAGCAGTTACATATCTTTACATTTTCCTGGAAGTAAAAGCCCCAGCTTATTCCTGAGCTTACCCATCCTCAGTACTGTTTCCTGTATTGGGCTGTATGTCCAATACAAAGATGTTCATACCCTATTCCCTGAAGCTCTAAGTATTTTCACAGAGTAAGAATCTGAGGAGATCTCACCTTGGATTAATCAGGCGAGCCTTAAAAGACAGAGGCACAGCAAGCTTTGAGATGCTCAGCAACAACTTCATTTCTGATTTCTGGACTCTAAAATCAAGAGAATGATTTTCTTTGCTATTTATTACCTGGATTGTATTAGCAGCCTTCAGAAACCCTGAGAAATTAACCCTTCTATTTAAATACTCTGTGCCTCCATGTCTTATCTCAGAGCCACCTGGAGTTTCACCATCATTGGATGCTCTGAATGGCTATTAGGCATCCTCTTCATCTTCACCGCCTGTTTTCTGTTGTATGATCTTTTTGCTTATTTTCCCCTCTACGTGCCTTGTCTTTTCTATTTTAAGTGTAGTTTGATTCTACAAGCTGATGCTTTAAATGTGTGTTCCCTGGCAGGTGGCACTGTTCTGGAAGGCTGTAGAACCTTTAGGAAATAGAGTTTAGCTGGAAAAATGGTTCCCTGGGAATAGGCCTTTGAAGGTGATACCCTGGTTTCAGGCTTATACTCTTGTTCCTGGTCCATTGTGATATGAGGGGTCTTTAAAACACTCTTCTAATCCCATGGATTTCCCTACCATGATGGACTGAGGTGCCCTGAAACTGTGAGCCAAACTAAATTTTCTTACTGAAAGCTTCTCTATCAGTTATCTCATCATAGTGATACCTAGTTATGTTAACAATGTCCTTATTTAGTTAGGTGCTATTTAATAAGCCACTGTTTATTCCAAAAGAATGAAGATATTGCATACTTCTGGCTGAACTTGGCTATTTTTTCTTTCACTGGCAATTTATCTGAATTTAACATTTTTAAAAAATGTAAAATAATGCAAGATTAAGATTCATATTTTTCTCATTTATAATTAACCCAAAGACCATTTTTCTGCTTACTGCAGGTCATAATGTTTATCCATATGCATGCTACTGTGAAGAAACTGGCTGATGCATCATAAAGAAAGGCTCATTGGTAAGCAGTTGAGAACTCCATTCAATAGCTAGCTACATGCTCTCAAAACTGTAGCCGATCAAAATGTAGAGTCACGGAGTCCCACTGGATGTATCTATAAAACACCTGCACCTAAGGCTCAAGGAGTATTGCAGAAGAGGAGGCAGAAAGACTGTAAGCGCTAGAGGATCATAGAGGTTGTCCTGTCTCCTAGTAATATCAAAAGCTAAACCCATGAAGTCTCACCAACGTGAATGGCAGAAAGCTCATAAGGCCTTAATCCTACATAAACAACTACTTTTGTGTTAGTTCTCAACTAAGAAATGATGACTAATAAGCAGGACTAATAAGTCTTCCCCAGGGCAAAACATACCAACTGACTACTGGATATCATATGATTAATCTCCAAATCATACATACAAGTAACATCATATACACTGAGTAGGTTATATTTAGGAATGAATATATGATTGTGTGTGTGTGTATGTGTGTGTATGCATGTTATACCAATTAATGAAGAGATCGTGAATTCGAAAGAGTTGGGGGTAGGTAATATGGGAGTTTGGAGGGAGGAAAGGAAAAGGAGAAATGATGTAATTATAATCTCAACAATAAAAAGGAAAAAATCTATTTCTCTTATTTTAAAGGTTCATTTACTTTATGTAGATGGGTGCTTTTCCTGGAATTATTTCTGAATGCATGTCTGGTGCCAGTAGAGAATGCTGGATCCCCTGGAACTAGAGTTCAAGATGGCTGTGAGTCACTGTGGTGGTTTAAGTGAGAATCATCCCCATAGGCTCATATTTGAATGCTTAATCATCAGGGAATGGCACTATCTGAAAGGATTAGGATTAGGAGGTGGAAAGGAGTGTGCCACTGGGGATGGTCTTTGAGGGTTAGAAAGCCCACAACAGGCCCAGTCTGTCTGTCTCAGCCTTTGGATCAGCTCCTCCATATATGCCTTTATGCTTCCATGCTCCCCACCACGAAAATGCAGTAAACCTTGCAAAGTGTAAGGAAGCCCCCAATGAAATGCTTTCTTTTTTTATGTGTCTTGGTCATAGTGTCTCTTCATAATTCCACAGTGACTAGGATAGCTGCCATGTGGGTGCTGGGAACTGATTCTGAGTCTTTTGCAAGACCAGCAAGTACTCTTAACCACTGGGCGCTCTCTCTCTATCTCCAAACAGTAGTCTCTAATCAAACAGTAAAATTATTAACTATATTTAATCTTGGTGCAGATTCTGCCTTAGTTCATTCCTCTTTGATCCTTTCTGAGGTAATGGCACCTTGGAATAAAGCCTTCTTCATGATAGTTTCCTGTCCAAATGATACCAACGGAAGTCCCTTTGGACAGAGTTAAGGTTCATGGCTTTCATTTCAGAGAACAGGCCTGCTTGCTGAGGAAAGAGACTCCTACAAACCCAGAGGCAGATTGTTACAGCTATAGCTGCCTGTAATCAGCAGCAGTGCCTTTAGGATACATTGAAAGATGAATGATAGACAATCTGTCTTTTGAGGAAAGAAAAGAGAAAAATCAGATTTAATACACAAAGCATTTTCTTTTCTTCTCAGAGCTGTATTTTCAATTACTATAGGATGAGGTTGGCAAACTTCTCCTCTAAGCACCAATAATATATTGGGCTTTGTGAGCTATACAGTCTCTACAGGAACTCTCAAGTTCTACCTTGGTAATGAAAAGAAACCATACACAAATGTTAACAAATGAATGTACTTACAAAAAAGGTGACTGAGAAGGACTGGGTTAGTGGGCCAGGGTTTGCCAATTCCTGCTTCAGGTTCAGTGCACTTAGGTACTCAAGTAAAAGCCATGAATAAATGAATGCTTTCAAAACTTCTTTGGTTAGAAATGTTATTAGGAAAAACACAGCAAGACTCTTGACAGCAAATCAGTTTATCTTTTGTTATAGCTTTATTCAAGGATGATACACTGACCTGTGTTGCCTACTGTTCTGCTGGTTACTATAATAGAAGTTTTATGCCACAGCTTCTGCTCAAAAGAGTCAATGTAGAGAGCTGAGAGTGTAGCTCTATGGCAGATCATATGGTTGGCATGGATTCAATCCCATAGGTACAAGGACACAGACATGAATGTCTGATTTTCATGTAACTACAGAGACACAGCCATCTACCTTCAAAATCAAGACAGCTACAAAACCACAAAGTACTAACAAGTACTCAACAAAATTCAGAAATATAATCATTCTAACTTCAGAGGGGTTTTGTTTTTGTCTTTTTTTTTTTTTTAAGACCAAAATGAAGATCAGTGGCTGAAAAGAGTAGTAGAGTTCCTGTTAACAGGATCCCTAGCACCACAACACAAGCAGGCAAATAACAAGTGCATGGCATTTCAGAGGCTGATTTTTCTTTCGGTGAAGATGCAGTCACTTGAAGTAAGGGATAACAAACATCCTAACAAGTGGCCTGACTATAGTTCTCAGCAGAACAACTATATATAAAGGGTCAACTTTATGTACAAGGCAACACAGTGAAAAGAACAACGGGCTTAGCTTGATTCTAAAACCAGCTTTGATTATGGCACTGTCTTCTTAGTGCTTAGTCCAAGCCCCTCACACAGAGGTAGGTGTGATACCTGTCTTTTTCTACCCCACAGGATTCTCAGAAAGAGCCCATTAGATGACAATGATGAAAACACACTACAACACAAAGAAGTACAAAACTCACATTAGAACTGGGTGACTTTTACATTAGCAACTGCAGTTCATAATTAGAGGGAGGAGTGCAGTAGTTACTCCAAGATCATTTGTCTGCAGCCCATGGTTTAACAAGGACACTGCCTCAAAGGCCTGCTTACCACATAATAGATCACTTGTTAGGAATTAGTTGAAAATGCCTCACCTCTACCTGAAATGATACTACTTTCTCAGTCAGCAATATCAGGGAATGGTTTACAACCAAAGATCATAAAACAATGTGTGAGTTATTTTGCTAAAACAAACTAATTGTTTATAATGAGCACTTGGCACTTGCCACTGCAGAAGGATAAAAACAAGGACAGACACATCCACACAATGGCATTTCAGTAAATGGCTGGTACTTCCATAGGTTATATTGCCTGGCGATCCCATCGCTGTCTCAGTTTTCACTAGTATATGCTCATGTGTGTCCATGGCTAACAAATGCACGACTGCATTCTTACTGGGGGAAAATTCTATGTACTTGGAATATCAAACACTGGAAATGACCTTAGAAACAGAATAAGGTAACATTGTGAAAAGCTTATCCATGTCAAGGAGGAGTTTGCAGTAAAATGATCAGAAAACAGGGAATTCTACCAACTTAATATTGGAAGGAGCTCTAAAAAGTACTGCTTACTACACATTACCATTTAACTTACATATTTCATATTACTTTGAAGAGAGTTCACAGGGATAAAAAATGAATGTTGCATGACATCAAAAATAAATAAAAATGGCTATCAAAGGAAGTCAGAGATAGTATCTGTGTTGGTTAAACCTCATTGTTAACTTGACTGGATTTAGAATCACCCTGGACATATAGACCTCCCAGTATATCTACGAGGGTGTTTTCAGTAGAAGGAAGATGTACCATGAAAGCTGGTAGAGGCATCACATGGGCTGGCATCCTGAACTGCATAAAAAGGGAAAAAATAAAACCAAAACCAAACAAAATAAAAAAACAAAACAACAAAACAAAACAAAACACCCAGAGCACCAGCACTACTGCTCTCTGTTTATCTCCTATGGATACAATGTGACAGCTGCACTTATAGACCTCCCAGTATATCTACGAGGGTGTTTTCAGTAGAAGGAAGATGTACCATGAAAGCTGGTAGAGGCATCACATGGGCTGGCATCCTGAACTGCATAAAAAGGGAAAAAATAAAACCAAAACCAAAAAAAAAAAAAAAAAAACAAAACAACAAAACAAAACAAAACACCCAGAGCACCAGCACTACTGCTCTCTGTTTATCTCCTATGGATACAATGTGACAGCTGCACTTCACTACTGCCATCATAACTGTACCCTTGAACTGTCAATCAAAATAGACCTTTAAGTTGCTTTTGTCAATTTATAAAACATAACATTTATTCATCCCATGTGTGTAGCCCCTAAGAGGCTATCCATATATAGATACTGGCGGTACTAAGTAGACTCATTGAGTTTATAAAAAATAAAAGGTACAAGGGAGAGATGGTTCATCGTTAAAATCATGTACTATTCTTCTATTCGGTTTCCAGCAGCTACATCAGACAGCTCACTCTTGCCTGTAACTCCAGCTCCAGGAACTGCAATACTCTCTTGTGGTTCCTGGATACCTGTGAACACATGCACATTCTCATACCCCTCCCCATACACACACTTAAATCAGTGGCAGGGCACATGAAATTGGAGACAATAATTATGGAGAATGGAAGAAATTGGAAAGGAGGGAGTATGGGAAGATTTGATAACTTACTTTCCTAAAATATTAAAATGTATTTGTGGTGGTTTGAAGATGGCTCCCATAAACTCACAGGGAGTGGCATTATTAGGTGTGACTTTGCTGAAGGAAGTGTGTCACTGGAAGTAGGCTTTGAGTTTCAAATGTTCAAGCCAGCCCAGTGTCTTTCTGCTGTCTGCCCATCCGGATGTAGAACTCTCAGCTACCTCTCAGTACCATGTCTGCCTGCATATTGCCATGCTTCCACTATGACAATAATGAACTAATCCTCCAAATGTGAGCACGCCCCAATTAAATACTGTCTGTTTTAAGAGTTGCCATGGTCCTGGTGTTTCATCACAGTAATAGTAACCCTAACTAGGACAGTATTTATGTATTTGTTAAGAAAAAGAGAGTAGTGTGTGCCATAGCTTATGTTTGGAGGCCAGAGGACACACTCATAGGAATCAGTTTTCTCATTCTACCATGTGAATCCTGGAGATCAAACATAGGTTGTTAGGCTTGGCAGTGTCTTTACCTGCTAAGCAATAGTTGCCTAAGGATTTTTCCCTCTCCCCACAGAAATGAGAAAAGCAACCAATACACTGTCACTAAATAAAATGAAGTCAATATGATCTACTTGCTAATTTGAAACTACTTGGTGTTATTCCTCCCACCAGTTAGTAAACTACTACTTGAATACTTAATAGGCACAGTATTCTAAAGAAAAACAAATTACTCAAGAGAAACAAACTTTAACCTTTACCCAGATAACACAGCAGACTTCATGTAGCCTATAAGTAGAAAAAAATATAATATGGCCAAATCTATAAAACGAAACACGGGACTCAATTCTTGTTTTCTGATATCATTTTTTTTCAATTTCATATCTATAGTATCATACCTAGCTTCAGCCCATTTATTAGGAGCCAGAGTTACAAACTCAAAAAATTTTAAAAACACAACAATGTGCATAGCTTTTGTGATTCTTATCACTTAGGGAATTCTTCCTTAGGTCTACATGATCTCAGTATGTTTTGTTCCATCAAATCGGCAGCTGGAGGAAAAGGGTGCAGAAAAACAACACTGAAGGGGCAGAGTGCACCACAGATCTGCTCTAATAGTTCCTTTTTGGTATTTTCACAATGTCCAATTTCTAGGAATGATTTTATTTGAACAAAGGAGTTCAAATGGCTAAAATGCATTTGGAAACACTATTCTATGCCCCTAAGACCCAACCTGGATGTGGTTAGCCTTCATTTTCATAACACAAAGAAGTCAGGTGGTGAACGTCAATCTAAAATATAGTCACTAACAAACCTCAGTAGCTGTACTTGCTTGCTCACTTACCAATTTCACATTTAAAAACTATTACTGCAGGGCTGGAGAGATGGCTCAGAAGTTACAAGCATTGGTATACTGCTTTTGCAGAGGACCAAGTTCAGTTTCCAGCACCCACATCAGGCAAGACAAACAGAATGACACCATCAATAAACATCAGACTTTATATGAACACTGCACCCAGTGTTATCCTATAGAAGAACACTGTTTGAAACAGTAAATCACTAATCCTTGTGTGACTTGAGAGTGTGAAATGGGTGGATACTAGCAGCAGCTCAGAATGGGGGATAGATGAGTAAAGGTCATCACTCACTGTGCTTGGGGTGTTTCTTACGGAACCTTAGCTGAATATGTCCATCATTTCTGAATTCTTAATATTGGGTTGATAAGAGATGTCTCAGTGGATAAAGGAGCTTGCAGCCAACCTGAGTTAGATCTCTAGAAACACATGAAACACACATTCTTATTCTCTTTCTCTTTCTCTCTCTCTCTCTCTCTCTCTCTCTCTCTCTCTCTCTCTCTCTCTCTCTCACACACACACACACACACACACACACACACACACACAGACCCCCCTCCAAAGTCTATTATTTGGGGGCTGGGAATGTAGCTGTGAAAAGAGTACATTCCTAGCATGAATGATACCCCAGATTAAATCCTCAACATGACAAAAACCAAAGAAAACCAAACTATTATTTTGAGGATTTATATTTCCTAGTATTATTCCTCTCAAAGAAGAAACAGAGGCTTCAGAGTATTGATGGTGATTATTGGTAAGTGCTGTGACTCACTGAACTTTACCACTGTGTTTGGTGGAAAATTATCACTGTTTTACAGAGGCATGGAGAAGTTAAGTGATTCCTCACTAACATCTGGCTATTAAAAGTGATACCTAGGTTGTGAATCCAGGACAGCCTAACTCTATAGTCTTGGCACTTAATAATGACCACTCAATTCTCATGTAGCCAGAACTCCATCGTAATCACACTGCATAATAAATGTAAAAGTAAATAAATCTGGGTAAGAGAGACCAGGATCAACAAGCCTATATACCTTCCTGGTAAGATAAAGGGCAGGGCAGGGGAGAAAGAGAAGAACGTGCACATCCTCTGCACAGACCTTTGGTTGAAATAGACAGTACAGCTCCTTAGCTCTGCCCTGCATACCCTTGATAAGAGAACTACAGATCAGAGACTCACTCCAGAGTGGCAGAAGCCACAGGGAAACCTGACACTCATTTACCTAGTCACTTTGTTCCAACATGCTTTCCTACTGATTCTCCTTTCTCCCTAATTTTACTTTAGAGATCATGCCCCAAAAGCTTCTTTTGCCTTTAATTTTTTTTATTTTTGGCTCTAAAAAGAGAGGAAAAAGTGCTGGATTCCCGATTCCCCCCTCCCTTTTTCTTTTAAAAGTGCAACACCAAATAATTTATCTTAGCTTTACCAGTGAAGTACCAGACGACTGGCTAAAGAGTTAAATTGTCTGTTTAATAGGCCAGACCATCAGGACAGTGAGGCTTGTCATTCTTAAAACAAGGGATTATATCATTCCTTTGAAGCATCTCAGACGCACACATCTGTGTATCACCTGACCAACCAATAAAAAAGAGAATCAGCAAACAGAAACCTTTGTTGTTTTTCAAAGGAATTATCCATATTCAGTATGCATTCATCACTGCTTTCTGTGTCTTCTAGTTCACTGCTTTGAAGGATAGGCCATTTGTGACATTAAAGAGAAAGTGACTCATCTTAGATACAAATACACTAAGCAAACAACTGCTGATGCTCTTTGCCTCACCCACAGATAAACGCTGTCTGTGGACAGGCTGACCACCCTGCTCAGTCCCTGCATCCTTCCAGAAACCCATCCACACACACCACACATTCTTCTGAAGAGAGGGAAATCCAAATTAGAGCCTCATTCCTAAAATCCATCATTAACAACAAAAACTGAAGTAGGAAAAAAGGTGTCTTCCTAAGAGGATTCTTGAGGTGATGATTTTCAGCAAAAGTCAGAACTCCTTTTCCCTATCACTATGAATTTAACTTCTCTAAGTACTTTAATAATAAAATACATTAAAACATTTCAAACTGCATTTAAGAAATAAGCATTCCTTTAGTTTTAGGTAATGCTCTCTCTATATTACTAAATTATAAGGGAAAAAGTTCCATATTAATATCACTTAATTCCTAAAATAAATTTTATTTATAGTTGGCTGAAATTAACTGTAAAATAAACAGCAATATAAAAAACATCATGTTTTTCTTTACAAGAAAATTAATCATGCAGACGCTAACTTAGGATAATCTCTTAAAGATGTATGGTCACTAGCACTGTGTTACTGTTAATAGTATCTTATGACTAAATACCTACTACCCACTCCACCCCTCAAATCCTACCTACCAGAAATAAGAGGCCTTGAAGTCTTATCATGCTGACTTAGGTATATCTTCACATACTTTAGATTTTTTTTTTAAATTAAGTTTTATGCCCACTTACATAAGGTTACAGGCTTAGGTCTCTACTCACACAGTTGAGGTTGATGAGCAAACAGCTGTCCTGTGTCTTGAGACAGACATTAGCTTCCTGCCTTCCCTATCCTCATAAGCAGCTACTTAAAGTTTGACTTTTATGCAAGAAAACATTTTAAAGCCTTCAGTGTTTTACTGCAGCAGACTTCAGATTCATTCCTGTAACACATTTAACATGAAACAGAGTTGAGACAGTTAAAACTTATAATGTAAATTAACATTTTAATCATCTAAAAGTTAAAGGAATGCTTTCATTATTTCAGGGACACCAAAGGGCTTGTTGACACTAATGAAAGAATGTAGTTAATACATAACCATAACCTAACAGAGGCTATGTAAGTGAGAGTTACTTTTTAATAATCATTTGACCCAAAGTTAAACTAGGTATTCCTTAATTTTTCTGAAGCTTAGCAATTTATTTAGAATAACTGCCACATTAGTTTGTTTAGAATAACTGCCACATCTTTACAAGTGGTCAAGGGCCTTCAGTGCTCCAAGGACAGACAGCTCTGTAACAGCTCTTAAGAGACAGAAGTCATAGTCTTATTCTTACAGCAGGAGTTACTACCTTTCTGTCTGCCATGTGCCATGAAGACCTGCAGCACAGGTCTCCAGTTTCTGTCCTACAGTACCACCACTGCTGCAGATGAACAAGGTGGGAGAAGGCTTCTCTGGAAAAGAAGACTGCATTTCTGTAAGAAATACATAATCCTACTCAAACTGAACCATTCAAATAAACACAAGAAAATCACAATGTTTACAAATTAGGAGGGAATTACAGCTAAGATCAAATCCTATCTCCATTTCATTCATTCATATATATATATATATATATATATATATATATATATATGCAGTCATAATGACAGTTTGTACTGCAGAAACAAACAGAAATATTTTAGTTAGAAGATTCCATTTTAAAAAAACTATTCTTCTAGATAAAAAAAAAAAAAAAAGCACTACTTTAAAATTTGATGCAGGGACTGGTAAGATGAATCACTTGGTAAGGGCTCTTGCAGCCAAGCCTGAAGACTTGAATTTGATCCCCAGAACTCATTGATCAAAACAACTGATTCAAGTTGTCCCTGGCCTTCCACATGCATGCTTTGACATATGTATACTCCTCGTCCACCCGTGCTCCCCACAATAAATAAATGAATGTAAGAAAACTGAAGCAGAGTACTCTTAAGTGGCATTATTGCCCATATCTTTATCCAATTTATTTTTTAAATTCTAGCCTTACTCTTCATCCAGCAGGGGATGGAAGCAGATGCAAAGACCCTCAATCAAACATCAGGCTGTGGAAGAGTGGGGGATAGAACTGGGCAAACCGGAGGGTCAAAGGCACCACAGGAAGACCTACAGAGTCAACTAACCTGGGACCATGGGCGCTAACAGAACACACAGCCAGGGAGCACGCTAGAGCTGGACCTAGACCCCTACACATTTGTAGCAAACGTTCAACTTGGTCTGCATGCAGGTCATCGTCTTCTAACAAGTGGAGCTGGGGTTGTCTTGGTCTCTTTTCCCTACCTGGATGCCTGGTTGGGCCTCAGTGGGAGAGGATATGCTCAGTTCTGCTAAGACCAGATGTCTGTCCTAGGAAGGGATAGTACCCAAGGCAGGGCTCCTTTCTCTAAAGAGGAGGCGGCAATGGGGAAAGAGATTTGCAAGGGTGGGACTGTGACCAGGATAGAAATTGAATAATAAAATAAAATTAGTAATTACAGTACTAAAAAAAATTCTATGACACATGGGCAGACTTTAGGCTTATATGGCTCAATGCTTTTATTTCTTATTGGCAATAATCTTTAAGCAAAATAAATTTCAATAAAATTGTCCTTAAAAATCCAGATAACTATCTTTCTTCTATGCACACAGGCTTCAATATACCTATACTGTTCTCATTATCTATAGTAGAGTTTAGGACAAGCTTTACTATTTCATGAATGTAAGATAAATACTTAACAGATGCAGCATGATTTAAAAAAAACCACAAGCAATAATAACTTTTAAGGTTGGTAATTTTTACCAACAAATTAGATAATACTTATATTATCTAATGCTAAAATACTGCACATATGCTATGCTATAAAAATGACTAAATGAGTTTATTCAAAACAAATACTTATTTATAATCTACATATATAAACACAAAAGCTCTAAGAAATAATTCAACATTTCATAAAGTTTGTAACTTCTTAGAAAACCTTTTATACAAGAGTTTTGCAGATGCACTCCCCTCCCTTTCCTACAAGCATCTGTACATTACACACTCTTTACAGACAATGAAAGTGAGGCTGGATCTTTCTCTGTCTCCTAAACCCAGTACTCTTGAGCCTCAGGTTTGATTAGATGACAGGCCACAGTGATTCACTGTATTTACAGCAAGCCACTTCTGGAATTGAGTATCATATAGTCAAGTATAACACTAGTAAATAAATTAGCTTTATAAAGAACATGACAGGATGGTTATAAATTCAGAAAGCTATGTCTTTGGAATAACAATTATGGGAAACTGAAAAAAGCAACCTCAAAAAAGGGGAAAAAAAGGAAGACAACTGAAGAGAAAGGAAGAGAGCAAGTTTATCTCAGAGGGTGCAAAAGTGCTTAAAACAAACTACAAGTTGATTGACAGCTTCCTGTCCAACACTAAACTCTTCAAATCAAAGAGACACCCTCTTGCAGTTTTGAGCTCATACAATTAAAGACTTGAGACTAATCACCCGAATCACTACAACTATAGTTAATAATTCAGGCAAAATTATCAGAGAGGGTTAAAGCTTGTGGATGAATGTTATATGAGGGCTGCTACACACCAAGTAACAAGGTGCATCTCCACAGGTGATTTATTAGAACTCTGAAGAAGTTCTCAGCAGATTAGTATGAGATCCCAGCAGATCTCATACTAATCAGACAATAAAAATTGATTCCTGACACAGGTGGACACATGCCTCCTGACATGGTGCAATGAGAAGCTCATACCACAGATATTTCCTAACTTCAGTCATGAACACACGGATGAGCCCAATCTGATGGATAGACTAAAAATGTTTGCCACACATTTTAAACACCTCAATGCCTGTAAAAGCAAATAAAAATGAAAGAAATGTCCCTAAGAACATGAGTGAGGACAAAGAGACGTGGCAGAAAATGTCACATGGAGTGGTCCAGGTTAGATTTCCTGGACTGAAACATACAAGCTAATGAACATTTACTGGAGCTGGGAATGTGGGGTCCATACCTATACATCTAGCACCAACTTATTGTTTGGGCTGTACAACTGGACATATATGTACACATGTAAAGACCAGGAGACAACTTCAGAAATCATTCTTTAGAAGACATCCACCTTATCTTCTGAGGCAGGGCTGGTTTCCCTGACCTGGGGCCAGCCCATTAAAGCAGGCTGCTTGGCCAGAGAAGCGTAGGGATCCTTCTGTCTGGCGTCCTGGAACTATGTTCCACTGTTTCCTATTATTTTTGGTTTCAGGGTAGTTTGTTTGTTGTTTGTTTGCATGGAGGCATGCAACTGTAATGAGTTTCAAGCCAGTCTGTGCTTAGGAGTGAGACGTGGTCTCAAAAAACAAAGCAAGCAAGCAAGCAAGCAAGCAAACAAACAACAACAAAACAAAACCCAAAATAAACAATATTGAGAAAACCAGTAAAAGCAGAGAATATTGGTTTTATGTTTTCTTAATCTGGCAACAGTAAAGTTCTTATAAAATACGGTATCCTTGTTTTAGGTGTTTATAATAATATTCATATGCTAAAAGATAATAATAAAAGAATACAATATGATGTGCTTAAGTCAATTCTCAACCCAAGAAAACACTAATTGTTGGAAAATACTTGCTATGTAAGAACAGGACTTGAGTTAGACCCTATAATCCATGCGAACAAACAAATAAACCAACCAACCAACCAATCCGCAAACCAAAAATAACAGGAAAGAGTGGACACAGTGATGGGAAGCTGGAAAGGAGGACCCTTACACCTCTCTGGCCTGACAGCCCCTTTCATTGGGCTGGTCCTGAAGTCGGGGAAACCAACCCTGCCTCAGAAGACAAGGTGGATGTCTCCGAAGAAACGACTTCTGAAGTTGTCTCCAGGTCTCCACATATGTGTGTACACACACACACACACACACACACACACACACAAACTGTGAGGCATACACAACCACAAAAACCAACAACCAGAATCAAAGAACATTCTGACCAGAATACTACAATACTTTGGAAAAAATATTTAGCAGAGGTCAGACTCTGCTAAATGACACACAGCAATTATTTACAAGGTCGCTGTAACTTTCTATAAGCTTAAATTTCACAATATTTAAAAAATATTAGAACGAGATATTCTAATGATCCCAAGCATCTATTTAAAAAAAACAGATTTCCTATCTTACAACTATATTCAAACTCATCTAAGTTGAGCTGACTTAAGATCATCACTCAATGAGTTACAGGAAACAGTCTGAGAGAACACCACAGATGAGTGCTTACTGACCATGCCACATAATGAAGACAAACTATGATGCACAGATTTGGAATTCCCTTCCTCCCTCTCTTCTTGTACTGGTGCAACCTTGCCCATACGTCACAATTCAAGAGGTAAACCTCTCTACCAGTGCGCTGCCTTTCATAATCTGCAAGCATGTCTCCTTTGCTAAAAACTCTAAATTCAGCTAATTTCTAGTTTTGCCAGGTAGCAAGGCAGAACCAAAGCAACAGCTAATGATCAATCAAGAGCAGCTTGGAAAATACCAAGACACACCTTTTACCTAACAGACAACATTGTATGATACCAGTAATGACTGAGGAACACACATTCGCTACAGAGCATCCTGCATCTGGAGAAGAAAGACAAAGAATGTTGATAATTGACATAAAAACACTAGTGACAAATCATAACCATTTCAGTGACATAAAAAAAAAAAAGAGTGAAAGTGAAGGAGGGTAGGTAGGTGGTATAGCCCAGGTAGAGTGCTGCTTTGCCAGATTGCAGATTCAATCTTCAGCATCAAAGACAGTATGTATGACCACACTGCTCATAATTCCTTTCCCTTAAAACTTGCTGTATTCATTGTGAGATTTTCCAACGAACACAGTAGACAGGAGCGTAGTAAAACTGTGTACCCTGCTTTGTTTCATAGAGGAAAGAGAGGCAAGAACTAGATCTCACTTAGCTGACAAGAATGGGGAGCATTCAGTTTCCTGGGCTAAACTGGATCCAGCTTTCACCAGGCCATCTAGGACAAGAGCATTTACCAATACCTCAGCTACTTTCAGGCTGCTGCTTTACAGCTATGCCATGCCTTCTTTTAGGCAGGTCTATAACAGACTGATCTGATCTAATGTGTCCATTGCATATTACCAGTTCTTACAGAATACTCAATAGCAAAACTTTTTTATTCCCATCCCAATCTCTGCCTTCTCTTCCTATCCCAGGTAGTAAAAGCAGGTTAAATCCGCTATCTCTGCCAGACCTCTCTATCAGGTTTTATATTTTTTTCTCTAAGATCTAAATTTAATGATCACTTTCTTGAATGCAGCAGGTAGATGATGTCATCTTAAAATAATCAGAATAAAATACACCATAAATAAAACCAGACCAACTCGAACCTAAAATTTAGGCTATTTTGTAACCCAAAAGACCAGATTTTAAGAAATACAAGTATGTGTGTACACACACACACACACACACACACACACACACACACACACACACAAAACTAACTCTCTCTCTCTCTCTCTCTCTCTCTCTCTCTCTCCTTCTCTTTCCCTCTCCTTTTCTCTCTCTCTCTCTCTCTCCTCCCTCTCTCCCTTCCTCCCCCCTCTCCTCCCCCTCTCCTCTCCTCCTCCTCTTCTTCTCCTTCTCTTCCTCCTCTTCCTCCTCCTCCTCCTCCTCTTCTCTCCTCCCCTCTCCTGTCCTCTCCCTCTCCTCTCCCTCTCCTCCCTCTTTCCTCCTCCTCCTTCTCCTCCTCTCTTCTCCTCCTCCTCCTCCTCTTCTTCTTCTTCCTCTTCCTCTTCTCCTCCTCCTCCTCCTCCTCCTCCTCCTCCTCCTCCTCCTCCTCCTCCTCCTCCTCCTCTTCTTCCTTCTTCCTTTTTCTTCTTTTCTTCATTCTTCCTCTCCTCCCTCTCTCTCCTCCCTCCTCCCCCTCCCCCTCCCCCTCTCTCGGTATGAAGTTCCATACCTGTATATCCAAAGCACTAAGAGGCTAAGGCAAGAGGCAAATTCCAGCTCTGACACTATGTCCTTTGGGGTTAACATGAGTGGCCTGTGCTCAAACTAGGAGTCAACCTGGAGATGATCCAAGTCTCTCAGGGAGCTGTAGAACTTAAGAGTACTGCATGCAGAATGTTACATAGAGGTCCTGCTGGATGAGCTTCCAGTTAGATAAGTCATTCCCAAGTCCAAATTCTGTCTTTCCTCAGAAGACTGCAGAGATAAAGCTCATTGAGGAATGTCTTCAAACTCACACCCCCCCCCAAAAAAATCTGCCTCCGGTCTCAAGAAAACTCTCCTGTAGTCAAATGACTGAGATATTTAGGGCTATTGTGTGGCTTGTTCCAATAGCCAAAACTCTATACAAACTAATGGTTTTCTATTTAAAAATAAGGTATCGGAGTGAAGGAATTAAGTTTTCAGTAACAAAAGCCTTAGCCTTTTTGCTGAAGTACTTTAGAATAGGGAAAAGACAATAACAAATCATCAAACATACTAAAATAGATCTCCTTCACAGGAGAAATGTTGGTGTTGCTGTATCATTTTACTAGTATGTTTATATTTAGGAAGAAAATATTTTTATCAAAATAAAATTGTATACTTATAAATTATTGTTCCTAAGATTTTAATGCTAATGACAAGCTATGTTCTTATGAATTTACAATTAAATAAAAATAAAGTAAAAAATGGGGAGAGATAGGACTTTACTAATCACGTGTTTTACTTTTTAAAGGAGAACTTCATTTCTAAATGATAAGATTACTGTATCCTTAATACTAAACTTTAAAAACAAGGTGTTTTGCCAATGTGGATGGGGAAATCTCACAAGTTTCCACCCCTAATTGAAAAGCTACAGGTAATTAAGGACTGAGAGAGACTCTGTCTGTCAAGAGACAAGCCCCTAATAGCTGATCTAGTCCCAACCCATCAGTCCAAAATACGGATACATGAGCTAAATACTAAATGAACTCAGCAGGTTATGTTTATAAATTTATGTATAGATAACAATAACAATCAAAGAATAGGAGCCCATGAATTTGAGAAAGGAGCAGAAAAATTGGAGGAAGAGGAGGGAAATATATAAATATAATACTCATATTAAAATTTTCAAAATATATTTTTTGAGAAAAACTGAGGTTGTTTCTTGTACATGTAGTATTTGAAAGGAGTAATAATACATGTTTAATTAGGTTATTCCATCTTTTT
Organism: Arvicanthis niloticus; assembly: GCF_011762505.2. Classification (NCBI taxonomy): domain Eukaryota; kingdom Metazoa; phylum Chordata; class Mammalia; order Rodentia; family Muridae; genus Arvicanthis; species Arvicanthis niloticus. The sequence continues at coordinate 56,151,308 of NC_047658.1, forward strand.
ATATGAAACAAACTGAACTTTGAATTCTTGTATTTTATGATTATATTTGCATCTTAAAAATTCTTTTAAAAAGTTCAAAATATGACTTACACACAGAACATTGTAAATGGTTAAAAGCAAGAGATATGGAAATATCACAGCAGTTGGGTTTTTTTGAGCTCAAAAAGTTTTCTCAGCTCCAAATTATGAATATATTATTATTGCCCAGATACATACATACCAGGTTCATCACCTTCCTGAACATAAATCACTCATTATGTAAGATGTGCAGTCTTGAAGTAAATAAACTGCAAGACCAATCCAGTTGTGTGAACAATAAGCCCCTACCCAAGTCTTAACCAATTAGGACACCACATAAATTTGAAACTCTACCACTTACCTAACAGCAACAACAGAAGGCAGTAACAGTGCCCTTAAACATCATGGTTGGGTTTCTTAAAAGCTTCCAACAATTACTAAACTTTTTTTAACTTCTAAGTCCCTCTCACCATTCATCCTGGCTGACAGTTATCTCACAAATGCTATGTTCTGGGAATGGGATAAATATTTATGGAGAAAACTAAATATAGAATTATAGATATTTCTCAAAAAGAAAGCAGTGATCAATACGTTGTATTCTACAATTCAACCCACTACACTCTGTCTTGTTCATCACTGTGTGGCATTTCTAGCCTATCAGTTTCAAACAGGCATTTTAACACACACATTGGAGGGCTTATGTGATAGAGTAACACTTAATTTACATTCTTTCCCTTTACACATCAAGTACACCAAATTCAATCACTCTCACAAAACTCAAGTTACCAACGTCTTTCCCACCGTTAATTTTTGTAGGGTCAGTGACAAAATGATGTAACAGTACAACATACACTAACCTTGTCTAAATTAGTTCCTTCTTTTTTCTGGATCATTAAATAATCAGCAGAAAGTTAAACTATGATAGTCTAAATGTAGTACAGTAGATGACAAGTCCTCGATCGACAAGATTTTCTGGTCTATACTATATTCTCTTCAAGGACTTAATGGTACTCAAAAGCCGTTTAAGAAATTAACAAAAATTACAAGTGGGGGACAAGGCAGTCTCTTCTTCCCAACCAATTACGATGCACAATGTGTATATTTTCACTATTTTTAATGCTAAAGTCATTGCCACTTTTACCAATTTCGAAGCTTCCCTTAACCAGGAGAAAAAGTAGAAACACATTAATTCTGAAACTACTTAACAGTCAATCAGACTGATCTAAACTGACCTGACCTCTATACTGCAAGGCCACAACCTTGATAACTCAAGTTCCTAAAGTAGGAAGACCAAACATGTCTAACTCTGTCACCCCCAAACCAGGCTTTTCTCTTTTGATTTGTCTGTGGTTTGAAAAGCCACAACATGAACTGCTAGGTGCTGGGCTTTCTCCAGTCAGCTAGCACACAGTTTCTACTTCTCTAGCTCAGGGCTGAGGAATAGCTCTTTATTGGTCTTAAAGTTGAAATCCACTGGACTCCAGCATTGGCCTAAATACACGGATGCTAAAGTCTGACCAAATTTAAAGACCAACCTTTAAATTGGGTAGAACCAAAGATTAAACAGTGGATAAAAGTGTTTGCTGTACAAGTCTCAAGACTGAGTTCAATCCCTGAAACCCACATTTTAAAAGTTGAGTATGATAGCATATACCTACAATCCCAGCACTCCTATGGAAGTTTATGGGCCAGCTAGCCTGGAGTATAGAGTAGCAGAAACAAGAGAGACTGCTTCAAGAAGGTGGACAAGAATCAACTCCTAAAACGTTCTTGACCTCTACACACAGTTGCCCACCAATAAGTAAGTGAAAAACCAAAGTCAAAACAAAGTTTTTTATTTAAAATAAATTAGAATGGGAGTCAAAGTTCAAGAGATAAAATTGAAAACACTGGGAATCTTTTGCAATGATCACTGAACATCTTTTGCTATGTGACCTTGAGATAGGTGTTGCAAAGCCCATAATCAAAAGCATCAGAGATGTAAACCCCTTACCTACTCTATTCCTAAAGAACTGGTTTCTGAAAACCATTCATAGCTAGCACTTCCTAGCTAGTTCTCAGGGATGCTTAAGACTCTTCATGAATTATAAAAAGGGAAAGGTAATGTTTACCACAGAACACAGTAAGTACATATTTATAGTGGAAATGAAAATGGTGTTAAATTATCATAAAGGTGTTAACGTCAAAATATTTCAGTCTACAAAAAGACCAAAGTGTACACTTCCAAAAGATACCCTTCTTTGATATCTTTGGTATAATCTTAGTTTGAAAAACATTAATACAAGAACGAATTCCTTTGGTAATCCTTAGTTTGAGAAACAATATAGGAACAGAACAGTGGTTCACTGTGTAAAGCCATTGTACACGCCTGCAGATGCAAATTTGGTGGACAGAGTGAACTGAGCGTTCTCCTCTGCCTTCACACACAGTATTCGGGCACCTACCTTTACACACATCACATACAAAATAACAAGTAAAATGTAAAACAAACATATTTATGTAGATGTAATATTAAAAAACTGATGTTTGCTGAATGTTAGCTCACACTATCAGGGAGGCTAGACTAATGTAGGAAGTTGCCAGAAGTTTGTGGCCAGCTTGGGCTACACAGTAAAATTCTGTCTTAAAACAAAAACAAAACACAAGAAGAGAGAGTGAAAGGAACCCAAATTTAGTGATTCAGGAAAACTCCCAACTTTTCGTTGTTGTTTTTTGATTTGTCTCGATAAGTACCATAGGGTGGCCTTGAACTACTAAACCACTAAGCCTCCAGAGTTCTGAGATAGGAATGCAATTACCATGCCTAGCTAATGCCAGCTTTTAAGACTTGTTTCTTTGAGTTTTGAGTCAAAAGACTTCTGTCAAGGGGGTGGAGGTGGGAACCCCACTGTATACTTTAGAGAAATAGTATTTGCAATTTTAGTGCTAATAAATACTTTTAGTTAGGTAAATATAACAAAGTGTGCTGGGGCTGTGATGTAGCTCAAATGGTAAAGTATCTTACCAGCAGATATGAAGCCCTGAGCTCAACATCAAGCAAAACATAAAATGGGCAGGGTCACACACTTGAAACCCCAATACTCAAAGGAAGGACGAAAAACTCAATGCCATTCCTGGGCTAGACAGCAAGTTTGAGGGAACCTAAGACTCTACTTTGAAAACTATGGTTATTAATTAGTTATCAATAGCTAATAGGGACCAAACAGTATTTATCACCATCTTACTGTTTAGATGGATAACTAAATCTTTATGATAATGCTCAAATTAACAATACTCAAACTTAAGAGGAAATTAGGTACAAATTCAAGGAGGCGGAGATTAAAGCATGCATGAAGAAGTTATTAAGATGGTCTATCTTGAACTAATGCAGTAGTACTCTCCTCCTAGGTGATAATGGTCCATTTCTTACCCTTTGTTCTAAACTGCTGGACATTTATTGTAACATTAAATGAAAGGGCACAGGGATTTCTAATTTCAATATGATAGAGGAAAATGCTGCTCTCAAAACTCACAGAATCAAAATAGGAAAAATTTAAATTCATGAAACAAGACAAAAAAAAATTATGAGAGCCAGTGACAGTCAGCCTGGCTGTGATCCCCAGTATCCAAATAAAGATGCATGGATAGAATCAATTCCACAAAGCTGTTCTCTGACCTCTACATAATGCTACACAGAATAATAGCAGAAGCTTTATCTCCAATAAACATAATCATGTACACGATCAGGGAAAAGGATGGCAAATGACTTGGCAAAAGGAAAAAAAAAAGTCAAACGTAAGCCAATGAATGAGCAGAAAGGTACCCAAAATAATGTAAGCCATTTCCACACACTCAGAAGTTGTCTAAATAAATAAATAAATAAATAAAATAAAATAAAATAAAAAAATCAAAGTCCTCCCACCCCTTTGGATATATATGTATGTATGTGGTGTGGTGCATGTGTTGGTACACATTCATGTTTGGGTATAAATACACATGTGTGCATTTGTGTACACATCACACATGGAGGCCAAAGCCTGACACTGAATGCTTCTTTTGATCATTTTCCATTTTAGTATTAAAGCAAAATTCAGGCCTTGTCTATTTGAGTAGTCTGTCTAGTCACCTTACCTCAGGGACTGCATCTCTCTAGAGCACTGGGGTTACAGGTGGACTGCTGCATCCTGTTATTTTATGTGGTGCTTGGACATCAGATTTCTCCTGCTTGTGCAAGAAGTCCTTTTTTCCTTTCTAATCCAGAAAAATAGAAGTTTGTATATAGAAAACCTAGGCCTCCTCTGTTCACTATGCTCTCCTCACGTGAAATGACTTAAAGAACAAACAAAAGTTAAGTTTCTTGGGCAAAATAGATGGAGCAAGGAAACAGATTTCCAAGAAACTGTTAGAGACTATAAAAGACATGGTCTCCTGCAAATAGCATCACTGTGAAATCAGCTGCCCATGAGAAGGTAGGTGGTGATTTTAGTGAAAATACAGAACTCTGATAGCCTTCTCTGTAAAGGTAGTATAACAGATACCTGGAAAACTTCTCAAAATCACCTAAAGTTTGAGGAATCACAATTTTCAACATGCCACATTTAAGTCTTTGGTCTATATTTAATTCACTGCACTTATGAAAATGTCTATTGTGTAACATAACCAGTGAAGCCAGGACTCTCTGGCTTCACTCTTCTTTTGGTCCTACTTCTAAGGTTAAGTGGAAAAGCTGTGGTACACACACACACACACACACACACACACACACACCCCTTACCTCTCGTAGGAAGGAAAAAACTCCTAGGTTCATTCACTCTCTCTGCCCTAATTATTTCCAAAGGTGAGAACCTGGTCCACATGAGAATTCTGCCCATGCTTCTCTCCCACACTGGGTAAAGAACCCAGAAAGGTCTGCCATATACACCAAGTAGGTAGCCTGAAGCTGGGAGCTCCATGGGTACTCCACTCTCACAGCTTTCTTTGGTTGGCATAATAAATCAGAATTTCACAGAACAAAGTTACAAAAGGACTGTGCTCAGATTATTTCAAGACATTCACTGTTTGCAGAAATGAGAACTTCTATCTTTAAGTCACTCCGTGTCCCACTTTTTGTCTTTCTGAACTTTAAAATCAATTCCCATGAAGTCCATCAGAAGGTTGCTTGCTCCAGTCAGAAATCACCTTCAGATAAAGTAAAGGATGTAAAGGATGTGTCTCAGTTAGGGCTTTACTGCTGTGAACAACACCATGACCAAAAAGCAAGGTGCAGAGGAAAGTGTTTATTTGGCTTGTGATTCTACATCACTGTTCAACATTGACATCAGGGCAGAAACGCAACAGGAGTCAGGGGCTAATACTGAGGCCATAGAAGAGCGCTGCTTACAGGTTTGCTCCCCATGGCTTTCTCAGCCTGTTTCTTACAGCATCCAGCCAAGGGTAACATCACCCACAATGGACAGGTTTTCCCACATAAATCACTAATTTAAAAAATGCCCTAAAGGCTTGCTTGCCTATATAGCCTGAACTTATGGGGACCATTTTCTCAATTGAGGCGCCCTCCTCTCAGATGACTCTAGCTTATGTTAAATTGACATAAAAACTACATGATGAAATAATTCAGATTTCTTGAGATCATGATTTTAGAAAAATTCTCAGTGCAGCTGGAGAAGTGAATCAGTGGCACAGTACACTTCCTCGGCATGTACAAGTCCCTTGGTTCCACCCACAAAAATCCAAAAAGATGGAATAAAAGTGCTGAGTCATGTATAACATGTTAGCTAAGGGTATACCTATCTTACCCACTTTCTATTTACCTGGAACATTATTTAATAATTTTTCATCTCTTTTACTCTGTTTAAGGTCCTAACAAACTTACTTGCAGTACAATATCATCTTTCCTCTTTTTTATCAATCAACATTATCCCTTCTCTCAATTAACATGCAAAAGTTCTGGCCAGTACGAAATATTCTTCCGAACATAACTTATTTTAAGAGATACCATAAATCTAGATCAAATAACCACACAGAAGTGAGCTGGATTATCATTCTCTCTATACTGACGAAACTATTTAGTGCTTTCTCTGAAAAAGTTAAGGTACTGAAAATGCAAACTAGCTTCTAATCTGTCAACTAAATAGTCTCTGTAAATGATTTGTTTGTAGTCTGAGAAGATTTCTACACTATCAGAACAAAGTTTCAAACTCAGGAATGCAATCAGTTGCTAATACTAATGGTTATACTGAGGATGTAATTAAATATGTATTAAAATTGGAGTGTTTCTTACTAAGAAGAATGAATCAAGTATATTGAGGACAAATCTGTAACATTAAATGTTAATTTTTTATCTAAAATAGTTCACTTGATTTTCAAAGTAACACTGGTTTTAAAAACATAGTTTTATCTAAATGGAACTCTTAAAACAAATGGACAAAAAGATCCTGGTAACCTATTTCGTTTTAAGGGACATTTGATTACTCTAAGAAAACTATTCCACTTGTTATAACAAAATGTGAGTCACTAAGCACCTACAATGAATGCCTCCTTTCTCTAGCTCATATGCAACATCTTCCTCCTCACCCTCCTCTGACATAAAACCACCTGACACTTAGAACAACATTAATGTTCAATAGTGAAATCTTTCTGAGCCTATCTCCAATCCCTGAAATAGGGTCTACATTGCCCACCTCCCAAGTCACTGGACCAGAAAACCATCATCCCAGCTTGCTTCAGCTTGCCAAATAGAGTCAGAGATATGAGGAGAAGGCCTTCTAAATCAAAACCTACTGAAGTGTAACCTAACATCAAAGAATACTTCAGCGGAAACCCAAAAATTTTTAGTGGTGGGTTTGAGGTAGGGCAGAAGGAGAGGGGAAGTTATGGGGATATGGGAAAGAAAAGGAGTCCCTTACTTCGGAGACTACGTGAAGTCTATTGTCAGCCAAGAATCAAGAATTCCAGCACACAGAACAAAATTTGCTATGCAGACAACATTCGATTTACACAGATATATTTTCAAATAATGTTAAAGCAGTAATCACGGAGGCAGATTTATTGTCTAGGAATTTAGGACCTTAGGTATAGTCTTACTCTATTCTTGGATATTTTCTGGGACTTTCACTAAGACTATTAACTTTTGTTTATAGTAATGACAGCTGAACTTTTAACATCCCTGTGATCTAGAATGTGACCTTATCGACTCTAATCCTGTCTTTTACCTCAGGAATTTTTCTGTATGTAGGTATTACATTTATTTGGTGTGTAGATGCACATTCTTATGAAGTCAGAGGAGTCAGTTCGCTTTCTACCATGTGGGTCCTGAAAAGCAAACGCACATCAGCAGCCTTGGCAGGAAGCACCTCCACCATCTGGCCTCATTTCCATATCTCAGCAACCCTTTGAAGACCAAGAGCTCTAAAACTCACACAGAGTCACATGTATGATTACTGTGAACACAATAAAGCACAGCTTTACCTTGAGAAGCTCATACATACACTTAGGTGTGATTTATCCTTTCCCTGAGTGCGTCTCTTTCTCTATGCTTAAAATCACATTAAAAAACAGAAACAAAAAATATCCTTTGAATAAACTCCACACCAGCTTCATATTAGTCCATCCTCAAATTTCTTACTGCAGTCAAGGATCCAGCCTTACCTGAATGGTATTTGAAAAGAACTCAGAACTGACAGTATCTGGCAGGAGTGCAGGGTCGGGAAGGACTCAGTTCTATTATAGCGGCAGCCAGATGAGAATTTGACCACACTCCAATGAGTACATAGATAATACAAATTGAACTTTTTTTCTTTATTCTTATTTTTACTTTTTGCGGAAGAGATCACAAAGGTAGGACACAAACATAAAAGGACTGAGAAGTGAATGTGATTAGGGTGCAAGGTATGAAATTCCCAGATAATTGATAAAAATATGTTGAGAAATAACAACAAAAAACCCCAAAAACCAAGAAAACAAACAAACAATTGCAGAGAGACCAAGTTCAGTTCTCAGCATCCACATGGCAGATCCAGGGGACTAATGCCCTTTTCCAACCTTGACAACAAGTACGCACATATTACACAAGCATATATGCAAGCAAAACACTCATACACATAAACAATCAAGACTCTGCTGTCCAAAGAGATACAGCTCCTAGAACTTAAAAAAAAAAAAAAAAAAAAAAAAAAAAAATCAAACACCCCATTCACCTGCTACTACTTGTCATTTTATGCTTCCATGCTCCGGTTTCAGTGTTCTAACTAGCAGCTGGGAACAAGTACCTCTCCAATAGATCTCTATTAAATCCTTTTTCTCCAGGTTCTTTTTTTTTGGGGGGGGGGTGTGCCTGGGGTGTGAAGTTGAGAGAGGGTCTCTCACTACATAACACCAATACTAGAATTACAGATGTATCTCCATGTCTGACTGGCTGGGTTCTCTCTGCAAAACTTTTTTCTAGAAATTCACTTATCTTACTGCTTCTGCCACTAAAAAGACAATCAGATAGAAGAGGCTAAAGAAGCTACCAGTGAACTCATAGCAGGACAAGATCAGAACAGAAGACTTTCAAGATAAATGCTTTGCCTGAATTGGTCCCTCTAATTTTCACAATGTCCTTTGGAGGTAGAAACTTCACAGGTGAGGAAATTAGAGAAATCATAGAACTGGCTCATGTCACACAGCTGGCAAACCACTGTAGTAGTCAGTTTTCTGTCCCTGTAACAAAATATATGCACACTTTATATAGAGGCTACTTAGCTTGTGAGTCCAACAGTCCAAGAGTAGGTGACCCCAGAGGTTTGACCTCTGGTGAGGGCCTCATGGCAGATGGCACAACAACCGGCAAGAGCCATGCAGAAAAAAAAAATCACATGATGAGACAGGAAGCCAGATTATGAAGCCATGGTTGCTCTTTTATAACTACCACCCTCAGAGGACTTCACTCCCACGGATCAATTCACTCCCTTCTGACCTAATTATGACCTCAGTGACCCAATTACGTTGTACAAATCCCTCATTTCTAAAGAATCTAACACTTCTCAGTATGGTACACGTTAAGTTTCTTACATTTGAACCTCTGTAGAACTCAAGCAATAGTCCAACCACTGCAGGGGCAAGCAATGAGCTGAACACAAGGATTCCATCTAAATGACCAAGCAACTAAAGAATGAGACACAGATTCTGATACATGAATCATGGTCATCACTAATTACTCATTTCAAGAGACATTTCTCTGAAGATCAAATATTAAGCTTACCCTGGGTTGACTGTACACACACACACACACACACACACATACACACACACACACACACCAATGAGTGTGTGTGCACACAAGCACTGATTCTAATTCTTACTCTACCAGTTAATAGATAAGCAACTTAAAAAAAAGTTTCAGAGCTGTGTAACTTGAATAAGAAATAGTCACAATTATCTTCTGATAAGAAAGTAAGCAAACCACAATACAATATAAAAAAACAAAACCAGACCAAACAAACAAACAAACCCACATAAACCTAACCAAGGAAGGGAAGCTGCAGAACATAATGACTTGCTATGTCACAGCAGAGGATTATTTTGTTTATGAAGGATGCTGCCTGGTTAGTATTTTAAACCAAAATAGACATTCTGGACTTAAGAAAGTACAATGCTATGATTCAACTGAGTGTAAGCAGAGCCACAGTGGCCTGCTACTCTGGTGCATAAATACCTACAGGCTAGATTCTAGCTGGCCAAAAGAGTAGTAAAATACAGTTCAAGCCTTTATGCAGACATCAGCATCTAGAGATCAAAGGAGACCAGGTAAAAAGCAGAGCTCAGGCAGCTACAGGGAAGACTAGTCACTTCCACAGCTATATAAATGGCATATTAACCCAAAGAAAACATCTAGAGGTAGAGACTAATTTCAACTCAATATATATTTGAATGTGAAATATAAGTAAACAAATACAAGTACTGCATGGTCTCTATTGTACTATGCTTTAGCATAAAGGCAATGTACTGAGTTATCACCACCCTGTATGATGAGTGAAGAAAAAAGTTGTAAAATCTGAGTGTCTTCCTGTCAGGAGTATATTAAAGGTCTATTTATACAACAGAACTATGTAAAGGTAATTAAGACAAGAGACAGGGTATTTGGAAAGAATGGATATAATTCATTGATTAAAATGCACACGCACGCGCACACACGCACACACACACACACACACACACACACACACACACACACACACACACGGACACACACGGACACACACACGGACACGTTTGACACATGAAGCCAATAGATGAAAAAGTCTAAAATCCTTCAAATAAAGGAACCTAAATATATGCTGTCAAATACAGTTATCAATGAGCCACATGGTGTTTCGAAGATTTTCAATTTCACTTAGTTTTAATTAATTTAAATTTAAGCTATTATTACTTACAGTGTTAAGCAACACTGGCCTATTGTACATGTAATTTCCTTAGCCAACAGGAATGGGTATCTCCCATATGAAAGGGATGAAGTTAAGGTACAGGTATTGAATTAGGATGGTAGGGTCAGAAAGCTGAGAAAAAAATCCCATAATAATCTGGACAGTAACTATAAAATGAGAGACGTTACGGAGGTCAAGTCTTTCAAAGCAGCAACAGTAGGATGAGAAAAAGCAGGACCAAGGATGAGGTATGAATTATAAAGTTCACAGTGTAACTTTATCCTTTGACCATTTCATACATATATGTATTTTGGCCAGAATGTCCCCACTTCTCTCCCTGGTCAAAATCTTGCTCTCCTATTTAGATCAATATTTCTCCCTCCTTCTTTCAGATCCATGGCAAATAAATAAATAAATAAATAAAACAAGTTATAAAAGATATTGTTGGGATACTTGACAAGGCTGAATAGAGATTAGGTAAAACTATTCACAAACACCAACTCATGGATTTTGATAGCTTAATTTCACTAAGAGAATATTCTGTTCATAGGTAACAGCACAAAGTTCTTGGGGTACATGTATCTTAACTTGCTGAGAAATGATTCCCATGTACACACACGCTGAATAGGACACAGCAAGACAAACTTGAACAGAGGACAGAACATAAGGCCAGCAGAGCTCCTGAACACTCCCTACAACTTCTGCATGAAAGTCTGAAATACAATCAGAACAAAAAGTTTTACATTGAGTAAAATATCTAAAAATTACAGAAAAATGATAGCTATGTAATCCGGATGCCCTTTTCTGAATTCCTCAGGCAACAGGCACATTACATACAAATGCAGGCAAAACACACATTAAATTAAATTAAAAAGAGAGATTTCTGGGGCTGGCTGGTTATGTAGCTAGTGGCAGAAAACTAACCTGCAGGCTCAAAGCACTGTGGCTAGATTAGCAGCATGCAAAAACAGAACAAATGTGTCTGTTTCAGTGTTCAATAGAGGAGCTGCAATCACTGAACCAATTCTCCTAATCTTGTTTTCACTACTTTTCTGCATAGAAGCTCTCACAGATAACTATGGCTCACACCATCCATTATCCTAGGACCTCAGGAGCCTCTTCCTTATGCCAAGAATTGCTTGAGTGAGGCAAGCTACTGGGCAAATGTAATACAGATGGCATCTGCTAAGCAACAAGAAGAGATGGAATAAGCTAAAACAAGCTATTTTTTTCTAAAACACAATCTATTCTTTTCTCCATTTAGGGTCACTCCTTTTCAGGTAACACAGAGCATCTGATTTATAAGTCAAACTATAAAAAAGAGGAGAGTCCCTGATATTGGACAGAGGCAAATTGATATAACAAACTATCAAGGCATGTCAGATTTCCCATTTTCTAATTTTCTGGTCATCTTGGCTTAAAAACCATCCTTCTCTGCTAAGATGCTGCAGCAGTAACTTAAAGCCACAATTGGTATATATAATAATGACAGAATGAGAAATATTCTTGTATCTTCCAAAGTCAAACAACATGCACTTCCTTAGGAAACCTTCGCAATTTGCAAACTCACCTGGGTTTGTGTGACCTAAGATCTCTCAGAGCTACTCAGTCAAATCTGCTACTGAGTGCATTGTGGGGCAGCTTGCAATCCCATCACTCAGAGGATAGTCTGAGAATATTTTTCCTTATAAAATATACTTTTACAAAATTCTGTAACTATATATACTTCAAGGAACTGGCTAAAGGTTTTGTATTTTACTTATCTACACAAAATTCTTTCCAAATTACATACTACATTATTATATAACATCAAATATATTACAACATAAATACTGTCATATTGTTATAATATATAGTGTTATCTTACATTTTTATTATTAAAAACTAGCTAAACATTAGTTTGGATAGTAAACATGCTATTTTAAAATTTTGGAGAGCAGTATGGTAGTTTCTGTTTCAAAAAAATTAAGGAGTACGTAAAAGCAAAAATCTTTTGGCTTTCATAGTGGACATTTACTGTAACCACCTTATTTCCAATAATTAAAAATCACTTCCTTTAAAAGAAATAAGTACTAGCCACTCACCTTTTCTTTCAAAACTAATTAGGAAAGAAAAGCTATTTTTTGTTGTTCCTCAATTAAGGACCTTTTGCCTTCAATATATACATTGTAAGGTAGATGACACAGTATGGTAAAAGGAAAAAATATTTGAAATGAAAATTATTCCATTTGTTTGGAGTCTGCTTCCATTTTTAAAAGTGATATTGTTTGTGGCAATGTCTTATTTGATACAGAAAAGTTGGTAGGAAGCCTCATCTACCCAACAGTATATTACCCAGTAAGGCTGTTTCCCTTGTGCTTCCAAACGACACTATGCACAGCTGGGTGCATGATAAACTTTTATACAAGGCCCAGTCTATCAGCTTCAGAAACAGTCGTTAGCATTTCCACAGCTCAGATACAGGGCTTTCACACTCTGGCTAATCTTCCCTTAACACAGCTTGGTTTCAAGCTTTTATTAAATGTGAGAATTCAACAGTTTACAAATTCAAAACAGGCCACATATGGAAAACTATCTTTACACCTTTCCTATGTCTCTCTTTTTTTCCCTTTTTTTTTTTTTTTTTTTTTTTTTGGTTCTTCTTATATCATGGAGATACTAATGTGTCATGTCTTTCTTGGAAATGTTCCTCCAAAAAAATGTCAAAAATACTTTTTTTTGAAAATGTTTGTTTTCCTTAAGGCATTTTTAGGCTTGGGATGTTTTTGGGATGATCTACCCTTTCCTAAAGGGTAGAACTATAAATGGCTAGTTAAAGGATATAGTGGAGTAGTGTGAGGAAAAAAAAGTCTCGAAGGTACACTTACATGCTCTACAAAGAGATACTCAGCAAGGCATGGTGTCTCACATCTCTAACCCCAAGCACTCTGGAGGCCAAGGGAGGAGGACTGTTCACAGATACCCTGGGTTACAATGAGACCCTAAGTCAAAACAACAAGAGAACACAGCTTAGTGGTGGGAAAGTATTTTGGTTTTGATCCCATTGTGCTAGCTACTCACTAACTAAGGCAACTTTGGACAAAATAGCTAACCTTTCTAAATATCCATGGCTTTTAAGGTTGCTTAGAGACTACCAGAGAGAATGTTTAACCCAGAGAACTATCTGGCATTATTATTATTCCTAGGTAGTTACAGCTTCAAAGGCAAGAAGGAATCCCCAGCTAGACAAGATTGTACACTCAATCATATATTCTAACTGCAAAGAATGATGTAGAGGTTGGCAAGGTAGCTATTCTAATAATTTATACAAAAATCAATGTGGCTTGTGCTAAAGAGGTAAGGAAAATAGGTGGATCGATCCTAGAGATGACTACAGGTTTACAGTTAAACTTTGTGGTTAACTGGGTAAAAGACATGATCAGAAAATGACATACAGGTTCTAGCTAGCATAGGTGGTACCTTTGATGAGCTGGATGACAAGGGGCCTCAAGAACTTCATTCAGGCTTACGCAAATATAGGCACACACACAGTTTTTAAAGACTCAGGTTTTGGAACCAATAACAGAAAGGACACGGGCTAGAATGAGTAAAGGGTTAAGAATCCTAGGATGCTCTATTATTTACTTGATGGTTATAAAGAGACACATTTGCAAAGAACACAGAAGTTCACAAATAGCTTAGATAGTGTCATTAAACTCATGGGAAGGTTTCCAAAGCTGTCAAGAGTGCTAAATGTTACTGTACAGGACAAAAATCTAGGAAGGGACTAGATCCAGGTGCCTGTGTAGAGCAGAAGGGAAATGTACAGAGAGGAACAGATGGATCTACTCTCATGTACAAAAACACTAACCACAAAACTGCTTCAAGTGAACTCTAATACATGCACACCAAAAAATCTCATTCATCAAGTAGACTCAGTTATCAGCTCATAAACAAATACATCCTATGTTACTAACAGGAAGCTTACCTCCTACCAGCCACCTAGGAAAGACATTTCAGAACTCTAAAATCAATACATAACAAAGAAACCTCATAATTATCGAGTTTCTAGGTTGCCTCAAGTTTTACTAACTTACTACCCATTAAAATTTTCCTTATGTATCATTGAGGAAAAAAAAACATTACATTTTTAATCATTTTTCCTTCTATCCTAAAAGAATAAAATATGACTACTGGCTTAGATCATCTTTCTCCAACATCTAAGTCAATGTAAGAATTCTTTTCTCTGTAGTCACAAAATTTTACTCTTCTTCTGAAGCTACTGAATGAAGAGGGCAGTCCCTTCTTGTCAACCAGAGACCAATGGAGCAGAGATGCAGGAGAGAAACTGAGAAACCGTTCACGGTAATCATTTCTCGAAGTTTCAGTGTTCCCCAGAGCACATAAATGAGTAAATCCTTACCTTAGTAACTATTAAAATGTAATCAACAGGCAGTGCTTAAATGGCTGCTAGTAAAATTATTATGTATATAATTATGTTCATCTCTACTTAATGTGGTATGGTTTCATTTTAAGAAAATCAAATTTTTCTCTAGTTCAGAATAAGAGAAATATTTATGATAGAAATATAAAGTTTTTTCTTCTAACTCCAAACCTGAAGAAATAAAAAGTGTTTGGGGAAAAAAAATCATTCTTCACCAACCATAACAAAAAAAAAGTTGGCATTGATCCTTCCCCCCCATTCTCCACCCCCACACCAGCACACTTCTACCTTTCTGGAAACAAACACGAAACAAGAATACCACTAGCAGCTGTGAAAATAATGATACTAAGTCATCAGTAAAGTATAAGAAAAATTTAGAGAAAAATCAGTTCATTTACAATGTAAAATGAAATTGACTAAGTCAAGCTTGCATGTGCTCAAGTACAGCTATCATTATCCTTATTAAGTCAGTAATTCTGAATTAAAACAACTTTATTCTGCAACATTGGTCTACTAGCTCCTAAAGCATATAAAGCTAACACACCTACAGATCAGCTCAGGACAGCAAGAATCAGCACCATTCGAAAACAAAGCCTGCTCTAAGCACAGGCATGTCTGAAGCCACTGTGTGTGAACAACTCTCTTCTTTACCTTCCACTAAAAACCCGTAAATGCTGGAGAAGTGTTGATACATTATTTTAAAACCTGGAACTATACAGTATAGTTCTTCTTACATGTACTTTTAAAGTCTCCAAGTACAGAAACACAGTGACAAAGGCTATTTACTTATTACAAGTTCAGAAACAGGTAAAAATTGCTCTCCTCAAGGCCTTCTCTAAAAATGTTCCTGGTATATTTTCTTAGAAGAAAATGGTCTTTTTGGTATACGCTTACAGAAGCAGCACATACTCAGGAGAGCTAGCACCAACAAAGCCAGTATAAAATATTAAGCTCCAAACATGCTGAGAGCAAGACTCATAATAAATAAATAAAACAGCCAACAGAGATATACAATTGCTCACCAAAGTGGGCAAAAATGTTCCCAATTTCTTTCAGCTAATTTCAATATCAAGAAAATGGGCTTAGATTCATCTGTGTCTTGAAAAATGGAGTTTAAAATAGGCTATTTGCTTAGACAAAAACTAACCAACAACTCAGAGCTCCAAAGGCACAATATAACAAAAAAATTAAGGGGCTACTCTCAGGGATCTCTGAAGATGTCCTGTGGGCAGCAATAGAAAAAAAGCAAAATCTTCCTGGAAAGCAATTTAGCCAGTGAGTGTTGACATCCATTATCTATGTAAGCCTACTCCACGGGAGACTTTTTCCTAAATAAATTACTATTTTGCAAGAAGTAAAGCATTGTAGTATGTACAGACATACAGTCACTGCAATACCATTTAAGATAATGAAAAATTAACAACAATCTAAAGGAAAAGATAAAAGACTAGATTAACACCATACCAACTCTAGATGTCTATACAGCTATTAGAACTAAAATAGTTTTAACATAAGATGTATACATAATTATTCATAATTATTGTAAAATGCAGGAATATATGCTACAGACATAGAGGGAAAATGAAGCCATGCATTGTACTGTGAGCATACATGTGACTTCCGTATTATACTACAGTATTGTTTTAGCAATAGACATAGGAGAAAAGCATTGATTTTAAACGTTTCGAATGATCTGGAACGAACAGCATAGCAAACACAAACACCCTGGCTAGGAGGGCTGGGCTGGCACCTGTGCTGATTATTAAAGCGGACTTTTTACACCTTGATTCCTGAGAGCAAAGGGCACAAGAGGAAAGAAAAAAAATACTGAAGGGTACTTCCAATTATTTAGGTAAAAAAGGTTAATAGATCCACAGATACTTTTTTCAAGTTTTGATAGCCCATTTATAGCTGTTGAAATAAAACACTATCTGTTTCCTGTTTTAAAAGGATACTAATCCCTTCAGCCTTCAAAAAATGAATTCTAAAGAAAGAAGTTTTATTTTACTATATGTAACATCTATCAATGACTTTTGAACAGACAAAGCTAAAATTGTGAGATACTAAAATGTCAGCATACTGCTAAATTAAAAAAAACTGGAGTTAAAGGAGGAGTGGTACACTAAGTAAAAAACTCAAACACTTGGCATTGCAATTTTTTAAAAAGAACAAATTTCTCATTCTCTTAGCAAATTAACAGTTTAGATTGAAGGAAAATGACATCAAATAGACCTCCTGAAGATGTCATTTATAAAAACCGACAAATGACTGCTTCAACATCTGATTCAAGAGAAAAGCCTGTTAATGAAGATGATTTTGATTCAAAGGTTTTTATTGGCACTCACAATCTAAACTAAAAATAATAATAAAGTCAAGTTTGATGCTCTGAGCACCTATTTCCTGTTCAAACAGCCCTTTTGTTCTGCTTCCCGGCTTCATTTTAATGTTCAGTTTGCATCAGAAAATAGAAACAATGACAAAGCCGAGTATACACAAAAGCATAAAGGAGCCAAAGTATAAAATATAAGATTATTAAAAGATTAGAACAAAAATCCTACCAACAAAACCTCCACAATTTTCTGTTTGCTTCACCTCAGATTAACTTCACTTGAAGCTGTACTCCAAAGCAACCAAACCTGAATACCAAGCTCCACCTCCCGCAATTCTAGTGGCCAGAGAGTCAAATCTCCTCCCTGTTAGTAAGGCTGATAACTGTGATTGGATACGACTAATATCCATTATTTTAAAGAACTTTTCCTTGCTAGCAGGTTAGGTTAAACACACTAAACCCCTGGATAAGCTGGTTTCTTAAAGAAACAGGCTGTAATGTTTCAGTTTTCCCATCATAAGCAATTTGCTTTCTTTTGTTTGGATTAAAGTACAATGAAAATTCACAGACGCAACTTTCATTTACTCAGGGATAAGCTACGTAAGATACACATTTTTAATATAAATAATGTGGCATTTTTACAGAACCACGGATATAAAGTTATGCTTTAAACAGATTTTCCCTTTTAACAGAGTTCACATTTTGTCTGAAAAATGGTAAAGATCTATACAAAATTCACTATAAATTTTGCTAAGAACAAAGTCTCTAAGACATACATAGTGAGAGTACCATTAACTTAAGAAAAAAAAGAAACAGCATTTAACAACAAACCCTAATTACTAAACACTCATTTCTAAGATAAACCCTAAATGCTAAAAGTCACTTCTAAGCTATCTGTCAAATTCACTGACAAAGTCTCAGGTATCACAACACATTATAAAGTTCTCAATGACCCAAAAGACTGCTATTTCCTGTGAAAACTGATTATTCACGGCAAAAGGAGATCTAAAGACATAAGGCAATTTGTCTAATGGCACATTTAGGAACAAAGTTAATTTGTTTATTTCAGTGTTAAGGATCTACCCCAGAGCCTCAAACATTCAAGGCAAGCCCCCTGCCATGGGTCCCAGGGAGAAAGTTCAGGGGATTTATGTCACTCCTCTCCAGTGTTGCTTTTACTTCTTTTTTGTTTGTTTCGAACAGAGTCCTTACTATACAGCTCAGACTGGCCCAGAAGTCACTAAGTTGTCTTCTAAGAGGAGGTTGCCTTAGACTCCCAAGTGCTGGGAAGGAAGGAAATTATTATTACCAAATGTAGATGAAATGTGTGTTCCCTTTAAACTATCCAAGAAGCTGTGAATAATGATATTTTTACTAGACTCTTAAGAGACATACACAACAGAGATCCTGACTTTTAAAGAAAAAAGACCTGCTGTCACTTATACATGGCTACATTTGCTGTATTTTTATGGTTTAATTAGAATTACTTACATTTTAGAAGCTTAGCCCAAACTTTATTCTGATATTCTAAGCACTACCTGATTCAATAACTAGCATTTAAGATGTTTAGTAAAATACATTTTTTCACTTCTACCAATATTTTAACTATAACTGATAAAAATATATAAAAATAAAGCATATTCGGGGAGGGGGGCCTTCTGATCTTCTTATTTGTTTTATGAAACGAAGTGAAACTGGCCTTGAACTCCTCCTCCTACCCCTATTTCCTGAGTTTCAGGATTTCAAGCAAGTAGCACCATGCCTGCTACAACAGTGGGTCTTACAATGTTTTCAACAAGCTTACATATTAAAGAATTTTAAATTTAAATTTGCAGTTTTCAAAGTTCACAATCTTTCAACATTTTTTTCTCAGAGAAAAAATTGTATATTAGAACAGAAAGCCAATAAAATTGTTTTGAATACAAAAAGAAGTCTTTGTAACAAACTGAAAATTCACATAATTGCAACTAGACATGAATATGGAGCAATACCCTGGTGAAGCCCAAACAGCTGCATATTCTATTATGCCCTTTAAGTGGACAAACTGAAAGAGCCAATTCACAGAGGTCTAGTCCCAAGATTCTTTGCAACAACTCATTGCTTTGAATGCCTAGCACTTCATGAGTCAAGTTCAGGTTTTCTTTCTAGTGTGTGACACTCTTGCAAAACAACACTGGAAGAGAAGTACAGGAACAATCAGCAAAAAGAACGCATCCAATTTACAGTGCAGACTGAGGAAGACAGACCAAAACTTTTACAAGTTGGAGAAAAAAAAAAGTTAAAAACTGGCAAGCAGGATCAGATTGGTAAAATACGCCAGAAAATAAAGGCACCTGCCCCAAGACTGACCATCAGAGTCTGATCCCCAGGACCTACATGGTGGAAGGAAGAACTGACACCTACAAGTAGTACTCTGCCTCCATATGTACAAAGTAAGATATACAATCACATAAAATAAACAAAGATTATTTTTTATTTTTTTATTTTATTTTTTTTACAATTTGGCAAGAATGAAATTAGTAAACAATTGTGAGCATCAAACAAACTACTGCTCTGAGACAATTTTCACTTCAAGTATAAGAAAGACACTAATCATATGTTAGCACAGCACTAATACTAACACTAGTCTATTACCGAGACAACAGAGGGGAGATGTGAGCTAATTGGGTTGGTACATGCCTGTACTCCCAACATCAGGGAGGCTGAGCCAATAGGCTAACCATAAGTGTAATGCCAGCCTTGACTACTTACCAAGATTCTATCTCAAAACCACAAAAACAAAAAAGAAGAGAAATGTAGACCTGGTGATCAAGAAGAGAAAGAACATCAAGGTGATAATCATCATTCTAGGTACATGATTAAAATGAAGGTATTTTCTGCTATGTCCAAAAGCAGATGGTCACAAAACAAGTGCAAGGAAGCCATATTAAACCCAGAAACTATGTAGTCTAAACTACATGACAACAATATTGCATGGTTAGAACAAAGAGTCTGCATGAAGCTCTTGAGAAGCTTTGTGTGTGACCATGCCATTTTCTAAATATCTAGTAGTCAGAGAATATACTGTATATTCTTTATAGGAGTCCAGATATTTTTCCAAACCTAACCAGCTCAAATATACATATAAAACATTAAGCCACCACTGAATAAAATAAACAACTTGGTCAGACCTGTTTTGATGAAAACAACCCTACACAGGGCTTGGGGGTGGGGAGAGGCTAAAAGCACAGTTGGAAAGTACTTGCTCACTATGCACAAAGCCCTGGAATTGATCCCCAGAACCATAAGAATCTGACTTCCAGCACTATATACAAAGAATGCCAACAATCCTACTACTCAGAAGGTGAAAACAGGAAGATCAGAAGGTCATAGTCAGCCTTGGCTATTAATATATAGTGTTAGGCCTGCCCACACAGCAAAAGACATGCTCAAAAAAAAAAAAAAAAAAAAAACCGAAACAAACAAACAAACCTAAAAAAAATTGTATCCTTTGTTGTTCTTACAAAAGTAATCCTGTCATTCTCTCTGGGCAGAGCTGGTGATTTACAAAGTCAGGGGGAAAAAAAAGACCACCCTTGACTTAAGTGTAACAAGCTGGGATCAGTGAGAATAGAATTGAAATCAACTATCCAAGTGACAAGGAAAACAATTTTCAAAACATACTCCCCTGGCAGACACATATAATCCCAGCAGTGAGGGATGTGCTTTAATTTGCAACTCTTGGTGTGGTTTTATCTTCTTACTGGCCGTGAAGGAGAGCACAAAGTGTATATGCTTAGAGGTTGGCCATGGCCCACTCAACCATACACTGCACACAATGGAGACATTAAGAAAATTAAGGCAAACTAGAGATAGGAAAGAATAAACCAAGCTGATAGAAATGAACTCTTTTACAGGAGTCAGTAACATGCTTTGTTTTAGGTCTGTAAAAGGATTAAACAAGGTCACCAATAAGCATAAATTAAATGAAGATCAAAATAAGAAAACAAAAATGTAAGGTAAAAGCATTCATAAGTTCATGTATTAGGATATACTGTCCAGGTTAGAGGCAAACAATATTATTTAATAAACAGAAGAATGCACAAAATAAATGTTTCCTGGGTCTAAATGAAACTGCAGATGGAGAAAAAGAAACTGTTTTTGTTTTCTTTTCCCACTTTGCTGCCTCAACCAGAAAATATAAGTAAAAGATTAAAAGACAAAGATTAATTATTGGATAGCTATCAAAAAAGACTTTAATAAAAATCACTGCTACAAACAAAGTAATCTTACAATTAATTTTTGAAAAGTAAAAATTGAACAGATAAGTCTCTTGTCACATATCTTGCTTCTGGAGAGGATCCAAATTCAGTTTCCAGTACCCACAATTGGGTAGCTCAGAAATCCCTGTAACTCCAGCTCCAGGGGAGCCAACATCCTCTTCCAGAGTCCATGGGTACCTGCACTCACACCTGCTGCACACATATACACATAATTAGACAATAAAATAAATCTTTAAAAGAGTCTCTTGTCTGTCCACTTACTATCTCACCACTATCTAATCATCATCCTGGGTACCACTGCCTGCTGAGAATGACAAGGTCAACAAAATGAACATAGTCTCTACCTCTTTAGAAACTTGTGTCAAGAATGAGAATATGTCCAAATAAAAATAACTAGAGTATGCATTTCCAATTTTCTATGAGTCAAAGATTAAAATATAAAAATTGTAACTACATTTGTAAAATATATTATTCAATACATACTTTTTTTGTTGTTTGTTTGTAGACAAGTCTCAGTCCTGGCTATACTGGAACATGCTATATAGACCATGCTGGACTTGCAAAGATTTGCCTGCCTGTGCCTTTGTGTGCTAAGGATTAAAATCATGTGTCATCACATTTTGTTTTAAACTTTCATTCTTGTTTGAAAACAAATGTCAATTTTGTATTTCAGTTCTGACTTGCCACATTTTAATAGCTAGGCATGGTTATTTTAATTAAAATAATGTGGCCATAAGCCACATCCTTATAAATTAAGATTAATTTTTATTAATGCAAAAGACTCCCTATCTCTCCTATCCAATGTAAGTCAATGGTTACTGAGCATCTACCATGTGACCAATATAAATGAGGGACTGCAGTTTATTATGACATCATTGTAAATGCTTAAACAGCCAGAGCAGCTGGGAGTTAGCAGACCAGCATGCACAGCACTGGTGGAAGAAACAAACACTAGAACCATGCCTAGTCAATGGACTCCAATTGCTAACTGAATTCAAAACAAATGCCTACTCTGAATAAGCCACACAACCAACAGAAAGATTAAGGCCTATTTCCTATAACAGAAAAGGGTTCTCAAGAAAATCACAATGAAGCAATGAGTGGGCAGAGGTCTGAGTAGGAAAACAAAACAAACAAATGACAACAACAACCAGATAATTCATGAGAAATGATGAAGAAAAACATTTAGGGCAAAAATGACATCCTTGATTAATGGAGTTCTCCAAAATAAGAATTGTCCCACTCACCCCTCAACCAGCAGACTCCTGATAATCTAAATTTTCCCAAGTGTTAAGTCAAGCCAAATACTATATCTATATCTATATCTATTACACTAGCCATTCCTTTCCTTGGGGATTCCTCTAACTCCTTCTCATTCTCAGAACCACAGGACAAGCTTTAGGGCAGAGCTGAAGAATCAAGGTGGCAAAAATAAATAAATAAATAAAATTGTTATCAGTTTTTAAAACTTTTGCCAGGTACAATGACACATACCCAGCGCTCAAGATGATGAAGCAGGGGGATTGTAAATTGGAATCCAACCTGGGTTCCACAGCAGGAAGCATGTCTTAAAGGGAGAATTTTAAAAAGTTCTAATCATGTTGGTGAAACTATGCAACTACCAAAGCCAGGTGGGTAACATTGATCAACTGTTACCTCTGTAGTGATGCATATTAAAAGTATCCAATTAGTACCAATTAGTACTTTCTAAACACTTTTAAAATCTAAACATCCTGTTTGTTGCTTTAATTGCCTACCATTCTTATACTTACAAACTCCAGGAAAGCAAGGAACACATCCTTGTCATAGCAGTACTTTCAACACTAAACACAAAGTCTGGTGTGTATCAGGTGCTCAGAGTGCTGAAAGGGAGAAAACGCAAGTACAGGAACTTTCTAAACACAGGGCTGAGAGTAAGCCCAGGGAAAGCATTTGCCCACTAAGTTAGACCCAGAGTCTGACACCCAACAACCAAGTGTTTGGAGGGAGAGTACCAAACCAGAGGTACTGAATAAACAAAGCAAAACAAGTATGTATTCATTTTAGCATGTAAATAAAGGTGTTTTATTTATAGAGAAACATGGGGGTGAGGTGTTGCTGCAAAGTTTTTGTTTGTGTGCAAATCCAAAAGTGGGGTGGGGATTGGGGGTGCATGTCCCAGAGGGCACCTCTGAAAGTCAGAGGACAACTCTACAGAGTTAGTTCTTTCCTTCTACCTTTACATGGAAACAGATGATGAACTCTGATCACCAGACTTCTGTGGCCTGACCCCACAGTCATATTTTTGATAGAATTGTAGTAACTAGTTAAACATCTAGTTATTTCACATTTATGTAAATAACACATCTCAGAACAACAAAAATATTAATGAAAAAAAAATGAAACTTTAAAGAGGGACTAGCGAGATAACTGAGAAGTGAAGAGCCAGTATTGCTCTTACAGAGGATCTGAGTTCAGCTTCCAGCACACGTGCCCACAGTGGGCAGCTCATAACCACCTGTACCTCCAGCTCCACAGGAATGCAATGCCTCTGGCTCCAATGACACCTGCACACTCATGCACATACCTCCCCCCAACAAAACATAATAAAAATAGATACTTGGAAAGAATGGAAAGTTATCTGGGAGCGAGACTACTTTAATATAAAAGCAGAGTAAAGTCATAAAAATGTAGGTGCTGCACTGACTATATAATTCTGATAGTCTGAATTTGATCCCCCAGATCCACAAAGTCATATTCTGACCTCCACAAATGTTTTATACCATGCATGTATGCATACACTGACCACCCGCAACATATACGCAATAATAATTTCTTTTAATATAAGGAATGGGCTGGAGAGATGGATCAGTGGCTAGGAATGAATTTCAGAGGACTTGATTTTAGATCCCAACAACCACATCATACAGTTTACAACTTGACTATAACTCCAGCTCCAAGGGGTTCAATACTCGTTTCTAGACCCCCAAGGAACCAGTGTTCACTGCATGTACACACACACACTTTTCAAACAAAATAAATTTTTAAAAGATAAGTATTAACCAAGATATTTTAAAAATTCAGTGAATGAAACAGGGGTTAGAAGAGAAAAGAGGAAGGCCTGTAAGCAAATACAAGGGAAATGAAGAGCCAGGAAAAATATTTGCAATACAGAGCAAAAGACTGCTAACCTAGACAGATAAAAGGCACAATAAAAAAGATCTTACAAGTATAAACACTGAGTCACGGCCAGTCTGAACTAGGACACACTGCAGGTGGATGGTACACATCAGTTCCAAAAGTGCAAGCGATCCCACAAATAATCTCTCACATACTGACAGTACTGCATCTTAGGCTAAATAAAAATATAGTCTACTGCCTTTCTCTTGTCCTATGGCCACAAGAAAATTTTAAATTATCACGGCTCTGAAATGAATTTGCATTCATTTCTATTGGCACAACCAGTATAGGTTATATAAACCACAGTAAAACTGTGTCTGAATTTTATCTCATAGATCGAAAAATGACTGAAGGACTTTGAGCCTAGGACTACTGTAATCTATAAACACAGTAAGGGCTGGCAAGATGGCTTAAGTGGGTAAAAGTTCTTGTAGTGCAAGCCTGAGACCTGAGTTTGATCCCAAGAACCCATGTAAACAGAAAAGGGAGAAACTACTTTACAAAGTTGTCCTGACCTCGACATGCACACATTTCACATCACACACACACACACACACACACACACACACACACAGAATTAAAACAAAAAACAAAACCACATTTACACATCTTCTAGATACTGGAGCAGCCAGCACAGACCATAGGGAGCAAAACCTGAAGGAAGGGTAATAATTAGATGACTACTGTTATCATCTTCTATAAAACAAAGGAGTTGAGACATTGTATTTGGAGTAAGTTTTGAAAGTAGAACCTGCCTATCCACATTTAGAACTCTTAAAACACCTAGACTCACACTGTACTGTGTCAGTCTTTGGAGTGGCTGGGACTACAGTAGCATAAACACACACACACACACACACACACACACACACACATATATATATACACACACACACCCCTACACACCCACACACTTTGATAAAATTTTTAAGAAAAATTTTGAAATGGTTATAACTTTAAAATGAATGTTCATATGCTTTGACTCAGCATTTGTACCAAGACTGAATCCTAAAAAAACATGAATAGCTCAGGAGACACAAAATACACAGGAGGACCACAGGTATGCTTGACAAAATGTTAATTAATGATGCTTATTTGTGGAAGTACTTGTGTTCCTATTCATCTTCAAACTGTGGGAGAAATCCCCAAATTCTCTGCCACTTCGATTATAATAAAATACAAAACTAAGTTTTAAAAGTAGAATCAACTACCCTATAAAACATCTGCAAGCTAAACATCAAAAATGCCCCTCAGCCAGATGTGGTCGCACAGGCCTTTAATCCCATCACTGGAGGCAGTGACTGGGGGAATTTCTGTGAGTTCCAGGCCAGCCTGGTCTATGTAGAGAGTTCTAGGCTTTATAGTGAGACCCTATCTAAAAAAATGAAAGAGCTCCTCTCTCATGCCTTCAACAAAACAAGTTATTCAAAGTGTATGAAAACAAACAAACACACGAGCGTGCGTGCACACACACGCGCACACACACACACACACAATCTTTGGGAAATTAAGAAAATACTTCTCTGTGTTTTGTCTGGAACATAAAAAACTTCAATGTATGGTTGACAAGTCCGTCTCAAAAGTGGCAGAGAAACAAGCGGCCCCTAATGTTTCCCTTAAAGTATCTGCCCTCTGACAGACTCTCCCTCCAACAAAGCCTGTGCCAGCTAGGCAGAGAAAGCTTACTACAAGTTTCTTTTGCAAGAGAGTTTTAAGGCAAAGAAGACACCTCAGTAATCTACTAAAGACTGCAGGAAGGGAAGGAGTGGTGGAGAACAGAAAGGGTGGCTTTACAAAACATGGAGTGTTTTCTCCCACTTGCTGGTTTTGCCCTGAAAAGTACCAAATAGTGCTAGACTTTCCACACCGGCTTGAAGGGATTCCTTGTAGAGATTAACAGAAATCTTAGTTCCTCGTGCAAACACAGCAACTAGGAACCAGTCACAAGAACAACGAGCCTTCCCGATTAATGGAAGCAAAATCGTAACGTTTTCATTTCTACTTTACTGAATGACTACAACATTCTCCGAGGATCTACAGTATTTACTTTTAGACAAGACAACTTGTGCAACAAAAGCTGCGACAAGTTCCCAGAGTACACTTGTTAGATGCAAAACAAGAAACATTATGGAAATGCGGGGGTTAAGAGAAGAACTCGGCATTAGAAAACAATGAAACGTATGAACCACAACCATATACTATCTGTCCAAAGTTTAAAGGGAAAGGAACCTAAAAATTATAATACTGTTTGAAAAGATGAGTGTGTGACAAAACTAATTTTAAAAAGGCCAGAGAATGATCATCTCCACCACGTCTAGAATGTTTACCTCAGTAAGAAACAGTAAACTGGGTTAGGCCAGATAAGAAACTCATGAGCACTACAACTTTGGGTAATGTTCTAGCTCTGGCTTTGGAGTGAAGAGTCTGAAATTTTCTTCATGTTTTCTCTTTTTATAGTACATTGTGCTGTGTACTCTCCCGGGATTGACCATTACTTTAAAAACTTTGCAATCTAATTCATATTTAATAAACTGTACAGATTTAAAAGTTTTGACATTAATTAACACAGGAAAGTATGGCTGCAGTCAGAATAATACGGCAATCAAGCCCGAAATTTTCCTATCTGTGCTTATTACCCCTCTTACATGCTTTTTAAATGTTAAGAAAAAAAGGAAAATTAAGAAAATCTCTTTTCTCCATTTAAATGTTCATGGTTTATCAAAAAATTACCCCGCAGGCCTAGAGATAATATATAAAACAGCAATTGCCACAAAATACTTCATAAATAATCTCAAAAGCCTACGTGGCATTTTAATCAGGAAAAGATAAATTTCGAATATAGTTTGAAAGTGGCGTTTAATTTCGTTTTTTCGGAGCCCCTAGGTGCTGACTACCAAGCTAGTTAGCATGCACGGCTTGGAGGTGACCCCGAGGCACCAGTTCCCACAAATGTCTGACAACTCTGGATGATGACGGCAAATCACTGAGCTTCGATATAGTTAAATTGACTTCAGACGCCACACTCCGTGTAGCTTGTTTACGCATCAAACAGTGAGAAACTTGAAAACGCTCTCAGAGGAGCAGAGAGCTTGGAATCCCGGAGACTCCAGCGGAGCCTTCCCTAGCTTTAGCCTACAAAAAAGACGTAGGGACGCAGCCCGGCTTGCGGCAGCGGCTCCGGACTGGCCCCAGGCGCGCCCACCCCGACCCCGAGCTCAGCGCGCGCCCGGGGAGCCCGGGACCGCGCCCCACCGGGACCGCGCCCTCCGCTCGCCGCCGCGAGGCCACCTGCTGCGCCGCCCGCCGCTTCCGGCTCCCAGGCCGCCGGGAGGCTGCGCCCACCGCTGCCCACGCTCCTCACCTGGCGGCGGCCCTCTCCGCCGGACGCGCTGCCGCCGCCGCCTCTCGCCGCCGCTGAGTGAGGACAGGTGAGGCCGCCGAAACCCCACTCGCTCCCGGCCCGCCGCCGCCGGCCCTCCGTCCGCTGTTTATTAAACTTTTCTGTTTGGCTGCTCGGCCTGTGACGCGGCCTCAAGGGAGCGCCCGCGATTGGCTCGCAACGCGCGCTGACGCGGCAGTCCCAGCCCGCTGCCTAATTATGACCGGCCCAGGCGGGGCCGCGGGCTGGAGGCGGCGTGGGGGCGGGGCCGGAGCTCGGAGAGTGCTATTATTGGTCAAGGCATTGGAGGGGCGTGGCACAGAGGCGCTGCTCTTCTCTCGGCCACGCCCCTGCCTCTGGGAGGTCTGCGGGCAAGGTTAGTGTTCTGTGGTCGCCTCAGGGTCAGAAGGGTCCAGTGCAGACCTGGGGGTGGTCTGATGACGTAGCTCCTGGCTCTGCAGCGTCCCTGGGAGAGACTACTCTTGTACCACCTGCGTAGTTTGAGAGATGACATAGATTGAGCTTCTGTTGCCCAGGCCCCTAGGAGATCTGGTGGGCCAGCGCAAAGTGCAAGGTCTGAACTCTGCCCTGTCCTGAGCCACAGTTTACAGACAGCGAGACCTGGGGCGTGTGTACTCCCTTGTGTAATGCACATCTACACGCCTGGGCTCGCGAAGCCCCCTGGACCTTCTCGCGGAAGCGTAGATTCTATCTGCACAGGTCGTGCGGGGGAAGTGGGATCAGGCAAGCATGGTGTGGAGAGCAGCTCGCCTGAGATTTCCTCAACCCAGACAGGAGTGCCCAGAGTCCTGTCTTTATCTGAAATTATGTTGTTTTGTTAGTCGTGGGATTGTGCATTAATTTGGGTGGTTTAAAATGTTTATCTTGGTCACTGTGCCCCCTTACCTATTTCTGCCCTATTTTTACAGTAAGAGGGGCTCATGGTCAGAGGATTGGGATACAGCTGACCATGTGTGGTTTGGGCTGCTTTCTGTAGTCCTGTAGAATAAGAAGGAGACAGTTGAAATAGAGGACATGATGGAGGTCAGGTAGAATTCTTTGAGGAAGAGGTGGCATTTGAAAAATTCTTATGACTTCATGGAAAACGAAAGGATGTGTTCCTGAAGAGGGTTTGAGAGAAACACACAATGCTCTTGTGAGGTGATAGACAAGTTTCTCGGGCAAGATATTCTAAAATAGATCACCAAAGCTAAGCCTGGCCAGCCACAGCGACCCAGGCCTTTATACTTCCAGCATAGGGAGGCAAAGCTAAACATACCTCTGAGAGTTTGAGGTCAGCCTGGTGTGTATACCAAGTTCCAGGCTGGCCAGGGCTACTTAGTGAAACTCAGAGCCAAATAAATATAAATAAAGCTAGGCTTACAGTGTGAAATCAGAGCAGAACAGAAAGTCCCTACCCAGTGCCTAAGGGTAGACACATTCAACTTCCATTTAAAATCTATATTTAGGGCTGGAGCAATGGTTCAGCAGTTAAGAGCACATACTGCTCTTGCAGTGGTCCTAGGTTGGGTTCCCAGCATCCTCATGGTGGCTCACAACTGTCAAAACACTCACACACTTGAAAAAAATAAATCTTTAAAGCCAGGTGTGGAGACTCATGCCTTTAATCCCAGCATGAGGGAGGCAGAAGCAGGTGGATCTCTGAGTTGAAGGCCCATCTGATCTACATAACGAGTTCCCAGACAGGCAAGGGTATGTACAAAAACAAAAAGAACAACCCACCACACACACACACACACACACACACACACACACACACACACACACACACACACACACACATTTAGAAACAGTGGGCTAAAACATTAAGAGGATTTTGCCCAAGAAGATGATCTTTAATGATGGAGACAAGGCTATAAGATAGACTGGGGACTGTTTTAGGCTGAATTATCGCAGGCCTAAAAGGTCAAAGTGAGTAGTTACTTTCTTTAGTAAGAAATGAAAACTTCTTCTTTTTTTTTTTTTTTTTTTTTTTTTTTTTTGGTTTTTCGAGACAGGGTTTCTCTTTTTCTCTGTGTGGCCCTGGCTGTCCTGGAACTCACTCTGTAGACCAGGCTGGCCTCGAACTCAGAAATCTGCCTGCCTCTGCCTCCCAAGTGCTAGGATTAAAGGCGTGCGCCACCACCGCCCGGCTGAAATGAAAACTTCTTAGAACTGAGGAGGGAAGGAAAGGAAAAGGTGGATGGATTCTAACTGTTCAAAGATGCCTCAAGTGTCAGAAGTTACTTTTGCAGCCTGGGATTCTTTTAGGGTTCACTAGTTTCTGGTCATTGGGTAGGAAAATTATATGAGAAGAGTGTAGAATTCTATCTAGAATTTAAATTGTTGCTTAGGCACTTTTTGACTTACTACGTTGAGCCATCTCTAATCATTCTAGGTTCCTAAGTTTTCTGAGTGAAGCAAAGATTTCCCACCTCTATAGGGTTAATTCTAATGGAGGACATGCAAATAAACCTAATAGCAGACATCTGTATGCTTTGAATCATAAGGTGATATGTAACCTAGATGTAGAAGGTAACTATATAAACAGAGGCTTGAAGGCTGTTGGGCCAGGCACAGTAGTCAGGATAGGTCCCATGGGGAAGAGGAAGTTTAAATAAAATTATAAGTAGTGAGAGTATCCTGGCAGGGATTCCAGCGTGAGCGGGTTGATAAGCATCATTCCTCAAGCCAGAAGCATAGAAAAGGCTTATGTTAGTGGATCCTGTGATCTGGGAAGATGAGGAAGTTGGGAATCAAAGGGACCTGTGAGGTGGTGTAAATACTGTGGCTCTTACCATAAGTTAAATGAACCAGCACAGGGTTTTAAACAGAAAAGTAACATGGACCACCATAGATTTTAAAGGATAATTCTATGTTGGAAGTAGTCTCAAGAACACCAATGTTAGCAGCAAAAACCGCTCTATGGAAGGTTCTTTTTGACTCCATGTAAGAGATAATGATGACTTGGACCTAGGTGGCAACAAGGGTAGCCACAGGAAGAGACCAAATTCGGGATACATTTTAATGGTAGAGCAACTGCATTTCCTGATTGGATGGTACATTTTCACTCTATGTGGAATGTGGAGGGAAAGAGAGATGAATCGGGTGAAACTGGGTTTTGGCTTGGGTAACTGAGAAGTAGAGCAAGACAGTGGTTTTGTTTTTTGCAGACATTGCATTGGGCATTGCCACACATCCAAGTAGAAAGGTGAGAGTTGTAGTTGGATATTTGAAACTAGGGTTCACAGACGAGTCAGAGAAATTCCTATGTCATTAGAACATAGTAGTTAAGCCATGTGATATGGAAAAATTACCGAGGAGAAAAGTAAGGGATGAGCTCTAAGCTTGGGTTTGAGAGTTCACAGACAGCTGGTAACAGCATTTTGGGAGGTTCTGGAATATTTAGGTGAAGGGACCCAGCTAGAAATAGTAGAAGAGGTGAGAAGTCCTTGAGGGTACCCTGCCCTCTGTCCCCCTTCATGTCTTTCTCTGATTTGTGCCCACACTGAGGATGAAGCTCCTCCACATGTTCCCACCACCACATCATTTGGTTCCAGTTCACAGGGTCAAGACATCAGGAACTGAACCCTCTGAAACTAGGAGTCAATTAAAGGCATTGTCTGGATCTGTTTATGTCATGTATTTTTGCCATAGCATGAAAAGTAATCTAATTGTAATTCTTTCCAAATATTTCCCACACTCCATTTTTAGTCAACTACTAACCTACTTTCTGTCCTTATACTTTTGCTTTTCTGGATATTTCAGAAACAAAGAATCATAATATGATATGTGGCTGCTTTCACTCAGGATGATGTTTGCAAGGTCCATTCATGCTTTGTATCAGTGCTAAATGTCCTTTTTAATGCTGAGTAATATCTCATTGTGTTGATATACCACATTTTATTTATCCACTAATCAACATACAGACATTTGAGTTGCTTCTTTCCATTCAGAATCAACATAAATAGTGCCACTTTGAATATTTCTAAGTTTTACTGGGAACATATATCCAATTCTCTTTCCCTTTGAGACAGGGTTTCCCTCTGTGTAGCTCTGGCTGTCCTAGAACTTGCTCTGCAAACTTCCCCTCAAACTCAGAGATCCACCTGTCTCTGCCTGTGGAGTGTTGGGATTAAAGAGATATGTCTCCACTGGCCTGCTATGCATTTCTCTTGAGTGTAGGAGTCAAATTCATGGGTCATATGGTAAGAGTTTTTTTTTTTTTTTAATTGAAACTAATTGTTTCTCAAATAGTATATCTTAATTACAGTTTCCCCTCCCTCTCCTCCTCCTGCTTACTAAACCCCCTTACATCCAGATCTGTCCCTTTCTGTCTATTAGAAAACAAACACACTTCTAAGGGATAATAAATTATATAATATAATAAAATAAAATAAGATAAACACTAACAAATTGGTATTGGGCAAAACTACAAACAGAAAAAAAATAGCCCAAGAAAAGGCATAAGAAACAGAGACCCATTTGTTGGCACACTTAGGAATCCCATAAACACACTAAACTGGAAGCCCTAATATGCCGAAGACCCAGTGCTGACTTATGCAGGTGCTGTGCATGTGCGTGCATCTCAGTCTATGTGCATTCAAATGAGCTTTGATTGTGCTGGTTTAGAGGACCTTGTTTTCTTGGTGTCCTCCATCCTGTCTGGCTCTTATATTTTTTCTGTCTATTCTTCTACACAGTTCCCTGAGCTCTGAAGAAAGGAATTTGGAGAGACATTGGCATCCCATGTTGACTGAGTGTTGCAAGTTCTTTCATTCTCTGCATAATGTCTGTCTGTGACTCTCTGTATTTGCTGTAGGATGTAGCTTCTCTGCTGGTGGCTGAGCAAGACACTGATCCATGAATATAGCAGAATGTCATTAGGAGTCATTTTATTGCTACTTTGTTGTTGTTTGCTTGTTTATTTGAATGGTAGTATTTGGTTTTGCTAGGTCTGTGGGCTATCTAGTCACAGGTTCATGGTCATATAAGCAATGTTCGTTATGGATTCCATCTTGTGGAGTGGGACTTATTCACATCAGGTATTGGTTGGTTATTGTGATGGTTTGAATAAAAATGGCCCCCATAGACTCATATTTGAATGCTTGGTCACCTGGGAGTGGCACTCCTTGTTGGAGGAAGTGTGTCATTGTGGGGTGGGCTTTAGGGTTTAAATAATCAAGCCAAGCCTAGTCTCTCTTTCTCTTCTTGCTGCCTGCCAATCTAGATGTTGAACTCTCAGCTCCTACTCTGTCTTGCACTGTGTCTGTTTGTTTGCTAACAAGCTTCCTCCCATGATGATAATGGACTAAAGCTCTGAACCTGTTAGCCAGCCCCAATCAAATATTTTCTTTTATAAGAGCTGTCACGATGGTCATGATGTCTTCCATAGCAATAGAAACCCTAACTATGACAGTTACTCCCACAAACATTGTGCCACCATTGACCTAGCATATCTTGTAGGCAGACAGCATTGTAGATTGGAGGTTTGTGGCTGGCTTGGTGTTTACATTTCTTTTTTACTAGTGCACAAAGTACCTTTCTGTACCAAAGATGCTAAGCATGTAATGGTGAAGGCTCTGTGTAGCTACCATCTCAATTTCTCCATGCTCAATGAGTTGTGTAGGTGACTTCAGCAATGGAGTCTTGCTGTAAGTTTGTAGAGAACAACCTGTAGTCCTGGATTGCATGAGAATTACCATGAGACCCCTTTGGCCAACTCAAATAGATGTAACCTAATCCTAGTACTGGTGAAGCCTCATCTGGTGACAAGAAATGTCTCATTTGGACTCAGACTCCCCCTTTATTTAGTGATTTCATTTAGATCACCTTTGTAATATGTATATATATATATATATATATATATATGAAAATGTGTACTGTTCTAGGTTTCCAGGCTATCCCTCAAATGTCCCTTCATTTTAACTCTCCATATTCCCTCCGTTATTCCACTTTTCCCTCCCTTCATTTCCATAATTAGTTTATCTTCCTTTGCTGATGAGATATGTATTTCCCTAGTCCCTTACTCTTTACCGAACCTCTTTGGTTCTATGCAATGTGGCTTGATTATCTTTGACTTAATAGCTAATATCTGGTCTGGAGAGATGGCTCAGAAGTTAAGAACACTGACTGCTCTTTCAGAGGTCCTGAGTTCAATTCCCAGCAACCACATGGTGGCTCACAACCATCTATAATAAGATCTGATGCCCTCTTCTGGTGTGTCTGAAGACAGCTACAGTGTACTCATATACAATAGTTAATATCTACATATAAGTGAATAAATATTGTATTTGTCTCACTCGGGATGATATTTTTCTACTTTCATCTATTTACATGCAGATTTTATGTTGTCATTTTTTTGTAAAGGCTGAGTAATACTTCATTTTGCAAATGTACCACATTTATTTTCATATTCATATGTTGAGGGATATTGAGGTTGTTTCAAATTTCTGGTTAATATGAATAGAGCAGCAATGAATAGGGATGATAAATTATCTCTGTAGTAGGTTGTAGAGTCCTTTGGGTATATAGATAAGAGTGGTATCATTGAATCTTGAGGTAGATTATTTTCACCATTTTTAGGAAAGTCCACAGGTTCCCACCAGGTCCTTGCCAGCATGAGCTGTCACTTGTTTTATTAACCTTTGTTATTCTGACAGGCGTCATATGGAATCTCAAAGAAGTTTTGATTGGTGTTTCTGTAATGGCTAAGGAAGTTGAATATTTCTTTAAGTGTTTCTCAGCCATGTGAGTTTCCTTTTCTGAGAATTCTCTGTTACGATCTGTACTCCAGATTTCATTGGGTTATTTACTTTCTTGATACCTAATTTCTTGAGATGTTTAAACATTTTGGATATTAACACTCTATCAGATGTGAATTGATTAAAAAAATCCTTTCACATTCTCGAGGTTACTGTCTTGTCTGATTGATGGCATCCTTTGCCTTACAGAAGCTTTTCAGTTTCATGAGGTCTCATTCAGTAATTGTTGATCTTAGTGCCTGTGCTAATGGTGATATGTTCACAAAGTCATTTTCTTCCATAATGCATTCAAAGCTCTTCCTCACTTTCTCTTCTTCAAGTTCAGTGTACTTCATTTTATGTTGAGGTCTTTGGTCCATTTGCAGTTGAGTTTTGTTCGAGGTGATAAGTATGGAGGGAGCTATTTGGATACTTCAACATATAGCCATCCAGTTTGACCACCTATTGTTGATGCTGGGTTTTTTCCCATTGTATATTTCTGATTTTTTATGAAAAATCAGGTGTTTATAAGCATATGGATTTATGTCTATGTCTTCAATTTGATTCTACTGATCATGTGTCTGTTTTGTGTCAATAGAATGCTGTTTTTATTAATATAGCTCTATAGTACAAATTGAAATAAGAGATACTGTTGTCTTGCTGTTTCTTAATTGCTCAGGATTGTTTCACCTATCCTGTGTTTCTTGTGTTTGAAGCTGAACACTGTTCTTTCAAGATGTATGAAGAATTGCACTGAAATTTTGGTGGGGATTACATTGAATCTGTAAATTGTGTTTGGTAGGATGGCTATTTTCACCATACATACATACATACATACATACATACATACATATATAATTTGGTTTTTCAAGATAGGGTTTCTCTGTGTAGCCTTGGTTGTCCTGGAACTTGCTCTGTAGACCAGGCCATTTAACTATATATTAATCCTACTGATCCATGAACATGAGAAATCTTTCTGTCTTCTGAAATTTTCTTCAATGTCTTAAAGTTTTCATCATACAAGCTTTTCACTTGATTGGTTAGAGTTACCCCAAAATATTTTTTTTATTATTTGAGTCTATTATGAAAGGTGTTGGTTAGCCAATTTCTTTCTTAGTTGGTTTGTCATTTGTTTAGAGGAGGTCTACTGGTTTTTTGAGATAATTTTGTGTGCTGCCACTTTGCTTACAGTATTTCTTAGCTGTAGCAGTTCCTTAGTGGAATTTTTAGAGTCACTTATGTATACACATCATGGCATCTGCAAGTAAAGATGGTTTCTTTTCCTTCTTTCTAATTTATATCCTTCTGATCTCCCTCAGTCATTTTATTGCTATAGCTAAGACTTCAGTGCTATATTGGACAGGTGTGGAGAAAATAGATGGACCTCTCTTATTCCTAATATAAGTAGAATTGTTTTGCGTTTCTTTCCATTTAAGTTGATGGTAGCTATGGTTGTGCTGTAATTTGCCTTTGTTATTTGAGGGATGTCTCTTGTATCCCTAATCTCCCCAGGACTTTTATCATAAAGCCATGTTGGATTTTGTCAAAGGCCTTCTCTGCATATGATGAGATGCTCATGTGGTTTTTGTCTGTCAGTTTATTTATAGGGTAGATTTCATTTATCAACTTCTATATCTTCAACCATCCCTGCATCTCTGGGATGAAGCTTACTTCATCATGGTAGATGATCTTTTTGATATGTTCTTGGATTCAGTTTGTAACTTTTTTATTGACAATTTTTTGTTTGTATATTCATAAGGGAAATTGGTCTGTAATTCTTTCTGTTTTGAGTCTATTTATAGTTTAGGTTAGAGTGACTGGTATCATAAAAGGAGTTTGATAATGTTCTTTCTGTTTCTGTTTTGCAGAATAATTTGAGAAGTATTGCCATTAGCTCTTTTTTGAAAGTCTGATAAAATTCTGTACAAAAATCATCTGGCCTAGGAATTTCCTTTGCATGGGATGCTTTTGATTATTACTGCTTTTTCACTAATGGTTATAGCTTTGTTTTAATTGCTTACCTGATCTTGATTTAACTTTGGTTAGTGTTATATATCTAGAAAATTATTTCTTTTAGATTTCCCAATTTGATGGAATACTGATTTTCAAAGTATGTCGTATGTTATTTTCCCCTTTTCATTTCTGATTTTGTTAATTTGGATGTTCTCTCTCTGCCTTGTAGTTTATTTAGATAAGGGTTTGTCAGTCTTACTGAATTTCTTAAAGAACCAACTTTTTGTTGTTTGTTTCTATTTTATTGATTTTAGCCCTGAGTTAGACTATTTTTTTCCCATCTCCTTTTGGGTGTAATTTTTTTTTCTTTTTGTTCTAGAGATTTCAGGTGTGCTGTTAAATTACTAGGATGAGATCTCTCCAGGGTTTTGTTTTGTTTTTGTTTTTAATGTAGGCACTTAGTGCTATATGAACTTGCTTTATTTATTTACTTGTTTGTTTACTTATATCCCAAATGCTGCCCTCTTCTGATTCCCCTCTCAAAAAGTTTGCTTTTTATAGTGTCTCATAAGTTTGGGTGTGCTGTGTAGTCAACTACCTGTTTCTCTGGCTGGAATTGCCTAAGGCTTCCCAGGGAATGCCCATTGGAGTTGGGGGCTGCTATAAAGCACTGAATCAAGGAGGGAAAGATCCACTGGAGGTGGGGGTGGGGGTGATACAGCACGTGGTCCACTGTAGCAATGAGGATGAGACTGGGGGATTGGATTGGAGGAAGCTGAGGGAGAGGTAAAGATCTGCAGTCAGCCTATCTGCTTTTTTTGTAAGATTGTTTTTAACCATTTAAGAACTATCAGGATGATTTCCATAAGGACCAAACTGTTGTAAATAGGCATAGTCCACTCTGCCAGCCTGCTTTTCAGTAACTCATCGGGTTTATGTCATTACCCACCACCACCAGATATGGTGCATTGCCACTGTCCTTAGGAACTGTGAAGGAAGTGTGCGCTCTTAAAAGGTCCTGACCACCCCAGATCACTCTCTCTTTCTTGTTCATTCTCTCTTTCTTCCTGTCTGTCTGTCTCTGTCCCTCCCTCCCTCCCTCCCTCCCTCCCTCCCTCCCTCCCTTCCTCCCTCTCTCATGTCCCCATCTAAGATGGCCTTTTGAACTCCTTTTCCCCTTGTAAACTTCATGTGTTAGATTCGTTGTATGACTTGGTCTTTTAGCAGCATACCTTGGCCTCCACCCACCAAGGACACTGTTTTACTGCTGTGATCAGACACCATGACCAAGGGAACTCTTATAAAGGACATTTAACTGGGGCTGACTTATAGGTTCAGAGTTTCAGTCCATTGTCATCATGGCAGGAAGCACAGCAGCATCTAGGCAGGCATGGTCCTGGAGGAGCTGAGAGTTCTACATCTTCATCCAAAGGAAGCCAGGAAAAGACTGTCCTCAGGCAGCTAGGAGAAGGGTTACAAAGCCCACCCCCGCAGTGACACACTTTCTCCAACAAGGCCACACCTCTTAATAGTGCCACTCCCTGGGGCAAGCAAATTCAAACCACCACAGGTACCTTTTTGTTGGTTTATCTTCACTCACACAAACCCCTTTACGCTTTCTATCAGCAAAACAATTTCAGTATCTCCACATACTCACCAACACTTTCTGTGTAATCTTCTCTAGCCATCGAGGTTGGTATGAAGTGATATCATATTATTGTAGCTTTGCTTTCAGGTCTCTAGTGGGTAATGATGCTCGTATCTTTTAACATAGTTATGGATTGATTATTTGTTAACTCCTTCGAAGAAATGTCTTTTCAGGTCTTGCTCCTTTTTAAGCTAGATTATGTCAGGCTGTTTTGTTTTGAGACAAGGCATCTTGTATTCCAAGCTGGCCTTGTAGCCAAGAATGATCTTGAACTTCTGATCCTGGGTACTAATGCCCAATTTATATGATGCTGGTGGTCAAACCTAGGGTTTTGTACATGCTAGGTAAGCACAGTAGAGTTCTATCCCCAGTCTTCAAGGTTATGTTTGTTGTTGTATGAAGGTCCGGGAGTCACTGAAAGAAGACCCCAGACTCAAATAGTGTGCAAAGTCAAAGAGTGTTTATTCTGCAGAAGCAGCCAACATGTCAAGGGCAACCATCTAAACAAAATGACAACCATGAAGAAAGCTCACAGGCCCCTTTTAAAGCTAATTAGAGGTTTTCCAGTTGCTGTGGGTCACCTTTATCAGGATTGGTTGAGCTTACAGTATAGTACACTTTTGATTTGCTCATACCTCAAGGAAGATAGGTTTTACCTTATAGGGACTTTTTTGTATCTATTGTAAGCCCCTGGCCAGATGTTGGGCAGTTACTGATTAACTATGTTTTTTTTTTTTTTTTTTTTTGAGAAGCCTGGGCTGTTCTTCTAGGAAATTGTCCTTTCTAGGGAAAAGCCTAACATAGCAGACTGTTCTAAAGTGGAATGAGTTAGGTCCTCTCATTCCCCCCCTCCCTCCCACTGAGTAAGGGACCATCTCAAATCCTTGAGTAGTTTAAGGGCTGGTATTGGGACCTTAGGACCATGAGTTGAACAATGGAAACTTGCTCCTTAACAAATCTTACCAGGGCATTAATAACACAGAGCCCACATGTCAGAGTAAGTATGCATAGAACCAAGGGTCTGACTAAAGTAGAAACAAGTGTCGTGAGCCATGGAGACCAATTGAAGAAGGACTCATACCAGCTCTGGACCTGTTGTCTTTCTTACTCTCTTGTAACCTTTTATGAACCAAAGGTATCGATTCTTTTATTACCCTTGAGTGATTGGCACATAAACAGCATTGTTCTCCCAATGTGAGACATAGCCCACTGCTCTAAGAATAGGAGGTCCAGTCCTCACTGATTTTGTGGGGACATCTCAGCTAAGGAAGTTAAAGAGCTACTAGGTGGGATATAGAATTTTCTAATTCAGACAAGTCAACATCTAGGGCAGAAGCACAAGACTGACCCAGATTTAAGAGGCAGGGAGATGAACCCCTTCTTTGAAGCCAGGAGTTTACAGAGTTGTGGGCATGTTAATTTATTCTGCTTATCTTCAGGTTCAGTCATGTTCAAGGGCCTGGCTACTTCTAATAGGGCTGGACAGGGAGGACTGTGCCCAGAGCATAGTTTCAGCCTGTGCTGTCCTTTAAAAAAGCTTTTTCCTGACCTACCTTGCAATCTCACTTCCTCTAATGCTTTCTGCCACAGGTCTCTAACTTTCCACTCTCAGAATCCCCTCATATTCCTAAAAATTATTGAGAACTGAAAAACAATAACAACCCCACTTTATTTATACAGATATCTATCAATTCTACTTCAAATATTAATCCATTTAAAAGCAACAATAGCCTATTTATGTGTTCACATAAGGAACATTTTAAAATGAAACATAACTATGACTTTCTAGACTATGTTAGTAGGAAGAATGCCATTGTGTTGGAGCATCTCTGTCTCCTGTATTCTATTGAACATAAGACAGCTTGGCTTTTATATTATTCATTAACTAACTAACTAACTTTGAGCTGCCATCTCTTAACTGCTGCCCAGGCTGGTCTGGAATTCCTGGGCTCTAGTGACCATTCTGCTTCTCTCCAGCCAGCAATTTCTGATATACTTCTCTTATGGTGCCACATAGGATGTAGCCTCTGATAATCACCATTGAATAGCAGGAGATGAAAAGAACAAAAAAAAAAAAAAAAGACAAACTGTGAACTTTAAATATATATATATTCTCTGGAGTCGAAGAGATGTCTCTACCATTAATAGTACTTGTTGCTCTTGCAGAGGACCTGGTTTTATTTTCAGCATCTACGTGGTAGCTCACAACTGTCCATAACTGCAGGTCTGCTAGGATCTCTGATGGTACCAGGCATTCATGTGGTGCATGGATGTACATGGGAGCAAAATACTTAAACACATAAAATGAATCTTAAAAGAAAATACTATAGATTGCAGCCTTGGTTAACCTTTAGCAGCCAATTTTCATGCCTCTACCTCCCATGTTTTGCAATTAAGCATGAGCCACCTTATCCAGCTAACTTTGATCTTTCAAAGACACCTCCCCCCACCCCTGGTATTTATGGCCACTGGTTTAAATTGCCACCATTGTTGACATACTACTTTGAAATAGTCGAAGGGCAATATACTTAAGTAAGGTGCTTATACCTACCCTTTGCCGCTCATCTGCTCATCAGCTCATCCGACTCCAGATGCTGCTCTTTTTTATGACTTTACTGCTTTGCATCTACTTATTCCCACTAAACTCCTATGCTTTCCTCTAAACCCAGTGTAAACGCATGTTCCTTGATGAAGAATTTCTTGACTTCTATAGACAAAATTAAGGTTTCTCACCTGTTTTCACACATTTTATTTTTGTTCCTGGTGTTTTTTATCATCATATATAGATAATGTGGAGGATAATGGGTTTCATTGTGACATTTGCATACATGTATTTAATGTATTGCTGTCATAGTCACCCTCTCCCATTACCCCATTGTCCTCCTCCCACTCTTACTGATTTCCTTCTTTCTTTCCCCAACTAACCACCTTCCACTTCTGGGTGAGGTTTTTGTTTGTTTTTGTAATCTGATCAGTTTCATTAGTGTTAGTTATAGAAGTGTATTAGTCAGGGTTCTCTAGAGTCACAGAACTTATGGAATGTCTCTCTATATTGAGGGAATTTATTGTGATGATTTACAGTCTACAATCCAATTAACCCAACAATGGGCAGCTGTGAATGGGAAGTCCAAGAATCTAGTAGTTGCTCAGTCACATGAGGCTGGGTGTTTCAGCTGGTCTTCTCTAGAAGTAGGTTCTAACAAATGTGCTGGCAAGTAGGTGCAAGCAGTCGAAGAAGAGTGAGTCTTTCTTCTTCCAATGTCCTTATGTAGGCCTTCAGCAGAAGGTGTGGTCCAGATTAAAGATGTATACCACCACGACTTTGCCCCAGGCTGTCCTTGAACTCAGAGATCTCCTTGCCTCAGTCTCCTGGGATTAAAGATGTGTATTACCTTGCCTGGGCCTAAGCTTTTCATGGACACTATGCCTCAACATCTCTATGCCAAAATCCAGGTCAGAAACTTGTGTCTTCCAGCCTCAAGATAGGGATCACAGGTGAGTCCTCCAATTATGGATTGTATTTCATTCCAGATATAGTCAGGTTGACAACAAGAAATAGCCATTACAAGAATCATGAGCTTATGCTATACCATTGAAGAAAGTGTTTCTTCAAGCCCTAGGGCCAGTGAAATACCTCAGTCAGTAAGTGTTTCTTATTGTGTAAGCCTGCGTTTCATCCCTAGAGCCCACATAAAGGTAGAAGAAGAGAACCAACTCCATAAAGTTGCCTTGTGATCTTCATGTGTGCACAGTAGCACACATGCACGCACACCAATCTCCAACCTATACCCAAACACAATAATAATAAAATAAAATTTTAAATGAAAGTCAAAAGACTTTCATCTACCTCTACCATCAATTATTAGTGATATATAAACCCTCAGGTAGGGTTGTGGCCCAGGAGCCCTCACCCACCCCATGACAGGATGTTGACAGGCTAGCTCTTGTGCAGGTGATCACAGCTGTAGTGAGTTTAGGAGCACAACAGCCATATTGTACCAAGAAGTCAGTCTTCCATCCTTCTTTCTCTTTTCCTCCAGCTCTTCCCTTCATTCACCTGTCCTTTCAAGATATTCCCTGATCCTTGGAGGGAGTGTGTATTCATCACTTTTCTGTTGATATCTGGTGATAAAAGATCATGTCCAAAGACACGTGTTGGCATTTAGTCTAGGCTCCGCCCCACAGTTACCTGGCAACAGCTAGGTATGCTTGACTCACTATAAAAGGGGCTGTTTGCTCCCTCCTCACTCACTCTCTTGCTCCTCTTATTCTCCTGCCCTTGCTACCTTACCCTCTTCCCCCTTCTCCCATTCCCTTCCCCCCTCTCCACATGCTCATGGCTGGCCTCTCCTCTCTCTCTCTCTCTCTCTCTCTCTCTCTCTCTCTCTCTCTGTCTCTCCCTCTCACTTTCCCTCTCCCTTTCTCTGTCTCAACTACCCTCTCAACTTCCTCCCTTACCCCCACCCCCCATGTCCTGAACAAACTCATTCTATACTATACTGGCTGGTCCCTCAGGGGGAAGGAATCAGCATGGGCCCCACAGAGGCACCCCCTTTCCCCACACCTTACTGCACTTCCACCAACCATATTCCCTCTCTATCTTTTTACAAAACACAATAATACTTATGGAAGAATTTATTTTGGCTTACATCTAGAGGGAGAGTCCATAAGATCAGGGGAGGCATGGCAGCAAGCAGCTGACATGACAGCAGGCACAGGAAGCTGAGAGATCACATTCCCAACAGAAACCAAAACAGAGAGATGGAACAGGAAATGGGGTGAAGCAAAAAATCTCTCAAAGCCCATCACCAGTAACTCTCCCAACCAGGGAATACATGTTCAAGTATCTGAGTCTTTACAGGACATTTCTCATTAAAATCGCTATAGGGTGCTATAGATATCCCATTTATGCCTGTATTTTCAACAGTCACTTATTATCATCACTTTGACCAGTTATGAGTCTCCGCGGTTACCACTGACACTGCTAAAAGAAGCTTCTCTGACCAAAGCCAATAGTAATAGTAATCTATATGACCATACAATACAGTTATCTAGAAGGCAAATTGATGGGCATAGCATGTCCATTAAAAAAAACAATATCAGTAACTTCCTCATGAAGACTTATCACCTACCCCACTATAAGGTCTTCAGTGCTAAGCATGGATTCCCTCCAGTGGAGTGGTCATCAAGTCCAAGAAGAAAGTGTTTGTTTCCCTTGTAACAGACTTCCCACTATTGCATCAGTAGGCACAACCTTCCTGGTCAATTGGTAAAGTAGTATTCCGAGTCCACATCCGAGTGAGACTGTTGATGACAAGTCCCTGAGTAGCCTACAAAGCACCTGCCAGTGTGATGGGGGCTAGTCAGCAGGGCAGAAGTTTTTAGTTCTGGCCTGATTGTCCTCATGCTTTCTTTTTCTTATGCAGTAGTGCTTACTGAGTTAAATAAAAATTGTCAGTATATTTGTCACCTTCCTAATGTAGCAGAAATCACTTTCTGAAGTTTGATGGGTTTTTGGTTGTGAAGTAATGATAGCGATATGGTCCATTTCCAAGTCTCTAGTCAACAGTACTAACAGGTGTCTCAGTTACCATGCTTTCCTGCAAGGCCTTTAGCATATGGTAACATTTATCTATCATGAACTTCAAACTAAGCTACCTTGGTATTCTAGCCTTGGTACTCTGCTGCAGCCATTTCCCCCTTATCACCCATGACATTTTAATCATGTTCTCGATACCTCTCCAACATCACCACCCATTGCTCTTCTGTACCTTATGTGAATATTTAATCTGTTTATGTTTCTAGGTTAACTTCACAAAAATGTTTGAAAGCCAGGAATGATACCATGTGCCTGCTATCCAGGTACTTGGGAAATGGAGTCAAGAGGGTCAGGAGAAGCTTTGTGGCAAATTTGAGGCCAGCCTGGGCTATATGGGACCCTATGTTGTTCCTCCTGGGGGTAGGGCTGGGGAGACCCAACTAAATAAACAAAGAATAATTTTGAGTTTTTTTGAGATTGCATTTGCTGAAAACAAATTAGTGAGCAGGGAGGAATAGTTACACCTCCACAGAATGTCAACAACTTGTTAAGGAACCTTCTGTCAGCTGGTGTGATGGGACACTCAATGATCCCAGCACTCTAGAGCACAGGCAGATGGATCTCTGTGTTTTAGAGGGCAGCCTGATCAACAAAGGAAGTGC
Source organism: Arvicanthis niloticus (assembly GCF_011762505.2). NCBI lineage: Eukaryota > Metazoa > Chordata > Mammalia > Rodentia > Muridae > Arvicanthis > Arvicanthis niloticus. Next base: position 56,195,805 of record NC_047658.1, read on the forward strand.
TAGGATAGGCAGGGCTATATAGAGACCGCCTTAAAATAAAATAAAATAAAATAAAATAATTTCTATTTCATGGCCAGGACTGAGGATGCACACCTGTAATTTCAGCATCCAGGAGGCTGAGGCAGGAGGACTGTGAGTTGGAGGGCTGAGAGAGCTATATACATAGTGAAACTTGCCTCAACAAAAGAAGAAATCTGCTCTTTTTTTCTCAAGAGGTATTTAGATTTTTAAATAAAATGTTTCTCAAGCATTTTTATTTCCTTGATAATAATTCAGTAAAATGTTAAGGAGAACAATTTGGGAATGTTATATTTTTATCAGTAATTCACTTACATTATGCCTATTATGTTTTGTTCTAGTACTGGGGTTTAGCTAGAACTTGACTGGCTAGGCTAACACTTTGGTATTGAGCTACCTTACTAGTCCTCTTTTTAAAATAATGTATTAGTATTATTATTACACAAGCCACTGTGTACAAGTGGAGGTCAGGGGTCAGTTTTATGGAGTTGATTTTTTCCTTCCTCTTTGTGTGGTTACTGCTGATTGAGCTCAGGTCACCAACCTTGCACAGCAAATACCTTTACTCACTGAGCTATCTTGTTGCCTCTCTTTTAATTTGGAGGTAGCTAGGAAGGGTTTTGAGACGACTTGCAGGAATACCCATGGCCTGATATAGGTACCCATAGGTAATTTTAAAAATTAGTGTTTTTATTATTTATATCTTTTCCAGCACACCTACAGTCAGTCGTCCACATGTAAAATTGGTTTCCAATATTATTCATGATAAATGTGTCAATCTCTGTTTGATTTGGGTGTGGTCAAGATTTTTTCACTCCATAGATTTTTGTTTGTTTGTTGTTTCTTGTTTTTTTTTTTTTTTTTTTTTTTTTTTTTTTTTTGGTTGGTTTGGGCCTTAAGGATAGAGTTTCATGTAGACCAGACTGCCTAAAACATACCATATAGTCAAAGTTGACCATAAACTCATGATCCTCCTGCCTCCAACTCCTAACTGCTGAGTTGATGGGTATCTAGCATCACACCCAGCTTTTTTCTGTGTTTAGCAATGTCTTTTTCACATATTATTTTTTATTGGATATTTTATTTATTTACATTTCAGATGTTATCCCCTTTCCCAGTTTCCACTCTGGAAACCCCCATCCCATCCTTCCTCCCCATACCTCTATGAGGGTGCTCCCCTACCCACTTACCTGCTCCCACCTTTTTGCCCTAGCATAACCCTACACTGGGGCATCGAGCCTTCCCAGGAACAAGGGTCTCCCCTCCCACTGATGCCAGATAAGGCCATTCTCTGCTACATATGCGACTGGAGCCATGAGTCCCTCCATGTGTACTCTTTGATTGGTGGTTTAGTCCCCGGGAGCTCTGGGGAGAGGGGGTCTGGTTGATTGATATTATTGTTCTTCCTATGGGTTGCAAACCCTTTCAGCTCCTCCAGTCCTTTCCCCAACTCCTCCATTTGGGACCCCGTGCTCAGTCCAACGGTTGGCTGGGAGCATCCACCTCTGTATTTGTCAGGCCCTAGCAGAGTAGCAATGTTTTTATTGTTGTTAAGTCAGCATCTTCCTATGAGGCCAGGCTGGCTTTGGAATTATTCCCTTGCCTCAGTCTCTCTAGTGTTAGGGTTGGAAATATGTGTTGCCTCACCTGGATATAAATTTCGATAATATGGATACGTACTAAGACATTGCTAGTATTACTGAGATTTTAAAAATATGATTGTTACTATAGTTTTGTATTCTCGGAACTCCATGGCTAGTATGAGTTGACTCTCAGCACTAAGATATAAAAATGTCTGCCAAGAATTTGGCTGCAAACTGCCCAGATAATGGCAAGAACCACAAGTAAAAAAATCCATGTAGGTTAGAAATTCCTAGATTACCAAGACCTTGTCTGTGGATTTAGACTCCTATCTTTGGACTCTATAACTAAGTACAGGCTCCTAGCCTTGCCATACACTTTGTTTCTGAGATAAGGTGTTCTTGTGTAGCCCTGGTTGGCTTTGAAATTGTGGGAGTTTTCTTGCTTTAGCCTCTAGAACAGTGGTTCTCAAGTTTCCCAATATGGTGACCCTTTCATACAATCCCTTATGCTGTGGTGACCCTCAATCAAAAACTATCTTTATTGCTACATCGTTACTGTAATCTTGCTACTGTTATGAATTATGATATAAATATCTGTGTTTCCAGTAGTCTTGGGTGATCCCTGTGAAAGGGTCATTCCACCCTCAAAGAGCTTGCGACCCATAGGTTGAGAACCGTTGCTCTAGAGTGTGTCAATTATAAGCATGTACCACTATGCTTAATATATCCTTTTTGAATACAACAGTGTATCTGAAGATGGCATGTGTCAGTTGGAAGAAAGGGAGAGTTGTAGCCAGTTCAATGTCATCTCAGGGTGGGCAGGGTCAGTGCTAGAGTAGATGAATGCTCCAGACTGCCTAGCTAGAGTGTTTGTCCAATTTCAATTTTCTGAGGCTCTCCTGGTTATTACATGCCTAATTTATTTAACAGACTTTTGTTGCTGTGAGTTAACATGATTGGGTCCTGTTTTCGTCTTAGTTATATTTCTCATTTTTAATTTATAAATTGGAACTTAGATTTATAATTTGGTTTTATGAACTTGGCTTAAATGAGTCTGCTGATGAGAAATGGATCTAATGACAAGAACAATAGTCTGATGTATTTACATAAAAGCTGCTCCATGGAGCCTTTGTAGTCACCAGCCAGGCCCAGCCAGTGGTCATGTTAATCATCCTCAACACAGTAAGGCCCTACTCTGCCCATGCAAGGCTGTTCTTCTCTCTAGTTGTGACTATTACCAGTTTTAATCGGGGTTTAGAGATTAACTGTTTCTGTTGTCTTGTTGTATTTATTTATATAGTCTACTTTTTTATGGCTTCCAGTTGATTTTTGTATTAATTTTACTTTCTGCCTAAAGGTTTCGCCAGAACATATTCCCCCATTCCCCATTTTTGGAGGACAGGATCCTAATATGTAGCACTGGCTGGCCTGGAGTTGGCTGTGAAGACCAAGATGGTCTTGAACTCAGAAATCTGCCTGCCTTGGCCTTCCTAGTACTAGGATTAAAGGTGTACCTACCCACTGATCACTTCTCTTGAGATGAAGAAGTACAAGTTTTTTTCTTACAGTCTCATCTATAAAGTCATTCAGGCTGTGAGTGTGTCTCTTCTGTGTGAAAACCCCATGAAGATCTTTGGCTTTCTTTTTCCTCCTTTACTAACTTCCTGTCATCAGTATTTTCAGAATTGTATTTCTTCTTGTATGTACTTCCCTGAATCAAATCTCACTGGACAAAAACCTTCAAAATACTTAGCATTGTATGCCTCATAAACATAGTTGGCAACCATGTATAACAGATGTGCAGCTTGATCTTCATGTGGATCCCCCCCAACAACTAGATCGGGGGCCATCCTTGAATCTGTTACCTGTCTGTAGATCCCCTTCCCCTAACTGGGCTGTTTTGTCTGGCCTTAGTAGGAGAGGATGTATCTAGTACTGCAGTGACTTGATGTACCAGAGTGGTATGATACGGGTGCGGTGGTGGTGGGGTGTCTCCCTCTTCTCAGAGGAAAAAAGGAGGGGGTGAGGGAGGGGCTGTATGTGGAAGGGACTGGGAGGAATGGGAGGGCCGGGATTGGGATGTAAAGTGAATAAATAAATTTCTGGAAAAAAAAAAAAAAAGATAGTTGCAGACACTAGGAATGACCTGAGATATTGTCATCTCTGTAGCACTCCACTGCATGAAAAACAAAGATGTCACTTGGCTTGCCTAACTTCCAGATGATTCTAGATCTCATCAAGCTGACAATTAAAAATAATCATCACACTAAGTGTGTGTATGCGTGTGTGCATGTGTGTGCATGTGTGCACATGTATGTGTAGTCAGTGTACACGCAAGTATGGATATACGTATGTGCTCATAAGTGTGTGGTGGCTAGAGGTTTGACATGAGGCTCCTCCACAATTGCTCTCACAGTACCTTTGAGATACTGAACCCTGAAGTCACCAATTAGCTGCACTTGAAGGACAGTGAGCTCCAGGGAATCTGCCTGTCACCCCTCGAAGCTCAGGGATTCCAGATATGTGTGTCCAACTTTGGAGGTCTGAACTCCAGCATAGTAGACACCTTAACTGATTAGCCATCTCCATAGGTTAGCTCTTGATATTTTAATTAAGAAATTAATTAATTAATTAATGTATTTATTTATTCATTTTACATCCCAATATCAACCCCCCTCTCCTCCCAGTACCCCCTCACACAGATTCTTCCTCTATTTTCTTCCAACCCAATATTCCCCCACAACTCTACTTATTAAGGGCTAGACACTTCCTCTCCCACTGAAACCAGATAAGGCAGCCCAGTTAGGGTAACAGGATCCATAGGCAGACTCAGGGACAGTCCCAACACCAATTGTTGAGAAACCAGTGTGAAGACCAAGCTGCACTTTTGCCACATATGTGTGGTGGTCCTAGGTCCAGCCCATGCTCACTCTTCAGCTGGTGGTTCAGTTTCTGGGAGCCTCAAGGGTCCAGGTTAGTTGACTCTGTTGGTCTTCCTGTGGAGTCCCTGTTCTCTTAGCCCTCAGTTTTCTACAAGTAGTTTATAGCAGGTCCAAAATGGGATCTGGCCAAATATCACTCATATGTATCATGGTTTATTGTATTATTCTATTGTAATTTGAAAACATTGCCAAAGTGATAGACTTGTTGAGTACCAAAAACCAACACTATACTAATGTTAGTCTAAATCAAGTCCTAAGCCTGATTGTATACTTGTGTTTATATTATAAATATTCTTATTATATTTATTCATTATATTCTTTGATAAAGCATCTCAATGCCCACACAAATATAATCAACTATTTTTGACAGATGTGAAAAAGTAATTAAGTGTAGATAGTAGAGTTTTCCAACAGATGTTGATGGAATAATGAAGAATCTGTCAGGGAAATGGACCTAGGTACGTATTGGATGCCTTTAACAAAAAAATTGCTTATAATGGATTATAGACCTATATGTAAAACCTATTGCATACAACTTCTAAGAAGAAAAAAAAAATAGAGGAAATCATTTAAAGATGGCTTCACTGGTGGACTTAGATATAACACCCAAAGCAAAATCCATATATAAAAATAGATTAGTTGGACTTCATTAAAATTAGCTTTTGCTCTGTGAATGAAGAAATAAGCCTCAGATCTGGAGAAAAGATTGGCAAAACAGAACAAACCAAGAGCAACCAGGCCAGAGTAATGGAGTAAAGGAACCTACTACCAAGAAGACAACTGAGATCATTGGGCCCCATGGAGTGGAAGAAGAGAACTGACTCTCAAAAGTTTATCTTTAGACTTCCACTTGCTTGCTGTAGCATATTCATGCTTTCCTAAATAAAGAAATAAGTAAATAAATGCAATAAAATATAAAATTAAAGATAAATAAATAAAGACAAAACTGTAGCCACCACAGCAATCACTGAGATGACATGGTTGTGGTTTGAGGGCAACTTAGGATACAGTATGAGATTCTTTTTCAAACACAAGTATACATATGTGTAAACACATAAGTTAACATAAAATATGAGGAACTTCTGTGCACCTGTTAAAATAACTAAAATGATACATAGGGAACTAGATTAGTTTCAAATTTAAGGCCGGGCAGTGGTGGCACACGCATTTAATCCCAGCACTTGGGAGGCAGAGACAGGCAGATTTCTGAGTTCGAGGGCAGCCTGGTCTACAGAGTGAGTTCCAGGGCAGCCAGGGCTACACAGAGAAACCCTGTCTCGAAAAAACAAAGTTTAAAAAAAATCAAATTTAAGACGCAGTGTGTACTTATGTCTAATATAGACACAGATGGACATATAGGGAAAGTCATATATCTTTATGTGTATACATATATGTGTAATGAGTGTATTCATTAGCATACACATATTTTCTTGCTCTCTTACCTGAGAAGACATAAAAGTCATGACACCCTGATAACCACTAGGACTGTTAACCCCAGATCTTAGATGTTAGTGCTTTTCCCAAAAAAGGAAGCAAGAGACTAGGAAGTAAGGCTCTTTATAGCTTGAAGCCAGAAGTATACAGAGCACTTGTAGATTATCTTGAATTGTCAGAAAGTAAAGCTACTTACAGAATCCCCGTCTTAGTGGAGTGTTGAGGGAGTGCAGGGCTGACTGAAAGAGTCTTCAGTAGCCAGGACAAGGACAGTGTGAGTAACAAAGTGAGTAGTGTAGAATTGAATTAGAACCAAAGTAGAAACTATCCACAAGTCCACACTGATAAAAATAGTTAAATAAATAAGTGATGGAAAATGGACAAATCTTCCATGGAAACATTCCAAACAAGTTATAGAGATATTTGACCATTAAGAAGATCAAGCAGGATCCCCATGTCCTCATGTGTGCCGTGTCACAGTAGTATATGGAACTCGGGGAAATCACAGTGGGCAACCTTGAATAAATAAGTCAAACCCATGGACCAAGGTCCATCAGGAAAGTCACTGTTGGTAGTCCATCCTTTGAGAAGGCTTTATATCCATAGTCTTTCTTTCCTTCTAATCACTAGAAAACAATAAAACCAATCCCAACAAAAGGTCTTCTACTATATTGCTGACTGATATTGATAACTGTTAAGGTCATCTAAGACAAGGGAAACAAGAATCTTTACCCTCTGGGAGACCCTGAGGGTGCATTGATGGTGAAATATGCTTGATGTCCTGGAGTGGACCTGGGAACAGAGGAAGAATGTTAATTGACACTGAGGAAATCTGAATGATGTGCAACTCCAGTTAATAATGTGCCAATGTAGGTTCCTTAATTGTGGTAAATGTACCACAAGATAGTAATAATAGGTTAAATGAGAACTCTACATAATCATTTTTTTCTGTAAATCTAGAAATCTTAAATAAATTTCAATATATAAATTCCTCTAAAATAAGATTTTCATTTAAGAATGCATTTATTTCACTTACTCATTTAAGTGATACCTCAGACACCACTAACCCATTTTGTCTCCTACAGATGTGTATTGGTGACCTCCTTTGGTCTCAAGCTAATGAATGCTGCTTTACACTAAGGAAGACAATAGATACCCAGCCAGTGCTGTGAACCTGGTGCTGATGTGCAAAAGACAACATTTTCTGATCATCTCTCTTTTTTGTTTTGTTTTGTTTTTTTGAGACAGGGTTTTTCTGTGTAGCCCTGTCTGTCCTGGAACTCACTCTGTAGACCAGGCTGGCCTCGAACTCAGAATCTGCCTGCCTCTGCCTCCCAAGTGCTGGGATTAAAGGCGTGCGCCACCACTGCCTGGCCTGATCATCTCTTTAGGTAACTTTTCCATGCTCTTTTCCCCCAAAACTTCTCTGAGAGGCTGAGCCACATGGAGTTCTTCAATGAATACTAATGACCTTTGCCCTCCAGTTAAGCGTGGTCTATAGAAAAGTCTCTAGGAGGTGTGTGTGTATGTGTGTATGAAGTTGGCTTATTTGTTCTCACATCTAACTCCTCTGGCTCACAGAAAGTTGGGGACATTGTCCTATGAAAGCCATAGCGTGTGTTAGCAGTCCTCTCCATTCATCTACTTCTTCTAGGATCCACTAGCAGCTCACTCCCCTAGTCTGATGTCTCTTATCAGTCTGAAGCACAGCTCCTGCCCTGCACTGTGGGGAGAGTTTATCACTGTCTCCCTAGCAACCTCACCATTACCCTGGATACCAGGCAGATAGGTGCTTGCCCCAATGGGCCTTCAATATTTGCTAAATGAATGAGTCAGCCAATGAACTTCATATAATCCAAATTATAAGACCTTTATAACAGTGTTGCTAAGTGGTTAGAGAGGTGGACCGCCAGGGCTAGGCTCACATTGTGGTTCTTTCAACTTCCCAGGTGAATTTAAGTGATTTGAGTTCTCTGAGACTTACCTTTCTTATCTTTAAAGTGCAGATAGGGATATCTTCTTCCCTTGGTTGATTAAATGTGAGCAATCTCTAAAAAGTGCTTAGCATGGTGGGACGACGGAACCCTGCTTATCAGTTTTATATAGTTCAGTCATAGCTAAAATTTGCTTGTCTTTTACAATAGATAAATGAATAAGATCATAAATAAATAGTTGATGGGCAACCAAAACAGTTGGTTTAGTATATGTAAGGCATGGGTCCAAAAGAAAAAAGTTGGCAAAAGAAGTTGTATACTTATTCAACCTTACTGGTTAGTCAAGAAAGTGGAACTAGAAAACAGTATGCATGTCTCTCCTCCAAAACTAGAAGACTGTTCTAATAGTATTTAAAGCTGCTATAACACTGCCCTTCTTTTCTTATGAAGCCAACTTGGAATTTATCAAGCAAAGACCACAGCATAGTTTTTAACACGGTTTTAGTGTGAGAGAGAATTGCTTAAGGAAGGAACGGCCCATACCTCAGTATAGTTGTGAGCTTCTCAAGGGGCAGCTACCAGCAATGCTTTTTGTTTTCAATTGTATATACTTTTGTTTGTTTATTTGTTTGTTTGTATTTGTATATACATGTGTGTTACATGTGAGTATATACAAGTGCACATACCTATGCACGCAAATGTGGAAGCCAAATGTAAGCTTTCTTTCTCTACTATTCTCTGCTCTATCACCTTAAGTCAGGGTCTCTCACAGAACCAGAGGCCTACTGTTTGGGTTCTGTTGGCTAGCCTGAGGCTTTCTGGGATCCAAGTTTCTCTGCTCTTCAATGCTGAGGTTAAAGTACATGAAGTCACATTAAGCCTTTGTTTTGTTTTGTTTTGTTTTGGGACAGGACTTGGGTCCTTCTGTGTAGCCCTGCCTATCCTGGAACTAGCTATGTAGAATTGGCTAGCCTTACATTTAGAGATCCATGTACCTCTGCCTTCTAAGTGCTGGGGTTAAAGGTGTGTGCCACTACTCCAGGAATGCCCAGCTTTTTAATCTGAGTGCTGGAGGCAGCACTGATGCTTGTAGAGCAAGCACTCCATGCACTTAGCCATCGCCTCAGTTTCTCAATGTCTATTTCTTTAAAGAAAGAAAAAATTTCAGTAGCTAAGAATACAGATCAACGGTAGATCATCTGCTTAGTGTGCATGAAGCGCTGTGTTCAACTCCTAGTATGACTACCATAAAAAATCTAATAAAAGCTAACTTTGCTTTATTCACATGTAAGTTTTGGTTTTAGACTTGTAAATAAAAAGCAAGAGTTTAAATGCCACAACATAGTAATGATAATAGTAATAATGATAGGTACTGGGAACTACCAATGTCACTATTAAGCTGGACCTTTGCTGGAGGGAAACCAGAGTTAGAGGCTGACAAGAACTATCATGGGATATCCATGAAATCAAGTTGAGTCCCCCAGAAAAAGCCTTGGATTGAACCAAGTCCCAGACTAAGGTTGTTTGTCTTATCTCAGACTAAGGTTGTTCACGGCAGTGATGCTCTGGCCTTGTTGAGCAGAAGCCTAGAAGGAGCTCTAAAGGTCGTTCTGTGCATCCCACCTGGGGTTCAGTGATGTGGAAGAGGATATTGGATGCCTTGCCACCCACTTCTGGGCTTCTTCTTTTCGTTTTCACTCTTCCCACTCTTTTTGCTGATCATAGCATTGTACTTGAGAACCTTAGTCATCAGTGGGTAAGCAGAATATGTTTGTTTATTTCATGTGGAAAGCACCTGTGGTCCAAGCTTGTGGGCCAGCTCTGTCTGTGCTATCATGAAGACAGGAAGGAAGGAAGCAAGGAGGATATCAGTGGATACTGTAGGAGAAGAGTTCCTGCAAGGACTGCTGCTATCGAAGGTTTGTTAGCTATAGCTTGGCCTAGTATCCTACACTGGTTGTATTTCACTCCCTCAAAGCTCGAGGTGGTTCAGATTCTATCTAGTTGGAGAACTGCTCTGTTAAAGCCTTGCTGCTCAAGGATGGCTTGTGGCCAGGAAGTATCAGTACCATCAGAGGGTTTGTTGGAAACAGGATCTTCTAGTCCACCAGGACCTGCTGGATTAGTGTTGTCATTTTAATAAGACCCCTGGAGGATTTTTATGCACCTTCTACTTTGAGGCATGGGGCTTGAATTGCTGATTGGACAGTGTACAGACCTCTTAAACAAGGCTCCAGGCTCAAAGAAACTTCAGCAGCTCAGAGTCACCATCTATTCTGATATGGAGAGTCCAGTCAGACAGGTTGTCTCTGTGAGGAAATGGGTCCTCAGCCTGGGGCAGCAAAGAAATCCTAGAGAATGCACAGCCAGACCACAGCTGAAGGCCAACTGTAGTAAGCCCCAGGCACTCTTCTCATAGGCAGGGACCCTTCTGTGCCCTCCTTCCAGGTTTCCTGCCGTAGCCAATCACATTAGGAATTAGAAACTCCCACAATTCCCACTTGCTTTTTTCCCCACTCAGCTTTTAGATCTAATGACAAAAATTGAATCTCCCTGCTCCACAGCCCCTGGAGCATAACCCCTGGTGTACAATTGGTCTAGAAAACTCTACTGGAAAGGCCTTCCCTGCTGAGATCCAGCTTACCATTGTCTTCTGACTCTGGGTGGTAGGTTTGGTGGAGAGAGTATATTTGAAAGCCCCTGGATGGTACTAATAGCCCATCTCTAACTAACCCACTTTCCACTAACCCACTTTCTAGGCTTTGTAACCAGCCTTCTTCTCTGGTTTTAGACCTGAGGACTACTGCTACTTCAGGAAGGTAGCTGAGCTTTCATTATAGCCTTCCCTCAACTTGACCACTATTCCTTTTGAGAGTAAATCTACCTGTGGTGGTGTGGATGAGAATGTCCACATAAGCTCGTCTATTTGACTGTTTGGTTCCCAGTTGATGGACTGTTTAGGAAGGATTAGGAGGTGTGGCCTTGTTGGAGGTGTGTCATGGGGGTGGGGTTTCAAGAAGCCTAAACTAAGCCAAGTCTATCCCCCTCCCCCTTCCCCACTCCTCCCTCTCTCTCTTCCTCTTCCTCTTTCCCTTCTCCCCCTCCCTCTTTACCTCTCCCTCTCCCTCTTTTCCTTCTCTTTCTCCCTCCTCCCTCTGTCTCTCATTTTCTGTCAAGTACTTGTGGATCAGATGTAAGCTCTCAGCTATGCCTCCAGCACCATGCCTGCAACCATTCTTCCAACTATTATTGTGGACTCACCCTTTAAACTGTAAGCAAGCCTTTAATTAAATGTGTTCCTTTCTAAGATGCTTTGGTTATGGTGTCTCTTCATAGCAATAGAACTGTAATTAGGACCCTGCCTCCTATTGTCTTAATTAATTTGAGTGAACTATGCTGGGATCCTGATTGGTATAGCAGTAGATGGTTGCATCATGGGAGAGAGATGTCACCCCAACTCTTAATGGTACTAATAGGGTAAGGCTTACCAGAATCAAGCATTGGATTACACAACACATACCACAAAGATCTGTCTCCTTCAAAGAGATGAATATGGGATACTGGAGGTTTTCCCAAGTGTCAACTAGCCATGGGAAAAGAAAGGAATACTCATCAAGGCAGAGATGAGCAAAATCTGAAGCTCTTTGGTGTGTATAGTATAGTATAGCAAGATTCCCATACAGCTAAGAAACAGGGTTCAGTGACCCACCAAGTTCCTTCCAGCTTTGAAGCTGTAAGGCTGCAAACAGCTCCTGCTATTTAGTAAGTATTTAGTATTTAGTAAGAGTATGCCTTGGGTACTAAGTTACCATACAGGGTTCTATTATTTGTCTGAATGGAAGCATTCAAACAAGTCACAACCATCTGTGATACCTGGTGTTGCTATCTTTCCCAGCAAGGTTCAATTTGTCTAAGGGTCTCTATCCAGGTGGACAGGCCACTACTCTACTACATACTTGCTCACTCCTCCAATAGGCCAGTCAACCGGCTGGGCAGTAGCAGCACAGGTCAAGAGGATCCAGACATTTTGCACCCTCAGAAAGAGTAGGGAAGGGAGAGAGATTGTGTGGGGTGGGGCAGCTAGCTGATGGGAAATGTATTCATTAGGAAGAGGAAATATTGGCCCTTCCCTTGGGGCCTAATTTTCACCTTTTGACTTGGCTAACTATGACTGACCCTGAGGTTGTAGCTGGTTGGGGGTTGGGATAGAATCTACAAATGATGCCAGCTCAGAGATTCAGAAAAGTCAACATGCAGATTTCCTAGGCATGCATAGCCTGGAAGCAGATCCTGAAAACCAAGAGTGAGGAAGCTGACCTCCAACTAGAGGTCTGACTAGGATGTGAAAATCTCAGCCCTGGGTCACAGGAAGTTTGGCTGACACAGGGCACAGTCACTTCAGGGGTAAAAGGCAATGGGAAATTGTTGGATTCTGGCCAAAAGGACCTGTGCCTTAAAGAGTCCCTATGATAATTATGGTGGCCTGGGTTTTAGGCAACAAGGAATTCCTAGGCTGACCCTTGAGGTAAAAATGAAAGAGGACTGTCATGAGGCTTAATGGCAGGAAAGGAAAACTGAGGCGAGTGACACATGAGGCCATGGTTCGAGGACTTACTACTCTAAGCCTCTCACTATATATAGAGAGAGACTAGGGTTACTGCTCGCTCGCTCACTGAGCTCGACTGTGCAGTGGTCTCTGCTAGAGTGAGGCAGTCAGCAATAAACCAGAGTAGCAGGTCTGTCTCCACTCTCCAGAGCTCAAAGCTGCCTTTCCTGTTGCTGCCAGGATGACTGACTTGGCAGCCCAGCTGTGGCTGAGTCAGCAGGTCCCAAGGTGTGAGTGGCCTGGCCTGCATATAGGGGTGGACTGGGTGCCTGATTGAAGAGCCAGTTCCTTTGTGCAGCAGACACTGTCTCTCCCTCTCTGCCAGGTCCAAACTGCCTATTCTTGAACATGTTGCAACAAAGAATATAAAATGATATTTATTAAACTTATCCCCATCAAACTTTAAATAAATGAAATCCAAACTATAATATTTTATTAGGCTTTGCATAATTACTGGGGGATTACCCCTTCAAAATCTCTTAATCCTAGTCTATCTACTGGCTCAACTCTGCTCCTCAAATACTTGTTGTTTGAAATTCTCTGGGTCATTTCTGCTCCAGCAGTCTGGTGTCCTGGGGAGGCATGTCATTCTGGCACATGCTGTTAGTCCATCATGACTCTTGGAGAGACCTCCTGTTCTCCCATCTTCTTCTCTGTGCTCCTTTTCCCTCCCCACCTCCTTCCTCCTCAGTGCCTACTTATGACTCCCAACTGGATAACTCGAACTCCACCTCTCTGTAGTCCCCACAGTAATTGGATGTCACCAGTTTTATTTAACCAATAGTTTTAAATTGGAAAATATATGAGGATCTGCTCATCTGGGGACAACCAGATCTTGGGAGCCATTTCATTTAGCATTTAAACAGAAGCAGCACCAGATGAACCCCTTCAAAAGAACAGACTTCAGTTTGACCAACTGTCTTGGTTTACCTGGGACTGGCTTGGTTTTTATCACTATCCCTGGAAACCTCTTTAGAATAAAATGATGAGGTTCAAGGATTGAGATTCTTGACAAGAGTAAAAAGTGGCCATGTGTAAAGTAAGCTATTGATGGTGCCAAGATGAAGCCCTAGGGCTTCATCATCCCTGCAAATTGGGCCAAGTTGGTGTTTGTGTCTAGCTCCTCTCAAGGACCACATGGCTGGGCATTTTGGAAGCAATTAATTAGCAGCATCTCTGACCTAAATACCTCTAATTCTGGTTCATTAGTCATTTTCATCTATGAGGAAATACATTTAAGGAAAACATTAATGTTAAATAGTACAGGCAGGGTACAGTGGATCATATCTGTAAACTCAGCCTTAAGGGAGGCTAAGGCAGACAGATTGTGAGTTTTAAGCCAGCCTGGGCTAAGTAGTGAGACCCTGTATAAATAAATAAAACAAACAAACAAACAAACAAATAATACCTTATATGGTGACTTAGTTCCTAAGACATACTCAGGACTCTACTTAATAACACATGAAGAGTCAGGATAGTCTTTGCAGAAACAGGGAGCCAAAGAGGCAGAATGAAATAGGTGGTACTGGTAATTTTGAAAGTCATTAATTCAAAACAAGAGGACCAGAATAGGCAGCATAGAGAGCAACCCAACAGGAAGCATTCAGACACGTCACAACCATCTGTGATACCCGGTGTTGCTATCTTTCGCAGCAAGGTTCAATTTGTCTGGAGAGGAGGGGTCTCCATCCAGGTGGACAGGGTACTACTCCAGGGCTCAGGCTTCTCTAGTACATAATTGCTCATTCCTCCAATAGGCCAGTCAACTGGCTGGGCGGTAGCAGCACAGGTCAAGAGGATCTGGGTGTGGGGGGAATTTGGTCTGCACATAAATGTGTGTACACACACAATCTCTTCCATCCCCCTCTGTCTGTGCAGAAGGTTAAATGTCAATGGTGAGGCCTCCTGAAGGTTGTGGTATAACCTGAAAGCTATAAACCAGGTCCTGTAGAGCAGTCAGAAGGATGGCATAACCTGGACGGCATGGATCCACCCTGTGGCTCCTCCTTGAGTCCTGTACACCTGCTTCCTTGCTCACCCACAGGCTCTGGGCCTGTCTCCAGACATGAACGCTGAATGCCACTGGCATGTGTGTGCTCCACTTGGCTTTCAGCCCCTCCTGTGCTGGCAGCTGACTCTTCTTACTCACTCTCTCAACTCCACCCTCTCCTGCCCTCCTGACTTTGATGCCTACCAACTCATTAAATGTTTATATGCAATACTTCCTCTGTGCAGGCAATGGGTTAGGTGCTGGGCTTCTTGGTAAACAAGACAAGGGCCTATAAACACTCATTACAGAGGAAGAGGAGACAATAACCGGTCAATTATATACAATGTGATAAGTGCCTGTGTGGCATAAGTGGCTGTCAGGTTAGGTAGAGATTAAAGGTGACAGAGAGCAGGGAGGCTGTAGCTCTGCTTCTCAGTTGTAGGTTGTGCCATGAGTTACAGCTTCATCTCCTTGCTCATATACTTCTACCATCCACCCACCTATCCATCCATTTTCTCCTTTAGTAAACTATTGGGACCCTTTCTGAATGCCAGGCATGCTGTTCTTGTGTTATGTCCTGGAATTATGATACAAAGGATAGGCTCTTCTGTGTACTAAACTTCGGATTTTCCCAATGTGTTCTGCTTCTTCCTATCTGACAACATCCATACTCACTGGTTCCTTTGGCTAGCTTAGCCCTATCCACCTAGGTTAGGTTATTTTCTTCATCCTTTAACCCTCCTCAAAGGTCATCTCTTTAGGGAAAGCTTCCCTGGTCTCTTCACCAATGCAGGGCCCCATTGTGATGCTTTCATAGCACCCTGTAATTTTCTTTCATAGCATCTTTGATTATGTATTTATAAGGGGAACTGTTTTACTAGTGTACATCATGTCTGCCAGGGACCCATTTAATATAGTATTTATGCTGTCTAGCATTCAATAGCGTAAGTTGAAGTAGTAGATGAATGGGTGGACGGTGTTGCTGGGTGGGTAGATAGTTTGTTGACTGTCTGGCTGTGGAGATAGATAGCTGGTTGTGTAGGTAGATGAATGGGTGGATGCATGGATGGAGAGATGAAGGATGTTTGTACTAGAGCAAAGGTCAAATTAAGGCCAGCTAAAAGACTGATCTAGTATCAAGGCAGAGCTAGTTGAGGATTAGGGAATAGGCCACAGTGGAAAAAGAGGAAAAGCCAAGGAAGTTTTAGCAGGAGACTGTCTACCTGATTTGGTCTGTGGTTGCAGGATGTGGCCTGCTTCAGGAGTGAAAGAGAGAAAGGAATGAGTGACAGGTGTCAATCAAGGTTATCACTGATGACTAGAAGACTGAAAATAAGAGAGAGTAATGTGAAGGCATAGAATAAAAAAGATGACCCTGTGAATCAGAAGTCTCTGTTAGAGCAAAGAAGTAAAATTTTAAATTTTGTTTGTTTGTTTGTTTGTTTTATTTTCTTTTGTTTTGGTGGACCACATCATGGTCTAATTGTAGATGTTTGGAATTAGCACAGCAGTATCTGACATAATGGCTTGATGCTCCCTGATTCCTTGCATCTGTTATTACTGTAGCATTGTAGCCCAAAAATGCATCCAGCATTTAATTCCTCCCCTAAACTGATGTGACATCGCTTATATCTTATCATAAGGCTAAACATTTGAGGCTCACAAATTTTCTGAACTCCAAGGCTTGGGTGCCTGGCTACACCTATGCCATTTAGTTGCTTTTCCTTCTGACTTTGGTTTTGAAACAAATGACATAAAGAATCAATAGGCTCTGAGAATCCAATCACTGAGGGAGGCAGTGGCAGTGTCCTCCACAGCCAGTAGAGGCTAGAGTGACAGCTGCATGGCTGCAGCATATGTGTCAGTGGTATCAGTAACCCAGATTCTACACTTTTGTCCACTGGTCCCAGCTCTGTGGAGTGGTATTTCACATTGTTCTTTGTTGTTCTTGATTGTTTCTCATATTCTGTGAACTACTTAATATATAACAAACAAACAAACAAACAAACAAACAACAACAAGAGAATAGTCTTTTTTTCTGCACAAATTCATCAGTAATGTCTTCTGTTGCTTTTAGGTAGGCACTTGGTCCTGTATAAACCTCCAGGTATAGATCAGATCCCACTTGGATCAACAAGAACAAGGCTTAGGAGATCTGTGCCACAGAGATCATGGAGGAGGCTAACACCAGTATATTGTTCTGCAAGTTTTTATCTTGCAAGGCAGGAGGCAAGGCAGATAGGGAGGAACTTTCCACAAGGAACCAGAGTAGTAGATCTCTAGTTCCAGCTAGTGGAGGCCCTTGCTGTGTCTAGAGTTTGCTGTTTAGGAAAACAATTCCTAGTCCAACAAGTAAGTCCCTTGTTTCTTCAAGCCCCATTCTTCTTGGGCTGCTGTCCTGTTGCTTCTTCAATGAACTGGCCTTGTCTTCTTAAGGCTGCTGCAGATAACATCTGACATTATGATGATAATCATAACACCTACAAGTTAAGAAGAGTAATGTCAAGGATGTGCCATCAATGGCACCCTCCTTACTAATCAATGCCCTTCTAATGCAATCAACCTTTGATAATTGCAACAGGTATTTCTACCAAACAATTGTTTTTTCTCAGTGAGCTCTGAATCCTTCTCAACCCAGTTTGCAAACAGTCCCAAATAACATCATCACAATTAACTCATGTGATGTTGCTCTAGTCTTGATAGATCGTGAGTTAACTCATGAAATGTATCCTGCTAACTATAACTAGCTCCGGCCAATGGTTTTGGGTTCACCCAACTTTTTATTTTTGTGTTTGTGATATCAAAGATTCAACTCAAGGTCTTACACATTCTAACAAGCATCAATCATTGACTTACACCTTCAGATTTCTTTCTGCTTTTTATAAAATTAAATAATTTTTTAAAAAATTAAAATATAATTACATAATTTTCTCCCTTTTCCCTTTTTTGCTTCTAAATTTGATCAAACTTTTACTAAGATACTCTCATTGGCGTTGAACTCATTCAGTAGAGCTTAAGTTGTGTACTGGTTTGCTTTCTGTTTCTGTGATTAACACCATGACCAAGAATTACTTGGTGAGGAATTGGGGGGGGGGGCATTATTTCATATTGCAGATTACAGTCCATCATTAAAGAAAGTCAGGGAAGGAATGCCAGAAGGGCAGGAGCTGGAAACAGAAATCACAAAGGGACACTGCTCACTGGCTTGCTCTGAGGCTTATGTTCAACTTCCTTTTATGTAGAGCAGGCTCACACATCTATGGATGATTAATGCCCACAGTGGACTGGGCTCTACTGTAGCAATCAAGAGAATGCCTCATGGGTATGGCGGATATGCCTACAGGCCAGCCTGATGGAGACAGTTCTTCAACTGAAGTTTCTTCTTCCCAGGTATGTCAGTAGACAACCAAGGTTAGCTATCACAATTTAGAATCCTCCTAGCACAAGCTTACTTGGTAGCTAGAACTCCAGGCTTCTGCTGCAGGTCCAGCTTATACAATATTTCAATGTATGTTGCCTTTACTTTTCTTGCTAGTTTTGTGTAATTTAGTTTTTCCTCAGTATCATTAGGGGCCTGGGTTTGGGATCTCTAAAATTGTTCAGATCTGAGGATGTTCGGTGCCATATATAAAATGGCATTGTCTTTGCATTTGACCTATGCACATCCTCCTATATTCTGTTATTATAAGTTATCTCTAGATTGCTTGTAATACTATATGTGATGTAATGGCAAGATAAGAAACCTTTACATGTTTGCTACTTTTATGTATTTTAGTTTCTCAAGACATGATCTTGCTATGTAACCAATTTGGCCACTCACACTAATCCTCTTGCCTCATCCTTCTCAGTGCTGGGATTATAGGCATATATCACCATATCAAACTTATACATTTTTTTTCTAATATTTTAAGTCTGTGGTTGATTAAGTCAGTAAATGCACAATTCACAGATATGGAAAGTTGACTGACTTGTTTGATAGCAGGATTGCTTTAGCAGTGAGAAAACTAATATCTCAAAGGAGTTAAGTGAATTAGTTGATCAAAATTACCTATATAAGTTACCAAGGCTAGGACTTGAACTCAGGGCTCTTAGTTATAACTCCAAAGTCTTCATCTCTGTCAATAAGATATTATCCACCCATGTGTCTTATACATTATAAAAAGTCCTTAATGAATTTCAAGGAACAGAAGAGGTCAGACTGGTTGCTAAGTCTTCTGAGCTGGTCTGCCTGAGAATAATGTTGCTGTAGCTATAAACTGGGGTGCTCCAGGTAAAATGGGCACATCTCAAAATCTCTGCTGAAGTTAGAACAAAAATTTTGTGTTATAGCATAAGAAGCCATGAGTGTGTGCCCACAGTGAAGTAAGCAAAGCAACCTTTCACTTTCCCTACAGAGGGCCTTGGGACTCTGAACAGTTAGATTATGGCAAGCAGGGCCATGGAGTTTTGTTGGTTTTGTTGTTGTTGGGTTTTTTTTTTTTTTCAAGGACAATTTTGTTAGAGTTTAAAAGAAAGATTCCAGGGCAAGAAAACTTTAGATCACAGCAGCTGCTGAGAGGAAAATGGACACTAGAACAAAAAAAAAAAAAAAATCATTCCTGTGCTCAGCTACAAATGGGACATTTATGCCTACTTTTGCTCTCCACCAAGGCTCAGGGACTATCTTATAAGATGGAACAGAAAGATATAATAGCCAGAGATCAGGGAGAATCAGAACAAAACAGTGTCTTTGAACATGCCAGGACTTCTGCACTTATGAAATCATAGCAGATGTTTTGCCTGAACAAGCCCATATGACATTTTTAGATCATAATCCCAGATCCCTAGCCATCAATCATCAATAGTTCTTTCAGGGTGTGGTCATTGGTAGTTTAATCATCCTCCAGTGGATAGCCTCACACTCATGATGAATATGAATATATGGGCAACATAAATTCAACTAGGGGAGTTGAATAGCCAGAACTTGGGTGGCATGTCCTGAGCAGGCCTTGAACTTGTTGAGCCAGTCCATCAGCTGGGTGCCTACTGGTGGGAGACAAAAGCCTATAAAGCCTTTGTTATGAGCTGACCAGCTTTTGTTGCAAGTCAGTAGGGTGAGGAGGAACTAGACATCTTGGAAAACCATCATTTTTATTGTCTAGCCATAGGCCCAATATCCCTGTCTGCCTACCGGGGAATCTGTTTAATTTCTAGCCTCTCGGTGGGAAGATGGTCTACAATTCCTGCTTGGAGGAGTTCAGGGAAGAGTTGGAGGTGAATACGATCAAAATACATTGTATGAAATTCTCTATGAATTAATAGCCGGGCGGTGGTGGCACACGCCTTTAATCCCAGCACTTGGGAGGCAGAGGCAGGTGAATTTCTGAGTTCGAGGCCAGCCTGGTCTACAGAGTTAGTTCCAGGACAGCCAGGGCTACACAGAGAAACCCTGTCTCAAAAAACCAAAAAAAAAAAAAAAAAAAAAAAAAAAAAAAAAAAAAAAAAAAAAAAAAATTAATGAAATATTATATTAAGGAAGGCAAGCAAAAGAATAAATAATGCCATGCTGAGTTAAAGCACATGATAGATAAACATCACAGGGTAGAGAAGAAGGCTTCAGAGAGCCAGTAAGTTAGCCCCAGATACCAGAGAAAGCATTCTTAGAACAGAGGTGGAAGAAAAAGAAATATTATACTTTTCTGAATAATACAGAAAAGTGGACATACTTAGGAAGCCTCTTGGCTGGGGGTACTGTAAGCTATTGCTATAGCCACAGAGATTTATAAACAAAAAATTTCAGCAATTCACAATGTTTGAAAAACAAACAAATAAACAACCAAACAAGTGGTAGTGGCAGCTGCAGAGGCAGCAGCAGCAGCAGCAGCAGCAGCAGCAGCAGCAGCAGTGCATGCCTTTAATCCCAGCCTTCAAGAGGCAGAGGCAAATGGATCTGAGTTTGAAGCCAGCTTGGTCGCAGATCAAGTTCCAAGACAGCCAGGACTAGACAAAGATACTCTGTCGTGAAAAACCAAATATATTAATAATAAATAAATAAATAAAAAAGAAAAACAAACTAACATAAACAGGCTAGGTGTGGTGGTTTATGCTTTTAATTCCAGCACTTGGGAGGCAGAGGCAGGCAGAGCTTTGTGAGTTCCAGGCCAGCCAAGTCTAAATAGTGAGATGCTGTCTCAAAACACAAAAACAAGTCATAAACATGTCGTGGTTGTTAAGAGACCAGTAAAAATATAGATTGGTATGTTTACCTTCTAAGAGGTGACAATAGTTACAAATGCTATTTTTCAGATTCTTGTATGGCTAGAGAAGATGTGAATTATTTTCAATAAATGTGTGTGTGTGTGTGTGTTTTGCATATAAGTGAATTTTGTAGAGGGAAAGGTAGTAGGGTTGTATAAAATTGGAGGTTGTTAGTGGCTTCCTGATTTAAGAGATGGCTTCCTGTAGGTGATGGGGTGGCTGCTTCCTGTTTCTGAAGCTTCCTGATCACATAAAAGCAGGAGATGACCTTAATGCATAGGTCTCTATTGTGGTTTTGAGAGTCCTTCTGGGAGGCTCCTGCCAGTGTTTGAGTCCTTTGTGCCTTCAATGATTCTGTGACCTGTCTTTAACCCTTAATAGACACCTTTCTGTTTATACTAGCTAGGACAGATCCTGTGGTCTATTATTGAGAAATCTGACTAATACTTCATGCCTGTAGCTGGGCTCTTCCTGGTAACTCATATCATAGTAGAAGTTGGCTTGCTTGACAATTAAAAGAGCCATAACACATGTACTAACACTTGTTTGAAATTCAGATCCTGCCCCAACTTTATCTCCTGCTAACAGTAATTTCAGGCAGGAATCTAAATTTTAGGCTAGAACAAGGAAGTAGTCTTCAAATATGAAAATGACTTTGGTCTAGGACAAGGAATTTGGCTCAGATATTTTGGTCATCCTGATAAGCCCTTAGAAACAGTGATCACAGGAATGTTCACGGAATTTTGTTTATTGCCTTGCTTGTTCTTTGACTATTTGTGTTTATTGTCTTGCTTGTTCCTTGACTATTTGCATCTATTGTATTGCTAGTTCCTCAACCTAGAACTGACCTTAATACCTGCATGTAATTAAAATGGAATAAAATAAAAAAGGAGGAGGGAGGATGGGATAGGGATTTTCTAGGGAGGGGAAATGGGGAAAAGGGATGGCATCTGAAATGTAAATAAATAAAATATCCAATTAAAAGAAAAGAGAAGAAGAAGAAGAAGAAGAAGAAGAAGAAGAAGAAGAAGAAGAAGAAGAAGAAGAAGAAGAAGAAGAAGAAGAAGAAGAAGAAGTTGTTGAAGTTGGTTTGCTGCCCTCTACTGGGATCAGGGTATACTACTATTCTGGTGCCAGAGCAATACTCACTTTTTTCTGATACCTGCAGAAGTCCAGCTGCAGAGCTAACTGGATCTTATAGATGGGTGTTGTTCCTAATAACCCTGGGAGAAAGGAAAAAAGGAGAGAACTGCCCACTTTGCTCCTGGAAAGTAGAGGAGTTGTGTTTGAGCATCTCTTTCACTATTGTTGACCAATGGCCATTTTCTCTGATTCTAAGTTCTTTGGTTGAGTATAGTAGAATACTGTGTGTGTGTGTGTGTGTGTGTGTGTGTGTTTGTGTGTGATTAAACTCTTGGGGAATGTTATAGCTTAAACACTGAGCCTCCTCACCCCTTATTTTTAGCCTTTTTTTTTTTTTGATTTTCATATTCTGATAGACATCTTGAATACAAGCCATCCAATTCAGAACCTAGATCTTCTATTCTCTTCTTTCCTGGCCTCTTCTATTTATTGCCACAATCACTCCAAGACCAGGTACTTAACATAGAATCCAATACAAGAGTAGGAAAATTAGAACCACAATTGAAGAATTTCTATAGACTGAGTAGGTAGGTCTGATGAGGGGATCTCCATATTCCTAGATATTTATCTAACTTGATTAAAAACTATGTCAACACAAAACTCTTCACAATCGGGCGGGAGTGTAGAAGGTTGCTGGCCTACCATTTGTGAGGGTGTGGCTTTGATCCCCAGCACCAGGAAAAAGAAAACAAACCCCCAAACAATAACAAATTACAAAAATCTGCACACGAGTATTTGCAGCTTTATTCATATGGCCATAACTTTGTAACAGCCAAGACACCTTTGAATAAGAGTGATGGTTCATTGTCATTTTCTGTTTGGTGGGAGTTAGAATCGTCTAGGATTCTAACCTCCACCTGAGCATTCGATGAAGGTGTCTCCAGGGAGCTTTAATTAAGGAAGGGATACCCAATCTGAATATGGGCAGTACCTTTTCATAGGCTTAGTTTCCAGGCTGAGTTAAGGGGAGAAAATACCAGGTCTACATTCCCATCTCTTTGCTCCCACACTGCAATGAAAACAGCTGCCTAGTACTCCTGCCATCAGGTCTTTCCCACCTCCATGCACTTTATCCTTAAGAGGAGAGCTAAAATAAACTTTCCTTTAAGTTGCTTTTGTGAGATATTTTGTCACAGCAACAAGAATAAGTAATAGAGAAGTGGGTAAATGCAATAATAAATGGATAAATGATAACTGTAGCACATCTAGATAAGTTGACACTTCAGCAATATAAAAAAGGTTTGCCAGCTGATGAAAAGATGAGGCACCATAACTATGACTAATTGAAAGAATCCAGTTTGCATACTGTGCCTGTTGTGCAATTTCAACTCCATGAACCCTGAGAAGGGAAACCATGCATCAGTGGCTGCTGGGGGGCGGGGGGGGGGGGGTTAGGGTTGTAAGGGGTGAATAGAGCTGGGTAAGAGAATGAAGTTCAGAGGGATTTTAGAGCAGTGAAAACACTCTGAGTGATATCCTAATGGTCTAGGTACATGTCACTGTATATCTGTACAAACCCATAAAGTGCCCAATACCTGGACTTGATGTGGACTGTGGACCTCAGGTAATAGTGATATTTCCATTCCAATTCATGAGTTTTCACAAGTGGAATGTGTCATGATGGGTGCTGATGGGGCAGAGGGACTGCCTGTTTGTAGAGGACAGAGATTAAATTGGAAATATATGCATTTCACAGGACTTTGTTTATTGCTTTGCCTGTCCTTTGACTATTTGTGTTTATTGTCTTGTTTGTTCCTTGACTATTTGCATCTATTGTATTACTAGTTCCTCAACCTAGAACTGACCTTAATACTTGCATGTATAAAAACAGATTGGGAAAAAGTAAAAAGAAAAATAGAAAAAAAAAAAAAAGAAAAGAAAATATCTGCATTTCATGCTCAACAAACCCACAGCTACTCTGAAGAATAAAGTCTATTTTAAAATGAAATGCCTAACTCTCCTCAAAGCCTCCTCTTGTTTCTAGAGGGCATTTCATATGCTACGCAAACACTCCGTCACTGCTACACCCCACCCCTTCCTCTGGGTACCAAGTTGTTCCATTCTCAAAATGTAAATAACTATTTTTTCTATTGCAAACCAAAGAGGCTGGTTGTATAAAAAAAATTTATTAGAGTAAAGTTTGTACCCATTTTAAATGCACCATCTGATGTGGGGTTTTTGAGCTATTTTCCGTTTGGATGAGTTTTTTCAGTTGAAATCCCCATCTGTAACCACAAGCCAGCACACTGAAGATAAAGGATATTTTTCCCCCTGAACACTCCTCTCCCACTCTGTGCAGGACTTTCCAGACTATAGCCCTGGAAGCCACTGATTCCTTTCCTTTTGCCCTTCTAAGACTGGCATTGCCTGCTCAAGAATTTCACATAAACAGGTTATGAGGCACAGACTGTTTTGGGGTCTGGCTTCTTTTACTTGGTGTAATGTTTTACAGTTTTCCATGCTGTTTCTTATCTTAACAATTCCTTCCTTACAGATTAGGGTTTCGCTTGTGGATATTTATCCACTTGGGTGTTTATCCATTCCTCTCTGACAGGCATGTGGGTTCTTTCTAGCTTTGGGTTATTGTGAATGAACCTGCTATGAAATTTGAGTACTTCCTTAGGAAGACCTTGAGATCAGTGCTGATTCTAGAATTGTGACCTACATGGGGAGTTTTATATTTATATTGATGAGAACTCCTGTATTCTTCCAAAGTGACCACGCCACTCTACTTTCTGCCAGTACAGTTGACAGTTCTAGTTGCTCTATTTTCTTTGCACTTAATGGTGTCAGCATATTTAACTTCTGTCACCATGGAAAGTGTGGTGGAAAGGTAGTCTCTCCATGCATTTTTAATTAATGTTTCCCTGTATGTTCATGATGGTGAGCTTTGTAAATTGACTTATTTCATGATAGGATTAAAAAGGGCATTGAAATCCTTTGCCTATTTGTAGAAGTTGGTTTATGTTGTTACTGGATTTTAAGAGTTCATTATACATTCCAGGTTCAAATCCTTTATCTTGTGTGCCATAATTTTCTGTTCTCACAAGCCATGTCTCATTTAGTTTTTTTTTTTTTTTTTTTTTTTTTTTTTTTTTTTTTTTTTGGACAGGTTCCTGTTAATATTTAAATTTTTATGAACCCCAATTGTTCTTTGTTTTTATTGCAGATTATGAAATGGGCTGACTTTTTGCTGCTGTTGTTAAAATGAACACAACCTTCCTTTTATGAGTTCCAAGGCCCTTGTAAGATAAAAATTGAGAATTTGGATATCTGTTCTCCAGAAATAAAGGATTCTCAATAGGAATATTCCTGTGTCTGCTAGGGCTCTCCCTCAGTCCTGGACATAGCGCCCCTGTGTCTCTTGCCTCCTGCTCCATGTCCAGCCCTTAATTGGCATTTTGGCGTCTTGTCTTTTTTTGTCCTCCAGTTCTGGGAGACCTCCTTGGAGCCTTTCAACCCATTACTCACTACCTGAGACTGGGAGCTGGGAGGAGCAAGTGGATGCCAGATAGGTTTTGTATTTCCATTTCAATAGGTTAAGTTGCTGGTTACTCTTTATAGAGTTTTTGAAGCTGTGTGTGTGTGTGTGTGTGTGTGTGTGTGTGTGTGTGTCATATAGCCCCAGGTTGGCCTCAAAGTCAACAGTCAGCCAAGAATGAGCCAGTTTTACATGAAGTTGGAAATAAAACTCCGGAGTTAGTTCTTGTTAGGTAAGTGCTGTACCTAATAAGCTAAGTTCCCAGCCTCTGTTTATACAAACTGAAAAGATGGGGCCTAATGAGCATATTTCAAAAGATCACTAGAGGAAACAAAACTCTTTTTATCTTGTTTTGAGTGTGCCAAGGCTCGACCTCAGGGCCTCATGGGGTTAAGCAAACACCATTGATCTACACACCCAATCCTGTTAACTCTTAAGCTATAAGAAAAACGGGCACCCTTTGAGCTTATTCATTTTCAGAGTATCAAATGGGGTCTGGCTGCTTCTTCATCTCAGAACAGGTGTGTCCAAGGGTTTGCACTGGAAACTGATTGCATATCATTAATAAGTTCTTTTCAAAGATCTAATGTTAAACTGGGATGAAGCCTCAAGGGCTCAAAATGAGAACAATGAGCCATGGAGAATATTAGTAAGTCAGAGTTGACACAACTTGGTTGAACTTTTAGTGCAAGTCACTTTAGTGAGTTTTAAGCAAGACCCCCATGTAGGTAAAAATGGCTGGGGAACCGCAGGGTTCCTCACACCAGCCTGTGTGTAGTTGGCTGGAAACGCTCTGGGAGTTAGGCCCGGCTGCTCACTAAAGGCCTCTCCATGGTTCCTCATGGCGCAGCCCCAACACACAAGAAAGTCCATGGGTTTTCAGGGTTTATTGGCATGACGGATGGTGGATGGATCTGGATGCACCCCCCACAACCCAGGGCAGTCCTGAATTAAATAGGGAGGGGAAGAGAGGAGGAGGGGTTGGGGAGGAATGCTTAATTGATTCCACCCACTGGCCTTCAGGTACCTCATTAGTATGTAAATCTCTCTAGGGCCTGAGGCCTGTTTATCACACCCTCCACATGAGTAGTGACTGAAAGGTGCAGGTTGAATGGAGATTAGACCTCATGTCAGGAGCCTGGGTTCTGGGGGCATAGCCAAACCCACAACCCAAGAACCAGGATACCCTTCCACGGCCTGACACCCCCAAGGCTATCATAACTCAAGTTTTTAAGAAAATTTATCTTCGCCGGGTGGTGGTGGCGCACACCTTTAATCCCAGCACTTGGGAGGCAGAGGCAGGCAGATTTCTGAGTTCGAGGCCAGCCTGGTCTACAGAGTGAGTTTCAGGACAGCCAGGACTACACAGGGAAACCCTGTCTCGAAAAAACCAAAAAAAAGAAAGAAAGAAAGAAAATTTATCTTAAATGGAAGATCCTTAACTTTTAAATGTAGTCAATTTTAAACATTTTAATAGTTTTGAACTTTTTTTTGCTGATTATACTTGACTGAGTTTCATTTTGAACCACCTTGAAGCCATTTTTGCCCACTATTATTCGAAATGCATCGAATTAGGAAGGCTACAGTAACCACCACCTCTGGTTTTCTTGTGACATGACTGAGTAGGGAACAATTAACTCCAACTAAGTGGAGCAGGTCAGAAGCACAGAGAGTCTGCAATTAGATAGGCTTACTGGACACCTGACTGTGAAACCTGAGAGGGTGTTTCCACGTGTGTATCTGTTGGTAACTTCAGGTGAGTGTTGGGCCTCTGGGATTAGCAGAATAACAGGAACATGCTTGACACATCCACATCCGTATAGTAACATGGCTTTCTCAGTATTTCAGATTAGTTTACCCATGCCACACCTATAGCCTGATTTCCAGAGCAGGGATGGAGTGGGTGTATCAGCAAAGAACGTGGTCAGACATAAAATATGATAGAATATGGTATCTCAGCATGCAGTTGGATGGTAGTGTCAGCTACAGTGAAAATGACCCATTTTCTGTTTTTCATGTGTGTGTGTGTGTGTGTGTGTGTGTGTGTGTTTGTATTATGCCATGCACGTGGAGGCTAGAGTACAACTTGCCAAAGTTGATTCTCCCTTTCCACTCTATGGGGTCCCAGGCTTTTGCACCTGTCACAGTCACCAAACACCTTTACCTGCTGGGTCATTGTAACAGTTCCCAATTTCTGTTTTAAATTCAGTCAGGATAAAAACTAGAAGCAGAGATCAGCTCTGGGCATCATATTTTGCCAAGGAAAACCTATAAGAAACAGAAAGAATTTTGTACCAGTGAAACACAGCAGAATGAAAAGGTCAGACTAGCTCTACCCAGAAACCCAGGCAGGCCGTCAGGACAGAGAACCAGACAGAAAGGGATCCACATCTCTGTAACCCAGGGACCAAGAGCCAGGGATCCTTATTCCTGAGGTTCCTGTTTTCAGTGGTCAATTGCCTGTCTCTTGTCTTAGAGCATAGTGTAGAGAAAAGCCTGCATACTGAAGCCAGAGAACCATCCTTATACCAAAAGAGTGCTGGGAAGGAGGAACACTGGCCAAAAGACAAATGGTCACTGAGATAGAACTTCCTGCCTCCTGTTACATGCTCCTGCATTAGCTCTCCTGTCAGCATGTTTGAGGGATATTTGTTTTTCTTACTTTGTTTTTATTACATCTTCTTACTGAGTAGGAGGAGATTTTCCAAGATTGCCAGACAGTCCAAGAACTTAGTTGTGAAGAGTTAGGAAGCAAGGGTGTGGAGAGGGAGGAGGGATGAAAAAAAAAAAGCTACCTGGACTGCCAAAGGCATCTGTCATCTTGTTTGACACTGTCATCGTAAGCTAGGGGAAACCTCTGTAAACAATCTGACATTTCTATATTTTGAAGCAGCTGGAACCTGTCTTACCTGTGAGATTGCCTCATCTTGATAATGAACCATAATTGTTGGGTCCTTTGCCAGCCATGACCTAGCCTTGGTAATGCTGCTGAAAACAAGCCTGGAGCCAGGCAGTCTGCACTGTGTAAGGAGCCCTCTCAGGCACAGTGTGCACTAGGCAGCTGGAAGGATGGCAGACAAGTCAGAGGTGTAGTGTGTCTTCCTTCCAGTGCATCCTAGTTTGGGTCAGAGGGAAGCACTACACACACTGAAGAAGTTTGGTTTGAGGGAATGCCTGGTGCACATTATTGTTTAGCAGGGCCCCCAGAAAAAAGGCTTGTATTCTTATAGTATTACAGAAAAAAAAATTACAGGGGAAAATGCTGACTGAGAATGTAGCTCAGTTGGTAGGACACATTCACCATTCTCAAAGTCTCATGTGTGAGCCTTAGGACTTCATAAAAATTGGTTGTACATTCCTGTAAGTCTAGAACTCAGGAAGAAGAGTTGATGGGAGGATCAGTTCAAGGACATTCTCAGGGATACAGCAGGTAGTCAGGCTGGGCTGGCTACTCAAGACCCTGTCTCAAAAGCCCATAAGAAGATGCATTATTTCTAGGACATAGGTCTTTCTACAACAGTGGCAGTGGCCTAGCAAAGTGATACTTGACAGAGGTAAAAACTAGATGGACAAACACCAATTTATAATGAATTTACACAGGAAGTAAAACTTTTAAATGATCAAAACTAATCTTGTGCTGTGTGTGTCATCCCTGGGGAAGCAGGGCCAGCAAGAGTTTAAGGACATTGTCAGTTACATAGCCAGTGCAAGGCTAGCCTGGGCTATAGGACATGATGTTTCAAGAGACCGAAAAACAGACAGACAAAAACTGCTCTTGAGAGTAGATGCTGCCAACTAACTGGACAATGCCCAACTTTGTATTTTCTAGTTCTGAACATACTAAGGCATCTTCATTACCACAATGCTATGTGTGAAACTGAACCCCAGTAATATCCTAGCAGAGGGTAGGTTCATTGCCACAGAGAACCCATGGATAGTCGTGGCTGTAGATCTGACCTAGTGTTGTAGATTTGGAAGTCCCTCAGGGCAAACAGCAACTGAGGCTCATCTGCTGTCACCTGTGGAGAGTGAATGGAATGAAAAGAGAAGTTGAAAAGACTAAGGATGAGAGATGGGGGCAGGAAGAGGAACCGGAAGAAGCCAGAAACCCACACTCTCAACTGTCAGGACAGCCAAAAAGAAGACAACAGTCTGGGGTAGTAGTCCTGTCCTCAATAGTGTGGAGGCATAAGAAAGAGAGGCAGTCCATGGGGGGGTAGGGGGTGGGGGGGGAGATAACATCACAGCTCCTGTCCTGTGCCTGGCGCTGACTCACTGATGCTCTGAGCTCTCTGTCCTGAGTCTGGTTGGGGTAGAACAGGGAAATTGGGAAAAACCTGCTGTATGCAGACTGTCTGCCTTAAGATAACTGATTCAGTTCTGGGGTAATGCTGCTTCTGTTCAGTATAAACAGGCAGCTAGCTTCTCAGAACTCACAATGCTTCCCTTGCCATCTTCCCTGACCAGTCACACCAAGTCTGAGTCACCCTCAGGTTTTGGCTGGTACCCTGAGGATGTGGGCTTACAAGTAAATCCTTGAAATATCTGGCATCTACATTTCCTGTACCTATAACTCACTAAGTGTTAAACATTTCTTTGAGGGCCAATATGAAGGCTCTACAGGTAAAACTGCTTGCTTTACAAGCCTGATGGTCTGAGTTCTATTCTCAGAACTCACATAAAGGTAGAAGGAAAGAACTAACTCCCACAATTTATACTCTCACTTCCATGTGTGCACTGTGGTACCCATATCCTTACACTTGTAGACACACACAATCACAATAAATAATTTTTGATTCATTACAATTATTCTTAGCATATAAAATAATATAAATATGTTTAAACCTTACTATAAAATGCATATTTATTAGAAATACATCTCTGAATGAGATAGGTGGAACGGTAAAAGTTATTAATATTTTATTTACTCACATGTTCATGGGTGAAGTTTTTAAATTTTTTTGCTAGGGTTTAACATAAATTCTCGTTCTGTTTTTTATGATAAGCAATGAGAATTTTTTTTCAAAAACTAAATAAGGAAACAAGAATGGAAGTTTTGTTATATAAATGTCATTTAATTGATAATCTGTCCAATACACAAAAACAAAAGCCCTGAAAATTTCCAATAGTGACAAAATTGCTTGTGATGATTGTCCACTGATTATTTGGCTGGTTCCTGGAGACGTCCCAGTGTCTGCTCTAACACTGAACTCTCCTTTGCTTTGACATCCAGAAAGTTCCATGCCTCTAAGGGAAGATATCAAGATGTTCATACATGGAGTAGAATGAAGGTAAGGAAAACTACTTCCTCAGGTCTTTACATACTGGCTCAGTCACAGGCAAGTCACATTTAGGAAAGACAAAACAAGTTGTGTGGGGACTCTCTGGAGTTCAGTGGAGGACTCCTTGAGAAGTCTTAATACCCTTACAAGCATAGATTACATCTGCACCTGGCTTTTATAACCTCCTTGGCACTTTTTCATGGTATTGCAGGGTCTATTGTTAGAAGCTTAAAGTCAAAATCTAGGATTTGGGTAGGACTGTCCAATGCCCATCTACTACCTTTACCCCCACCCTTCTGGATTGAGTTCAACCTCTTCCAAGACTGCAGGGCCATAAATATATTCATGACTCCCTATCTCCAGCCAAAACCCTGTCCATGCTCCTGCCGAACTACCTGGCTCCCTGGAATAAATGCATCTCAAACTGCAGGATCCTCTCCTACCTGGCATTTAACATGCCCCTCTAGGGTTTCTTACCTGAGCCATTGTGTCTCTCACCTACTTCTGAGGTTCCCCCATTCCCGGGCCACTGATTACTGTGGGCAGATTCTTTTCCCCTTCATTTCCCATTCCCTCTCCCTCTTCCCATTTTTCCCCACTCCTATTCTCTCTGCCTCTCATTCCCTTCCTTCTTCCGATTCTTATCACCTTTTTTTTTTCCTAGTAGGAAAAAGGATAGTTTATTAAGAAAACAGAAACAAATGAGTTTGGAAATATGCCAGAGGTGAGCAGAGCAAGGCCAGGCAGTCCTGCCTTAAGAACAG
This sequence comes from Arvicanthis niloticus, assembly GCF_011762505.2. Taxonomy (NCBI): domain Eukaryota; kingdom Metazoa; phylum Chordata; class Mammalia; order Rodentia; family Muridae; genus Arvicanthis; species Arvicanthis niloticus. The sequence goes on from NC_047658.1 coordinate 56,227,219, forward strand.
AAGTGGCTTGCCTCAAGCCCCAGGGCTCACAGGCTGGGATTTACTGAGTCTTTGAATGATCCTCAGTGACCTGCCCTGCTCATCTTCCACCCCCTCCCTTTCCAGCTGCTTGTTGATTACATTCTGCTCAACTTGAAACAGGGCGGCTTTTTCCCAGATTCTGTTTGCTTTCCTCCCTCATCCGTATGCCTGGATCATTTATCTGTGCCCGCTTCCAGCCTGGCAAACTCCTACACATGCTGAAGCGTCAGCTCCTTGTAATCTCCTCTGGGAAGCTTTCCAGCTCGCCCGGAGTTCCTGGCTATCAGCTAACTTGGCGCACAGGGATAGGATTTTCAGGCATTTTCCTGTCTCTTTCACTAGAGGGCTGTACCGTCCCTTCCCAAACTCCAGTGAAAGAGCTCTTTATGACAGAGGTCTTTTGTTGCAAACACAACCCTTACCGACCTGCAGGTGTTTCCAGAGAAGAGTGGTGAGAGGTCTCTGGATTTTTGTTCCAACCAAGCGTTTGGTGTTGGCCTGAAGCATTTCTCCGTCCTGCATTCAGGAATTCATACTGAAGCAGACCCTGATCGGAAACCTTGATCTAAAAAGGTTGCGCTCATCTAATGCAGTCCCACTGGAGAACACGAGATGGCACCCGTGAAGGGCTGTTAGGCTGGCCCTCGACTTTTTGTTTTCCCTTCCTGGATTAGTCTATATGTACATAATTTGAGATGATGAACTGCAATTTATTCTGACACCTTCCCTTCCCTCTCCCTAAACTCACTTTCTATCGTCTTCCTGTACAAAAGTAAAGCTGAGCCATCCAGCTCTAAGGAGTTATTTTTGCTTAAAAGCTAAAATTAAAACTCTGTGCTGTGAAAGTTTGTTCTCTAAGCATGGGAACTGGAGTCTTGATGTCAGAGCATCTGTGATTCTCTACACCAGACATTGGGCCCACTAACTTTTCTTCATGAAGACAAGGAGGTCTTAACAGGACCCTGTCTTTCCCTGAGGATGTATAAACTGGTATAGACAAAGGTAGGTTGTTGGATTTCTTATAGATCAGTTATTACCCTTCCTAGTGCTGTGAGCCTTCCCTTCCTCATATTGTGGTGACCCCAACCATAAAATTATTTTCATTGCTACTTCATAACTCGCCACTGTTATGAATTGTAATGTAGATATCTAATATGCAGAATGTCTGATGTGTATCTCCTGCCCCCAGAGTGTCAAGACTCACAGGCTTAGAACCACTGTTGTAAGATAATTCCCTCACCTTGTAAGTAACCCCAGTTAGCTCATTGGCTCATCCAGCTAGGCTTAAATGGAATAATTTCATTATTGTTGTTGGTGCCCTGTTGGGAATGAATAGGTATTTGTTCATTTTTTCCCTCCAAAGAGTTAATGCTATTTAATAAAACAAAATAAAATATTTTTCATAAGAAAGGAAACAAAAACACTTGGTATGTTGGTTCATGACTTTAATCACAGCACTCAGAAGGCAGAGGCAGGTGGATTTCTGAGTCTCATGCCAGTCTGGTATATAGAGTGAGTTCTAGGACAGCCAAGGCTACACGAAGAAACCCTGTCTCAAAAAAAACAAAAACAAAAACAAAAACAAAACAAAAATACCCCAACCAACCAAACATCACCTCCCTCAAAAGAAAAAAGTTAATGCATTACTCTAAAGAAGTCCGAAGTGACTCTGTTTATCTTTTTTCTCAGTGTTGTGCCAAAATACTTGTAAAAGGCAGTTTGAAGAAGGAAGGGTTTATTTTGCTCATAGAGTACAGTTCACCAAGACAGGGAAGTCATGTCAGCAGGAACAAAGGGTCACATAGGACCCTCAGCCAGAAACCAGAGACAATTGCTGCTACTTAGCAGCAGATTTGCTTAGGGTCTCCAGTGTGGACTGTGCCCAAGGAGCTGCACTTGGAATATGAGGACCTGATGCTTTACAAACTTGGAGCCACTATCTTGGGCCCCTTCACTTCTGCCTGAGATCCCACATATGACAGCATCATCCTCCTAATGGGATGGGAGAATCTGGGGTGTGGACTAGTTCATAGTGTGCTTGCCTGGTATATCAGAAGCCCTGATTTTGATATCTAGCACTATGTAAATCAACTATGGTAGCCCATGTGATCTCATTATTCAGGAGGCAGGAGGATCAGAAGTTTGTCTGAAGTCGTTTTCAGCTACAAAGGCAGTTTAAGGACAGCTAGAGATACACTAGACCCTATCTGAAAACTAAGGAGGAGGAGGGGAGGAGATGAGAGAAAGAGGATGCAGGGCAGGAGAAAGAAGAATATCAGCTTTCGACCTTCAACTCCTCTGCATTAAGGTGGCAAGGGTGGCTCCTACAGGATTCCACAGATGGGGCTTTGCTCACTCTGAGAAGCCTTTTATAGTTGCCAGCAAGGCAACTGTTGGAACTCTGTGTGTCCTGACCGAGTTTTGTTACCTGATAGCTGGAGTCCGAGAATGTGAGGTAGGTTCTAAAAGAAGCTTCTAAAACCTAAAGTTTTAGAACAGCGTGGGTGTTGAAACTGTTATGAGGATGGAGCAAGGACATCAAAGATCACACACAAAGAGAGGGGCTTTCCCTTAGAAGTGACAAGTTACTAGCCAGGTGGAAGCTTCCTACTGACACTGGAAAACAAAGACTCTAAAGGGATTTGAATTCATAGAAGATTTTGTATCTTTGGGGATTTAAAAAAAAAAAGACTTATGGAAAAATTGTAACATACTCAAAATAGAAGTGTATCAGCTCCTGGGCACCTCACTTCCTTCATCAATTGCTAACATTTTGACCTATTCTTTTGTTCTCTCCCACCTTATATATATTTTTTTCTAGATCATAAGCAACTCTTAACATGACTCAGAAGGCTGCAAAGCCCTTACAGGAATCTAAAGTAAGCATCAAAGGACTAATGCTGGGATGGAATTTGGAGTTGCTCCATGCCTGTGTTCTTAGGTTACTGCACTGGGGCTAGACATAGCTACCAGCTCCATGCTTCTGGACTTCTGCCCAAGGCATCTCCTGCTAAGGCCAAGCTACATGGGATCCAATATCCTCTTCTGGCCTCTTGAAGTATCCATACACATATAGTACAATGCATACACATAAATTGAGAGGGAGAGGCTTTATTAATTGATATAGTGAATAAACTTTGAAGTCAGCTTTGTAGAAATGAAACTGACATCTTCTAATTTGATTTTTTTTTAAAATCTACCTAGTAGTGACCAAATGTTTAGTCCTTACTTTGAGGCCTGATTAAACTAGCTGTGAACCTCCCCTTGAGTTGTCAAGATTGATGTCAGCAAACTTGCAACTAGTCATCACCAGCCAGACTACCTGCAAAGATGAAGGAACTGGGCCACCACACTCATTCCCAGAGATGCAAAGAAACAGAACCCCACTTCCCACACTGGATTTGTTTTGATATAGTTCAAAGAAGCCAGTAAAGTATATTTCCCCTATTACACTCTCAGATTAAGGTCTACCTCTTGCTATGTTTAAGGTAAGCCCTTCTCTCTGTCTTTCTCACTATCAGATATCAGCAAAGTTACAAATAGTCTCTATGATGGAGAGAAGAAGAAGTACAAGAAGAAGGAGAAGGAGAAAGAGAGAGAGAGAAAGAGAGAGAGAGAGGAGAGAGAGAGAGAGAGAGAGAGAGAGAGAGAGAGAAAGAGAGAGAGAGAGAGAGAAAGTGTTCACATAGTGATGGGCTTCCTGCACACCAGACAAGCACTTCTTTCAACACATCAACACTGGCTGTTTTTATACATAGGCCACTTCAGAAATTCAATAGGTATAATCCAATTTATTTCCATACCTAAGGTTTGCATAGCAAGTGTTCAAAAATTAGTATGGTAGAGTTTCAATATAACCTTTATGTCTGCCAGTAATGCCAATGGCAAGTGTGATCCCAGGCAGAAATCCTTATTCCTTGATGTAGAATGTTGGTTCAGAACTATGGAAGAGTGTTTTCTCTATGTGATAGGAAGGCAGAGAGAGACAGAAAGACAGCACAGACCGAAAAACTCACTAAAGTATACTTTCCTTCTCTAAAAGGTTAGTCTTCCCTTCCAGTGAAATGTCCTTCATAAATTCAAATGGGTATGACCCCATGATTCAGTTGCTAGATAATTGCTCAAAGGAATCAAAAGCTGCATATGAAATAGTTGAGAGTAGAGTCCTGGGCTCACACTTGCCAATAAAAATAGAGGCAGAAATGTGCCCAGTGCTTGCACATAACAGCGTGATGCAGAGGCAACCCAAGCATACATAAGAAGATGATGGGTGACAGGAACTGGTATATAGCTGTACACAGCCAGCCTTAAAAAGACATACCACAACGTGCATAGACCTGGAGGACATTATGGTAGATGAAATCCACCAAACAGAGAAGCAAGTATTTTATTATTCCATGTATAGGAAGTACCTGAACTAGTAGAACCCATTGACATAAAACAGAAGCGTATTTACAGGGACCAGTGTAGTCAGTGTGTAGATTTTTTATTTAGGAGGCACAGAATTTTAGCCTAGCACAATAGCATGTTCTGGGAAGAGGTGGTGGTGGTTGTTACACAACAATCTGTGTATTTACTTAATGTCATGGGATTACTTGAAAATGGCTGCAGCGGTATAACGCTGGGGTCGGGGAATCAGTCCTGGGCTCTCACACATGACAGGCAAACACTCCGTCACTGAATTACACGGCTAACTCTCTAAAGTGATAAATTGCTTATTTTGTATATTTTGCCACAAAAGTCAAATAGTTCTTCTATTTGAAAAGCTTTGCTGACACCCGGTGCTAGCACGTCTGTTTGTCATGTAATATCTCAAGGTGTGAATCATGCAGCTAACCTCAAGGCAAGCTCTCTGTTGAGAACTCCTCTTAGCCTAAAGCACGTATATCTTGTTTACTTTTCACACCTTTGGTGTGCATGGCAGGTGTTCAAATACTAGTCAGGCAGTGTCTCAATGTAAGCCTGGTGTCTTCCAGTACTTGTATAACCTTACAATCATATGTTCTTTTCATTTTGGCCAGTTGTGGCTTTTCTGTAATAGTTTTTCCACCTACTGCCAAAAAAAGCTTCTTTGATGAGGAGAGCTCTATTGTTGGAATTAGTGAGTGGGAGTTTTGTCACAAAATCAGAAGTGCTATGTCTAAAAAAAGGGAAAGTGCAGAGAAGACAAACAGTAGATATGCCCACAATAGCCAGACAGCGAAGACCCATTCTTTATTTACCAAGGGAGGGACTTCCTTTTTGGCTAGCACAATAATTTGGGTTATTCAACAAAATTACACTCCTCTTTTGCCTAGTTTGATCCTTGTGACTGCTTCAAGCAAGGTGGATATTGGTGGGTTCAGTTGGAGACCTGAGTGAGTTTCTGTCATTGGGTTTTTGATCTTCTGTCTTTGATGTCTCCATGAATGAAGCATGCCCCTTAGGATGCTAGTGCCCTAGGAGTGGGAGACACGTGGAACATAGCAAGGCAAGCTGACTCAGAGCTCTGGAGCTTGAAGCACTACTGTTGCACTTGATCTGCACACTGGTAGGTGTGACACTGAAGCATTGGTGTTGGGTTCTGAGGAAATCATCAGGCAGTATCGTTGTAGCATAGCTGCTATAATTTGTATGTAAAACCTGCCCCATAAGCCATGCATTTGAACACCTAGTCCCTAGCGTGTGGAACTGTTGTGGGGGTTGTGGAGCCTTTGGGAGGAAAGGCCTAGTGGAGAAAATGGATCTCTAGGCGTCTTAAAGGTTGTAGACGGGTCTTGCTTTTTATCTGGTCTTTGTTTCCTAGTACTCTGAGATATGAGCAAGAATCTGCCTGATGCTCCCACCACAGTGGAGCTTCTGGTGTCATGCCTTCCTGCTCTCAATGGATCCCGCTTTCTGAAACAATGAGAAAGAAGAAAGCCTCTTCTGTAAAGGTTTCTTGTCAGGTATTTATATACGCAGCGCTTAAATAACCAATTTGTGGACAATCCCAATCTTATCAATGGAGAATGAATAAATAAACTGTGGAAGACCCATACAATAAGAGATACCACTCACTTATAAAGAAATACACAGTTATAAGCAGAGGCATAGATGGATCTCAAAATGTATGCTAAGAAAAGTGAGACAGAAGAGGTTATGCTGGTGGGTTTCCTTTATATTGAGTTCTAGTATGGGAAAAACATTTATCATCCTTGGTAGATCAGAAGTTGCTTATGGTCAGGGGATGGAAAAGACTGACTATAAAGGGGCACAAGTGAACATTTTTTGGGGGGTAGTGGAAAAAAATTGTGTTTTTGGTAAAGATGTTTAAATATGTGTTTGCATTTGTCAAAGCTCCTTGTAGAGTATTCTTCACTGGATTTTAGTTTTGGAAACTATATCCCAATAATATAGATTAAAAAATTGTTATTCCTGATTCCTGTTTCCTTAGTGCTTTGGTTTGAATGTGAGATGTCTCCCATAGGCTTGTGTTTTTGAAAACTTGGGTCCTAAGCTGGAGGCTCTGTTTGGAAAGATTGTGGAACCTTTAGGAGGTGAGGCCTTACTGGAGTAAGTGTGTCACTGCTGGGTGGCCCTTGAGATTTCCTCTGTCACGTCATGTTTACTTGCTTGCTGACTGTAGATGCAATGTGACTAGCTAGTCTCCTGTTCCTGCAGCCATGACTTTCTCAATGTGATGGAGTATATCTCCCTGGAATTGTAAGCCAGAATCAACATTTTCTCCTTCCTGATATGCTTCCTGTCACTTATTTGGTCACAGCAACAAGAAATGCAAAGAATATATATCCAGGAACCAATCCACTTCAAGTAGTATACAACCCATCCTTTGTGAAATGCAGATCTTGCCTTGGAATTACCCTGCTTTAAACTTTCAGATGCTTTCATCATTTTTCGTCAGTTTTAGGCTTCAAAGCTAGTACTTGAACCTGCTACAGTCTGAATTCTGTTTCATTCTTGAAATGCACCAACACTGGAGTCCACACTTGAGCTCCTCAGTCAGTACCCAGCTTCTGTGGCAGTACTCATGGGTGCTGTGACCTGAAGCTGCTTAGTTCATCCCCACCTGGAGTCCACATTTCAGCTCACCAGAAGCATGCTTCTCAACACACATCTGTGCATTCAACAGCTACTCTTTGTCCGGGGTAACATCTTCCTCCTCTGAGCTATTATATGACTTGTAGTTCAGAAATTGATATTCTGCAGTTGAACTTTCCATTGGTTTCCAATGGGGCATTCTGCTGGTGAAATAATACCCTGGTCCACAGATTCCTGGAGGCTGGCTCAATCTATGCCCTGCATGTGGAAAGCATTCAGTCGAGTTGACTGGGCAGTTGGCTGAATGCGTATCTGTCAGTTCTCTGATGTGTTCTGAGGCCTTGACTTTTGTTGAGAATTGCGTTTGAGGGGTGAGGTTTCACTTGCTGTCACTGAGTACTTCTGCTTCTTCGGTATTCAGGGCACCGAAAAGTTCAATTTCCTGTGCCCCAGTCATTTTAAAGGTCCTAGTCAGACAGATGTTCCTCCTGTGTGCTCCCTGATATGACATTTTGGGAAAAGAAGGAAATTTTGCTTTTGCTTTGTTAAGTAAAACTTAACAGAAAAACTAACATAGTTTTGGCCGCAGTATCAGCCCAATTATGAAGTAAGAAGTAAGATAGCGTAACTGGCAACAATCATAATGAACTGTGACTCAGCATTGTCTTTGCTTGACCAGTCTGTTCTGGACATTCTGGAGGAGTCCAAGGTCGGCGAGGTAGTTCCTCCTATGCAGCACAGAAGCTTTAGTGAGGGACACGAGTGACATATTCTGGCCACAGCTGTTCATCCTCATCTAGTACAGAGGAAGAGAACGTTCCTCCCTGGGGGGAAAAGAGAAAGCATTGCTCGACTAGGAACTAAAAGCGGAGATGTGGAAATACAGAAACAAAAGAGAAAGCTTTAGGTAGAAAATGGGAAGAATGAATGTCAGTGGAATTCATCTGGCAGTGCCTAGGAGGGCGCTGCTGGGAAGTGGACAGAACTGAGCTTAGGCACACCTGAAGGAGTAGGGACTCAGTCAGAGCCTGAAGAGCCTGGGCTCTCCTTTCCAGAAACTGAAGCCTTTACAGGCTCTTGATCTGGGAGCAGAATGTGTGATGATGACATGATGAAAAGGGAAGATGGCTTCCATCTCGCTTTCCTCCAGTGCCCCTCTGCTTGCTTAGGTCATAACTCTCCTCAACCCTCTTAAAGTAATAATTATAAAATAATAAATTATATTTATATACAATATATTATACATAAATTTATTAATACACATATTAATAAATAATAGTAATAACATTATTATATGTGTACATGTGTTTTTGCTTGCATGTCTGTGAATTACCTGCATGCCTAGTACCCTTGGGGTATAGACGAGGGCATTAGATCCAGGGATCTAATGTCTGAACCTTTGGACAGTTGTGAATTACCCTACAGGTGTTGAGAAATGAACATAGGTCCTCTAGAAGAGTAGCCAAGTACCCCAGAACCATCTTTCCAGCCCTGCCAGTACTCTGGCTCCCTTTTTATTTTTCTAGACAGGTTTCTCTGTGTAGTCCCAGCTGGCCTTGAGCTCACTCTTGCAGACAAGGCTGGCCTAAAACTCAGAGATTTGCCTCCCTCTGCCTCCCAGTGCTGGATTAAAGGTGTGTGACACCACCTCCCAGCTTGCCAGTACTCTCTTAAGCTCTGCTTTTGAGCTCAGCAGGACAGCAGGAAGACTCTAGCTTGCTTGTTATGCACAAAATATATTTTGGAGATTAGTCTCCTTAGGTAGAAATCAAGCTCCTATGAGGAGCTTTGTCATACTGGATCTCTGGCTTCATTTTTAGATGGTTTTCTTGATAGTCTGGGCTCCACAGGACTAAGGGAGATTATAGGAGTGGGTACTCAGGTGGCTTCTTGTGCATTTTCCCATGCCTGTTCTTTTTACATGTGTCACCAGTGGAGAACACGCATTTCTATAGAAAATTTGCCCTGGTTGGGATGCGGAATAGGGAAGTAGTTATACAAAGATGGACCAGAAGAAGGTGAGAGTTCCCCTGCAATTATCTCAAGTGAAACAGCAAAAAGCCCAGCAGATTTCAGCTTCTTGGAGGCAAGGAAAGTTGTATCAGTAGTCCTTGCTCTCATTGGTCAGAATGTCCTCAGAGTCCTGCCTTCTCACTCTCCAACAGAGTTTCCTCCTGGTTAGTGGTTCTCAGTTCACTCATCAGAGCCAATGGAGACCCAGCTGTGTGAGTCATTTCAGCTGAATTCTAGGAAGCAGGAAGCAGGCATCAGCCTGTCCTATGGAGTCCTGCCCAGATGTCAGCTAGTAGGAAAGTACACAATTGTCCTTGAATTCTGAGCAGGTGTTTTGTCACAATCAACAGATAAATGGAATGTGTGTATAGAGGTGGCCATTTATGCAAAAATGATGATTGTGTATATGACATCAGTGGTGACAGGGAAGTGCAAAGCATTTCACAAGTGAAAGAAGTTGCTAACTCATAGTTTTCACAAGGATGTTGCATATATTTGTTCTCATGACAGATACTAGCAATTCCTTCAGTCTTACCCTGACTTCATGCCTCTGTATAGATACTTCAGGGTGATGTAACATGGAGAAATCTTTGGTCAGGTGCCTGTTACTTTTTTCCCCCATAAAGCTGGAGATAGAACCCAGGGTATTCTAAGCAAGGCTTATATCACTAAACTCACCCCACACCCACCTACCATAGGAACTTGGTAATTATGAAGAGATTTGGTGACTCATTTCTGTTATCACCCCCTTTGCAATCAGCTTGCCCTTCAGCTATATAGGTCAGAGTCACATATGTGTATTTCCTAGACACCCAAAATTATTGCATGGCCTTAGCTTGTGATCCAGTGATTCTTTCTTTGTTTGGGAGGACCTCACTATGTTGCCTTGGCTGGCCTGGAACTCACTGTATAGACCACACTGGCCTTGAATTTATAGAGATGCCTGCCTCTGCCTCCTAAGTGCTGGATTAAAGGAGTGTGTCACTATACCTGGCCACACCCCTCTCTTGACCCCACCTCCTCCTCTTTTTTGCACTTTATACAGAAAAATAATTTAGAGAATGGAAATAGAGGCTTTTTAAGTGATTATTTGGAAACTTCTCAAAGTAACTGGAGTGGTGTCACAATATTTAAGAATTATTTTAATTAATTGTTTATTTTTGAGACAGTATTATTTAGCTTAGGCTGTCATCAGCTTTGTTATGAAGCTGAAGATGTCTGAAACTCCTGATCCCCTGTCTCTACCTCTGAAGTCCAAGACTTTCAGATGTATGCCACTACACCCAGATAATATTTAAGACCTTTAAAAGCATCCATATTGGGGGGGGGGGCTTGAACTCAGAATGCTTAATTACAAATCTCAAGTCTCACGATTTAAGAATTGCTCAGCACATGGAATATAATGAGGGAAGGAAAACCAACCCCCCTCTAATCCTTTTGCTGATTTGATTCAAAGATGATTTAAAGCCAGAAAGCAGCCCTTGGTCTCATGCTTTTGTGGACTAATCTAGCCAGTACGGTTATGGGGGGTGTGGGGGCAGAGAACCTTCCAGAGGAAACCCTAGAGCAGTGGCTTGGTAATATAATCACATGCACATTTTTCTTCACGTAGTCCATATGTCAGTAGTGATGTTCTAAGAAGAAAATGCCATGAAGCTACTAGATACTCTGAAGAAATCACCAGGAGCAGAATGGGAAGGAGGCAGAAGAGGCTGGTGAAGAGCCAGAGGGCAGTGCAGGACTGACCTTGGTGAAGAATGGAGAGAAGGAAGCCAGGTGGGATAGAGGGGTCTTGGGTGCAGGGCAGTGTAAGCAAGTTCCCACTCTAGGCCAGCTTTTGAATCACCTACCTATTGTCTTAGTTTCTTTCCTGTTGCTGTGATAAAACATTCTGACAAAAACAATTTACAAGAAAGTTTATTTGGGCTTTCAGGTCAAGGATTCAGTCCATCATGGCAGTGAATTCCTAGCGGTAGGAGCTTGTAGCCACTAACCAGGTTGTAGCTTCAGTTAGGAAGCAGACAATGACGAATGCCTAAACTTTAGCTAGCTTCCAAATTTTTTATGCAATTCACCACCCAAGTCCCAGGAGTGGTGGGAACCTCCTTTAGATTGGATGTTTTCACTTCAATGAGTCTAATTAAAGCGGTCCCTTATAGACATCCCCAGAGGCTAAACTAATCTGATTAATCCCTCTTAAGATCCCTGGAGGTTTGTCTCCTAGTTGATTCCATGACAATCATTGCTATCATACCTGCCAAAGAGGTTGACATATTCAAAAGCAGTTTAATAGTTGATGCCCCTGCTGTTATTACTAGGGAATCCTCTGGGACATGGACTTCAGGGCAAAGTCTATGGTAGATTCTAAGCCTAGCAGTAAGGGACCATTAAGTACCTACCCTCTTACAATATGGATGAGAGGTCCTCATGGCCACTAGGCTATCCCCGCAATCTCTTTTGCTCTAGGGTAACAGTTCAGAAATGCAGAAATGTTTCCTTTTTCTGTTTCCACATGTTCATGGTGTTTGGCTGAGGCAGAGAATCAATGTCCAAGTTTTTGTAGTTGTCTTTGTTGCTCAGAACTCAGGTTCAGAAATGGAAATCCAGCCAAAGTCTCAACACTCCTTTTAGGCACTGAATCTAGCATCCATCAGGCTTTTCTCAGAATTTCTGTCAAATATAGAAAATGACAATTTTGCTTTTCAGGGACAACTGTACACTTGAAGTTGTTATACACTTTCTGGGTAAAGAGATGGCTGGGAAGCCACGCCTGTCTTTAGTCTGTAAGAGGAATATAGTGAGCAGCCTGTACCCCATTTTATGCTCCGAGATCTCACTTTATGCCTAAAGCCATGGCCCAGGCCATGAGTTTAGTAAGGGAAGGACTTGGTGAGGACTGAGTCTGAGTCCTCTGATTCTCAGGCAGATACCTTTTCTCAGTCCATAATTTTCTGATCCAGGCACTGGATAATTTATCAAACTTAAGAGTACAAATTAAGTCAGTTTTAAAGCCAAACTTTTTTTCTGTCAGAGTAGACAGTAGGTAATCTCCAAATAGCAGGAGCTATTTGCTCCTCCCTCCCCATAGAATGCCTTACTATCCAGGGGAGTCTTCCCAGTATTTGACAGATCCCGGATCTTTGTTACCATGCTCTCTAGTTGACATTCAAAACTTTCATTAATCTTGTTTGCCTGAGGTCTGTTTTTAGAACCTTTTATTTGAGGTGAAATTTACTAATACAAAAATGACCATTTTGGTGAGAACAATTCAATGGCATTTGGAGTTACACAAAACGAATCTCTATCCATTAAGCAGCTGTTCCACTCAACCTGTGACAATGGTGCTTCTGCTATCTTTAGCAATTTACCTATTTAAAAAAATACCCTTCTAAAGACAATTAATTCACAGTGGACATGTTGATGTTTGTGATCCATGCTGTCAATAGAAGCCATATTCTTATCCATGGTCCATGTGCTACCATGATGTCTGTGATCCATTCTGTAGCTGGAGACCATGGTGATGTTCATGGTTGAGGCTGCTAACAGGGGCATGTTGATATTTGTGATCTGTGCTGTCAGCAGGGACCAGGTTGATGACCATGATCTGTGCTGCTGCTAGAAACGACGTGGAAGTTCATGTTGCTATATATAGACAAGCAAGCTTCTTTTATAGTGGTATTGATGACTAAAGACTCATAACTGAGAATGAGAGACATTGAAGGCTTCCGTGACCACCTACCTCCCTTTCTATCCCAAAAGGAAACAGTCCAGGCAGGAAGTTATCGAGGAGAGACCTTGAACATCGTGATAAAGATGCTGAAGTGTAGCACTTCACAGTTGACAGCTTCTGCTGTGAGTGGGTGGGGCAGGTCTCAAGTTTTCTTTTAGCTGCTGGCCACTGGGAATTTGACTATGCTTCAGTGAGTGTATGGGCAACACAAATTGTACTTTGGGAGGTGGGGAGTAAAAGGGTGGGAGGGTAGACCTGGGAGGATTGGGAATTGTGATTGGGGTGAATTGAATGATATTCCCAAATAATTAATAAAACTATTATGTTGGAAAAGATTGATTTAATGTGGATGAGTACTTTGTCTGCATATCTGCTCACCACATGGGCAGTGCTTACAGAAGCGTGATGAAACTGGTGGATTCCCTGCAACTGCACTTACAGTTGCGAGCTGCCTGCTTTCTGGGAATTGAACTCATGTCCTCCAGAAGAGTAGCCAGTGCTCTTAACTGCTGAGCTATGTCTTCAACCCCAAATTCATCTGTTTTCCTATTTTTATATTAAAAAAACATATATGACTTTTTCTGCAACCTCCAGTCTTCTTTCACTCAGCATATTGTTCCGGGTTTATCTACACTGTGGATATGTCAGTCCTTCACTCCTTTTATAGCAGAATGGTATTCCATAAATAACCTGTGCATTCATCTGTTAAGGAACATTGTAGGTGTTTCCAACCATTAAATATTATATTGCCACAAGCATTCCTGTATGTCTTTGAATACCTGTTTTCAGTTATTTGGGCATATGCTGTAAGGAAAAGAGATATACACTTTATTCTCCCATTGTTGCTTATTTGTGTCCCTTGCTGAATCTAGGAACCCAAACAATACAGGAGCCACTTTGCAAGAGAAAATAATAAAGGTTATTATTAAATTTCTGTGCATATGGGAATCAGCACAAGTAAAGTTTGAGGAAATGACCGAACCATAATTTTTTTTTTTTAGACAAATAACAATTTATACATGCAGGACTGATAAAAGACTAAAGTCTCCAGACTGGAGTAGAAGTTGTACGTATTAACAAAGAGACTGGAGGTGGTGATAGGGTGAAAAAGCTGGCAGATGACAAGAATGCTGAACTGGCTGGTTTTGTGTCAACTTAACACAAGCTGGAGTTATCACAGAGAAAGGACCTTTAGTTGAGGAAATATCTTTATGAGATCCGGCTGTACAGCATTTTCTCAATTAGTGATCAAGGGGGGAGGGCCCATTGTGGGTGGTGCCATCCCTGGGCTGGTAGTCTTGGGTTCTATAAGAAAGCAAGCTGAGCAAGTTAGAGGAAGCAGGCCAGTAAGTAACATCCCTCCATGGTCTCTGCATCTGCTCCTGCTTCCTGACCTGCTTGAGTTCTAGTCCTGACTTCCTTTGGTGATGAACAGCAATGTGGAGGTATAACCTGAATAAACCCTTTACCCCCCTCTCCCCCCAACTTGCATCTTGGTCATGATTTTTGTGCAGGAATAGAAACCCTGACTAAGACAGATACTTCAGAGTATGTTTAGACTCATGGCAGCCCATGCCAGGCTTTGGTAATCAAAACTATCATGATGCCCTGGTAAGTGAAGGATGTTCATCCCCAAACAGTGATTGCAGTTTAAAGAAGAACAAGTTCATGATATTTGCAGGAAAATGCATAAAACTATAGACTACCAAGTTAAGCAAAAGAAGCCAGACTCAGACAGACAAGTGTCATTTATTTTCCCTCATGTGGAATTGAGGCGGGGTTGGGGGCAGGGAGGGAGAAGAGTAGAGGGGAAACAGGGAAATGAGGAATGAGAGGACACTGAGGTGGACTATAGTTGATACACATTATATGCATATATGAGATTGTCAGAGTGAAACCCATTATTGTGTCCAATTAATATACACTAATAAAAAACACAGAAAAAAGAGAGACTCGTTTGGCTCTCTGCGTGTAGGAAGGCAGGGCAAGGAGCTCTTTCTGAGGTTAGTTCTTCCAGTGATTGTTGCTCACAATAACTTTTACACTGGTGAGGTATGTCTTGGGATGTATGTCTTTTCTTTCTCTTGACACCTCTGAGTGGTTCTGTGTGTTTTGTGAATTCTATACTTAACCTATTGAGAAATTGCCAAGGTTTCTCATGGGAGGTACACCAGTTTACATTCCCACCCGTAACACACAGAGATTCACCTCTCCACCTTTCTAGTGCCTATAGAATAATGTAGCATAATTTACCTAACCAGTTCTCACCTGTTGACATTTGACCTGTTTCTCCTTTTTTCCTTGGTCAGAACAATTTTTTGATGAAACATAACACGTGAGTACAGTATGTTTGTTTCTCCCCCTCCTTCCCTTTCCTTCCTTTTCTCTAGCTTCTCTCCTGCCCTCCCGCCCTCCCTTTTTTTCTGCTAGTTCTGGGGATTGTGTTTCTTGCCGGTTTACAAGGTATGAGAAAATTTGCACTGCTCATGTGTATTGGAATGCATTGCTTACAAAAAAGGGCTGTATTGATGGGCTAGCATCCCAATACTAACTAAGTATAACTTTTAGTGTTTAATAAACTTAAAAACAACAAGGGTGATTAAAAGCAGTGATTTCCTGGAATGTCTTTAATTGCTCATGATAAGCCTTCCCCACTTACCTGCTGGTGATTATGTTTCTCTTTTTAGTGGCCTTCCCTCTTCAATTCTTAGGGGCTTGATTTCCTTTTACATTTTGGGGGACTGTTTCATGGTAAGTTGCTTTCTTAGTCTATGGTTCTTTTAGTCTTTGATAATTTTTTTTCAAAAGAATCCCATATTTGTATAGCTTTTTCTGTGGTCCATTTTAAAAAATGTTATTTACTTACGTATTTATTTTTTATTTTTTGCAGAATGCCTGGCTTGTTATGTGGATAATGGGATCTTAACTCTGGTCCTCATAATTGCATAGTAAAGCATTCTTAATTGCTTCCATATCTCTATACCTTTATTTCAGTTTTTTTTCTTTTGAGTCACAGCTTAGGCTAGCCTCAAATTTATGTCAATCTTCCTGCTTTAGACTACCAAGTTTGGACTTATAGGCATGAAGCACTATGCTCACCTTTGAATGTAATTTCCAGCAGAGACATTTTATAGTTATTAATATAATAATAATTAATTATAGTATAATGCTTCCTTTATTTATTACCACTATTCTTGCAGCACTGGGAATCAGTCCTTACATATGCTAGGCAAGTACATGCACCTGTACTATATCTAGTCTTTAAAAACAATGAATTACAGTAGGAATAAACACTTTTTTCTTCATAGGCTTGAATTCAGTGGTTTCATTTGGATTTTCACTAAGTCCTCATAATTCTTGATACCTTATAAATATAAATATATATTTTCATGTTTAGAAAAAAATATAGAGATCTTGCCCTCTAAGTTTTGCTTGCTGTTCAATGGCCAGTTATTTGTAGGCACCAAACAACTGAAATGTGACTAGTCTGAATTAAGATGGAAGTGTTAAATACTCATTGGGTTTTGAAGCTCTGGTATGCAAAAAGAATTGACTATGTAACTGCTGATTTTTATACTGTCTTTATAGTGAAATAACATTTTGAATATATTAGATATGCATTGAACTAGATATAAGAATAATTTTTGCCTTAAAGAAACATGATGCTAAGAAGTTAAAACTATATGTGTACCTCAAACTATTTTTCATACAATTCTGCCCCAAATGAGTCTAGAATAATCATTAAGACAACCTGAACAGAAAAAAGGGAAGACATAGGGAATGTCTCGTGACCTACATCTCTTTTTATTCAGGGAAACTATTCTCTACTGTTTTTTAAATATGTTAAATGTATCTTCTCATAGAAAATTATTAGCCCCAAAGCTCAGTATAACCATGCTACAACTCATAGACCATATGAAGCTTAACAAGAAGGAAGTTCAAAGTGTGGGTGCTTCAATGCCACTTAGAAGGGGGAATTAAATAATCATGGGAGACAGAGGGAGGGAGGGAAATGGGTGGGAGAGGGAGGAGGGAGAGAAAAAGGGTGGGGCAGGATCAGATATGGGAAGAGACAGGAGAGAAGTCCAGAGGGCCAAGAGAATAAATAGAAATAAGTAGCAGTAGTGGGAGGGGGGGTGGGGGACCACTAGAAAGTCCCAGACACCAGGGATACAAGAGGTTCCCAGGACCCATTGGGGATGACATTAGTTGAAATATCCAATAGTAGGGAGATAGAACCTGAAGAGATCACCTCCAGTAGATAGACATGGATCCCAGTTGAGGTATGGAACCACCCACCCATCTCAAAAATCTTAACCCCAAATTTTTCATGTCTAAAGGAAAGTCAGGGGCAAAAATGGAGCAGACCGAAGGAAAGGCCATCCAGAGACTGCCCCACTGTGGGATCCATCCCATCTACAGACACCAAACCCCCGACAGTATTGCTGATGCCAAGATGTGCTTGCAGACAGGTGGCTGGTATGGCTGTCCTCTGAGAGGCTCTGCCAGCATCTGACTAAGACAGATGCAGATACTTAGAGCCAACCATTGGACTGAGCCTGGGGACCCCAATGGAAGAGTTAGGGGAAGGACTAAAGGAGCTGAAGGGGACTGCATCCCCATAGGAAGAACAACAATATTAACTAACCAGATCCCTCAGAACTCCCAGGGACTAAACCACCAACCAAAGAATATACATGGGCCTACTACATGGTTCCTACTACATATACCTGTAGCAGAGGACTGCCTTATCTGGCATCAGTGGGAGGGGAGCTGCTTGGTCCTGTAGAGGCTTGATGCTCCAGAGAAGGGGGATGCTAGAGAGGTGAGTCAGGAGTGAGTATGTGGGTGGGGAGCACCCTCTTAGAGGCAAAGGGGAGGTGGATGGGATGGAAGACTTGTGGAGGGGAGACCAGGGAGGGGGATAACATTTGAAATGTAAACAAAAAGAATAATTAATAAAAATTAATTAAAAAATGAATTTTAAAAGAAGTCTGAACTTAAGTTTGGCTGGCTGTGTTTGTTGAAAGTCACAGGACAGATCTGGAAATGCCTTCATCCTTGTGTAATACTACTGGCCAGAGAGGATCCACTCCCATGAGAACTATTGCAATATACATTCCTTCTATTTTTAAACAACTTTGATGATAGGACTTGACCTTACAGAATTGTAGAATGTGCCACAATTTTAATGGATAAATTCTAGATATTGTCTCTTTGATTTGTCTAAGTTCTTTAGCCTGTATAGAACTTCAAAGAGGCCAAGCTAAAACAGAAGCCAAGTACTGGTGAGAGGGGTGTTGACTTTCAAGGTGGCCTTTTCTACCTGTTTATAGAAGATTCTTTTTTACAGCCTTATGGATCAACCAAGAGTTATTCTGTATTGTTATTGTGGTTAGTGCATACCACTCAGGGACCAAGGTCTGTCACTCTGCTGAGGCCTATGCTTGCTGTATTCCCAGTGTCCTGGATGCTTACAATTTCCTACCCTCTTCAACTCATTTTTTTGGCCTTCAATATAGTGTAGAAGCTCAGAAAGTGATACTCCAGAGTGAAGCCCTCATTAGCAGTTTGTGTCTGACAAAGGTATCTCCTATAGCTCACTCTTCACTTAAACTTTAGATTATAGATAGTAGAGTCCGTTTTCTCCAAACAGGATCTTCTTTGCCCAGATTGAGCTATTAAACCACATTCTAACTTCCCCTGTTTTTTTTTTTTAAGAGTTATCCATGAGTTCTGTGACTCACCTCATTTGATTGTGAGTCACAGGACTCCCATTCAAGAAGATTCAGTTGTATACCTGGAAGGAAGGAAAGCTACAGAGTGGTCAAGAAAAAGGTTGGAGTCTAATGCTCCCCCTCCATGTTTTATAATTAGATCACATCCTTTTCAGTATGTTTCTACATGGCTTTGCATTCTTGGTTGAACCTAAGTATCAACAGAAATAGTTCACTCTGGGTCCTTGTGTTTTCAACCTGAATGTTCCTGTGTCATGTAAAACTCTGACCAACTCCGCTGTTTTGTTTCTCTGGTTATTCTGTCTTTTGTTATAGTGCTGTCTAATACAGACAGTAAAGGATTTCCTTTGTGACAGACAGTAAAGGATTTCTGCCTTTCTGTTCCAGCAGCCAGAAGCTGTAGGTACTTTGGACATTAATATGTAAATGATCCAATGCTGAGCCACTCTTAAACTTGTAAGCTTGATTATTTTTTATTTTTTAATTATGCTTCAGCATGGATGAGAGTGTCATATTATGGGTTGTCGCTTGTGTGCTAGGAATCTTTTAACTATATTATTTTGGGCTCTGGGTGAGGTGGTCAGAGGTAGCCTTGTGCCTCACTGAGCCCAGGCTGGCCCTTGCTCCAGAGGGTCTTCTCCCACAGCCCTCTTCCTACTTCCTTGTCGTGGCCAGGTGTCTCTCTTCTTTCTGTACCCTTCTACCCTTATCACACTTGGAGCTGTGTGAATGGCAGCTGCTGGAACTGACTTTGCCTATCAATAGTGGTCAGATGAGTGTCCTCAGATCCTTCACCATCACGTCTATCCCCTTCTTTGTGTGTATCCTGTTGTAGGATGGCCCCTCCAACTCAAACTGACCTCACTATGTGAGGAAAGGGAACTGAGATGTAGAAAGTTGCTGATCTGGAAACATTGCTCTGTAGCATATTGCCATTATCATTGCCAAATCCCCATGGTTATTTCTGCTAGGTGTTCTTAGGGTCACAGTGTTGGGATGGAGCATGGCCAAATCATCTTTCCACAGTATTGATGTTTTCTGTGATTCATAGGCCTTATGACCACAGACAGCATTTTCAAGGCTTCACAGGCTCACCAATCTGACTGGTACTGTCTGCCTCCTCTTTGGTGAAGCTCCATAACTCTGAAATTTGGACTGGTTTGGCTACTCCATGGCTTTTTGATCTTTTTTATTTAGACTCACATTCTAGATTAATCATTTAGTACCAGGATCTTATGAAGAGGCTGGGCAGCCAGTGCCAGCCTCAGCACTTCCCTTGCCTGAGCACTCCCTTGTGTTCACAAAAGCTCCCCTTCACCCCCACTTGGTCCTTCCTGCTGCCTGACCCTTCAAAGGAGACACTGAAATTCTCTGCAAATCCCCCTCCAATAGCACTCGCTAATGCAAACCCCCTCCTGGATGGCAAATGCCAGCCTGAGAATGGATTAAGAGCTGAGGCTCCCAGCCTCCATGTCTCTGGGGCTGGCACTTTCTGATAGATAACTAGACACTCCCAACTCCCAAGCACAGGTGGCTTCAGGACTTGGGAGAAGTGAAGAACCACACATCCTTACAGAGATTAAGCACCATATTTTGAGACAATTAAGCATTCCCAGACAGCTGTGACCGGTTTGTAAAAACACCCCTGATAGCACCCATAAAGGCCAAAGGAGCATCTCACCCCAATTGTGCGACCTAAACATACGGAATTGTGTTTGCAGAATGACTTCCCTTATCTGCCATGTAACCCCGAAACCCCAGAACCTGCTTGTGTATAAATTCCCTAAGCCCCTATATGTAGCATCATAATCCTGCCCTGCACAGTGGGAACAGATTGGGATCTGAACCTGGGTTCGAATTTATTAAAAGGCTCTTTGCCTCACTGCATCGAATCTGGCAATTCTTTTAGCGCTCCTGAGGATCTCAAGACCTGAGTACAATGTTTATGGGTCAACTACCTGCTTATATCCTTCCAATTTGTATCTCTAGGTAAGACTTCTCTGACCTGTAGACTCATCCACACAAATGGCCACATCCAATCCACTATCCAAATCTGAACATAAGATTTCCATCAGCTTTCACCAAATATCTAGTCTCCAAGTAATTGGGCATTACATTTGTAATCTCCAAACAGTGTATCTGTACTGTTTCCTTTTCTAAAACAACACTGTAATATTATACCTAATTAATATACAATTCTCCTGAGACTGGTAAGGTCCTACTGTGTAGCTGGCATTAGATTGGTGGCAATCCTTCTGTCTCTGCTTTCTACATGCTATCCTACATGGGATGATAGTCATTGAACATCACACCCATAATTTCTTTGAAATTTAGCATAGTACCTGGCAAGGGGAAAGTCAGTACCTGACGCCTCCCGAACCGACCAGCAGACAGAAGACAACGGACACAGGATCTTCTTCCCAACACGATTTATTCAGGAACCTTGAAGTACAAAAAGCCCCCCGAGCTCTAGCTCCCAGCCCTTAAATCTCTGTGTCCTCTCCAATCAGAACCTGCCACGAAGTCATTCTCGGTTGGTGCTGAGCACATATGTCACATGGTTGATCTTATGTAACGATGAACAAGCAAAATGCATGCGTAGTAAAGCCTAGCCTACGTGCCACCCAGGCTTCCTGAAATGGTGAGCCAACATGCCAGGGGCGTCTGGCACCCAGCCAGGTGCCATCTTGAGTTCTGCTCCCCACAAGTACCCTTTATCACTTTATCACAGTATGATTTCTATCTAGTTCTTAATAATTCTTCTTCCTCTTCTTCTTCCTCTTTCTCCTCCTCTGCCTCCTCCTTCTTCTTCTTTAAAATCTTACAATAATAACCCTAAAATTCACTTCCAAATGAGAGGATTGAGCCAGATTGACTCTATGACAGGCTCCAAGGGGCCAGCTCAGGAGACTAGGCCTAAGTTTGTTTCCCAGAACTGAACAATCCAGTCCAGGAAAAAACAGCTCTGTCATCTGGCCTGAGCTAAGAATAGTTATTCACCAATATTTCTGGAAAGTCTCCAGGCCTCCAGCAATGGTTCTGGAAAGCCCCCAGAACCCTAGCCAACCCCAGAGTTACCCATACCCCTAGAGATAGAGCCAACCAATCCATTGTGATGAATGGTAGACCCCTGCATGCTGGATTTCTGTAGAATAAAACGTTCTTAGCTTTTGCATACTATTTGAGTCTGGGGTGTTACTCTTCAATGATTCATGGATCCTTACATTTGAGGCCTAACCCAAATATTTGAGTGTTTTTCTGATTGGTAAGTTTGTGTACCTGAGTGTCTTGTCTGTCTCTATGTCTCCATTTTGGGTTTAATCTGGAGGCTAAAGAGGACAAAGTGGATACATGTTTTGTCACCTGGCCAGAGGCTAAAGAGGATGCTTCCAACTCCTTACCAGGAAAGGGAGAATTTGATAGTTCTCATCTGATTTCTGAACCAGGTATGGGTCTTTGGGTCTCCAGTGCACAGGGAGGAGGACTGTTTGAGACAGTCTTTTCATTTTCCCTGGAACATCTTTCTGTGTTTATCTGTGCATATTCTCTTCATGTTTTGTCCTCCTGTACAAATTACTTTTTGAGTCTTAAAATGGGTCCGACACAGACCACACCCTTCGGATTTGTTTTTAACCATTTCAAGGACTTCTGCCGAGTAACAGAAAACTCAGGTCTGGTGGTTCATCCTGGTCAATTAACCTTTTGCAGGAATGAATGGCCCACCTTCAAGATAAAATGGCCCGAGGAGGGAACTTTCCATCTTCCCACTATTTACAGGGTGAAGACTTATAGTTTATGAGGCCACAGGGCTCCCAGACCAGGTGCCTTATATCACTATGTGGCAATACCTGTTCAAGAAGTCCCCTGCCTAAATTTTTTTATGTCACCAGCTGCACCACTTCCAGCTCTTCTTCCTGTAAGGGAGGGGCAGCCTTGGCCACCTGCCTTGCTTCCTCCCTCTTCCCCCAAGGATTTCTGCCCTCTTCCTTATGTTCTTGCCCCTGCAGCTGCTGCTCCTGCCTAGCCAGTGCAGGCAGAAAGGGAGGAAGCTCCTGACTCTATCTGGAGTCCACCTCACACTAGGACCTGTACTTCCCAGAGGTCTGACTCTACTACAGCCCTACCCCTCTGACCTATGGGACCCCTAGACACTCCAGGAAAATGTTTTATGGCCTGTTTGCCATTTTCCAGTAATGGTTCAAACAATTCAAAGTTGCAGAATCCCCCCATTTTTAGAGAGGTCATCAGCTCTCATATAGTTCTCTTAAGATTCAATCATGCTGACTCACCAGACCACTTGGGACAATTGCCAACAACTGCTCCAGGTATTCTTCACTACTGAAGAAATGGAACAGATCTTGGGAGCCACCTGGAGATTGGTTCCAGGAACAAATGGGCTGCCCACCCATATCCAGGCTGATATCGATATGGTTTTCCCTTTGGCTCAGCCTGGCTGAGATTATAACTCTACTGAAGGTAAAGAGAGCCTCTGGGTCCACTGCCAGATTCTGATGAGGGGCCTCTGGGAGGCCTCCAGGTAGCCCACAAATTTATCCAAGGTAAGCCAGGTGATGTAAGGAAAGAACGAAAGCCTCAGAGAATATCAACAGAGGCTTTTAAAAGCCTATAAGACCTATTCCCTTTTGACTCAGAGGCCAGAGAGAACCAACTGGATGTCAGCATGGCTTTTGTTAACCAAGCTTCCCCTGACATCTGTCAGAAACTTTAGTGCCTAGATGGCTTGGTGAGTAAGCAGCTGACTGAATTACTAGCTATAACTGAGAAGGTTTACAACAATGGAGAGACCCTCTAAGGATCCACAGACCAGAGGACTGGTGAAAGTGCTGCTTGCTGCAATGAACTGTGTAAGTCCCAGTGAAAGAAAACTGAAAAACCTTCTGGCTCACAGAAGGGGCAAAGGTAAGCCAGTCCCCATAAAAGGAGAAATCTACCCTCAGTTACAGAGGGAACAATGTGCCTATTGCAAAGAAAAAGGCCACGGGGAAAATGAATGCCTTAAGAAAAACCCAAGAGAGGGCCCCAAAACTTCTGGAATTGGAAGAACTTGATGACTGAGGGCATTGGGGCTCACCCCCCTCCCCCACTCCATGAGCACTGGGTAACCCTAAAGATGGAGAAGCCCATAGACTTTAGAGTGGACACAGGGCAAAACACTCTGATTTGAAACAACCACTGGAGCCACTGTCAGACCAGAAAACATGGATGCAAGGGACAATAGGCACCAAGCCCTATCCATCGACTACCTGAACTTCAAAGTGGTACAAATAACCCACTCATTTATTGTCATGCCTGGATGTCCATACCCCCTGCTGGAAAGAGATCTTCTCACCAAAATGGAAGCCCAAATCCATTTTGGCCCAGAAGGAGTGAAAATGCTGGATAAGAATGGCCCCATCCGTGTCCTGACGTTGGCCCTAGGAGTACAAATTGTTCCTGCAGCCAGTCCCATCTCCAAGCCTGTTACTCCAGAGGTTTCTGGCAGAAGTCTCTAAGATGTGGGCAGAAAAGAACCCAATAGAATTCACTCATCATCTAGCCCCAATTTTAGTTCAATTAAGGTCTGGGGCCACCCTAGTCTAAATCAGGCAATAGCCAATGCCTAGAGAAGCCAGAACGAGCATCAACCCCACATTATCAACCGGCTCTGGAAAGCAGGGATTCTGATTCCTTGCCAATAGGCATGGAACACCTTTCTTCTTCCAGTTAAGAAGTTTCATTCCTGTGACTATTGACCTGTGCAGGATTTGAGAGAAGGAAACACATGGGTAGAGGACTTCCATCCCACAGTTTCAAACCCCTACACCTTGGTGAGAAGCCTTCCTCCTAAACACACTGTGTACACTGTGTTCAACCTGAAGAATGCTTTCTTCATCTTGGATCTGGCACCCAAAAGCCAGTATACCTATTCGCCTTCAAATGGCAAGATTTGGAGAGAGGCTTCAGTGGACAACTGACACATCTGCCTCAAGGATTCAAGAACTCACTCACAGTCTTTGACAAGGCACTGCATTAGGACTTGGGTGAGGACCAGGGGGCCCACCCTCAAATAACTTTACTTCAGTACATAGATGACCTTCTGATTGTGGCCACTGACCTAGAGACATGCCAGGAGGCCACACAAGACCTGCTACAAGAGCTGAGACAACTGAGTTACAGAGTGTCTGCTAAAAAGGCCCAATTTTGTCAACTTGAAATCATTTATATGGGGCATATACTCAAGGTGGGGGACATAATACATGCTGTTGAATGTCCAGAAGCAAACCATCCTCAGCATCCCAGTTCCATCAATCTAGAGGCAAATATGAGAATTTCTGAGATCCACTGGGTATTGTAGACTCTGGGTGCCAGGGTTCACTGAGATAGCAAAGCCATTATATGAAGTTACCAGGGGTCAAGAAGATAAGATAGAGTGAACTCCCGAGATGCACATGGCTTTCAAGACACTAAGAAAAGCCTTATTGGAGGCACTGGCCTTGGCCTTTCTGGACATTCACAAACCTTTCTACCTATATGTGGATGAAAGAAAGGGAATAGCAAAAGAAGTGCTCACCCAAACTGGGCCCATGGAAAAGACTGGTGGCCTAATTATCTAAAAAGCTGGATCCAGTGGCCCAGGGATAGACAGCCTATCTGCCATTATAGCTGCCATTGCCCTGCTGGTCAAGGATAAAATAACCATAGGGCAGGAACTTATCACCACCCCCCATTCTTGAGGGGATCCTCAAGAATCCACCCAGCTGATGGCTGTCCATTGCACTTCCAGGCTCTGCTTTTGAATCCTCTTCACATAAGATACAACCCATCATCTGCCCTAAATGCAGCCACCCTGCTCCTGGACCCATCCTCAAACACAGCAATGGTTGCTCTATAGTTTTGGGGCATGTTCTAAACATTAGGCCAGACATGACTGACATACCGTGGCCAGATGCTGAATGCATCTACTTCATGGATGGGACCAGCTTCAGCCAGAACAGAACCAGGTATTCTGGGATGGCCATGGTAGACTTTGACTCTGACATTTGTGCAACTGCTTTGCTGCCAGGAACTTCAGCACAGAAAGCTATACTAAAGGCCTTGACCCAGGCTTTAAAACTGGTTAAGGGGTCTGTAGCCAACATTTACACTGATAGCAGATGTATCTTTGCTACAGCTCATGTGCATGGGTCCATATACCGAGAGAGGGGACTGCTGACTGGAGAAGGAAAAACCATAAAAATAAGGATGAAATACATGCTTTGCTAGAGGCATTATGGTTCCCCCTCAAGGTGGCCATAATTATTGCCCCAGCATCAAAAACGGACATCAGAAATAGCCCGAGGAAAGCGACTAGCTGATAAAGCTGCAAGATAGGCCAGCCAGGCTTCCACTGCCCATATCCTGGTTGCCCTGCTACCAGTCTCCTCCTGTGTGTATGGCCATTTCCCAAATATACTGCTGAGGGAAAAAAGATGAGGCCAAATGCAAGGGAATCTACAGAAGAAATGGATGATTGTATACTTCCCAGGGCTGTACTATGCTACCTAAGGACTTTGCTAAGCAACTCATCCATTAAATCCATCAGGCCTCACACCAGAGTCACCAAAAATTTAAAAAAATTGCTTCAAGGGGCAAAGTATAAAATATTTCATTTCGGAGGCTGGGTTGATCAGGTAATTTTTCATTGTTCCAGCTGCCAGGCTGTGAACCCTCCCAGGCCCCAATCAAGGAACTTCAGGAATCAGAATTAGAGGCCAACAGCCAGGGGACAATTGGAAGATAGATTTCACAGACATGAAGCCAGGCACATATGGATATAAGTACCTGATAGTTTTTATAGCTACCTTTTCAGGATGGATAGAAGCATACCCTACATAGAAGGAGACTGCTAACACAGTGGCAAAGAAGATTCTGAAAGACATCATAAACAAGTATTGACTACCTTCCCTGCTTGTGTCTAACAATGGACCAGAATTCATTTCTCAGGTAAATTATTAGCCTTTAGTACATGTCTTGGGGACCAATTGCAAACTGCATTGTGCATACAGACCCCAGAGTGTAGGACAAGTAGAGGGAATGAATCAAACCCTGAAGGAGGCCTTAATCAAATTAACCCTTGAAACTGGCAGTGACTGGGTGTCTCTCCTACCTTATGTCTTATACATGGGTAGGAACACCCCTATACTTCGGGTCTCACCTCCCTTTGATATCATATATGGCAGTCCCCCTCCCATGCTGCCTAAATTCCTATCTGATATTCTAGATGAATATGACCAACACAAGTTTTTGGAGTCTTTTAAGGCCCTCCACAGAGTCCTGCTAGGTTTATGAATCTGCCCCTCTCCTTAATCCCCACTGCTTTGTACCAGGTGACAAAGTCTGGATTAATAGACATAACTGGAACTCTGCTGGAAAGGACCTCACACCATGATCCCGACCACAATGGCTGTAAAAGTGGATGGAATCCAGATGTGTATACATCACTCCCATGTTAAGGCTGCCAGGAGAGAGACAACCTAGCAGCTGAGGTCCATCAGGGACAGACTTCCAGATGGCCCACTACAAGAGCAATGGAAGGCACACCCGCATCCTGTCGATCCAATTAGCACTCCCGATCTTGCTTGCCTGCTGCACACAGCATGCTGCACCCGCCACCAACCCTGCAATCTAACTTGGATGCTCATAGATGCTGGAGGAGGTGAAATACTTCACCAAGTCTCCAAACAGATGCCAGAAGGGACCTGGTTCCCCAATCTGGAGCTATGGCTGGATGATTTCTCTGGGTTTGGGGGCTTGAAATGGCACAATTGGACCAAAAATGGCTGATTTTATGTCTGCCCAGGCTATGGCCACACCAAGTCCCAGAAAGATGGTGGAGGATCCTCTGATTACTTTTGTGTTGCTTGGGGATGTGAATTCACCTGGTATATATGGTGGACTTACCCCACCCCCATCACTTCAGATTTAATCACAGTAAATTGGAAAGGAGCAGGGATCAAGTTTGCCAACAATAGGTGGGTTATCATAAAGTTTACTGAAAAAAGAAAACAGAGTGTAGGATGGAAAATGGGAAAAACCTGGGGCTTACACCTTTACCAATGGTATGGATGGAAAAACCATAACCTGGGAGCTATATCCACTCTCTTGCTATTGAGCCAACCTGGCCAAGATCCCGGTGAGGCCCAACAAGGTGTTAGCTAAGCCAAACACACCACCTTCCAAACCTCTGCTCCTACCTGTCCTCACCCCTGTACCAGCACCCACCACCCTCTTGGACCAGCAATGTCCAACTCTGTTGCCTGAGTCAGGATCCTATTAGAAGCCACTTTCCAAGTCCTTGATTCCTCCTGTCCAGACCATTGATTATGCTTAGATACTCAGCCTCCTTACTATGAAGTAATAGCAGTCCCTAGGGATTAGTCACAGAGCACAGATAAAATCCTTTCACAGTTGCTAATCTATATTACAGTGTAAAACAAACATACCAACTTGAGCACAATATCTACATATGATTCTTTCCTATTTAGCATGTACTATATACAATCAAAATATTGGTTTTTTGAGGTTGCTTAAATGAGTTGTGTTCAGTTGTGGTAAATCTCCAACCCAAATAAGCCCGGTCAAATGAAAACACAACTCAATAATTATGAATATAAGCTGCACTCTTAGATTGGGCAGATTTACCACTACACTACTCTATTCTCCATCTATGAGATCCCTTATAACTTGCAGTTTTTTCCAAGCCACGTGTTTCTGCTCCATTGTCCTTCTACCTTCTTCTCCTCCATTGTCCTCTTCTCTTCCTCCTTTCCTCTCCCTTCTCCCCTAAACTTTTCAGGTCCACCTCCCCTTCTACTGCCCAATCACCAGCTCTAGCCTTTATTTTACAAGTTAAGGTGGGCAGAAGGTTCACAAGAAGTTGCCTGTATACCAGGGCTATCCACAACACTTTCCCCTTTCTGTCCAATTAAAAGACTTTTATCTCAGATATAAATTGAGTACAACTATTACCATTTTGTAACTTATAAAGTACAAGACAGACCTAACACCCAGTCCATAATTTTTGTCAATTAATTAGAACCTCTGTCATCTATCCTAACTTAAAAGACTTATAATACTACACCTGACTCATGTCCTGGCTTCAGATTGTATGCCATCTGAAAACCATCCTCTCAAATCTATATCATCTTTCTCAATACTAAACAGCTTGGGTTGGCTATGAGACTACTAGTCTTTAACCCCGCCAAAAATCCAAGAATGACTAATATTATCTGAAAATATGAGAAGCACAAAATATAGTTTCCAAAACTTAGCCAATTTATAGAGACCGCTGATCATTTGGACAGTCCCTATACTTCAAAATGTTGGGGCATCAGTCTTCAGCCTTCTGGCCCAGGATCATCTGACAGACCTTGGTAATGCAGAATTTTGAAAGACTGAGTACCCTGTCTTGGCAGAGATTATCAGTCAACATAGTGTGTCCTTTTTCTGGACAGTATTTTGTCTGTAGATGAAATGAGGCAATTCTTGTTTAGTTGCTCTCTCACCACAACTGGAGCAACTCCACTGATGCTCAGTTTCTTCTTTGAATCTAAGAGGAGGACAATGTCAGGAATAGATATGTCTCTAGTCAAATGATCTTTAATAAAGAAATGTCCATAAATGTCATATTCTGTGGACTTCTGACACCTTTGAAGACTATCTATCTACCCAAAGCATCTTTGAACTGTTAAGCCTTGACTACTCTTGGCCATTTCAAATTGAAATATCTCAGAAACTGTTGGGGGCCTACTTTTAGCAGAAAGCGGCTATCAGCTTTGCAGCCATCTTGAGCCATATACCCTGACATGAGACTTGGATTACAATAGCCTACAACAGCTGAGCACACTCTGATAACATCTTGCTTTGGATACCCAGGACTTTCCTTGGGTGTGTGAGATTAAAGGTGTGTAACTTAAGAGTGTGACTTAGAGATCAGATTTAGAGACAAGACTTAAGGGCATGATTAAAGGTGTGACTTAGAGGCATGGCTTAGAAGTGAGACATATAAAGGACAGAGGCAGACAGAAGAGAGATGAGAGAATCAGACACTGGAGAGTAGAACTTAGAGATTTGGAGTAACAGAGATTCAGACACTAGGAGTAGGAATAGACATTAGACACTCGGAAGAGTACAATTTGAAGTACAACTTGGAGTTAGTTATTAGACATTGAGTACAACTAGGAACTAGGAACTCAAGACTTGGGACTTGGAGAGAAGAGAGACTGAAGAATAAACGGGATTGAATCACACTCTGTCTGGTCTCCATTCCTCGAGTCCGTCCTCACTCTCTCTCTTGCTGAACCCTGACCCATGGACTGGAGCAGCTTGGGCCAGGAAACAGTGGCCGCCAAGTGTGGAATGGAGAGGGCCACAACATTTTTGGCCGCCCAAAGTGGGACAGCCTATGCCCCAACAAGAAACACCCTTTTAATTAACTCAGGACCATGAGTTTGTTATCTGGCTCTTAACTCATATTGCTTAATCATCTAAAAACAGTTTATAATAAGTTATAAATGGACTGTGTCTAAGTCCTTTTATATTCTTAAATGTGTTGTATAGGCACAATGCCTATAAGAGAGTAACAACACTAATCTCAATTTATATCAATAAGAAATTTATATCAATGAAAACTTTAAATTTGTATCAAATAAGTGTTTTTTGCTACTTACCTTGTCGTAGTCATGTTAATAATTCATAATGCAATTACCTTAGTTTGTTCCTGCTTGTATTCTATTTTGACTTGCCAACCCCCTACCTGATTATATGTATGTATGTATGAGAGAATTATATGTCTTATTATGTATGTATTATATGTATGGCTCTAAGAGAGATGTGTACATCAAGGGTATCATTGAAGCAATGCTCCTCTCCTAGCACCACTGCTGCCCCCATTCTCATTCTCCCATCCTTCCTACCTTCTTCTCATTCATTTATTTTCAGGTTTTGTTTACTGATTTTTATTTTGGGTCAGGTTCTAGGTTTGTAGCCCAGGCTGGCCTTTAATGAATGATCCTCAATTTCAGCCTCCCGAATTCTGGAATTACATGTGTGTGTCACCATACCTGGCTTAGTATATTATTTTCGAGGTCCATCCACATTATAGAATTCTGGAATTACATGTGTGTGTCACCATACCTGGCTTAGTATATTATTTTCGAGGTCCATCCACATTATAGCATATGCCAATACTTCATTCTTTTTTTGTGGCTCAATAATATTTCAGTGTATAGACGTACCCCCTTTTGTTTGGACATTTATCTGCAACTAGACTGTAGATGCTGCTGCTCTCAACACTCACATACAAGGGTTTTGGTGAACATGAGTTCAATTTTGTTAGGTATACACCTAATAGTGTGTATAATTTACTAGGTCACATAGCAACTCCATATTTAACTGTTTGAGAAACTGTTGAATCATTTTATACAACAATAGGTATGAGTGTTTTAGTTTATTAATATCCTTTCCAATACTTGTGATTAACCTTTTTTTTTTTTTAAAAAGTTGATTATTTGGGAATCTCACATCATGCACCCTGACTGTGCTCACCTCTGAGTTCTCCTATGTCTGGCTCCCTTCCCCTCTCTGACTCCCCCCTCCAAGAAAAAGAAGAAAAAGAAAAAAATACAAGTGCATTTTGTGTTGTTTATATACTCACTGGAGCATGGTCAAATTCCTAGTGATCAGCCCTTAAGGGAGGATGGATCTTTCTCTAGAAGCCGTCAACTGAGAGTTCTACAGTGACCATCAAGGGGGCGGGCCCAGACCTCTGTGCCCTCTCCATTGCCTGAGCAGCTGTGCTATGGGTCAGTGAATTGCAGAGCTAGGTGATTTATCCTTTTTTAGTTTTTCAAGTTAGTATAGCCATCCTACTGGGTATAAAGCAGTATAACTGTGGTGTTGGCTTGAATTTTTCTAATGATTTATGACTCTGAAGATCCTTTCTTGTGGCTTTTGGCTACTTATGCAATCTCTCTCTCTCTCTCTCTCTCTCTCTCTCTCTCTCTCTCTCTCTCTCTCTCTCTCTGTGTGTGTGTGTGTGTGTGTGTGTGTGCAGAAATGTTTATTCAAACCCTTTGCCTATTTGGAAAACTTGATTATTTACTGCTTAGTTATTAGTTCTTTACATAATCTGGGTATAGGTTTCTCATCTGATATAATTTGCAACTATTTTTCCATTCTTTAAGTTGTCCCTTTATTCTCTTGATTCTTTTGACAATTAATGAAATGCTTTAAACTAAGTCCAACCTACCCATTTTTGCTTATATTTTATGTCTTGCCTGAATTAACTTTACAAATTTATAATTTTTTTCTTCTAAAGGTTTTATTATTTTGCTTCTTATATTTAGACCTGCCATCTATTTTGATTTAAAATGTGAATACAGTGTTAAGAGAGAGGTGCAACTTTCCTCTTTGGCCCATGAACACTTGTCTTGGCATCACTTGTTGAAGATTAGTCCTTAAAGAATTATCTTGAGGGCTGGAGAAATGGATCCGTGGTTAAGAGCACTGGTTGCTCTTCCTGAGTATGGGGATTCAATTTCTAGTACCCATATGAAAGTTCACTTCCCTCTGTGACTCCAGTTCCAAAGGATGTGATGCTCTTTTCTGGCCCCTTTGGGCACTACATGCCAGTGGCACACATACATGCCACCCATTTCATCTGTCTATCTATCTATCTATCTATCTATCTATCTATCTATCTATCTATCTAGTATATATGTTTATATAAAGATGTATCTTGAACAGTCTTGTCATTAAATTGATTATCCAGAAATGCCAAGGAAGAATCTTTAATTGCCAGCTTCCAGAACTGTGGGCCAACACAATTTTGTCTATTGTATATTACCCATTATAAGTTTGTTTATTATAAACAGGTATTCTGTTATGGAAGCCAGTTGTTTAGACCTTTTTCCACAGGGAGATGAGTCCTTGCAGTATATGCGGTGGGTATTTTTTCCCAGCTTGTTAGATGTTGTTTTGTTCTTGTGAGTCATGACAGCTTAAAGTATTTTGTTTAAAATCTATCAACCTTTTGTTTCACTGCCTATGCTTCTGAAAAAAAAAGTTTTCTCAGAATAAGGTTATCGTCTTATTTTCTTTGGAACTTGTAGAGTCAGTTTTTACATTGTATCTCTAATCCATTTGGTTTTTTCCTTGTGAATGTTGTTTCAACATTTATTTAATAAATGCATATCCCATTGATTTGAGATGGCTTTAGATCTATTTTGTGCTTTCTTTTCTAATGCATGGTCCCTTTGTGTATTAAAGCATCAGTGCCGCCTTGTAAATCAGGCTTTACAGTATGATTTAATATCTGAAAGCCATAATCTCTGCCTGTGATCTTTTTTTAGTCATTTTAATTTCAAATTCGTGAATTTCCATATGAACTCACTGTTAATATGGGTCTACCAAACTTTTACATGTAAAATTTTAGAATCCAGCTTGTTATTTAAAAGATGAAGACCTTTTCTAGGCTGAGAATAAACTCTTAATCCACTGTGGAGTTCCTGGTTGTTCATATAGGGGTAAATGTGCTCTTTTCTATGCGTGTTACCATGCTCTCCCAACACAGAAGTACCCAGGGTCTCCACTTCCCAATCAGCTTTCTGTGAAGACCTCTTACCAGAGAACCAAGTTCTAGTTATTCCATGATATGGCTGCCGAACTCTGAGACAGTAAAGATCAGGGTGACTCACTTTGAATTCTAAATTCTCCAGAGGTAAGAGAACAACCTCTTCTAGGAAGGGCCTATTATTTCTGTATGCGGTTCACCACCCACTCAACTGGAGGAAGGTGCTTTGCAGTTCGAGGGAGTTTTTTTTGCTTTTTAACCTGTAGGAATTAGTACCTGGTGGCAGCAGGTCTTTTCCTATCTTGCTACCTCATTTTTAGCAGTCCTCTAGGGGCCAGCAACAGGTACCTGGGCAGCAATACCGCTACCAGTAGTCAGAACCAGACAACTCGGCGCCCTCTGCTGGATGCAACGTGTGCCGCAGGCGAAGCGTGGGTCCCTGCGAGCTCTGTTCTCTCGGATTCTTGGCTGAGCGAAGGGTATAGAGGAGGCGGCATCTGCAGTCCCCATGGTTGGAGGTCCCGAATTCCAAGGCGACTGTATGAGCCCGGTGTGCCTCGCATCACAGAAACTACGGCTTTGAAAGTCCAATACACACGGTTTTCAATTTACGCAGGCGCAGTTCCGGCGCGCACCCGGCCTCTCAGGCGCGTGCGTGTCATCCGTTGTTGGCGTGTCCTCGCGTGGTGCTCACGTCCACAATGAGACGGTAGTCGTCTCTCGAACGCGCAGCCATTTTGGGAGCGCGCTTTTGATCCGAGGCTCCCTTTGGCCACTTGGAGGCGCACACTGTAGTCAGCTCCTCTGAGCGCAGTCTCAGTGGATTTAGTTATCCAGAATGAATCTTTGTGAGTGCTTTAGATGGAGTGCTTTAGATAAATAAATTTAGGTTATTTATTATTCAACATCTAGTAGTACCCGAGGGATGAAAAAGATGATCTCCCCCCTCTAAAGCAAGAGAAAATCGGGAAGAGGAAGCTACAAAAACAACAACCATGTGCCCAGAGTATGTGGAAACTTAGGAGAGTTGGAACATTTTCAACAGGAATATAATCAGAGGTGAGTTTACACGAGGAAAACAAGTGATGTTTCCAAAGGAAAGCAGAGTGATGGAAGACACATCTGGACTTTATCTGGCATCTCTGCTTTTGCACTAGCTTCATCTTTGAACTGGTTAATTCTGAACTCCTGTTTCCTTATCAATATAATAGACAAAATTACCCTTGCAAATCTATGCTGAGAAAGAGTTGTGAAAAGAGATGTAGGACCTTTTTTCCTGTACTGGCTTAGTTAGGGTTCAGGGTTATTCTTATAATCTCTGAAAGGGGCAGATTGCTTTTCCATTTTGCCTTTGTTTCTTTTTTTGTTTGTTTGTTTTGGTTTGGCTAGGCATGGGGAACCAAGGCCTTAGGGAGGCTGGAATAGCAGCCCTTTTGTCCTTGGTTTACTATGTCAGAAACACGAATGGACACGTTTGTGTTTTTCTACATTGTCAGAGTTTATTATTAATGTTATTATTAGAACAAATTCACAAAGTATAGAGGTTTTAATGGCAGCTACTTGGAAGGTATTCCTGCTTTCCTTGGTAACCCTGGCTGAAGCGAACACAGTTCTTTTACTCCACTCTTAATATTAAATCATAGTTTACATAGTACACAACCCACACTAAATTTCTTTCTCTACATGAAGGCCACAGAATGGATTACAAAGGGTTAAATAGGTAAGGTGTTTCAAAGAAGTTTGAGAAACCGAAGCTGGGAAGACAATAGACACATGAGAGTCCTGGACTGTTGTGAGTCAGGCTACTGTGGGTCACAGGTGTGAGATGATGCTTAGACTTGTGTCTAGCTGCAAAGGTGAGAAGCTTAGAGTAGATCCAGATGAAGGAATGGGATGGATGGATGGATGGATGGATGGATGGATGGATGGATGGCAGGTGTAGATGGGAGAACAGGAAGATGGGCATATGACAGTTGAGTAGGCTGTGTCAACAGTAGGGACCAAGCTGAAGCCCCCTGGGACAAATGGGACTTCTCTGCTTGCTGGTCCTTGGTACACACACTGGGTTGTAAGATAACAGGTCAGTGGGGCTATGAACACTATGTCTCTGAGTTTTTATAGGGTCCAGGTGAGGGAGTTATACCCTTTCCTTGTTTTGCTATGTTCAATAAGTTCTTGGGCCTAGTTTTCCTGATAAGATTTTAATGTGTCCATTTTAATCTATGTTCAATCTACCCCAATAAATTCATAAGGTAGCTCCATTTCTACTCCCAAGGACAAGTCATCTACTAGTCTATGCTAAATGGCTAGTGTCAGACAGATGTCGTTTCCATGACTACTTAGGTGCACGGGCATCCTCTATCCTCAAAAGCTTCTTGTAAAATGAGCTCTCTTGGGGCAAGGGGCAATCTAGAAACCCCACCATTTTATGCAATGTGGAACAAATTAGATCAAGGTACAGCCTGATCTCAACATTTACCTCTGAGATACATCTCAGCTCTTTGTTTAGTTTCTGAGAGAGTATCTCAGTGCTCAGCTAGAGCTGGCCTTGTACTCAATGTCCTTCTATCTCAGCCTCTAACTCTGGGATTATATGCTGCTTTACCTTGCTTATACATATTTATTTGTATGTTCCTCAGAAAAAGTGTGTTAATAACATTTGATAGGCCTGGGAGGGGAACAGTAATAAAATATATCATTCAGGGATTATTGTGATATTTAGATGAGAGAGAGTGAGGATGTGCACCAGAGATGGACAGTAAGGACAGGTGAGTGGAAAGCTGTAATGAACGAGAATCAAGAGGGCTTGGAAACT
This sequence comes from Arvicanthis niloticus, assembly GCF_011762505.2. NCBI lineage: Eukaryota > Metazoa > Chordata > Mammalia > Rodentia > Muridae > Arvicanthis > Arvicanthis niloticus. The sequence continues at coordinate 56,263,167 of NC_047658.1, forward strand.
GATTGGATAAAGGTTAGAGAGTGCTGGGCAGACAGGGGAGTCAACCTGTGATCCTCAACTTTGCAGACTGCAATAAGCATAAGAAACTTAGAAGAAGACTCTGGAGGGGAATAATGGAGGAAAGGAAAGACTTTGAAGGGTTAGGGGTGGGAGGATAAACTGTAACAATGTTGATCAAGGTATTGTTGCCCTCTCACTACCCAAATCTCTGGACTGAATGATACACTCTGAGCAATCTCTGGACTGATTTCTCATGGCTCGATTATAGTCTATAGCAGTGGTTCCCAATCTGTGGGTCGCAACTCTTTGGTAAACCTCTGTTTCCCAAAATATTACAACACAATTCAAAACAGTAGCAAAATTAGAGTTATGAAGTAGCAACAAAAATAATTGTGTGGTTGAGTGTTACCACAACATGAGAAATTGTATTAAAAGGCTGCAGCATTAGGCAGGTTGAGAACCACTCATCTAAAGACTGCTGAGCATATTATTAATACTGATGTGAATTTGTATTTCTGGTTCATATTCACCTTCCTGGCATCTCTATTTCAGTGTCACATAGACAGCTCAAATGTAACATGTCCCAATGTGAATTTTGTGCCTTTAGACCCAACAATTTGACTGTCAGTGTATAATGTCACCTATAGAGTATCTTTCAATCACTAATTACTGACTTTTGAGACATGGTCTCAACTCTCCCTATGTAGGTAAGGATGACCTTGAATTTATAATCCTGCTTCCACCTCCAAAGTACTAGGATTTCAGATCTGTGCCAGTATGCTGTATTCTTTATAGGTTGTTTTAGATTGAACCCTGGGCTTAATGAATGCTAGAAAATACTAGATAGTTATAGTCTCACAATTAAGCTTGAGCTGTTTAGGATTTAAGAAGATGTTTTAGGTCTAAAATGATGTTTTTAGATTGGTAATGCACATTAGGATAGAAATTGAGTTAAGTACAAAAACTTTAAACATGCCAAGGTAGGATAAATAAAATATTTTCTAAAGTTGCCATATAGTATTGATTGGACATTATGAATATAAATCTTACCTAATAGTTTTCATAATTGTCTCATAATTATTATTGTATACAACTCATATTTGAAAGAAAAAGACCCTTTTATTAGACTAAAAGGAGGAATTATAGAGAGAATATCTTGTGTATTATATGGTTGTATCACCTGTCAACTAAAAAACTATGGTCTATAGGAAAGGGTAGAATAAAAGATGGGATATTCCTGAGGCAGAAAGGATTCTGGGACAGTGAGATTCACCTGAAAAGATATGACAGGATGGATGCATGGTATCTGAGTATGGGTAGATCAGAATAAATGGGTTATACTAAGTTTTGACTTAGAGAAGAGTTTGGCTATATGGCTCAGGTATTTGTAAATATATTTTGGGTCTGAATCTTACTTCTGGAAGCCTGGGGTTTAGACAAAGAAGCAGATCTAATGTCTACAGAAAGCACTCTTGCCAACTGAGCTACATCCTCAATTCAAGATTTCTATTGTTTTTGTTTGTTTGTTTGTTTTTGTTTTGTTTTCTGAGAAAAGGTCTAGGCTAGCATTCCTTAATGTAGTTCAGAGTAATCCTGTACTTACGAACCTCTAGATTTAGCCTCTGAAGTGCTGGAAATACAGGAATGTACCACCTTGTAAGCAAAACAAGATTTTTAAAAATATTATATTGTTCTAGCTTGTCTGCTTCTCTAAAGACCCCACAGTCTGAAGGCCTCTCAGGAGTTTTTCTGCATGCAGGGCAACAGGTAAGGGATGCTCCCAAACAACTGCATCAGCTGGGAACCCGGAGGAGGCCAGTGGACCTGGGACCCATCACTAGCCCAAGCACCGCCCCCTCCCCAAACTCTACTCCCCTTCTGGCCTGAACCTTCCACTGGGGAAGATCACCAGCTTGTCTGCTCCTTTAAAAATGTAATAGTCTGAAGGCCTCTCCAGAGATCAGCTGTACACAGGACAACAGATCAGGAGCTTGTCTGCCCCTCTGAAGATCCCACAGTCTGAAGGCCTCCCAGGAGAGCTGCTGCAGCCAGAGAAATGGGTCACCAGTGTACATGCCCCTCTAAAGGCCCTACTCTGAAAGCCTCACAGGAGGTCTGCTGCAGCCAGGGCCACAGGTCTACCAGGAGACCTGCAGCAACCCAGGGACACTGAAGGCAGGCTCCAGATAGAAACACCCAGACCAGCTAACACCAGAGGTATCCAGATGGCAATAAGCAAGCACAAGACCATAAGCAACAGAAGCCAATATACTTTGGCATTATCAGAATCCAGTTCTCTCACCACAGAAAGCCCTGGATACCTCAACACACCTGAAAATTAGGAAGATGACTTAAAATACTATCTCATGAAGATAATAGAATCCTTTAAGGAGGATATAAATAACTCACTGAAAGAAATACAGGAAAACACAGGTAAACAGGTGGAAGCACTTAAAGAGGAAACAACTAAATCCCTTAAAGAAATACAGGAAAACACAATAAGACAGGTGAAGGAATTGAACAAAGAGGTCCAAGTCCTAAAAGTGGAAGTAGAACCAATAAAGAAAACATAAATGGAGGCAATCCTGTAAATGGAAAGCCTAGGAAAGAGATCAGGAGTCATAGATGTAAGCATCACCAACAGAATACAAGAGATAGAAGATAGAATCTCAGGTGTAGAAGATACCTTAGAAGATATTGACACAACTGTCAAAGAAAATTCAAAACATAAAAACCTCCTAACCCAAAACATCCACGAAATCCAGGACACAATGAAAAGACCAAATTTAAGTATAATAGGAATAGAAGAGAGGGGAGAGTCCCACCTCAAAGGACCCTAAAACATCTTCAACAAAATCATAGAAGGAAACTTTCCCAACCTAAAGAAAGAGATGCCCATGAACATACAAGAACTCCATACAGAACTCCAAATAGACTGGATCAGAAAAGGAAATCCTCTTATCACATAATAATCCAAACACTAAATGTATAGAACAAACAAAGAATATTAAAAGGTGTAAAAGAAAAAGGCCAAAGAACATATAAAGGCAGACCAATCAGGATTACACCAGACTAACGGCCAGAAGAGCCTGGACAGAGGTCATGTAGAATACAAATGGACAGAGGTCATAGAATACAAATGTCACCATAGGCTATTATACCCAGTAAAACTCTCAATCAACATAGATGGAGAAACTAAAACATTCCAGGACAAAACATCCAAAACATCCAATTTCCATTTACATCCAAATTTAAACAATATCTATCTACCAACCCAGCCCAACAGAGGATTCTAGAAGGAAAACTCCAACACAAGGAGGGTACCTACATCAAAGAAAAAACAAGATATCAATCATCTCACAACAAAGTAAAAAGGAGAGAATTACATGCGCACGATACTACCTATAACAACAAATACATCAGGAACTAACAATCATCTATCTTTTATATCTATCAATATTAATGGACTCAATTCTCAATTAAAACGACATAAGCTAACAGATTGGGTGCATAAACAGGATTTATCATTTTGCTGCATACAAGAAACACACCTCAAAAACAAAGACAGATGCTACCTCAGAATAAAAGGGCAAAAAAGTCTTCCAAGCAAATGATTCCAATAAACAAGCTGGAGTTTCCATCCTCATACCCAATAAAATAGACTTTCAACCAAAAGTTGTCAAGTGAGATGAGGAAGGACACTTTATATTCGTCAAAGAAAAAAAAATCCACCAGGAGAAAGTCTCAATTCTGAACATCTTTGCCCCAAATGCAATGGCATACACATTAGTAAAGCTCAAAACATATATTGAACTCCATACAATAATAGTGGGAGACTTCAATACCCCACTCTCACTAATGGGCAGGTCATTGAAACACAAACTAAATAGAGACACAGTGAAACTAATAGAGGTTATAAACCAAACAGATTTACAGAGAACATTTCATCATAAAACAAAAGAATATACATTCTTTTCAGAATTTCATGGTACCTTCTCCAAAACTGACCATATAAATGGTCACCAAACAAGCCTCAACAGATATAAAAAAATTGAAATAATCCCATGCATCCTATCAGATCACCACCGACTACAGCTAGACTTCAATAACAAAAATAACAGAAAACCCACATACCTATATAAACTGAACAACTTTCTACTCAATGATAACTTGGTCAGGAAAGAAAAAAAGACAGACTTCCTGGAATTCAATGAAAATGTTGACACATCATACCAAACTTATGTGACACATGAAAGCAGTGCTAACTGGAGAGATCCTACACTAGCAACTTAACAGCAAACCTGAGAGCTCTAGAACAAAAAGAAGCAAACACAACCAAGATGAGTAGACAGCAGGAAATAGTCAAATTCAGGGCTGAAATCAGCCAAATAGAAACAAGAGAAAGATATAAATAATCAACAAACCTAAAAGCTGGTTCTTTGAGAGAATCAACAAGATAGATAAACCCCTAGCAAAACTAGCTAAAGAGCCCAGAGACAGCATCCAAATTAGGGAAATCAGAAATGAAAAGGGAGATATAACAACAAAAAAATTCTTTAGATCCTACCACAAAAGCCTATACTCAACAAGTCTGGAAAATCTAGATGAAATGGATTATTTTCTAGACAGATACCACATACCAAAGTTAAATCAAGAGACTGTAAACTATCCAAACAGGCCTATATCCCTTAAGGAAATAGAATAAGTCATTAAAAACTTCCTAATAAAAAAAAAAACAAAAAAACAAAAAAACAAAAAAACCCATGGCCAGATGGCTTTAATGCAGAATTCTACCAGACCTCCAAAAAGAGCTAATACCAACATACCTCAGACTATTCCATAACATAGAAACAGAAGAAACACTACCTAATTCATTCTACAAAACCACAATTACTCTGATACCTAAACCACACAAGGACCCAACAACAACAACAACAACAACAACAACAAACCTCAGACCAGTTTCCCTTATTGATGCAAAAATAATCAATAAAATTCTCTCAAACTGAATCTAAGAACACATCAAAACACATCATTCACCACGATCAAGTAGGCTTCATCCCAGGGATGAAGGCTCAATATATGAAAACTCATTAATGTAATCTACTATATAAACATACTCAAAGGAAAAGGAATCACGAAATCATCTCATTAGATGATGAAAAATCATTTGACAAAATACAAGACTCCTTCATGTTAAAAGTCTTGGAGAAATGAGGAATTCAAGGCAGAGACATAAGCATAATAAAAGCAATATACAGTAAACTAACAGCCAATATCAAATTAAATAGATACTTGAAGCAATCCCACTAAAATGAGGGACAAGGCTGTTGACTCTTCCTGTATCCAATATAGTACTTGAAGTTCTAGCTAGAGCAATAAGAAAACAACAGGAGTTCAAGGGGATACAAATTTGAAAAGAAGTCAAAGTATCACTATTTGCAGATGATATGATAGTATATATAAGCAACCCCCAAAATTCTACCAGAGAACTTTTATAGCTGATAAACAACAAATTGCCATGGCCCTTCTCTACTTGGAGAAGGGAGGAGATGTGATGGGCAGTCCTGCTTATACACCGAAGGTCTAAAATCAGCCATAAGCCTAAAATCAGCAATAGGCCTGACATACATGCCTGCTAACACAAAGTCTTGGGTCTCTGCGGAAAAACACTGAAACAGATGGCTATAAGCTATTGTAAACAGGTAGCTTTTGTGGAAATTTACTAGCCCGAGTAGTCATAGACCTTGTAAATAGGCAGCCTTGGTGGATAGTACCAACTTAAATAAGGACAAGTGAATCATAGGTAGAGTCATAGTGACCTGACCCCTGAACCTTTACCCAGCTGATACCCTGTTCTGAAAGATATCTGTACTCCCCCTGAACACCTATGCTCCTGTGTCTTCCTCTTCCCCACATCCTGCATTTTTCTGTTTATAACCCCTGTGTTAAAAGTAAAAATTATGATTTGATAATAAAACAAAGGAAAAAAATTTAAAAAAAAAGATAAAAAAAATGGAGAGGAGACTGAGAGAAGGGAGGCTTAGTGACTGACCCAAATTGGGATCCAGCTCAAGGGGAGACTCCAAGGCCTGATACTATTACTGATGCTATGGTGTGTTTACAGACAGGAGCATAGCAGGGCTGCCCTCTGAGAGGCCCAACAAGCAGTTGAAAGAGGTAGATGCAGATACTTACACCCAACCAATGGACCGAAGCAGGAGACCCCTGTGGTTGAGTTAGGGGAAAGCTGGAAAAACCGAGGAGGAGGAGTGCGACCCCATAGGAAGACCAGCAGTCTCTCAACTAACCTGGACCCCTGAGATCTCTCAGACACTGAGCCACCAATCTGGCATCATACAAGAGCTGGTCCAAGTTCCCCCAACACTTATATAGCAGAGGACTGCCTGGTCTGTCCTCAGTGGGAGAAGATGGGTCTAACCTTCAAGAGACTTGTGGCCCAAGGGAGTGGAGAGCCTGGCTGGGGTGGCACATCCTCTTGGACACAGGGGGTAGGAGGAACGGGATGAGTAGCTGTGCGAGAGGGACTGGGAGGGGAACAACGGGTTGAGTGTAAAAAAATAAAAAAAAGAAGAGGTCATGGAGAGGGAAAGGGGGAGAGAGAAAGAGATAGAGAGAGAGAGAAAGAGATAGAGATAGATAGAGAGAGAGAGAGAGAGAGAGAGAGAGAGAGAGAGAGAGAGAGAATGTGTGTGTGTGTGAAGTTGTGGTTAGAGAGGGGTGCAGATGGTGAAAATATAGTATTCATGTATGAAAGTCTCAAAAATTAAAAAAAATCAATGCAAGCAGGATTATTTGTTTCATTCCAGAATTTGAGAAAAATGCTTGAAGTTTTTCCCCACTTAGAATAATATTTGCTATTGGTGTGTCACATGTAGTTTTTATAATATTCCATACAACTATTCCTCCTGTTCATAATTTCTTCAGGCTTTGTTATTATGAAGGGACACTGAACTTTATTGAAGGTCTTTTCTGCTCTGATATATGGCTTCTGTTTTTATGTAGTTGAATTACCCATTCTGATTTGCAGATGTTGTTCTAACTTTAGATCTTTTGGAAAAAAACTGACTTTCATGGTTTGTGATCTTAATATGTTGTTGAGTTTGATTTACTCTTATACACTGTTGGTGGTGTAAACTATTACAGGTAACCCCAGAAATCATTATAGAGAATTCCAAAACAAAGCCAGAAAAATCCCCCAAAGAATCAAATAAACAAACAACAACAAAACCCAACTTTAAATAGTCCTACTACTTAACCCAGTTCTAGTGCTCCTAGGTGTATACTGAAAAGACTGTATTTCCTATCAACAGAGAAATCTGCACATCTGTATTCACTGCTGCTTTATTCACATCAGTTTGGAAATTAAACCAAATTAGATGTTCATCATCTGTGGAACTCTTAAGGAAAATGGAGGTATGTACACACAAGGGACTATTACTCAGCTGAAAAAAATGTAACCATGAAACTTGACAATAAATGGACAGAACTGTAAGAATTATACTAAGAGAGGCACCCAGGCTCAAAAAGACAAATGGCGCATGTTCTCTTTTTCATGTGTGGATCTTAGCTTTGAATCTTTTGTATGTCTAACTTGGCACAGATGAGGAAGGCAGAAAATTAGAAACAAGACATTGAGCATGGACCTATTAAGAAAGGGGATATAGTAAAACATAGGGAAATGAAAGGAGAAAGGGGATAATTAGGGGTGGGAATGTTCAGGCATGGAGGGGCAACGGATGGAAAATGAGGGAGAGGGGGTAGGCTCAACCAAAATGAAGGATTATGAAAAAGATACATAGAAACTTAAAATCTTGGAATACAAATAAAAAAGGTATAACTAGAGGGGACAGTAGAACCCAAGGTACATGAAAGAACCAGAGTTGGGGATGGATTCTCTGAGTTAGAGTTATAAATGGGGATGGGGTAGAGAGGAAAAGAGAGCAGGTGTAGGTCGTGGGTTAACTAAAGGGATGTACCAAGGAGGCTTATAGAACTCGACTAGTATTTTATATTTAAATTATTTTATATTATATATTTATGTTTTAATATATATTATATATGTAACTTATAGACTAGAATTGCTCTGCAAGCTAATTAAAATATAACATTAAAAGATATAAAACTAATTGTTTTTCCAGTTTTAATTCTGTCAAGAATTTTTGATTTCAGCAGTGGATAAGTGTATATTATATATTCCACACAAAAGTGTAAAGTTTAATGTGAATCTTCAGAGCTTCTATTTAGAATGTTAATTTTAACTGCATATAAGTTCACTAAGTTATATGACTTTAGGTCTGGTTAATTTAGGTGTGGGAAGTTTTTACTTATTTGCTAAGGTCTTAAATGATAAAGTTTGGAAAATTAAAATTTAAGGAGTGTGATAAAAAATGTTTCAGATGGGTGGACAATACTGTACCCAGAAGACACATGATAGTTAATAAAACTCTATGCGTGCCTAGCACAGGAAACCTCCCCCAGAAGCACACAAAACAACACACTATTGTTGTTGCTCTTGGTCATCTGACCATGGCTAACTGGTTAGATTCTAGTGCTGAAAACACCACCAACTTTGGCTGCAGGTTATCTAAAAGTAAATCTCAAATTATTATTGAAAGATATATATTAATTCCTGTTATTTTGTTGTTTTGTGGTATTTTCTTTTGATTATCCTCCATAGAGCTGGCTTAGTGATCATAAATTCTTCTAATATGTTTTATAGTGGATAATTGTTTTCAAAGACAATGCTGCTATAACCAGGACTTCCATTGTAATTTCTAGTAGAAGTAGTTACTGCATAATCCATCTTATGATTGCATTCAATAGTAAATGCTCATTGTAAGCTTTTCTTTAGGAATATAAAGAACACTCACGAGATTAGGAATTGTGAGAGCTGTTGTTGTGATCTACTGACATTGGGAGGGAAACCTTAGTACTGTGCATTTACAAGTTTTTAAATTAGCAAATAACTCCCAGAGATTGTTCTCCTAAATTCAAGAGGACTTATTACATCTTATGACCAGTTGATTTTAGAACTGTGAAGGTCGTATGAGATATTGGACAGCTCACTATAGCTTTTAAGTTCAGTTCCAGGGGATTTGACACTCTCCCCAGCCTTCATGGGCACCCATATCAATGTACACAGGGTTTTCATTCAAGTAAAAAAAAAAAGTGGAGCATGTTTCAGTAAGCACTGACACTCTCCAAGCATGGCTTACATATTGGAATTTTGAAACTTAACACTTCTGCTCCCAAGGTATGTATAAAAGTGAGCATTCATATATTATGCATTAAAAGTACTTTGGATTTTCTTTCAAAGGCTATTTTTGGGAGTCAAAATGAAATGGTTTTGTGGTTAGCTCAATTTAAGCCAAATTCTCAAATATCAGATAGGGGTAGTAGTTAAAGCAAATGAAAAGTATTAAACAAACCATTGACTCTCTGAAAAACTATAGTGAGGAATCAGCAAAAAAGAATTCTTTTGGGGAACAGAAATGCTGCCTTGCAGATAAAGAAGAACAGACAGGTAACCAAAGCCTTTCCTGATCTACATATAGTGTGACCACCAGATTTGGAGAGTCTACTTTTAGTGGGTCATTTCAATTCATATTTCAAGTGTAAGGAAAAATATTGTGTCAAACAAAGGAAGATAAACATTCTCAGGACAAATTAGACCTTGAAGAAGGTATGGTGGTTTGGATATGCTTGGTCCATAGAAAGTGGCACTATTAGGAGGAGTGGCCTTGTTAGAGGAAGTGTGTCACTGTGGAGGTGGGGCTTTGAGGTCTCCTAGTGCTCAATCTCTGCCTAGTGGGGAAGAGAGTCTCCTTTTAGCTGCCTTCGGTTCAAGATGTTCGGTTCAAGAGCTCTTGCCTCCTCCAGCACCATGTCTGCCTGCACGATGCCCATGCTGCCCACCATGATGACAATGGACTGAAATTGTAAGCCAGCATCAGTTAAATGTTTGCTTATATAAGCATTTTGGTCATGAAGTCTCTTCAAAGCAATAAAACCCTAACTAAGACAGAAGGAAAATCTAATTCTCCTATTCCTGACATCCTGACAGACAGGCCGGACTAAGGATCTCCTCTAGATGTTGGGATAAACCTTCTAGCCCTAGCTGGCTGCCCATGGTTCTCCTAGTGTCTGCAAAACATAGTATTGCTAACTTTCTTTATTGTCCCACTGAAGGTATACAAGCCTTAATCAGTGGTTACATTGGTGGACTTGTACCCAAATTAAAGTCTGACCCAAAGAGTCAGCCAGAAGGACAGGAAGAGCTTTCTAAAACTGAGCAAGCTATGAGCAAAGACAAGAAGACAGAGGAGAAAAAGCATGTGTCTCTTCAGCAGTAAAGATTATTGGAAGAGAGAGTATTAATAACAGAACTGGAGCCTTAGTTCAGGCCTTAACAACAACAGACACAAAGATCTGTATTACTAGGGTTAAAGAACTGATTTTTCATTTTCTAGAATTTCCTGAACCACACACAGGAGTGAATTTCATGGAAAAATTAGTTCATATTTATCCTGAATTTAGAATGAGACCAATTAAGGATAAAACTCTTCAGGCTGCTGTTAGGGAAATTTTTACCTTAATTGGTTATGTGGAACCAGTGAAAGGCAGAGGAATTTGAATTCTTATGATTGATGGTGGAGAAACAAGAAGTATGGTTGCGCTTCAGACTCTGCAGAAGTTGCAACCAATTCAGAAGCCAATTCATCAGCTCTTTGATTACATTTCAGGTGCAAGCACAGGTTGACTTCTCTTAAGCCAGCATTCCTTTTCACTCTTTAGTTTGGAGTTGGGCAAAGTAGAGCCACTAGGTGGCAGTCTGTCCCACCAATTACAATTACAACTGGTAAGTGAACTCATCTATTTAAAAGGCTATCCTGAAGTCAGCCATAGACTTGCAGATTGCCATGCTACATGTCATAGGATTGTGTGTGTGTGTGTGTGTGTTTCCCTCAGACCTGACCCCATGCCACATGGGTGGACTGTAAACACAGGACCTGCTACACACACACACACACACACACACACACACACACACACACACACAAAGCACAGACAGCAGAGTGGCTGGCCAGCAGTGGAGGACTACTACAATGCGCAAGTATGTGGTGAGCATATGTGAGAGAAAGAGAAGTAGAACAGTTTGAGAATTAAGCAGAGATATGGAACTGGAGATCAAGGGTGTAGAGGAATAGCCTGTTATGAGTAGCCAGCCCCACCACCTGAGGACATAGTGAAGTCCCAACACTTGCTGCCACTGAGGGCCATGCCTGCTATGCAATGACAATGGTTGGTATTGATGTCTGTGGCTCACATTACCACTAGAGATCATGGGGGACATCCCTGGTCTGGGCAGCTACCAGGGACCACATGGATGTCCAGGGGCTATACAGAACTTGCTCTGCCCCTCTTTGACTGGAGTGCTCTGGAGAGGTGACCCTATATTTCGCCAGCCACAACACTTGGGAGAGCTGGCCCTGCACCTTTCCTGGGCATCATAGTGAAGCTGGTCCTCGTGTTGAAGGAGTAGGTGACCTGGTCTCAAGGACGTGGTTGTGGAAGAGCTGACCCTGCCCTGTTTGCCATGGGATTGTGTGGGTGCAAAGGTGTTGCCCCCACCCCCCACCCCTTGCCATTTCCAGCAGTCCAGTTGAGAAAACTGGTCCCAGAGTCATGAGAGTTGAAGAGCTGGCTTTGCCTCTTGATGGCTGCAGCACTTGGGAGAGCAGGCTTTGCACCTGGCCTGGACAGCACAGCAGAGGTGGTCCTGGTGGTGGGGCACAGGCAAGGCAACCCCCAAGGGTGAGAGTGTAGAAATACTGGTCCCACTATTCTTATGCTGTGAGGTCGTGTAAGCACAGAGCTAATGCCCTTGCTCCTTGTCACCTGATAGTGGAGAGGCTATCATAGACTGTGGGGTCATGAGAGCTGGAGAGATATCTCTGTCTCTCATGATCTGTACAACTTGGGAGAATTGGCTTTGCACATCTCCTGGGCAACACAATGGATACGGTGCTGATGGCAAAGGCATGGGTGAGTCAGTTCAGAGCGTCTGGAGGATGTGAGAGGAAGGCCGCTGGTTTAGCTCCTTGTCAGATGCAGCACTTGGGAGATTGGGCCTCATGCTTTTACTGGGCAGCACACTGGAGTTGACTCTGGAGGTATGGGTGCAGGTAAGCTGGCTCTGAGGGCAAGAGAGCAGAAGAGTTGATCCTGCTTCTTGCTAATGGCAGTGCTGGGTAGCCTAGCTGGAGTAGTGGTGGAGAGGTCATCCTGGTGGTGCAGAGAGCTAATCAGTTCAGCGGCCACCCAGGCCCAGATCCAGGGCTTTGAGTTGTTCCACCCCCAAATCTACATCATCTATGAACTGTTGGGGCATGTGAAAAGGGGTGGTTCAGTGATCAAAAACTGCAGTATCTCCATGACACATGACAACAACAGGAGAACCCAGAGAAGTCCTGGTGAGGATCCAGTATTGATGGTGCCACAGATCTTGATCCAAACCAATGACTCATTGTGATGAACACTGCAAGGGAAAATATATGGGCAGAGGGGTATACTGTGGGACACACTGTGACACACTACAGTTTCCATGATGAGAGATTTTCAATGCTTTGTTTATGTTTTTGTTTGTATTTTTTTTTTTTAATTTTGGGGGCAGGTTGGAAGGGCAGAGGGATATATGAAGGGATAGGGAGATGAGTGGGATTGGGGTGCATGATGTGAAACTCACAAAGAATCAGTAAAAGGTTAAAAAATTCATAAACAGTGAGCTACAGAAAGTAATTTGTTACAAAAATGTAAAAATGATTTGAATGGCAAAAAGTCAAGATAAAATTGTATAGTGTATTCACAATCAGAAAGGATGTATATGAATGACCAAAGATTAAAATGAGAAGTACAAAAACTGGTCTGGATAAAATTTTATGTAAAATGACAGATACAGGTGGTAGTGTTTATATTACCATTAAGGAAAGAGGTTATATTTGTTCATTGAAGTAAATTCTATATTGATGTGTAATATTTAAATTGAAAAGTGGTACAGATTTGCTTTAGATACTTCATGCAGTTTAGGAAACACAAAAGTTTAATATGAATATGCTCTATTTTTTTCTAGTATGTGTTTTAGCTCTGAATTAAGGCAAAGAATTGCTGACTTAAAATGATATAGTACATAGGGAAAAATAGACATTAGTACACTTCACTGGAGGCCAAGATGTAGGATACTTTTGTGGCTACCATGAACTTTTCTTTTGGTGTAATAGACAGCAAGGAAAGTGAACCAGACACTATATAACTCTAGCATGCTTAATGTCAGAATCTTGGATTCAATTGAAAGTGTCAGGCAGGGTTCTGACCAGGAAAGCCACAGAGAAGCTCTCAAGGGTAAGGGAGACCAGGTATCCCAGGATACAGTAGAAGTCTGATGATGAAGTCTTTGTCACACAGTATGATGTGTGGTCATGCTCAGAGTATGCATCTGTGTCAATAAAGGGAGAAGAAGTTCCCATATAAACTGCATATAGGTGAGATAGATGAGGGAGCATATAAGGATTGAGTACTTCAGTGTTCCTGAGACCAACAATTGTCTCAGTCTTCTTCCTGGAATAATGATCTTAAAGGCAAGAACCACAGTTGTGGTTTTGGACAATATAGTTAACATAGCTGCAAATGTGGTCTTCTGTAAGATGCAGACTGACTTGTTGGTATGGTTAATGAAAAGAAAGTAGCAGATGAAAGAGAAGATGAGGGAGATGAGCAGGACATAACTGAAATCCAGTTTATTGGCCTTGGCTATTAGAATGTCTTGGTGATTCATAAAGAGACCAAGAACAGCAAGCGGTGAGAACAGTAAACTCAGGGTTGTGCCAGCCAAAGCCTTCCCAGGGGATCTTTATAAGCTATGAAAGTGACAGGCATTTTTAAGCAGTTATTTTTTAAGTAGAATTTTTATAAGCTGGTTATTGGCATACTGATGATCTGGGCACTTCACACACTGATCCATATCTAGTGAGAAATGTACATGGTCATCAGACACATTCAATATTTCAGTCTAATTCAGTCCTTCACTGATAGAAGCCCATTGAAGTAGTTGAGGTAAAGTGCCCTCTTGTGGGACAATGAACTATGCCAGGAAACTTGATAAGGTAGAGCAGGTCTGAGACCCTGGCACTCAGGTACACACATGAGATGGTAGGTGCCTCCCTGCTGGACATCATCAACAACAGAAACACTAGAAAGCCTACATACTCATGAAAACTAAACAATCCTCTATTCAATGATCTCTGGGTCAGGGAAGAAATAAAGAAAGAAATGAAAGGTTTTTTATAATTCAATGAAAATGAAGGCACAACATACCCAAATTTATGGGATATAATGAAAACACTGCTAAAAGGAAAGTTCATAGCACTAATTATCTCCATAAAGAAATTAGAAAGTTCTCATACTAGTAATTTGAAAGTACACCTGAAAGTTCTAGAACAAAAGAAGCAAGCACTCCAAAAATGGGGTAGAAGGCAGGAAATAATCAAAATCATGGCAGAAGTCAATCCATGAGAAACAAACAAACAAACAAACAAACAACTCCAAACTCCAATGAAACCAAGAGCTGGTTCTTTGAGAACATCAACAAGATAGACAAACCCTTAGCCAAACTAACCAAAAGACGGAAAGACATCATCCAAATAAACAAAATCAGAAAAGAGGAAGGAGACATAACAGTAGATACTGAGGGGATTCAAAGAATCATAAGGTCTTACTTTGAAAGCCTATACCCACAAAATTCAAAAGTCTAAACAAAATGGATGATTTTCTAGACAGAAACCATTCACCAAAGTTAAATCAAGATCAGGTAAACTATTTAACAGCTATATAACCTCTAAGGAAATAGAAGCTGCCATTAAAAGTCCCTCCCCCCAAGCCCGGGGCCAGATGGTTTTAGTGCAGAATTCTACTAGACCTTTAAAGCAGAGCTAACATCAATACACCTCAAACTATTCCAAAGTAGAAACAGAAGAAATACTGCCAAACTCATTCTATGAGGCCACAGTCACCCTGATAGCTGAATCACACAAAGACTCAACAAAGAAAGAGAATTCTAGACCAATCACTCTTATGAACATTGATGCACAAATAATTAAATACTTGCAAACAAAATCCAAGAACACATCAGAAACATCATTCACCATGATCAAGTAGGCTTCATCTCAGGGATTCAGGGATGGTTCAATATATAAAAATCTATCAATGTACTCCTCTATATGAGCAAACTGAAAGAAAAAGAATTACAAGATTATCTCATTAGATACTGAAAAAGTATTTGACAAAACACAGCACCCTTCATGTTAAGTCTTAGAGAGATCAGGAATAGAAGGTACATACCTAAACATAATGATAAAAACATAGGAAGCCAATAGCCAACATCAAACTAAAGGAGAGAAACAAAGCAACTCCACTAAAATCAGGGACAAGATGAGGCTGTCTACACTTTCCCTGTCTATTCAATATAGTATTTGAATTTCTATATAGAGCAATAAGACAACTAAAAGAGATAAAGAAGGATACTAATTCAAAAGGAAGAAGTGAAAGTACCCTAATTTGCACATGATATGAAAATATGTATGTGTGAACCCAAAATTCTATCAGATAATTCATACAGCTGATATGCAACTTCGGAAAAGTTACCTAAAAAATCAATAGCCCACCTTTTTACACAAATGATAAATGGGCTGAGAAAGAAATTAGGTAACAAACCTCTCTTACAATAACCACAATTAATATAAAATATCTTCATGTAACTAAACAAGGTAGTGAAAGTGTATATGAAAAAACTTCAAGTTGCTGAAGAAATTGAGGAAGGTATTAGAAGATGGAAAGATTTCCCATGTGCATGGATAGGTAGGATTAACATAGTGAAAATGTCCATCTTTCCAAATGCAATTTACAGATTTAATGCATTTACCATCAAAATTCCAACACAATTCTTTACAGACCTTGACAGAACAATTCTCAACTTCATATGGAAAAGCAAAAAGCCCATGATAGGTAAAATAATCTTGCACAATAAAAGAACTTCTGTATGAATCATCATCCCTGACCTATAGTAATAAAAACTTCATGGCATTGGTATAGGAATAGACAGATTGATCAATGGAATCGAATTGAATATCCTGAAATAAATCCACACACCTGTGGAAACTTGATTTATGATAAAGAAGTCAAAATCACACAATAGAAGAAAGAAAGCATCTTTTAAAAAATGGTACTGGTCTAACTGGATGCCTGCATGTAAAAGAATGCAAATAGATCCATATTTATCACCATGCATGAAAGGTGTGATAGGGATAGTGAAATGTAGCTCTCCACAATTGATGACTTCTTGTGGGGGTGTAGGAGGGGCAGGACATGTGATGAAAGATTCTTTGCTAATGACACACATGTATTCGTCTGCCTTACATTGTGTAGTTGAATTCCATTTGTCAGGACTCTGAAGACTTGGGATGATTGGACGCACATGCCGAGGCAAGACCTGTGCTGAGGCAAGACCTGTGCTGAAGCAAGACATATTTTGAGGCAAGACACGTGGTGGTCACGTGATGTTTGAAAGGAGTAAATAGGACTCAACAGAGTGAAGGAAAGAGAGCTTAGCTTACTGATAAAACTAGCTGGGCAACACTTGTGGGTCTCCAGTCTTTGCTAATCTTCACTTTTCTGAGAGAGGCACAGCTGAGAACTTCTCCAGTGTTCCTGTTGGTGCTTCCTGCAAACTCAAGCCGAGGCTGAGGCCTGGCTGTCTCTGTTAGGTTGTGTCACCACTGTTGCTAACCTGACTCTACTGAACTGGACTGCTGGTGTATCCTTGAAGTGTTTATGAGTGGATCAAGCTGCCTCTGCCTGCTAACCTGTGAACTGAACTGCTGATTTCCAGACAACACAGATGGAAGTTGCTCCAGGGAACCTTTCTAAACAGGTTGACTTTTACTATATTCTTTCTTTGCCACTACCTCTGGTGGGTGGTGGACTACAAGGAAGATTAAAACATTTAAGAACCATCATTAAAAATAAGGTTTGAAAAAACTAAAGTTACAATTATTTATGTTTATTTTTTATTTTTGGGAGGAGGCCACAAAGGTAGGTAGACACACATGAAAGGATTGAGAAGTGAGTGTATGATATGAAATTCCCAAATAATCAATAAAAATATTATGTTGAAAAAGAAGAGTAATAAATAAGAGGTTAAAACAACAATAACAAGCATTCTGACTATAAAAAGTCCAGGTTCTGATAGATTCATAATAGAATTCTAATAGTCTTTTAAAAAAAAACTATAATCAATACTTAAATTGTTTAAAAAAAGACAAAAACAGAAGGCACACTTTCAAACTCCTACAAAGCCAGTATTACTCTAATATCCAAACCAGGTAAAGATACATTTAAAAACACATAAAAACCCTATAGGACAATATTCCTATGCATAAATATGAAAAATTCTCAATAATATACTTTCAAAACTAATGCATATAAAAAAAGATTATCCACCACAGTCAGGTTTTTTTTTTCCTAGAGTTGTATGGGTACTTCAACATATATAAGTTGATAAATGTAATAAACCACATAAATTGAGGTAATAAGAAAATCCCATTATAATCTTAAAAGATGCAGAATAAACCTTTGACAAAATCCAACATATCTTCAAGGTAAAAGTCCTAGAGAGATTATGACTGGAGGTGGAATACATCATCAAGGTAAAAGCTATATATGGCAAACTTAGAGTAAGCATCATTTTAAGTAGAAAAAACTTAATCAATCTGGTTAAAATGAAGGATGTTGATTTTCCCACCTTCCTTTTCAATACAGTTCTGGAAGCACAAGACATAACAATAAAGCAAGAGAAGAAAATTAAAGGGATATAAATTGAAAAAAAAGCAAAATCACCCATATTTGCTGATGATTCATATACATACATACACACACACAGACACACAGACACACAGACACACACACACACATTTATATATGAAATTCCCAAAATTCCAAGAGCTGGCTATGTCAAGAACTCTGTACTTAGACTTATAAGAAAATGACAAAGCATTTCCCCTATATAAGGCTCAAGAGGAATGTCAAAGCCTTCTTCTGGTTCATGTGAGGTTGTTGATAGTGTGTAGACATGTGCACCATAGCTTCTCCAACCCTTGAATACAAGAGATGAAAAAGAGACTATCAGGCATAGAAGATATGAGAGAAGAAATCAATACACTATTCAAAGAAAATGCAAAATCTAAAAATTTCAAGACAACAAACAAACAAACAAAACATCCAGGGAAGTGGGCAGACTAAGAAAGGAACAAACCGAAGAATAATAGAAATAGAAGAAGGTTCAAGTACAAATGACCAGAAAACATCTTCAACAAAATCATAGCAGAAAAATTTTCTAACATAAAGAGATGCCTATAAACATACAATGAGCTTAAGGAAAACCAAATAGATTGGAACTAAAAAGAAATACTCCTGACACATAATAATCAAAACACTAAGTGTACAGAACAAAGAAAAATATTAAATGCATCAAGGGAAAAAAGGCCAAGTAACATATAAATGCAGATCTATCAGAATTACACCTGACTTCTCAACAAAGACTCTGTAAGCTACAAGGGCCTGGGCAGACCTTAAGAGAACACAGATGTCATCCCACACTACTATACCCAGCAAAGCTTTTAATCACTATAGATGGAGAAACAAAGATAGTCTATGACTAAACCAAATTTAAACAATATATTTACACTAAGCTAGGCCTACAGAAGTACAGAGGATTCTAGAGGGAAGCTCCAACCCAATGAAGCTAACTACACCCAAGAAAACATAAGAGATAAACAATTTCTCACCATTAAAACCAAAAGAAGAGAATGTGACACACACACACACACACACACGTGCATGCATGCACAAACACAACCACTATCAACATCAAAATAACAGGAAATAAAAATCACTGGTCATTAATATTTTTCACTATTAATGTTATTAGAGTTTGACTGCTGTAAACAGAACCATGACCAAGGCAACTCTTCTAAGGATGACATTTAATTGGGGCTGGCTTACAGGATCAGAGGTTCAGGCCATTATCATCAAGGTGGGAGCATGGCAGTGTCCAGGCAGGCAAAGTGCAGGAGAATCTTGGGAGTTCTACATCTTTATCTGGAGGCTGCTAGGAAAATACTGGCTTCCAGGCAACTAGGATAAGGGTCTTAAATTCCACACTCACAATGGCACACCTACTCCAACAGGGGCATACCTTCTAATAGTGCCATTCCCTGGTTTGGGTATATACAAACCATCACATTCCACTCCCTGTTCCTTATAGGCTGGTTCAAACATAGGAGTCTATGCGGGTCATACCTAAACATAGCATATGCAAAATACATTTATTCCAACTTCAAATGTCCTCATAGTCTATAGCAGTCTCAACAATGTTAAATGTCCAAAGTTTAAAGTCTCTTCTGAGATTTACTCAATCACTTAACTGTAATATCAAAAGGAAGACAGGAAACCAGCTGGGCAAACTCCAAACGCTGCATCATCATTTCTGATGTCAAATCGTTCTTCAGACCTCCAACTCTTTTTTCATCTTGTTGACTGCAACAAACTTCCTTCTCCTGGGCTGGTTCCACTGCCTCAGCAAATAGCCCATGGCTCTGGCAACTCCAACATCTTGGGATATCCAAAGCAACTTCAACATTACAGCTTCTTGTTCTAATGTCTGGAATCCACACATGATCTTCTAGGCTTCTCCAAAGGGTTTGAGTTACATCTTCAGCTCTGTGCTCTGTAGCATTCTAGGCTGTTTGACTTTACTCCATTGCTGATGCTGCTCTTGATGATCATCACATAGTACTAGCATCTCTGATTACTGGGGTCTTCCACTGCAACTGGGCTTCACCAATAGCCTCTCATAGGCTCTCTTCCTGGTGCAAAACCTCAATTTCTTTGCATGACCCCTTCAGTCCTGGCCCATCGACTGCAACTGAGGTTGCATCTTTACCAATGGCCTTTGCTGACCTCTCACAGGGCCAAGCCTCAGCTTCTCTCCGTGAACCCTTCATACTTCTGAAACCAGTACCACCTGGGTGATTTTTATACATTACCAAATATAGCTGCAGCACAAGGTAGAATCTTGGCTATCTCTGGAACACAGTTTTCTTGTGCTCTCAGAAAACACTTCCCAGAAGATTTTACCTCAATGGTGCTGGTCTCTTCTTAATCACCACTAATTTCTTAGCTCCAGCTAACCAGCACGAATTGTTACAGTACTCCCTTCTATTATTTACTCTAAAGCCAGAGCCACATGACTGAAGCTGCTGAGATCTGTTGCTTGCAGAAACTAGAACATGGTCCCATTGTTAACCTACACTATCACTAGTTTTCTGTTTTCTAACTCCTTCACTGCCTAAGCTTGCCTGTCCTAGATCCTGCTCTGGAGATTGACCTTGAACTCAGAGATCCCCATGCCTGTTTCTTGGGATTAAAGGTGTATACTATCATGCCTGGATCTATACTTCACTGGGTAGTCTCTTGCCCCAAAGTCGCACTCCCTTAATTTGTTATCTCCTAGAACCATTACATTAATGAACTCAATTCCTCAATAAAATGTCATAGGCTAACAGTATAGATTGAAAAACAGGATTTATTATTGGACCTGAAGATCTAAACTGGGAAGACATGCTCCCGCAGAAACACTTACGGGCAGGGGGTTTGATGCAAAAGCATGAGGTTTGTTGATTTTAGTGAACTGGGGTTCCCCTTACCCCCCACATATAGGCTAGAGGAACCCTGAGGTAAAGATAAGAGCAGATTTTATATGGTTTTCACAGGGTTTATGAGGGCAATCTTACAGTCCCCTCTTAGACAATGCTAACCACAAAGGCTGACCTCAAATGGCCGCTCCCACACTCAGTTTCTTGGCAACTCATATTTGCCCATTATTCTATGACAATGAGTGTTAGCTAAGTCTATCTTATCATAGGTCCTGTTTACCCAGGTTTATTGTGCTAAGGGCCCAGCTTCCTGATAACCTTTTAACTCCCTTATCTTGGGCCCTTTCTGGAATGTGTGTAAGTCTTTGGAATGCACTTCTCCTGGAGCCCACAGAAGTTAATTTTTAAGTTTAGCCTAAAACCTGAGATTTCTTCACTATCATCTGCTATATATAAGAAACACATCTCAGCAATAGAAATAGACATCACTTCAGAGTAAAGTGCTGAAAAAAGTTTTCCAAGCAAACAGACCCAAGAAGCAAGCTAGAGTAGCTATTCTAACATCTAATAAAAGAGAGTTTCAGGTAAAATTAATAAAAAGAGACAGGGAGGGCACTTTATACTCATCAAAGAAAAAAACCCAACAAGATGATGTCTTAATTCTGAACATCTATGCTTCAAATGCAAGGGCATGCACATTCATAAAAGAAATATTACTAAAGCTCAAATTACACATCGACCTCCACACAATAATAATGGAGGACTTCAACACCCCACTTTCACCAAAGGTCAGGTCATGAAAACAGAAACTAACAGAAAAATAATGAAACTAGAAGATGTTATGAACCAAATGTGTCTAACAGATATCTCCAGATCCTTTTACCCCAACGAAAAAGAATGTACCACTTTTTTTTTTAGAACCTCATGGACTACTCCCCCCTCAGTTGACCATATAATCAGGTACAAAGAAAATCTCAACAAATGTAAGAAGATTGAAATAACTCCTTGTAATTTATCAGATTACCAGTGAGTAAGGCTGGACTTCAATGACAGAAACAACAGAAAGCTTACATATGTACAGAAACTGAACAACTCTTCTCAATTATCACTTGGTCAGGGAAGAAATGAAGACTTTCTAGAATCCAATGAAAACAAAGGCACAACATAACCAGTGGGACACAAAGAAAACAGTGCTAAGAGGAAAGTTCACAGCACTAAGTGCCTTTGTAAGAAATTTGAGAAATCTTATACTGGCAACTTCACAGCACACCTGAAATTTCTAGCACAAAAAGAAGCAAACTCACCCAAGAAGAGAAGACAGCAGGGAATAGTCAAACTCAGGGCTAAAAACCAATCAATTAGAAACAAAGAGAACAATACAAAGAATCAACAAAACCAAGAGCTGCTTTTTTGAGAAAATCAACAAAATAGACAAAACCTTAGCCAAACTACCTGAAACATGCAGTCAGTATTCAAATTAACAAAATCAGAAATAAAAAGGGAGACATAGCAAGAAACACCGAGGAAAATAAAAAAACCATTCAGTCTTACTTCAAAAGCCTGTAATCCAGAAAACGAGAAAATATAAACAAAATGGATTATTTTTTCTAGACAGATACCACGTACTAAAGTTAAATTAAGAGCACATAAACTAAATAAAAAGTCCTATAACACTCAAGGAAGTAGAAGCAGTCATTAAACATCTCCAACTCCCCTCCACCCCTACCCCCCCCAATAAAAAACCCAAGGGCCAGATGGTTTTAGTGCAGAATTCTACCAGACTTTCAACAAAGAGCAATACCTTATCTAGGTTTTGGTTTGAGTCATTTCACAGTACCAGGCATGAGTTTCATGTTGGCTTTAAATCCAAACAATGGGAAAGGTTACTTCCATAGCATTTGTGCTACTGTTGCACCAATGGACATATGTTGACAGGTCAGTTGTTGTTCATAACCAGGTAAGATTGATTAATTTTCTCTACCAGTTTGTAAATAAAGTCTTTTTGCCAGTGGGACTTGTGGGTCTTCTTTCTTGTTTGGTTTTTCTTGAGGCAGCAGAGGAGGAAGAGCATTGGCAGGAAAAAGACTTAGTCTTATGAGACATTTAGAGTTGCTGTGTAATAATAAAATGTTTTCCTACCTCAATTCTAAGTCACTTTGCTTCAGTAGCTGACTTGCCTTCCGAGTTCCTCTGAGAAACTGTCTAGCAACTTATTCTAAAACAGCAGGAGATTAAGAAAAGTAATCTTGGGGCTGGAGACACTGCTCAGCAGTTAAGAGAACTGATTGCTCTTCCAGAGGTCCTGAGTTCAATTCCCAGCACCCATATGGTGGCTCACAACCATCTGTAATAGGATCTGATGCTCTCTTCTGGTGTTCTGAAGATAGCTACAGTGTGTGTGTGTGTGTGTGTGTGTGTGTGTGTGTGTGTAAATCTTTTTTAAAAAAAGGAAAAGTAGCTTATGAGAAGTTGTAAGGATCTAAATT
Organism: Arvicanthis niloticus; assembly: GCF_011762505.2. NCBI lineage: Eukaryota > Metazoa > Chordata > Mammalia > Rodentia > Muridae > Arvicanthis > Arvicanthis niloticus. The sequence continues at coordinate 56,286,439 of NC_047658.1, forward strand.
TCAGCCTGTTAGTTGAAGTCACAGGAAGAAAAAGGGGCACTTTGAAAAGTGATTTTAGCCTTTCAGTCTGGGCTCAAGCACTGAGCAGATCCTGGGAAGCAGCTCTGCACCCAACCCCACAAAACCCAGAGGAAGCAGGGCTCCCAGAAGCTCTAACCCCAGCAGTGTCTTAGGTAAGGAGACAGGAACACCCGCCCCAAACAGGGAGTAACTGGGACTTACTGGGACCCAGGAATTAACTCCTGGCCAAGGGCACTGGTTCCTTCCTGTCTGCACTCTAGTGCTGAGCAGATCTTGGGCCTCAGCTCTAATCCCAGTAGGAACACCCACCCCACACAGTTCTGACACAACCAAGATAAAAGAAAAGACAGGCTCCAGTCAGAGACAGGGTAGGTAGCACTAAGGAGATCCAGATGGTGAAAGGCAAGTGCAAGAACATAAACATCAGCAACCCAGGGTACTTGGCATCATCAGAACCTAGAGTTCCCACAATAGAAAGTTCTGATTTTCCTATCTCAGCAGGAAATCAAGATTTAGATTTAAAATCACTTCTAATGATGATGATAGAGGACTTTAAGAAGGACTTAAATAACACTTTCAAAGAAATTGAGGAGAACACAGGTAAACAGGTAGAAGCTCTTAAAGAAGAAACACAAAAATCCCTTAAAGAATTACAAGAGAATACAACCAAACAGGTGAAGGAATTGAACAAAATCATCCAGGACATAAAAATGGAAGTAGAAACAATAAAGAAATCACAACAGGAGACTACCCTGGAGATAGAAAACCTAGGAAATAAATTAGGAGTCATAGATGCAAGCATCACCAACAGAATACAAGAGATAGAAGAGAGAATCTCAGGTGCAAAAGATACCATAGAGAATATTGACACAACTGTCAAAGAAAATGCAAAATGCAAAAAGTTCTTAACCCAAAACATCCAGGAAATCCAGGACACAATGAGAAGACCAAACCTAAGGATAATAGGTATAGATGAGAGTGAGGATTCCTAACTTAAAGGGCCAATAAATATCTTCAACAAAATTATAGAAGAAAACTTTCCTAATCTAAAGAACGAGATGCCCATAAACATACAAGAAGCCTATAGAATGCCAAATAGACTAGACCAGAAAAGAAATACCTCCTGTCACATAATAATCAAAATACAAAGTGCACAAAACAAAGAAAGAATATTAAAAGCAGTAAGGGGAAAAGGCCAAGTAACATATAAAGGCAGACATATCAGAATTACACCAGACTTTTTACCAGATACTATAAAAGTGAGAAGATCCTGGACAGATGTCATACAGAACCTAAGAGAACACAAATGCCAGCCCAGGCTACTATACCCAGAAAAACTCTCAAGTACCAAAGATGGAGAAACTAAGATATTCCATGACAAAATCAAATTTACACAATATCTTTCTGTAGGAAAAAATATGACTGGGGAACCCAGGGTTCCTCCCACCATGCTGTGGGCAGTTGGCTGGGAATGCTCTGGGCTCCTCCAGCTGGAAGTTGGGCTCAGCTGTTCATTAACTAAAAGCCTCTCCATGGTTCCTCACGGAGCAGCTCCAACACACGAGGAAGTCCTTTGGTTTCCAAAACCGGTTTATTGACATGGCAGATGGTGGATGGACCTGAGTTAAATAGGGAGGGGAAGAGGGGGGAGGGGCTGGGGAGGAATGTTTAATAGGCTCCACCCTCTGGCCTTCAGGTACCTTATTAGTATGTAAATCTCTCTAGGGCCTGGATCATGCCCTCCACCTGTGTACAAGACTGAAGGGTGAAGGTGGAATGGAGATTAGACCTCCTGTTAGGCCTGACATCTTTCCACAAACCCAGCACTATAAAGGATAGTAGAGGGAAAACTCCAATACAAGGAGGGAAATTATACCCTAGAAAGGGCAAGAAAGTAATCCTCTTCCAATAATTCCAAAAGAAGATAGCCACACAAACAATGCCACCTCTAATAACAAAAATAACAGGAAGCAACAATCTCCTTTCTTTAATATCTCTTAACATCAGTGGACTCAATTCCCCAATAAAAAGACATAGACTAACAGACTGGATATGCAAACAGGACTCAGCATTTTGCTGCATACAGGAAACCCAGCTCAGTGACAAAGACAGACTTTACCTTAGAGTAAAAGTCTGGAAAACAAGTTTTGAAGCAAATGGTCCTAAGAAACAAGCTGGAGTAGCCATTCTAAAACCTCCAGCCTGAGACCACAAAGGGAGGGACTCATGCCTCCACCTGTATAGGTAGTTGAGGGTGGCCTTGTCAGGCATCAGTGGAAATAAAGGACCTTAGTGCCTGAAAGTTTGGATTCCCTAGTGTTGGGGAATTTGAGAGCAGGGAGGCTGGAATGGGAGGATAGTGGGAGCACACCCTCATAGAAATAGGAGGAGGGGAGATGGCATAAGTGGTTTTGGGGGAATAAGAGAAGAGATAACATTAAAAGGTAAATAAATAAAATATACAATAAAAAACAGATAACCGGTCTGGCAATTGTAGTTGAACAGTCGAGACTTTTTGTCAATAATTTACTATGGGGATTTTGTATAATCCTCAAGGACAAGGTATTGTAGAAGAGGCCCATGGAACTTTAAAAAGATTAGTGAGACATGCTGTTGCTGAGACAAAGAATGATGCTGACCTGTGAGCTTGCTAAGTGCCCTGACCAGGGTGACTGGGGAGCTGTATTAGACATATGTTTCTGACCCACCTTTGCTTGCCTATATCCCAGATGGGACAAGCTGCCTTGCCTCAAGTTTTTAGACCTTGTGGGATAGAGACTCAAAAAGAATAAATATAATGTTTCTTGTTTTTTCTTAAAGGTGATCAGCTATTAGGACTCAATCATGTACTGATATAGAGATCAATCCAATATTGGAAATAAATGTCTACACTTGGAAGGCTGGATATGAACTTTGTCAGAGACATATTTGGAAGCTAGCTGTAGCTCGCTATGATGTTAGGATAGCAGGAGATAATGTTGGAACAGGATCTGTATTTCAAACAAGGGTTAGTGCATGTTTTAATGCTCTTTTAATTGTCAAGCTAAAATTTGTTTTGTCTCTTCTATAGCATTTATTGTAACTTTCATTGACTGTATAATTTCCAATTATGTTAGTGTGTTGAAACCTGGCATGTCTGTTATGGGGGTCTATCATCCAGCTTTCACCTCACTGTCCTGAGTATTAGAAAACCTTGATTCTCTGAAAAAAACTTAAAAGTGTTGGAAGAAGTGAGTTAGGCTTTAAGCAGAAGCAAGAGGGTAGTGGGCTTTATTATTGCTGGTATAACAGTTTTAACTTCATTAATTGCTAGCACCACTGCTTCTTCAATAGCATTGCTACAAGGAGTTAAGACAACTATCTTTTTTTTTTTTAACTATCTAGCAAAAAAGTGTTACTAATGTACTGAGTATACAAAAGGGTTTATATAGATATCTGGAACAACAAATGATGCTCTATATTTTATTCAAATTATCTTAAGAAGGTTCAGGGTTCAAGAGTTAGGGGCCATCCCATGTGTCATGACAAGTATTATTGGAGTAGTGTTATTTTTGAAATTCACAATAATTGTCATTATAATTAGGAAAATGTTTAAAGATACCTGTAGGATATTTGGCAGATAATGCTGATAAAATTATCCATGGCCTGAGCTCAGTATTTCCGTTTTGGATAAACCTCAGGAATGGAATATATAGCTTAATCAGGCTAGCCCTTCTTGTCCTGGGAATACTTTTATTCCTGCCCATCATGTTAAGCTTATGTTTAACAACATCAACATGTTGGCAGCCAAAGTATATGGCTTAAACCTGAAAATGGACCCCCCAGACAGATTTATTAAATTAACAGTCTGGCAAGTCAAGGACAGGTAAGATTCTGCACAGAGCCTTATCAACCTAAGACATAAGTGCATCGCCTTTGATAATGCATATTCCATGATGTGTAAGAAAGGCATTATTGTCACAATGACCTAAGACAGGCTCAGTCTATTTAAGGAAATAAAAATGGGGAGAGGTGAAGAGCCTTTGGGGCTGCTTGGCAAGATGCTGACACGGGCCAAGGACAAGGAAAGGGGCTGCTTGGCAGGAATATGACATTGGCCAAGGACAAGGAAGTAGGCTTACAGCAAGAATCTGATATTAGACTAGAACAAAGAAGTAATTTCAGGTAGGAGTCTAAATCATAGGCTAAAACAAAGAAGTAATCTCAGGTAGGAATCTAAATATTAGGCCAGAATAAAGAAGTAATTTCAGACAGGAATCTAAATTTTAGGCTAGAACAAGGAAGTAGGCTTCAGACATGAAAATGACCTTAGTCTAGGATAAGGAAGTAGGCTCATATACTTTAGTCACCCTGATAAGCCTTTAGAAACAGTGATTATGGGAGTGTTCATTTAATTGTGTTTAATGCCTTGCTTTTTCTTTGACTATTTGTGTTTATTGTACTGCTTATTCCTCGACTATTTGGATCTATTGTATTGCTAGTCCCTCAACCTAGAACTGATGTTAGTACATGCATGTCATCAAAATGGTATAAAAGCATAAAGGAGGAGGGGGCATGCAATGGGGGTTCTAGGGAGGGGAAATGGGGAAAGGGGATGATGTCTGAAATGTAAATAAATAAAATATCCAATATAAAAAAGAAAGAAAAGTGATTTTAGTCTTTATTTTTAAGTTATAAAAACTTACATATGAAAGGTCTTTTAAGAAAAATGGGACTGGGCTAAGGAAAAAGGGGATAAGATGAGAGAGAGAGAGAGAGAGAGAGAGAGAGAGAGAGAGAGAGAGAGAGAGGAGGGAGTTCTTTGTTCTTGGCACTTATACATCTTTCAGAATATGTGATCACATGGTAAAAAGTTCATCACAAGTTTACATATAAATTCAAATCATAAATTGAATAAGAAGTATACAACAGAGAATGTTTACATGCATATTCATTAGGAGTAAATATCTGGCTAAACATTTATCATCGGTCACAGCTCAAGGTTTATGTAGATTTAAAAACCATACCTAAGTTATTAGTTCAGTTTTGTATAGGTAAACCCAGTCAATATTTTATCTTCTGTCCTAGCACTTATGGTAAATCACTAATTCCTTTTTATGACCTATGGTTAATGGTTTTACAACCTTTTCGAATGTACTCTGAGTAGTAGAATGTCTGCTTACTATCTCAGAAGCAATTAACTGGTGACAGTTGGAGATTGGCATAGTTCTCACTGCAATTAGAATTATCAGAGTGAACCTAATAGCAGTTCTACTATAGAAGAGCTTAATAAATACTGATATAATTTTAGGAGTTCTTATAGGATCATCATTAATATTTAAGAAGTTATCTATTTGTCATACAATATCACTACAAGACAGTACATCTTCGTTGTTCTGCAGAGATCTGCTCAAAAGGGTTGGGATAATGAGTGTTATATATTAATAACAGGAAAAACATTAATAGCTAAAATATTTGCTAAAATGATTTTCTACTGGGCCTTGCCTATAGGAGAAAATCTATCATGGATTTTTTAAAATCCAAGGCAGGCCATCTCAGGAAGGTCACCTGCTAGTTATTAGCTTGTCCTATGTTGGCTATGACACTTTTTGGGCCTAAGGAAGCTAGAAATAGAATGAGGCTTTCAAGTCAGGATCAGTTTGATTCCCCATGAATCAAATATGTGATGTCTTTGTCAATAGGGTCTTACCATTAACTTCTGGCAGGGAAACCAAGAACAATGACAATAGCCTGAGAAGTTTGAGCAAGGGTGTCTATGAATTCTGGGAGATGTTGTCTTCCCACTAGGGGGTTATTCCATTGAAACTTATTTTTATGTTTGGTTACTTCAGAAAGCCTCTAAAATATACTTTCATGTAGAATTTTCAAAGGTATGTAGTGCTAATTATCTTTATACTCTGTAGTCTACATGAATGTTCCATTCTTTACCCAACCTAGCCTTTCCTATTTCATTATATTTTTACCCATCCTTCTACACTCTCACCAGTGCCCTTTAAATATACCCTACACATGTCCCTTATTGTTTCCCAATTTCCACACATACTCCAATTTAAACATACATATTAAAAAATTAAAAAATACATATGTGAGAGAGAACATGTGGCATTTTTGTTTCATTATTGGTCAACTATTTGATGTGTATGTAGGCTGTTTTCACTTTTGAATATTATGACTAAAAGAGCAGCAGACATGGATGAGCAAGTATTTGTGTGGTAGGATATAGAGCCATTTGGGTAAATACCCAGGAGTTGTACAAGTAGGTCATATAGTAGAGGAACCTCACACTACTTTCCATAGTAGCTATACCAAAAAATTGCCATAATGCCTCAATATACAGATTTAATACAGTCTCCATAGAAAGTCTAATAAAATTCTTCATAGAAATGTGAAAAATAGCTTAAATTTCATATGGAAACATAAAGATTCAGAAAAGTCAAAATTAACCTGGATAATAAAATTTCTGCTGGAGCTATCAACATTTTGATTTCAAGCTTAATATTTAGCCACAATAATAAAACAGTATGCTACTGAAAGAAAAAAATACATTTATCAATGGGGTAGAATTAAGGATCCAATCTGCTGTTTTAACTCCTTGGCTGAGGGAGGCATGTGTGGATATTAGAGTTGAGCTGTGACTGCTGCTGCCCAAATCTGCAAGGGAAGCATTGGCAAGCTTGGAATGAACAACATAAATATAACAGACCAAAGAACTCAAAATGAAGAGGAACCCTGTGAATATTTACAATTACACCAAAGAACTCATACTGAAGGAAATGGCTGTGGACATAAGCAATGTGGTAAATTCCTTACATATCAAATGTCCTTTTCACTCAAATTTATGAAGGACTTCAAACAGGAAAAAAATTTATCAGTGTAAATATTGTGGTATAGCATTTATATGTGCCAGTCTTCTTCAGAAACATAAAAGAACTCACCCTGGAGAGAAATTGCATGAATGCAAATTTTGTGATAAAACCCTTGTGTGTAAAACTTACCTTTAATTATATAAAAGGATTCATACAGAAGTAAAAATTTTATGTGTAAACAATGTGATAAAGCTTTTATAGATTCCACATGTCTTCCAAGACATGGAAAAACTCATACTGGGGAGAAGCCTTATGAATATAAACAATGTTGTATGTAAAAATTATATTCAATTTGAAAGAATTTATTTAAAAGTCAATCAATTTGTGTATAAACAATATGGGAAAGCTTTTAGAAGTTATATTTTTGTTCTAAGGCATAAAGGAAATAATATTGCTAAGACACCATTTGAATATAAACATTGTGGTAAAGCCTTTGCAAAGAAATATATCCATCATTTACATGAAATAAATCATTTAAGAGGAAAGCCTATGAATGTAAACATTATGGTAGTCTTTTCATGTGGCTATTACTATCAATTACATGAGAACTATCACAGAAGAAAAGATTTATCAATGTAATCAATGTGGTAAAGCCTTTATATGTCATTATAATTTTCAAAGAACTCATACTGGTGAGAAACCTTGTGAATATAAACAATGGTAAAACTTTTACATGTAAATCTTACCTAAAACTACAGGAAAGAATTCACACAGGAGTAAAACCTGTAGTGTGTAAATGCATTTAGATTTTACACTATCTGTAGTAGACAGAAACAAACAAACAAACAAACAAACCACAAAAACAAAAAAACTCATACTCAAGGGAATCTTTCATCAATTTAATGAAAGATTACTTATTCTGAAGGGAAAAATATGATGAATATAATTTTTCTATTTAAGCCTTTAAATATTTAATAAGTCTTTGCCATGATTGCACCTATAAACTCATAGGAGAAGAACCTTATTTTAAGAATAAGTTAAACCTTTTTGATGTCAAAGTTATTTTCAGTTACTTGAAATAGGTCATGTGGAGGTAAAAGTTTATAGATTTGTATTAGTTTCTTTTTTAATGGTAAAACATTGTGTCTTAGGCAGATAATCAAAGAGTTTATTTTGGCTCATGGTTCCAGAGGGACAAGAGTTATTCATGACAGGGAGGCATAGAAGAAAGTGCCAGGCATCAGGCTGAAGCAGAAAGTGGAGAGCATACCTCTTCAACTTAAACCATTAAATGGAGTGGGAATTGGAAGTGGTGTGAGACTTAAAACTCCTGAAGGCCAACCCTAATAATAATTTCCTTCAGCAAGGTAGCATTTATCAAATATTCCAAAGAACTCCACTCACTGTGGACTGACCAGTTGTTCAAATATTTGAAATTGTGGCATAACTTTCTCATTCAAACCACAACAGAATTTTAATAGAGTTGTAACATCCTTACATGTTACTGATATCTTTAATGAGGTGACTAAAATATTGGAGAGAAACTTGATGAGCATAATATATATATAAAAACCTTTATCCTACATACCTGCCTTCAGTTACATAGAAAATTAGCGATGAAGGATAACTCTGTATGTAAGCCTTTAGACACTACAACGTCTGAATCACAAAAAAAGGACTTTTAGCACAGAATAAGTCAATATGTTTGTTTAAAGATTTGTTTTATTTCTAATTGTGTGATGTTAGTTTGTCTGATTTTAGGCATGTACATGTGCATGCAGGTTCCCAAAAAGGCCAAAGGCATTGTAACATCATCTTAACAGGAATTACAGGAGATTATCAATTACATGACTTTGGTTGACTTTTCTTAGTTGAAGACTTTTTTTTCTTAGTTGATGACTTTTCTTAGTTGAAGAATCATCTCTCTAGCCCCACTAATAATATTTTAATGCCTTTATATATCATCTTGATTTCAAGAAATAGACAAGAAATTGTATGACAGAATTCATCTTTATAAATAATTTATTAAAGGCATTAGATATTACAATTACCTTCAATTACAAAAGAATTCTTGTTTCATCTTTTTTTTTTTTTTTAAATCACAGTCTTGAAGCAAGCAAATAATTTAAAGTTTGGCTTTGTCTGATGTTGGGCATCATTGAATTGTGACTGGTATTTTAAAACTTTTGTCATAGCCATTACAATGTTTGGCAAATTCCTGTATTTAATTTCATTTGCAGATTTTTAACTTTTAACATAGCCATATGCAATGTTTGGCAAATTCCACTATTTAATTTCATTTGTAGATTTTTATATGCCTTCTGTGTTTTATGTTCTTCTTCTATTGTTCCTTTATTTGGTGATAAGTATTTTGCAGCTACCTTGTATAAAATGAGATACCCATTTTATAAATAGTTCATTGTCTATGTACATATTAGATAATATGTGATCATTTTTCAAGTAGTAGTGCTTTGAAAAGTTTGTGTGCTGTTGTTATTGATTTTTTTTACTTTCAAAAATTATTTTGAGATGGTCTCATGTGTATTACAGTCTGGTTTGGATGTCAGTAATTAGTCAAGGCTACATTTAAGCTTATGGTGTGATGTGTCAACCCCCTGAATATTTGGATAGAAGATATAGAGATGTTTTCTATTGACTTCACATATTTTATAATGTAAGTATTAAATTATTAGTAAAATGGATATCAGAATCATCAAATACCTCATGTGTGTTTCTTAAACAGCAATTTTATATATCTAGTCTAGTAGAAATGTAATAAGGTTGGAATATGAATATATATTCAGATATATTCACACTATTCAGATATAAGCACACACTTCTATAGCTATATAATTTTTGACAGAGGCCAATGATACAGAATAGAGAAAAACAGTATTATCTTAACAGTATAGAGAAAAACAATGTTATCTTAATGTTTGTGTTTGTTATTATTTTTTTTTACAGTTGAAAAGTCATAGAAAAGTAGAAACAATATAGCATTTACATGTATGCATTTAGTTTACCTGGTTTTAGTAATTACAGACCTCTTTCTCCTTCTCATATATTTATCTACATACTATATGTCTAGATAAATTTAATGAAACATCAGGAGTCCAGTTAAAGGTTATATATTTGGCCCTGAGCATCCTGCTCTCACAGGGAAACCTCCATTCTCTTGCTGACTCTTCACCTCTATCAGACTTCTTTCATTGGTTATTTATTTACATTTCAAATGTTATCTCCCTTCCCAGTTTCCCCTCCCCAAATCTCCTATCCCATCCCCCCTCCCCTCTCCTCCTCCACCCACCCCCACTCCTGTCTTACCACACTAGCATTCCCCTACACTAGAGCAATAAGCCTTCACAGGACCAAGGGCCTACCCTTTCATTAACGCCAGATAAGGCCATCCTCTGCTACATATGCATTTGGAGCCATGTTTTCCTAAATGTGTATTCTTTGGTTGGTAGTTTAGTCCCTGGGAGCTCTTGGGGGTCTGGTTGGTTGATATTGTTGTTCTTATGGGATTGCAAACCCCTTCAGCTCTTTCAGTCCTTCCCCTAATTCCTCCTTGGTGGTTCCTGTGCTCAGTCAGTTTGGTTGGCTACAAACTTCTGGATCTGTATTGGTCTGGCAGAGCCTCTCAGGAGACAGCTATATCAGACTTCTGCCAGCAAGCACTTCTTAGCATCTGTTGTAGTGTCTGGGTTTGGTGGCTGCATATGGGATGGATCCCCAGGTGGGGCAGTCTCTGGATGGCCTTTCTTTCAGTCTCTGCTCCACTCTTTGTCCCTGTATTTCCTTTAGACAGGAGCTTAAAAATTTTGAGGAGAGTGGGTGGCCCCATCTCTCAACCAGGGGCCATGCCTAACCTCTGGATATGGTTTCTACAGTTTTTTTTCTTCCTTTTGTTGGTCATTTCAGCTAGTGTCATCCTGTTGGGTCCTGGGAGCCTCTTGCTTTCCTGGCATGTGGGACTTTATGGTGGCTAACCCAGTTCACCATTCCCCATTGCTACACACTTCTATTCAATTTCCTGACCCTCTGTACATCTCCCACTCCCCCCAGCCTCCTCTCATACCTGATCCTGCCTCTTTTTACTTCTTCTTTCTTCCTCTCAAGTCCCTCTTACCCTCTACCTCCTGTGATTATTTTTTTTTCTTTCCAGATATGACTGAAGCATTCACACTGTGGTCTTACTTTTTTCTTGAGCTTCATATGGTCTGTGAATTGTATTGTGGGTATTTTGAGCTTTTTTCCTAATATCCACTTATCAGTGAGTACATAACATGTGTGTTCTTCTGTGATAGGGTTACCTCACTCAGGTTGATATTTTCTAGTTTCATTCAGCAACCTACAGATTGGGAAAAGATGTTTACCAACCCTACATCTGATGGAGGGCTAATATCCAATATATACAAAAAACTCAAGAAGTTAGACTCCAGAGACACAAATAACATTATTAAAAATGGGGTACAGAACTAAACAAAGAATTCTCAACTGAGGAATCTTGAATGGCCAAGAAGCACTTAAAGAAATGTTCAACATCCTCAGTCATCAGGGAAATGCAAATTAAAACAACCCTTCTATGTCATACCAGTCAGAATGGCTAAGATAAAAAACTCAGGTGATAGTAGATGCAGGTGAAAAAGAGAAAAAAGAGGAACACTCCTCCATTGTTGGTGGGATTGTAAGCTGGTACAACCACTCTGAAAATCATTCTGGTGGTTCCTCAGAAAGTTGGACATAGTACTACCTAAGGACCCAACTATACCACTCTTGGGCATATACCCAAAAGATGATCCAACATATAACAAGGACACATGCTCCACTGTGTTCATAGAAGCCTTTTTTATAATAGCCAGAAGCTGGAAGGAATCTATATGTCCCTCAACAGAGGAATGAATACAAAAAATATGGTATATTTACATGATGGAGTGCTACTCAGCTATTAAAAACTATAACTTCATGATCATAGAGGTCTTAAATAGAAAATGAATAAATCTCTAAAGAAATACAAAAACTCTTCTAGTCTGCACCTCTGCTAGGGCTGATTCCTGTGTCTGCCTCACACCTCAGCCTGCTGGTCTCCCAGGAGATCTGCCACAACAAAGGTGAGAGCCCTTCCCAAATAACCACCCCAACAAGGATCCCCAGGGATTCCACTGTACCTAAGATCCCTGCACTCTGTGCAACCAACATCTTCCTTTCTGTCTGAAATTCTGCCCAGGGCAGATCTGTGTGATTGCTTCTTCCCTACATTCCACATCCTGCCTGTCTCCCAGGAGATCTGCCGTAACTAGAAACACAGGACTTCTCTAAACAGGGACACAGGAGGCCTCCTCTAACCAGGGACATAGGATGGCCCCCCCAACCAGAGATAGCACTGCCGGAGTCCCAGGAGGCCTACTCTGACTTAGTTTACAGAGCACTACTTTCTTCCAAGGAGGCAGGCTCCAGACAGAGACACCCAGGGCAGTTAACACAAGAGATAACCAGATCATGAGAGACAAGTTTAAGAACATAAGCAAAAGAAGCCAATGTGTTTTGGCACCAATAAGAACCCAGTTCTCCCAGCACGGCAAGCCCTGGATGCTATAACATACCTGGAAATCATGATGCTGACCTAAAAATCTGATCTCATGAAGATAACAGAAACCTTTAAGAAAGATATAAGTAACTCACTTAAAGAAAGAAATAAAAACACAGGCAAACAGATAAAAGCCCTTAAAGAGGAAACAAATAAATCCCTTAAAGAAATATAGGACAACAATCAAACAGGTGAAAGACTTGAACAAAGTGGTTCAATGTGGGGAGCCGACAGAAGGCGGCTATCATCCGTGCAGCCATCTTGAGCCATATACCCTGACAAGAGATTTGATTACATTAGCGTAAAACAGCTGAGCACACTCTGATAACATCTTGTTTTAGATACCCAGGATCTTCCCCTGGGTATGTGAGACTTAAAGCTGTGATTTAGAGCTGAGACGTAGAGATCAGATTTAGAGATAAGACCTAAGGGTGTGACTTAAGGGCGTGACTTAAGGGTGTGGCTTGGAAGTGAGACATATAAAAGGCAAGAGGTAGACAGAAGAGTTCAGTAAAACTTGGAGTTAGTTATTAGGCATTAGGTAGAAGACACTTGGAAGAAGAATTATTATTAGGTAGTAGGCACTTAGCACTTGGAGAAAGAACTTGGAACTTGGAGGCACTAGGGACTAGGAACTACAAACTAGAAACTAGGAACTAGGAACTCAAGACTTGGGACTTGGACTAGGAAGAGAGACTGAAGAATAAATGGGATTGAATTATACCCGGTCTGGTTTCCATTCTTCCCGTCTGTCCTTACTCTCTTGCTAAACCCCAACCCATGGATCAAAGCAGCTTGAGGCAGTGCTGGCTCTAACAATTTAGCCCCCAAAGCTTTTGGCAGTGCAGGTCCCAACATTGACAAAGCGGTCCTCGACATTTTGGCCCCCAAGTGTGGGGCAGCTCGGGCCTCAACAGTTCAAGACCTAAAAATTGAACTAGAAACAAGAAAGAAATCACAAATGGAGGCAACTCTAGAGATGGAAAACCTAGAAGAGATTATGAGTTGTAGATACAAGTATCACCAACAGAATATGAGAGATAGAAAGAGAGAATCTTAGGCATAGAAGATATCAACATACTGATCAAAGAAGATACAAAGCATAAAAATCCCCTAACCCAAAACATCCAGAAAATTCAGGACACAGTGAATGTAAGAATGTAAGAATAATAGAAATATTATTCTTACATTCCAAATGTAAGAATAATAGAAATAAGTGAGTGAAGGTTCCCAGCTCAAAGGGCCAGAAAACATCTTCAACAAAATCATGGTAAAAAACTCTTCATATATATATATATATATATATATATATATATATATATATATATGCCATAAACATACAAGAAGCCTACAGAACACCAAATAATTTGGACCAGAAAAGAAAATCCCCCAGTAGCATAAAAATCAAAACACTAAAGGCACAGTACAAAGAAAGAATATTAAAAGCAGCAGGGGAAAATGTTAAGACCTATCAGACCTATCAGAATTAAACCAGACTTTTCAACAGAGACTCTAATATCCAGAAAATCCTGGACAGATGGCATGCAGACCCTAAGAGAACACAAATGTCATCTCAGGCTACTATACCCACCAAAACTCTTAATCAAGATATTCCATGACAGAACCAAATTTAAACAATATCTTTCTACCAATCCAGTCCTACAGAGGATGCCAGAAGGAAAACAACAGCCAAGAAAACACAAAAAATTAATCATCTAACAACAAACCCAAAGGGGGAGAAACACAATCACTGGTCTCTCTTAACATCAAAGGACTCAATTTCCCAATAAAAAGATATAGGTTTACAGACTGGATATGCAAGCAGGATCCAGCATATTGCTGCATACAAGAAACATACCTCAGTGACAAAGCCAGATACTACTTCAGATTAAAAGGCTGGAAAACAATTTTCCAAGCAAATGGTTCCAAGAAATAAGCTGGAGTAGCCATTGTAATAGCCAATAAAATAGACTTTCAACAAAAGTTATTAAAGAGATGGGAAAGGACACTTCATATTCTTAAAGAAAATTCCACCAAGATGAAGTCTCAATTCTGAACATCTATGCTCCAAATACAAGGGCATGCATATTCATAAAAGAAACTTACTAAAGCTCATATCACACATTGAACTTCACATAATAATAGTGGGAGATGTCAATACCCCACTATCATCAGTGGACAGATCATGGAAACAGAAACTAAACAGAGACACAGTAAAACTAATAGAAGCCATGAACCAAATGGATTTAGCATATATATTGAGAACATTTCACCATAAAATAAAAGAATGTATCTTCTCAGAATCTCATGGGATCTTCTCCAAAACTGACCATATAATCAGTAACAAAATTAGACTTAACAGATACAAGAAGATTGAAATAATCTCATACATCCTATCAGATAACTATGGACTAAGACTAGACTTTATTTATTTATTTTTTCCAGTAGTTATTATTGATTTATAAATGAACTCAAATTAAAATTCCAAGAAAACTGAATGACTGACAATTTTTCTATGCACAGTGTACAAAAAGAATAACATTTAAAACACTTATTTGTTTACATTCCAGCCATTGCCACCCCCCTTCCTGGTCTCCCTCCCACTGTTCCTCATCCCATTCCTCATCTCTCTTGCCTCCAAGAGGGTGCTCTTTCCCCACCAGCTCGCCCCCTTCCCTGGGGCCTCAAGTCTCTCAAATGTTAAGCTCATCTCCCACTGAGGCCAGACCAGGCAGTCAGGCAGTCCTCTGATCGATCTCTCTCTCTCTCTCTCTCTCTCTCTCTCTCTCTCTCTCTATCTCTATCTCTATCTCTATCTCTATCTCTATATCTCAGAGGGCCTTGGACCAGCCTATGTGTACAACCTTGTTAGTAGCTCAGTCTCTGGGAGCACCCTGAGGTCTGGGTTAGTTGAGATTGCTGGTCTTCTTATGGTGTCACCCTCTCCTTCAGTTGCTTCAATCCTTCCCCTAATTTAACTCTAGAGGTCCCTGACTTCAGTCCAATGATTAGGTATAGGTATCTATATTTGTCTCAGTCAGCTGGTGGTAGGGCCTCAGAGGACAGGCATGTGAGGTCCCATTCTGTAAGCACATCACAACATCAGTAATAATGTCATATGTCATATTATCAGTAATAATGTCTTGGTGCCCCACTATGAGATGGATCTCAAATTGGCCTGGTCATTGGATCATCTTTCCTTCAGTCTCTTCTTTATTTTTATCCCTGCATTTCTTTTATATAGGAACAATTCTGGGTCAGAAATTTTGATTGAGGGTTAGTAACCCTGTCCCTCTATGTGAGCCCTGTCTATCTACTGGAGGTGAACTTTTTGAGTTCCCTTTCTTCAATGTTGGGCATTTTGGCTAAGGTCACCCCAGAAGAATCTGAGAGTATCTCACCTCCTGGGTCTCTGGTACCTTTAGGGAGCCCTCATCTCACTCCTCCAACAACAACCCAAATAACTCAATTAAAGACAGGGTGCATAAATTAACAAAAAATTCTCAAGAGAGGATTCTTGAATAGCTGAGAAGTACTTAAAGAGATGTTCAAAGTCCTTTGTCATTAGGGAAATGCAAGTCAAAGAAACTCTGAGGTTCCATCTTCTATGGCTAAGATCAAAAACTCAAGAGATAGCACATGTTGGCAAGAATGTGGAACAAGGGGGAACACTCTTCCATTGCTGGTAGAAGTGCAAATTTCTGCAACCAAATTGGGAATCAATTTGGTATTTTCTCAGAAAACTGATAATAGTTCTACTTCAGGACCCAACTATACCACTCCTGGGAATATACCTGGCAGATGCTCCAACATCTCACAAAGGCATTTGTTCAACTGTGTTCATAGCAGCTTTATTCGTAATATCCAGAAAGTGGAAACAACCTAGATATTACTTAATTGAAGAATGGATTAAAAAATAGTACTTTTACACCATGGAATGTTATTTAGCAATTAAAAATAAGGCCATCATGAATTTTGCAGGCAAATAGATTTTGAGAATATCATCCTGAGTGAGGTAACACAGTCCCAAAAGGACATGTATGGTATGTACTCACCTATAAGTGGATATTAGCCATAAAATACATGTACCAGGTTACATGGTATTCACAAACCCAGAGAAGCTAAACCAGAAGGAATTTCTAAGTCAGGAAGCTTGAATCTCACTTACAAGGGGGGGGGGAATAAATAATCATAAAGGGCAGGTAGAGTGAGGGAAGTGGGATGTGGAGGGGAATAGGGTATTCAGGATCTGGTGTTGGATAGGACAGTATATATAACTAGATGACCATGAAAATGAATGAAAATCTGCAGTTGACAGGGGTAAAGAGGTGGAGGCCATCTCCAGGATAAGACAAAGACCTGGCATAAGAGAGGTGCCCAAGAATCAATGGGGGTGACCTTAACTATGACTCACTACACTGGTGATATGGAATCTGATAAGGTCACCTCCTGCATCCAGACAGAAAACCAAGTGGAACGATAAAGACACTAACACACTCACAAAACTTTCAGCCTATATTTTATTCTGTCTACAAGTAATGCAGGCATGAAGGATGGAGCAGAGACTGAGGAAATGACCAACCATTAACCGACCCAACTTGATATCATCCCATGGGCAAATGCAAATCTGTAACACTACTAATGATACTCTGCTATGCTTGCAGACATGAGTATTCTGTCCTTTGAGAGACTCCAGCCAGCATCTGATTCAGACAGATACAGACACAACCACAGCTGCATAGTGGATGGAGCTTGGGGACTCTTATGGAAGAATAAGAAGAAGAATTTCAGGTCCTGAAGGGTTTAGAAACTCTACAGGAAGATCAACAGAGTCAGCTAACCTGGACACTTGGAGGTCTCAGTGTATGAGCCATCAAGCAAAGAACATACAAGTGTTGGATCTAGGCCTCTCTGCTCATATGTAGCAGATGTGCAACTTGACCTTCATGTGGGTCCTGAACATCTAGAACATGGGCTATCTCAAAAGTTGTTGCCTATACTTTGAATATGTTTTACTAGCCAGGCTGTCTTGTTTGATGTCAGTGGGAGAGTAAGCACCTAGTCTTGCAAAGACTTGAAGGGACAGGGTAGGGGGAATACCCAGGTGTGTCTCCACCTGCTTGAAAGAGAAGGAGAGGGGGATGAGGGAAGGATTGTGGGAGGGGTGACTAGGAGGACTTAAGTGATCCAAATATAAAGTGAACAAGTAAGCAAATTAAATTTAAAAAATAATAAAATGAATACAGTTAAAAAGTTGCATATTTGCTTCCGGTCTGCACCCAAGCACTGAGCATATCTTGGGCTTTAGCTCTGCATCCAGAGACTAAAACCCAAAATCCAAAACCCAGAGGAGTTGGGCCTCCTAGGAGCTCTAAACCTAGCAGTATCTTAGGTAAGGAGACAGCAACACCTGCCCCAAACAGGGAATAACTTGGACCCACTGGGACCCAGAAATTCACTCTGGCCAGGGGCACTGGTTTCTCCAGGTCTGCAACCAAGCAATGAGCAGATCTTGGGCTTCAGCTCTAACCCCAGAAGCAACATTCACCCCGAACAGTTCTGACACAACCAAGATAATAGGAAGGACAGGCTCCAGTCAGAGACAGCGCAAGTAGCTCTAAGGAGATCCAGATGGCAAAAGGCAAGTGAAAGAACATAAGCATCAGCAACCCAGGGTACTTGGCATCATCAGAACCTAGATCTCCCACAATAGAAAGTCCTGAAGTCCTCATCTCACCAGGAAAGAAAGATTAAAAATTAAAATCACTTCTAATAATGATGATACAGGACTTTAAGAAGGACATAAATAACACTCTCAAAAAATTAAGAACACATTCAAACAGGTAGAAGCTCTTAAGAGGAAACACAAAAATCCCTTAAAGAATTACAAGAGAATACAATCAAACAGGTGAAGAAATTGAGCACAATCATCTAGGACATAAAAATGAAAGTAGAAACAATAAAGAAATCACAAAGGGAGACTACCCTGGAGATAGAAAGCCTAGGAAATAAATCAGGAGTCATAGATGCAAGTATCACCAACAGAATACAAGAGACAGAAGAGAGAATCTCAGGTGCAGAAGATACCATAGAAAATATTGATACAACTGTCAAAGAAAACACAAAGTGCAAAAAGTTTCTAACCCAAAACATCCAGGAAATCCAGGTCACAATGAGAAGACCAAACCTAAGGATAATAGGTATAGATGAGAGTGAAGATTCCCAATTTAAAGGGCCAATAAATATCTTCAACAAAATTATAGAAGAAAACTTTCCTAATCTAAAGAACGAGATGCCCATAAACATACAAGAAGCCTATAGAACACTAAATAGACTAGACCAGAAAAGAAATTCCTGCTGTCACATAATAATCAAAACACCAAATGCACAAAACAAAGAATATTAAAAGTAGTAAGGGAAAAAGATTAATTAACATATAGAGGCAGACCTATTAGAATTACACCAGACTTCTCACTAGATACTATAAAAGTGAGAAGATCCTGGACAGATGTCATATAAGATCCTAAGAGAACACAAATGCCAGCCCAGGCTACTATATCCAGCAAAACCTTCAATTACCATAGATGGAGAAACCAAGATATTGCATGACAAAACCAAATTTATACAATATCTTTCCACAAACCCAGCACTTACAAAGGATAATAGAGGGAAAACTCCAATACGAGGAGGGAAATTATACCCTAGAAAGAGCAAGAAAGTAATCTTACAACAAATCCAAAAGAAAATAGCCACACAAACAATGCCACAGCTAATAACAAAAATAACAAGACGCAATAATCTCCTTTCCTTAATATCTCTTAATAATAATAGACTCACTTTTCCAATAAAAAGACACAGGCTAACAGACTACATAAGCAAACAGGACCCAGCATTTTGTTGCATACAGAAAACCCACCTCACTGTCAAAGACAAACACTACCTTAGAGTAATAGGCTAGAAAATAATTTTTCAAGCAAATGGTCCTAAGAAACAAACTGGAGTAGCCATTCTAATATCAAATAAAATTGACTTTCAACTTAAAGCTATCAAAAAGGATAAGGAAGGACATTTCATACTTGTCAAAGGAAAAGTCAACCATCATGAATTCTCAATTCTGAACATCTATGTACCAAATGCAAGAACATAGACTTTCATAAAAGAAACCTTATTAAAGCTCAAAGCACACATTGCACCTCACACAATAATAGTGGGAGACTTCAACACCCCACTCTCAGCAAGGGTCAGATCATGAAAACCAAAACTAAACAAAGATACATTGAAACTAACAAAAGTTATGAACCAAATGGATTTAACAGATATCTATAGAACATTTCATCCTAAAACAAAAGAATATATCTTTTTCTCAGCACCTCATGGAACATTCTCCAAAAAAGACCATATAATTGATCACAAAACAGGCCTCAACAGATAGAAGAAAATTGAAAACAGTCCCATGCATCCTATCAGATCACCATGGACTAAGTCTGGTCTTCAATAATGGCAAAAACAATGGAAAGCCCATATTCACATGGAATCTGAACAACACTCTACTCAATGCTAATGTGGTCAGGGAAGAAATAAAGAAATTAAAGACATTTTGGAATTTAATAAAAATGAAGACACATCATACCAAAACAGTGCTTAGAGGAAAACTCATAGCTCCAAGCACCTACAAAAAGAAGCTGGAGC
This sequence comes from Arvicanthis niloticus, assembly GCF_011762505.2. Classification (NCBI taxonomy): domain Eukaryota; kingdom Metazoa; phylum Chordata; class Mammalia; order Rodentia; family Muridae; genus Arvicanthis; species Arvicanthis niloticus. The sequence goes on from NC_047658.1 coordinate 56,306,542, forward strand.
GAGCATACACTAGCAGCTTGACAAAATACCTGAAATCTCTAGAACAAAAAGAAGCAAATACCCACAAGAGGAGTAGACGGCAGGAAATAATCAAACTCAGGGCTGAAATCAACAAAGTAGAAACAAAAAGAACTATACAAAGAATCAATAAAACCAGGAGTTGTTTCTTTGAGAAAATCAGCAAGACAGATAAACCCTTAGCCAGACTAATCAGAGGGTAGAGAGACAATATCCACATTAATAAGATCAGAACATAACAACAGAAACTGAGGAAACTAAAAAAATCATCAGATCCTACTACAAAATCCTATACTCAACAAAAGTGGAAAATCTGGATGAAATGGACAAATTTCTAGACAAATACCAATTACCAAAGTTAAATCAGGCCCAGATAACCCATCTAAATGGTCCCAAAACCCATAAAGAAATAGAAGCAATCATTAAAAGTCTCTCCACCAAAAACTGTCTGGGACCAGACAGTTTTAATGCAGAGTACTATCAGACCTTCAAAGAAGACCTAATACCAATTCTCTATAAACTGTTCCACAAAATAGAAACAGAAGGAACACTACCCAATTCATTCTATGAAGCCACAGTTACTTTCATACCTAAACCACACAAAGACCCAACAAAGAAAGAGAACTTCAGACCAATGTCCTGTATGAATATTGATGCAAAAATACTCAATACAATTCTCAAAAACCGAATCCAAGAACACATGAAAAAAATTATTCATCATGATCAAGTAGGCTTTATCCCAGGAATTCAGGGATGGTTCAATATTCACAAAATTCAACACCCCTTCATGCTAAAAGTCTTAGAAAGATCAGGAATCCAAGGCCCATACCTAAACATAGTAAAAACAATATACAGCAAAGCAGTATCCAACATCAAACTAAATGGAGAGAAACTTGAAGCAATCCCATTAAAATCAGGGACTAGACAAGGCTGCGCACTCTCTCCCTAACTATTCAATATAGTACTAAAAGTCCTAGCCATTAGGCAACAAAAGGTGGTCAAAGGGATACAAATAGAAAAGGAAGAAGTCAAAATTTCACTATTTGCAGATGATATGATAGTATACTTAATTGACCCTAAAACTTCCACCAGAGAACTCCTAAACCTGATAAACAACTTTAGCAAAGTGGCTGGATATAAAATCAACTCGAACAAATCAGTAGCTTTCCTCTACTGGAAGGATAAACAGGCTGTGAAAGAAATTAGGGAAATGAGACCCTTCACAATAGTCACAAATAATATAAAATACCATTGTGTGAATCTAACCAAGCAAGTAAAAGATCTGTAAGACAAGAACTTCAAGTCCCTGAAGAAGAAATCAAAAAAGATCTCAGAAGATGGAAAGATCTCCCATGCTCATGGATTGGAAGCATTAATAAGGTAAAAATGGCTATCTTGCCAAAAGCAATCTACAGATTTAATGCAATCACCATCAAAATTCTCACTCAGTTCTTCAGAGAGATAGAAAGAGCAATTCTCAACATCATTTGGAACAACAAAAAACCCAGGATAGTGGTAACTATTCTCAACAACTTCTGGGGTAATCACCATCCCTGACCTCAAGCTATACTACAGAGCAATAGTGATAAAAAAAAAAAACCTGCATGATATTGGTACAGAGACAGGCAGGAAGATCAGTGGAATAGAATAGAAGACCCAGAAATGAACTCCCATACCTATGGTTACTTGATCTTTGACAACGGAGCTAAAGCCATCCAGTGGAAAAAGGACAGCATCTTCAGCAAATGGTACCATTTCAACTGGAGATCAGCATGTAGAAAAATGCAAATTAATCTATATTTATCTCCTGTACAAAGCTCAAGTCCAAGTGGATAAAGGACCGTCACATAAAACCAGATACACTGAAACTAATAGAAGAGAAAATGGGGAAAATCCTCGAACACATGGGCAAAAGGTAAAAGTTTTCTAACAGAATGCCAATGGCTTATACACTAAGATCAAGAATTGACAAATGGGACCTTATAAAACTGCAAAGCTTTTGTAAAGCAAAGGACATCAACAAGAGGACAAAGTGGCAACCAACAGATTGGGAAAAGATCTTTAACAATTCTACATCTGATAGAGGGCTAATATCCAAGGTATACAAAGAACTGAAGAAATTAGACTCTAGATAATCAAATAACCCTATTAAATATGGGTTACAGACCTAAATAAAGAATTCTTAACTGAGAAAACTCGAATGGCTGAGAAGCACCTAAAAAGTGTTCTACATCCTTAGTCATTAGGGAAATGCAAATCAAAACAATTCTGAGATACCACCTGACACCAGTCAGAATGGCTAAGATAAAAAAACTCAGGTGATAGTAGATGGTAGCAAGGATGTGGAGAAAGAGGAACACTCTTACATTGTTGGTGGGATTGTAAGCTGGTACAACCACTATGGAAATCAGTCCATCAGTTCCTCAGAAATTTGAACTTAGTATTACCTGAGGACCCAGCTATACCACTCCTGGGCATATACCCAGAAGATGCTCCAACATAGAACAGGGATACATGCTCCACTATGTTCATGGCAGCCTTATTTATAATAGCCGGAAGCTGGAAAAAAACCCAGATGTCCTTCAACAGCTACTCAGCTACTAAAAACAATGAGTTCATGAAATTCTTAGGCAAATGGATGGAACTGGAAAAATCATCCTGAGTGAGGTAACCCAAATCACAAAAGAACATATATAGTATGCACTCACTGATAAGTGCATATTAGCCCCAAAGCTCACAATACCTAAGATACAATGCATAGACCACATGAAGCTCAAGAAGAAGGATGACCAAAGTTTGTGTACTTTGGTCCTTCTTAGAAGGAATATCAAAACACTCAACCAGAGCTCCCAGTGTCTAAAACCCCAGCCTGGGAAGTCAAAGGAAGGGACTCACGGTTCCATGTGTATAGGTAGTTGAGGATGGCCTTGTCAGGCATCAGTGGAAGAGGAGGGCCTTGGTCCCTGAAAGGGTGAATGCCCTAGTGTTAGGGAATTCGAGAGCAAGGAAGCAGAAATGGGTGGATGGGTGGGGGCATACCCTCATAGAAGTAGGAGGAGAAGCCAATGGGATAAGGGGTTTTGGGGGGAATGGGAAGGGGGATAACTTTGAAAGGTAAATAAATAAAATATCCAATAAAAATAATGGAGCTGGAAATTGTAGTTTAGCGGTTGAGATTTTTTGTCAATAATTTATTATGGGGACTTCATATAATCTTCAAGGACAAGGTATTGTGGAAGAGGCCCATGGAACTTTCAAAAGATTGGTGAGACTACTGTTGCTGAGACAAAGAATGATGCGGACCTGTGAGCTTACTGAGTGCTCTGACCAGGGTGACTGGGGAGCTGTATTGGACATATGTTCCTGACCCACCTTTGCTTGACTGTATCCCAGATGGGACAAGCTGCCTTGCCTCAAGTTTTTAGACCTTGTGGGACATAGAATCAAAAAGAAAAATTATGTTGTCTCCTGTATTTTTCTTAAAGGTGATCAGCTATTAGGAATCAATCATGTACTGGTATAGAAATCAATCCAATATTGGACATAACAGTCTACACTTGGAAGGCTGGATCTGGACATTTTCAGAGAGATATTTGGAAGTTAGTTGTAGTTCACTATGATGTTATGATAGCAAGAGACAAAGTTGGGACAGGATCTGGATTCCAAACAAGTGTTACATGTTTTAAGGCTCTTTTAATTGTCAAGCTAAAATTGTTTTTGTCTCTTCTACAGTATTAATTAAAAGTTGCATTGACTGTGTGTTGAAACCTGGCATGTCTGTTACGGGGTGTCCATTGACCAGCTTTTGTCTTACTGCCCTCAGTATTTGAAAACCTTGATTCTCTGAAAAAAGCTTAAAAGTGCTAGAAGAAGTGTGTTATACTTTAAGCAGAAGCAAGAAAGTAGCAGGCTTGATTATTGCTGGCATAACAGCTTTAATTTCATTAATTGCTAGCATCGCTTCTCCTTTAATAACATTGACACAAGGAGTTAAGATGACTATTTTTGTTAACTATCTAGCAAAAAAATATTACTAATGTATTGAGTATACAAATGGATTTATATAGGTATCCAAAACAACAGGTGATGTTCTATATTATATTCAAATTATCTGAAGGAGGTTCAGGGTTCAAGAGTTAGGAGCCATCTCAAGTGCCATGACAAATATCATTGGAGTAGTGTTACTTCTAAAATTTACAATGATTGTCATTATAATTTGAAAAAAGTTTAAAGACACCTGTAGGGTATTTTGCATAATCCTAACACCTCTCTGGGTGTGTCAATTTTGCATAGTGAGATTATAAATTTAAAAATGCTGCTCTCTAGAGCTTTGATGCTGCAGATAATGCCAATAACATTAGCCATGGCCTGAGGTCAGTATTTCCATTTTAGTCAGACCTCTGGAATGGCATATATAGCTTGATCAGGCTAGCTCTTCTTGTCCTGGGAATACTTTTATTTCTGCCCATCATGTTAAAGCTTGTCTCTAACTACATCAACAGGCTGGCAGCCAAAGTATATGGCTTAAACCTGAAAATGGACCCACAGACTGAGTTATTAATTTAACAGACTGGCAAGCCAAGGATGGGTAAGATTCTGCACAGAACCTTACCAACCTAAGACAGAAATGCCTTGCTTATGATAATGTACATCCACGACAGGTAAGGAAGGCTTTCTTGTGTGAATGACCTAAGACAGGCTCAGCTTTTTTATGCAATAAAAAGGGGTAGATTTGGAGAGCTCTTGGGGCTGTCTGGCAGGAATATGGCATTGGCCATGGAGAAGGAAATGGGCTGCTTGGAAGGAATCTGACATAGGCCAAGGGCAAGGAAATGGACTGCAGGCAGATATCTGACATTAGGCTGGAACAAAGAAGTAATTTCAGGCAGAAATCTAAATCTTAGACTATAACAAAGAAGAAATTTCAGGCAGGAACCTAAATCTTAGGCTAGAACAAAAAAGCAGGCTTCAGGCATGAAAATAACTTTGGACTAGGACATGGAAGTATGTTCAGATATTTTGATCATCCTGATAAGCCCTTAGAAATAGTGATCACAGGAGTGATCATGGAACACTGTTTATTGTTGTACATGTTCTTTATTGTCTGGGTTTATTGTCCTCCTTGTTCCTGGACTATTTGTATTTATTGTATTGCTTGTTCCTCAATCTAGAACTGACCTTAATACTTGCATGTAATTTAAACTGTATAAAGGCAAAAAAGGTGGAGGAGGGATGGGATAGGGGATTAATGGGTGGGGAGAATGAGTAAGGGGGAATGGCATCTGAAATGTAAATAAATAAAATATCAAAAAAATCACAAAAAGTTGCATATTAAAGAGTTTGTATCTATGTTCACAACAGTTCTCTCATGTTGATGGTACATAGTTTTCATAAGATATCTTGTATACTAATGAATAAATATAGTAATGTTTTACTCTATAATAAAAAGAGATTATTAACAAAATATGTGATGATATGTTTAATGAAGAATTTTTATAATTAAAAAATAGTAGTTTCCTGTCACCAATTCCTTACTTTGGTCATATGATTACTACAAAACATTCTATTTTACCATAGTCTGTAAGGTAAGTTCAAACTTTCACATCAGGGAAAGTCATTGTTATTTACAGAAGACACTCTTGAAAACCACAAAATAAATAAATATCATATAATTACTATTGGACAGATTCATTCCAGGTGGGACATGTCCATGTGCTATTACAAGGAATAAAAATGACACTCATGTAACATAGAATTATATTAATTATATTAAAACAAATTAATTAGTTTTGTGTCCCTATTACTACCTTGGTAGTAATGTAGTTATTCTCTCTAGAGTTCTAATTATACTGCTTCCCTAAGGAGAGAATGGAAATATATAAATTATGGACTAACCCCTAGTGTGAGTCCTTAGAACAAGTGTTAATTTGATTTTTGCCTACTGATGTAATTTGTTGCTGGATCATCTACTTTGTCTTTCTGAAACTATTGGTAACATAATCTATTTTAAGTATAATTTAAATGCAATATTTTATTGCTATTGATATCTATGCTAATAAAAAGTTTTATAAGTGCTATAATTTAAGCTACATGTGTCCTATTTTTGCTAAATTGTATATGTTATATTTCCCTAGGTGACAGAAACTTGAAATTCTAAAAAGAGAATATTTTTCTGTATAGAATTTTTAGAATTTGCCATATGCAAAGTTATAAGTCAGAAATGGTAAGAAAGTCTGAATTGAAAGGCAATTTTTTAATAGAAATGTAATGCTTTGCATATTGTTCTTTTATTAATTTCCATATGTATGTTTATAATTTTTAGGTACATCAAGTAATCATAAAATTCACTTGGAGAGATTGAATTTAATAAAGCTTTCCTAAATTTCTAGTTAGGAAACTATTGATCTTTCCATCAGATTCTAGAGCTTGTTTCTGAGAAGTACATTATTGATAAAAAATTTACTTTTAATTGTATCACAAGTTGTTAATAAGTTATGTTAATACTAGAATGAAAAGATTGATAAATATATGCAGTCTTTACATGTGACCAAATACCATATTCTGTGTATCAAGAATCACTAGTTTCATAGAATACAATCAAACAATAATGTACAAAACTAAAAAAATGTGTTATTAGGTTTTGTTGTGTATATATTGATTATGTAATCTGAAGATTAGGATAGGTTTATTTAATCAAAATGTTCTAAAATATATTTCTTATAATTCTTGTTTTAAAGAGCCAAATTGGTGTGAGGAAACGGTGAGTTATTGTACAAGTAAACATTTGTTGCTTGAAGATGTTACAATTGCCATAAAAGTGCCTTATTTTATTTGCACATTTTTTTTATTTGAAAGGTTAGTAAATTGGATAAAAGTTAAAAGCTCCATAGGGTTGTGAAAATTAGAGACCCTAATAGTTGATATGATTTATTTTTTGTTTCAGTCATTGTTATTCATTCAGGAACATCCTTTATTAACTTTATAATGACATACATATATTTGTGATGATTGTAATAATTTTCTTTGTTATATTTCATGAAGAGACTAGCAATAGAAGTTATTTACTCCACAGTTATGTTCAAATCTGTTGTTGCTTGAGGAATGAAGAGGAGCACATTGCAGTGCTCTGTTTTATTTTGAAATAGGGCTTTGCTTTGTAGTTCAGGATGGCCTCAAATTTACAATTTTCTGGCCTTAGCCTCTTAAATGTAGAGATTTATTATATGGGGAAGGATTTAAAAATTGTACATTTTGAGGATAAATATTATTTATATTATATTTCTTTGCATTTTTACTTACTTAAGAAATAATTCATTTTTTCACCAGGAAATAAGTAGGAGTCAGATTATAGAATGTAAATTTTCATTTATTTTCTAAGTAGTTTGTACTACAAATTGTCTAATATGTGATAGTATAAAAATTTGTTTACAAAACCACCAAACCAAATATTAACTTCTACAAATTGGATTAACTTCTTCTGAACAATTTAATTAACATCATTATTATACATATGTTAATGAAAATGCTATTGTTCATATCTTAAAAGATATGGTGTTAAAGTTATAGGAGCATTTCTATATTTATTTTTTCCAAGTAAAATATATGTTGAAGAAGTCATAGGTCATTCATATACTCAGACTCACTTGTTGATATGATTTCCTATAATTTTGATAGTTTTTAGTATTAAAATCTTATTTACCATTAATATATATATATATATATAATATGATTACATAGTAGAATATATGAAGTAATCAATTGTGTAATACTACCTTAATTTATATTGAAGAAATGTCTAGTGTCATACACATTAAAATTAAGGCATAACAGAATGAAGCAAATGTTTAAGGTAATGTGAAAGATAGATCAGTTTTTAATGGATTATAAAGTTAAAAAAAACACTTAAGGATTCTCTATGATTAATAAAGTCATGCATTTGTAAGATCTGTTTAGTTACTCTGTGAATTTCCTCCAGAGATGGAATGGGGATTTTGTATATTCAGAAATAGTATAAATAAAAAGAAATTTTAGAATGCCTAAAAGGTAAATCCATGTAATAGACACGAAGGCAATTCAGAGAATCGTAAGACATATTCTACCAACCTGTAATACATTAAATTGGAAAATCTAAAAGAAAGGAATAATTTTCTTTATAGGTACCACCTACTAAAGTGAAAGCAAGATTAGGTATACAATTTAAATAGATTTATAACCCCTAGTAAATTAGAAGCATTCATGAAAAGTCCCCCGAGAATACAAACAATGAAAATGCAGAGGACCAGAAGGTTTTAGCACTGAATTCTACCAGACATTTAAAGAAGAGTTAATGTCAAAATCCCTGAAATTATTCTACAAAATAGAAACAGGAGGAATATTGCCCAATTCATGCACGAGGTCACTCAAATTACAAGAAGATTCGACAAAGGAAATAACAGACCAATATCTCTTAGCAACATAGACACAAAAATAATAATGTACTTGAAAATGAACCCAAAACACATAAAACGTTCATGATCCACTGTAATGCGATAATAATTAAGATAGAGGTAACACACACCACCTTTAACCACATTCTGCTATATTCCCAGTTTCTCAGAAGCAAGATACCTACTTTATCATTCTAATCTGCATTCTGTGCTCCCATTTCCATTAGAAGCATCCTATGGATAGAGGAGATGGACATCTACAATCTTACCACAGTGACTCAGTTCATCCTCATAGGGCTCTCTGACCTCCCTGAAGTGCGCTATTCACTCTTTGTGGCCTTTCTCATCATCTATCATATCACTTTACTGGGAAACGGAGTCATCCTGTTGGCCATTGTGACTGAGAGAAAGCTTCAAACGCCCATGTATTACCTGCTGGCAAATCTGTCCTTGCTGGACATATTCTGCCCATCAACTACTGTCCCCAAGATGCTCAAGAATCTCTTGACTGAGGATCACAGCATTTCCTTTGTTGGGTGTGCTTTGCAGCTCTATTTCCTGGTGGCCCTAGCTGGGACTGAAGTTTTCTTGCTGGCTGTGATGGCTTATGACCGTTATGTGGCCATATGCTTCCCTCTGCGTTACTCCCTCATCATGACCAAGGTTCGCTGTGTGCAGTTGTTGTCTGGGACTTGGGCAGCCGGGTTTCTGAACTCCTTTGTCCACACAATGTCCACCTTTAGCCTGTCTTTCTGCAAGTCTAATAGAGTTTACCAATACTACTGTGATATTCCACCTGTGGTGGCCCTGTCATGCTCATCCACCTATGTGGCAGAAATGCTTGTTTTAGTGGTAGGTGGTATCTTTGGGGTTGGTGCTTTTCTGATCACTTTGATCTCCTACATATACATTGTGTCGACCATCCTAAAGATCCGGTCAGTGGAAGGGAAGCGCAAAGCTTTCTCTACATGTGCTTCCCATCTTCTTGTAGTCTTCTTGTTCTATGGCACAACTATATTTACCTATATTCGCCCAACCTCCAGTCAACACTCTCCTGGCAGAGATAGACTCATCTCTATGTTGTATGGGGTCATTACTCCCATGTTAAACCCCATTATCTACAGCCTGAGAAACACGGAAGTCAAAGAAGCACTCAGAAAAGTTTTACATCTTAGAATATGTTCACAGAAACCATGATGGAAGACTTCTCAAGTTAAGATATATTTCTTAGATATTTGAGATAGAAGGATCTTGTTTCTTGATCCACATAGTTGGCCTGTGTCTTTTGTTTAGTGAACTGAGGTCATGTGTGTTTAAAGTAATTATTGAAATGTGTGTGTTGATTTTTTTGTAGGCATCCTGTTGTTGATTATTTGTTATTGTGTTATCAACTGTACTTTTGTATTTTAATCATTATCTTTCCACACTATCCTGGCTGTGCTCATTTGTATCTTTAGCTTGTAATATTGTTTCCCATGTTTTCATTAGGTTTGGTTTGTTGGTTGTTTATAATGTAGAACATTTTCCTTTCTTCTTTAGTTATGACATAGTTTTTCTGGGTATATTATTCTAGGTTGGCCATCATAGTCTTTAAGGACTTGGAAATGCATTGCTTCATACTTTTCTTACTTGCAAAATTTTCATTTACAAATCAGCAGTAATTTTGATGGATTTTCCTTTATTTATTATTTGATTTCTTTCTCTTGAAATTTTCAATGCAATTTCTTTGTTTTGTATACTTTATGCCCTAACTAACATATACTATGGGGATTTTCTTTTCTGCTACTGTTGATTAAGTGTTCTGTGTGCTTCTTGTATTGGTTTTGATGTGTCTTTAGTTCATTTGGAGACTTTTCTATGATCTTGTCGAAGATCTGTTATTTGCTTTAAACTTGGGATTATTCTTCCTCTTTAATGCATACAATTTGAAAGTTAAGTTTTTCTTTTTTCTTTGGTGTTCTACATTTTCTGGGTGTTCCTCTTATTTTATTTGTTTTATTTTAAAACAACTTTCATATTATATACAGGATCTAGACATTTATGATTGCTTTGTAAACTTCTGTCTTATGGTATCTATCTAAATTATCTTCCCTGGCAAACATTTCTATAGTACTGGTACTTTTGAAGGGAAGATGGTGGCCTAAGTTTTCATATTGTTGGTATTCTGTGATGAAGTCTTGGTATATGAACTTCTTCTATTAGTTCTAAGTCTGATATAGACAGAGCAGATTGGGGTAGAAGAGCAGATACATGGGCAAGCTGGACCTATAGGTTAGAAATAACTTGGGGTAATGAACTCATGTGAACATATACTTGATCTCTGCATGGGATATATTTCCCACAGTGTGAAGGCATATACGCCTATGTGGATAGGTTGAATGTTGTGTTACAGGATATTTCTCTTAGGAAAAAGTAAGGCATGCCTTTCTAGAAGTCTTGAGGTTATTTGTGACACAGGCAGTGGATGCCAGATTGATTGAGGAACTAGATGTGGGAACCAGATGAGATCTCATAGGTTGGGGAGTTGCCTTGGATAGAGATTCAGGAAGACTCACCAGGTGTTTTATTGATTAATGTATTATAGCCCACAATGGGAAGTGCCACCATTGAGCTGGTTGTCCTGGCTTGTATAAGGAATCAAGACAAAATAGCCATGAGGAAGAAGCCAATAAGTAGCATTTCTCTGTGGTTTCTGCTTTACTTCCTAACTCTAGGTTCCTGACTTGGGTTCCTGTTCTGAGTTTTCTTGATGATGGACTGTAAACTGTAAGATGAAATCAATGCCATTTCTTCCCAAATTTCTTGTAGTAAGTGTTTTTTTTTTTTTTTTGTTTTTTTGTTTTTTGTTTTTGTTTTTGTTATCATAGCTATGGGCTTTTGACCAGGATTGCAATAATAAATGTGAAAGTCTCTTCTGGGAGGAGCAGATGTCAAATCCAATTATAAAATAGTTAGTGACTCAATAATCTTGCCAATATTGCATCACCAAACCCATCTTGCCTGGAAGTACATATTGCAGTATGCTAGATCCAAAGTTGGGTAAGACCATTGATGTTTTATTTTATATCAATTATCTGGAAAGTGCCTTTTACCATTATGAAATGTAGCGAGTATGGATAAAATTTGGTGATTAATTTGAGATTGATATTTTTGTCATTTATCCAAAGCTTATGCTATCTTCAGGACTAAGAATTTATTAAAACTCCTTATGTGGACCTACTAGTTAGCAAATTCAAAGTGAAAGAATGCATTTTAATGTATATATGTATGTATGTATGTATGTATGTATGTATGAATGTATGTATGTTTCAACAAGTAATGAAAAAAAGGAGGTCATGAATTTGAATTCCCACTCATGGAGTTATATGGAAAGTTTGGAAGAAAGAGAAGGAGAAAATGATATAAATAGATAAGCAACCTGTAATCCAATCCCACGTGGTCAATAATTCCCTATTTGTCTATCTATCTATCTATCTATCTATCTATCTATCTATCTATCTATCATCTATCATTAACTATAATATTCTACATATATAATTGTTAACAAAATTATATATTTGTTATATTTATGTGTACTTATATAAGTAACAGTAATTAAAGCAAACATGAATTTAAGAGTACTATGGAAAAAAGAATAGTTGGGGGGATAGAAATGGTACAAATACACTACTCATGTACGAAACTCTCAAAATTATTTTAACTAGAAAATGTTCAGTTTATTGAAAAAATTAAATTCTAAACATACTCAGTTGATGATTTTTCAGATAACTAATACTAGACAATGTATACTTTAAAAATAATTTTTCTGTTAGATTGTTTTGGTTACTTAGAATGAGCCCAGGCGAGACCTAGGCCCCTTGCACATATGGAGCAGATGAATAGCTTGGTCTTCATGTGGGTCCCCCAAACAATGGGAGCAGGGGCTGTTTCTGAGCCTGTTGCCTGCCTGCCTTCCTGTGGATCCCAGGCCTCAGTGGGAGAGGATGTTCCTAGTCTTGTAGCAACTTGAAGTATGGGATGAGAGTGAAGGGGGGTTGACACCCAGAGAGTGGCTGAAGGGGAATGGGGAATGGAGAGAGGCTTTGAATGACAAAGTACTGAAAGAAGAGAAAGTACTGACATTGAGTTGTAACTGGACAGAAAATGTTTAATAATAATAATAAAAAAATTATGCCTTCTGCTCTGGGCCCAAACACTGAGCAGATCCTGGGCTGCAGATCTGCACCCAATCTCACAGAACCCAGAGGAAGCAGGCCTCCCAGGAGCGCTACCCCCCTCAGTATCTTAGGTAAGGAGACAGTAACACCCACTCCAAACAGGGAGTAACTGGGATGACTAAGATCCAGGAAGTCACCCCTGGCCCATAGCACTGGTTCCTTCCTGTCTGCACCTGAGCACTGGGCAGATCTTGGGCCCCAGCTCTAACCCCAGTAGTAACACCCACCCCACACAGTTGTGATACAACGAAGATAATAGGAAAGACAGGCTCCAGTCAGAGACAGGGCAGGTAGCACTAAGGAGATCCAGATGGTGAAAGGCAAGTGCAAGAACATAAGCATCAGCAACCCAGGGTACTTGGCATCATTAGAACATAGTTCTCCCACACAAGAAAGTCCTGAATTTCCCATATCACTAGGAAAGCAAGATTCAGATTTAAAATCACTTCTAATGATGATGATAGGGGATTTTAAGAAGGACATAAATAACTCTCTCAAAGAATTTGAGAACATAGGTAAACAGGTAGAAGCCCTTAAAGAGGAAACACAAAAATCCCTTAAAAATTACAAGAGAATACAACCAAACAGGTGAAGGAATTGAACACAATCATCTAGGACATAAAAATGAAAGTAGAAACAATAAAGAAATCACAAAGGGAGACTACCCTGGAGATAGAAAGCCTAGGAAATAAATCAGGAGTCATAGATGCAAGTATCACCAACAGAATACAAGAGATAGAAGAGAGAATCTCAGGTGCAGAAGATACCATAGAAAATATTGACACAACTGTCAAAGAAAACACAAAGTGCAAAAAGTTTCTAACCCAAAACATCCAGGAAATTTAGGACACAATGAGAAGACCAAACCTAAGGATAATAGGTATAGATGAGAGTGAAGATTCCCAACTTAAAGGGCCAATAAAATCTTCAACAAAATTATAGAAGAAAACTTCCCTAACCTAAAGAACAAGATGTCCATAAACATACAAGAAGTCTATAGAATGCCAAATAGACTAGACCAGAAAAGAAATACCTCCTGTCACATAATAATCAAAATACAAAGTGCACAAAATAAAGAAAGAATATTAAAAGCAGTAAGGGAAAAAGGCCAAGTAACAAATAAAGTCAGACCCATCAGAATTACACCAGACTTCTTACCAGATACTATAAAATCGAGAAGATCCTGGACAGATGTCATACAGACCCTAAGAGAACACAAATGCTAGCCCAGGCTACTATACCCAGAAAAACTCTCAATTACTATAGATGGAGAAAGCAAGATATTCCACAACAAAACCAAATTTATACAATATCTTTCCACAAACCCAGCATTACAAAGGATAATAGCAGGAAAGCTCCAATACAAGGAGGGAAATTATACCCTAGAAAGAGCAAGAAAGTAATCCTCTTCCAACAAATCCAAAAGAAGATAGCCACACAAAGATAACTCCACCTCTAATAACAAGAATAACAGGAAGTAACAATCACTGTTCCTTAATATCTCTTAACATCAATGGACTCAATTCCCCAATTAAAAGACATCCGCTGATGGACTGGATATATATAAACAGGACCCAGCATATTTGCTGCATACAGGAAACCCACCTCAGTGACAAAGACAGACTCTACCTTAGAGTAGAAGGCTGGGAAACAATTTTTCAAGGAAATGGTCCTAAGAAACAAGCTGGAGTAGCCATTCTAAAATCTCCAGCCCGAGAACACAAAGGGAGGAACTCATGGCTCCACCTTTACAGGTAGTTGTGGGTGTCCTTGCCAGACATTAGTGGAAGTGGATGGCCTTGGGGCCTGAAAGTTTGGATTCCCTGGTGTTGGGGAATTTCCAGAGCAGGGAGGTGGAAATGGGAGGATGGTGGGAGCACACCCTCATAGTAATAGGAGGGGGGAAATGGGGTAAGGGGTTAGGCATCAGTGGAAGTGCAGGGCCTTGGTGCCTGAAAATTTAGATTCACTAGTGTTGGGGAAGTAGAGAGTGGGGAAGCAGGAATGGGAGGATGGTGGGAGCACACCCTCATAGAAACTCCCAGAATTTTATGGATTAGACATGACAGAGGCAGGCCACCAGAAGACTAGATTTTAGAATTCAAACAAAAAATTATCTTGACACTAAAATTTGTTTTGAGAATTGTATATTGCATAATACACAGCCTTGGTGTATCTACTCACCAAGCAAGCTGAGCAGACCTGCTTGAACCTCTGATGCCCTGGAATTTCAGCTAGATGCAGTGAAGGCACAGCATCAGAGGCTTATCAATTTACTCTTCCCCCTGCCCCTCTTCTAATATCTCAATGCCTGTAATCAGCTTGAAGAAGTTAATGAAGAATTGGCACCCCTATTCCCTGGGCTTGGGGACTGAGGTGGTTAATATTGGGCTGTCTTTCTAGGGAAAAGTAGTGGTTTTGTTGGAAGAGAGGGGAATTAACTAGAATTTATTGCATAGCCATAACCTATTGGTAGAAATATGTATAATTGTTATTAAGATGAAGTTATAATCTCTTAAATGGTACAAAGTTTACTTTGATTTCAAATTTAAGGTTTTCATTGGTACAAGTTTCTTATTGATATAAAAGTGAGATTAATATTGTTACTCTTATAGGCATTGTATCTATATAACACATTTAGGAATACAAGGCTTAGACCCAGTCCTTCTTTAACTTTTTAAAAACTGATTTGAGATGGTTAGTCTATGAGTTAAGGGCCTATAGCAAATTAATGTCTCTGAGTTTATTGTTAAGGTATTTTCTATATTTTATTTAGAAATAGTGGAGAGTAGTTAATAGACAACAGTCCAGATTGCCTTACATGGATAGTTGGTTTTCAAAATGTCAGAACTCCACAGAAGTGATGTTACAAATATTTCTGTATTAATGCTCATTTTGATTAGAGACCTGTCTGCTCCTGACAGCCTCCTGTCTTGGATTCTAAGAAGAAATTGAGCGTCTTTGGAGTTACTCTAGTTTTGGTGAGACAGCCACCAGGCAAGAATTGCCTCTTTTCATCTACAGACAAATTACTGTCCAGAAAAAGATACACTTGTGGAATAGTCGACTAATTGTGTCTGCCAAGACAGAGTAATCAACCCTTAATAATTCTGCATCACTAGGTCTGTCAGATGATCCTGGGCCAGAAGGCTGAAGATTGGATGCTCTGATGTTTTGTAGTATAGGGATTCTCTAGGTGTTCAGTGGTGTCTATAAATTGGCTAAGTTTTAGAAGCTATGCTTTGTGCTTCCCATAATTTCAGTTAACTCAGTCATTCTGGATTTCTGACAGGGTTGAAGACTTATAGTCTCATAGACAGTCCCGGCTATTTACTTTGAGAGAAAAGATTTGATAGGATATTTTTCAGCTGACATTCATTCTAAAGCCAAGAAAAAAGCCAGGTTCAGAACTAAGTCTTTTATTTAGGAGAGATGACAGAGGTTCTGGTTGGTCAGCAAAATGATGGACTGGGTATTAGGTCTAACTTGTACCTTACTGACACAAATTGGTATAGTTATGCTCTAATTGTATTTTAAGAGAAAAATTTTAACAGGAAGGGTGATATGTAGGAGGAGCTAAGATGGGAGGAGCAAGGAGAGGAAGAGGGATGAGTAAGAAGAGAAGGAGGAGGAGAGGAGGAACAATGAGATGTGTGTGTGTGTGTGTGTGTGTGTGTGTGTGTGTGTGTGAGAGAGAGAGAGAGAGAGAGAGAGAGAGAGAGAGAGAGAGAGAGAACATGGAGGCAGATGTTCGCATGTCTCTGCCATTCAAAGATAGTTGATATATCTAAGTTATCTAAGTTGGGTATTGGGTTACACTTCTAATTGTATGGGCATCTTGTTATTGAGCATTACCAAACTTATAAAGCTCCTGATTAACATTAAAAAATTGTATAAAAGCAAAAAGGAGAAGGGGGCATGGGATAGGGGTTTTTTAGGGAGGGGAAATGGGATGGCATCTGAAATGTAAATAAAATGTCCAATAAAAAATAAATAAAAAAGAAAAATTCAAAAGTAAAGATAAAAAAACCATTATTGATTCTTTGTGAATTTCACATTCATGTACCCCAATCATACTCATCTCACCTCCCTATCTATCTATCTATCTATCTATCTATCTATCATCTATATCTATATTTATCTATATCTACCTTTTGCCCTGCAACCTTTCCCATAAAACAAAACAAAATAAAAACAAAAGAAAAAGAAAAAAAAGGACGAAAAAAGCAAGATTAAAAAAAATCTTGCCATGGAAACTGCAATGTATTGTGGTGTCTCTCACAGTATATCCTTTTGTCTAAATATCTTTACTTGCAAATGTTTATTGCAATGAGTCACTGGTCTAATTTGAGGTCCCTGGCTTCTGCTATACCATCAATTCTGGATTCTCAATGAGACTCTTCTTAGACATCCTGTTGTTACCCTGTGTCATGAAGATTCTGCAGCTTTGGTTTTTCAGGATCAGCTAATTTAGATGTACCCACAGTTCATAGATGGGGAAGATGTTTGGCTGGGCCAACTCAAAGCCCTGGAACTGGGCCTGGGTGGTAGCTTATTTGGTTAGTCTGACGGCTGGACAAAGTGTCTCAAATCAATGCCAATGCAGGTCCAGTGAGGGATGGAGCCAGCTCTCCTGAGTGCCACAGCTGGTGAGAGGCAGGGCCATATTTTCTGCAACAATGTCACCAAGGCTAGATTTCCTACACTACCAAGGTGAGAGGTAGGGGCCAATGAGGTGCAAGGCCATTTCTGCACAGCTCTTAGATGTTAAAGTGACCCTAAGTGGCAGCCTAGATCAGGGACATCCGCATGACCTTTGGTGGTAAGATAGACCATGGACATCAACACGGACCTATGCTGCTGCAGAGCCACAGATCCAGCATAGCTCCCAGAGGCAGCATGGGCTAGGACATTAATAGCTTCAAGTAGAAGCACAGGTTACTCACATTAGGCTGTTCCTCACTACCCTCACATCTTCAGTTCCACCTGTCTTCATAATGTTTAATGTTTCATTTCTCTTTCTCTTCCATCTCTCCATTACATACTTGCTCATGGCAGTGGCATCTTGCCTGTTCAGCATGGTGGTGAATGAGACTCTCATGCAGACATTTTTTTTTTTAAGAAAAAAGGAATATCTTGGTAAATGAACCTTTAAACACAAACAATAGAAAACAGTTTTCAATATGACATAATTTACTTAAAATCTGTATTTTGATAAATTACTAATTTAATATTATGTAGCTGAGAGATGAATCATGATCATAGAAAGATGATAGATCTGGAGATAAGTGAGAAATAGTTTGTCACTTCTTGTGGCAAAAATATAAATTAAGGACATATCTGTCATGGTTCAAAGACTGCAGTCTGATTTAATAAATCTTACTTGAAATTCCAATTCAATGTATCCATGATATCAGCGTTCTGAGCTTATATCTAGAGTAAAAATATATTGCACTTCTAAACTACAATTTAATTGATTCTAAAAAACTTAATTCTTGTGCACATTCCAGCCATTTGTGAGAGAATATCTAGGTTTCCAAGAAGACAAACAGTAAGTAATATGATGGCTGTATGGATGATCTCTTGTGTATTATGTGGAAGCATCACCTGTTAATAAAATCTGATGACCAATAACTCAGGCAGGATTAAAAGATGAGACTCCAGCAGAAAGAGAGAGAGAGGAACTTTGGGCAATAGTGAGGGAAGGGACATTCCTATCTAGACTTGGGGGAAGTTGGATGTATGAAACTGAAGAGAGGTAACTAGCCATGTGGCAGACATAGAATAGTATAAACGGTTATACTATTACACACACACACACACACACACACACACACACACACACACACACACACACACACATATATATATATATATATATATATATATATATATATATATATATATATATATATAAAATGAGCTAGTCAGGGAACAAAGTCAGGGAACAAGCCTAGTTTATGGCCTTGGAATTTATTAATAAAATATACCATCATACCATTTGAGTTGTTATTTGGGAATTGGGGTGCTCTTTTTTTGGTTTTCTTTCTTTTCTTTCTTTCTTTCTTTCTTTCTTTCTTTCTTTCTTTCCTTCTTTCTTTCTCTCTCTCTCTCTCTCTCTCTCTCTCTCTCTCTCTCTCTCTCTCTCTCTTTCTTTCCTTCTTTCTTTCTTCTTTCCATCCCAAATGATGCTCCCTCTTGGTCCTCTCTTGCAGAGTGCCTTCCACATCCCCTTTTCTTTTTGCCTCTGAGAGGGTAGTCTCTGTATATTCCCACCCTGGTGCAATCAGTCACTGCTGAATTAGGTACATCCTCTCTCAATGAGGCCAGAAATAGGAGCCCTTTTCTAAATATATGCTCGGGAGCCTCGGACCACCCCATGTATGCTCTTTGGTTGGTGGCTCTGTCAATGGGAGCTCCCAGGGGTCCATGTTAATGGATAATTTTGGTCTTTTATGGGGTTGCCATCTCCTTGAGGGCCTTCATTTCTTCCCCTAACTCTTTCACAGGGGTCTTGGACCTCCATCCAAAGTTTGTCTCAGTGTGTATCTGCATCTACAGTAAGCTGCTGGATAGCGCCTTTCATTGGGCTGTTATGCTAGGCTCCTGTCAGCAAGCACAGCATAGCATCATTAATAGTGTGAGGGAGATAGGTCTCAAAATGTGCCAGTCACTAGTCAGCCATTCCTTCAGTCTCTGCTTCATCTTTGTCTATTTCTTTTAGACAGGACCAATTTTGGGTCAGAAGTTTTGTTTGTGGGTTGGTGTACTCATCTCTCCACTGGAGGTCCAGTCTGGCTACTTGAGTTTGTCTCTTCAGGTTCCATATCCTCACTGTTGGACATTTTGGCTAAGGTCACTTGCATTGATTCTTGGAAACTGCCCTCATTCTGGGTCTCTGGAACTTCCTAGAGAATCACCCTACCTCCATCCTGGCAGCTGCATATTTCCATTCATTCTCTTGGCACTGGAACTCCTGTCTCTCCTCTTGCCTGATCCTGCTCCCATATTTCCCTTGCCCTCCCCTCTCCCAGCAAAGTCTTTCTCTCCCTTTCTCTTCCTCCCATGACTATTTTGTTTCCCCTCCTAAGTGTGATTCAAGTATTCCTACTTGGGCTTTCTCTCTTGTTTAACTTCTTTGGATCTGCGTGGTGTATCATAGGTATTCTAAATTTTGTTGCTAATATATACTTATCAGTGCTTAGATACAACACATGTCCTTTTTGGTCTAGATTACCTAACTCAACATGATATTTTCTAATACCACCCATTTGACTGCAAAATTTGTGATGTTCTTGTTTTTAATAGTTGAATAGTATTCTATTGTGTAAATGAACATTTTCTGTATCCATTATTCAGTTAAGGGGCATCTGGGTTGCTTCCAGTTTCTGGCTATTATGAATAAAGCTGCTTTGAATATAATGGAGCCCATGTCTTTGGGGTATGGTGGAGCTTCTTTTGGGTATATGCACAGGAGCAGTATAGCTGGGTTTTTAGGTAGAAGTATTGCCAATTTTCTGAGAAACTGTCAGATTGATTTCCAGAGTGGTTTTATAAGTTTATAATACCCTCAGCAATGGAGGAGTGTTGCCCTTTCTCCACATCTTCCACCAGAATATTCTGTGAGTAGAGAGTTTGATCTTAGCCATTCTGATTGATGGAAGGTAGAATCTCAGGATTCTTTCAATTTGCATTTCCCTGATGACTAAGGATGGTGAAAATTTCTTTATGTGCTTCTTGGCCATTCAAGATTCCGCTGTTGAGAGTTCTCTGTTTAGTTCTGTACCCCATTTTTAATTGGCTTATTTGTTTTTTTAAGTTTAACTTCTTGAGTTCTTTATGTATTTTGGATATGATCCTTCTGTCAGATGAAGGGTTAGTGAAAATGTTTTCTTGTAGATGCTTGTAATCTCATGCTACTTATGCTATCCAAAAATCGGTTTGCAGTGTCCTGCACATAAGACTGAGGGAACCCTGCTCCCGGTTGGTTTTGATTGGTAAATAAAATTGCCTGTGTCCAAAGGCTGAGAAGGGAGACAGAGGTAGAACTTCTAGGATTCCCAAGCAAGGGACCAAGGAAAGGGGAGGAAGAGGGAGATCTGCTGTGATGAGAGCAAAGGAGAGACATCATGCCTGAGAGGTGCAGGACAGGGAGACAGTCTACCTGTAAAAGCTAGGGAAAAATGGCCCCAGGAGGGTTGCCCAATGGCATACAGGTAAAAGGTAAAATACAGATTATAGTAAGTAATAAATTAGAAACATTGGAGGTTAGGAAGTGGGCCAGCCATTGAGCTGTTTTAGGCATATCAAAATATAAAGGCAGTGTGTGTCTTTCATTCAGGAATATAAAGCATTGAGACAAGTAGGAAGAGCTGCTACCAGGATCAATCGAGTAGTATTAATTGGGTCTTGCAACATTTTCTCAATCAGGAGGATTATATTTTGTCCGTATCCATGTTTCTCTGTTCTTTGAAATTTCTTTGATTTTGGAGATATGTGCCCTTTAAAACCATATTTTCCACTGGTCTGAATTTACTTTGTGTACATTCAGTTAGTATTTTAGAATTAAATTCTTACAAATTATCATTTTAAAAATAAGAGAAATATTAATAATAATAATAATAATAATAATAACAACAATAATGACTTTAAAAATACCATCTTATATGAAGGTATATAGTTAATCCCTTAGGATATGGATCATTAAGTGAGAATCACAAAACAATGTATGAGACACCTAGGAGTTATTGGTCAGAGACGCCCAACAAAACTCCAAATCAACACAGGACATTGGGATTGACTACTCACCATAACTGGCTACATTATATTTGATAAAAATACTTATAATTTTTCTATTTTATCTGAAAATTTATACAAAATTGAAACATTATAACATTTATCAATATTTAATATTTATAGATTCACTAATCTCAAGAACAAATCTATTATCTCTTATGTATCTACTTATATGATATCTTATATCTTATCTATTTATATCTACCATTTTTTTAAAAGGCATGTTTTAGATTTTATTTTTATGTGTATTAATGTTTTTCTTGCATGTGTGCATATGTATCATGTATGTGCCTGGTGCCCATGGAGATCAGAAGAAGATATCAAATTTCCTAAAAGTAGAGTTACAGATGGTTACAAACCATCATCACCAATTCTGGGAACAAATTTCAGGTCCTGTTCAAGAGCAAAATGACTGCTCAGCATTTATTTATCTACCATCTATCTGTCAACTAGTCATTTATCTATATAAGCTCATTGTGTCATTAGGAATCAAGTTACAAGAAATGTGTTTCAAGTCAGAGTGGGCCTGAGCTGTTTAATGGTCATGTGGATGACATGGCATTTACAAGATGTGTTGTCTACTAATGCATAAAAATTGTAAAGTTTAATTCAACAATGAAAATATTATTTTTGGAAATGTAATAATTCAATTATATTTTGAAAAATTCATTGGCATACATTTATTCATTGACGTTGTTTCACCATATTTTATTTTACCGTATTCTACAAAGCATATCACTTTTTTAAAGCATTGGGTCATGAATTATCATTTATTTAATTTACCCCCAAACAATTCAATTGAGTTTAAAAGCAACCAAAATAATTATTTGATGAAGTTTATAAATTTATTTCTTATATCTATTATTGACTGAATGCCACAGTTTGAACACATTTGCTAGGCAAGTATAAGAAATTAAAATGTCCTTTTGTGCTATAGAATTACTTTAATGCTTATATTAAATTAATTATCTATGTGATCCCATTATCAGGTTAATACCAATGTGCATAGTCTCTCTAAAGTTCTTGTTATGATTCCCTAAGGAGAAGCAGGAATAATATAATGTTGTACTAACCCCTGATGTACATCTTGCATTCAAGTGGTGATATGTTTTATCTACTGATGTAATTTGTTGGCCAGATCATTTGCTCTAATTTGCTGATTTTTACAAAAAATCTGGTAATGTGAGGCACTTTAAAAGCAAAATTTATTTATATATTTTATTAATGTTCAAATAAATCAAATACAGTTTTGATTATGCTAAGATTTAATGTTTATCTTTTATTTTTGCTTAACTAATAGTTGATTTTTGTATGTAGCAGAAACTTGAATGTTTTTTGGAAAAGCAAAGCATCATATATTTGATATTTACCATATTGAGCATGGTAAGAGAAAATGAGAGTAAAAAAATGTGAATTTTAGGTAATTTCTAACAGAGAGTTAATGCTAGTCATGTGTGTCAATTCCTATGTATAATTATGTATTATATCAAGAATTGCACAAAGCAAGCACATACATTGCATTTAGTAAAAGTTTTTGGAATCTTTATTTAAAAACATATTTCTCTGTACATTAGGCATATTGCATAAACATTGAAATAATATGATGGGCAGCATATAACTTTTTTTCTAATTCATTGAAAATGCTTAATATTTACTTATGTTTAAAGTAGAAAGATAAGATTGTTGAGATAAAAACAGGCACTCTCTTCACATGAACAAGTTCTGCACTGTAAATATCAAGGCCATGTGTTTTATTGAGTACTTTCAAAAACCTAAGTGTAAAATAACAATATACTCTCTTTTATGATGAGTACATATTAGTGAAATTATTTTCAAACAAACAGGTATATTTATTGATGAATTTACTATATTCCATGTTTAAACAGAATATTAATGAATTTTCTATAGTTTTTGTTTAAAAGAGTCAGGCTGAGGGTAAAATGTGCATAGTCTCTCTAAAGTTCTTGTTATCATGATTCCCTATAGATAAGGAGAAATAATATATTTTCTACAAACTCCTGATATAAATCTTTCATTCAAGTGATTGTTTTATCTACTGATGTATTTTTTTTGGCCAGTTTATTTGCTTAATTTGCTGATATGCACACATGCATATGTGTGTGTGTGTAATGTGACCTATGTCAAAAGTAAAATTTACCTATACTGTTTTAGTAATGTTCCAATAAATCAAATGTGGTTTTATCTATGCTAAGATTTAAGACTTAAGGTTTATCTTTTATTTTGTTTAATTAGCAACTAACTTGATTTTTTTGTATATAGCAGAAACCTATTTCCCCTCTCTCCCACTCGTGTGTGTGTGTGTGTGTGTGTATGTGTGTGTGTGTCTAATGACTAGCTGTGGGTATTTTTATTTGTTTCCATCTGCTGCAAGAGGACCTTCTCTGATGATGGCTGAATAAGGCATGGATCTGTGAGTATAGCAGAAAATCATTAGGAGTCATTTTTTTCCTTCCCTTTGATTTTGAGAGTATTTGTGTTTGGTTTTACCCTGGGTGTCTTATGTATCTTGTGTCTGGTTCTTCATCATCTAAGGGGTGTTAGGTATGGGTTAGGTCTTGCGGAGTGAGCCTTTACTCAAATGAGACATTTGTTAGTTTCTCCCACAAGTTTTGTGCTACCATTGCCCTAGCATATTTACATGCAGACATATTGCAAATCAGAGGTTTTGTGGCCAGGTTGGGGCCTATGTTTTACTTTTGGTAGCCAGCAGAATATCCTTTACCAAAGAGTCCAGAAGATTGGAAGAAGGCTCTTTATAGGTACCAGCTTTACCTTTCCATGTTCAATGAACTGTGTGAGTGCTATTTTCAATAAGAATGTGAGTTTGCAATGAGGTCTTGCTGTCTTTTTGCAGAGGGCAACTTATTAACTTGACAACTTACTGGGTGGTTTGGGCATTTCCATAGGACAACTTTGGCCAATAATTCTATTGGCTATGATATAGTCCTGATAATAGAAGCTTTATCTATTGACAAGCGATGGCCAGTTGGAACTTGTTTCCTTCATTATTTGGAGACGTCATTAGAATTGCCTGTATATATTATAGGAAGCTTCCACTGCACTAGGTTTTAATATTCTCTTCTGTACCCATTTGGACTTTTCTATGCCTACCCTTGCTCCTAAATAACAACATGGGGGACTTTATATTTATTAATGAATGCTTTGTCCTTGAGCTAGGCTTACTCTATAACTACCTCTTAACTTATAGTTACCTGTTTGTACACATATTCTATGTCTGCTGCATAGCTGGTTACTCTCAGGTTTTTTCCCTCAGTTTTTTATATCTGAATTCTTCCTCATCTCAGTGGTGAATTTCCTGCTCTTCTCTCTTTCTAAGAGCTCCCTTCTCTCTGGAGAATATCCAACCTTACTATCCTATATTTTACTGTAGGCCATAGTTTTTTTTAAAAAAAATTTAACCCATCAGAAGGTGCCTTAGACAAGGAAGGACAGAGATAAATCTTCCCTCATTGTAAAAAAAAAAAAAATCACTCCAACACTCCTCAAATGCAATTTTAGCTGATTTTTCTTGCATCCCCTCTCAACCCCATTTTACCTCCCCCTACACACCTCATTCTTTTGTACCCATCCCCTTACCCCAGTTCACCCATAAAATCTATTGCACTTTCCTATCACAGGGAGATCCATGTGTCCCCTTCATTTGTTTCTCTATATCAAACCCCTAAGGGACTATGGATAGTAGACTAGTATTAGTATTAGATTAGGATTAGATAGTACTTAGTAATTATTTAATGGCTAATGTCCACATACAAATGAATAGAAGCCATATTTATATTTCTGGATCTTGAGTTACCTCATTCAGGATGACTTTTTCATTTGCCTTCAAATTTCATAATGTCATTGTGTTTTCTTTTTTAACAGCCGAGTATAAATGTACAACATTTTTTATTAATTCTTCTAACATCTAGGTTGTTTCTAACTTCTGGCCTATTATGGATAGAGCAGAAATATATACTGTGGATCAAGTGTCATTGAGGTAGGATGAAGTGTCTTTTGGGTGTATGCCCAAGAGTGATATAGCTGGATCTTGAGGTGGATTAATTTTCATCCTTTTGAAGAACTGATTTCCATAGTGTCTGTACAAGTTTGCACTCCCGCAAACAGAGTGTTCCTTTCCTCCATGTCCTTGTCAGAATTCACTGCCACTTGTGTTATTGACTTTAGACATTTTGACAGGTATGGGATAGACTTTCAGAGTAGTTTTGATTTGCATTTGTATTTTCCTGATGGGTATGGATGTTAAACATTTCTTTTTAAAAATTTATTTATTTATTTTTAATTAATATTTTGTTTATATCTCAAATGATATTCCCCTTCTCAGTTACCCCTCCACCAACCCCCATCCCATCCCTCCTCACCCCCCTCCTCTTTGTCTCTATGAAGGTGCTCCTTCACCCATTCAACCATTCACCCCACTTCACCCCTCTAGCATCCTACTATGCTGGTGCATCAAGCCTCCCTCCCCTCCCATTGATGTCAGATAAGTCAATGTTCTGCTACATATGTACCTGGAGTCCTGGAACATTTCTTTAAGAACTTTGCAACTATTTCTTCTCTATTGAAAATGTTCTGTTCAGATCTGCATTGCATTTTTAATTGGGTTATTTGGGAGAATTTTAATTACTGTCTTTTTATCACTAGGATATCTATTGTGACATTGCTTATTTGATCTCAATTTAATGTTGGTAAGTGGTATTTACTGATAAAATTATTTATTTCTTTTAGATGTTCCAGTTTCATGGAATACAGATTTTTCAATATGTTCTATGACTTTATAGATTTCCACTCTATATGTTTGTATAGCCTCCTTTCCACTTCTAAGTTGGTAGCTCTCTTTCTCTATCTCTCTCTCTCTCTCTCTCTCTCTCTCTCTCTCTCTCTCTCTCTCTCTCTCTCTTAGTTATTTTGGATAAGGGTTTGTGGATCTGTTTTATTTTCCTAAAGAACCAACAGTTTGTTTCATTGGTTCTTTGTATTCACTTTGTTTTAATTTTATTTATTTCTGTCCTGAGGTTTATTATTTCTTGCCTTCTAATTCCTCTTGGAGTTGTTCCTCCTCCCACTCCTGAGTGTTCAGATATGCTATTGTTAGTCTGAGATCTCTCCAGTTTTTTATTTTATATTATTATTTTAATGTAGGCATTTAATGCTATGAGCTTGTCTTTTAGAACTGCTTTCATTGTATCCTGTGTGTAGTAGTGAGTTTAGCTACACCCTTTGTGCTCCCAGTAGGTTGCATGCTTCTAGCTACCTACTCAGGAACTATTTGGATCTGTGAATGAAAGACACACACATTAGCTTATTTTTGAAATCCTGTGACTTTGTCAAAGACTGGGCACTCCTAAACCTTCTCCTTCTACCCCAGGCCTAAATGGGGAAGTGGCCAATGGTCACCCACATGAATTCTCATATGGCTGATTGGTTGGCTTTCTCTCCTGCAGCTCCTATGTCCCATCCTTCTCCCCCAAGTTATGGCGATTCTCCTCTTCTTTTTCCCAGTTGCTAGCCCTTGCAAATCTAAAGGTCCTGCCCCATCTCTCTCTGTCCAGACATTGTCTGCTGGCATCTTTATCAAAAACTGTTGGGGGCAAGGACCTTCAGTGTTTGACCATGCAGCTTCCAGATTAAATTAAAGCATTAGAACCAGTCCCAAACACCTGTAAGCTTGGGTGTGTTCATCTATTTCTATTTAATTCTAGCCAGTCTTTCACTTTTGTTCATTTTTGTCATAACTCATTTTTCTTTTAGTAGAGAGTTTTTATGAGTTTTTCAGTTTTTATGAGTTTGTAATTTTTCTGTTGTTGATATCCAGCTTTATTCTATGGCAGTTTTATAGGATGCAGAGAGGTATTTTAATTTTCTTGTATTTGCTGAGACTTGCTTGGTGTCCAAGTATGTAAATTTTGAAGAAGTCAATTTTGGAGAAAGTTCCATTATGTGCTATAAAGAAGGAATATTCTTTTTTGTTTTGGTCATTTGTTCTGTAAATATATCTTAGGTCTATTTGATTTATAATGACTGTTAGCTTTAGCATTTCTCTCTTTAAATTTTGTCTGGAGTACCTGTCTATTGGTGAGACTGGTATATTGACAATTAGTGTGTGAGGATCAACTTGTGATTCAAGATGTAGTAATGTTTCTACTTTTTTCTGTGATATTTTTAAAAATTAATTTACTTTTTACCTTTTCACTTTACTGGTCCCCTCCTAATCTTTCCCTCCCACAACCCTTTCCCCATCCCTCCTCCTCTTCTCCTCTGAATGGGTGGTACACCCTGGGTATTCCCTCACCTTGGTACTTCAAGCCTTTATGAGGCTAGGTATTTTCCCTGAGGCCAGACAAGGCAGCCCAGTGAGAAAAACATATCACACAAGCAGGCAACAGCTTTTGGGATAGTCCCTGCTCTAGTTGTTCAGGACCCACATGGAGACCAAGCTGCATATCTGTTACATGTATGTGGGAAAGCCTAAGTCCTGTCCATGTATGTTCTTTGGTTGGTGGTTCAGTCTCTGAGAACCCCAGTGGTTCAGGTTGTTGATTCTATAGTACTTCCTGTGTAGTTCCTATCTTCTTCAGGGCTGCAAGTCTTTCATAAAAGTCCCCAAGATTCATCCACTGTTTGGCTCTGGGTATATGCCTCTTTCTGAGTCAGTTGGTGGATGGTGCCTCTCAGAGAACAGCCATGCTAGACTCCTGCATGTAGGAATAACAGAATATCATTAATAATGTCAAGGATTGGTGCTTGAACATGGGATGGATCTCAAGTTGGGCTGGTTATTGATTGACCATTTCCTCAGGCTCTGCTCCATCTGTAATCCCTGCATTTTTTGTAGTCATGATAAATTTTTGGTCTAAAGTTTTGTGAGGGGTTTGTGTCCCTATGGTTTCACTGGGGTTCCTGTCTGGCCAGAGGAGGAAGCCTCCCCAGGCTCTATATCCTCAGTGCTGTGAGTCATGGCAAAAGACACCACTATTGATTCTTGGGTTTCTCCCCATCTCAGGTCTCTAGCTCTTCTTTGCTATCATTGCAGATTTCCAATTTTTCTTATGGCCATCTAGCCATCTCCACTGCTACTCTCCACATATGACCCCAAACCCCACCACATCTCTCTCAATCCCCTTTCCAATCCTGATTCCTCCCTCCATCTGCCTTCCACAACCATTCCATTCCTCATTTCAAGTGATACATACCATGCATGTCTTTTTGGTACTGGGTTCCCTCACTGAGGATGATATTCTCAAGATCCATCCATTCGCTTGCAAAATTCATGATGTATTTGTTTTTCGTAGCTGAAGCATATTCTATTGTATAGATGTACCACATTTTTAAAAAAATCCATTCTTCAGTTGATAACATCAAGGTTTTTTTTTCCAATTTCTGGCTCTTAGGAATAAAGCTGCTATAAACATATTTGAGCAATTTTCTCAGGGGACGTTGGAGCATCTTTTGTGCATATGTCATCTTTTGGCTGTCTGTAGGTAGAATTATACCCAGATTTTTGATAATTGACCAAATGGATTTACAAAGTGGTTGTACAAGTTTGCATTCTCTTCATTAATGTGTAAAACTTGTTCCACATCCACCTCAGCATGTGGTTTCATTTGAGTTTTTGGTCTTAGCCATTCTGACTGCTGTAAGATGGAATCTCAAAGTTGTTTGGATTTGCATTTCTCTGATGACTAAATACTTTAAACATTTCTTGCTTCTTTGCCATTCAAGATTTCTCTGCTGAGAATTCTGTTTAGCTTTGTGCTTCATTTTTAATTGGGTTATTTGGGTTGTTGGTGTTTAACTTCTTAAGTTTGTTACAAATGTTAGATATTTGTCCTTTGTCAGACGTAGGGTTGGTGAAGATCCTTTCTCAATCTGTGGGCTGCTTTTTTGTCTTATTGACAGTATCCTTTGACTTACAGAAGCTTTGCTGTTTAATGAGGTCCCATTTATAAATTGTTCGTCTTAGAGCCTGGGCCTTTGGTTTGCTGCTCAGGAATTTGACTCTTGTATCAATGCATTGAAGGGTATTTCCCACTGTCTGTCCTATGAGATTTTGTTTTTCAGGTTTTGTGTTGAGGTTCTTGATCCATTTGGACTTGAATTTTATGCAGGGTGATAAGTATGAGATGATTTTCATTCTTTTACATGTTATATCCAGTTAGAGTAGCGTCATTTGTTGAAGATGCCTTCTTTTTTCCTTTTTTAAAAAATTAAACATTCATTTATATTTCAAATAATATACCCCTTCCAGTCATTCTTTCCCATCCCCACTCCCCCTTCCATTTGCCTGTATGAGTGTGTTCTTCCACCCACTCACCCACTCCTGCCTCACTGCTCTAGCATCCCCCTATGGTGGGGCATCAAGCTTTCATAAGACCAATGGCCTCCCCTTTCATTGATAGCAGATAAGGCCATCTTCTGCTATGTATATATCTGGAACCATAGATACCTCCATGTATACTCTTTGGTTGGTTGTTTAGTTTCTTGGAGCTCTGGGTGGTCAGGTTAGTTCTTCCTATGGGGTTGCAGTCCTCTTCAGTTCCTTCAGTCCTTTCCCTAGCTCTTTCAATTGGGGTTCTCATGCCCAGTCCGATGGTTGGTTGTGTCTGCATCTGTATTGGTCAGGTGCTGGTAGAACCTCTTAGGGAAGAGCCATACCAGAATGCTGTCAGCAAGCACTTCTTGGCATCAGCAATAGTGTCTGGGTTTGGTGGCTACAGATGGCATGGATCCCTAGGTGGGGTGTTCTCTGGATGGCCTTTCCTTCAATCTCTGTTCCATTATTTTTGTTCCTGTCTTTTTTTCCTTTGGACATGAACATTTCTGGGTTAACAATTTTGAGATTGGTAGGTGCCTCTATTCCTCAACTGTGGGCCATGCCTATCTACTGGAGATGGTCTCTATAGGTTCTCTCTCCCCTTTCTTTCATATTTTGACTAGAGTCATCCCAGGTGGGTCCTGGGAGCCTCTCATTTCCCTGGCACCTGGGACTTTCTAGTGGCCACCCCTACTTCCCCATCCTCCACTGCTACGTATTTATATTTGATTTATTGACCCTCTGTACTTCTCTCTTGTCCTTTACAATACCTGATCCTGTTCCCTGTTTTTTATTCTCCCCTTCCTCTCTCCCTCCCAGTTCACTCCCTCCCTCTACCTCCCATAATTATTTTGTTCCCTCTTTTATGTAAGATTGAAGCATTCACACTTTGGTCTTCCTTCTTCTTAAGCTCCATAAGGTTTGTGGGGTGTATCATGGGTATTCTGATCTTTTGGGCTAATATCCACTTATCAGTGAGTGATTCAAGTTGTGTGTGTGTGTGTGTGTGTGTGTGTGTGTGTGTGTGTGTGTGTGTTTGTGTTACCTCACTCAGGATGATATTCTCTAGTCTCTTCCATTAGCCTACGAATTTTATGGTCATTGTTTTTAATAGCTGAGTAGTACTCTATTGTAAATGTACCACATTTTCTGTATCCATTCTTCTGTTGAGGAGCATCTGGGTTGTTTTGGCTACTTTATCAAAAAACAAGTGTCCAAAAAAATGTGAGGGGTTATCTCTGGGTCTTGGATTCAATTCCATTTATTAAACTGTCTGTTTTTGAAGCTGTACATTGCAGTTTTTAATCACTATTGTTCAGTTGTGTAGCTTGAAGTCAGGGATGATGGTTCTTCCTGAAATTCTGCTATTGTTCAGGATTGTTTTGGCTATCCTGGGTTATTAATTTTTGATATGAAATTGATAATCACTCTGTGAGTCTATCAAAATTGCATTTGAATTTTGGGGGTTATGTTGAGTCTGTAGATTGCTTTTGGTAAAATGGTCATTTTACTATGTTAATCCTATGTATTCATAAGTATGGGAGATCTGTCCATCTGATATCTTCTTCAATTTTTTTTCGGGGACTTGAAGTTCTTGTCATACAGATTTTTTACTTGCTTGGTTAGAGTTACACCAAGATATTTTTTATTATTTGTGACTATTGTAAAGGGTATTTTCCACCTAATATCTTTCTCAGCCAGTTTGTCACTTGTATAAAGGAGGAATACTGATTTCTTTGACTTAATTTTCTATCTAGCCACTTTGCTGAAGCTGTTTGTTAGTTGTACAAGTTCTTTGATAGAAATTTTGGGGTCACTTATGTGTAGTACCATATCATTCACAAATAGAAATTCATTGACTTCTTCTTTTCCAATTTTTATCCCCTTGACCTCCTTTAGTTGTTGTATTGCTCTGTCAAGAACTTCAATTACTGTATTGATGAGATACAAGAGAGTGAGCAGCCTGGCGTCTCCTTGATTTTAGTGGAATTGCTTTAATTTTCTCTCCATTTATCTTGATGTTGGATATTTGTTTGTTGTATGTTGCTTTGAATATGATTTGTATTTGTCTTGTGTTCCTGATCTCTCTAATACTTTTAACATAAAAGGGTGTTATATTTTGCCCAAAGCATTTTCAGCATTTAGTGAGATGATTATGTATTTTTTCCCTTTCAGTTTGTTTATATGGTGGATTACATGGATAGATTTTCATATATGAAACTATCCCTTTTTCTATGGGATGAAGCATACCTGTTCATGATGGATGATGCTTTTGATGTTTTTCAGGATTCAGTTTGTGAGTAGTTTATTGACTATTTTTGCATCAATGTCCACAAGTAAAATTAGTCTGAAGCTCTCTTTCTTTGTTGAGTCTTTGTGTGATTTAGGTATCAGGGTAATTGTGGCCTCATAGAATGAATTTGGCAGTGTTCCTTATGTTTCTATTTTGTGGAATAGTTTGAGGAGTTTTGGTGTTATCTCTTTGTTGAAAATCTGCTAGAATTCTGCACTAAAATCATCTGTCCCATCTGTCCCTAGGAGGTGTTTTTTTTTTTCTTTTCTTTTTTTTTCTTTTTTCTTTTTGCTTTAATGACTAATTCTATTTCTTTAGGGGTTATAGGGTTTTTAAAATAGTTTACCTAACATTGATTTAAATTTGGTAAGTAGTATCTTTCTAGAAAACTGTCTATTTCATTGAGATTTAAAAAAAAAAAATGGAGTACCGGCTTTTGAAGTAAGACTTAATGATTCTTGGAATTCTAGAATTTCTTTTCATTTCTGACTATGTTTATTTGGATATTGTCTCTCTGCCTTTTAGTTAGTTTGGTTAAGGGTTTGTCTATCCCGAGCTCTTGGTTTCATTTTTGTTTTTATTTGCTTCATTTAAATTTTAATTGAATATTTTATTTATTTACATTTCAGATGCTGTCCCCTTTCTCCATTCCCCTCTCTAGAAACCTCGTATCCCATCCTCCCTCCTCCTTTTTGCTTTTATACCATTTTAATTACATGCAAATGTCAAATAGACAAATAGTCAAAGAACAAGCAAGGCAATAAACACAATTCCGTGAACACTCCCATGATCACTGTTTCTAGGGGCTTATCAGAATGACCAAAATATCTGAGCCAACTTCCCTGACCTAGCCCAAAGTCATTTTCATGTCTGAAGCCTACTTCCTTGTTCTAGCCTAAAATTGAGATTCCTGCCTAAAATTACTTCTTTGTTATAGCCTAATGTTAGATTCATGCCTGAAGCCCATTTCCTTGCCCTTGGCCAATGTCAGGTTCTTGCCAAGCAGCTCCTTTTCTTGTCCTTGGCCTGTGTCATCTTGAGAATTCCTTATTTTGCTCTGAATCCCATTTTTAATAGGGTCATTTTGTTCTCTGGAGTCTAATTTCTTGAGTTATTTGTATATATTGGATGTATTGTATATTGTATATATTGGATGTATTGTATATATTGGATGTATTGTATATATTGGCCCTCTATCAAATGTAGGATTGGTAAAGGTCTTTTCCTAATCTGTAGGTTGCCATTTTGTTTTACTGACAAGGTCCTTTGCCTTACAGAAGCTTTTTCATTTTATGAGATCCCATTTGTCAATAGTTGATCTTAGGGCCTGAGCCATTTGTGTTCTGTTCAGGAAGCAACAAGCATCACCAAGAGAATACAAGAGATAGAAGAGAGAATTTCAGGTGTAGAAGATACCATAGAAGATATTGACCCAACAGTCAAAGAAAACGCAAAATGCAAAAATTTTCTAACCAAAACATCCAAGAAATCAAGAAAAAATGAAGAGACCAAACCTAAGAATAATAGGTATACAAGAGTGCAAAAATTCACAACTCAAAGGGCCAGTAAATATCTTTGACAAAGTTATAGAAGAAAACTTCCTTAATTTAAAGAAAGTGATGTTCATAAACGTACAAGAAGCCTAAAGAAAGCCAAATAGATAGAAGCAGAAAACAAATTTCTCCTGTCATATGATAATTGAAACACCAAATATACAGAACAAAGAAAGAATATTAAAAGAGGTGCACTTTTTGTATGCAGTAGAATGATGAATCCTGGTTTTTCCATCTTCTCTGGTAGCCTATGTCTTTTTATTGTGGCATTGAGTCCATTGATGTTGAGAGATATTAATGACAAGCGATTGCTATTTTCTGTTATTTTAATGTTGATAATATTTATGTGTATGTGTGCTTCTCTTGTATTTGCTGGTATGCAATTAATTATTTCTTATATTTTCTTGGATGTAGTTACACTCCTTGGGTTGGAGTTTTTCTTCTAGTATTTTCTGTAGGGCTATGTTTGTGGATAGATATTGTTTGAATTTGGATTTGACTTGAAATATCTTCTTTTCTTCATCTCTGGTCATTGAGAGTTTTGCTGGATATTGTAGTCTAGGTTGGTAGCTGAGGTTTTTTAGAGGTTGCAACATATTTGTCCAGGCCATTCTACCTTTGAGAGTCCTTTTGGAAAAGATGAGAGTAATTCTAATAGATCTGCCTTTACATGTTACCTGGCCATTTTTCCTTGCTGCTTTTCATATTCTTTATTTGTTCTGTAGAGTTTGTGTTTTGATTATTATGTGCCAGATAGATTTTCTTTTGTGATCAAGATAGATTTTCTTTTGTGATCAAGTCTAATTTATATTCTACAAGTTTCTTGATTGTTTATAGGCATTTCTTTCTTTAGGTTGGGAAAATATTCTTCTGTGATTTTGTTGAAAATATTTTCTGGGACTTGGAGCTGGACCTCCAACTTCTTTTATTCCTTTTATTCTTTGGATAGATCTTTTCATGGTATTACAGATTTTCTAGATGTTTTGTGTTAGAAATTTTTAGATTTAACATTTTTTTTTGACAAATATAGCAGTTTCCTTTATGATATCTTCTACACTTGAGAGTCTTTTTTTCTGTCTCCTGTATTCTATTGGTGATGCTTGCATCTGTTGTTTCTGTTCTCTTGCCTAGGTTTTTCATCTCCAGAATTTCATCAATTTTTGTTTTCTTTATTGCTTCTATTTCCACTTTCATGTCTTGCACAGTTTTATTTCTTTCAGCTGTTTAACAGTATTTTCCTGTATATCCTGCATTTATTTGTTTCTTTAAAACCTTCTACCTGTTTGATTGTATTTTCCTGTATTTCTCTCTTTCTCTCTCTTTTTTTTACTTCAAATATTTAAGATTGGGTACATGATACAAACAGGCAAAATATTTAAAAGTTAAAAAAATAAATTAATTACTATTTATTTATTTATTTATTTATTTATTTATTTATTCATTTAAGGAAGTTGTTCATCCTTCTTAAAGGCCTCTATCATCTTTACAGGATTGGATTTAAGGTCATTTTCTTGTGCTTTGGTTGTGTTAGGATATCCAAATGTTGCAGTAGAAGGTGTCATAGTGACCTGAATTTTGTTGATTGATTGTATTCTTTCAAGGACCTCTAGTCATCTGGATGGTTTTGATCCTTTTGTAGTAGGTATTGGCAAGGGGGTAAACCTAGTTGGTTATTGGTGTAGGACTTGGTTGCAGGCATCTAATGGGTATCCTTGGGTTGCATGGTTCTTGATTTGAAGGCCTGTTATTGTTCAGCATCTTCAGGTCTGCATGGTTCAGGAGCTGAACATCTGATGAAAGTGGGCAGAGAGGTCAAGAGAGAATGGAAGTTCCCTAGGGTATCAGGCTGCTTTGGGCAGCCTGGCTTGCTCCAGAGAACTCAGCACACAAGGAACATAGGTGGGGAAAGGTAAGATTACCTCTATGGTTCAGGTTCAGCAAGTCGGATGAAGGTGGAAGGAGAGGGGGCATGAAAATGGATGTATCCTTGGAATAGCAGGGTACTCAGGGCAGTTCTGCTTGCTCCAGAGAACTCAACAAGCCTGTTCTATATGCTTAATGTTTGATTATTATGTGCCAAAGGGTACTTTCTTTTCTGATCCAATCTATTTGGTGTTCTATAAGTTCCTATTATTTTTTAAACTTTAAAATATTTATCTTTAATCATTTTTTAAATAGTCCAGTCATCATCCCTCTCCTGGTCTGCCCTCTGACAGTTCCTCATCTCATTCCTCCTCCCCTTGTCTCTAAGAGAATGTCATCACCCCCACCCCATCACACCCTGTCAGGTCTTCACACTCTCTGGGGCCTCAAGTCTCTTGATGGTTGGCTCCTCTTCTCTCACTGA
The DNA here is from genome assembly GCF_011762505.2 of Arvicanthis niloticus. Classification (NCBI taxonomy): domain Eukaryota; kingdom Metazoa; phylum Chordata; class Mammalia; order Rodentia; family Muridae; genus Arvicanthis; species Arvicanthis niloticus. The sequence goes on from NC_047658.1 coordinate 56,342,545, forward strand.
GGCCAGACTTCTTCTGTGTCAGGGGCCTCTTACCAGCTAGTGTATGCTGACTAATCAGTCAGTTCAGTGTCTGCAAGATCTTGGGGGTCTACTCTGGTTGAGACTGCTGGTCTTCCTATGAGGTCACTCACATACTCAGGTTTTTCAGCTTTTACCTATTTCAATCACAGGGGTCCCCGGCTTCTGTCCATTGGTTGGGTATAAGTATCTGCATTTGACTCTTTCAGCTGTTGTTGGCGCTCTCAGAGGGCAACCATGCTAGGCTCCTGTCTGTAAGCACACCATAGCATCAACAATAGTGTCAGGCCTTAGAGCCTCCACTTGAGCTGGATCCCAATTTGGGCCCGTCACTAAATGTCTTTCCTCTCAGTTTCTTCTCCATTTTTGTCCCTGCAGTTATTTTAAACAGGAACAATTCTGAGTCAGAGTTTTGACTGTGGGATGGTAACACCATTCCTCCACTTGATGCCTTGTCTTTCTATTGATGGTGGACTTTACAAGTTCCCACTGTTGGGAATGTCATCTAAGGTCCCTCCTTTTGAGTTCTGAGTGTCTCTCACCATCTAGGTCTCTGCTACATTCTAGAGGGTATACCACTTCTTATACCACCTGCAGTCGCCTGTTTCCATTCTTTCTGCTGGCCTTCAGGGATTCACTCCTGTTCCCAATCCCCAATACCTGACCATGTTCTCCCTTTTCCCTCCCTGTCACCTCTCCAAACCAGATCCCACTCTCTTTCTGCCCCCCACCCCCACCCCCGTGCATTGAGGCATCCTTACTTGGTCTCTTCGGCTTGTTAACCTTTTTGAGTTGTTTGGATTGTATCCTGGGTATTCTGTACTTTTCTTTTTTTTTTTTTTTTTGCTAATATCCACTTAGTAGTGAGTACACAACATGCATGTCCTTTTGGGTCTGAGTTACCTTACTCAGGATGATATTTTCTAGTTCTGTCCATTTGCCTGCAAAGCTTATGTTGTCCTTGTTCTTGATAGTGGAGTAGTATTCCATTGTGTAAATGAACTGCATTTTCTGTATCCATTCTTCCTTTGTGGGACAGCTGGATTGTTTCTAGCTCCTGGCTATGAACATTGTGGAACACATGCCCCTGTGGCATGGTAGGGCATCTTTTGGGTATATGCTGAACAGTAGTATAGCTGGGTCTTCAGGTAGATCTATTTCTAATTTTCTGGGGAACCTCCAGATTGATTTCCAGAGTTGTGCCAGTTTTCAATTCTACCCTGAATGGAGGAGTGTTTCTCTTTCTTCATTTTCTTGTCAACATGTGCTGTCACCTGAGTTTTTGATCTTAGCTATTCTAATTGGTGTAAGGTAGAATCTGAGGGACAATTTCATTTGCATTTCTCTGATCACTAAGGACTTTGAACATTTTTTTTAAGTGCTTCTTGGTCATCTGAGTTTCCTCTGTTCTGAATTCTCTGTTTACCTCTATACTACATATTTTGATTAAGTTGTTTGGTTTTTTTGGAGATAAGCATCTAGAGTTCTTTTTATACGTTAGATATTATCCCTTTGTCAGATGTGGGGTTATTGAAGACTTTTTCCCGATTTGTAGATTGCTGTTTTATCCTATTATGTTCTTTGCCCTACAGAAGCTTTTTACTTTCATGAGGTCCCACTTACCAATTCTTAATCTTATAGCTTGGGCCATTTGAGTTCTGTTTAGGAATTTTCCCACTGTTTCAATGAGTTCAAGGCTCTTTCCAAATTTCCATTCTATTACATTCAATGTATCTAGTTTTGTGTTGAGGTCCTTGATCCATTTGAACTTGAGCTTTGTGCAAGGTGACAAATATGGATCTATTTTCTTTTTTCTACATACAGACTTCCATTTAGACCAATACTATTTATTTAAGATGCTTTTCTTTGACTGTTGTGTCAATAGCCTCTAATGTATCTTCTATGCCTGAGATTCTTTCTTCTATCTCGTGTATTCTGTTGTTGATGCTTGGATCTGTAGCTCCTGACCTCTTTTGTAGTTTTTCCATTTCCAGTGTTGCCTCCATTTTTGTTTTCTTTATTGTTTCTACTTCCCTTTTTAGATCTTAGACCACTTTTTTTTTTTTTTTTTTCAATTTCATCACCCGTTTAATTCTGTTTTCGTGTATTTCTTTAAGGGATTTATTTGTTTCCTCTTTAAGGGCTTTTAATTGTTTACTTGTATTTTCTTGTATTTATTTCATTGAGTTATTTGTATCCTCTTTAAAGGACTCTACTATCTTCATGAGATAGGATTTTAGGTCAGCATTTTTGTTTTCAGGTGTCTTGGGGTATCCAGGGCTTGCTATTGTAGGAGAACTGGATTCTAATGGTGACAAAGTATATTGACCTCTGTTGCTTGTGGTTTTGTGCTTGCCTCGCAACATTTGGTTATCTCTAGTATTAATTGGCCTGGTGTCTCTATCTGTATCCTGCCTCTCCCGTGTCCCTGGGTTGCTGCAGGTCTTCCAGGAGACCTGTGACCCTATCTGTAGCACATCTCTTGGGATGCCTTCAGACTGTTGGGTCTGTTGTCCCGGCTGCAACAGATCTCCTGGGAGGCTTTCGGCCTATGAGATCTGTTATCCTGAGTGCAACAGATCTTCTGGGAGGCCTTCAAACTGTGAGGTCTTCAGAGGGCCAGATACACTGATGATGTGCCCTGTTGTCCTGGGTGCAGCAGATCTTTGGGATGCTTTCAGACTATGGAGTCTTCAGGAGGGCAGACAAACTGATGAACTATGGCCCTGGGTGGAGCAGACTGTAGGGTTAGTGTGGTCCCACTTCTGCTCTGCCACAGGGCTCGAGCTGCTCAGGCAGGAAGGATTAGGGAGTTTGGCCATGCTTACCCAACACTATCAGTGGGCAGGTGTCAGGCTGTGGGGAAGTTGTGAGACACTCTCCAGGTTAGGGGGAGCAAAGTCTGGGGACCCAGGGACAACAGGAGCTGGTTCAGGGTGGCTGGGGCTGTCTGGTTCTCAGGCTCTTGGGCACCCAGGTACCACTGGAAGCCCCAGAATAGCTGAGAATGGAATGGGGGCCCACAGGCTGGAACTAGCCCTGGGCAGAGGGAAAGAAGAGGGGAGTGCTCCAGTTGGATCCTGTGGGGATGAGTCCTTGGCTTCCTTGGCAGGTAGCTGGCTTGGGTTTGGCTTGGTGGAGGCTGTGACTGGGAGCAAAGGGAGGCCTTCTACGGGAGATTAGATGGTGGCTCTTTAGGCAAAAGCCTTCTTCAGTGCTCCCCACAGTGGATTCCAATGAAAAGAGGCAGTCCATGGTTTTAAGGCATTATTGTCATGGTGGAAAGTGGTAAGTACAACTGTATCCCACTTCTCAGGGAGGGCCTGAGGTTAAAAACCTTTTGCAGAGAAGAGTGTCTGGGAAGGAAAGTTTGTTGACTAATTCCCCAGGCCTTTATGTAGCTCATTAAAATGGAAATCTGTCTTGAGGCTATGTGATCATAGGTCACTTCCTCTATCTGTGGAGGGGCTTGGGTTTCTGCTCCTATGTGACTGATAGCCACAGATCTATGGAGGGCTGTGGGGGGCTGTAGCTATGTGACAGGAACTGGGTGCCCAGGAGCCAGGGTGAAGTGCCTTCTCTCCCTTCAGGGTCACCAGAGTGTCTAGCCTTTGCTCAACCAAGAACCAGGATGCCTTTCACTGTCCTACAGCAGATCTGCTGGGAGGCCTTCAGACTGTGGTGTCTGTTGCCCTGGGTGGAATAGATCTCCTGGGAGGGCTTCAGACTGTGGGGGGTCTTTACAAGAGATGATAAGATCATGATCTGCCCTGGTAGAAAGTATAGGCTGGAAAGGGGTGGAGTTCAAGCAGATTTAATGGGTCCCGTATCTACTGGGTTTATCAGTGTACCCAGTTATTTTGGTTATTTGGGGGAACCCTTACCTGTTACCCTGCATCCAGCAGATCTCCTGGGAGGCCTTTGGACTGTGGAATTTTTAGAGGAACAGACCAGCTTATGATCTGCCTCTGTAGAAGGCACAGGATATTGAGATAAGTCTAAATTAAGCAAATGTCTATGGGCATGTGAGAAATCCATCGGCTTTCATGAGTAATATATAATAAAAGGTTTGCTAATGACTAATGAAGAAGATATACTTTCAAGTTCTCGTTAGGGTCTCAGAGAACTTCTTAGAGATGACAAACAGAAAATGAATATTTTAAACAAGAGCATGAATACACAAAAATTTAGACAGAAATGCTCATTACTAAAATCCATAATTGAAGTGGAGCAATTATATTGACTATTAGTCTGGTATTGCTGTTGTCCCAGAGCTCTCTACCCTGCCACCCTAACCTGAATTCTTTGCTTTCATTTCTCTTAGAAACACCCTTTAAGTGAGAACAGATGGATGTCTACAATCTTACCACAGTGACGCAGTTCATCCTCATAGGGCTCTCTGACCTCCCTGAAGTGCGCTATCCACTCTTTGTGGCCTTTCTCATCATCTATCAGATCACTTTACTGGGAAACGGAGTCATCCTGTTGGCCATTGTGACTGAGAGAAAGCTTCAAACGCCCATGTATTACCTGCTGGCAAATCTGTCCTTGCTGGACATATTCTGCCCATCAGCTACTGTCCCGAAGACACTCAAGAATCTTTTGACTGAGGATCACAGCATTTCCTTTGTTGGGTGTGCTTTGCAGCTCTATTTCCTGGTGGCCCTAGCTGGGACCGAAGTTTTCTTGCTGGCTGTGATGGCTTATGACCGTTATGTGGCCATATGCTTCCCTCTGCGTTACTCCCTCATCATGACCAAAGTTCGCTGTGTGCAGCTGTTGTCTGGGACTTGGGCAGCCGGGTTTCTGAACTCTTTTGTTCACACAATGGCCACCTTCAGCCTGTCTTTCTGCAAGTCTAATAGAGTTAACCAGTACTACTGTGATATTCCACCTGTGGTGGCCCTATCATGCTCATCCACCTATATGGCAAAAATGCTTCTTTTCGTGATAGGATTTATCTTTGGGGTTGGTGCTTTTCTGATCACTTTGATCTCCTACATATACATTGTGTCGACCATCCTAAAGATCCGTTCAGTGGAAGGGAAGCGCAAAGCTTTCTCTACATGTGCTTCCCATCTTCTTGTAGTCTTCTTGTTCTATGGCACAACTATATTTACCTATATGCGCCCAACCTCCAGTCAAGACTCTCCTGGTAGAGACAGACTCATCTCTATGTTGTATTCAGTCATTACCCCTATGTTAAACCCCATTATCTACAGCCTGAGAAACACAGAAGTCAAAGGAGCATTCAGAAAAGTTTTACATCTTAGGATATGTTCACCCAAAGCATGATATTAAACTTCTTATGCTCTCTTTAAAATGAATATATAGAATGAAGTAGAAAAGTAATAAAACAATGTATGCAGAGAGAGAGAACGTGAACAGAAACATCCATTTAAATTCAGATATTATTATCTGCATTTGTATATACACTTTAAATTAAAAATTTCAATTAAAAATTAAAACCTTGACCCCTCTGGAATACCATTCCCCTTTCACTTTTCTCTTGGTCCTTTTGGCTGGGGCACACACCTAGCTGGTCTGCTCTTGTGAAGACACCATAACCTGAGCCATCCTAGAGGAACCAGTGCACTCAGAGCAAAGTAGGAACCTCTGCACTCAGAGCAGCAGGATTTCATGATCCCAGAGGCAGCCTGAGTCCCAGGAGTTTGTTCACCCAGGAGCTCAGGTTCATAGGATCATGGAGACATCTGGACTCTGAGTAGTTCTGATGCAAGCAAGATAACTGGAAAGACAAGCTCCAGTCAGAGACAGTGAGTGCTGGTAGCACTAGAGATAACCAGATGGCAAAAGGCAAGTGCAAGAACATCAGCAACAGAAACCAAAGTTACTTGTCATCATCAGAACCCAGTTCTCCCACCATAGCAAGCCCTGGACACCCCAACACACCAGAAAAGCAGGATTCAGAATTAAAATCACTTTTCATGATGATGAGTGAGGACTTTAAGAAGGACATAAATAACACTCTCAAAGAAATTGAGGAGAACACAGGTAAACAGGTAGAAGTCCTTAAAGAGGAAACACAAAAATCCCTTAAAAAACTCTAAGAAAATACAACCAAACAAGTGAAGGAATTAATAAAACCATCCAGGATCTAAAAATAAAATAAAAATAAAAGTAGAAACAATAAAAAAAATCTCAAAGGGAGACTACCCTGGAGTTAGAAAACCTAAGAAAGAAATCAGGAGTCTTAGATGCAAGCATCACCAACAGAATACAAGACATAGCAGAGAGAATCTCATGTGCAGAATAAACCATGGAAAACATTGACACAACTGTCAAAGAATATGCAAAATGCAAAAATCTCCTAACCCAAAACATTCAGAAAATTTAGGACACAATGAGAAGACCAAACCTAAAGATAAGAGGTATAGATGAGAGTGAAGATTCCCAATTTGAAGGGCCAAGAAATATCTTCAACAAAATTATAGAGGAAAACTTCCCTAACCTAAAGAAAGTGATGCCCATGAACATACAAGAAGCCTACAGAACCCTGAATAGACTAGACCAGAAAAGAAATTTTCCCATCACATAATAATCAAAATACCAAATGCAACAACACAAAGAAAAAATACTAAAAGCAGTGAGGAAAGAAGGTCAAGTAACATATAAAGGAAGACCTATAAGAATTACACCAGACTTTTCACCAGAGACTATAAAAGCCAGAAGATCCTGATTTGATATCATACAGAAACTAAGAGAACACAAATGCCAGCCCTGACTACGATACCCAGCAAAACTCTCAATCACTACAGATGGAGAAACGAAGATATTCCATGACAAAACCAAATTTACACAATATCTTCCCACAAATCCAACACTTCAAAGGATAATTGATGGAAAACTCCAACACAAGGAAGGAAACTACAACCTAGACAAAGCAAGGAAGTAATCTCCCAACAACCCTAAAAGAAGATAGCTACACAAACATAATTCCAACTCTAATAACAAAAATAATAGAAAGCAACAATCATTTTTCCTTAATATATCTTAACATCAATGAAATCAACTCTTCAATAAAAAGATGTAGACTATCAGACTGGATACAGAAACAGGACCCAGAATTTTGCTGGATACAGTAAATGCACCTCAGTGACAAAGACAGACACTACCTCAGAGTAAAAGGATAGAAAAAAATTTCCAAGCAAATGGTCGCAAGAAACAAGCTAGAGTAGCCATTCTAATATCAAATAAAATAGAATTTCAACCAAAAGTAATAAAAAAAGATAAGGAAGGACACTTTATACTTATCAAAGGAAAAATCTACCAAGATGAACTCTCAGTTCTGAACATCAAAGCCCCAAATGCAAGGGCACCCACATACATAAAAGAAACTTTACTAAAGCTTAAAGCACACATTGCACCTCACACAGTAATAGTGGGGAATTTCAACACCCAACTCTCAGTAATGGACAGATCATGGAAACAGAAACTAAACAGAGACACAATGAAACTAGCAGAAATTATAAACTAAATTGATTTAACTGATATCTATAGAACATTTCATCCTAAAACAAAAGAATATACCTTTTTCTCAGCACCTCATGGTACCTTCTCCAAAAAGACCATATAATTGGTCACAATACAAGCCTCAACAGATACAAAAATATTGAAATAATCTCTTGCATCCTATCAGATCACCATGGACTAAGGCTGGATTTTAATAATGACAAAAACAATGAAAAACCCACACATACATGAAAACTGAACAATGCTCTACTCAATGATGACTTGGTCAAGGAAGAACTAAAGAAAGAAATTAAAGATATTTTAGAATTTAATGAAGATGAGGACACATCATACTAAAATTTGTGGGACTCCATGAAAGCAGTCCTAAGAGGAAAACTCATATCTCTAAGGCCTACGAAAAGAAACTGGAGAGAGCATACACTAAGAACTTGACAGGACACCTGAAAGCTCTAGAACAAAAAGAAGCAAACATACCCAAGAGGAGTAGATAGCAGGAAATAAGCAAACTCAGGGCTGGAATCAACCAAGTAGCAACAAAGAGAACTATGCAAAATATCAACAAAACCAGGAGCTGGTTCTTTCAGAAAATCAACAAGATAAACCCTTAGCTAGACTAACCAGGGGACTCAGAGACAGTAGCCAAATTAATAAAATCAGAACTTAAAAGGGAGCCATAACAACAGAAACTGAGGAAATTTAAAAAATTATCAAATCTTACTCCAAAAGCCTATACTCAACAAAACTAGAAAATCTGGATGAAATGGACAACTTTCTAGACAAATACCAGGTACCAAAGTTAAACCATCTAAACATCTTTAGGGGTCCCATAACCACTAAAGAAATAGCATCAGTCATTAAAAGTCTTCTCACCAAAAAAAGCCCAGGACCAGATGGTTTTAGTGTAGAATTCTATCAGACCTTCCAAGGAGACCTAGTCCCAATTTTCTTCAAACTATTCCACAAAATAGAAACAGAAGGAACACTACCCAATTTGTTCTATGAAGCAACAATCATGCTCATATGTAAACCACACAAAGACCTAACAAAGAAAAAGAACTTCAGATCAATCTCCCTTATGAATATTGATGCATAAATATTCAATAAAATTCTTACAAACTGAATCCGAGAACACATCAAAACAATCATTCATTATGATCAAGTAGGCTTTATCCCAGGAATTCAGGGATGGTTCAATATTCAGAAACTCATCAATGTAATCCACTATATAAACAAACTCAAAGGAAAAAAAGCACATGATCATATCACTAGATGCTGAGAAAACATTTGACAAAATTCAACATCCATGGTAAAAGTCTTGGAAAGATCAGGAATTCAAGGCCCATACTTAAACATAGTAAAAGCAATATACAGCAAGCCAGTAATCAACATCAAACTAAATGAAGAGAAACCTGAAGCAATCCCACTAAAATGAGGCACTAGACAATGCTGCCTACTCTCTCCCTACCTGTTCAATATAGTACTGGAAGTCCTAGCCATAGCAATTAGACAACAAAAGGAAGTCAAAGGGATACAAATAGAAGAGGAAGAAGTCAAATTTTCACTATTTGCAGATGATATGATAGTATACTTATGTGACCCTAAAACTTTCACCAGAGAACCCCTAAACCTGATAAACAACTTCAGCAAAGTGGCTGGATATAAATTCAACTCAACCAAATCAGTAGCCTTCCTCTATTGGAAGGATAAATAGGCTGAGAAAGAAATTAAGGAAATGACACCCTTCACAATAGTCACAAATAATATAAAATACCTTGGTGTGAATCTAACCAAGAAAGTGAAAGATCTGTATGACAAGAACTTCAAGTCTCTGAAGAAAGAAATCGAAGAAGATCTCAGAACATGGAAAGATTTCCCATGCTTGTGGATTGACAGAATTAATATAGTAAAAATGGCCATATTGCCAATAGCAATCTACAGATTCAATGCAATTCCCATCAAAATTCTGAATCAATTCTTTATAGAGATAGAAATAGTAATTTGCAAATACATTTGGAATAACAAAAAAAAAAAAAAAAACAAAAAACAAACAAACAAACAAAAAAAACCAGGATAGCAAGAACTATTCTCAACAATAAAAGAACTTCTGGGGGAATCACCATTCCTTACCTCAAGCAGTAGAGCAATAGTGATAAAATCTGCATGGTATTGGTACAGAGAAAGGCAGGAAGATCAATGGAATAGAATTGAAGACCCAGAAATGAACCCACACACCTATGATCACTTGATCTTTAACAAAGGAGCTAAAACTGTCCAATGGAAAAAGGACAGCATTTTTAACAAATGGTGTTTGTTTAACTGTAGGTCAGCATGTAGAAGAATGCAAATTGATCCATTCTTATCTCCTTGAACAAAGCTCAAGTCCAAGTGGATAAAGAGACCTTCACATAAAACCAGATACACTGAAACTAATAATAGAGAAGGGGGTGGGGGAGACCCTCGAATACCTAGGCAGAGGGGAAAAGTTCCTGAACAGAACACCAATGGCTTATGCTCTAAGATTAAGAATTGACAAATGGGACCTCATAAAATTGCAAACCTTCTGTAAGGCAAAGGACACTTTCAATAGGACAAAACAGCAATCAAGAGATTGGGAATAAATCTTTACCAATCCTACATCTGATAGGCTAATATCCCATATATACTAATAACTCAAGAAAATAGACTCCAGACAACCAAATAACTCTATCAAAAATGGGGTACAGAGCTAAACAAAGAATTCTCAACTGAGGAAACTCAAATGGCCGAGAAGCATCCAAAGAAATGTTCAATATCCTTAGTCATCAGGCAAATGCAAATTAAAACAGCCCTGAGATTCCACTTCACACCAGTCAGAATGGCCAAGGTCAAAAACTCAGGTGATAGTAGATGTTGACAAGGAAGTGGAGAAAGAGGAGCACTCCTCCATTGTTGGTGAGATTACAAAATGGTACAACCACTCTGGAAATCAATCTGGCGTTTCCTCAGAAAATTGGACATAGCATTAAGGACCCAGCTATACCATTCCTGGCATATACCCAGAAGATGCTCCAACATGTAACCAAGGACACATGCTCCACTATGTTTATAGCAGCCTTATTTATAATTTCCAGAAGCTGGAAAGAACCCAGATGTCCTCCAACAGAGGAATGGATACAGAAAATGTGGGATATTTACACAAGGGAGTACTACTCAGCTATTAAAAACAATGAATTTGAGAGATTCTTAGGTAAATGAATGGAGCTAGAAAATATCATCCTGAGTGAGGTATCCCAATCACAAAAGAACACACATGGTATGCACTCACTGATAATTGGATATTAGCCCAAAGCTCACAATATCCAAGATACAACTCACAGACCACATAAAGCTCTTGAATAATGAAGACCAAAGTGTAGGTGCTTTAGCCCTTTTTAGAAGGGGTAACAAAATATTCATGGGAGCAAATATGGAGACAAAGTCTGGAACAGAAACTGAAGTTCCTCCAGAGCCTGCTCCACTGTGTATGCATAGTATGTGTAGTCACCAAAGGTAGACACTGATGTGGATGGCAGGAAGTGCATGCTGACAGGAGCCTGATATAGCTGTCTCCTTAGAGGTCTGCCAGAGCATGACACATACTGAAGTGGATGCTCACAGCTAACCAGTGAGCTGATCATGGGGTTCCCAATGAAGGAGTGAGAGAGAAGACTGAAGGAGCTGAAAGGGTTTGTGGCCCCATGGGGAGAGCAACAATACCAACCAACCAGGGCTCCCAGGGTCTAAACCACCAGCCTGGGAGCACATAGGGAGGTACCCATGGTTCAAGCTGCATACATAGGGGAGGATGACAGTGTCAGGCATAGTTGGGTGAGGAAGTCCTTGGTGCAGTGGAGGCTGGATGCCCTGGTGTGTGAGATATCTTGGGTGGGGAGGTGACAATGGGTGGGTTGGTGGGGGCATATCCTCATAGAAGCAGGAGGAGGGGTGATGGGATAGGGGGATAACATCTGAAATGTAAAAAGATCCAATAAAAAATTAAAAAATAATTAAAATCTTTAAGACTAAAGTTTTAGTATGCTATCTGAAATAATTGTGTTACTGGTTTCAATATCTATGTGTACATGCATGTTTATATTTTTATTTGCTTATATCTGTATTTATTTTTTCTGTTCTATATCTATTATGTCATTACAGATCTTGATTTTTCCAATTATGTTTCTTATTTTAAGAAGATTTTATTTTTATTTATGAGCATTGGGATTTGCCTGCATGTATGTATTTTCTCCATTGTACTTGGTGTACCTGTGTGCCTGTATCTACATGCTACTTTCAGCATTCATAAATGTTGTTCAATCTCCTGGTACTGGAGTTATAGATAGTAGCAGATTACCATGTGATTGTCAGAGACAAAATCTTGGTCCTTTTCTAAGAGCAATAAGTGCTTTGAACTTCTGTAACATTTTATCTACCACTAATTGTATTTAAATATTTGTTCATTTTTATGCATGCATGTGTTTTGTCTTCATGTTTGCCTGTGCACCACATGTGTGCGGTGTGCATAGAAGCCAGAAGGAGGCATTTTATTCCCAGGAACAGGTGTTTCCATTGATTTAGGCTATCACATATGTGATGGGAATCAATTTGGGTCATTTCAAAAATCAACCTTAATGTCAGACCTTTTTAATTTTTATTTTTTTATGTCTTTTTTGAAAACAATCTTTTTGCCCCTGTCTATTGCCCTCACTTATTTTTTCATTTTTTAAGAATTGGATATTTTCTTTATTTACATTTCAAATGTAATCCTCTTTCCCAGTTCCCTGTTCCCCACCTCTGCCCGGAAACCTCCTATCCCATTCCCCCACCCCTACTTCTATGAGGGTGTTCCCCAACTCTTTTTATTTTGAACTAATAAATTATTATAAACATTTAAGGAGTCAAATTGTCTATTGCTTATAAACACTGTGAATAGTAACTAAATAAAGTTAGTCAACATGTTCTTCCCTTCAAATATCTATAAATTTTCTGTAGGAAATTATTGAATATTTCCATTTTTCAGTTAGTATCACAACTATATTTTTATTTATTATATTCAACACACCATTAAAATACAAGTCATAAGAGCAAAATTTTATTTACTCCAATAAATTGAGCATCTGTTGCTTTAGGAAATGATGCAGGATGAGAAAAACAAGTCATCATAGTATTTTTATTTGTTCTTTGGGAAGGCAGGAAGTGGGAGCTTTGATTGTGCTTATCCCGTGCCAGTGCCAGGTGGGTGTCAGGCTCCAGGGACTGGGAGCACAGTTTGAGGTCCCAGGGACAGCCGGAGTTGGCTTGGGGATCCCTGGGTCTGAAGGGAGCCCGGCCATCTGTTTCTCAGGCTCTTGGGCACTCAGGCACTGCTGGGAGCTGAGGGAGATCTGAGAACAAAGTGGGGGCCCGTGGCCTCAGTCTATGTAGCCTGGGGCCAAAGGGGAATGGGTGGAGCTCTGGCTGGGTCTGTGGGGATGAATACTTAGCTTGGTGTGAGGGTGGCTGTCTTGTCTTGGAGGCATGGCTGGGAGTGCTGAGAGGCCTGCAGGAGATTAGATGCAGCTCTTTAGGTGAAGGCCTGCTCCATTGCACCCCATGGTACATCCCAATGAAAAGAGATATTCCATGGTTTTGCAACATTTATTGTCATGGTGTAAAGTAGATGAGTAAAAGTGTACCCCAGTTTCTCAGGGCGGGCCTGAGGTTAAATACCTTTTGCAGGGAGGAGTGCCTGGAAAGGAAAACTTAATTGGCTAAGTCCTTCAGGCCTTTAGGTCCCTCATTAAAATGGTGATCTGTCTTCAGCCTACATGACCACAGGTCACATCCTCTACGTGTGGTGTTGCCCTTATGTGACTGATGGCCACAAATCTATGGAGGGATGCAGCCTCATGTCAGGAGCCTAGTGTCCAGGAACCAGGCAAAGCACCTGCAGTCCTTCAGGGTCACCGGGGTTGTCAGGAGCCATAATGGGACAAGCTAATAATTAGCAGATGATCATCCTGAAATGCTTGCCTCAGATTATTATATAATCTGTGACGAGTGTGCTCCATCCAGCAAGGCTATGGAAACATAATTTTAGGAAAGATTCCTGCTATTAATAAGCTTTTCCTATTATTACTATTATTTAACATATGTAACTAAGCATATCACTAAGCAATAGCACTCCCTTTGTAGCAGATCTCTGCAGATCCATGAAGATGTACTGTCTTGTAGTGAGACTATATAGACAAATAGATGACTTCTTAAGTCTTAATGATGATGCTATAAGAATTCCTAAAATTATATCAATGACTATTAAGCTCTTTTATAACGGGACTGCTATTATATCCCTCACGCATAGTCAAAACTGCAATGAGAACTCTGCCAGTCTTTTGAGTGTCATCAGTTAATTGTCCTGAGACAGATAGTAACCAGACTTTCTAGTGTTCAGAGCACATTTCAAGAAGTTGTAAAACAATTAACCAAGGTCACTAAAATGAAACTCACAATTTATTATAGGTACCAGGACAGAAGAGAAAATATTGCCTGAGTTTATCTATACAAAACTTCACTAATTTCTTAAGTTATAGTTTCAAACTTTCCACAAACCTGTGGAGCTAGACAGGTGATGAATGTCTAGCTAGATGATGGATATTCCTAATGGATATTCATGTAAACATTCTATGTTGTAAACTTCTATTTCAATTTATGATTTGAATTTTGGTGTGAACTTGTGGTGAACTTTGTAACATGTGACCATGTACTCTGAAAGATACATAAATACTGAAGACAAAGACAAAGAGAGTAGTAATCGTTAGCAGTAGCAGTAGAGTAGTCGTAGACGTGGACGTTCCTTAGGAGCCATTCGTCCTTTCCTTTTCTTTTCCCTGCCTAGAATTTTTCTCCCTTAGAATTTTTACTTTGTTAGAATCTTTTCCTTTTCCCCACTCAGGATTTTTCCATCTTTCCCCTCAGATAGCTGCATAGGATACCTTTTACACTTAAATAAATCTATAGCAACTTTTTAAAGTGTCCTCCCTTCCTGCCAGCTCAGATTAGCAGCAGATGTAAATTAGAGCCCAGCAATTCCTGCTAAAATAGAACAAAGGCCATATTGCCTAATCCTCTGCTGTTAGGCTGCAGGTGTTAATCACCCTAGCCTGCAGTCTCTTATCCTCAGAAAAAGTTTTTAGTACAGGGCTATTTACTTAACCCCTTGCTAGTTTTTGGGCTAAGATGCAAGTGTCAGAAACAGCAGTTTCTGGCCACAGGATCCTGGATGTCAGGTCAGCTACAGTAGCATAGTAAATGAACTTTTCTGGCATAGATAAGTAAAACTTTTATTACAGCAACCCTAAAAGTCTTAAAGTCTTGTAAGGCTCAAGGCCTTACCCCAATCTTGAATGTCGGAAGACCTAAGTCTTAACCCCTGCCAAAGGGGTTAATCCTCCACCTTCTATCTCCCCCCCCCCCCGGGAGGGGGGGGCTGCCTCAAGAACTGACAGGAGGAGAAGAAAAAAGAAGCAGCTTCTCCCCTTCACCCGCTCCAGGGCTGGCCCCTGGGGGTTTCCAACTTTAGCTCAATCAGGAAACAGGCTGCCTTTCACAGTCTTACATAGCAGTAGATAAACTATTTTGTGTCCATTTATGCTTTTTGGACAGCGTTCTTTTAGCAGATAAAGTTAGAGCAGGCTAGCTTGCCATAATTGAAGCAACTCCATGTGTACGTTATTGATGCTCCTCATCATCTTTGAAGTGATGGGTTCTGTCAGAAGCAAATCTGTCTTATAGTCAAAAGATCTTTTAATAATGAAATGATTTTAAATGCTATATTCTGTGGACTGCTGAGGCTTTTGAAGACTATCTATTAATAGGATATCTGAACAAGCCAACATTGCCGGTCTCCAGCTACCTATTATCTGTCCAATCTAGAATGTGCATTTCTGTGATAATTCGGATGAGTATCTAACATGAGTTTGACGGACTGACTGTTAATTTGCATTGCTTAATTAGAGTAAACAGTTTGTAATAGCAGCTATTAAGAGGATTGGGAGTAAACCTTGAAATTTTAAATGAGTTGCATAGGCATAATGCTTATCTAAGAGTAACACAATTAATCATAAATGTCTTATCAATATACAAAGATTTATACCAATGAAAACTTTAAACATGTATCAATATACAAAATTCTGTATCAATTTAACAAAATATAACCTCAATGCTTCTTCAAAATCTAAGATGTTGATCAATGTAAGATTATGGCTAGAAAGTGCTTTGTTTAAAGGTAGTTTTAACAATCCAATGAGATATGTCTACTTTATTATAATATTACCATATCCCCCCTATTTTCACTCCCCTTTGAAGGATAGGAAAGATGAAAGGAAAGATAGAAATCCTCGAGTCTAAGCCCCCTATTTAGTTTTCTTTCTGTCCAAGACTATAATTATTTGTAAATCAGTTTTAAATGGCAATATATTTATAATTTATAATATGGCCAAAACCTTCCACCCCAACTCAAGGGACACGGATGATGGTCTCCTTTTAATTGCTTCTTGATGAATTGGGGCAAAGAATTCCTGTTTGAGGGACAAAAAGAAAATTGTAAAAATGATTAAGGCATTAAGTCAAAAGCTAGCTGGAACTTTTTTTTTTTTTTTTTTTGTTTTTGTGGGTATAGGCTTTCAAAGTAAGATTCTAATGATTAACAATTCTTTGAATTTCTTTAGTGTCTGTTGTTGATATCTCTCACTTTTCATTTCTGACTGACACTGTGCTTTTTAGTTATTTTTTTCTAAGAGATTGTCTAACCAGCTTTTGGTTTTATTTATTTATTTATTTTTGTATCTTTTTTTGTTTCTAATTGGTTGATTGATTCCAGCCTTGTGTTTGACTATTGTCTGCCATGTACTCCTCCTGCATGTGTTTGCTTCTTTTAATACTAGAGGTTTCAGTGTATTTTAAGTTGCTAGTATAGGTTCTCTCCAATTATCTTATGAAGGCACTTATTGCTATGAATTTTTCTCTTTACACTGCTTTCATTGTTTTTCATACATTTGGGTATATTATGCGTTCAACTTCATTAAATTCTGGAAAGTCTTTAATTATTTTCTTTATTTCTTCCCTCTCCAAGTGATAATTGAGTACCAAGTTGTTCAGTTTTCATGAGTATGTGTATTTTCTGTTCTTTGTGTTGAAGTTCTGCCCTTTTATGTGGTGATCTGATAGAATGCAAAGGGTTATTTCAATCTTCTTGTATCTGTTGAAACTTGCTTTGTGTTCAATAATATGGTTAGTTTTGGAGAAGGTTCTTTGAGGTGCTGAGAAGAAGGTATATTCTTTTGTTTGGGCGTGAAATGTAAATGTTCTGTAGATACCAGTCAAATCCATTTGGTTCATAACTTCAGTTAGTTTCATTATGACTCTGTTTAGTTTCTTTTTCGATCACCTGTTCATTGGTGAGAGTATGATGTTGAAGTCTGTCACTATTATTGTGTGAGGCTTAAAGTGTATTTTGAGCCTTAGTAAATTTACTTTTATGAATTTGTATCCCTTGCATTTGGGGCATAGGTGTTCAGAACTGAGACTTCATTTTAGTGAATTTTTCCTTGGATGAATGTCCTTCCTCATCTGTTTTGATTATTTATGGTTGAAAGTCTATATTGTTGGATACTAGAATGGGTACTCTAGTTTGTTTTCTGGGACTATATGCTAGTAAACTTTTTTTTTTTCAAATCTTACTCTTAGTGTCTATCTTTGTTCCTGAGGTGTGTTTCTTGTATTTAGCAGAATGATGGATCCTGTTTGAGTATATTACATGTTAGATTGTGTCTTTTTATTGGTGAAATGAGTTTATTGATATTGAAAGATATTAATGACTAAGATTGTTAATTCCTGTTTTGTTGTCAGAGGCTATACTATGTTTGTATGATTCTCTTCTTTTGGACTGGTTGAGGTTACCCTCCTTGTGTTGGAATTTTCCTCCTAGTATCCTCTATAGGTTTTGGTTAGTAGAAGGATACTGTTTAAATTGGTTTTGTCATTAAATATTTTTGTTTTTTCATCTATGGTGTTTGAAAGTTTTGCTGGGTACAGTAGTCTGTCCTGTCATCTGTGATCTCTTAGGGCTTGCAAGACACACGTCTAGGATATAGTAACTTTTAGAGTCTTTGTATAGAAGTTAGTTAGGTTTAATTCTTATAAATCTGCTTTATTTGTCACTTGTTCCTTTCCCCTTACAGCTTTTAATATTCTTTCCTAGTCCTGTACATTTAGTATGTTGATTGTTATATTGTGGGGGGATTTTCTTGTCAAAGGAATTTGGTTTTCTGTAGGCTTCTCATACACTTATGGCCATCTCTTTCTTTAGATTAGGGAAGTTTTTCTTCTATAATTTGTTGAAGATATTTTCTGGCCCTTTGAACTGGCAATCTTCACCCTCTTCTATTTCTATTATTTTTTTATTGGATATTTTATTTACACTTCAGATGCCATCCCCTTTCCCCATTCCCCCCCTTAGAAAACCCCTATCCCATGCCCCCTTTTCCTTTCTGCACTTATACATTTTTTTAAAAATGTTAATCAAAGGCTTTATAAGTTTGGTATTGATCAATCAGAGGTGTAACCCACTACCCAACCTAGATATATCAACTATCTTTGACTGGTGGAGATACATGAACATCTGCCTCCCTGTCTCCCCGCTCTTTCTCTCTTTCATCACCTAGCTTCTCCTCTCCTTCTTCTCTTCCTCTTCTTACTCCTTCTCTTCCTCTCAGTACTCCTCCCACCTTAGCTCCTCCTACATATCACCCTTCCTGTTAAAATGGAACTTTTCTCTCAAAATAAAATTAGAGCACAATTATGCCAATTTGTACCAGTGAGGTACAAGATAGTCCTAATACCCAGTCCATCATTTTGTTGACTAACCAGAACCTCTGTCATCTATCCTAACTAAAACATTTAGTTCTGAACCTGGCTTTAGGATGAATGTCAGCTGACGATCATCTACGCAAATCTTTTCTCTCAAGGTAAATAGCCAGGATTGGCTATGAGGCTGTAAGTTTTCAACCCCGTCAGAAATCCAGAATGACTGAGTTAACTATAATTGTGGGAAGCACAAAGCATAGCTTCTAAAACTTAGCCAATTTATAGAGACCTCTGAACACCTGGACACTTCCTCTACTACAAAACATTGGAGCATCTGTTCTTCTGCCTTCTGGCCCAGGATCATCTGACAGACCTTAGTGCTGCAGAATTATTAAGGGCTGATTACTCTGTCTAGGCAGATATAATCAGTTGACTAGTCTGCAAGTGTGTCCTTTTCTGGACAGTAATTTGTCTGTAGAAGGAAAGAGACAATTCTTCTCTAGTGGCTGTCTCACCACAACTGGAGTAACGCAAAGATGCTCAATTTCTTCTTAGAATTCAATATAGGTAGCTGTCAGGAGCAGACAGGTCTCTAATCAAAATGAACATTAATACTGAAATGTTTGTCATGTCAATTCTAAGGATTTCTGATGTTTTGAAAACCAACTATCCATGTAAGGTAATCTGGACTGTTGTCTGTTAACTCCACTTAGCTATTTCTAAGTTAAATATGGAAAACACCCTAACAATAAACTCAAAGCCATGAATTTGCTATAGTCCCTTAACTCACAGGCTGACCATCTCAAATCTGTTAAAAAAGTTAAAAAGGATTGAGTCTAAGCCTTGTATTCCTAAATGTGTTATACTGGTACAATGCCTATGAGAGTAACAATATTCATCTCACTTTTATATCAATAAGAAGCTTGTACCAATGAAAACCTTAAAATTTGTAATCAAAGTAAATTGGTGCCATTTAAGAATTTATATCTTCATCTTGATAATAATTATGCAGATTTCTACTAATAGGTTATGGCTATGCAATAAACCCTAGCTAATTCTCTCTATTCCCACGAAACCACTACTTTTTCCTAGAAAGACAGCCCAACATTTATCACCTTAGTCCCCAAGCCCAGGGAATAGGGGTGCTGACTCTTCACTATCTTCTTCAAGCTGATTATGAATGTTGAGATATTAGAAGATGAGTGCGGGGAAGAGCAAATTGATAAGCCTCTGATGCTGTGTCTTCATTGCATCCAGATGGAATTCCTGGACCTCAGAGGTTTGAGCAGGTCTGCCCAGCTTGCTTGTTGAGTAGATACACCACGGCTGATCATTCTGCAATATACAATTCTCAAAACAAATTTTAGTATCAAGATAGGTTTCTTTTTAAAGAGGGCTGACATTTTATTAAGGATGTTGGTTCTAACCACTTTTCTTTTTTTTCCCCATCTTTTATTGGATATAATATTTACATTTCAAATTTTATTCCCTTACTGCATTCCCCCCACCACCCAGGAACCCCTTATCCCATCCCCCCTCCTTCTGCTTCTATGAGGGTGTTTACCCACCTACCCCCAATCCCCCTCCCCACCTGCAGATTCCCCCCCCCCAACTCAGTGCTCAGCCTTCAAGGTACCGAAGACCTTGTCTCCCACCTATGCCCAACAAGGCCATCCTCCCCTACATATATAGCTGGAGTCATGTGTCTCTCCATATGTGCTCCTAGGCTGGTGGTTTAGACCCTGGGGAGCTCTGACTGGTTGGTATTGTTGCTCTCCTCATGGGGCCACCAACCCTTTAGGCTCTTTCAGTTTATTCTCTAACTTCTCCATTGGGAACCTTTGATCAGATTAATGGTTAGCTGCAAGTATCTGCCTGTGGGTATGTCAGACTCTGGGGGACCTCTAAGGAGACAGCCTTATCAGGCTGCTGTCAGCTTTCCCTTCCTGACATCCATATCAGCGTCTCTTTTTGACTGCACATGGAATGAATACCCAGGTGGAATGGTCTCCGTACAACCTCTCCTTCAGATTCTGTCCCACACTTTGTCTCCATATTTGCTCCCTTGGGTATTTAGTTACTCCTTCTAAGAAAGACCTAGGCATCCTGACTTGTTCTTTCTTCTTCATGAGCTTCATGTCGTCTGGTAGTTGAATTTTTGTTGTTTCAAACTTTTGGGCTAATATCCACTTAACAGTGAGTAAATACCATGTGTGTTCTTTTGTGATTGGGTTACCTCACTCAGAATGATATTTTCTAGTTCCATCCATTTACCTAAGAATTTCTCAAATTCATTATTTTTAATAGCTGAGTAATATTCCATTGTGTAAATGTACCACATTTTTTGTATCCATTCCTCTGTTGAAGGAATCTGGGTTCTTTCCAGCTTCTGGCTATTATAAATAAGGCTGCTATAAACATAGTGGAGCATATGTCTTTGTTATATGTTGGGGCATTTTCTGGGAATATGCCCAGGAGTTGTATAGCTGGGTCCTCAGGTAGTGCTATGTCCAATTTTCTGAGGAACCGCCAGACTGACTTCCAGAGTGGTTATACCAGTTTGCAACCCCACCAACAATGAAGGAGTGTTCCTCTTTCTTCACATCCTCACCAGCATCTACTATCACCTGAATTTTTGATCTTAGCCATTCTGACTGGTGTGAGGTGGTATCTCAGAGTTGTTTTGATTTGCATTCCCCTGATGACTAAGGATGTTGAGCATTTCTTAAGGTGCTTCTCCGCCATTCATGTTTCCTCAGTTGAGAATTCTTTGTTTAGCTCTCTACCCCATTTTTAATGGGGTTATTTTTTTGTTTGGTGTCTAATTTCTTGAGTTCTTTGCATATATTTGATATTAGCCCTCTATCGGATTTATGATTGGTAATGATCTTTTCCCAATCTGTTGGTTGCTGTTTTGTCTTATTGACAGTGTCCTTTGCCTTACAGAAGCTTTGCAATTTGTTGAGGTCCCATTTGTCAATTCTTGATCTTAGAGCATAAGACACTGGTGTTCTGTTCAGGAACTTTTCCCCTGTGCCTAAGTTAAGTAATCAAGGGTCTTCCCCACCTTCTCTTCTATTAGTTTCAGTTTATCTGGTTTATGTGAAGGTCCTTTATCCACTTAGACTTGAGCTTTGTACAAGGGGATACAATGGATTGATTTGCATTCTTCTACATGCTGACCTCCAGTAGATCCAGCACCATTTGTTGAAAATGCTGTTTTTTTCCCACTGAATGGTTTTAGCTCCTTTGTCAAAGATCAAGTGACTATAGGTATGTGGGTTCATTTCTGGATCTTCAATTCTATTTCATTGATCTTCCTGCCTGTCTCTGTACTAATACCATGCAGTTTTTATCACTACTGCTCTGTAGTACAGTTTGAGGTCAGGGATGGTGATTCCCCCAGAAGTTCTTTTATTGTTGAGAATGGTTTTCGATATCCTGGGTTTTTTGTTATTCCAAATGAATTTGTAAATTGCTCTTTCTATCTCTATGAAGAATTTATTTGGAATTTTGATGGGGATTGCATTGAACCTGTAGATTGCTTTTGGCAAGATGGCCATTTTTACTAAGTTAATTCTGCCAATCCAGGAGCATGGGGGATCTTTCCATCTTCTGAGATCATCTTCGATTTCTTTTTTCAGAGACTTGAAGTTCTTGTCATACAGATCTTTCACTTGCTTGGTTAGATTCACTCCAATATGTTTTATATTATTTGTGACTATTGTGAAGGGTGTCATTTCCCTAATTTCTTTCTCAGCCTATTTATCCTTTGAATAGAGGAAGGCTACTGATTTGTTTGAGTTGATTTTATATCCAGTCACGTTGCTAAAGTTGTTTATCAGGTTTAGGAGTTCTCTGGTGGAAGTTTTAGGGTCACTTAAGTATACTATCATATCATCTGCAAATAGTGAAATTTTGACTTCTTCCTTTCCTATCTGTATTCCTTTGACTTCCTTTTGTTGTCTAATTGCTCTAGCTAGGATTTCCAGTACTATATTGAATAGGTAAGGTGAGAGTGGGCAGCCTTGTCTAGTCCCTGATCTTAGTGGGATTGCTTCAAGTTTCTCTCCATTTAGTTTGATGTTGGCTACTGGCTTGCTGTATATTGCTTTTACTATGTTTAGGTATGGGCCTTGAATTCCTGATCTTTCCAAGACTTTTAACATGAAGGGATGTTGAATTTTGTCAAATTGTTTCTCAGCGTCTAGTGAGATGACCATGTGGTTGTTTTCTTTGAGTTTATTTATGTAGTGGATTACATTGATGGATTCCCGAATATTGAACCACCCCTGCATTCCTGGAATAAAGCCTACTTGATCTTGATGGATAATTGTTTTGATGTGTTGTTGGATTCGGTTTGCGAGAATTATATTGAGTATTTTCGCATCAATATTCATAAGAGAGGTTGTTCTGTAGTTCTCTTTCTTTGTTGGGTCTTTTGAGGCTTAGGTATGATCGTAATTGTAGCTTCATAGATCGAATTGGGTAGTGGTCCTTCTGTTTCTATTCGATGTAATAGCTTGAAGAGGATTGGTATTAGGTCTTCCTTGAAGGTCTGATAGAATTCTGCACCGAAACCATCTGGCCCCGGACATTTTTTGGTGGGAAGATTTTTAATGACTGTTTCTATTTCTTTAGGAGTTATTCGACTGTTTAGATGGTTTATCTGCTCCTTGTTTAACTTTGGTACCTGGTATCTATCTAGAAAATTGTCCATTTCATCCAGATTTTTCAAATTTGTTGAGTATAGGCCTTTGTAGTAGGGTCTGATGATTTTTTTAATTTCCTCTGTTTCTGTTGTTATGTCTCCCTTTTCAGTTCTGATTTTATTAATTTGAATACTGTCTCTGCGCCCTTTGCTTGGTCTAGCTAAGGGTTTGTCTATCTTGTTGATTTTCTCAAAGAACCAGCTCCTGGTTTTGTTGACATTTTGTATAGTTCTTTTTGTTTCAACTTGGTTGATTTCAGCCGAGTTTGATTATTTCCTGCCGTCTACTCCTCTTGGGTATATTAGCTTCTTTTTGTTCTAACGCTTTCCGGTTTGCTGTCAAGTTGTTAATGTATGCTCTTTCTAATTTCTTTTTGTGAGATCTTAGAGCTATGATTTTTCCTCTTAGTACTGCTTTCAGTGAGTCCCACAAGTTTTGATATGATGTGTCCTCATTTTCATTTAATTCTAAAAAGTCTTTAATTTCTTTCTTTATTTCTTCCTTGACCAAGTTATCATTGAGTAGAGCATTGTTCAGTTTCCAAGTATGTGGGCTTTCTGTTGTTTTTGTACATGTCAAAGACGAGTCTTAGTCCATGGTGGTCTGATAAGGTACAAGGGGTTATTTCAGTCTTTTTGTATCTGTTGAGGCCTGTTTTGTGACCAATTATTTGGTTTATTTTGGAGAAGGTACCATGAGGTGCTGAGAAGGAGGTATATTCTTTTGTTTTAGGATGAAATGTTCTATAGATGTTAGTTAAGTCCAACTGGTTCATCACTTCTGTTAGTTTCATTGTGTCTCGGTTTAGTTTCTGTTTCCATGATCTGTCCATAGCTGAGAGTGGGGTGTTGAAATCTCCCACTATTATTGTGTGAGGTGCAATGTATGCTTTAAGCTTTAGTAAAGTTTCTTTTATGTATGTGGGTGCCCTTACATTTGGGGCATAGATGTTGAGAATTGCGAGTTCCTCTTGATACATTTTTCCTTTGATGAATATGAAATTCTTTATCTTTTTTGATTACTTCTGGTTGAAAAATGATTATATTTGATATTAGAATCACTACTCCCACTTGTTTCTTGGGACCATTTGCTTGGAAGATTGTTTTCCAACCTTTTACTCTGAGGTACTGTCTGTCTTTTTCACAAAGGTGCGTTTCCTGAATGCAGCAAAATGTTGGATCCTGTTTACGTATCCAGTCTGATAGTCTATGTTTTTTATTGGAGAATTGAGTCCATTGATATTAAGAGATATTAAGGAAAAATGAGTGTTGTTTCCTGTTATTTTTGTTATGCTTGTGGAGTTATGCAGTGGAGATATGTTTGTGTAGCTACCTTCTTTTACGGTTTTGGAAGATTACTTTCTTGCTTTTTCTAGGTTGTACTTTCCCTCCTTGTGTTGGAGTTTTCCACCAATTATCCTTTGAAGCGCTGGATTTGTGTTGAGATACTGTGTAAATTTGGATTTGTCATGGAATATTTTTGTTTCTCCATCAATAATGATTGACAGTTTTTCTGGGTGTAGTAGTCTGGGCTGGCATTTGTGTTCTCGTAGAGTGTGTATGATATAGGTCCAGGATCTTCTGGCTTTTATGGTCTCTGGTGAGAAGTCTGGTGTAATTCTTATAGGTCTGCCTTTATATGTTACTTTGCCTTTTTCCCTTACTGCTTTTAGTATTTTTTTCTTTGTTTTGTACATTTGATGTTTTGACTATTATGTGTCGGGAAGTATTTCTTTTCTGGTCTAAACTATTTGGAGTTCTCTAGTCTTCTTGTATATTTATCGACATCTCTTTCTTTAGGTTAGGGAAGTTTTCCTCTATAATTTTGTTGAGGATATTTACTGGCCCTTTAAGTTGGGAGTCTTCCCCCTCATCTATACCTATTATCCTTAGGTTTGGCCTTCTCATTGTGTCTTGGATTTCTTGTATATTTTGGGTTAGTAGCTTTTTGTATTTTGCATTTTCTTTGACAGTTGTGTCAATGTTTTCCATGGTATCTTCTGCACATGAGATTCTCTCTTCCATCTCTTGTATTCTGTTGGTGATACTTGTGTCTATGACTCCTGATCTTTTTTTTTAGGTTTTCTATCTCCAGGGTAGTCTCCCTTTGTGATTTCTTTATTGTTTCTACTTCCATTTTTAGATCCTGGATGGTTTTGTTTAATTCCTTCTCCCATTTGTTTGTGTTTTCTTGCAATTCCTTAAGGGATTTTTGTGTTTCCTTTTTAAGGGTTTCTATCTGTCTACCAGTGTTCTCCTTAAGTTCTTTGAGATTGTTATTTATGTTTTTCTTGAAGTCCTCCTTCATCATCATGAGAAGTGATTTTAATTCTGAATCCTGCTTTTCTGGTGTGATGGGGTGTTCAGGGCTTGCTATGTTGGGGGAACTGGGTTCTGATGATGCCATGTAACTTTGGTTTCTGTTGCTTACATTCTTGCACTTGCCTTTCGCCATCTTGTTAACTCTAGTGCTGCCTGTACTTGCTGTCTCTGACTGAAGCCTGCCTTTCCAGTTATCTCGCTTGTGTCTGATCTCCTCGGGGTCCAGATGTCTCTGTGATGTTTTCCAGCTGCACTGAGTACAGTGGTACCTCTAGGATGCCTCAGGATATGGTGCCTCCAAGGTATCAGTCCAGCTAGGTGACTGCTGTTCTGGGTGCAGTGTCTCCTCTAGGATATCTCAGGATATGTTGTCTGACACTCTGAGTTCAGTTGTTCCTCTGTGGCTCTGGGTTGAGTGGACCTTCCAGTATGTCTCAGGTGGAATCCGGGGTCCACACAACAGCAGACTGGGCAGAGGTCTAGTCTAGGCCTCAGATCCGGGAGAGGGGCGGAAGGGGAGTGCTAGTCTGGGGGGGGGGGGGGCTTTGGGTATCTGCTGGAATCTGAGCGCTCACAGCACCCAGCTATGGGCTCAGGGCAGTGTGTGGGTCTTCCTACCTAGGCTGGCTATGGGATCCGTGGAGCCTCCAGCATGTCTCGGGCGAAATCCGGGGTCCACACAACAGCAGACCAGGCTATTTCTATTATTCTTAAATTTGGTCCTTTCATTGTGTCCCAAATTTCCTGAACATTTTGTGTTAGGATCTCTTTACAATTGGCATTTTGTTTGACAAATGTATCCATATGTTCTATGGTATCTTCCTCACCTAGGATTTTTCTCTGGATATTCTGTTAGTGATTCTTACATCTGTAGTTCCTCTTCTCTTTCCTAGGTTTTCCATCTCCAGTGTTGGCTCAATTTGTGATTTCTTTATTGTTTCTATTTCCATTGTTAGGTTTTGGATCATTTTGTTCATTTCCTTCACCTGTATGATTGTGATGTCCTGTATTATTTTAAGTGATTTATTTGTTTTCTTTTCAAGGGCTTCTACCTGTTCAACTGTGTTTTCTTTTTTTCTAAAGGAATTATTCATATCCTCTTTAAAGGTCTCCATCATCTTCATGAGATGGGATTTAAGGTAAAAAATTTGCTCTTCAGATGTGTCAGGTTGTCCAGGGCTTGCTGTAGTAAGAGAGCTGAGTTCTGTTGGTGCCATTTTGCACTGGCTTTTGTTGATTATGTTCTTATGCTTGTCTTTACTCTCTCTGGTTGTATCTGGGATTAACTGACCTGGGTGTTCCTGATTGGAGCAGGTCTCTCAGGTGACAGGTAGAAGAACTGTGTGTATAGGGTTAGGGTTAAAGCAGGTATCCAAGGAGTCAGGCAGTGTTGTGTCTCTAGTTAAAGCATGTCTCCAGTGCCCCTGATTAGTGAAGGCCTCCTTTGTGACATGTAGAACTTTGGGAGTCAGCATAGGGGCACATCAATTCAACCTGAGTGCAGATGGAGGTATAAACCCAGAAGGAGATGGGTCTCTGAAAGAAGGAGAACAGAACTCATGTCTGCTTGCCTCTGCCCAGTTCCAGCTGGATTGAGTATTGGAGTGGGGTCTTTCCTTTGTTGTTATAGTAGTCCTTTTGGGAAACAGGCAGGACTATGTTTGAGATAGCAGGCATGTTAGTCTTCCTCAGATGCAGGTGGAGATGTGTACTAGAAGTCTGATGGGGCTCTGGCAGGGCAGGGCAGATTTCACATCTGCTGGGCTCTGTGGGGTCCTGGGTGTTGTGAGTATTGGGGTTGAAGTCTCAACTATGTTCTTGGTTAGAACAGTCCTTCTGGGAGACAGGCAGGTCTGTGACATCTGAGGGAAGGCGTGCTCATCTGCCATGGTTGTAGGTGGAGGTGCCCCATAAATCATAAATCTTTAAATCATTTAAATTCTGTGTCCTGGTATTCATGTAGGTAGCTCTCATTGTAGAAATTTCAACAGAAATGATAGATTTTTGAGAGAACATACTGGCTTTTCCTTTCTCATTAGTTATTCTATACAATCTGGGAGTGCCTTTTTTTTATTAGTTCCAAGTTTAATATGGACAGTATATATTAGGGCAGATGAAAGGATATGTACAAAACTTGAACCGAGAATTAAGATATGATTTATATGTGATGAAATCAGGTAGACAGATAGTACTGTGCTGGTGTGCAGTCTGTCTCCTTATTTAAGACTAGAGTACATGAATAGATCTGTCTGGTTGGTAAGGTTGAGTATTCTGTGGGAGGGGCCTGTAGGTTGGAGGATGTGTATGAAGAGTCCTGGCAGATGTCTATAGATTGGTTTGGCTAGTTTAAAAGAATATCTGGATGGAGATGGCCAGGAAGTCCTTGGAAATCATGATAGATCTTGGAGAAGGGAGTGGGACATCTGGTTAGTGAAGAGGTTGGATGTGGTAAGGAAGTCCTGTGGGTGATGGCAAGAGGACACATTCTTCCAGAGCCTAGAAATTCTTTATGGAACAGGAACAAATGGCCAGAAAATGTCAGAGCACTGGATGTGGGGCCTGAGCTAGATCTGGTGAATTGAGGAAAATTTGTAGATTGGGAGATTCAGGGAGACCCAACGGGTTAGACTCTGGAGAAAGAGGTTGGTTATGGCACAGGCAGGAGTGACTAAATTTAATATGGGTACTTGATTTGAAACTTGCTAGATCTGTTAAAATGGAAGAAGGTGTGGATAGAGAGGCCAGGGAAACTCAAAAGTGTAGATTTTAGATAAGGAATTCATTTATTTTGATTATATTCATCACACCCATTCCTCTCCAATCCATGGCCAACAACCCAATTCCATGTCTTTTCTTTCTTCATTCAAGCAAGCAAGAAAACCAAGAGTCTTGGAAATAGCCTGAGGATTTTTTGTTGCTGTTGTTGTTGTTGTTTGTTTCCATGAGACACTTTTGGCCAACTATACATTGGCACTGGAGGTTTTGCTTGGTGGTTCAAAAATATATCAGCAGACCATTGCTTCCCCTGGTATTTAGTGACTCTATTTATATATCTTTTATATATGTATGTATTTTAAGAAGTTTATACAGTAGTATGTTTCCTCAAATGGCCTTTAGTTTTATATTCTCATAATCTACCTCTCATCCCTCTCATATCCCCACTTCCCCATTTAATCATCTCATTTCAGTCGCCCCTTGCTTCTCCATAACCATATATTATTTTCATTCTTTTTTATATTTGAACTTGTTTTATTTTATTGTTAAGTAACCTAGGCTTTTGGTCATAGCATTTCATCATAGCCATAAAATACCTATCTAGGACAAAGAGTACACCTGGATCTTGACATAAGAGTCATTCACAGCTTCCTGTAAAACAACTACACTGATTTCTGTAGTGTCTATACAAGTTTTCACTCATAGAAGCAAAGGATGAGTGTTCCCCTTACTTCGTATTCTCAACAGCATGAGCTGTATATTGTTGTATTTATCTTGGCATTCTGACTGGTGTTAAGATAAGATCTCAAAGCAGTTTTGATTTGCATTTCCCTGATGACTAGGGGTGTTGAACATTTTTTATGTGCTTCTCAGTCATTTTTATTAGTTTTTATTTACATTGCAAATTATTGTCACATTTCCCTTTCTCCCCTACACCTCCCCCATTCCATTCTCCCTCTCCTTTGCCTCTAAGAGGGTGTTCCCTCACCTATCCACCCAATTCTACCTCAATTCTTTATCATCCCCCCATTCGAGGGCATTGAGCCTTCACATGACCAAGGGCCCTTTCTACCATTGATGCCAGATAATACAATCCTATGTGACATATTTTCTCTCTCTCTCTCTCTCTCTTTCTTTCTTTCTTTCTTTCTTTTTTTAGAATTCTTTGTTTAGATGTGTACCTCATTTTTAAATTGGGAAATTAGGTCATTTGTTTCCTTGATGTCCAGTGTTTTGTAAAGTTTCTTATATATTTGAGATACTAACCTACTATTAGATGTGTAATTGGTTAAAAATGTTTCTCATTCTGTGGGATGACACTTTGCATGAATGATTATATATTTTGCCCAACAGAGACTTTTCAGTTTCATGAGGACCCATTTAATATTTGTCTTAATGCCCATGCTATCAGAGTCCTTTACAGAAAACCCTTTCCTAACCAATGAATTCAAGACTATTCCCCCACTTTTCTTTTGTATCAGACTCAAGACATCTGGTATTATGTTGAGGTCCTTAATATATTTGAAGTTGAGTCTTGTGAATAATGATAAATATGAATATATTTTCATTCTCAATATTAATCTATTTTATGTAACCATAACTTTTTGTTGAAGATACTTTTCCCCCTCTAGTTTTTTTTCTTTTATTTTTCTTATTTTTTTTCAGAGCTGAGGACCAAACCCAGAGCTAATTTCTAACCCCCTAGTTTGTATTTTTGACCTCTTTGTAAAAAAACTTTTCATAGGAGAATAGAATTAAGACATTACTATAATTTAATGGATATATTTAATCTTAGAATGTGTGCCACTGAACTTTTGAGTAAAATTCACCATTGGTCTTAACAAAATTGTGAAGCACTTCGGAAAAAAAATACAAACAAGCAACCCTGCACTGGAAGTCAAGATAGAAAAGATTTCCACAACCACCATTGCCTTTCCCTTGGTGCTATGGTAGACAGGGAGAAATGTAATCCACACACTACAAAACACCAGCATGCTAAATGTCAGGAACTTAGCTTCATTGAATCTATCAGGCAGATTTCTGGCCAGAAAAGCTACAGTGAAACTCCCCAGGGCTAATAAGCCCAAGTAGCCCAGGACACAGTAGAAGGCAATAACTGAACCCTTGTTGCAGACAATGATGATGTGGCCATGTTCAAAGTGTGGATCAGCATCAACAAATGGAGGAGATGTTCCTAGCCAGGTTCCACAGAGAATAAGTTGGATCATGGTACAGATGGGAATGATGTAGTTAGGTGCCCTTGTTACTAACATCTGTCGTATCTTTTTTCTTGGATCAGTGATCTTGAAAGCCATTACAACAGTAATTGTTTTAGCCAGAATAGCAGAAACTGCTACAGTGAAAACAACTGCAAATGTAGTCTGTTGCAGGATGCAGGTAGCCACATGAGGATGGCCAATGAAGAGCAAGGAACAAAGAAAACAAAATATCAGAGAGATGAGCAGAATGTAGCTGAGAAGTCGGTTATTCGCCTTGACAATGGGATTGTCTTGGTGCTTCAAAAAGATACTGAGTATAACAGCTGTGAGAGCAGAGAAGCATAGGGCCAAAGAGGCCAGAGCCATTCCTAAGGGGTCTTCATAAGCCAGGAAGGTCACAAATTTTTTTAGACAGTGACTTTGTTTTATGTTGGCATACTGATCATTTGGACACTTCACACATTGATCCATGTCTAGTACAGGAAAGAAAGTATCATCAGTTTTATTTTATTTCTATTTTTCACATAAAATTTAAATTAATGATTGAAAAGTCTTGGCCAAATGGGCATTATTCATTGGATACACATCTTTCCACAAATCACCTTTTAATAGACATAACTAGTACTATGTAGGAAGGCAAAAACTCTAGGAAGTAATTAGCACCTGATATCACTACTTCTTATAAATTGTTTTTTGTTTAATGTGTCTATGTGAGAATTATAGTAGACTAGAGCACATAATATTTTTACTACTTTTCAAAATTAGGTTTGAGTATTAATCTACTCAAAGGACAAGTCCTTAATTAGAAAACACCACTGCAAGAATGTTTTCCATCTTTTAATGATAAGCAATGACACATAATCCTAGGTTGGTGCAAGAATCTCCTTCTAAACTTACCTTAAAATTTACACTGCAGTGCATTCACTTTTAAAATTTCAATTGAATTGGAAAACCATATCTAATTTAAATTTTGTGATATCAGTCTTTCCATCAGCAACATACAGTATTATTCAGTTATTTTAAGTTCACCTTGTTTTTCTAAACTGTTATCTTAGCATATGGGTAATCTAGTGCTTCTCAATGTTTTATATGTTGCCCAAGACCATTGGAAAACACAGATAATTGTTTGTAAAGAGCTCTTGGTGCAGCTTCAAGGATATTATCAAGAATCTTAACAATGTACTAGGGCAAGGGAGTAGGATCAGATAAGTTTTTGACATTGGGCTAGGACAAAGCTCAAGACTCTTCACGAAGTTGAAGAATGTGTTCTTTGTATCTTGGCTCTTTATGTTCCTGAGTACAATAATCATGGCACCTCTGTTTTTTGCTTTGTTTGTTACTTAACCACTCTGTTTATGCCTGTTTGTTTCTAGACTACTTTGTCTTTGTTCTTGTTCTGACCCTATTCTTTGCATATATGTAGAATGGTATAAAATCAGACTGGAAAAAAATAAACCTGCTTTAGCTTCACCACTGCCTGGAGTCATGTTATAATGTTTAATTGTCTTTCCCTCCCTCAAGACCCTTTGACTGACCAAGCTGGTTTGGTCAGCTATTTACATTATGATTCATAAGTGTAGCAAAAGTACAGTCATGAAATGGCAACAAAAATAATTTTATGGTTAGAGGAGGTGTTACTACAACATTAGGAACTATATTAAAGGGTCACAGTTTTAGAAAGTTTGAGAATAACTGGTTTATTCTTTTGAATTATTTTGTAACCATTTCATTATTACTATATATAATAAAAATGTTATATTTATGGTTTTTGAAATATATGCAAGGAGTAAGTTAAATGAAAAGAATTGCAATGTAATATTATTGTGTTGAACTGACAAAGACAATGCATTTACTTCATTAATTTTGCTTTTATGTTTATGTTATAATATTATATGAATAAACATTTTATTGCAATATTTCAATACAGTATTCATTTCAACTTTTTTTTTTTTTGCATTATCCACTGTTGTATAGCCAAAAATGCTGAATATTCTTTATGGTTGTAGTTTTCATTGTTCGTGTTTTCAAGACAGTGTTTTTCTGTGTAGCTCTGTCTGTAATGGAACTCACTCTGTAGAGAAGATTGGTCTTTAGTTCACAGAGATTGACATGCCTTTGCCTCCTGAAAGTGAGTGCTGGGATTAAAGACACATACCACCACTGCCCAAGTTAATGCTGAACATTCATTCTAATGCATTCTTTTATGTCTGAGAACTACATCCAGCTCTACTTTGTTCCTGTTAAAATTTTATTGAACTGTTTATGCACTTGTCTTGATATTAAAGTTTAGTTTTATTGTTATCTATTTCTACTCACTCCTACAATAATTATGTGTGTCAGTTACTTGATATACTACCAATTATATCACATTCAAAATTTCCCTGAAACTCTTGAGATAAGACAGATATCACCCACCACTTATACAATTTCTACTATCTATGTAAAATTATATACTGCAGCATTATAATGGATTCTTTAGTAACATATCTATATATTGGCTGACAAACTCACCTGTTGCAAAAATGCAACTGACCAGTTGGTAAGGCATATAATTACCTGTCATGTTAGAAACTTCATTCTCTGGACATGGAGTACAATCAAAACAGCATACAGCCTTTCCTTTCTGAAGGGATTTTTGGAATCCTACACTGCAGGGCATACTGCATACTGATGGTAGTGTCTAGCAAAAATTAGATATGTGTTAGTAAAAAAAGTTTGGCCTACTTCACAATAAAAACTGTGATCTGTAGTCATATCACTAAAATTTTTCATTTATTTACAAGTACAACAAATCAAAGAGTAATATTTTATTGTAATTTAAAAATAGTATATAAACATACTGTAATATATGTTTTGCGATATAAAATACAAATAAATAAGTGATATTTATTCATTTATAGTTAAGAATGTTTCTTAAGTCCAAGTCACCTGTCTAATGTCCATGGTCCAATCTATCATGTCTTCAGTTATATATAATTGCTGACCATGCAGAAAATGTTTGGAAAACTTTCCTATTTTCGCATTAAGTCCAAGAGCTGGTAGAAAATTCATGGCATAGAGAATGTCATATTCTGTATCCAGTTTCCCTCTTTGATTAATGTTGAATTGATATCCAGAAGGATTTATAAATTTGTTGTTCTCTAGGAAAGGGGTCATCTGAAATAAATTTATTGTTGTAGTTTAAACTATGCATGCACATTAGGAAAGATAATCTGAAAATCTGAATGTTTCTAATTTCATTTATCTATTCTAAAATGTGACATTATTAGAAGTCCTCAATACAATAAAAGAAAAGAATATACAAATAGAACTAAATATCTTTATGAATTGGAAATATCAATTTCACAATGAAGATAATAGCTTGCAGGATTCACAGTTTATTAATAGTCATGGAGAGTGAGACCTCTTTTTCCTCATCAGTATTATCGGACCATCAGCTAATGAATAGTTTCTTAGTACACAAATGCAGATGCAGAATTACTTAATATATGTTAGTAAAGTGTTCATTATGTCAACCAATGGATTCTTGATCACTTAGAGGACATTTGTTCTTGCTGCTCTATACAAACTTTGTTTCAAATGTTGAAAACATAATAATGGGCATGTGTTGGAAATATACTGGACAAAATTCATCAACTTAAATTCTTTTCTTTTTATAAGTTCTTTGAGAATTTTATTCAGTATAATTTTATCATATAGAGTCCAGTCCCTCAACACCTCTCTCACCTTCCCTTTATCTTGACACACTCAATTTCCTGCTCTTTCTCTCACTCTTAAAAAACACCAAATCCCCCAAAATAAGCCGCTAAAGACACAAATTCCAACTTGTGTTGGCTAGCTCTTGAGAATGGCCCCTGCTCTGAGGTGTAGCTTATATATGCAGTGTCATTTCAATGAAGAAAATTGATTTTCCTTCTAATGGAACACATCAATTGCAAATAGCTTCTTTGGCAAAGGTGAAAATGTGTGTTCACTACTTACTTGTGTTAGGATTCTGTCTGGCTCATCCTTGGGAGGTCTTGTGAATGCTACCATAATTTCTCCAGTTCCATATGTGGTTCTACCCTGTTCTGCTTATAAAATAATGTTTTCTTAAAAATCTTCAATCACTTTGACTCTTGCATTTTTTTCTATCTCCTATTTGACATAGATACATGATCTCAGAGGTGAATGATGTGATAGAGACATCCTAGTTAGAGATAATTTCTTCAAAGTCTCTCACTCTCTGTACTTTGTACAGTTGTAGGTCTCTGTGTTAGTAATTACCTATGCAGGAAGAAGCTTCTCTGATTAGGGTTAAGTGATGCCCTGATGTATAGGTATAGTATCACTTCATTAAGAGTTGTCTTATTGTATGCTCATTTAGCAGAATAGTTGTTTTTTTTCTTGGGCCCATGACATATCCATTCTAGGATTTTTGGCTATACTAAGTGTGTCTGGTAAGGGTACCATCTTATGAAGTGGATCTTACATCCAATGATAAAGTTGGACTTAGGTTGGATAACCCTCTACTATTTGTGGGACAATCTTTTTGGCATACCATTGTCCCACCTTTCAGCACTATGAAGACTAGTCTGTAAGTGCAGAAATTTCAGGTGAGGATCAGATTGATTTCTCCATGCTCTATGCAATTACTATGAGTGTCTTCAGCAACAGGTTCTTACTATCACATTGTGGAGAATAACCAATAGCATTGATTCTAATGTTTCCAGTATGCTTTTGTCTCTTTATGTTAATTCATACCAGTAACCATGTTTATGTTATATGCAGCAAAGGGGTACAGAAATAAATCCACTTGGGAGAAAGTTTTGTAAATTACTTCTATTTATTACCTATGGTAAACTTTGAGTCACATGTTGACACTTCATATCATTCAGTGGGAATACTATTACCTTCCAGGAGTAAAATTCCAGTGCTTTTCCTATATTCTTTTGCCAATGTTCTGTATGTTGAATAAGCATTTCATGAAGTGCATAGGCTACAGCATAGACAGCATTGTATAGGTTGTAACTTGGCTCGCTCATAGACACTTCAAACTGGTGCTTGGATAGCCATTCTATGAGGATTTTAGTTGAACAATTTTTCAGTGTCTTAGAATGAGATGGCAATGAACAGTTAAAATACATCCACCATGACCTAGCAATGGAAGTATCTTTACTGTAGTTGGAAGGCTGCACTGTCTGGATGAAACTTTTAAAACCGGGAATCTCAGAATGACGATGTGAAAAAATGAATATCCCATGAAAGGAGTCTCCTTTACTTGTGTTCCCATCCCACTGTGAGGTGGTGATCCAGAGTCTCTTAATGCCTAAATGGTGCCACAGTCTAAAGTGTACAGTTAGAGTGTCTGGGTCCCCATAAATAATAATAACTTTTGCTGATGACATTACAATCTGGTTATAATACTTTTCAGCTCTTTTCTGGTATAATTGTATATTTTCTATGATCATATTCACAAAGGCTAAACAGACTCTGTGTTTGTGCATCTCTCCTCTCAACTTAGAGAAAAATTGAATGCCTAGTTCATCATCTGAAATGACTAGTCCCACCCAATTCCAGCTAAAATGAACCACCAAAGCCATCATGGCCAGGGCCAGAAATGTGTCTTTCGGAGACATCTGGTATAGATACGGATAGTGTTCACGGTCACTCAGGAGAGGATGAAATGGCCCATAGTAAAGCTAAAGGACAAAAACATAAACAATATGAAGAAATTAGAATGCATAAATTTCAGTATTTCTGAGCATGCCAGTTAAAATCTGGGAGCATGGGGAAGTATAAATTGTTTATATAGTTATTGCAATTCTACCTTTTTGTGATTTTTTTCTCAAAAACTACTTATAAGACTATCTTACATTAAAACATGTCCCATCTCTAGTCTTTTACATTTATTTTTAATAAAGCTGTCATGTACATGCCAGAAAATAAGAGTTTATGCTTTGACCCCTGAATCATAACAGACATAAATCCAGTCTATGCCTTCTAATTTGTCTTGATACTAAGAAAGGTGTCAGGGAAAGGGATAGTTTAATTAAAAACCCCATGTAATCTCACTTGTGGTATTGCAAAGATGTGTAGGAGTGGCCCAAGTACAACAGATGAAAACCACCGTGGTCCTGTAAGTACAGTTAATAATCTCCTTCCATGTTTACAGTTGTAGTTAGGAATAGTTGCATCTCTGTTTGAGAACATGCTAATTACTTTTAGATCTTCCTTTTTGACACAGTTGACCTTAAATGTCAGAGAAATATTTGGTAAAATATAAATGTTCCTGTTTATTTGTTTGATGGCAAACAATAGAGGCAAAATCAAGTGGATGTTCCTGGTTGTCAATCTGAAAACAGAACACAAAGATCACTAGAGTTTAAGTACAACACATGTTAAACTTAGATTACATTAACTACACTGATTATGACTGAATTACATTCACTACACTGATTATGAGTGAATGTTGTTACCCTAACCCATTTCAGTGATGACACAGGTCTGTGGTATCTGAGAATGTGCAATCCGTGGAAGAGTATAAGAATAGTTAAAAGTATTTTTTTGAGGGGGAGAATAGACGTCACTCAAATGGTATTGCTTTGAAAATTCACATAGTTCATTTCTGTTGTCTTTGAACATGGTAAAGAGTCTTTGTGCTGTCCGTGGATTAGAAAGTAGGTGATAGCCAATTCTGAATCTACTCATTGCTTTATCTTGGAATTCAAAGAATTACTGTATGTAGAAAACGAATGAATTACATAAGCTACCTAGATTTAGATGTTTTCACCCTTAGAATCATCCCTAGCAAAGTTTTTTCTTTTTCCTTTTGGTTTTTCGAGACAGGGTTTCTCTGTATAGTCCTGGCCGTCCTGGAACTCACTCTGTAGATCAGGCTGGCCTCGAACTCAGAAATCTGCCTGCCTCTGCCTCCCAAGTGTTGGGATTAAAGGTATGCATCACCACCGCCCGGCCCCTAGCAAAGTTCTTAATTTAGTAAATGAGAAATAGCTCATTACATTTATCTGTATAAACAGCTTTTAGGAGGTTATCGGATTCATAGGCAATGAAACTAACAACATTTTTTTCCTTTTCATTCCATAGAATTCTCTTTTTAATTTTCTGTGGCTGTGCAATTTTGGGTGATAAAAGGCTGAGGATAACAATGACTGTTATTGTATGAGGAATGAGCTCCCTTCACTACACAGGGGCATTTATACATTTTATACTTAAATGAATATCCTTCCAATAATGCACTTTATACTTAAATGAACATCACTATATTAACTCTGAGTTATGTTGTTTTTCAAGTTTTTAGGAACTCTATTTTCCTCCCACCTGTTCTCCCTTTGGTTCAGGTGTTAGTAGGTCAGCTCAGGATCACTCAGTGGTGTCTCCAATCCACTCAGTGTCCTGTACTATTGGAGCTCCTGACCTGTATTGGTGGTTGGGCACTCCAGTCTTTAGTAAGGAACTACTGGAATTATTGCAGAGGGCACCTGCACACTGCCAGCCTTTTCTGGCTGAGCAGTAGTGAACTCAGTAGCTAGCATATTTTAGTCTTTTTGGCTATATCCTTCTCAGGAGTATCCTACTCTTCTTTCTAAATACTCTTAGAGTCTCTGTAGAAATAGAGATCAGGGATATCCTCCCATAGGTGCCCATGGGAGATAGTGCCACAGGTAGAATACTTCCCGGGACCACACCAGGGAATATTTCTCTGTGGCCAGCATATTCTACATTAGTCCTTCTAAGTGAACTCCTGGATATTGCATGGAATGGAGATTTCCATCTAGTACAGAGCAGAGTCTTGTGTTACAAAGAGCAAATATGAGCAGGTTGAAAAAAGACACCTCTGTGAGGGCCTGATGGTGAGCCGTGAGATAGCCATGGCTTCCTGAAAGCTTCTTGGTTTTGATTAATGAAGATCCCATTTGGTGGTACAATGCAGCCAGTAATGGGAGTCGTTCCAGTGGCAGCAAAAATTACAGCAGTGCTCACTGGCCAGTGTTTCTGAAGGAGATGATGCTGACATCAACAGGGTTCTTAATGTCAATGATAGCCAGAGCTGCAAACAATAATAACTTCCATGTTTTCTTCAGATTTATGCTGTAGATCACATTTTCTTCTGTCAGGAGCCATAATGGGACAAGCTAATAATGAGCAGATGATCATCCTGAAATGCTTGCCTCAGATTATTATATAATCTGCGACGAGTGTGCCCCATTAGCAAGGCTGTGTGGATGTGATTTTAGGAGATTCCTCCTATTAATATGCTTTTCCCATTATTATTATTATTAGACATATGCAACTATCACTGAGCTATAGCACACCCCTTTGTAGCAGATCTCTGCAGATCCACAAAGATGTACTGTCTTTTAGTGACACTATATAGGCAAATAGATGACTTCTTAAGTCTTAATGATGATCTTATAAGAATTCCTAAAATTATATCAATGATTACTAACCTCTTTTATATCAGGACTGCTATTAAGTCCCTCAGGCATAGTCAAAACTGCAAAGAGAACTCTGCCAGTCTTTTGAGTGTTATCAGTTAATTGCCCTGAGAAAGATAGTAACAAGACCTTCTCCTGCTCAGAGCACATTCCAAGAGGTCATAAAACAATTAACCTAGGT
Organism: Arvicanthis niloticus; assembly: GCF_011762505.2. Lineage (NCBI taxonomy): Eukaryota > Metazoa > Chordata > Mammalia > Rodentia > Muridae > Arvicanthis > Arvicanthis niloticus. The sequence goes on from NC_047658.1 coordinate 56,381,500, forward strand.
CACTATAGGGAATCCATGTTTTATTATAGGTACCAGGACAGAAGAGAAAATATTGCCTGGGTCTATCTATACAAAACTTCACTAATTTCTTAAGTTATAGTTCCAAACTTTCTGTGAACCTGTGGAGCTAGACAGGTGATGAATGTCTAGCTAGATAATTACTCCTAATGGGTATTCATGTAAAAATTCTGTGTTGTAAACTTTTATTTCAATTTATGATTTGAATTTTGGTGTGAAATTGTGATGAACTTTGTAACATGTGATCATGTACTCTGAATGGTGTATAAATACTGAAGACAAAGACAAAGGAGTTATAAAGAATAGTTAGTTAGTGAGTTAGAATAGAATAGTTAGTTAGAATAGTGAGTTAGTCAGTGTGTGAGTGAGCGAATCCATTAGTTAGTTAAGAGCCTGTCCTTTCCTTTCCCCCTGCCTAGAATTTTTTTCCCTTAGAATTTTTACTTTGTTAAAATCTTTTCTTCTTCCCCACTCAGGACTTTTTCACTCAGATAGCTTCATAGGATATTTTTTACACTTAATAAACTCTATAGCAACTTTTAAAGTGTCTTTTCTTCCTGCAACCCAGCTGTAAGTTAGAGCCCAGCAGTTCCTGCTGAGATAGAACAAAAGCTACATTGCCCAATCCTCTGCTGTTAGGCTACAGGTGTTAATCACCCTAGCCTGCAGTCTCTTACCCTCAGAAGAAGTTTTTATGGATAGCACAAAGCTATTTATTTAACCCCTTGCTGGTCTTAGGGCTGGGATACAAGTGCCAGTTTCTGGCCACAGGATCTCTGAGTGCAGATCAGCTACAGTAGCATAGGGGCTTCCTCAAGAAGAACCAGTGGGAGGAGGAGAAGAAAGAAGAAGCAGCTGCATTTCTCTCCTTTTCACACCCAAGCAGGGGCTGCCCCCACCCCCGCATTCTTCTGTAGATGTGTTGCTTCATCAAGGTTGGTATCATCAGAGTAGGTTCTTTTAGTAAGGAATTTGAGGACATCCTCCTCTTTCATTTGCAGGCCATCAAGGACTCTGGACACTGTATGACTTTATAAGTTACTATGAAAATCAAGAACAAGGGCATTTAGACCCACACATGGACAGTGTGGAAAGACTATCTTGGTTGTTTTGTATTTTGTACAATTTTTTTCTTTCTATAATACCTTGATTTTTATTTCCATATTTTTATTTAATATATTTTAACAGTATATGTTGACATATACTTTTAAATGACTTTTAAAGGTATTCCTTTTAACTCCGTGGTCTCGTTATGGTAGCTCTTGTTGAATGTTTTTTTTTTTTTTTTTTTTTTTTTGTTCTTGTTTTTTGTGTGTGTGTGTGTGTGTGTTTGTGTGTGTATGTGTGTATAGACCAAGCTACCACCAAAATTACAGAGATACATCTACTTCTATCATCCAAGTTTTAGAATTAGAGGTAAGTATACACATGCTTGTCAAATTTGACAATTTTTTCAAACAACAATTTGAATTATTTCAATATTTTTACTTGTGAATGCTTATATTTTTGTATAGCATATTCTGTGTTGTGTTATGACTATAATACATATCAAATACACTAGATCCAAACTGTTGTTATGTATCTGCTATTATATTAGATGAAAATGTATGTACTTTTTAATTTGTTTTCCTTGCTTAAATAATTTTCTAGTGTTTTATTACTTTATTCCTTAAAATTTCTCTTACATTCTTAAAGACCTTTTGCCTTGTCTTATATTTTCTTGCCATTCTGAGATGGGCTGTTTTTATACTCAGTTGTTGAGTGCGCTAAGTAAACTATTTTAAAATTGAAGTATTTGGTTGTTGATGTCTCTTAACTTCTTTGTGTATTTTGGAAATTAGCCTCATGTCATGTGTGGAGTTGGTGAAAATCTTTTCTCATTCTGCAGGCTACAATTTTGTACTATTAATGTTTTCTTTTGCCTTACAGAAGGTTTTCGGTTTCATAAAGTCCCATTTATCAATTTTCAGTCTTAGTGCTTGTTCTGTTGATGTTCTTCTGTCCAGGAAGTTGTTTCCTGTGGCATTTGCCTTTAAAGCTGTTCTCCACTTTCTCTCCTATCAGGTTCATTGTATCTGGTTTCTTGTTGAGGTCTTTGATCCAGTTGGACTTGAGTTTTGTGCAGGATGATAGATGTCATTTTATTTGCATTCTTCTACATGCCAACATCCAGTTAGATAGGCACCATTTACATGTGACTTGTGTTTTTTCTCTTGCAGCTTTCAATAAAGTTTTTTGTCTTGTATACTTAATGTTTTAACTCTTTCACATGCCACAGGGATTTTCTTTTCTAGTCTTGTGTATTTAGTGTTCTGTATAAGTCTTATTTCTGCATGTCTGTGTCTTTCCTTAGTTTGGGGAAGTTTTTCTTGTGGAATATCTGGTTTAATTTATTAACTTAGCATGCTTCTTCCTCATTTTTACATGAATTTGAAAATTTGGTGTTTTTCATTGTGTTCTTTTTAATTTTTTTTTTTTTTTTTTTTTTTTACAAATTTTTATATTTCCTGCTTATATAAGCTAGATCCTCTATTTTATCTTCAAAACAATTTGATCTTCTGTCTAATGCACTCTACAAACAGAAAAAACTCAGATTGCTAGCCATCCTGCCAGATACTATCTAGAGGAAAAGAGACAATGGTGCACACAAGAAGGGAAAACTATACTCCCCAGAAAGCAAAGGATTTACCAGGTTAAACACACAGATGGACTCTTAAGATATGAGTGCAACCAAGCAGCCAAGAGATTTAAAACATATAATAGATCTCAGGTTTTGGGCCAGAGAAATGATAAGACAGTGCAAGATATGGAAGCAAGTAAAGGCTTATGAGACTTAGAGTGAATAAGAAAATACCTAGAAGGGAACAGCCTAGAATAGAAGTTTTCCTGAGGTTTTCAAGTGTCTGAGATAATTAGATCAGATAATAGCCTTGCCTTTGTTTCTAAGATAAGTCAGGAATTGTCAGAAATATTAGAGACTAATTAGACGCCCCACTGTTTATACTATCTCCAAAGTTAAGGACAGGTAGAAAAAATAAACAGGACCCTAAAACTAATTGTTCTCCGGAACTGGTGCTGGCTGGAGATTGTCCCTTGTCCTTGTTCTACACCCAGAATGTCCCTCTTGTGTGAGAAATGATTTTTTCAGGATACTAAGAGATTGTTCCTGGAGCTGTTGACCATCCAACCTTTTTGAAGTTCACCATCACCACCTGTGCATGATGCCAACTGAAGAACATCCAGAACAACCCCCTGCTGTTTAGCTCAAGGTCTTCTGCTATTCTACAAGGCCAAAGAACAGCAGGCCTTGACTCCTGAGACCACCCTAGAGGCACAGGGATAATGCTGCCTTGGAGGGTGGGGCTTAGTGTGTATACACCCAAGGTTAAATGACAAGTTGTGATTCCAAGATTGAAATCGAAATGTGAATTCAGAGATATATAAATTTGTTCCATTTACAATTTCTCTTTATTATATATGTGATTATCTATCTATCTATCTATCTATCTATATATATATAGACAACTATGTGCCACAAAATATATAAAAGTTAGAAAAGTCATTGACTTCCCTCTCAGAGGTTATTCTGCAGAACAGAAAGAGATTAGACTTGCTGTTTCCCAAAGAAAGAGGTTTATGTGCTGTTCTAAGCTATATAAAACTCAGAAAAAGGTTAGACCAGAGACAGAAAGATAGAGAGGCGCAACAAAGTTGGTTCAATAAGTTCCCTTGGTTGACAACCCTACTTTCTGCAGTGGCCAGTCCTGTGATAATAATTTTTCTGTTATTGGTCTTAGGCCCATGTGTGATAAATAAATTGCTAACTTTTGTTAAGACTAGACTAGATGCCATTCATCTAATGGTGTTAAGACATGAATATGAAATTGTAAGAGATAAAAGAGAAGATATTGATCCCTAATTCTAAGATTAGAATTATTTCAAACAAAAGGACTAGGGAATGTGAAAATAAAATTTGAAAGCAGCATTGAAACAATAACAAAAATTTATGGTCAGCAAAGACTACCAATAATTTATTAAATATAGTCATAATAAAATATTAAGTCCCTGCAGGGACAGGGTGACCAAAAATAAAGGCATGCAAGGGCGTGCCCAGACAAGTCCAAACAAGCCCAAGTGAGTAATGGGCTATCTGGTGTTTACTTCTCTCTCCCTCCCGTTCTGGGAGGTCCAAGGTTTCATGGTCAAAAGTAACTAGTCATCTGGCCAGCTCAAATGATTGATGTTTAAAATATCCAATCATATGTAACCGTGCCAAATTTTCCCGCTCTCCCCAACCCCTACCCATAAATATCCTGAGCTTCCTGCTAGGGGTTGGATCCTCTATCTCCTGCGTGAGATATGTTCTGACCCAAGGGCCCTCGCCATTAAACTACCTTTTGTTATTACATCAAGAAGGTCTCTCGTGTGTTCTTGGGTGCGTGCAGGTCTGGACTTGGGTGAGGGTCCCCTTTGGGGGTCTTTCATTTTGGTTCCCTGACCTGGAAATGCACGACCACCCTAGACCCACGAAGACCCCTTGGATGTAGGTCTGTGTGAGTGGTGTGTCTGAGTCTCTGTCACTGTCCTTGTCTCTGTATTTTGGTTTCTGCTGCTGTCTTTGTTTCTGTGTTTTGATATTGGTTTCTTTGGTGAGGGGAATCTTCCTCATCAGAGACTGAGTGCAGCTGTCATTGTGGACCATGAGGGCCCAATGACTGTGGACGGACAGACGTGTTGAGACCCACAGGCTGTAGCCCGGGAAGGACGCTTCACAGGTGGTTAGGGAGTCAGAGTGGTCTGGCTGCCCTTGGGGAAAGGCAGTATCCTTCCCCATCTGGGTTAGTGAGTCAAAGAGGTCTGACTGCCCTGTTTTGGAACAAAGGAGACGGAGTGCTCCTGCTAGGGGGAAGATGTGGAATCCTTCCCCACCAGAGGTCGCATTTGGCTGGTTCTATGGGACCAAATGCGGGCAAGTGTGTCTGACTGTGTTAGTTCTGTGTGTTTGTGTTTTATGTACAGTCTTTCTGAGACCCCTCCCTGCATGGCAGAGCACCTGAGCCGGGCTCTGCAGCCACTTGTTGCCCTTGCCCCCGGGTGGTGGCAGCCCCTCTCCGCCAGCGCTCGAGCCGCCCTGGTACTGGAAGCCAGAGTACATGCAGGTCTTCCACCCGCTGCGGTTTAAAAGGCGGGAGATGAGTTCCCAGCCTCCCACCCGTGATGAATTGAGTACGAGCAAGAGAACACATGCAGGCTGGAGGCTAGCGAGAGATGAGAGCTTTAGTGAGTGCAGGGCCATTTCGGGTTGCGCGTGACATTTTGAGAACTATGTTTCCCAACAGGCCTTGCAGCTTTGACAATTATATCCAAGATGGCAGCCTGCCTGAGAACTACGTTTCCCAGCAGGCCTTGCAGCTTTGACAATTATATCCAAGATGGCAGCCGGCCTGAGAACTATGTTTCCCAACAGGCGTGCGGTTTCCAGCCACCGCTGTGATTGTTGACAATTCTGTGCTGCCATGATAGAGATAGGGGCAGTCTGTTGTGTTGTCTTTCCCTGTCTTTTCTTGGTAAACTGCGTTCTATGTTGTTTGTTTCACATGTTCTTGGACTCTGACTGACGATTGACATTCCTTTTCTTTCTTCTGGACTGATACTGTGTTAACATCCTGAGTTTTAAAAGCAGAAGCAATGAGACAGGCAGGTCCTGTTCCACAGCTTGTGGCCAAGAGAAAGCTCTGTTCCTCTGGAGGAAGGGACAGAGTGTGACAGGTGCCTGATTTGGTGTGCTGAACTCCTAAAACTGCTTACTTAATTTAGTTTAAAACTTACTTGTGAGACAGTCTCAATTTACACAAGAAAAACTGATAATTCGCCCTGCTCTGTGGGCAGGAGAAGGGCACCAGCAGAAAGAACCTTGAAGAGAACAGACTGTTTTCATAAGCAGCTCTTGGAAGGGGCCAGCAGTTTTTTGGCTTCTGTAATAAGAGAGTTGATAGTGATTTTTCCCAATTTAATAAGTAAAAGAGTACTTTTTTCTTAAATTACAGCTAAAAAGTTACAGGCTGTCCTGAGTCAGAAATATATATATGCTTCTGTTTTGATAGACTTTCTAGCCATTGCTATCTGAGATAATTTCATTATTTATATGAGACTTTCATCAAGATTTGGTTCAAAGATGAGAGTTCAGACAAGAAGAAGTGGTGAAGACTTGTGCTCTTATGTTAGATATAAAATGTTTACTTTTCTGTTCTTGTTGTGTATCACTTCTAAAACAATATTCTAATCAGAAATAACTCTTTAAAAGGTTTTTATAGAACTATGACCAATGTTTCTATTTTGTCAAAAGTTAAATTTAAATGAGTGTCAAATTATTAATATTATGTGAGCCTTCGACATCTTAATAGTCCTTGCTGTGAAATGCTGTGGATAAAGCTATTCATTCTGATTTGGTTTCTTTCTTAGAGCTTCAGAGGTGAGCTCACATTACACCTGTGGACAAGGTACTGTTTGCAGACTGAACTAGGTTCTAGTCTCTAGTGTGATATGAACAGCAGTCATACAGCCTCATAGATATATCAGTCTTTACAGAGTTCTAAAAGACTATTTACTGCTTTTACAGGTGATCAAAGCAATAAATAAGATAAAAGCCTTTCTTCCACAAGACCCTTATTGGTTCTGGTCTTCAAGAATGAAGAAGAAGAGAAGACACCAGGAAAAAAGAAATGTTCCCTCAGACATGGGGACCCCATCAATTGATCAGGCCATGATCCAGAGTGGGTTAATTTGGACCAGATATGACTGAGACCTTCATGTGACAGAAGATAAGGGACACCTAAAAGCCCATGCCAGATCCCATTGGCAGATCTTGAGAAAGTTACATGAGACCCCACTAATTTTGATCAAGACACATGAGGTTAAGCAGGGATCAGATAACTTACCCACAGCCTTTCTAGACTAGCTCATAGAGACATTCTGTCAGTGTAAACAAGGCTTCAGAGGCTAGAGAGACTACAAGATAAGTCATTGAAAGATTTAGGAAGTATACTATATCAGGGAGAAAAGAAAAGAAAGATAAGATAGATGGGATCATAGACAGGATTAAAATTATTGATGGTAATAGCAAGTGAGAGAAGGTTTAGTCTAAAAGAAAGGAATAGAGAAGAGGAGTAGAGAAGGTTTAGTGTAAGTCTAGAAGAAAATAGTAAAGAAGAAGAATAGAAATAAGTTGCTGGGAAAGTCTAGAGGAAAGGAGTGGAGAAGATAAAGGGTTTAGTGTAAGATAAAAGGTTTACTGTAAGTTGCTGTGAAAGTCTGGAGGAAAAGAGTGGAGAAGATTGAAAGTCTAGAGAGAGGTGAAGAAAAAGAAAGGTGTCAGGAAAAGAATTTACAGAAAGCAGAAAAGAGGGACTTCAATCAAAGAGAGATAAGAAACTCCTTGAAAAAAGACCAGTGTGCACATTGCAAGTAAAGGAGCCAGCTTTGGGGTCCAAGAGGGCCCTAACAAATAGAAGCCAGGGCCAAGAAATCCCAGGCCTTGAAAAACACCCCAAATGGCAAAGATATTAGCTCTGTGTGAAGACAGCAATTAAGATAGACAGGGTCCTCCTCCCAGGCCATTGGGCCAAAATATATTTATGGACTACCTGAAAAATGGTGGACTAAGAGATGGGCTGGGTATCCCATTCATTTATGGTCATCCTAGACTGTTCCTACCCTCTGTCGGGTTGAGACTTACTCCCCAGGATGGGGGCCCAGACAAGCTACAACTAACTGACAAGAACTCACAGGTAGAAGAAAGGCTTCTCCTACTGACTCCAGCCAGGAGCCGAGGTAACCTGCTTTACAGACAGGATCAGTTTTCTCCATGCTGGTCAGAGACAAGCCAACGTTACTGTGGTAGACACAAATGTCATCTGGGCTGACTCCCCACCCCTGGCCTCGTGGGTGCAGAGAACAACCTTGAAACTTGTGGGGCTGATGAGAAAACCAACACTAACAAAGCTTTTCTTTGAGATGTTTTTATTATTGTTGTTGTTGTTATTTAATTTTTTTTTTATAGTCCAGTCATTCTACTCCCAGTCTACCCTCCAACAATTGACAATCCCATTCTTCCTCCTCCCTTTGTATTCAAGAGGATTCCCAAGCCCCCTACCTCAAAAGACCTCCATACTCCCTGGGGCCTCAAGTTTCCCCAGGGTTAGGTGCATCTTCTCTCACAAAGGCCAGACCAGGTAGACCTCTGTTGGTTATGTGTCAGTGGCCTCATAATAGCTAGTGTATGAAGTCTGCTTGGTGGCTCAGTGTCTGAGAGATCTTGGAGGTTAAGGTTAGTTGAGACTGCTGTCTTCCTATGATGTTACCTTCCTCTTCAGCTTCTTCTAGCCTTTCCCTAATTTAACCACAGGGTTCCCTGGCTTCTATCCATTGGTTAGGTGTAAATATCTACATATGATCCTTTCAGTTACTTGTTGGGCCTCATGGAGGGCAGCTCCTGTCTGTAAGTACACCATAACATCAGTAATAGTATTAGGCCTTGGAACATGTTTTTGAGTTGGGTCCCAGTTTGGGGTGGTCAATGAACCTCCTTTCCCTCAGTCTCTTCTCTATTTTTATCTCTGCATTTCTTTTAAATAGGGACAATTTTGGGTTAGAATTTTTTATTGTGGGTTGGCAATCCTGTCCCTCCACTTGATGCCCTGTCTTTCTGCTGAAGGTGGACTCTACAAGTTCCCTCTCCCTGTTGGGAATTTTATCTAAGGTCCCTCCCTCTGAGTCCTGAGGGTCTCTCCCCTCCCAAGTCTCTGGTACATTCTAGAAGGTTCCCCCATCTCCTACCTCCAGAGGTTTTCTGTTTCCATTCTTTCTCCTGGCCTTCAGGGCTTCACTCCTGTTACCCACTGCTTGTAATAACTGATATGTTCTCCTTTTCTCCTTCCTCTCCCACTCAGGTCCTTCCCTTCCTCTGCCCTCTGCTTTCTTCTTTCTCCCAAGTGGGATTGAGATATCCTCACTTGGGCCCTTTGGCATGTTAAGCTTCTTGAGTTCTGTGGGTTGAATACTGGTTATTCTGTACTGTTCTTACACTAATATCAACTTATTAGTGAGTACATATCATGCATATCCTTTTGGATCTGTTTTGTTACCTCACTCACAATATAATATTTTCTAGTTCCATCTATTTGCCTGCAAAACTCATGATATCCTCATTCTTAATAGTTGAATAGTATTCCATCTTGAACCACATTTTCTGTAGCCATTCTTTTGTTGTGGGACATCTGGGTTGTTTCCAGCTTCTGGTTGTCACAAATAAGGCCACTATGAACATAGTGAAACATGTGCCCCTGTGGCATGGTTGGACATCTTTTTGGGTATATGCCCAAGAGTGGTATAGCTCGGTCTTTAGGTAGATCTATTTCCAATTTTATGATGAATCTACAGATTGATTTCCAGAGTTGGTTGTATCATTTTCCAATCCCATCAGCAATGAAGGAGTGTTCCTGTTCATATTCTTGCCAACATGTGAAACCTGCATTTTTGATCTTAGCAGCTGACTCAGACAGATGCAGACACCTACATCTAAACAGTGGATGGAGCTCAGGGACTCAATAGCAGGAAGAACTGGAGCCTTGAAGAGAATAGGTACCCCACAGGAAGATCAGCCAAGTCGACTAACCTGTACCCTTGGGCCTCTCAGAGACTGATTCACCAACCAAAGAACATACACATGCTTGACCTAGGTCTCTCTGCACATATGTAGCAGATGTGCAGTTTGGTTTTCTTTTGGGTCCCAAACAACTGGAACATTGGCCACACCAAAAGCTGTTGCCTGTCTGTGGTATATGTTCTTCTATCTGGGCTACCTTGTCTGCTTTCCGTGGGAGAGTACGCAACTATCCTCACAGAGATTTGATGTGCCATAATAGGTGGCTACCCAGGGGTTCTCCACTTACCAAAGGAGAAGGGAAGGAGGTTCAGGAAAAAATTGTGGGAGGAGTTGATAGGGACAATGAGCAGGATGTAAAGTGAATAAGTAAAATAAAATAAGTAAAAAAATAAAATTTAACCACCACCACCACCACCACCACCACCACCACCACATCAACCAAACCAAACCAAACCAAACCAAACCAAACCAAACCAAACCAAACCAAACCAAAAACCAAACTAAACCAACCCCCTAAATTTTGTTCTGAGTATGTGGACTGTCTTCCTCATTTCTATCAGGTTCCTGTTTTCTTAGGTATCACCCAGGCATTTTTTTCTCCTTTAACTCTATCTTTAATTTTATTGAGCTGTATATTTTTTATGTCTTTAGTCTTACTGGTTTTTAACATACATTTTATTATTATTTTAAAATTATTTAAAAAATTTTGTGTCCTGGCTTCATCTAGCTAATTCTTGTTAGCAAACATTTCTACAGAACTGGTAAAGTTTGGAAAAGAGGTATTGGCTTGATTTTCTTATATTGTTAGTATTTTAACAGTGAGATTTAGGCTTCTGGACTTTTATTGTTAGCTCTGTATCTGATTTTGTTAAAACAAGTAGAACAGAATATATGCAAACAGGTTGGATCTAGAAGTATCAAATACCTCAGTTTATTGAAATCAGGTTGAAAGTAAGAATTGGCCTTGTACAGAGAATGTGCCCCTTGGTCTAAGCTTGAATTTTGTTGGGAGATTTGATTGTATGATAAGATTAGTTGTGGTATTGAAGGGTACAGTGAGCTTGTAAAAAGGTAGGGAGATTACTGGCCCAGGCCTAGAGATTATTTGTGGCACAGTGAGCGGAGAGAAAACAAGGTTGTGGCACTCTGTGGAACTGGGGTGAAGTCTGGTGAAATAGAAAGATGGTATGGATGAGAACTGTTAGGAAAACTCAGTGGGTTAGACTTTTGTAATATATGGCTGGGAAAGAGGTTGGATCTGGTGCAGAAAGTGACCTATGGATGGCAGTGAATAGGCTGGATCATGGAGAATCCCACTGACAAGCTGCAGCACAGGTATATGTGTTCAGACTAGGCCAGGACATTGGATGTGGCAGGTCTAGCATGTTGGCAGGTCCAACATGCTAGACCTGCCATGTTGGAAAAAGTTGTTTTTAGGGAGCATCAGGGACTCTTATAGGCCTAGATCCTGGAGAAGGATGCCGAATTTCTGGCTCTATGGAGAGGTTTGATGCTGCATAGAAGGGGCTTGTAGGTGCTGGCACATAGATTGGGTCCTGGAAAAAGTCTAGAGGTTGTTTGCAGCACTGACAGGAGTGGCTAGACAATACAGTGCTCTGGATATGGGACATGGGCTGGATCTGACAGTCTGGGGAGGAGTCATGGATGGGGAGGATAGGAAGACTCATTGGATTAGACTCTGGAGAAAAAGGTGGGAGGTATGGCAGGGTAGAGATGTTATTTATGGTACATATGAAACCTTCCATAGACTTCAATTCATTTTGCCTTATATTTATGAGTGTTTTTGTATAGTTTTATATATATGTAGTACATGTGTACCCACTGAAGTCCAAATACAGTGTTGAATCCTTTGGATTTGGACTAGCAGAAGGTAATGCACCATCTATGTGAATTCTGGAAACAGAACACAGAAGTCTGAAAGAGCATTATGCCCTTATATCCACTGTGCCATGTCTCCTGCCAAAACATTGCCACATCAAATCATATAGCTGATAAGTTTTAGTTCATAAAGAACATAAGGAAATTTGCTATTGTTGATGATGACAGAGAAAAATAAGAATTAAAAAAGCTTTAAACTACTAAATCATCAAGAACCATCATTCACAAAATATGAAAAACTAAAAATAATGCAAGAAATTCATTCAATCAATAAAAAAAATCATGAGTAAGGACATCTAAAAGGAAGTGCACATGACCTGTACATATATAAAAATGCACAATATGTATACTTATCACAAAATGTACTTCTGAGTAAGATGTGAATACTTTATTATAGTATTAGTCTTATATATTACTCATAAAACAAAAGACAAAACATTCTGGCATGGATGTGTGAAGGAATGAAAGAATTAGTTCATAGGCATGTAAGCCAGGCCAGACACTGTAGATAATGCTTTGAAAAACTCTCATAAAGTAAAAATGAAACTAATACATAATTATGTAACTCTACTATTTTTTAGTGTGATTCAAGAGGGAACAATAATCAGCATATACAGATCTGCCTACTCTGTTTTTCTGCACTCCAAACAATACCCAAGCAATGCAATCAACAAATAAATGGATATACACAACAAATATCATATACACATAAGAAAACTTATTTATACCCCAAGAACAATGGAATTTTATAAGACAATGAACAAAACTATTTATCAGTCTAAAGACAGATGCAGAAGTAAAACCACCATATATTTTTTCCTAAGATATGCAAGACACAATAAAGAAAATGTAAGACTAAAAGAACTAGATTTTTCTCCAAAAACAGGGCATGGAAACAATGTAAAGGGAATAAAAAAGGAGTGTAAAAGTTAGAATATTGAACATGGTGATATTCAATGTACACATGTATGTAAGAATGTATAAACTTATTAATTAAATTAAACTTAATTAACTTAAAAATTAAACTTGTTTATGCACAAACTTTATATGTAAAATTATAACACCAAAGCAGAAAGATTGCTTTTAAAATAAAAGATCTCAATAAATATATTTACATTCTTTAAGAGAAGTTTTACTTATCTCATTTGTATGTCTCTCAAAGAAGGGATTGAAAGTTAAGGTTGCATCAAGCAACCAGTAGAAAGAGCTTTATTGATGTTAATCCGTGTATTTACTAAAAAATGTCAAAGAAGTTTAATGATTATCATTTTTTTCTGAGTACTCACACTTAAGGGTCTTAAGTTAAAATTTATTTGAAAACAAGTAGTTGCAAAATTTAAAAATAGTGATAGCGTACAATCTTTTCAAAAGTATTTAGGAATGAGAAATAGATACAAATGCAGCAGTATATAATAACTAACATAATTATTTTAGTGTTTGATCACATTTAATGTTGGAATAATATAAATGTTATATTATTTTATAGTTTATGTTTGAAATATAAATCAAATGATATACCATATGGTGAATTCCGTTGCAATATCTATTTTTGACAGTTTTATATGATCACACCAAAATCCTTCAAGGACTCAACCTCAAAGCAGAAAAGGTAGAAGGCCTACAGTTTTGTAGATTTCATTTGATGCGAATGGAGTTTGATCAATTGAATTTGTCCCCTATAACACCATGATTCAACATGGGAGAGAATATTGCCAATACACCTAATTATGTTAGAATACAAAGGAAAAATAATAGGAAAAAAATTGGATCACTAAACTCCATTGGAGAGTACACATTACCAATACATAATATACCTATTAAATATTATATAAATACATACACACACACACACACACACACACACACATATATATATATATATATATATATATATATATATACATATATATATATGTGCTTTTAAAATAAAAAGCTATATATATATATAGCTAGCTAGCTAGCTAGCTAGGGCCATACCAAAAATTGAACAACTTATTGTGCAAGCATGCAAGCATTTGAGCAGAACTTCAGATCCAAGTTTCAGCAATGATAGAAACAGAAAAAAATTACATATGTATAATAAACCTCCATCTTCATCTACCAACCAATGCCAAGTTAAAGTGAATTATTGAAGCTACCAAGAAAGTTCTTTTGCTCAGTCACTGAACTTTTAATTAGATCATCAGAAGAGCTAGCATTCTTGAAACCTAGTTTGTTAATCCACAAAAGACACTGCTGCCCATTCTCCTCCTATCTATTCAATATAGTACTTGACGTTCTAGCCAGAGCAATTAGGCAACAAAAGGAGATCAAAGGAATACAAATTGGAAAGGAGAAAGTCAAGATATCACTATTTTCAGATAATATAATAGTCTACACAAGTGACTCAAAGAAAACCACTGAGAGAACTACATCTGATAAACTTCAGCAAAGTGGCTGGATACAAAATTAACTAGAACATATCAGTAGCTTTCCTCTTCTCGAAGAATAATGGGCTGAGAAAAAAAAATTAGGGAAATAATACCCGTGATACAACTCATAGGCCATATGAAATCCAAGAAGAAAGAAGACCACAGCAAAGTGTGGTTGTTACAGTCATACTCAGAAGGGGGAAAAATAATATTGGAAAGTTGAGGGAGAGAGGGAACTGGGAGGGAGAGAAAGGGGGGAAGGAAAAGGGGGAGGTTCAGATATAAGAAGATATGGAGTAGAAGTACAGAGGGTCAGTATTTTGGAAAGATGTGTGTAGCAGTGGGGGTGGGGAAACTCTGGGTACCCACTAGAAAGCCCCAGATGCCAGGGATCCAAGAGATTTCTAGAACCCAATAGGGAGGACATTAGCCAAAATAACCAAAAAAGGGGAGATGGAACCTGTAGACAGCATATCCAGTGGATAGGTGTAGCCCTTGGTTGAGCAATAGTGCTAACCACCCACCTAATAAATATTCATCCAGAATTCCTCCTGTCAAAAGGAAATGCAGGTACAAAGAATGGAACAGAGACTGAAGGAAAGGCCATCTGGGGATTGTCTCGCCTAGGGATCCATCCCATCTGCAGACATTATTGCTGATACCAAGAAATACTTGCTGACAGGAGCCTAGTATAGCTGTCCTCTGAGAGGCTCTGCTTAGAGCTGAAGGAGTGGAAGTGATTTGCAACCCCATAGGAAGAACAACAATATCAACCAACCAGATCTTCCAAAACTCCCAGGGACTAAACCACCAAAGGAGGTGGAAGGAACCCACACCCTAGAAACAAAATAAGGAATATTAATGTCATCCATTAATATCTCCTGGTATTAATGATGTTAATTCCTCAGTAAAAAGACAGAAATAGATCAGTTTAAAAATAACCATGTATCTTTCTGCTGCATTAAAAAATATCAAAAGTGACATCACCTTAGAGTAAAAGGATAGAATAGATATTTCAAAAGTGTGCTATCAAAAAACAAGCAGATAGATATTTTAATATCTGACAATACAGACTTCGAATAAACTATATTCCCATTAAAGAAATAAACATGAGGGGGTATATTAAAATTCTAAACATTTATGCACAATACAAGGGTACTCAAATTTCTAAACGATATGCCACAACTACTAAAGTCACATACTGGTCCTAGCAGAGTAATAGTGAATGACTTCAGTATCTCATCAGAGACAGGTCATCTGCAAAAACAAACAAACCAAAACATCTACAACAAAACAAAACCCAAAAAACCTAAACAGAAAAGCTTGAGGTAAATAATGTTATGAATCAAATAGATCTGACTGACACTTACAGAACATTCTACTGAACACTGAAGAATATGTTGTCTTTTTAGTAGTCCATGAAACTTTCATTAAAATTAACCAAATGTTAAGATATTGATGAAGTTTCAATACACATAAAAATTTGAAATAACACCATGCATCTTATTTCACTACAATTCATTAAACTTGGAGAAAGATGTCTCATTAAATATTCAAAGTTTCTCATTTTCTGTACATTTCTAGTTATGGTTCTTTGAGTTAATTCTCATCAACTTCTGTAATGAGGGTTGAATCATACACTGATATATGGTTATAGCAATATAGCAGGAGTTGTTTTATTGCTTTTTTAAAGTATAAAATTAGTAGTTTTCCCTTAAGACTATGGCCTATCTAGTCTCTATCACTTTAGCCACTTTGTCAGTGTCAGGTATGAGTTACATCTCCTACAGTGGACCTTAAATATAAGAAATAGTGGTTTGGTACTCTAATAGCATTTATGTCACTATTGTACCAGTAACTTGTACTGTAAAGTCATTGTTGCATGTTGCTGGTACTGTAGTTTGGAGATATTGATGATTATCTTTCTTCTTTGGTAGCATTCAGAATACTGTTTAATGCCATGCATGCTAGTTGGTGAATGCAAAGCATTAAGTTGGGCACAAGGTTAATTTTTACACATTTGTTGAAATAATTATCTTCAGAAAAAAAATCTTACAATCAGATTGTGTAGAATAACTAATATTTTTGACAATGCCTGCATTTTCCTTCTTCTAATCAATGAGTCTTGAGAACCTTTGTGCCTTCTAGTATCTACTTCCATTTCTTTCTTTAGTGTTTTAAAGATTTTGTTTTATACATTTTTCATCCCTTAGGTTGGATTTTCTACTTGGCATTTCATTCACTTACTTTTGGAAGATAAAGTAAATGAAATTTTTTTCTTGATTTTTTTTTCAAGTTTATAATGGTATATAGAATGCTTCTCATCTTGGTAAGTTTATTATATATGCCCATAACTTAGTTGGTGCCTTCTAAGAGTTTTATTATACTTTTAAATAGTTTTAATGACTGAATCATATTATCTCTGATTTAAATCGTTTGAATTCTACTTCCTAAATATTTCTGATACTTCCTAAGAGTTCGTGTGCCATACTGAGTAATAATAGAACATAAAGAAAAATTTCCTTATGCTTTATGTTAAGGAGATGTTTCCATGTTTTCCTGTTTTATAAAATGTTTATAATTTTTTACATTGTATCTTGTATTATTTTATGAGTGCATCTCATTTTTCTAAGTACTTAAGGCCATTTTTATTAAAGGATATAGCACTTTGACAAAATTTTCAGTAGTAAAACTGAATTATTTAGGAATTGGTAGAAATAAATGCATATGGAGTAAATTTATGTTTACAATTTTATATATAAAAAAGAATTTACTTAAACTTGGACTCAGGGTCATACAAAGGTGATTTCAAAGATAAATCTTAAAAATATCCTTACCCAGCATCATTCAATTTTTCAACCACCACCACCACCACCACCACCACCACCACAACAACAACAACAACAACAACCACAACAACAACTAACAACAGCTTGGTAGTGTAATGACTTTTATTACAGCATTCCTCACAGTGTATTAATATAATTTTTTTGGTTTTGTCTAGATTTGGAGATAATCAAGAATGTGAGCCCAAGTAATTCATTTCTGTGATACATGAGTAACATGTTTCTCAACTGGATGAAGAGAGCTTTAACTAGAAGGTCTACAGTGAGACAGGATGGCATTGGTTATGTTTGTCAATACCTTAAACCTGTAGAACATTATTGTCACAACAATTTTAAGAGTGAAGCCTAGCTTCCTCATTTTCAAGGGGTAAGCTACAAAGGATAGACAGCTTGCACAGTGTCATCCAATAAACCTGAGTTTAGATCTTTGTCTTTTGGCGCCTCGTTCAGGACTTATATCTCTTTGAGAATTTGAGATAAATAGGAGAGAAGATTTAAAAACATTCCAGTTCCTCCTTTTCTTATTAAGCTAGGATCCTCAATAATGTCTCTTCAAACTGTTGTACACTTCCATGACCCTTATGGGAATTATGACAGTTTTGGATTGAGATGCATGAAAACACTCAAATTGAACCAATGTTCTCTTGCTTCCCCTCAACAGTTGTTTCCACTTGAAGTGTACATTCATCTGATAGGTGTACAATTTAATTAAGAAAGACATTGATTGCCAAATTCTTTAATGTTTGCTGTTTATTGTTTGTTTGGTTGGTTTTGGGTGGTGTCTTATTTTATTTTATTGTTTTTTTGGTTTTGTTTTTGGTTATTTTTTGGGAGGGGGTTGAGAGAAATTTAAGTGAGTAGGGCAGGAAAGAGAGTCTAAAAGGACTTATGGGATGAAAAGAATATGATTACCATATATTTAAATGAAAAATTGTTTAAAATAATATAAAATATAAAAATATTAGAAAAAGACCATAGTAATACCTTCCTTTCTAGGTCTATCAGAACTAAGATAATATATGCAACACCCCAAGATAATGTTTTGTATGTGATAAATATTCATTGAGTATTAGTTAATACTATTGATTTTATTTTTTTATAAAAATATAACTTCAGTGAGTTACTGAATATCTGTTATGTATAATATATGTCATTATATAGCCAAATCAGGATGTAATTAAGTTTAAATATTTTTGTTTATAACAGAATACATTCTCAAGCATCTTCATGGCTTATGAAGACAAATCCATTACCAAGACTATTGCATACCTACTTATCTGTTTACATACTAGCATAGCAAAGGAAGTAAAGCTGAATGATCAGGCCACATAACAATATTTGTATACCTGAAGCATTTATGCCTACATGAGCCATTCTTACATTATGAAATATTGAACTTAGATTTCTTATTTGTAAACAGAGAGAGTCAGAAATCTAGAGTGGAAAATTTATGTCTTATCATTTAATTCATTCTTTTTACCTTTCTCATCTTACATAATGTAAGTATGTAAATCTGGATATAAAAAAACCTTTAATTTCAACTATTTGTTTTGTAGACATAAAATGTCCAGCATTTTAATGAAGATCACATTACTTAGGTACAGTGGAACATATTATGATGAGATTGGAGTGTGAATGGTAAGAGGAAGTACAAATGTTTCTATCTGGACCTCTAAGAAGACAAATTTTCCCTCCAATATTTTGAGTGCCAGAGAAAGAGAATATAACACAATTCAGACTCATTTTTATTTTCTCTTTCAAACTCCACTGATCTTTCCATTATGACTTTTGCAAATGTGTCTTGTCTATGGCATCATATTTCCTATGTTCCATTTTGCTGTGACTATCACTTTATAATGCAATCACTCTCAGAATGTTTCTCACCAATCTATCATCTATAAAGATATATTTGATATCCAGGTCAATGGCTATCACATACTGTATTAATTTCATTTCACTAAATCTCCTGCTTACTTCTACTTCTTAGAAATTGTTTTCATCTGATCAACAGTCTCCAAAATTCTTCTATAGATAACTGAATACAACCTTTGTCCTAAGGTATACAACTCTACTGCATTGAATCTTGTATATATAAAAATGTTCCACATCATAGAGTTTTATTTGTGCCATTTTCTTCAACATGAAATGGGAGATATTTGCCATGATTTTACTAAGTCAAATTCTAAATTATACACATCTTATTACTAAAGAAAAATGATAGCCTTCCACACAAATTAAGGAGTATATTAAATATATTTTCTATCACTTAGAAAATAGAAAATAGAGATGTAAGTGTAGTATGAGTGTCTAAAATTTTAAATAGTCAGCAAAATAATGATTGGAAAGTATGAAGTCAATAAACCATCTTCAATAGTAGGAAATTTGACCAAATTTGTAACCTTGGTACCCCTCTCTTAGATACTGGCATGGACTATAGGAAAGAACTATCATTCTAGCATATGACAAGGAAAATAGCAGATTAATACTTGAAGGGACATCTCCTATTCCAACGTGTAAACAAATTCTCTAGTCAAATAACCTGAATGGCTTCTACATATATTTCTAACTTAGCATTTAAGTAAAGACATGGAATTGTTAATAAAACAAAACTGTGGCTGTGCAAATGATCAAATAAACCAGACTGAAAATGAAGCATAAAATTGTCATATTTTTTTCTATTCTGATTACAGCTACAAAGCATAGCAAGACAGTTTATAAATGATGATATATAGATCATTCAAACAAAAGATAAATATCTGTATAAGAAATACAGCCAGGAAGAAGACTGTAATTATGAAGATCATCTCTGGGAAGTGGGCTCTCCATACTGATGGAAGGAACACTAGAAGACCACTGAAAGATCATTTTATTGCAGCCCCCGAGAAACAAATTCAGGGCAGTGCTTTGCTCTGTGTTTCTGAGGGACATCACATAGCACTACCAAGAAAGAACTGTCACTATTAGGTGCATTCCTCTAGTAACAAGATAGAAAGTATATGTAATTTAGCCTGGCAAATATTATTCTAAAAGGATGAGCAAAATGCCTAATCCAGAAACAAGGAAATAATCAGCAGTCAAACACAGAATAAAGTTTTGATTTATTTTAGTGTTATAAGTGGGAAATAGGGAAAATAGACATAGAGAATTATGGTCAACCTATCTTTAGCTAGGATACTAATGTATCTAGTACACTTTATTAACTATGATAAACATAAATGAATGAAAGAGGCACTTACTGAATATCTGGATTTCCATGGAAAGGATCATTCAACAGTGGACCCTGTCTTGTGTATATGTAAAAAAAACAATCATCCTCTACATCTCCAACCTTGTTTTCATTTTGTTTTATTCTCCAAAAGCACCTGGAATGTGCTGCACTAAAAAGCAAGAAATACTCCAGGATCAGGAAGACAGACATCAAAGATAACATCTTTATCACATCCCCTATGCCTTGAGCCTGAGCCAAGTGCAGTATGAATCCTTAGGCCGAAGCCTAATTTACTGGAGTACATCTGTGTGTCTCTTTTTTATAATTGTTGTTAGTACTGAGAAAAACAGTTATGAACCTCTGTACTTTTCTTTTCTGCTTGTTCTCCTCTGGAGGATTCTTAAGCACTTTCTGGCCCGGGGCTCTCTGTTTGAATGTCTGAGTTCAGGTGACATTCAGGGGTTGATAATTTTGTTTAATGACAATTCTTCCCTTTCCTACATCTGATAATTCCATCCATGTCACTGGATATGAAGGCCACAGGCATGAAACTTCTGAAGAAATTTTGCTAACCTGTTTAGTTCACCAAACTGTTTTTCTGATCATCATTTGAAAGAGTTAAAGTGAATTGCATCAGCCATTCCAAATTGAGTTTCAAAATAGAAGTTTCAGAAACAGCTTATCGTAGCCATAGCTCATTATAGGCACACAGGTATAATGTCCAAGAATGTCCATTGTAGGGAGTAACATCCTTACATATTAAGTGTCCAGAGAACAAGAAAGTATGTACCTGTGTGACTCCTGTGTATCTGAATACCTGCTACTATGCAGAGTTCCCTAAAGAAGCATATGCTACATAAATAACCAATAATTATTCTGACCCTAGAAATGTCCATCAGAAACTCAGTATCAAAATAGAAGCTAAACTGCATGTTAGAGTTGTTAACTATGATTTAGGCTTTGGTTCCATTAGTATGTCTTGTGATCAGTCATTTCTAAATCAGCAACATAATTTTCCTCCATATTTATGCTTACATTTGAGTGTTGTTTTAGCTGATATGTGACTCTATAATTAATTTATAAATAATTTTTAAATATTCCACTTGTCCTTTAAGAAATACAGAATGTGTATTGCCCAGGGGAAATATGTAGATGTGTTTTAAACCAGTATGCTCTGACAGTGAAATAAAACTTAGTAGAAAAACTGCATTAACTCAAAGCAATTTATTTTGCTGATAAGTGATATATCCAAGAATTACCAATAATGTGTTGGTGTCACATTAACAAAAGGAATTGAAGCAATTTTCCTTGGTATAATTTAGCCAAGATTTGAATTTTCTACTTCATTCTCCATGTGTCTTTTGTTATCCCATGTGTTGTATAGGTATAGCTGTGCTTGCCTAAAGTTTGTCTAGTAAGTGTGTCCCTCTTTGTATTTGTATCTGGCAGTGTCTGTTTCTAACAAAGGACTTTAGTCTGCACTTACTGAATAGTACAAGTCTCACATGGAGAAAGAATGAGAGATTCTTTATAGAAATCTTTAATAATTTTCCAAAGGATTAAATTATTGACTTAAACCAAAGAAGATACAAGGAAGCAAACAAGCAAACAAACAATCATTAATCTAAATATTTTCATGCAATTTCCAACTTGTGTTTCCAGCATCTATGGAGGATACTTGTTTTCTAAAGCTACTTCCAACTAAATTTTTGTTTTCAGCAAATGGATATAATAACACATATATGTACATGTATTGCTATGAGTTAGGAGCATGACTGAGTACATAATTTAAGACTACAGTTCCGCATCACCTAAGGGTAGAAATGATGATTTACATAGGAATTCCAAGGCAAATAAGGATTGTTTTTGTGTTACAATCTTCTTTTAAAGACAGGTTATACAAGGAGGCCCAGGATATATTAACAGTTTTTAAGTTTAAAGTTTCCACAAGGTGCAATATTAACTCTGGTTTATAGGTGTATCAAAAATTTGCCTCTTAACATATAACAGAATTTTATCATATTGCAGGGAGGGATACAGCCTTAGATTAGCCTTGGTTTGAATTATAATCTTAAGTTAATAATGAAAAGTTTTAGTTATTCCTATTTTGTGTAATTTTTTTCTGGAAGGTCTTATGATGTATGAAATATACTTCAATACTAGGTAAGAGCAATGACTTGTGACCAGAGGAGAAGTGTTTCATGACCATGAATAAAAATCAGCTATATCAGTTAAAAAGTTAAAGAAGGACTGGGTCTAGGCCTTGTATTCTTAAATGTGTTATACAGGCACAATGCCCATGAGAGTATCAATATTCATCTCACTTTTATATCAATAGAAAGCTCATACCAATGAAAACCTTAAATTTGAAATCAAAGTAAATTTCGTACCATTTAAGAAATTATAACTGCACCTTGATATTAATTATACAGATTTCTACCAATAGGTTATGGCTAAGGGACTATAGCAAATTCATGGCTTTGGGTTTATTGTTAGGGTGTTTTCCATATTTTACTTAGAAATGGCTGAGAGGAGTTAACAGACAACAGTCCAGATTACCTTGCATGTATAGTTGGTTTTCAAAACGTCAGAAGTCCATAGAATTGACGTTACAAATATTTCTATATTAATGTTCAGTTTGATTAGAGACCTGTCTGCTCCTTACAGCTTCCTGTCGTGGATTCTAAGAAGAAATTGAGCATCCTTGGAGTTACTCCAGTTGTGCGGTGACAGCCACTAGGCAAGAATTGCCTCTTTCCATCTACAGACAAATTACTGTCCAGAAAAGGACACACTTGCAGAATAGTCGACTGATTATATCTGCCTAGACAGAGTAATCAGCCCTTAATAATTCTGCATCACTAAGGTATGTCAGATGATTCTGGGCCAGAAGGCTGAAGATTTGATGCTCCAGTGTTCGGTAGTATAGGGGCTTTCCAGGTGTTCAGCGGTCTCTATAAATTGGCTAAGTTTTAGAAGCTATACTTAGTGCTTCCCATAATTTCAGTTAACTCAGTCATTCTGGATTTCTGACAGGGTTGAAGACCTATGGTCTCATAGCCAATCCTGGCTATTTACTTTGAGAGAAAAGATCTGAGTGGATGGTTTTCAGCTGACATTCATTCTAAAGCCAAGAAAAAAAGCCAGGTTCAAAAGTAAGTGCTTTAGTTAGGAGAGATGACAGAGGTTCTGGTTAGTCAACAAAATGATGGACTTGGTATTAGGACTATCTTGTATCTCACTGGTACAATTAGGAATAACTATGCTCTAATTGTATTGTGAGAGAAAAGTTTTATTTTAACAGGAAGGGTAAAGCTAGGTGATGAGAAAGAGAAAGAGAGTGGGGCGGGGGGCATGGAGGCAGATGTTCATGTGTCTCCACCAGTCAAAGATAGTTTATATATCTAGGTTGGGTATTGGGTTACACTTCTGATTGAGCATTACCAAATTTATAAAGCCTTTGATTAACATTTTAAAAAATGTATAAAAGCAAAAAGGAAAAGGGGGCATGAGATAGGGGTTTTCTAGGGAGGGGAAATGGGGAAAGGGGATGGCATCTGAAATGTAAATAAAATATAAAAAATAAATAAAAAATAAAAGCAAAACGAAACAAAAAAATCAACTATATGCTGTTGTTTCTAGATAACTCAGTCATAGTGATTATTATTAATAATTGTTATTATTATTATAGTTTTGGCAATGTGCTCAATATTGCTTTCTAACCTTTAATAAACTATACTTGTTAATTAATTTTAATTTACTTGATATTGCTATTGCAGTTTCTCTGCCCTGTTCTCTTTCCTGTCCTTCCCTGACAACTCCCTCCATATCCTCTTATTCTCCCTATCTCCTCAGAAAAGGGAAGGCCTCCCATAGATATCAACTCACTTTGACATTTCAAGTTGTGGTAACACTAGGTCCATCTCCTATTGAGCCTAGACAAGACAGCCCAGTTAAGGAGAATGGATCCAAAGGCAGACAGCAGAGTCAGACACAGCCCCCGCTCCTACTGTTAGGTGTTCCATATGGAGACTGAGCTGCACAACTGTTACATATGTGCAGAGGGCCTAGTTCCATCTCATGCATGTTCTCAATTTGGTGGTTAAGTTTCTGTGGTCCCTTATGGGCCCAGGTTACTTGATTCTGTATATTTTCTTGTTGTGTTCTTACCTCTCTGGGTTCTTCAATCCTTTCTCCCCCTTTTCCATAAGATTTACCAAGCACTGCCTCATGTTTGATGGTGTGTCTCTACATCTGTTTCTATCAGTTACTGGATGAGGCCTCTAAGATGACAGGACAGGCACCTCTCTGCAAGTGTAGTCAAACATCTCCAATAGTATTAGGGGTGGGCTTTCTCTCAGGTCATAGATTTCAAGATGGGACAGCCATTGGATGATCTTTCCCTCAATTTCTCCTCCATCTTTACCTGTACACATTTTATAGGCAGGACAAATTGTGGGTTGAAGGTGTTGTGGCTGTGTGAAAATTCTTTGAACTAAGCTAAATCTAAGGGGAAAACATGCAATGTTAGTATTTAGCAATGTGACAAGACTAGGGAGTTTGCTTCAGGGTTCTCTTGAATAACTAGGCTAAAACTCAAGTGTCATTCCTTTACATTTCCATTTTAACATGGATCCTCGATGCCTATGAGTTTAATTGCATGCTTTTACTTGATTTCTACGACCAGGTAGTCAAAAAGGCCATCCTTTTAAGCATTATGACATTGTTGGATTACGAGATTTATCCTGATTTAAAGATGGTGACTTAATTAGAGCCTTTTCCTCTTTGTGGCCTGGCAGGGACACTCTTACTTCTTCCTTGTCACCATCCAGAGCTGAGATTTTCTTGGTAAGTTTTTCTATGTTTGGTGGGAAACGTGCTTAGGAAGTAGCCCTCGTTCTGCTTTTAATTGTTTATAGTTTTGAAATATTTTGCCTGACTTCTTCACTTTGTACGTAGTAATGTAAACATGGAGCTGCCAATTTTATTTCTCTCACAAAAGGAGTAAATACTTGATGTTGAAATATGTCCAAATTTAATAAGACACTGCTTACTTTTTCAGTGAATTTGACATTAAGTTTTAAACTGATGAAATCTTTAGAAACTTGAAGTGTGCAGCCACCTGTTTCCAGGTGCTCAGCCTGGCTGGGGCATTACAAATTGTTGGAAAAAATGTGCTTTTTTTCAGAAACTTGTGCCACTTTTCTTGCACTCCCTATATTGACACATGAAAGCTGTGGTGTCTCACTGTACATACAAGATGCACGTATAAAATAGATGTGTGCCCTAAATATCTAGCTTTCTTTTTGATGTTTCTGGTACTATGAGAGTTGAAACTTTACCCTTTGTACATAGACTTCCTGTCCTTAACAGTTCCATGTCATTCTAAATTCTAAAGTTTAAAAATTCTTAGTTTTGCAAACTCAAATATTTAATTAACCATCTTAATTAAGTAAATTTATGTAGGCAGGTGTTACATAGGAGATACAAGTATAAATTTTGAGGACCAATGCATAAGTGTAATGGAATCAGACTGAATTAAAGTAAGACTTTATGTATATTGAAAGTTGTATTCTAAAATGGATTGTTTGCTTGAAGTGTTACTCATATTCTTATATTCATGAAGTGCTTGGAAAATAATTTTTGAACCTATTAACTCAACATAACTTCATTTGACTTTTCAATAATCTTGATACTAAAAGCCATAAAGGAACAACTCACATAACATTAAAGATTTAAGATTCTTTCAGCAACTTGTGAAGCTTCCACAGTTAACAGTTACTCTTAGGATCACTGTTTCTGCTCAGTAAACTCAAACTGATATGTTATCCCACATGTGTGTAGATATGTTATCCCAAATGTATGTATCCCACACATTTCCCATTGTACCCACATCCTTTTATTGATGTAGTTTATTTTTAAAGATGTCAAGCCCTGACAACACTATTACTAAGGCTATGGAGTGCTCACAAAAAGGGACCTATCATGACTGCCCTCCAAAAGACCCAACAAGTAGCTGAATGAGTCAGATGCAGATATTTGCACACAACCAATGGGTAGAAGCTGCTGACCCCGGTGGTTGAATTGGGGAAAAGCTGGAAGGAGCTGAGGAGGAGGGTGACCCTGTAGGAGGATGAGCAGTCTCAATTAACCTGGACCACTGAGATCTCTCAAACAGTAGACCACCAACCAGGAAGCATAAACCAGGTGATATGAGGCCCCAAACACATACATAGCAGAGGACTGCTAAGTCTGGGTTCAGACAGAGAAAATTCACGTAACCCTCAAGAGACTGGAGGCCCCAGGGAGTTTAGAGGTATGGTGAGGTGGTGGGTAGTGGGTTCATCCTTATGGAGACAGAGTGTGGGGAGGAGATATGGGATGTGGAACAGTAAGACAGTAGACTGGAAAGGGAATAAAATCTGAAGCTGCAGAGGGAGAACAGAAGGAACAGGGAGGCTTCTACTTACCATGGGATAGAATGGGTCTTTTCTTATTAATAAGCCAGCCTTAGTCTTATTAAAAATAACAGAGCTTTCTTTTTACAGACTTTGGTTTAATTCATTTAGCAATATAAGTGTAAAAGCTTTTACTCTCTCTATGTAATAATGATTGGAGCTCATTTTTCATCCAGAATGAGTGAATTCTTTCTGTACTGGTGCTTTGGCTTTTGCTCTAGATGCATATGTATGTATGTATGTATGTATGTATGTATGTATGTATGTATGTTTTATGTGTATGTATGAAACTATGAGAATATATACAAGCTGAGCTCAACTGGTTTGAATGGAAATGCATAAATGTGCATGTGTTAGTCTGTATATGAATTTATGTGAATTTATGCATGTTTGCTTTTGTTAGTTTTTCTTTCTATGAGCATGATTCTCTTCTCTTGGTTCAATAGAAGTTTATTGCTCCAAACTTCCCTCTAGCTTGACAAGTGAGAGGCATCTGGACAAAAAGGGAAAGGCTCTAGCAAGTAATGCTTTAAGTAATACCTTGCTGTTTTAGGATGAGGTGCTAAATGCCAGCGACTGCAGTTTCTAGCCTCAGAGGAACACAGAAGGCAAGTCAGCTAAAGAAGAAAAATAACTTTCTTCTAGGTGTGGTGGTGCTTTTAGATAAGTAAACGTTTTATTATTAAGCAGCAACCCTAACTATCTCTTAGGACAAAGTCTTACCCTCTTGTGAAGCTTTTCCCTCTCCACTGCCTCAAGGAGAACCTAGAAGATACAGCAGGGGCTGGCTCCCAGCAGTCTGGTTTTTGTTTGTTTGTTTTGTATACTGGCTTCAGACTGGCCCCAATAAATACATTTTGTGTCCCTAGCACCCCAAAACACTGGAGATATATATGTAATATGTGGTTTTATACATTTTTATATGATTATGCCATCTTTGAAATTAATTTTCAGCTAGGCATCATGGCAGATTCTCCTGTGATTATTACATTACAGCACTTGTGTGCCAGAACCCTGAGCTCAATGTTGTTTTGCTTACCTAACCTGACAGCTTGAGATTTTTCATTTTTATTTAATGTGATAATAGCTCTTCTCTTATATTTCCCCATTTTCCTCTTTTTTGTTGGTGTTATTTTTTGCTTCTTTTTGTTTTTATGTTTTTTTCTTTATTTCCCAACTGGTAGGTTCAGTTTGTCAAAAAAAGAAGCCCAGGCTGTTTATTCTGCTTTTAAATACATTTAGAAAAACAACACTAAAATTTTAGGCTTAGTAAAAAGTTCCCCAATGGAAATTATTTTTTATAATTCTGCATTTGAGAATTTGTCAGCTTAAAAAGATCTTAGAAGTTATTACTTTGTTCTAGGTGTGGTGGTGCTTTCAGTTCCATGCTCTTGAGAGACAAGGCAGGCAGACTCTGTAAGGCATGTTGTGGGTCACAAAAGAACACACATGGCATTTACTCACTGATAAGTAGATGTTAGCCCAAAAGCTTGAAACAGCCAAGATTCAACTCACAGACCACATGAAGCTCATGAAGAAGGAAGACCAAGTGTAGATGCCTCGGTCCTACTTAGAAGGAGTAACAAAATACTCAAGGGAGCAAATATGGAGACAAAGTGTGGGACAGAAACTGAAGGAGGGGCCATCTGGAGACCATTCCACCTGGGTATCCATCCCATGTGCAGTCACCAAAGGTAGACGCTGATGTGGATGTCAGGAAGTGCATGATGACAAGAGATTGACATAGCTGTCTCCTTAGAGGTCTGCCAGAGTCTGACATATTCAGAGGCTGATGCTCACGGATAACCACTGATCTGATAAAGGGGTTCCCAATGGAGGAGTTAGAGAGAAGACTGAAGGAGCTGAAAGGGTTTGTGGCCCCATAAGGAGAGCAACAATACCAACCAATCAGAGCTCTTCAGGGTCTAAACCTCCAGCCTGGGAGCACATGAGGGGGACCAATGACTCCAGCTGTATATGTAGGGAGGATGGCCTTGTCGGGCATAGGTGGGAGAGGAGATCCTTGGTCCAGTGAAGGCTGGACACCAAGTGAGGGGGAGAGTTCAAGAGTGGGGAGGTAG
The DNA here is from genome assembly GCF_011762505.2 of Arvicanthis niloticus. Classification (NCBI taxonomy): domain Eukaryota; kingdom Metazoa; phylum Chordata; class Mammalia; order Rodentia; family Muridae; genus Arvicanthis; species Arvicanthis niloticus. The sequence continues at coordinate 56,410,085 of NC_047658.1, forward strand.
GAGTAGGAGGTAGGTGGGGCACATACTCATAGAAGCAGGGGGAGGGGGGATGGAATAGGAGGTTCCTGGGTGGAGGGGAAACAGGGTAAGGGGATAAAATCTGAAATGTAAATGTAATACCTAATAAAAAAAAAAGAAAAAAAAAGAACACGAACGAACACACACACACACACACACACACACACACACACACACACAGAGACATGTTGTGGGAGGTGTGTGTCTATTCCTATCCTGCTCCACTCTCACCCATCGTTTTAGTGAATCCCATTTAGAGCAGGCAGGTACACTAGAACTCACTGATCTTCTGATGGGCTTTTATCTAATCCAGACTTTTCCCCTAAGCCTGTGCTTGACTTTTAGTGGAAAACTTACAGCATATTGGAAAGTTTGACTCATCCCCCATGTGTAGATATTTAAGGAACACTGGTGACAAATCAGATGCCCCGAGTTTGTCTCAAGTGTTTTCATTAAACACATAACATGTTCAAAAACATGTGTTAGGAATCTTGACTACTTTGCCTTTGAGAAGTGTAGCCTATGAAATGAGATTAAAACATTTCTTTCGAAAAATTTTTTATATTTCTGATTGTTGGTGGTATTTAATACTTTGCCAAAATCTTAACAATCTTCAGGAAGGAATTGGCAGTAGGTTTTGCTCACACTGCTGGATGCAGGGTATTATGTATTCCTGGTTAGGCTACTGAGTAAGTTTGCCAATGTGAAAAGCACAGCTTGGGATTGAGTGTAGGCCTCATACAGCTTTTAAAACTATATGAGAGGTAGGATGTTTTTGCAATCCAGTGTAACAGCACCAGTAATGAGTTTTAGTGGGGTAAGGGTTTATGTTGAATTTGGGCAGCAAATAGTGGAGTCAGGTATATTGTACATAGATGAAATCAGTGTTTAGATAGGAAAAAGGAAAGTGTTTGTTCACAGCTAACTTTATTTCATGGACTTTGGCAAATTGGTTCTGTATTAATTGCTTTTTCTAGTTTCAAGGTGTTGATGTTTAAAAGTTGTATTTCCATCTTTCAGTGCCTGTTTAGGCAAATGAATACCAATCAACATGTTAGTGTCTCTGAGAAAGAGGGAATCTGAAAATTCTCACTGTTGAATAGCCTTTTCTCAAGCATGACTTCCAGTGTCTACACATGTTGTGATAAAATGATACACTGTGTTTGTGTTGTTGCAATACAGAGCACAAATCTACAACATAAGATGGGGGGTGTTGATGTCTCCCTTACTTACCTTGTTGTGTTACTTTTTTCTTAGACTGCTAGAACCTCCAAAGCCTGCAATGAGGTTGCCTGACACCAGAAGGAAGGTGTCATGATTGGATCACCTTTGGCTTCGTTATTCTCGCTACACTGTTATCTGTGATCAGGTGTGGTGCAGGTCTGTTTGGCTCTGAGGCAAGAGAACCAAGTCATAGTACTGTGCTTTTATTGATCATGTGTGCTTACTGTCACCTACTTTTTTTTTACAGGCATTATAATAAAAAGCTAGATAATTTCTTTGTAAGAAAAGAGACTTATTTAATTTAAAAGACTTTTCAAATAGAAAATGAAATATTAAAAATAATATCTATTTTTTAACTTTCAACTTTTGATGATGCTTTGTAGTAGTGTCTGCTGAATGCTGTTGGCATTATAGGATTTTCATTAACCTAACGTTGAAAGAAACTTTCTTGTTAGCTTCTTTAGATCTCTAAACAGTTTGTTAGTGATGGTAAATTCTGTAGGAGAGTCTGTCTATTCTGAGCCATGAACTTTCTGTAAGGGGAAAATGGGATTGCAAATTGATACAGCCACTCTGGAAATAAACCTGGAAGTTTCTCAGAAATTTTGAAATAGTTCTAACTGAAGACACAGCTATGGACATATAACTAAAAGAAGTTCCAACATATGACAAGGACACACTGTTCTTGTTTTTAATTGCTGAATAGTATTCCATTGTGTAAATGAACCACATTTTCTGTGTCCAGTATTCAGCTGAAGGACATCTGGATTGTTTCTTGTTTCTGTCTATTCAAAAAAAAAAAAAAGCAGCTGTTATGAACATAGTGGAGCAAGTGTCTTTGTGGTATGGTAGAGCAATGGTGGTAGAGCATCTTTTTGGTATATACCCAGGAGTAGGATAGCACTGCCTTGAAGTATAACTATTCCCAATTTTCTGAGAAGCTGAAAAATTGATTTCTAGAGTGGTTATACAAGTTTACAATTACAGAAACAATGGAGGAGTGTTCCCCTTGTTCTGCATACTCAACATGTGCTTTCCATTGAGTATTTGAACTTAGCCATTCTGATAGGTATATGGTGAAATCTTATCATCATTTTGATTTGCATTTCCCTGATGACTAAAGATGTTAGAAATTTCTTTAAGTGCATCTTGGCGATTCTTGATACTTTTGTTAAGAATTCTCTGTTTAGTCTGTACTCCATTTTTAAATAGGGTGATTTATTTTGTTGGAGTCTAACTTCTTAAGTTATTTGTATATTTTGGATATTAGCCATCTTTCAGATACAGGGTTAATGAAGATCTTTTTCCAATCGGTACTCTGCCCTTTTGTCCTGTTGACAGTGTCTTTTGCCTTATGGAACATTTTCCATTTCGTGAGGTCCCATTTACCAATTTTTGATCTTGAGGCTTGAGTCATTGGTGTTCTGTTCATCAAAATGTCTCCTGTACCAATGCCTTCAATATTATTTCCCACTTTCTCTTCTGTTAGGTTGAGTGTATTAGGTTGTATGTTCTTGATTCACTTGGACTTGTGTTATGTGCAGGGTGATAAGTATGGGTATATTTGCATTCTTATACATGCAGACAACCAGTTAGAATAGCATCATTTGTTGAAGATGCTTTCTTATTTCCACTGTATAATTTAGCTTCTTTGTCAAAAATCAAGTGTCCATAGGTGTGTGGGTTTATTTCTTGGGTCCTCTATTTGATTTCCTTGATAAACCTGTCCATTTCTGTAGCAATACCATGCAGTTTTTATTACTATAGGTCTGTAGTACAGGTTGAGGTCAGGAATGGTGATTCCTCCAGAGGTTCTTTTATTGTACAGTTTTGTTTTGACTATCCTGGGCTTTTTATTTTTCCATATGGAGTTAAGAATTACACTTTCAAGGTCTGCAAAAAAATGTGTTGTAATTTGGATGGGAATTGTATTGAATCTAGACTGCTTTTGATAAGATGCCCATTTTCACTATCTTAATCCTATTGATCCATGATCATGGGAGATCTTTCCATCTTCTAATACTTTCTTCAATTTTTTTTTTCTTCAGGGACTTGAAGTTCTTGCCATACAGATCTTTCACTTGCCTGATACCAAGATATTTTATATCATTTGTGGCTATTGTGAAGGGCAGTGTTTCCCATTTATCATTTGAATAAAGGAGCAGCGTTACTGATTTCTTTTGTATCCAGCCACTTTGTTCTTTGCAACATCTGGTAGAACTCTGTGTTAAAACCATCTCGCCAGGGGCATTTTTTCCCTTGGGAGATTTTTAAGGACTACTTCTATTTTTGTAGGGATTATAAGAATCCTTAGATAGTTAACCCAATCTTGTTTTACCTTTGGTAAGTGCTATCTCATTTTGTTTAGATTTTCTAATTTGAGGGAGTATAGGCTTTTGAAGTAAAATCTAATAATTTTTTGAAGTTTCTCAGTGTCTGTTGTTATGTGGCTCTTTTTATTTCTGATTTTGTTAATTTTTATGCTCTTTCTATGCCTTTTAGTTAGTTTGGCTAATGGTTTGTCTACTTTGTTGATTTAATCAAAGAACCAGCTCTTGTTTTTGTTGATTCTTTGTATTCTCTTTGTTTGTAATCTGTTGATTTCAGCCCTGAGTTTGATTATTTCAGGCCGTCTACCCTCTTGGATACATTTGCTTCTTTTCTTTTTAGAGATTTTAGATGTGATGTTAAGTTGCTAATATAGTATCTCTCCAATTTCTTTTTTTTTTTTTAAGATTTATTTATTTTAAACTGAGAAGAACAGATACTACACTTGATCTTAGCCAAAAGGCCGAGAAGCGATATGAGCACACAGTAACTGTCTTCAGACACACCAGAAGAGGGCATTGGATCCCATTGCAGATGGTTATGAGCCACCATGTGGTTGCTGGGAATTGAACTCAGGACCTCTGGAAGAGCAACCAGTGCTCTTAACCACTGAGCCATCTCTCTAGCCCTCCAATTCTACCAGAGAACTCCTACAGATGATAGTTTCTCCAATGTGGCTGTGTACAAAATTAACCCAAATAAATTAGTAGCTGTCCTTTCTACAAATGAACAATTGACTGAGAAATTGGCATTCAACACCCTTTAAAATAGCCATGACTAATATAAAATATCTTGGTGTAACTGTAATCAAGCAAGTGTAACAATCTCTATAACAATTTCAAGTCCCTAAAGAAAGAAACCGAAGAAGATATTATAAGATGCACAGATCTTTAGTGTGTGTGGACAAGTTGGATTAACATTGTAAAGGCATGATGCAGATTCATTGCAATCCCCATCAAAATTCCTACACAATTCTATAGACTTTGAAATAGCAATTCCCAACTTCATAAATTCTGGGAAAACAGAAAACCTAGGATACTCAAAATAATCCTGAACAATAAAAGTGCTTTAGGATGAATCATCATCCCTGTTCTCAAGTTGTGTTACAGAGCAATAGTAATAAAAACTGCATTGTATTGGTACAGAAACAGAAACATTCATCAAAAGAATTTAATCAGAGCCCCATCAGTAAACCCACACACTTATGAACATTTAAATTTTGGTAAACAAGCCAAGCTTTTACATATAATGTAAAAGAGAAAACATCTTTAACAAATAGTGGTGCTTTCCCAGTATGTCTACATGTAGAAGGGTGCATATAGACACATATTTGTCACCCTGCACAAATCTCAAGTCCAAGTGAATCAAGGACTTCAACATATAACCTGATACACTAGAAGAAGAGAAAGTAGGAAATACCCTTGAATGCACTGGAGAAAATTTTCTGTACAAAAGATGCGTGGCTCAAGCTCTAAGGTCAATAACCAATAAATGAGACCTCATTAAATTGAAAAGTTTCTGTAAGTCAATGAAACTGTGAATAGGACAAAATTAGGTCTTACAGATTAGGAAAGGATCTTCACCAACTCTTCCTGTGATGAAGGGTTAATAAAAAAATTTATAAAGCAGTTAGACACTAACAACTCAAATAGCCCAATTTAAAATTTAAAACAAAGATTTCTAAACCAAGGAAACTTGAATGGTCATGAAGCACTTAAAAATGCTCAACTTCTTAGTCATCATGAAAATGTAAATTAAAACAGATCTGAGAGTGATTCTGAGAGTTGCTCTGCTTTTCAGCCTAGCATTCAGATGCTGACATATTGATGAGGGATTGTGAAATGCAGGGACGTAAGGCTATGTTTCCTTCTAGCCTTTGGATGAAGGCTGCTGACATGCCACTTAGGGAAGGTGAAATGTAGACTATGATAGGGGTACCATACCCTGTTTCTCTGGATAATAACAGTAGAGGCTGTCTGTGGTTCTCAAACTACTGTGTACCCAGACACTGCAAGAGACCATGAGGAGTTAAGAACAGGAGCTTGCTGGGGTGGAATCGTGCTTGGCTTCCAGATGTCGTAAGTACAGAGGGGCTAAAAAAAGGGCCTTCTATGGAAGACATGGCTCTGTATGATGAAGGTCTTCCCCTGCCAGAGGTCCTTGATAAAGGAGATGGTTTTTGCTTGTCTAAACTGTTTTATTCACGGCAGATGAGGATGCATAATCTTACACTGGGTGTACCAGAGATTAAATATGTGTTTCAGGAAAGGATGCCCATAGAGGGAAGCTTATTGGCTAAACACTCAGGGACTATCTAGATACCACATTAGCATGGAGAACTGTAAGTTTTAGTCTATGTTACTAGTTAGTTGTCATGGTCTTCTTACTGGGGTGTGCTGGTCATGTGCTCTGGGACTGGAACCTTGTCAGGAGTTGAGTTTAATGCCTACCTTTCACAATTATGAGATTTACTGTGATTTTTGGAAACTGCTTTACTCTACCAGTTCTGTCTGGTGACATGGTTCCTCTTGCCCCACACAAGTCCAAACAGGTAAGATTAAAAACTCAAGAGATAGCATATGCTGGTGAGGATGCTGAGTAAGAGGACTATTCTCCCATTGATGGTGGTAGTGCAAACTTGTAAAACCACTTTGGATATCTATTGGGCTGTTTAGACCCAGCTATAACACTCCTGGGCATATACCCAAAATATTTTCCACCATCTCAGAAAGACTTGCTCAACTATGTTCAGAGCAGCTTTATTCATAATAGCCAGAAACTGGAAATAACCAAGATGTCCCACAGCTGAAGAATGGATAAAGAAAATGTGGTTTATCTATATACAATGGAATATAATTCAACTATTTAAAACAAAAACACAATGAATTTTGAAGGCAAATGGATGGAATTTGAGGATATCATCTTGAGTGAGATAACTGAGTCCCAAAATAATGTCTATGGTATGTATTCACTTATAAGTGGATATTAGCCATAAAATATAGGATACCCATGCTACATTCCACAGACTCAAGAAGCTAAACAAGAAGGAAGGCATAAGAGAGGATGCTTGAATATACCTTAGAAGGGTTAATAAAATAGTCATAAGAGGCAGGCAGAGGGAGGGAACTGGGTGGGAGAAGAGAAGAGGAGGGAAAGAGGGCGTTGAGAATCAGGTGTGGGGAAGGACAGGATGGATGCCTAAATGGTCATGAGAATGAATGGAAATATGTAACTGACATGGATGGGGAGGTCAGGGGCATCTCCAGGAAGAGACCTAAGATAAGGGAGGTACCCAAGCATCAATGGTGGTAAGCTTAGCTGTTACAACACTAGGGATAAGGAAACAGAAGAGGCTACTTCCTGTAACCAGGCAGGACCTCAGTAGACAAATAGGGACACCAACCTATCCTCAAAACTGTCAACCCAAAATTTATATTATACCATGTACAAGAAATCCAGGGACAAAGATGGGGCAGAGAGTAAGTGAATGGTCACCCAGTAACAGGCCCAATTTGAGACCCTTCCTATGGGTAAACACCAAGCCCTGATATGATTAATGATCCTCTGTTATGCTTGCAGATTGGAGTCTTGTATGACTACTCTGAGAAGCTACACCCAGCAGCTGACTCAGACAGATGTAGATACCCATAGCATAACAGTGGCTGGAGCTTGGGTACCATCATGTAAGAATAGGGGAAGAGGTTAGGGGCCCAGAAGGGGACAGGAGCTCCACAGGAAGATTAACCTAGTCAAGTAAGCTGGACCCTCTGGACTCTCCGAGACTGAACCATCAAAGAAGAGCATACACAAGTTGGATGTAGGCCTTGAAGTACACATGTAGCAGATGTTCAACTTGGTCTTCATGTGGATCCTGAACAACTGGAACACTTCATAGAAGGGGGAACTAAATAATTACAGGAGGTAGAGGGAGAGAGGGACCTTTGAGGGAGAGAAGAGGGGGAGGGAAAAAGGGGACAGGATCAGGTATTGGAAAGTACAGGAGAGATGTACAGGAAATAGAATAGCCATATGTAGCTAGAACTGAGGTTAGCCAATAGAAAGTCCCAGATGCCAGAGAATCCAGTCTCCCAGAACCCAACAGGGATAACTTCAGCCAAATTAACAACAAAGGGGAGATAGAACCTGTAGAGACTACCTCCAGTAGCTAGATACAACCCCAACTTGAGGAATGGGGCCCCACACCCATATCAAAATTGTTAATCCAGAAATGTTCCTCTCCAAAGAAAAGTCAGGGACAAAAACTGAAACAGAGACAGAAGGAAAGAACATGCAGAAACCACCACACCTAGAGATTCATCCCATCTGCAGACACAAATTCCAGACACTATTGCTAGTACCAAGAAGTGCTTGCTGACAGGAGCCTGGTATTACTGCTCACTGAGAGTTTCTACCAGCACCTGACCAATACAGATGCAGATTCTCACAGCCAACCATCAGATTGAGCCTAAGACCCCAATAGAAGATTTAGAGGAAGGACTGAAGAAGATGAAGGGGATTTCAATTCCACAGAACAAACAATATAAACTATCTGGACTAGCCCAGATCTCCCAGAGACTAAACTACTAACCAAAGAGTATACATGGAGGTATCCATGGTTCCAGATACATATGTAGCAGAAGATGGCCTTATCTGACTTCAATGGGAAGGGAGGCTCTTGGTCCTGTGTAGGTTTAATTCCCCAGCCTAGGGGGATGCTAGAATGGTGAGGTGGGAATAGATGAGTGGTGGAGGAAAACCCTCATAGAGGAAAAGGAAGGGAGAGGGGGCATGGGATGAGGGCTTGGTGTAGGGGTAACTAGTAAGAGGGATACCTTTTGAGATGTAAACAAATAAAATGGTTAACAAAAAAGAAAAGTTATATAAGGCAAAGGACACTGTCAATAATCCAAAATAGCCTGTAGATTGAAAAAAGAATGTTGACCAATCTTACATCCAACAAAAGTCTAATATCTATCTTAAATATATAAAGAAATCAAGGAGATAGACTCCAACAAACCAAATAACTCAATTAAGAAGTGGAGTACCGGGCTGGAGAGATGACTCAGATGTAAAAAGCACTAGGTGCTCTTCGTGAGATTCTGAGTTCAATTCCCAGAAAAAACATGGTGGCTCACAACCATTTTTAATGGGATCTGATGCCCTCTTCTGGTGTGTCTGAAGACAGAGACAATATACTCATATACCTAAAATAAATAAATAAATAAATAAATAAATAAATAAATAAATAAATCTTTAAAGAAAAAAGAAGTAGAATACAGAGCTAAACAAAGAATTCTCAACAGGGAACTGAGAAACACATAAAAAGAAGTGACAGAAGTCCTTAGTGATCAGGGAAATGCAAAACAAAATGACGCTGAGATTCCATGATATACACATCAGAATAACTATGATAAAAAATCTCGAGAGACAGCACATGCTAGTGAGAATGTGGAGTAAAGATAACATTCCTCCATTGCTAGTGGAAGTGGAAAGTTGTACAACCACTCTGCTGTTTCTCAGAAAACTGGAAATAGTTCTACCTCAAGTCTCAGCTATACCACTCCTAGGCATATAGGCAAAAGATTCTCCATCCCATCACAAAGATGCTTGCTCAACTATGTTCATAGCAGCTTTATTTGTAATAGCCAGAAATTGGAAACAATATAGATGTCCCTCAACTGAAGAATGGACAATGAAAATGTAGTACATCTACACAATGGACAATTACTCAGCTATTAAAAACAAAGAAATCCAGAACTTTTCAGGAAAATGTGTGGAACAAGAAAATATTATCCTGAGTGAGATAACTCAGACTCAAAATGACATACATCATATATACTCACTTATAAGTAAATATTAGTCGTAAAGTACAGGATACCCATGCTACTCTCCATAGACACCAAGAAGCAAAACAAGGAACTGTCATTTCAAATGGGGGATAGAATAGTCATAAGTGGGAGAATGGAGGAAGTGGTAATGGAGAGGGCAATGGGGTTTCAGCATTAGGTGTGTGGAGAGACAGGAGAGAGGGCCAGAGTACAGAAGAATGAATGGAAATAGGTGTTGGCAGGAGGGGAACCATCTTTATAATGTGTCAGAGACCTAGGATGGGGGACGCTCCCAGGCATCTATATATGTGGCTTTAGCTGAGACGCCTACCACTGTAGACATGGAACCTAAAATGGCCACTTCCTGAAGCCAGACAGCACTCCAAGGATAAGGACACTAACCCAAAAGTTTCAACCCAAATTTGTCCTGTTTTAAGAAATGCACGGGCAAAGATAGAGCAGAAACTGAGTGAATGGCCAACTAATAACTAGCCCAACTTGAGACCCATCCCATATGAAAGTACTAATTGATGAATATGTTAATGATACTCTGCTTGCAGACAGGAGCCTAGCATAACTGTCCTCTGATAGGCTCCACCCAGCATCTCTCTGAAACAGATGCAGAGACCCAAGTCAAATAGTAGATGGAGCTCAGAGACTCTTATGAAAGTATTGGGGGAGGGATATAAGGGCTGTGACTGGGAGAGGAACTTCACAGAAGACCAATAAAGTTAACTAACTAGGAATCTTGATTGTTTCAAGAGACTGAACTACTAAGCAAAGAGCATTACATGAGCTAGATCTAGGACTCCTGCACACATATTGTAGATGTGCAGCTGGTTCTTCATTTGGGGTTTTCCAATAACTGGAGTAGAGCTGTGTCTTAAGTTTTTGCCTGTCTGTGAATCCTGTTCCTCTAACTGGACTGTCTTGTCTGGCCTAAGTGGTAGACGAATCCTTAGCCCTGCAGAGACTTGATGTGCCTGGGTTGGGGGATACACAGGTGGAACCTTCCATTCTCCCAGAGTAGAAGGGAGGGTTTTTGTGAGCAGGGAACCAAGAGAAAAAAAGATGAGATTAAGATGTAAATTATTTAATTAGTTAATAAAAAAACCAAACACTATAGATGATCTACACATAAAGAAGCCTTTCAGATTTCATCTTGGAGACTGAATGTTGATCACAAAGCTACTGAGACCAAGTGGCTGAGAAACTTCTTGTAATGAATAACTACTGGGTAAAAACGATTTGTTTTCTTTAATGGTATGTTTATTTTGTGGCAAAACTGAAATGAAATAAATGGTACACTAATTGAATTAGATGGTTTAAAAAATTATGACACCATGATGGGTGCGTTTGCCAAGAGAAAAGATTTTGGAGAAAATAAGAAAGATTTAAATATGGTCAAAATTAATGCACAAAATTTTCAAAGAATTAATAAACTTGTTTTAGTAATTTATTATTTCATATTATACAATTAATACTTCATTTCTCAATGCTCTTCCATCTCTCCAAAGCCATCCATATATGTCTCTTTGCTTTCTTCCAAATTAGTGGCTTCTTTTTCCATTAAATATTTCTACATATATATGTATACATATGTAACCCTAAATATAATGTAGGTATTTATATGTATGTTTTCACAGCTGACCATTTGGTATTAGGTAGCCAATATGTACACTTTCCTTCAAAAGGACAATTTCTACTGCTGTTTGCATTCTTCAGTAGACTATATATATTTGTGTATCACTGAAGCCTTTTTGGTTCCTCATTGACTACTTTGGTACATTTATTGATGCTCTAATTTTTCTGCTCATGTTTAGGAAGTCATATTGATGATATTTTATGAGTATAACTTCTGGAACTACTAACGGACAGAATTTCACAACATACTCTGTTATCCTCTGTGTTATAATTTTTATCCCACTTTTCTACAGAGATGTTATGTGTATCAGAGTACACTCCTAACCTTTGTAGTGTTGAGGCATAAACTGGCCAGTTCCTGGAAGCACTTGACCATCAGTGGTAGTCTAATCAATGATCTTTAATTTCAATGTAAGTTGATGTGTTCTTATTATTGTGAAGAGTTATTGAGGAACTAATTGATCATTGACCTTTGGGCACACATACATGAAACATACAAACCCCAAATTCTCTCCCCAGCACAACCAAATCCTTCAGTTGTAATCCTGGTATGATCCTAATAATATTTTTTGCCTCTCATAAAACATAGAAAGTTTCCTTTAATTGCTATTAAATGAACTTCTATTCTTACCAGTTTGAGTTTTTCAATTTTCCTCTCAGTTCAGGTCACTCTGATAAGCTGGATAGATTCAGGCCAAGGATGAACACTGAACTTGCTATTTTGCATCTTTATACTGATCTAAACTGAAGGAAAGCCTTGGTTGGATCATACTTCTGTTAAGTGATTTTAGTGATGCCAAATTTTATACTAGAAAATGAAGTACTGTCCAAGATTTCACTGACAGGAGCAACTTTGCTTAAGCTGTGTATCTCTTTTCAAAGAACAGTGATTGCACTTATTTCTTTTACTGAACCTTCTCTCAAACATTGCTCTAAATTTGTAGCCATTGTTCGTTCTCTCTCTCTCTCTCTCTCTCTCTCTCTCTCTCTCTCTCTCTCTCTCTTTCTCTCTCTCTCTCTCTCTGCTTCTCTCTCTCCCCCTTCCTCTCTCTGTCTCTGTCTCTGTCTCTCTCTTTCTCTCTCTCCTTCCCTTCCTGTTTCACTCGGTCTCTTTCCAATAATATGGAAATGAATATAGTCCAATATCTTGCTTTTCTTTCAGAACCATGGGACACTAAGTGTCATACTGAATACGGTATTTTTTTTTTTTTTTTGCAATTGTATTATTCTGAAAAATTTTGCTTCTTCTTTTTCAAGTATAGAAAAAGAGCAAGATTCTTTATGCCAAGGTTTTCATGACAACAAACAAAAACATTTGCTATTTTTCTTGCCAGATTCACTTATGCTGGTCTATCTTCCTTTAATTTCAACCCCAGATGACATGACTAAAAATACTCCTGGTGTATATATTTGTCAGTGTTCTAGAATCTCTGAAGGAATACCCCAGACTCAAATAAGTGTTTCCTTGCTCTGTGGTTAAAGGAATTTACTGCCTTACAGGCCAGGCAGTGGGAAATGATATCATCTACTAAGCATCCTAAGTGAAAGATTTTATATTTGGCATTCCTCAGCAGTTCTTTGAATTTCCTGTGACCCAGGTGGGTATTCTGATGAATCTGATGGATAAGCTGTCTAGCAAATTCTGAATGAAGGATCACATGACCGTCTGCTGTGTGGAACCATCTGCCAAGGAGGAGGTCCTGCCTCAGTGTGAGGAGGATCCTGAGAAAGGTGGGAATGGGAACAGTGCTGATTTAATAATGGCTCAGAGTCAGTGGTAGATGCAAGCTACTCTCTCTGTTCCCTAATAATCTTTTATTTTTTATTCTTCAACTGAATTCCACAATATCTTGAATCTCTAATTCCCAATTTCTGTAAAAAGAGCCTGAACACAGTCTTTTATTTACTAAAACTACATCATCAAGCTTTGATCACTGTTAATAATTATCAAGAATTCTTAAATTTACATAAACTCTTTAAGTCTTAGATCAACAGTTCCAGTCCCTGTTTCCTTAGAGCAGAACCAAGCACAAAGCAAAAGCACATTTCTGTTTAGGTTTACACAGCCTGTTCTTTATGGGCCCACAGCTCTTCTAGTTTTCTGGTACTGCAGACAGCAGTGTTTAGGAACTGCTTCTATGTATGAATAGAAAAATTACAAACTATTAAAAGTAAAATAATTTCTTACAAAGTTTTAGATTTATGTAAGTAAAGCAGTTAGTTCTCTCTAATATCTTTCCAGGCACTGTTATCTCCAATTCTTCAATCACTAGAAAGACAGAGCACTAACTTTTATATACTCTTACATCATCTTTTAATTCTCTAGTCTTCATTTCCTTATCCTAGAAATTCCATAGCTTCTTGTGTGATGCTTCTGATACCATTTATTCCTAAATCATATATAAATTTCTATTTTATTCATACACTTTGTTCTAAAAATTACTGTAACACTCTATTCTTAATATCTCTAATTTCATTCTGGCTAATCAATGCAACAGTCATGGAACTGCAGGGTATGTGTGCTTCCTCATGCTTCCAAATTCAAGGCCAAGTCTGGCAATAAACTATTTCCAAAAAGGAAACATAAGCTTTATATGGCCCTTATGATTACACTGTCTATATCCTTTCCCTTAACTTTGAAGGCCAAGGAGAGGGCCTGTTCCTCATCCTCCATAGCCTCATGACCATCTCCATTCCTCATTCCTGAACATTGCACTTGTTTCATTTACTATGGCATGATTATCTCTGAGTAGTGTGAAGAGTATATTCCCCAGAAAGAAAGATTGAAAGTAGAGTACTAAAGACAGCAGGTCAACTTTGTGGCAACAGCAACCATCAGCACACATTGGGGTCATGAGATCAATGGCTTGGTGGTGGTCAAGAGGCAGGGACAATGTCATATCTCTCTTTATGCAGACAGGAACTATGTCACAACTCCCCTTACACAGCCATGCTGGACCTGTCAACCATCTTTCCTTCTGATAGAGTTCTTGAGATATATATATGGGAAATGGCCATAATGCCTCTTAAAGAGCCAGTATGTTGTCTTTATTTTTGATAGTCTTTCCTTCTGCTAAGAGTAACCACTTTTCTTTATAGGGTAGAGTCAGTTATTTGTTTTTAGAACGATGGCATGAGGGATGGTTACAATCAGTTCTTGTCCCATGGTGATTTTATCAGGATCCTCGATCAGCAAAGCAGTGGCTGCCATAATGCGCAGGCAGGCTGGCCATCTCTGTGCCATAGGGTCCCACTTTTATAGACAGATAGGCCACTGCCCGTTTTCCAAGGGCTCAGGGACTTAGTCCATACCCCTTTGGCTGTGCCTTTGTTCTCATCTACATACAGGTGGAAAGGCTTATAGATGTCTGACAGGGCAAGTGCCAAGTTCTCAAGAAGCATTTCCTTGAGCATGTGAAAAGCTTTGTATATCTGGGCAATACAGTTTACTGTACTCTTCTGCCCCCTAGTGGCATCATAAAGAGACCTTTCCATCTCCATAAATCCTGGTACACAAAGTATGCAGAATCACACTGACCCCACAAATTTTACACCAGGTCCTGGGAATAAGGATGGTGAGGATTGTCTCTTTTCTGGCCCTGGATAGCAGGCATTGCCTCCCCTTGAGTATGTCCCAATGGCCTCAGCTGTCAAACAGCAAGTGTTTTCAACTGGAGCAGCTTTAATGAGATTATCTACATACTGTAAAAGATATATTTGGGTATAGGCATGTTATTAAATCCTTGTGGCAGTTTGGTCCATGGAAGTTGTTCAAAAAATCTTTGTTTCATTTCAAAGTGAACAAAGGCTGACTAGCTGGTGCTAGTGGCAGACTGAATAAACCATCCTTAAGATCCAGTACAATGTCGACATTCCATCCAGGAGTGAGACTACTCAGCATGATGTAAGGGTTATTTACTGTAGCATGAATATCTTTGATTTTCTTGTTCACTTCCCTTAGGTCTTGTATGGGATGGTAGTCACTGGATTGGGGTTTTCTTAACAGCAAGAGGAGAGTGTTCCAGACTGATTGGCAAGAGATCAGTACCCCTTGCTCCCTTACCTCTCTAGGCTTGGGGTAGTGGTATACTCTGACCAGACTGTCATTGGCCTTCAGTTGCTCCAGGAATGGGATGTAATGCCTAGCTAGCCCCACAGGAATTTTCTCTACTCAAACCCCAGGAATTTCTACACATAACCTTTCCAGGTATGGGTCTTTGCCATTGTTTTGAGAATGGGTAGCATATAGCTTTTATTCTTCTTCTAACCTCACAGTCAGTTTGTGAATGGGGCTGTTCTTGTTTAGGACTCGCACTCTCTCAGGGCCAAAGTGAATCTGTGCCCCCATCTTGGTTAGGAAGTCTCTGCTTAGCAACAGGATTGAACATCCAAGAATAACCATAAAGTACTGTGTTACATGTTCTACTTCTAGGTCTACTTTTCTTCCAGTAGTTTATAAATATTGATCAGTTCCAGTGGCCCCTTGAACACATGCTCTTTTGTTGAATATGGATCACACAGGTTGTTTTATGTTTGAATGTTGTATTGCAGTATCTACTAGGAAGTCTACTGGCTTCCTCTCTACCTTTAGGGTTACAAAGGGCTTATGGAAGGGACATGAGCCTTGACACCCTTGGTCACTCAGTTCTTTTATTTCTAACACCTTTGATTCTCCCTTCTTATGTCTCTTGGGACATTTGTTTTTCCAATACCAGTTTCTTTACAGTGGTTACATTGATCCTCCTGGAGGCAAGGCCTCCCCTTTTGATGTATTTGGCCTTCTTTTTTGTGGCAGGCTTGATTCCCCACTTCTCTTCCATATGCTATATTCTTTAACTCTTGGGTATCAGATATCTCCTTTCCAGTAGCCACCAGTAGCTCCTTGGCAAGTCCCCTTGTCTGCCTATCTTCTGGAACCTCCCTATTGTTAAAGATGTTTTTTTCAGCTATTGCCAGGAGCTCAGCCATGTGCTTATCCTCAAATCCTTCTAGCCTTTGGAGTTTTTGATGGATATCTGGCACTGCTTAATTGACAAATGCCAGGTTCACAGTACATTGATTTTCCCTTGACTCTGGATCCAGAGGGCCAGAAATCGCTTGAGAAATGCCCCTGGATAATCCTTAATTTTTTTTCGAGACAGGGTTTCTCTGTGTAGCCCTGGCTGTCCTAGAACTCACTCTGTAGACAAGGCTGGCCTCGAACTCAGAAATCTGCCTGCTTCTGCCTCCTAAGTGCTGGGATTAAAAGTGTATGCCACCACTGCCTGGCAATCCTTATTTTTTTTTAATAATTATTAATCATTTTCTTTGTTTACATTTCAAATGATATGCCCCTTCCTGACTAACCTCCACAAACCCCCATGTCATCCTCCCTTTCCACCTTCCCTTTGTCTCTATAAGGGTGCTCCTCCACCCACTCTCCATTCTCCCCTTATTGCTTTAGCATTGCACCATGCTGGGGTGTCACCTTAGGCAAATTTATGGGTCTTTTAGAAGCCTCTCAGAGACCTCTCATCAGAATCTGGTGGTGTAACTTCAGTTTTTTCTCACCCATTGGACTGTTTGGATACTAATTAGGGTGGACCAAGGAAAAAGCCACATTAGTATCAGCTTGTATGGTTGTAGGCTGGCCATTGGCACCCAGAACCAACTTTCAGGCAGACACTGTCACTTGTTCTTGTTTCTCAGTAATGAAGAGTACCTGCAAAAGCTGCTGACAATTGTCCCAAGTGGGCTTGTGCATAGCCAATCATTTCAGAGTCTGGTTTATCTGTGAAAACAGCAGGTTTCTCTGAGAATTTAGGATTCTTCATCTTCCAGTTGTATAGATCATTAGTGGAGAAGGGGATGTGGGTCCTATATTTTCTGCCCTGCCCATGGCGGGAGAGCAGTCACTCTCAGTGGCAGTGCAGTCATGATTGAATCTGCCCACTTTGCTGTGCAGGCTCATGTATGTGGAGGACTAGCTATGTTCCATTCTGTCTCTGTGACTACCATGAATCTGTGACTGTCATGTGCAGAGAAGGGGCATGTACTAGGGCAGGGTTGTAAGGAGGCCAGACGAAGTCTTCCTGGTGAACTGAGGGGTACAGAACAAAAAATTTACAAATCTTGGGCAACTTTGTTTTCTTAACCTGCAAAAAAAACTAGGGTAGGAGGTAGGAAACCTGGTGGCAGATCTCTCCACCAGGTGTTGTTAGATAGTCATGTATGGGACATGGACAGGGTGTCAAGGGTTTCTATACACAATACCTTTAACCAAGTAGGGACATAGAGACTGCCTTCCTTGGGTCACCCCAGATAGGGCTCTGGCCATTCATTCCTGAAAAAGACAGTCATTTTCACTGACTTTACAGTCAGTGTAAAACTCTCTGACAAGAGCTTGAAGTCCTTGAAGTGTGGGGACTAGGTTAAGTGGGTGGTGCTGGTTGTCTTCTCCATGGCATTTCTCAAGAGAAATAAGAAGAACAAGTAAAACACAAACACAAAACCACAAAACAAACCTAAGAAGAAACTGAAATGAAGCTGATGTTGGCCTGTCCCCAAAATGGGCTCCATCATTAGTGGAGAAGGGGATGTGGGTCCTATATTTTCTGCCCTGCCCATGGAGCAGGGCAGTCACTCTCAGAGGCAGTGCAGTTATGATTGAATCTTTCCACCTTGCTGTGCAGGCTGTGGAGGACTAGCTATGTTCCATTCTGCCTCCCGTGGGCCTGGATCTGCAACTGCCATGTACAGAGAAGGGGCATGTGCTAGGGTAGGGTTGTAAGTAGGCCAGATGAAGTCTTCCTGATGAGCAGTGTCACACTTGTATACTCTGACTCCAGCTGAAGGGAGTCCAGAGGCAGTGACCTATCCCAGAAGCTGGTTCTGTTGGCTGGGAGCAATCCATCAGTTTCTACTAAGACCTGGGTCAGACTGATGCTCTCCATCTCCAACTGAAGAGGGTCTGGAAGTATTCGTGGAAGCTCCTGGCAAGGAACAAGTTGTCAGCACAACTATCCTGCCTTCACTGGCTTTCAGCTTGTCCAGACAAAAGAAAAGAAATGTACCCCACACCAAACAAGACAAAAAATAACTCAGAGCAAGACAAAGATAAGAAACACAACACACAAAGGTGTGCCCCAACTCACCAATTGACATGGAGTCAATCACCACCCCCCACCCCCCACTCTACTATTGAGTCAAGGAGACTTCAGTGATCCCAGATGGGCCTCCAAAGTTAGGGTTCAGAAATCACTGAAGGAAGATCCCAGATTCAAATAATATCCAAGAACAAAGCATTTATTTAGCAGAAAGAACCAGCATACAGGGGTCACCACTGCTTCAGAATGGCAACCCAGACAAAGACACTCAAGCCTTTTATACTGGGACTACTTACTAAATTTTGCAGTGGTCCTTTTATTTCCATTTAGTGGAATAGTTTGAGATACTGGCTCTTCTTTGAATGTCTGGTAGAATTCTGTCATAAAACGACCTGCCCCGAAGCTTTTTTTTTTTTTTTTTTTTTTTTTTTTTTTTTTTTTTTTTTTTTTGGTTGGGAGCAGTTTTTATGACTTCTTCTATTTTCTTAGGCGTTATAGGGCTGTTAAATACTTTATCTGATCATTATTTAACTTTTTAAGTGGTATTTGTCCAGGGAATTATCAACTTCAATAAGATTTTCCAATTTTGCAAAGTATAGATATTTGAAGTAAAAGCTAATGATTCTTTGAATATCCTTGTAGTCTGCTGTTATCTCTCCCTTTGCATTTCTGATTATGTTGTTTATTTGGATTCAGTCTCTCTGTGTTTTAGTTAGCTTGGTGAATGATTTTTCTATCTTCTTGATTTTCTCAAAGAACCAGCTCTTGGTTACCTTAATTCTTTGCATTGCTTTCTTTGTTTCTAATTGATTGATTTCTGCCCTAATTTTTATTATTCTATTCCTCTTAGGTGTGTTTTCTTCTTTTCCTCCTTCTTCTTCTTCTTCTTCTTCTTCTTCTTCTTCTTCTTCTTCTTCTTCTTCTTCTTCTTCTTCTTCTTCTTCTTTCTTACAGTTTTCAGATATACATTTAAATTGATGGTATAATAACTTTCTAATTTCTTTATGAGGCTCTTAGTCCTATTAACTTTCCTCTTAGCACAGGTTTCATTAGATTTTGGTGTAACTCAAACCACAAAAGTGAAAGAAATATATGACAAGAACTTCAAGTTGCTGAAGAAAGAAATTGAGGAGAATATCAGAACATAGAAATAACTTCCATAATCATGGATTGATAAGATTAAAATAGTAAAAACAACCATCTTACCCAAAGCAATATAGATATTCAATTCAATTCCTATCAAAATTGCAAGACAATTCTTTACAAATCTTGAATGATCAATTCTTAATGTTATATAGAAAAACAAAACAAAACAAAACAAAACCAAAAAACAACAACATAAAATAGAAACAAGATGGCTAAAAGAGTCCCAAGCAATAATAGAACTTCTGGAGGTATGACAATCCTGACTTTCAGCTGTACTACAGAGCAATAATAATAAAACTTATATGGTATTTGCACCCTACCCCAGCCTTGAGCAGGCATGAACTAGCTGTTTTCCACAG
The DNA here is from genome assembly GCF_011762505.2 of Arvicanthis niloticus. Classification (NCBI taxonomy): domain Eukaryota; kingdom Metazoa; phylum Chordata; class Mammalia; order Rodentia; family Muridae; genus Arvicanthis; species Arvicanthis niloticus. Next base: position 56,429,717 of record NC_047658.1, read on the forward strand.
TAGACCAAAACAATAGGACCTAGGAGGCATTTCCTTGGTGACCTGCAGTCTGCTAAAGGAGCTAGAAGAATGGACTGCCTGTTGAGCTTGCCTTGACACCTCCAGGCTGCTATCCCCTCACCCAGCCCTGGGCTGAAATGAGAAGAGACTCTGGGGGTGGGGCTTCCCCTTTATATGTGAAAACAAAATATTAAACTTTGGGCCTTGACCAGAATATGTTATCTTGGCCCCATGTTTTCTCTCACCCTCCATTCCCCTTTCATTCCCAGCCTTCCTTTCAGGTGAACCCAGTTCCTGTACCTGCAAGTGGCTACAGATTGGCCCCTGAATCATGGGGCCTGAGAATGGAAGACCAGCTGAGGAACACTGTCTTGGTGGAGCTTCACAGAAAATGGAAAAAGAAGTAGAGTATCCTGAGAGCTTGGTGAACAACGAACAGCATTGATGCTAGCTAAGTTATAGCTGTGTTTGCAGGAAGTGTGTTTAAGTGGGATATGGTCTAGATTGAGTAAGTGTTGACCCAATGTGAGCTCATCTAGGAGGTGACAGTGAATTTTGGGATAGGAGAATACTAAGAAGCAGCTGCCCAAAGCCCAAGAGCTGCCTCAGGTGAGGAGCAGGGTTAGAAAGAGTTGGAAAACTGAAAAGGGCAGGACACTGAGTAGTAACTATAATTCTGCCCTTCCTTGTTTGTTGTTTGTCCTTGGCATGCCATTGTCCATGTGTGTCAATTGTCTGTTTTTTGTTTCATTGTCTGAATGAATGATGTTCTGTTTCATGTTCAAAAGACAAAAACGGTTAAAGCTGCTACGCATACAACCCTTGATTTAGTTTAACTTGATTTTAAAGTCAGCCTTAATATGCAGAGCAGAGGCTGATAAATTTTCTTAACATCTGTAGCTAAGAGTAGAGCTGAGCTGGAAAAGCCTTTCTAAAAGTTGATTGTTGGTATAAGCTGATTTAAGGGCCCAACAGGTTGTTTTTGTTATTGTTGTTGTTGTTGTTTTTTGATTCTATAAGGAAGCTAAGAGTTGTTTGTCCTAAAAAAAATCTCTGTGACAAGTTGCTTTTATCTTGAAATTACAACTAGAAAAAGCAAGAAATTTTGTTTGGTCATATAAGATATGTTGTCACTTCATTTTTGTTTCTGTTTGGTTTTAAAGGTATAAATATGTTCTGCATGTCTTGGTTGTAGGTTGTTGGCCTATATGTTATTGGGTATGATTAAAAATTTGCAACCTTGGCAACAAAAAGTTGGCTTAAGACTGGTAACTCAGGGTTGGAGTTATTCAGAAACCAGATGTATAAAGATAAGACTTAAAAACAGTATCTCTTTAGTGACATATTAAAAGCTGCACTATCATGCATTCATATATAAGAACTGGCGGCAAAACTTTCTAACATAAAGTTACTCTACTTGGTGTTGATTTTAGAGAAAATAGAGTGTTTACATCATTAAAAATTGGTTTTGTTTCTCAGAATTATGGTTATACTCTAATGTTGCAAAAGAAGCTTAAAATATACATAGTTAAACTGCCAATATTCCCTTGGCTACAATTGTTGTACAACTGTACAATTGTACAGTTGGCAGTACAATTGTGAGTTTAAGATTATTTTTGACTCGCCCATGTTTATAGAGAGAAAGATACAGTGTTAAATTAAAATTTTTTAAAAAAACTACAGCTCAGTATAGGCCTAGTCTTTGGGTCAGGCCTCAGAAAACAGGCCTAGATTAAGAACACTTACTTTGAATTAAGACAATGCAGACTGAGCTTAGTAGAAGCTTGGGTGACAAACATTCCGATTGTCCTGGGTCTTCAGGACTAGCTCCTAGAAAGGTGTTTTCCAGAATTTGTTTATTGCCTTGCTTGTTTCTTGTGGGGGAGGGGTCAATCTAAGACCCAAAGACATTCACAACAAACAGTTTATGGGCCAGAAGTTATAGACAGTGATTATGAGGGAGAAATTTAAATTATGCCTGCTTCCCCCATGACATTGTAACTGTATCTGTTGGCAAAAAATTGTTCCATTTGTTTTTGTTACTTTGCATTCTCTTCCTTCCAAATTTGTTAAGAAGGAGAGAGGACGAGATGGCTTTGGTTCCTCTAATGTATACTGGGTTAAATCTATTGTTAGCAAGAGACCTAATCTTAAGTTATGTAACAATTATTAGAGGACAAGGTTGCCTTCAGCTTGGCCTTTGTCTGATACTCTCACTTAGCTAAAAATGATTGGTTATTGAATTAATCCAAAACAAAGTTCAAACTTAAGATTTATAAAACTAATGGGGCATTACAGCCTGAGTTGACTACTCTAGCTGCCTTTCCAGTAAATGCATATAGAATTATTATGGATCTAGAATATTGTTTTTTAAACCATTCCTTTACATTTCTGGTAAAGGTGGAAGGTTCGCATTCAGTAAATTTATTTATAATTTTTGAGAGCCCATGGAGTGATATTGTTAGAAAGATTTGCCTCAAAGAATGATTAATTGCCTTACATAAAAAAATATATTGTTGCTTTGATGCTAGAAATTAAGAGTTTGAATCTTTTAGTGTACATTATTCATTGTATAATATTGTATTAGCTGATCTCTCTGAAGGAGTTTTTCTACAAGCCTTTGCTCCAATATAGCAAGCTTTAAAATTTTGGAGTACTTGTTGCTCCAGAAAAGATTCAAAGACAATATGTTTTCAATATTTGAGACCTCAGTTATATTCTAAGCAGATTGTGACATAGAAAATTCCAATAAAATAGATAGTTGGGCTAGAGAGATGGCTCAGCCATTAAAGGCTAGACTCATAACTAAAAATATAAGAGTTGAATACCCAGCAACCACTTGGTGGCTCACAATCATTTGTGGTGGGATCTAGTGCCCTCTTCTGGCTTATAAGTGTATATGCAAAAAGAAAATGGTTTGCTTTTAATTTGATTTGCATTTAATGATTTTCAAAAGTTGTTAAGAGTAATTAATTGAGTAAAACCTCATTTTAAGCTTACCATAGGAGAATTTGAGCCTCTGTTTGATATTGTCAAGGGGGATGCAAGTCCTAATTCCCCTTGACAATTAACTAATAAAGGAGAGATAGCTTTGCTGAAAGTAGAGTTAGCTGTTAGTTATCAACAGATAAATTATATAGACTATGATAATTTGCTGTCTGTTTGTGTTATTGCTAATCATGTACTCACAGCTGCCCTTTGGCAAAAGAAACTATTAATGTGGATTTATCTCTCTTCATCTACAAGTAAAGTTTGAACATCCTATTATAAAATTGTTACTGCATTAATACAAAATTGTATGACAGAATCCTAAAAGCATTTTGGATAAAAGATTTATTCCTTATTCCAAATAGCAATTAAATTGGTTATTGAAAAATAATTATATTTGGCCTATTACATGGCAAACTTTTTAGGCAAATTTGATAATTATTATCCAAAGACAAGTTGTTACAGTTTTTCTATATGCATGCTTTTATATTTCATGTAAATTTACTATGCATGCAGCCCATAGAGAAGATGTTTGCTGTATTTACTATATTTATAGATGTCTCATCTATTGAGAAGGCAATATATGTAATTAGATCACATGTTTATTTTCTTGAGTTTCCCCTGCTTCAGCACAAATAATTAAATTATGTGTTGTAGCCACTGTTTGAAATGCTGAAAAGTCAAGCTTTGAATTTATATACTCATAGCCAGTATATGGTGCATGATTTATAATTGCTTAAAATTGTTCCTTTTTTAGATATTGCTAATTCTCAAATTTTATAGTTATTTATAAAAATACAGCTTCATTTAAGGAATATGTACTGTTTCTTAACTTTATAAGACTTTTAAAAACAGAGCAGATTTGTATACTAGGCAGATTATAGGCCTTTCAGAACTAGTTTGCCATACAATCTTATTCTTTATAACATCAAAATAGTAATAGCTTGAGAAAATAATTTGGCATTTCTAGAAAGTATGCACGTTAAATTGCAAAAAGTTAAATTGAAAAACTCAATATTTTATAATGGTGTTAATCCTTGAGGACTTATATGTAATCAATATTGACAAATAGATGTTACTCCTTTTTGATTTTAAAAAATTAAAATATGTACATGTGACTTGACATATTTTAGGCTTTCTAGTTGCAACTCCTTTAACAAGAGAAGCAACTAAAAATATAATTAGTTATTGCCTATATTATTTTCCTGTGCTTGGTGTTCCATATCAGACTAACATAGGTAATAGAAGTGGCTATTGCAGTTATTTGACTACAATCAAACATTTGAGATGCTTTGTTGACAATTTAATATTACTGATATTTCCTTATTATCCTGAAGGACAAGAAATTGTGAGAGATTATGAAACTTTAAAATAATATCTTCATAATTCTCTGAGTGTGGGAAAAGCAGCTAATGGTGCTTCTTCCCTGGTTTTACAAGAAACTCTGAAAAATTGGCTTTTTAAACTAGAAAGGGAGAATTATACTCACTAAGGTCACCAAAATCACACCTTGCTTTTGACTTATTTGTTTTAAATTGTCTGCAAACTGATGCAGTGGATAACCACTGACATCCAGTCACTCCCAGCTCATTTGCCAGGGTCATATGGAGAGACCCCTTAACTAATACTTGGTTTGATCCTGATCCTGTTTAAACTGGGGCTGTGGGTCATTTGCATTTTTTCAGAAAAAAGAGAATGAAGCCTGATGGCTGCCTGAAAGACTGGTTTGTCAAGTGGACACAGACCTTGAGCCTAATAATTATGATTCGAATGATGAAGATGGCTGAAAATCTTTATCAGCCAGCTTATTTAACTTGGCATATAATTTCCATTCTTACTGGAGAGTGTTTTTTTTATCATTACTTAAAGCCACCCACTATATACCTGAATGCTAGACTTGTGTCTGATTCTTGCTAATTAGCAGTTGGATTAGATACTGGAACATTTCCACTCTCAACCTTATTTTCTACATTGCTTGGATAATCATGTTGCTTTTAACCTTTGAACCTTGTATTTTAAGCAGATGGATTGCCCTCACCCAGGATCGCTCTCAGCAAGCCCAGCTATTTATCCTGGCAGTTACACATCACTGTGAAGAATGGCATCTAGTGCATGCCCACAGGTCCTTTGGTCTGAATATGGTCTTGGTCTAAAGAGTGTGCCAATGTTGGCTGGTTAGTCAAAGATGGATAAGAGTGTTTGTGAGCTCCTATAAACCGAAGACAGAGGCATACATCAATATGCTATGTATGTTTTCCTCAAAGATGGGTAATATAGAAGTAATATAGACACCGACCTAAGCCAGGCATGGTTGCTCGGCCTAGACGGGATGAAATTTTGTGGCCTGACCAGATATTGGCACTGCCATTTTAAAAAATTAAGGAGGGAAACTGTGCTCTCCCCCACCAGCCTTGAGCAGGCCCGAACTAGCTGTTTTCCACAGTAGACCAAAACAATAGGACCTAGGAGGCATTGCCTTGGTGACCTGCAGTCTGCTAAAGGAGCTAGAAGAATGGACTGCCTGTTGAGCTTGCCTTGACACCTCCAGGCTGCTATCCCCTCACCCAGCCCTGGGCTGAAACAAGAAGAGACTCTGGGGGTGGGGCTCCCCTTTATATGTAAAAACAAAATAGTAAACTTTAGGCCTTGATCAGAATATGTTGTCTTGGCCCCATGTTTTCTCTCACCCTCCATTTCTTTTTCATTCCCAGCCTTCCTTTCAGATGAACCCTGTTCCTGTAGCTGAAGGTGGCTACAGGTATTGGTATTAGTATAGGAACAGACAGGCTGATTAATTGAATAAATCAAAGACCCCGAAATCAACCCACTCATCTATTGTGATGGTTTGTATATGCTTGGCCCAGGAAGTAGCACTATTGGAGTAGGTATGGCCTGTTGGAGAAAATTTGTCACTGTGGGTGTGGGCTGTAATAAACTTGTTCTAGCTGCATGGAAGCTAATATTCTGCTAGCAGCCTGCAGATGAAGATGTAGAACTCTCAGTTCCTCCTGCACCATGCCTGTATGGATGCTGCTATGCTCTCACCTTGATAATAATGGACTGAGTCTCTGGACCTGTAAGCCAATGAAATGAAATGTTGTCCTTTTAAGAGTTGCCTTGGTCATTGTGTCTGCTCACAGCAGTAATATCCAATATTATCTATGGACACTTAATTTTAACAAAGAAGGTAAAACCATACAATGGAAAAAAGAAACCATCTTCAACAGAAGAAAGCATCTAACTGGACATCAGCATGTTGAAGGATGCAAATAAATCTATATCTATCACCCTATAGAAAACTTAATTTTAAGTGGATCAAAAGCTCAACTTAAAACTGAATACACTAAATCTAATAGAACAGAAAGAGGGGAATAGCCTTGAACTTATTGGTACAGGAGATAACTTCCTGAACAGAACACCAATGTCTCAGGGTATAAGATCAATAATTGATAAATGGAACCTCCTGAAACTGAAAAGCTTCTGTAAAGCAAAAGACAATAGCAATGGGACAAAATGGCACCCTACCAGTTAGAACCAGATCTTTGCCAGCCCTACATCTGACAAAGGGCTAATATCCAAAATTTATAAAGAATTTAAGGAATTAGAAAACAACACTCCAATAGCCCAATTAAATAATGGATACAGAGTAAAACAGAGAATTCTCAACAGAAGACTATGGCTAGAAGCACTTAAGGAAAAGTTCAATGTTCTAGTTATCAGAAAAATGAAAATTGAAACAACTCTGAGATTTCATCTGACATCTCTCAGAAGAGCAGATCAAAACTAACATCAAATACTCAAATAATAGCACATACTGGTTAGGATGCAAAGTGAGGGTAACACTCCTCCATTGTTGGTGGTAGTTCAAACTTGTACAACTACTTTGGAAATCAATTTGGTTGTTTCTCTAAAAATTGGCACTAGCTCTACCTCAAGACACAGCTATACTACTCTTGGGCATATACCCAGAAGAAACCCAGCTATATCACAGGGACACATGTTCAACTCTGATAATAGAGGCTTTATTAATAACTACCAGAAACTGGAAACAACCTATATGACCCTAAACAGAACAGTGGATAAAGAAAATGTGGTACATGTACACAATGGAATAGTAATCAGCTATAGAAAAGAAACACATCAGAAATTTTGCAGGCAAATGGATGAGACCTGAGAATATCATCCTGAGTAAAGTACCCCAGAGCCAGAAAGACCTGTTTGATATATCTTCATATATAAGTGTACCTTAGCTATAAAGTGCAGGACAACCATGCTACAATTCAAATATCCAAAGAAACTGAACAATAAGGTGACTGCTAGGGAAGATGCTTGAATCTTACCCAGAAGGGAAAACTAAATATTCATCTGATGTAGATGGTGAGAGGGAAATGGGTAGAAGAGGAGATGAGGAAGGGAATGAGGATGGAGATCATGTGCAGGAAGAAGGGAAATGAAAGAGTCCTGAAAGTGAAACTAGAAATTAGTGAGGACAGGGGTAAGGATGGAGCATCAGTGGTGACTATCTAGAGGTCTCTGATGGAAAAGGGTATGGGGAGTCTTTTTTGGGAGCATAGGCTAGATATCTATCAGTGAGGAATATAAAGACTGAAGTGGCCACCTCCTATAATCAGGCAGGATTTTCAGAGGAGGGAGGGAGACACCAATCCTTACATAAAACTGTCAACCCAAACTTAGTCTTGCTTGCAAGATGTACAGGATAAAGCTGGAGCAGAGACTGAGGGAGCAACCAACCAATTACTCCCACAATTTAAGACCACTTCAATGTGAGAGAGCCAAGGCATGACACTATTAATGATACCTGCTATGCTTCCCGAAAGGAAGCTAGAACAATTGTCTCCTTAGAGGCCTCATCCAGCAGTGGATGGCGGTTGATGTAGAGATACACAGGCAAACATTAAGCAGAGTCCAGAGCATCTTGTGGAAGAAGGGGGGATTAAAGTGAGAAATCATAAGGGTCAAGAAAACTACAAGTAGACCCAGAGAGTCAACTAACCTAAGACCATGGTGTTTCAGAGAGCCTGGGCTACCAACCAGGAAACATGCAGGAGCTGAACCTAGTTGCCTAACATTTGTAGCAAATGAGAAACTTGAAGGTTGTGTGTTGGTAACAAGTAGAATGGTGGCTGTCACAGTCTCTACTTCCTGTCATTGGATCATCTTTTCTCTTACTTGGACTACCTAGTTAGGCCTCAGTGAAAGAGTATTTGCCTAGACCTGCAGGGACTACATTTCCCAAGTATGGTACCCAAAGAGGGCTCCCCTTCTCTGAGGAGAAGGAAAGATGTCAGGGAGGGATTCTTAAGGGTGGGACTGGGTAGAGAGGAGGGAAAGGATTGTGATTAGGATGTAAAGTGAATGAAATATAAATAATTTTAAAATATTGTTTTTTCTTTGCTCTCCCCTCAATAATGAAACATATCATATATCCTTATTTGTTTGCTGAGCCTATGTTCATCAGCTTTGAGTTTTCATTTTCATCTGCTAAATGATATAATCATTTAGCTGAAAATTTTTCTCAGAAATATATTGTGTCAAGTGGCTTCTGTTAAAAGCATTAAAGTTACAAGATTGTATTAAATGTTTAGAATTAATGTATTAGTTTATTATTCATTTACTTTTTAAATAAAATATTCATTTTGTGTGACACACATATACACACATATACATATACATATACACATACACATATACATATACACACATACACATATATACATATACACATATACATATATACACATATAGATATACATATACATTCACATATACATACAAATATATATACATATACATATGTATATATATATATATATATATATATATATATATATATATATATAGTGTGTGTGTGTGTGTGTGTGTGTGTGTGTGCAGCATATGACTACTGGATAGAGATGTATGCATGAGCCAGAGAGACTGTCTCCCAATTTTCAGGGACTGGAATTATAGACCGTCTAGTGTCGCTGTGTTTATGCTAACAAATTAATCTAGGTTCTCTTGAAAATTAATCCACTTCCTTAACAGTTAGGCCATCTTGAGAAGCACCTTAAGAAATGCTCAACATCCTTAGTCATCAGAGAAATGCAAATCAAAACAACACTGAGATACCACCTCACACCAGTCAGAATGGCTAAGATCAAAAATTCAGGTGATAGTAGATGCTGGTGAGGATGTGAAGAAAGAGGAACACTCCTTCATTGTTGGTGGGGTTGCAAGCTGGTACAACCACTCTGGAAGTCAGTCTGGCAGTTCCTCAGAAAATTGGACATAGCACTACCTGAGGACCCAGCTATACCACTCCTGGGCATATACCCAGAAAATGCCCCAACAAATAACAAAGACATATGCTCCACTATGTTCATAGCAGCCTTATTTATAATAGCCAGAAGCTGGAAAGAACCCAGATGCCCTTCAACAGAGGAATGGATACAAAAAATGTGGTACATTTACACAATGGAATATTACTCATCTATTAAAAATAATGAATTCAAGAAATTCTTAGGTAAATGGATGGAACTAGAAAATATCATCCTGAGTGAGGTAACCCAATCACAAAAGAACACACATGGTATTTACTCACTGATAAGCAGAGATTAGCCCAAAAGTTTGAAACAACAAAGATTCAACTAACAGGCCACATGAAGCTCATGAAGAAGGAAGAACAAGTGTGTATGCCTTAGTCTTTCTTAGAAGGAGTAGCTAAATACCCAAGGGAGCAAATATGGAGACAAAGTGTGGGACAGACAGGAGAGGTTGTATGGAGACCATTCCACCTGGGTATTCATTCCATGTGCAGTCACCAAAAATAGACACTGATATGGATGACAGGATGGGAAAGCTGACAGCAGCCTGATAAGGTTATCTCCTTAGAGGTCCCCCAGAGTCTGACATACCCACAGGCAGATACTTGCAGCTAACCATTAATCTGATCAAAGGTTCCCAGTGCAGAAGTTAGAGAGTAAACTGAAGGAGCCAAAAGGGATGGTGGCCCCATGAGGAGAGCAACAATACCAACCAGCCAGAGCTCCCCAGTGTCTAAACCACCAGCCTAGGAGCACATATGTAGGGGCACATGACTCCAGCTGTATATGTAGAGGGGGATGGACTTATTGGGTATAGGGGGAGAGGAGATCTTTGGTCCCATGAAGGCTGAACACTGATGGGGGGGGGAATCTGAGGGTGGGGAGGGGTAGTGGGGTGTAGGTGGGTGCACACCCTCATAGAAGCAGGAGGAGGGGGGATGGGATAAGTGGTTCCTGGGTGGTGGTGGGAATGTGGTAAGGGGATAAAAATTGAAATGTAAATATTATATCCAATAAAAGAGGGGGAAAAAAGAAAAGCGGTTAGAACCAACGTCCTTAATAAAATGTCAGCTCTCTTTAAAAAATTATCTTGATACTAAAATTTGTTTTGAGAATTGTATATTGCAAAATGATCAGCCTTGGTGTATCTACTCATCAAGCAAGCTGGACAGACCTGCTCAAACCTCTGAGGTCCTGGAATTCCATCTGGATGCAGTGAAGACACAGCATCAGAGGCTTATCAATTTACTCTTCTCCCCACTCCTCTTCTAATATTTCAATGCCCATAATCAGCTTGAAGAAGCTAATGAAGAGTCAGCACCCCTATTCCCTGGGCTTGGGGACTAAGGTGGTAAATGTTGGGCTGTCTTTATAGGGAAAAGTAGTGGTTTTGTGGGAATAGAGAGGATTAGCTAGGATTTATTGCATAGCCATAACCTATTAGTAGAAATCTGTACAATTATTATCAAGATGAAGATATAATTTCTTAAATGGCATCAATTTACTTTGATTACAAGTTTTAAGGTTTTCATTGGTAGGAGCTTCTTATTGATACAACAGTGAGATGAATATTGTTACTCTCATAGGCATTGTACCAGTATAACACATTTAGGAATACAAGGCTTAGACCCAGTCCTTTAACCTTTTTAACAGATTTGTGATGGTTAGCCTGTGAGTGTAATTAGAAAGTGTAATTTGTTGTTACAGCTCTATGAAATAGTAAATTTGCCCTATCATTTTCTCTGTCTCATTAGTTGGTTTGGCTAATAAACAAAATTTGAAATATAATGTGTTATGAAATGCAATGAACTTATTTCCCACTAAAATGCATTAAATGGGCTTGGGAGATGCCTTGGTTGGTAAGTAAATGTTTTCTGTATGATCATAAGAATGTGGATTTGGACCTGCAAAACTACTATAAAAGACGAGTAAGATGTCGTATCTGTTGCCTAATTAATGGGTGAGAAAGAGGTAGTTGATTCCTGAAGCATGATGTCCAGGCTTGTCAAATATCAAATATCTACATTTCAGGTCTAATGTGAGATCCTGACTCAAAACAAAAAAGTGGTGAGCTATAGAGTTAGACACCTAACACTGACTACTGTGCTTTATAACTTCATGTGCAAGAAAGCATTTACACACACACACACACACACACACACACACACACACACGGACAAACATACACATACACAAACATGCACACACACATACATACACACAAATGTACTCATATGCATACATTACACACAGGCAAATAATTAAATAAGACACATGAGATGAAGAGATATTTCTACATGGCTTGCAAATATGATCTTCACTTAAAATACAACAAAGTGTTCAGGACACAAAAAATAACAGGACACAGTTATGTGCATATTGTATTGTACAGATTATATTTGAAAAGTATATATACAGGACTTTGTAGTATGGCTTGAAATCAAATGCTGTGATACTTTCAGCATTATTCTTCTTCTTCAGAATTATTTGAATTGTAGACTATGATGGTTAATCTTATAGCCAACATGATGAGATTTCGAATCACCTAAGAAACAAGAGACAAACCTCTGGTTGTGAGGTTCTTTATAGAAATGTCTAGCCAAATTGAGAACACAAACATGTGGCTCCAGGACATGACCCAGAAACTAGATGGAATTAAAGGGGACTATGATAGGATCTCCAGCATCTATCTCTCTGCTGCCTGAAACTAGGCTATCCTAGGGGGGAAGTCCATTCTTCCCCTACCTCTGTGAACACCTGTAGCAAACCTGTAGATCCTGAACCATACAGGTAAACTTCCCTTCCCCTAACCATGTTTCCTGCTTGCTGAGTTCTCTGGTGCAAGCAGAAGTACACTGAGCAGCCTGCAGTCCCAGAGGCACCGCTATTCCCCTGTTACTCATCTGTCCAACTTCATCAGTACTGCTGAACCTGAACCATGCACCTAAACTTCCCTTCCCCAACACATCTTTCCAGCTTGCTGAGTCCTCTGAGGCAAGCCAAGCAGCTCTGAGCAGTCTGCTAGCCCAGGGGACTTCTCTTTCTCTAACTCTCCTCCCACCTTCATCAGACTTGTGGAACCTGAAACATACAGGTAATCATACCTTTCCCTACACATTTTCCCTGCTTGCAAAGTCATCTGGGCGCTCCAAACTGCCCTGAGCAGCCTGCTATCCCTGGAGATTTCCATTTGCCCACCACTTCTCTTCCCACCATCATTGGAACTGCAGCTACTGAAATAACCAAACTTGCAGATCCTGAACCATACAGCCCAGGGATACACATCAGAGGCCTGCCACACCAACACCATTGAGGTTAACCTCCATCCCAACACAACTACAACAGGAACATCCAAGGACCAAACCCATCCAGATGGCTAAAGGCCCTTGAAAGAGCACAATCAACAAAACCTAGGGCAATATGACACTTTAAGAGCATAGCTACCTTACAATAGCAAGCCCTAGATATTCTAACACAGCCTAAACACAAGAAAATGACCTTAAGCCCAATCTCCTAAAGATGATAGAGCCTTTAATGAGGAAGTAAAGAAATCCCTTAATGAAATACAGGAAAGTACACACAGGTAGAGGTCTTTAAAGAGATAACAAATACATCCCTTAAAGATATACAGGAAGATACAATTAAACAGGTGAAGAAAATCAGTAAAATGATGCAAGACTTGAAAGTGGAAATAGAAACAACATATAGAACACAAACAGGGAATCCTAGAGATGGAAAACCTAAGAAAGAGAATGGAAACATAAGACACATCATCAATAGAATGCAAGTGATGGAAGAGAGAATTTCAGGCATTGAGGATGTTATAGAAGTTTGTATATCAGTCAAAGAAAACATTGAATCTCAAAATTCAGGATGTAAAACACCCAGGAAATATTGGAAATAATGAAAATCTATAACCTAAGAAGAGTAAGACTAGAAGATGAAAAGACCAAGTTTCATGAAACAGGATATATTTTCAGCAAATTCACAGAAAAAAAAAGTTCTCCAACCTAAAGCAAGGAATGTCTTATAAAAATACAGGAAATTTACAGAACACCAATTAAACTGGACAAGTAAAGAAAATCCACCTTTCACATAATAATCAAAACACAAATTCTACAGAATAAAAGATGAATATTAAAAGCAGCATGGGAAAAATGGCAGGCAACTTACAAAGGCAGAACTATCGGAGTTGTAAATGAATGTTTAGCAACAGGCTCAAAGTGAGATTCAGCTTAAGGGGAGGGCCTAAGGCCTGACACTATGACTGAGGCTATGGAGCACTCACAAAAAGAGACCTATCATGACTGTGTCCCAAGAAGACCCAACAAGCAACTGAAAGAGTCAGATGCAGATATTTGTACCCAACCAATGGACAGAACCTGCAGACCACTGTGGTTGCATTAGGGAAAATGCTGAAAGAAGATTCACGTATCCCTCAAGAGACTGGAGGCCCAGAGTTTTTAGAGGTCTGGTGAGGTGGGGGTAGGGGTGGGGACAGTCTCATGGAGACAGGAGCCAGAAAAGAGGTATGGGATGTAGAACAGTCAGAGAGTAGACCAGGAGGGGAATAAAATCTCAAGTTTAAAATAAATAAATTAATTAATTAATGTAAAAAATCTAACATCAACAAACAAACAAACAAACAAACAAACAAACAACAACAAAGAAAAACCAAAACTGCAGAGATCTCATACTAGCGTTAGGTATTAATACCATACCAGAAAGCTCTAGAAGCATTAGAAAAAAAATCACACACAAAATAAGTAGATGGCAAAAAATTATCAACTTGATATTGAAATAAATATAGTAAAAACAAATAAAACAAAACAAAGAATCAATGTATTTGCTATGGTTTTATTGCTGTGAAGAGACACCATGACAATTTAATTGGGCTGGATTATAATTCGGAAGAATAGTTCATTATTCTTATGGTGGAATGCATTGTGTTATACAGACAGACATAGTCCCGGAGAGGTAGCTGATGGTAGTACAACTGGGTCCACAGGCAGCAGGAAGTGACAGTGACACAATTCCCAGGCTTGAGATTCTTAGACCTCAAAGCCCATCCCATAGTTTACAGCTCCTTCAATGATGCAGCCTCTACTCCAACAAAGCATTATGCCCTAAAGAAGGCTGTAGACACCATTTTCATTTAAACTACCACAGCATATATACCTTGTTTTGGTTGTTGATGATGATGATTGTTTTTAGTTTTTTTTTTTTTTTTTTAATATGTGTGCCTTTTCTTGAGGTCTTTTTCATTTGTTTGTTTTGTGCTATTCTGATGTACTAGCTTTTGTTATATCTTCTTATACTTTATTTGATTTCATTTTATTAACCATTAGAAGCCTGTTTGTTTTAGAATGAGAGTCAAGAAGGGGATTGATCTGGATGGAAGGACAAATGAAAGGAAACAAGGACTAGAGAGAGTGGTAACTATAATTAGGAAATATGTGAAAAACTCTATTCAATAAAGGGAAGAAAATTTTGTGGTATATATGTTTGTGTGTATAAATTTATGTGTGCTTGTGCATTAGTATATAAATTTCTGTTATATTATCAGTTCTTTTTCTCCAGAGTACAATGATGAATACATGTTTCTTTTATATTCAAATATGAAAAAAATTGTGATATAACTTTCCTCACAGCCTTTTTTATCTGTTTGTTTCTAAGACTGTAGATGATAGGGTTTAAGAATGGTGGAACCATAGTATAAAATACAGAAATAATCATTTCATGAACTACTTCAAAGGTTACTACTGGAGGCCTTAGATACACATAGGCAGCAGTAATAAGAAAGAGTGACACCACAACAATGTGAGGGACACAGGTAGAAAAAGCCTTTCCTCTCTCTCCTTTGATGGGAATCTTCAATACAGTTGATAATATGCGAACATATGATATAGCAATAAAGACAAAGCTACTACCACCTAGTCCAATGTCAGTCAGAAATATTAGGAGTTTGTTGTTAAAGGTGTCAGAGCAAGAAAGCCTTAGCAAAGAGGGCAGATCACAGAAGAACTGAGGGATCACATTAGAGTGACAGAAAGACAGCTGGAAAGCTTTGAAAGTATGCACACTTGCAATGACAAGAGAGCTAAGTATGGAAGCCAGTGTCATCTGAACACAGAACTGGTGGTTCATGATCACAGGGTAGAGAAGAGGCTTGCAGATGGCCACATAACGGTCCTGGGCCATGATGGCGAGAAAAATAGTCTCTACACATGCACAAAATAAGAACAAAAATATCTGTGCTGCACACCCACTCACAGAAATATTTCTGTGGTCAGTGAGAGAGTTAACACAGGTACTGGGAACAGTGATGGAAATGTAGCACATGTCTAAGATGGACAGATTTCTGAGAAAGAAGTACATGGGTGTGTTCAGGGTCTGGTCAACTGTAGTAACAATGATGATGATAATATTCCCTAGCAGGCTGCCTAGATACACCAGCAGGAACAGAACTCTGAGTAGGAGCCTGAGCTCCCAAGTCTCAGCAAAAACCTCCAGGAAGAACTCAGTCACTAGAGTGGAATTGGCCATCATCTCAAACTGTAGGTTTTCTGAAAAAAAAAAAAAAAGATAATAAACTAAAAATAATTGACAGATTACTAACATTTACCTTAAAACTTTTTTTTCTTACATTGGACTTTAATACGTGAAATATAAATCATGTTTTCTTCACTTGCATACCACTTTTAAACATGCTTAGTTTGTAGTACACATAGTTGTGCCTATCTATCTAACTTTATGGTATGTTGATAAGCACTTATAATTAGTTTTTGTAATAATAACTTTCTCATAAGCTTATTATCTTAATAACTATTATGTTGATTAATATGTGGTATTTTCCTCTTCCAGATAAACTATTTGTATCAATTAAAAAACCCAAAGAAGTTTAACATGTGGAAAGTATTTTAAAACTGTGGCTCAATATTTATAATCAATATTTATTTGCATATGATATACAGTCATGCTCTAAGATTATTTTCATATATACATTCATATGTATACATGTAATGAGTCATGTGGAAAAAATAGAGTGACAGTGAGAGACATGGACATAATGGGAATGATCGAGAAAGAGAGGAAAATAAACGTGGAAGAAGGTGGAGTTGAAAATAATCTCAGTCAGAGATTATTATGGAATATCTGAAACCTTCATAAGAGGTCATTTGCCTGGAAACTGTGGCCCAGTTTAACCTAACATGCTAGAAGCACCTTTTTTTTTTCATGGAGAAGCATCATGTTTCCTGAAAATCACCAATGCATTAGATATCTTAATCTCAATTCCTTAAAACCAAATCTTTGGTTTATTAACAGTATATATCCTCAGTTACATTGTAGTATATTCTTGCTAGCTGGTGCCTTGAACAAAGACATTTTATACCTAAATCTCAATATACTGCAATGCATGACACTTTTGCTGGTTTTAGAAGTTAGTATCTAACGTTGACTGATGTTAGTGTACACTATGGAATGTCAGACCATATTCTCCCATAGTGATCACATAATCTCATATTCCATGAATAATGCCCAACATACGTCAGTACTAAAATATATAGTCAGTATAGGGGTATTAATGGACAGAATTGTAAGTGTGTGAAATTAAAAGTAAGCATTATCAGCATTTAATAAAATAATATAACAAGTTTTCTCAAATATTCATGGAAACAACTAAAGATAATATCTGAATAGAAAACATTAATTTGAAACAAAATAGCCTAAGAAGAGTTGAACAAAGCAGCTATTAAATAGGAAGCAAGTAATAAAGTGATGGTAAGTTGGTTTTTATTATTTCTTGAGTCAGATTTATTAAATGTCTTATTTTGGAAGCTTTAAAAGTATAAGAGCATGAAATGAAGAAAAGTTAAAGAAAATATTACTTAGTGACTTTATCTAGTGAACATTACCTACTTATAAACCTTATTTGCAAAATTTATTTAAATGCAAAGATGGCATTAAACTTTATATCAAGTTCTAAAGATATAACAATATTCTTCCAAAAATATTAGTGTGGAATACACTGAATAGTTCAGCATATCTGTAATATGTTTGACAGATATTCTTCAATACAGAACCAGAGTAAAGTGAGCTGTAAAATTAAATATAAGCCATAATTAATTTGTGTGATATGTAAGAAATTTCTGGCTGATATTTTTATTTGAAAGAAGTAATTGGGAATCAGATAAGGAAAGAACATCCATTGAAAATTTTTATTATGGCTTATTATGCTGCTGAAAAGGAAGATTGGTCAACTATAAAGGTCAATGATAGCAATATCAGAAAAAATTATACAACACCATTTGTGTGTGTATGTGTGTTTTGGTGAAATAAGAATAGTATTGTGTTAAAATGCCAAAGGTGATTGAGCCCCTAGAATTTTACAAGGTATCTCTTATATGCACATTGAAAATTGTCAATATCTATGCAGAGATTTTAAAAATTCTTACTATTTATATACTTTAAATATAAGAACAATATCAAGGTTAAAGGACAATATAGTAAGCAGAAAGAATGCACAAAGTAGTGTTGCATGAGGCCTTTTCAAGGTTGTATGACCTCACATCTACAAAGAAATAATTCAACTGTAGCTGAGGTATGTGTTCAATAGAACCTGGAATAGATTCATTAGATTATCCTCTTTTGGCCATCTCACATGACTGCTCCAAGGCTGTAAAAAACTTATGTTAAATTGTCATAACTCGAGACAAAGTTCACTACCGAATAAAAAGGCACTGTAAGGGACAAATTACAATTACAGACATCTATGCTTTCAGCCTCAGAGTATCTCAATGTAAAAGCAAACTGAAAGATTTGAAATAAATACAATAGAAAAATTAAAATGATTTTAATACTTACCCTTCAATGTGACCAATATCTCATATTGAAAATAAATTTAAAAAATCACAGGAGAGAATAAACTATCTAAATGGTCATTATCTAGCAGTAGTCATTAAAAGTTTCCCCAATAAAAAAAGCCCAGGAACAGATAGTTTTAGTGCAGAATTCTATCAGACCTTCAAGGAAGACCTAATAGCAATTCAAACTATTTCACAAAATAGAAACAGAAAAAACACTACCCAATTCGTTCTATGAAGCTACAATCATGCTCACACCTAAACATCACAAAGACGAACAAAGAAAGAGAACTTCAGACCAATCTCCCTTATGAATATAAATGCCAAAATATTCAATAAAATTTTCACAAACTGAATCCAAGAACATATCAAAACAATCATCCATCAGCATCAAGTAGGCATTATCCCAGGAATGCAGGGATGTTTCAATATCCAGAAATCCATCAGTGTAATCCACTATCTAAACAAATTCAAAGAAAAAAACCACATGATTATCTCACTGGATGCTGAAAAATCATTTGACCGAATTCAACATCCTTTCATGATAAAAGTTTTGGAAAGATCAGAAATTCAAGGCCCATACCTAAGCATAGTAAAGGCAATATACAGCAAGCCAGTAGCCAACATCAAACTAAATGGAGAGAAATTTGAAGCAATCCCACTAAAATCAGAGACTAGACAAGGCTGCGCACTCTTATCCTACCTATTCAATATAGTACTGGAAGTCCTAGCCAGAGCAATTAGACAACAAAAGGGATATAAATAGAAAAGGAAGAAGTCAAAATTTCACTATTTACAGATGATATGATAGTATACTTAAGTGACCCTAAAACTTCCATCAGAGAACTCCTAAACCTTATTTAAAAATAATTCAGCAAAGTGGCTGAATATAAAATCACCTCAAACAAATTAGTAGCCTTCCTCTACTAGAAGGATAAACAGTCTGAGAAAGAAATTAGGGAAATGACACCCTTCAAAATAGTCACAAATAATATAAAATACCTTGATGTGAATCTAACCAAGCAAGTGAAAGATCTATATGACAAGAATGCCAAGTCTCTGAAAAAAAAATCGAAGATCTCAGAAGATGGAAAGATCTCCCATGCTTGTGGATTGGCAGGATAAATATAGTAAAAATGGCCATCTTGCTAAAAGGAATCTACAGATTCAATGCAATCCCCATCAAAATTCCAAATCAATTCTTCATAGAGATAGAAAGAACAATTAGCAAATTCATTTGGAATAACAAAAAAACCCAGGATAGCTAGAACTATTCTCAACAATAAAAGAACTTCTGAAGGAATCACTATTCCTGACCTCAAACTGTACTACAGAGCAATAGTGAAAAAAAAAAAAAAAAAAAAAAAAAAAAAAAAAAAAAAAAAAAAAAAAAAAAAAACCCAGCATGGCATTAGTACAGAGACAGACAAGAAGATCAATGGAATAGAATTGAAGATCCAGAAATGAACCCACCTATGGTCACTTGATCTTTGACAAAGGAGCTAAAACCATCCAGTGAAAAGACAGCATTTTAAACAAATGATGCTGGTGTAACTGGAGGTCAGCATGTAGAAGAATGCAAATCGATCCATTCTTATCTCCATGTACAAAGCTCATGTCCAAGTGGATAAAGGACCTTCACATAAAACCAGATACACTGAAACTAATAGAAGAGAAGGTGGAGAAGACCCTTGAGTACCTAGGCACAGGGGAAAAGTTCCTGAAGACAACACCAATGGCTTATGCTCTAAAAGCAAGAATTCATAAATGGGACCTCATAAAATTGCAAAGCTTCTGTAAGGCAAAGGACACTGTCAAGAAGAAAAAATGGCAACCAACAGATTGGGAAAAGGTCTTTACCAATCCCACATCTGATAGAGGGCTAATATCCAATATATACAAAGAACTCAAGAAATTAGTCTCCAGACAACCAAATAATCCTATTAAAAATGGGGTACAGAGCGAAACAAAGAATTGTCAACTGAGGAAACTCGAATGACCAAGATGCACCTAAAGAAAGGTTCAGCATCCTTAGTAATCAGAGAAATGCAAATCAAAACAATCCTGAAATTCCACCTCACACCATTCAGAATGGCTAAGATCAAAAACTCAGGTGATAGTAGACGCTGGCGAGAATGTGGAGAAAGAGGAACACTCCTCCATTGGTGTTGGGATTCCAAGCTGGTGCAACCACTCTGGAAATCAGCCTGGCAGTTCCTCAGAAAATTGGACATAGCATTACCTGAGGACCCAGATATACCACTCCTGAGCATATACCCAGAAGATGCTCCAACATATAACAAGGACATATGCTCCACTATTTTATAGCAGCCTTATTTATAAGATCCAGAAGCTGGAAAGAACCCAGATGTCCTTCAACAGAGGAATGGATACAAAAAATGTGGTATATTTACACAATGGAATATACTCAGCTATTAACAATAATGAATTCGAGAAATTCTTAGGTAAATGGATGGAAGCAGAAAATATCCTCTTGAGTGAGGTAACCCAATAACAAAAGAATACACATGGTATTCACTCACTGATAATTGGATATTAGCCCAGAAGCTTGAAATACCCAAGAATCAACTCACAGACCACATGAAGCTCATGAAGAAGGAAGACCAAATGTGGGTGCTTCGGTCCTTCTTAGAAGGAGTAACAAAATACTCAAGGGAGCAAATATGGAGACAAAGTGTGGGACAGAAACTGAAGGAGGGGCCATCTAGAGACCATTCCACCTGGGTATCCATCCCATGTGCAGTCACCAAAGGTAGACGCTGATGTGGATTTCAGGAAGTACATGCTGACAGGAGCACGATATAGGTGTCTCCTTAGAGGTCTTCAAGAGTCTGACATATTCAGAGGCGGATGCTCACAGCTAACCATTGAACTGATCATGGGGTTTCCAATCGAGGAGTTAGAGAAAAGGCTGAATGAGGTGAAAGGGTTTGCAGCCCCATGAGGAGAGCAACAATACCAACCAACCAGAGTTCCCATGGTCTAATCCACCAGCCTTGGAGCACATAGGGAGGGATCCATGGCTCCAGCTGTATATGTAGGGGAGGTTGGCCTTCTTGGGCATAGGTGGGAGAGGAGATCCTTGGTCCTATGAAGGCTAGATGCTGAGTATGGGGGAATTAGAGGGTGGGGAGGTGGCGGTGTGGGGTATGTGGGGCCACATCCTCATAGAAGCAGGAGAAGGGGGGATGGAATAGGGGGTTCCTTGGTGAGGGGGTGGGGTAAGGGAATAACATCTGAAATGTAAATAAAATATCCAATAAAAAAATCACAGGAGAGAACACTATGTATCAAACAGCTTTAGCAGGAATATATGAAAAATTTACCTCAAAAGTACCAAGAGAAGTGTGTACCAAGTATTATCCAGCAATAATATTATCAGTTCTTTAATTAAATATAACTAATGGGCATAGTTCTGTCAATCAAAAATTAGCAGAAGCACTGATAGTCCTAAAGAATATTATGTGGAGTGAAGCAATGAGTACATCACATGTAAGTCTTAATAAATTAAAAGAAAAACAAATAGCCCCAAATTCTATTTTTTCAACTTCAAAATGAACCAGAAATCCATGATAAAAAGAAAAAAAAATCATGATTACCTACAAATTGCATCTTTAAAATACATTAAAGTAGAAATTAAAGGAAACTTAAAAATATAACAACCCACCCACCTAAAAAAAAATTAATCCAGAATGATTCCTGTCTAAAGGTAGCGCAGTGACAAAGAGTGGAGCAGAGACTGAAGTAAAGGCCACCCAGAGACTGCCCAACCTATTGCTGATTCCAAGAAGCATTTGCTGATAGCTGTCTGGTATAGCTATCCCCTGAGAAGCTCTACCAGAGCCTGACCAATAAGGATAATTGACTGGCCAATAAGCTCACAGCCAAGCATCAGACTGAGTATGGGGACCCCAATGGAATAGTTAGGGGAAGGACTGAATGAGATGAAGGGGACTGCAATCCCATAGAATGATGAACTAACTGGACCACTCAGAGCTCCCAGGGACTAAACCATCAACTAAAGAGTACACATGGAGGGACCCATGAGTCCAGCTGCATATGTAGAAGAGGATTGTTTTATCTGGCATCAATAAGAGGGAAGACCCTTGGTTCTGTGGAGGCTCAATACCCCAGCATAGGGGATGCTAGGGTGGTGAGCCTGGACTAGATGGGTGGGAGGGGGAGCACCCTCATAGAGGCAATGGGGAGTGTGGGATGGGATAAGGGTTTTGTGGAGGGGAACCAGGAACAGGAACAACATTTGGAATATAAATAATTAAACTAACCAATAAAAAAGATAATCTCTTTTAAAAATATATGTATCAAGTCAATGGGGTACAGCATAATAATTATTGTAGTCCTCAAATAACTGTTCATAAAGATTAATATTCCCAATTAAATAATATTCAAATAAAAATAGTACATATTTTGACTAAAACTTTTTATATCAAGAAGTGAAAAGCAAAATCACATATTAAACACCAAATTATCAAGATATAAAAAACTATTAGAGAAGAAACACAAGATTCAATTTAGAAAAAAATTTGTGAAGCCAATAGAACTAATATAAAAGAATTGAAAAGATGTTATAGGAATAAAATTATAAAAAGAGATTAAAATGATATCACAGCAAGTAATGATTATTGCTAATAGGACAGTTAGTTACTCTAAAAGATGAGCCCCCCTCATTAGTTACCCAAATACAAAGAGGTCAGTCCTGAGTCCAGATACACAGAAACAAAGAAACAAACAAAATACATGGACTCTTCATTTGCATTTATATAATGTGCATATTTATACATATGACAAAAATAAAGAAAAAGAGGACATCATTTTGGTAGTATGGAAATATGCTATGGTGTGGAGGGAGAGAAAATAGAAGTAGGAAGAGGAACAAAAAGAAAGGGAGTGATAGTGTAATAATATTTTAATTAATAATTAATTGGAGGAATAACCAAAATTGAAGTAAAAGAAATGAAAGAAGCAATTTTCAAGAAAGAAATACATAAAATTATGCCACTTGTATTACCTCATTGGGCTTCTGTTTCGTTTGTGGTTGTTGATTGCTTTTTATTTTTGTTTTAAGTTTATACTTACATTTCTCCCTTACCTTTTCTCCCTCCACGTCTTCCCATAAGTATTTACATATATACAAAATATTCCTAAATAGCCTTGTTTATTTCATATGTTTCTAGGTGTTGCTTTTAAGGGATAAATATTTGGTCCTAGACATAGAATTTAAAAATTCTACTAAGTCATTTAAAAACTAGTAAGCATTAATAGAATTTAAATATTATAGCTTATAATTTTCAAAATTAAACATCCATTTAGAAAATAAGCTGGTGCTATTTTGCTTCTTCTCAAAATATGGAGATACATTTATTGCTTCTGAGGTATTAAATGTGTATCCCCAAAACTGAATATTTATATTTGCACTTTTTTAGGACTGGCATACAAATATACATTCATTTAATAACATCTCTTTACTCAAACAATAAAATACTTTAAAAATATTCAGAAGTACTGAGTTAACATCATTTGTGTCAATAAATGATGAAGAAACACTGATTACACAGGATATGTATCCCTTTTTGAATAAACATGTCAAGTTCTTTATAAGCACGGGTAAAAGAATCCTCTGGGAGAAGTATAATATACTAACATTTCCTATAATGAAGTAGAGACACATTAATAACCAGAAAAATTTCTATCTCTAATTGTAAATTTTAAATTTTATATTCTGTGAGATATGACCATAAGATTCAACTCATTTTAAGGTGACCACTTAATTGTTATGAATAAAAAAATTATTTAAACTTTATGACTGGTTCTATAAATATATCTCAAGTTTTGTTACTTTGATTTTAAACTATTAAAAAGATTTTATTCTTGGTTTTCTGCTAAAGGCACGTACAATTAAAATAGAATTACAAAGCCAAATTTCACAAGAATGAATATTCTCTGTATGAGGTGATTTTTAGAATTATTCCATATTCTTGACACATTAAGCATAAATTATCTCCTTAAAAGTGAACTGTATATGATGTTAATACATTAAAAATCTATTTCTAGTAAAATAAAATCAAAACACTGCAAGGAAAGTCTTCAAAATTCAGTAAGAGAAAATTCTTTACAAACATTGGTAGAGAAAATAGATAGGGTCCGTGTGTTATGAAGAACTGAATTCAGATTTCAGCACTAGCATGGTGGTTTACAGCTGCCAATAAACACAGCTCTAGAAGATCCAACTCTCCCTTCTACCCTCTCTAAGAATGCTTTATGCAGGTGGTATGCACATGTCCATGCAGGGAAAACATACATGCATACCTATTTATAAATAAATATGCATATATATTGATTAATATGTAACATCGGTTAATAAAAATAGATAAAAATGATGAACTAGAAAAAGAGACAAATTTAGGAGGAATTTGAGGGGGAAAAAAGAGAAATAATATAATTATATTATAATTTCAATAAATAAATTAATAAAGTATAACTCTTTTAAAATGTTTTTAAGAGTTTGCAAGATCTTTTCACTAGATACATATGCATGATCTCTATATGTAATACACGCACAAAAATATTATTATTATTAAATGTAGCATAAATGTGAAATATAATATCAATATATTTTATGTTAGATAATATGGTTTTTATCCTTATATCTTTTTCTCAAATATGTTTACATAGAGCTGTGCACAAATTTTAAATATTGAACACATGAAAAGATGTTGAAAGCATAATGTATTAGTTAGGTGGCTTTGAAACACAATGATCAGCTTTTTTTGTTTTCTGTATGACACTTTAGTCTATCAACTTCAGAATGTTGCAGTCACACTAGAAATGAATCTGTAAAATAGCAAGATTTTTCTGTGATTGTTTTTCTCTTCAAGTCATGTATGCTTTGTCACACATTTTCTTAATGAAATTGCTGACTGTTTCTCAGGTGAAAAGCATGCATTTTTCTCAAATATTCAGTACTTGTAATTAGAATTCCTTATCCTTCCTAAACCTTTCAAACTGATTGAAGCAAGGAATTACTGGGAATTCCACTACAAATGAGAATGGAAGGTCAGGGTAATATCTGTGATCACAGAACACTTACCACACACTGTGCAAAATTTAAAAATTGAAAATAAATTAAAAAAAAAATTCAGAATGAAACTTTCCGGATCAAAGACTTACAGATCTTCACCCTACAATGACTAAAAATACAAGTCTTGTCTGTAAGAATTTACTGGTCCTTTATCTTGAATGTGGACATCCTCCTGAGTACAAAGACACTGCAAACATAGCCCTTAATTGGACAAAATTCCTGGAGGGAATTTAGGTAGGTGATTATTTCCAGAGAACTGGTAAAAACAGGCCTAATTAAAATTCAGGAAGAAACACAGGCTGGAGGACCAGAAAAAGTGTCACCTGAGTCACCTGAAAGTGTTGGGATGATAATGGAGATAGTGAAACATTGCAGGAAGCACACAGATAACCTCCATCATCTCAAGAATGTGTCTGCACCTGCAGGGAGCTCAGTACAATATCCTGTGTGATTTTTAACATTTCATACCAAGCAGATAATCAATCTCTTTCTATGTCTCTCCTCTCTCTCCCCACTCCACAGTCATCTTCAAAATGATATGCTAAGCTATAAGAGACACTACAAGAACCGAATGATAATCATAGTCTTTAACAAATTAAATTTCATTCCTAAGCATTGAAAAAAGGACTATTATTATAACAGGGAGACCAGTAGCAACATGTGGTATTTAAACTTGCATTCAAATTCAAATGACACTTTTGAGTTTCATATACTTGTAAAAAGTATGTTTAAGTCTTTACATTCTTTTTCTTGGTTTTTAAAAAGAATGGAGTCAAAGGGTAACTCAAAAATTTTAAGAAATATAAAATACTCAGAATGCTGTGGCTTCTTACCAATAAAATCTGAAGAGGTAGGGATATTAGATTTGACATCCTCATTTATGTTTGAATATTAAAAGTTGGAGTAGATCTCACACCAGTATTTGGGTCTGAAGTACAGAGTCTGAACAACTATGGGAAAAAAAACCACACACACAGTTTGCAGAGTTTTAGCAGCAAAGTTGCCAGAAAGTAAAACTGTACTTATCAAAGGTTGTACATTATACACATTCCAATGTAATCAAAATGAGGGTAATGGTACTGAGAATGCTACTATAAGAATCCCTGCTCCAAACAACCTATTCTAGCAAATATTCTCTCAGATTCTAAGACACACAAAGGCCACATTTTTTTTTTTTTCTGTTGTAGGTGAGGCCAGATTATATCTCAAATTGGCAGAGTACCACCACTACAACAACCACTTGAGGTTGACATTGCTAGCATGCAAAAATGTCAGTTTTGGGCAGTGGAAGATTATGCCAAGGTTCACGAAAGTCAACAAATTCAGGCAATGAGTGTCAGAATTGCATTCTTTCCTGTGGCCCTGGGAGTAGTACTCTGTGGGAAGCTGTGAATATAAACCAAAAGTTACAGTGGAGACTCTAGGACACTGGACATGACAAGACCATGAGATATATGCCTAGGAAACCTCTAGCTACAGTGTGAAGCCAGCCCAGAGAGGCCATCTTTGCTGCATGTAGAAAGTATGGAGCAGTGGAACTACCCAAGCCTCATGAACTTCAAAAAATGCCAGTGAAATGCTTTAGGTATAGAAATAGAGCTGAAGGGTAAGGTATTTGTCGTCTTGATGTGTTGAGTTTTTAAAAATCTGGTCTTTCAATGTTTTCTTTTCATTTCTCCTTTTGTAATGGAAATGGTTATTCTGAATTTTGGTGTATAGGAAATATGTGAATTGACAGTTAATTTTACAGTTATTCATATTTAAGGCTGTTTGAGATTCAGAAGAGACATTACTGGCTTTGTTACAATTATTGAGATTGGGGGAACCTTGTAGATGTAGCTAATATATTGTATTAAGATGAACAGCATAACAATACCATAGACCTTATCCCATAAGTTCATAAAACTACAAGCGGATTGCCCCACCCCAAATCAAAGGATACAGTTGTACTATTTCTCATATTTTCAACAAATATTTTCAAGGTGTAGGCAGAATCAAGCACTCAGAAGAGACATGACAAGCAGTTCCTATAACTGTTCAACTAACCCATTCTGCCTCCCAAATCTAGATTAAACATTACTCAAAGATCTTGGAAGCAAAACTGCAAATTTTAGTCTGTATTACCTGTTTTGGACAGATAGGCATCTTAGTGCCATAACACTCACCTGGCCGTATACCTCGCCTTTATGTCTATAAAGAATCTTAGAACTTAGATTCCCATGAGTCTGATTCTCCACGTAAATCACATATAGACTGTCTTGTTCATATGCTATATATTTTACAGTCTACCTTTGGAGAGGTGAGTCAACCTATCTTTGCTTTTAAATGGACAACCACAAAGGCTATATATCAGGCAACCTACCTGAATCATGTTGCCCAAAGATTTAAAAATCTTCCAACTCTGTTTGATGAGACACTAAATTCTGACCTCCTGACCTTAAATCATAAATTTTCCAAAAGCATATGATTATAAAACATAAGTAATTTTCTCCTAATCTCTAAACCTAAAATAAATTTTATAAAAGGGCCATTAAAGGAACGTTGAAATAGTTATAGAGTGTTGACAGCCACATGTCAGCTAAGAAAATATGAATTTATACATCAAAGGATATAAATTTTTGCTACTATATGATGGGAAAGAAAAGGAGCCTATCTCAGAGTAGGATTTCTGCTGTCCATCAGATATCAATGCAAAGGACTGAGAGTTGATTATTCCTGCCTCTGGATTCCAAGTTTTGCAGGAATAGCAAAATACACTAGATCAAAGATACATATATCTCCTAATCTGAACTGGGAATATACAAAGCATATTTGAGGCTTTTAAAACAGTTCTGACTTTGGTTACTGTTCTAGCACTTCTGGATATTTAAAAATCTTTTCACCTATTTTCCATAAAACAAACAATATTACAAAAATGGCTATAGCTCAAACTTTAGGGCCATGAAATGCCCTGTGATGTATCTGTACACAAAACTGGGTTCTGGAAAACAAAAAAAGCTATGTTGCCTGTATGATATCAGTTTAATGCTGACACGATCCAGTACCAGACCCTACTCCTGGACCACCCAATACTGTGGTTTTAGAAACCCACTGCCATCAGGCCTGCTAACTTCTTCCCTGACGATGATTCACAGCTGCTTATTCATGTCAGTCAAGAGATGAAAAGATGAAACCAGGTAGGTAGGTCTACATTAGTTACATTAACTGAAAAAACTTGTACTGAAGACAGGTACCTCTCAACAGAGGACAAATAATTGGTTGATCTTGTCAAGATTCTTAGATTGGGAAAAGGTCAATGACCATTTACCTGGATAGGATTTTGCTACTCAGTGTGTTCAAATTATGGTCTACTAAAAAAGAGAACCTTTTACTACTTGGAAAAATAAAAATAAAAATAGAAATAAACCCCCAAATTTTTATCCTCTTAAGGTTGTTTGGCTTTCTATAGACTTCTGTCATCCACTGACCAGAATATGAAAAAGGTGACTCCTTTGCAGCATGTAGTAACTGAGACATTGACCTGGCTATTAGTCAAATGGGACTAACTGATATTATTATGGTATACCTTGATCTGATGGTGCTGGAGAAAATGGACAGCACAAGCTCATAGGTTGATGAAAACACTAGATGCTAAGGTCATTATCCAAAAAAACCCAATTTGTATGACTCTTGTAATTGGCCTACACGACTGGGATCTACAAATATTCTGAGTTGCTCAGAATAAGGTATATCATAACTAGACTGGAGAGCCTGACATGAGATGCCTCAGCTAAATGCCAGGTTTGTGAACAAGTGAGTCCAAAACAGAGATTCCTTTCCCTGGTAAGAGTTTGAGTAGAAGGTCAACACCACAGAGACCTTAGATAAAATGACTTCACTAAGATTCAACTTGCTAGGGAAGGATAAGATATTTGCTAGTTTTTATAATCACATTTTCCACATGTGTAGAAGCATTTCCCATGTGGTCAGAAACCGCTCAAATAGTAGCTGAAAAGCTTCTCAAGAACTCTTTATTTGAGCTCTCTATAGCAGTAGAGCTTGACAATGACCTAGATTTCATAGTCCAAACCTCTCATTTAATAGCTAATGGTTTAGGCATAGATTAAAAACCTCATTGTGAATACAATACTCAGGATTCTAGACAAAGCAAAACTCTTACTAAAGAGTTCAGTAAATGGTAGATAAACCTTCTTCCTTAACTTTGTTTTTGGCCTAATGCCACTTCATATAGGGTAGAATTTAGTCCTTATAAATTTATATTCTGAAAACCTTCCCCATTGCTCCATCAGCTCAGAGACATGCAGTAAGCAAAACTCCCTAACCATTTTTTTTCTCAAGTCAATTCAGGTCCTCTACTCCTGTATAAAGATTATTCCTCGAACTATGCAAGAGACATAGCCAATTTCTATGTCCACCAGCTATTTCCTCTTATCCAAGCCCAGGGATAATATCTGGATCAAGTTTTTTTTTATTTTTTTAAAAAAAAGGACACTAGAACCAATTCGCAAAGGACCCTTTTATGGCCAAGATTATAGCTGGAATTATACCATGGATTCATGACACCCACATCAAGACAACAGAAGACATGGATGGCAGTGCCAAATTGACTATCCTGCAGACAATGGAGCCATAAAAATTAAAGTTTCATTGAGCCTGAAACATTCTACTTCCTGTACCTCTGCCTTCTTCTGCTTCTTGTGTTTTGACATATGGATGTAAGTATAGATAGAGTTATGATCCACACCCAAAACCTCAGTCATGGAACACATACAGGGGAGATGGTAGATAACATGACTACAGACTAGCAACCCATATTCCATCTTGAATTTTCACCATCGCCAGCCACTAATTATCCAGGATTGTTGGTTTTGCTTAGAGCTCTGGTTCCAGTGTCTATTAGGATAAGAACTAACTAGACTGTTAACCTACTGACTGACAAAATTCATTATGTCTAAGAGCATCTCATATTAATATTATCAAGAACTTAAAGAGTACTAAAAATTGTCTACTATCCAAAAGCACATCCTCTCATTTAATAGCTAATGGTTTAACCCAGGCACATCCCCTTATTCCAATGCCTGATTTTTGACTTGTGATTTAATTCATCTGTGTGATTCATTGGATTTGAAACTCCATGTGTACAGTGAGAAACTCAGAACTCATTTAACTTTTAGGGGCTAGTGAAAAAGAAAATAAAAATTCATACACACACACACACATACACACACACACACATACACACACAAACACACAAACATACCTACATGGAATGTATAGAACAAAGCAGGCTCCAATAATCTCAGAATACAAATACATGCATACATACATGCAGACAGCAGGCTCCAAGCATTTCGTATATACACAGATATAACATATGCATATACAAACATATATACATATACACTCATATATACATATACACATTTACATATATACACATGTACACATGTACATGGGTACATGAGTGAACTTGTATACATATACACATGTGACAAGTAAATGTGCACATATACACAAATGCATATATGTACATATACACACATATATATGATACATATATATACATGTATTCATATATAATCAGGTACATGGGTTCATAGTTATACATGCACATATATACACATGTATGCATGTATACATGTACACAGGTACACAGGTGCACATATACACATATAATCATAAGCACACATGCATATATATACATACATACACATATACACACAGTAGGTGGATAGAATAAGGTCCAACACATTTAATTTTTTCTTTCATAGCTTATATATCCCAGCAAAATCTTTTAAACAACATCAAATTATGATGTAATTATATTCTATTTTTCTTCTAGTGAATGACTATGGAAAAACCATATGTTCCTTAATACTTTTGTAGAGTGAAAAATTATAAAGGCCATTTTATGAAATATGTAGACTTTTTCTTTGCCCTTAGACCTAGACAGAAGTGCAGATTCCAGAATGAGGAACTGAATGTAAGATTTTTACCACCCGAGGACACATTCCAGGTGAAGGACACTCTGCCCTGAATCAAGCCTCAAACAATAGGCCCACCTTTGGTGGGAGAGGCCCAAGGCAGGAAGACACATTCCTGACTACAGATAAAGATGCTGCCACCTAGGTGGGGCTATAGCTGGAAAAAGTAAAGATAGTTAATCTGAAATGGCAGGATAGGACACAATGACATGGTAAAAACCACATTTTTGAGAAGAATGAGTGTGCAGAGTGATTTTCACATGACTTTAGATCATTTGGGCTGGATTTCTCTGAAATGTTCCACTGTTCTTGGTTACCCCTCCCTCCCTTAGTCTTCCCAGTGCTATGTTCAAAATTTGTAAAACAACCAATCATGTGTAGCCGCGCAAAAGTGCAACCAATCATATGTAACCCTGCCAAATTTTCCTGTTCTCCCCAACCCCTACCCATAAATATCTCAAGTTTCCTGGGTTCTAGGTCGGAACCTCTATCTCCTGCGTGAGATATGTTCCAGCACGAGGGCCCTTGTCATTAAACCTCCTCTGCAATTGCATCAAGAAGGTCTCTCGTGTGTCCTTGGGTTCATGCAGGTCCGGACTTGGGTGAGGGTCCCCTTTTGGGGGTCTTTCATTTTGGTGCATGGGCCGGGAAGTGTGCGACCCCAGGACCCATGATGACCCCTTGGAGGTAGGTCTGTATGAGTAGAGAGTGTGTCTGAGTGCAGCTCTGCTGTCTTTGTCTCGGTGTTTTGTTATGTGTCTGTGTCTTGGTTTTGGTATGGGGCAGCTATCACTATAGGCCGTGAGGACTTGGTGATGTGCGGAAGCAGACGTGCGTATCGGGCTGCAGGCTGCAACCCTGGGAGACGCCCTAGGGATTTGGGGGGAAGGCCTTCCCCACACTTTCACATGAAAAAAAAATTATGTAGTATAGGCAAAGAAAATAAATTATTCCCTGTTGATATTTGGTCTATTGCTATGTATTGTAATGCTAAATTCTATACCTGAAGATCTAGTCCTACGAATTTACAAAGTTTTGTTGGGCAAAGAACCTTGTTCCTTGATTTAAAACTATTAGTTAAATAATATTGTTGATAGCCAATTACTGGAGGGATTAGAGAGAGGTAAGTGAGTTAGGAGTAAAGTGGTTGCAGGAATATAAGAAAGAGGAAGAGGGAGAAGGAGGAGGAAGCCATTATGCATCAAGTTTCTTTAGGATTGAGAGCATTCCTCTGGATTAAGGCAGTCTTCTGCTATGTATGTGCCTGGCACCACAGACCAACCCATGAGTGCTATTTGGTTGGTGGCTTAGCCTATGGGAGCACTGAGGTTTCCAGGTTAGTTGATAACTGTTGTTCTTCCTAAGGGGTTGCAATCCCTCTCAACTCCTTCAGTGCTTCCCCTAATTCTTTCATAGGGTTGCTGACCTCAGTCCAATGCTTGGCTATCAGTTTCTGCATCTGTCTCAGTCAGCTGCTGGTAGAATCCATCAGAAGACAGACATGCTAGGCTGCTGACTACAAGCACAACAAGGTATCAGTAATAGTGTAAGGGTTTGGTGCCTGAGCATGGGATAGATCATGAATGGTGGCACCACTGGATGGACTTGCTTTCAGTTTCTGCTCCATATTTGTCCCTGCATTTCATTTAGACAGGAACAATTTTGAAGATGAGCAGGTGGCACCCAATGCCTCAACTGAAGGCCATGTCTATCTACTGGAGGTGATCTCTTCAGGTTCCTTCTCCCTATTGTTGGGCATTTCTGACCAAGCCAGATCCGGGAGTCAATAGGGTCTCAAGGAAGGGAGTAAGGATTAAAGAAAGAAAAACCAATTAGACAACATTGTAGCTGGATCTCAAAGAGTGCTTAAGCTGAAGTAGGTTTATTTTTTTTTTCAGTCTGCTTTTATAAAAAGAATATGGTACCTGCAAAGAATAGGTTCAGTTCTAGGTCAAAGACAAAGTAATCAAGAAACAAACAAGGCATAAACAAAGGTTCCATGATTACTATATTCAGAGACTTAACAAGACCCAAAGGTACAAAGAACACATCCCTCAGATGTATTCATCTTGAGCAAAATTCCTTGTCTTAGCCTAGTGTCAAATCCTTCTCTGAGTCTACTTCCTTGCCCTAGTCCCATGTCAAATTCCTGCTGATATCCTTGATGCAGCACTAAGAGCTCTCCACATACTCCAGTGAAGTTCATCATCCCTCTTGAGTTCTGAGAGCATTTCTCATCCCTGGTCTCTGGGACTTTCTAGTGGTTCCCTTCTCCCTCCACCCCACAGTGTTGCATATTTCCATTCATTCTCCTGGCTTTCTAGGCTTCTCTCCTGTCTCTCTTTATACCAGATCCTGGCCCGCTTTCCCATACCTGTCCACTCTCCCACCCAGGTCCTTCCTCTGCTTCCCATGATTATTTTGTTTCCCCTTCTTTTTACCCTAAAATATATTTTTTTAAATTATTGGTTATTTTATTTGTTAACATTAACAAATGTTATCCCTCTTCCAGGGTTTCCCTCTGCAACCCCCCATTCTATGCCCCTTCCCCCAGCTTCTTTGAGAGTGCTCCTCCTCCTACTCCTCCTTCACTACCCTTGTTTTCCCTTCTAAGTGGGATTGAAGTATCCATGCTAGAGCTTTCCTTCTTGTTAAGCTTCATATGGTCTGTGAATTGTATCATGGGTGTCTTTCTGGCTAATATCCACTTATTCCTGAGTACATACCATGCATGTCCATTTGGTCTAGTTTTACCTTACTCAGGAAGATAATTTCTAGCTCTATCTATTTGCCTGAAAAATTCATGATGTCCTTGTTTTTAATAGCTGAATAGTAGTCCAACTGATATTAGTAATTTGTGTGCTACAATAATTTAAAATGCATCAGTGAGGTTTATTTTTCTGTAAACTTTTAGTTTGTAAGCAATGTTCACATCTTCACAAATGTACAACTTTATTGATTTTGTTTTTAGCCTCATTTTACTGAGAATTATAAATGGTCAACTGATGTATCTGGGACATACATTAATGATATTTTAGGTAGGTCTTTGTATAGGTGAGGAAAGGTTATTTTATAGTCTAATATCACCTTAAAATTATTTTGGAATATGAGAAAATATTGTAATTTGATTATTTTTAATATTCAAACTATTTCAATGATATATAATCTCACTGTTCATACAGAACTAGATTCTACAGAAATATTTTTTTTCATACAAATCCTTATCCCAAAAGCCTATTTCATTTCACCAATGTCCTGTAGGAAAAAATGAGACTGGGAAACCCAGTGTTCCTCCTGCCATGCTGTGGGCAGTCAGCTGGGAAAGCCCTGGGTTCCTCCAGCTGGAAGTTGGGCCTGGCTTCTCATTAACTAAAAGCCTCTCCACGGTTCCTCACGGTTCCTCACGGCTCCTCACCCTCACGGTGCGGCCCCAACACACAAGGAAGTCCTTGGGTTTCCAAAACTGGTTTATTGACATGGCGGATGGTGGATGGATCTGGATGCATACCTCATAAAACCCAGGGCAGACCTGAGTTAAATAGGGAGGGCAGGAGGAGGGAGGGGCTGGGGAGGAATGTTTAATCAGCTCCACCCTCTGGCCTTCAGGTACCTTATTAGTATGCAAATCTCTCTAGGGCCTGGATCACACCCTCCACCTGTGTGACTGAAGGGTGAAGGTGGAATGGAGATTAGACCTATTGTTAGGCCTGACAATGTCCCTTCTAATTTTTTATGTGCTTTTAACGATTTGGGGGCACACAATTAGAGATAATATGTTTATGCCTTATATTGTGAGATATGATAACTTGTAGTTGCTTCTATTTTTCTAGAAAACAGCATAATCTCATTCTTATTGGTAGCTGAAAAAATTCTACTGTTAATATATTCCACTTTATTTTCCAGTAATACATTGATCAATATCTAAGAGCAATAAGACAAAAATTTCAAATTGTGTCACGATGCAGAAGAACCTTCACAGGTTCTTGGAAAACAAAACCTGGTTTTGAAAAGGCAAAGTAGATAAAATAATCTTACTTCTAACCAAGGACATATTTGCAATTGATATCTTTTTGAAAAGGAAACAACAGTTTTCTCTAATCAATAGTTACTGGTTATATCAACCATGTTAAAGGGCAGGTCCCAGACACAGGAGTAGTTGGCTAACAGACTTCATGTTTTGTTGTCTTTTTGTTGTTTGATTTGATTTTAATTATCTTCATTGAAGGCCTCATTCTAGGAGGCAAGACCATACTAGTAAGGGCCTAAAAAAGTGAAAACAAAAACCAAAACCAAACAAACAAATAAAAAACAAGTGAGATCTTATACTAATATTAGAAATCAAAAGTACACCAGAAAACTCTAGAAGGAAAGAAGAAATCCTACACAAAAGGACAAGACAGCAAGAAATAACCAAACTTGCAATTAAAATAAAGCAAATATACACAAGAAAAATACTGTAAATAATCAATGTGTCATAGTTAGTGTTTTATTTGTGTGAGGAGACACCATGACCATGGCAACTCTTATAAAGGAAAACATTTAATTAAATCTGGATTACAGTTCAGAGGTTGAGTCCATTATTCTCATGATGGGAAGCATGGTATTCTGAAAGCAGACATGGTTCTGCAGAGTAAATGAGAGCTGTGTATCTGAATCCATAAGCAACAGGAAGTGGCTGTGATACACTATCCATACTTGAGCTTCTGAGAACTTATGGCCAACCCCATGCTTATACACATTCTCCAACAAAGCCATACCTAGTGCAACAAAGTCACACACCATAATAATGCCACTCCTTATTGGCCAATGGGGGACATTTTTCGAAGTTTTATGTATTAGATATTTTATTTATTTTTCATATTTCAAATGTTATTCCCTTTTCAGGTACACACACACACACACACACACACACACACACACACCATGGAAACCCCTATTCCATCCCCTCTCACCCTGCTTCTAAGAGGGCTACTCACTTCCCACTCACATTCCCCTGCACTTGGGCATTGAGTAGTCACAGAACTAAGGGCCCCTTCTCCCACTGATGCCAGACAAGGCCACACTCTGCTACATATGCAGCTGGAGCCATGGGTCTCTCCATGTGTACTTTTTTGTTGGTGGTTTAGTCCCTGGAAGCTTTGGGGGATCTGGTTTGTTGTTATTTTTGTTTTTCCTATGGGATTGCAAACCCCTTCAGCTCCAGATAATATGTTTAAGAACACAGTTTACCTGTGTTCTCTTGTATATCTTTAAGGGAGTTATTTATGTCCTTCTTAAAGTCCTCTATCATCATCATGGGAAGTGATTTTAAATCAGAATATTGATTTTCTGGTGTGATGAGGTATCCAGGAATTGCTGTTTTGGGAGAGCAGTGTTCTGAAGATTCCAAGTAGCCTTGGTTTCTGTTGCTTATGTTCTTGTGCTTACCTCTCACCATCTGGTTATCTCTTGTGGTACCTGCCCTTGCTGTCTCTAACTGGAGCCTCTCCCTCCTCTGATTAGGGTTGTGTCAGAACTCCTCAGAGTCCATTTGTGTCTGTGATCATGTGATTCTGGGATTCTGTAATCCTGAGAACCAGTTTGTCTCAGAGCTCCTGGGAGTTAAGCTGCTTCTGGGATCTTGATGTGTTTAAAATTCTGGTGTCACCAAGCTCCTGAGGTCCTGTGATTCTGGGTGTGTTAGATCACCTGGGATTCAAGATTCCTCTGTGTGTCATAGAACTTAGTAAAGAGCCGGAGCCCAAGGTCTACTCAGGGCACAAGCTCAGAATGTAAGAAAACCATGCTACTGGCTGGATGGGGATTTCTGTGTCTCTGGATCCCAGGGGTCCCAGTTATTCCCCATGTTCTGCCAGATATTGTGGCCTCCTCAGCTGTGATCCTGAGCTTGTTTGAAAACCTGGGAGTTGAGCTTCCTCTGTGTGTTGTAGAAATGGGTTTGGAGCCATGGCCCAAGGTACAGCTATATTTTTTTCTTTTTTTCCCTTTTAAAAAATTGGATATTTTATTTACCTTTCAGATGGTATCCACTTACCCCATTTCCCTCTCACCCAGGAACCCCTTATTCCATCCCCCCTCCTTCTGATTCTATGAGTATTTGCTCCCACCCTCCCACTTCCACCTCCCCACCCTCAAATTCCCCCACACTGGGCATCCAGCCTTCACTTCATGGGGCCAAGTATCTCCTCTCTCACCTATACCTGATAAAGCCATCCTCCCCTACATATATAACTCAAGCCATCCTTTTCTCCCTATGTGCTCCCAGGCTGGTGGTTTAGACTCTGGGAGCTCTGGTTGGTTGGTATTGTTGCTCTATACAGCTTATTTTAATTGTGGTTTTCTCTTTCCTCAAATCTTCCTCACTTTCCCTAAAATACCATATTTATGGTCTGTCACAGTCTTTCAAAAAAATTAAAAAGACAATCAAGTCAAAAGGTCAATAAGACAAATATCATTTTAAAACAAACTAAATATAAAATCACACAGAATACAATGTATTTAATTTGTTTTTAACCAAAGACACATGGGTATAGTTCATGTTGTAGATTGTGATTTATGTACAAAATTACACTCTTCTGAGAAAATTGACCTTTGAACTTTTGCTATTCAGTTATCTATTCCAAATGTTTCTTGATTGACTATCCAAATTTTGGTCTACCTCTCATTCTCCCTGCTTGGAATTTATCTGATGTGAACTTATACAGGTCTTGTGCATAATCTTTCATAATCTTTGTGAATTTATATGTGTAACACCCCATGTTAAATCTGGAAGACATTGTTTCCTTGAAGTCTTTCACCACTCTATCCATTCAAATCTTTCTTTCTTCTCATCTGCACTGTCTTCTCAACCTTGAGATAAGGGGATTGATAAAGAAATTATTTTAGAAGTGTTATATAGTCTTTCCCACTCTACACGTTTAGACAACATTTTAGTAATTATTTTTTAAGAATTTCTTGCATATGCTGTGTAATAGGATTATATCTAATTTCTAATTCCAATTAAAATATTCCCATAGTTTTTTAATACAAATATCTCCCAATATTTTGGTTTTAGATGTTGACAATCAAGTATGACCATGTACGCATCCATTGTTCATGTGTTTGTGGGTCTTGTTGCTGAAGCATGAAACCACATTCTCAGAACAGAATGATTTATCCTCCCCTTGTACCTACCCACTGTAAATGGCTTGTTTGTTAGAGTCAGACCTTAAGAAGATTTTCCTAATCTTATTATTGTATAATATTTAATAAGTCTACTAGTTCTTATGATTACACCACCATACCTCAACAATTGAGACAGAGTTGTATCAATTTATTTAATCAGGTATAGCACAATTACCTGAAAATTTTTACGTTATAATGGCTATTTCCCAGCTGTATTCCCCAAGTTACTTTTTCTTGGGAGTCACCTGGACTGTTTTAGCTCCATCAATATGTGCTCAGTGTGCATTTCTCTTGGCCTTGTGCGACTGATCCAGTCGAGTCAAGACCTCCTATTCTCTTTAGTTTTTTTTTTTCTCTTCCTCAATGCAAAATACCTCCATTTCTTTATTCTGGAATTAGGATTTTTATATGCTGATATAATTCAGCAGTCTTTTCTAAAATCTAGTGTTGTTTGTTTTTATGTTTTAATTACAACTGTGCTATTTATTTCATTGACCTTTTAAAATCAACAAAATAGCATTTAATTTACTCCCCCCCCCAAATTTTTTTCCTCTTTCTTATCTATGAGCATCTTTCTTAAATTTTTGTTAAATCTCTTTATAATGTCTTTATTTGCAATATTGGAAATTATACCTATGACAGTTTTTATGCCATAATGTCTTAAAATGGTTATAGTCTAGTGGATATATATGTTTGAGCATCATCAGTGTCAATCTGTAAAGACATCTGTAAGATATTCATCTCAGATAAATGTGTAATCTCAGATCTTTTTCAGAACTCAAGGCAAAGGCCCATTTGAATTCTGAATATGTATCAATAATATGATGTATCAACATGTGTATATCTTAATTCACCGACTTCTAGAAAATAAAATATATAATATATTATTTGATAGTGTTATAAGGTAGCAACAGTAAGTGGAATCTGTATTATAATTTAATACATTGAATCTCTATGGGTTGCCATTCAAATTCACAATAACTTTGTGGATTTTTTCCACTTAGAACTATCCTCTTTGGTATTTTTTAAGGTTTCAGATACTGTAATCTCTGTTCTATGACCTCTAACCTGAATTCTATCTTTCAATCTTCTTCTATAAATCTGCCTTATTATTTTTATCTCTCTTAAAACAGATATGTAAAATTGCAATCATTACTGAAAAATAATTTTTATGCTAAGTATAGCAATATTATAAGTAATTCAGACATCTTCTGTTATTCTGTCATTTTTAAAAAATCTTTACACTGAGAATTTTTAACTTCTTTCTCCTTGCTTCAGTGTCACCTTTTACTTTTACAGTAATTATTGCTTCTCATAAAATGTAATAGCCAGATTCCTTATTTTGTTGTTTTTAAAATGCAAGTACAGGTAAGTGTATCAAGGACAACAACATAAAACTAGATACACTAAATTTCATAGAAGAGAAAGTGGCAAAAAAATCTTGAACACTGAGGAGACAATTTTTGGAAAAGAACACCAAAGGCTCAGACACTAAGACCAACAATTGATAAATGGAACCTCATAAAACTTAAAAGATTCTGGAAGGCAAAGGACACTGTCAATAGGACAAACCAGCAGGCAGTTAAAGATTGGAAAGAGACCTTAACTAATCTTACATCCTACTGAGAACTAGTATCCAAAATATATATATATATATAAAAACCTCTAAGAGTTATAGACTCAAAGTAACTAAATAACCCAATTTAAAACATGGAGTACAGAAATAAACAGAGAATTAAAAACAAAGAAATCCCAAATGGCTGAGAAGCAATTAAAAAAAATCCTTAGTCATCATAGAAATGCAAATCAAAAGGACCCGGAGATTCCATCTTATACCAGTCAGAATGGCTAAGATCAAAAACTTAAGTGACAACACATGCTGGTGAAGATGTGGAGAAAGGGAAACAGTCATCCATTGCTGGTGGGATTGCAAATTTGTAAAACTACTCTGGAAATTAATCTGTCAGTTTCTCAGAAAATTGGAAATAGTTCTATCTCAAAACCCAGTTATACTACTCCTGGGCCTATTCCAAAAGATGCTCCACCATATCACTAGGGCACATGTTCCTTTATGTTCATAACAGCCTTATTTGTAGTAGCCAGAAGCTGGAACCAATCCAGTTGTCTCTCAACTGAAGAATGGATACAGAAATTTTGGTTCATCTACACAGTGGAATATTATTCACCTGTTAAAAACAAGAACATGAAGTTCACAGGCAAATGAATGGGACTAGAAAATATCCTGGGTGAAGTTACCCATACCCAAAAGATCATACATGGTATGTACTCACTGAGAAATGGGTGCCCTGGCTGGTTTTAGTTTTGTGTGTCAAGTTGACACAATCTGGAGTTATCACAGAGAAAGGAGCCTCTCTTGAGGAAATGTCTCCATGAGATCCAGCTCAATTAGTGACGGGGAGAGGAGAGAGTAAAGCCCATTGTGATTGGTGCCATCCCTGGGATGGTGGTCCTGGGTTCTATAAGAAAGCAACCTGAGCAAACCAGGGGAAGCAAGCCAGCAAGCAGGACCCTCCATAGCCTCTGCATTAGTTCCTGCTTCCAAGTTCCTGACCTGTGTGAGTTCCTGTCCTGACTTACTTTGGTGATGAACAGCAATGTGGAAGTGTAAGCTGAATAAACCCTTTCTTCCTCAACTTGCTTCTTGGTCATAATGTTTTTGGGCAGGAATACAAACCCTAAGGCAGTGGGTTTTAGTCTAAAAGCACAAAATACCCAGGATATACCCTACAGTTCCAAAGAAGTTAAACAAGAGGAAAAGCCCAAGTGAGGAGGCTTGAATCACACTTAGAAAGGCTAAAAAAATAGCCACATGTTGCAGAGGGATGGAAGAAAGTGGGTGGGAGAGAGGAGAGGGAATGGGAGCAGTTGTGGGGAGAGAATGGAGGGAGAAACCCAGAGGGCAAAAAAATAAAAAAATAAAAAAATGAATGAAAATCCGCAGCTTCTGTGGGTGGAGGGGATAAAGGGAATCTTTAGGAAGTTCAAGAGACCTGAGATGGGAGAAGCTCCCAGTAGTCATTGCAGATGACCTTAGCTAAGATGCCTAACAATGGATACTTGGAACAGGAAGAGACTACCTCCTGTAGCCAGGCAGGAGCCCCAGTGAAAGGATAAGGACACCAGCCCACTCACAAAACTTTTAACCCAAAGTTTGTCCTATCTAAAAAAATCCAAGGACAAAGACAGAACACAGACTGAAGGAATGACCAACCAATAACTGGTTCAACTTGAAATCCATCCAATGGGCAAGCATCAATTCCTGACAGTAGTAGTAACACTGTTATGCTTGTAGACAGGAGGCTAGCATAACTGTGAGAGGCTCTACCCAACAGTTTACTGAAACAGATGCAAATACCCACAGTCAAACATTGTACAGAGGTCAGAAACACTTATGGAAGAGTTAGAAAATAGGAACTACAGTTGTAATCATTATGTTACACCAAAAATGTAATATATCACAGCATCACCTCTATTTAAATATTAAACACTTCTTCATTCTTTGTCATAGTATTCTCTGAACTCATGCTATGATGATTTTAAATAGAAGTCTCATTTTAGAATAATCTCTCATTCTGTTATTGCACTATGAGCAGTTAGGTGTCACTTTGATACCCAGGGCCCCAAGGGAATAATCTCTTCTGGCTATCTTTCAGAGCAGGCCAAGACTCTGGATGTCAATATTAATATTTAGAAACTAAAGTGAAGGCATACTCACATGGCAATATATGATCAGACTGTTTCATTATAGGTTATATACCTCTTCATTCATGGTTTATAATAAGTATCTCTATATATATAATATATATCTCTATGCATCCTATGAAATACTCATGAGTGAAATATACTTCAAAACAAATAACAAAACAATTAAACCATAATTATTACTAGTGACAACATCTCAAGTTATAGGATATGTCTTCTTAAGTTAATGCATTTAATTACTTTTTATATATTATTTTATATATAATATTTATATATTTATAATTATATATTATATAAATATATAAAAATATATATAAACATATATAATATATAATATATTTATATATTATAATATTTATATATAATATTTTATATAATAATTATTTTATATATTATTTTATATATAATATTTTAGATATTATTATATATTATATATATCATATATATTATATAATAATATCTCTATGCATCCTGTGAAATATACTTCAAAACAAATAACAAAACAATTAAACCATAATTATTACTAGTGATAACATGTCAAG
The DNA here is from genome assembly GCF_011762505.2 of Arvicanthis niloticus. Lineage (NCBI taxonomy): Eukaryota > Metazoa > Chordata > Mammalia > Rodentia > Muridae > Arvicanthis > Arvicanthis niloticus. Next base: position 56,472,425 of record NC_047658.1, read on the forward strand.
TTATAGGATATGTCTTCTTAAGTTAATGCATTTAATTACTTTTTGTTGGTGTTTTTCAGTTCTAGATCCATAGGAAGTATCTCCTTATTTACTACAATTGTATATCATTTTTTCCTGGTAATATTTATTCAGAAATGCAACAATAATATAGTTTCTACTCAAAGGTGACACTTGAAAAGAATATTTAATCCCTGACCAGCCATCCCTCTTCATCCATATATCTCTTCCCCAAACAACTCAAGTGAATACCATACCACATGCTCAATTACAGGTCAAGTCTTCCAGAAGAAGAGTTAGGCAGTCATTTAGACATTATCTACTCTCTCTTCTCCAATACTTGATCCTCAGAGTTGCCATGATTGCTACAATCGAATCCCAGATGCTGCAACTACCCACTCTCCTTGTCCTGAGGATCCTACAGACATCCCCTTTACAGCTCATTATTGTGCTCTATCCACCAACTTGGTCAGACACCTCTCTGATACCACAGAACATGTCTGTCAGATGACCAGGTAGGCTGCTTTTGGACCTTCTCCTCACTTTTTATTCCCCCAGACCAAATCCTCAGTGTCTCACTTAACACTTCAAAAGACTATCTCATACTGGACTCCCCTCACCCTAGCCTCCAATTCCAGCAAGCATTACCCATGAATAAAATCGCTGAACAAGCCAATAAAACAGGCAACACACAGGTAAGATACTATCAAAAATTGAGAGACAAAACAGAGAAACTAAAGAAAAAAAACCACACACACATTCAGAAAAGACCAGCACTTAGACTTGTAATCACTCCTTTTTTATCTTTAATCTTTTTTTATAGGCCAGTTTTAATCCCCCTCCTGTTCTGCCCTCCTATAGTTCTTTATCTCATTTTTCCCCCTCCCCATCTCCAAGAGGATGTCCCCACCTACTCCACTTCTTGAGGCCTCAGGTCTTTCAAGGGTTAGCTGCATCTTCTTTCACTGAGGACACATCAGGCAGTCCTCTGATGTATACATGTTGAAGCCTCATATTAGTTAGTACCTGCTGCCTGGTTGGTGGCTCAGTGTCTGAGAGATCTTGGGGGTCCAGGCTAGTTGAGACTGCTGGTCTTCCTATAGGGTTGCCCTCCTCCTAAGTTCCTTCCATCCTTTCTCTAACTCAACCACAGGGGTCTCTGCCTCTGTCCATTGGTTGGGTATAAGTGTCTGCTTCTGAATCAGTCAGCTGCTGGTTGGGCCTCTTAGAGGGCAGCCATGCTAGACTCCAGTCTGTAAGTACATCACAGCATCAGTAATAGTGTCATGCCTTGGAGCCTCCCCTTGAGGTGGGTCCAAGTTTGGGCCAGTTACAGGGCCTCCTTTCCCTCAGTCTCTTGGTCCCTGCAGTTCTCTTACACAGGAACGATTCTAGGTCAGAGTTTTTGACTGTAGAATAGCAACTCCATCAAACCACTTAATGCCTTGTCTTCCTACTTGAGGTGGACTCTACAAGTTCCCTCTAGCTTCTGTTGGGCATATCAAGTAACATCCCTCCCTTTGAGTCCTGAGCATCTCTCACCTCCCAGATTCTGGTACATTCTAGAGAGTCCCCCAAACTTTTACTTCCGGAAGTTGGCTGTTTCCATTCTTTCTGCTGGGCTTTAGGGTTTCACTCTTGTTTCTGCCACCCCACAATACCTAATTATGTTCCCCTTTCCCATCCCTGTCTCATCTCCCATCTTGGTTCCTCCTTCCCTTCTCACCAATGATTGCTTTTCCCCCCCTCCCAAGTGGGACTGAGGCACCCTCACTTGTTCCCTTCAGCTTATTAACCTTCTTGAGTTCTGTGGATTATATCCTGAGTATTCCGTAATTTTTTGGTTAATATCCACTTACTAGTGAGTACATACCATGCATGTCCTTTTGGATCTGAGTTACCTCATTCAGGATGATATTTTCTAATTTCATCCATTTGCCTGCAAAACTCATGATGTTTTTGTTCTTAATAGCTGAATAGTATTCCATTATGTAATTGAACTACATTTTCTGTATCCATTCTTCAATTGTGGAACATCTGGTTCTTTCCAGTTTATGGTTATCACAAATAAGGCTGCTATGAGCATACTGAAGCATACTGTGGCATGGTAAGGCATCTTGTAGCTATGCCCAAAAGCGGCATAGCTGGGTCTTCAGGTAGATCTACTTCAAATTTTCTGAGGAACCTCCAGATTGATTTCCAGAGTGGTTGTACCAATTTGCAATCCCACCAGCAGTGGGGGGATGTTCCTCTTTTTCCACATTCTCGCCAACATGCGCTATCCCCTGATGTAGGTAATTGCTGGCTGGTGAACGTGGGTTTTGATCTTAGCCATTCTGATTGGTGTAAGGTGAACTCTCTTAACCAATATGCTGGCTAGATGCCAGCATAAGAATGCAGTGAATAACAGCCAGCAGTATGTCTCTACCAGAGCATAGCTATCCTACTATATCAGGACCAGAATATTACAACATAGATGAAATTCAAGAAAATGATCTTAAAAGCATATATATGAAAATGATATAGATCTTTAATGAGGAAGTGAATAAACACGACCAAAATTGGTAAAACACAAATAATTGGAGAAAATAAGTATATCCCCCCCCCAAAGCCAGGAAAACACAAACAAATAATTGGAGAAAATTAAAGAACACCAAGAAAGGAACAAGCAGAAAAACAAAAAGTTGAGGGAAATGAGCAAAACTCTTAAGGACTTAAAAATGAAAACAGAACTAATAAAGAAAACACAAACTGAGGAAGTTATAGAAATGAAAAACTTACAATGTAAACTGGAAATATAGAGGCCTAAGAATGTCAATGGGAACTGTAAAGGCATGCTTTAAAATAGAATATAGGGAAAGGAAGAGAGACTCTAAGGCATTAAAGATATAATAGAAGAAATAGATACATTGTTCAAGAAAGAGGCATGGCAGAGAACTTTTGGTCAAAAATAGAGATTGTTTACTTATAACCTAGCTCATAGTGAAATCAAGAAAATAAAAATCATTTTATAGGGTATATATATATGTATACACACATGTATATACATATATGTATGTATATATACTCATACTATATTTCTTTGCTATTATTATTTATTTTATTTCCTTTTAATTTTGTTTGCTTTGAGACAAGTTCTCATGTAGCTTGGTTTCGGCTTTTTTTGTAGGACTCCTAAAAGCAGGAGTAGGGAGTGTCTCTGACTTTTTTACTCCTACTGAGTTGCCTTGTCTAGTTTTGATATTAGGTTTTGCACCTATTCTTAGGGTAACTTCTTATGCTTTGTTCAGATGATATCACTGAGAGGCCCTCTCTTTTCTGAAGGAAAATAGAAGAGTAGTGTATCTGTGTAAGAGGGGAGTTATGTGTGATGGAAATGGGAGGAGTAGAAGGTTGCAAAACTGTGGTCAGGATGTAATGTGTGAGTGAAAAATAAATTATAAATAATAATAAATACATTTACACATACATACATACATACATACATACATACATACATACATATGGATAATACTCAACTTCATATGAGAAAAAAAGAGAATAGCTAGAAAAAATGTTGACCAATAATTCTGTAGTTAGCATCATTCTTGATTTCAAGTAAGACTTCAGAGGTATAGTAATCAAAAGCACATGGTATTGGCATGAGAACTAGAAGGATGATCACAGGAATGGAATTGAAGACACAGACATAAATTCATACATCTATGGAAACCCGATGATTACTAAAGAATCCAGAAACACACACTTACAAAAAGTAACCATCTTCGACAAATGATGCTGTCCATATAGATTCTGCATGTAGAAGAATGGAAAAGGAACTAACCTCTAATTATATCATGGTCTACTGTGGTTTCTGGACTCTATTGAAAACATATTCCTGGCTGCTATTGACTGTGCTTTTACTGCTGGGGCATAGACTTCTGTGTTTTCATGGGTGGTAATTCTAGTGTTGATAGCTTATATTATCTTTCCTTAGTGGATATGTTGTGCTTTGTTTATGTTGCTATTTCTGATTCTTAGTGGAGTGTGGTATCTATGTGTCTCACGTAGGATATACTTCTGGGATCTTGATAAATGTGACCACTAGAGTTTAGGTGAGATGGGATTCTAGATATTAGGACCTGATACTTAGGAATAGGGATCTTGTAGAAAGGGTGCTAAATGGGCCCACAGGAGGGAGGAAATCAAGGTATTTAGAGAGGCTAGGCTGACTCCATGGCAGACTTTAAATTGGGTGTTCAGGAGAGTATGCCTAAATATCTGTTTCCAAGAACTGAGGAAGTACAGTTAAGTCCAGGTCTCTGAAGCTGCCCAGCCAATTGGCCTGAGGCAAGGACAAGAGGTCCACAGCAGTTTCCAGATTTCCTCAGCAGCAGTTTCTAGACTTCCCCAGCAGCATTTCAACCCCCAAACCCAAGCACCAGTAGTGGTTCTGGAATGTCTCTAGAGATAGAGACAACAGACTGAGATAGATGTCACCTATCTTTCCTGGAAATTCCCTAATGTGCTTTAAATGCTGGACTTGTACAGAATAAAACACTCTGTTTTTGACTACTATTTGAGTCTAGGATATCATTCTTCAGTGAATCATGGAACCGTACACTGGGGAAGGGGTTGTCCAGGATTCACCCAATGGGGCTTCTCCATCACAGTAGAGAGTAAATTACAGCATGCTGGACTTCTGCAGAATAAAACACTCGTTTTACTTTTGAATACTATTTGTGTCTGGGGTATCACTGAGCAGAAGAACAACAAACATTTTGTTATAAAGCTGGGAAGGAAACTGGGAGGTTGGATTTGAAGGAGAGGAGGAAGAAATGAAGATCTGGAGTTAGTCACCTAGCTTCCCCACAAAAGTGGCTTGTGAGTGGCAGGTGAAAAAAGATGGGAAGAGAGAATACAGTTGCTTGGGGAGAGCTCAACAATTGGTTGTCCAGCATCAAAAGGTTAGCACTGAAATCTTCATACAATTAACATTATATAGACTGAACTGTTGCTATTTAGAAGTATATATTCATATACATATGTTAGAATGCATAAATATAAATATATACATGCATGCATGTAATATTAGTTTATAAATAATGGATTAGAAGGAAAGTGGGAATGGGGTATAAGGGAGGTTTTGGAGGTAAGAAGTAGAAAGTAGAGATGTAATTATACTGTAAACTCAAAAATTAAAAAAGTAAATAATATCGATTAGGAAAGAAAATGAAATAAAGATTCAACACAATCAGGAATATGAAAGAGTAAAAATCTTGTGTTATACATTTAACCTAATCTTGGAAATTCAAAACTCAGTATTGTTGTTTAAATTGTTCCCTTCAAGGCAGGTTAAACAAAAACTTGCTGATTAGAGAGTGGAACATCAGGCTCCGTATATGATTTTAAAGTTAATTGCAATGACTTGCAAAATCAAGTCTCTGAAGGAAAGATTATTTTCAGAAGTATGTATTGCCCCATTAAGTGTGATGGTAGCAAGTTTGCTCTGATTGTAATGTAAATCTATATTATGATTTGTTTTGTCTGTTAGAAGAGCCTTTTGAAAGTAGTTGCTTGAGATGAATGTTTGGATGTAAGTTTTACTTTGATTCCTTGGTAGAATTCAGTAATGAATTCATCTAGCACTGGAAATCTTTAGTTGAGAAATTGTAATCAATGCCTCTATTTCATTGGCTGTTACCAGTCTATTTAAATTATTGCATTCATCTTGATTTAATAATAGTAGATTTGATATACATAGAAATGATCTATATCTTTTAAAATGTCCAATTCTGAGAAAAATTTATTTTTTTATTTAAAATTTTTATATAATATATTTTGATCATATATCTTCCCCTTCCTAAACTCTTTGTTGATCCTCCCCACATCCCTAATAACACACAAACAAATTGTCTTTCAATTAAAAAAAAAGAAGTAAACTACACAATGAGACAAAATTATCAAAACAAACAAATTTAAAAAGTTCTCCATCACAACAACTTTTGGGTGTTGGGCCTGTCTTGGAGTGTAGTCAATTGGAGAACACTAATCACCTATATTTTAATGTGTATCAAACTGCTTTATAGTGGTGGGACTTTGTATTCACTTCCATTTCTCACTGATAGGAGTTTGACATATTTGAACTTGTACAGGTTTGTGTATGTGCTCACAGACTTTATGAGTTCATGTTTATCCATACTGTTATGTCACAAAAAATCTTTTTTAGCCTTCATCTACCACCTCTTTCATTTATAATCTATTCATCCACTGGTATACATCCACCATATTCTCAATTTCTGATTATTGTGAACATTACAGCAATGAAGATAGGTCGAAGCATATCTGTAGCAAGATGGAGAGTCCTTTGGGTATATGCCCAAGAATGGTAAGTTGGATCTTGAGGTAGATTATTTTCAATGGAAACTCTTATTCCCATGTTAGCTGCAATTGTTTTAACATCCATCCATTGGTAATTCATTGCATTCTCATCAGCATGTGCTTTCATAAGTTTTATTAGCATTGGTCATTCTTATTGATGTAGGAAGAAATCACAAAAGAATATCAATTAGAATTTCCTTCATGTGCAATATTTCTTCACCATTTATACTTCATCATATGAAAACTAAATTTTAAAGATTCTTATAATTCTCTGAATTTTTCAGCAGTGTCTGTTATTTCTCATCTTTAATCTTTATGTTAATCAACTTAGTTCCTTTTTTTTTTTCTTTTTGTCTGTTTTACTACTGTTTTGTCAATCTTATCAAACTGTGAAACCTTAAATCTTTGATTAGTTGATTTGGAGAACATTTCTCTTCATTTCTTTTCTATTAATTCCAACCCTCTTCCCAGATGACTGTTCTTGTTTTTCTACATTCATCATTTAGTCATTATTTTGAGATCAATCAATTTTGGTATATATGGTGTGGGTGTGTGTATGTGTGCGTGCATATAATCTGTAGATGGTAGTATGTTAAAATTTTAGTTTCATTCAATTTGAGGAATTTTAAAATTCTTTCTTGATGTTTCTTTCATCCAATTTTTGCTTTAGTTGTGTTTTGTTTTTCTTTCATGAATTTGTGTGCTTTATTTTTTGTTTTTATTGATATTCATATTTAGTACAGTTTGTGCTTACAACAGCATTGTTGATGCTGGTTTTCTGCTCTGTAATGTATTTTCTAGAAACCACCATGGGCCTTTGGGAAAGAATGCATATTATTTTGTGTTAGAGTAGAATATTCTGAATGTAACTTTTAGGTATATTTGTTTCATCATTTAATTTCTTTGTATACTTTTCTTTTACCCAAATGGCTTGGTTTTTGGTGAGAGTGAGGTATTAAAATCACCCTATATCATTATGTTAGTGTCAATATTTGGATATTAGTCTAGCAGTTTTCCTTTAGAAAATTTGGTGGGCACTTTTGTATTTGGCATAGTTATTTTTATTGTATTATTTTGCTGTTTTTTTCCCTATAATGTGTACAAAATGGCCCTACTTTTCTCTTCTGATTTTATTTGTTTTAACTTGATTTTTTTCAGATATTAAGCTATCTACCCCTGTTTCTTACTTGTTTCCATTTTTCTGAATTTTTTTTCCTCTTGCCTTTTGGTGGTATCTGTCTTTTCCTTTTATATGTTAAATATGGGCTTTCTAATCTAATCCAGTGTATTAACTTGCATCTCTTCATTGCTGAGTTTAGAGCATTAAATTTTAGAGATAACGAAAGAATGTGTTTTAGTTCTTTTGTTGTTTTTCCTAATGATCTCTTGTGTGTCTTTTGATTTGTGTTCTGGAATTTTTCATGTTTTTTCTTCCTGACTCCTTGGTCATGGGTAACTTTCAATTATAGTCTTTCAGTCTAGATATACATTAAATTTATTTCTATGAAACCAAGCCAGATGCCTGCATGACTGCCTGTAGATCCCATTCCCCTAAATGTTTGGCATCAGTGGACAGGGATATACCCAGTCTGGCTGTGATTTGATATGTGGGGTTGGAGTAGAGTTCTCTTCTCAAAAGAGAAGAAGGGAGGACGAGGAAAGACTCACATGAGGGGGTATTGGGAGAAGAAGAAGGGAAGATATTGAGTTTTGAGAAAAAAATAGATTTAATAAAAACAATCCACATATTACTTGAACTTACTGATCTTTATTGGAAAACCAAGATTATTGTAGTTATTGATGTTGATTATCACCTTCATGGACATTACAATAAATATGATAAAAAAAATCTCTGAGACTATCTATCAGGGATTATGTAGCTTTGGTAAATTTGGTGGAGTTGAATGAGGTAGGGTGCAGCACTTCATTAGATGAGTTCTTGGACTTAATAAAAAAAGAAACATGAAGTGAGCAGCAGATTCCTCATAGCTTGTTTTCTGCCCACAGAGATAATATAAATAGTTGCCTTAAGTTGTGTCAAATAACTCCCTAACCAATAATTATACCAGATTCAGATGCCTGTATGCCAAAGTAAGAACATAGTCCAAGACAGCCAAGGAAATATGGCATGCCAGATAAATATATCCTATAATAGAAAGACCTGAGTATTCCCATGCAACTGAAGTAGAAAGATGGTAAAGGTTCTTTTTTTAAAAATCATTTACAATAAGCCTTAAACATCACAAGAGCTGAGCAGATATCTACCCTCTAGACCCTTAGAATCTAGTTTTCTACTGATAATCCAGAGTTAATACTATGTTTCATCCGGGCTGCTCCTACATCCTGGCCAGCTTTCAGGGTCACATTTTTATGACTCAACTAACTCATTATGGCTTCTCTCTCCTACATTCACTTTTTTTCTCTCCTTCATGATTCTCCACTAAGCCCTCAAGTCTAGGTACCCTAAATCCTGCCTATATCTTCTGCCCAAATATTTACCAATCAGAAATAACTTGGAGCCAAGGTCATATAGCATTATTTGAGTCTATGTGCAGACTCTCTGAGCAGACTGTCTTATCTCTGGAGCAATCATGTCTAGAGTGGGAGGGAAGGGTGTGTCCTTACTTAGCATTAAAAGACTAAACCTCAACAATTCTCCCTTTAGTTCAATAAAATGTTCCTGTTCTCTCAGATATAAATTAAATGTAGTTATAACAGTTATGAAAATTATAAGGTATGATACACATTTATAATGTCCAGTCCATTATTTTTGGCATTTTAGGTAAAATATTTCATCATTTATTCTAACTTAATGAGATTACAATTTTGTATCTAAATCATCCTTGGTTTTACGTTGCATTGCTATCCTAAAACCATATTTTTAAATCTAGATCACCTTCCTTAATGCTAAACAACTTAAGTTTAATTGTGAGACTATAACTCTTTAATCTTCAACACTGTTAGATATTTGAGAAGAAATAAAATTTGAGTATTCAGGAAGTGTAGGGATCAGCTTCAAAAATTATAGAAATGACAAAGATAGCTTACTGCCTGGTTGGTTCCCAATATTCTTTTATAACATTGGATTATTTATCTTCAGTTTTCTGGCCCAGAACATCTAACAGACCTTAAATGAGGCAGGAATCATGAAGGACTAGCTTGCCATCTTGACAGAGCTACCAGTCAACTATCCTGCATTTGTTTGTCCTGTTTGTACAACAATTTGTTTGCAGATGAAGTTAGGGCATTTCTTGTCAAGTGACTAGCTGAAGCAACTCCACATGGAGGTAATTAATGATCTTCATCTTTTTTTGAAGTATAATATGGAATATGGTTAGAAAAGAACTTTATCATAGTCAAAAGATATATTAATAATAAAATGATTTTAAATATCATATTTTGTGAATATCTTGTGATTTTTAAAGATCATCTATCCATAGCATATCTGAACAAAGAATATGCCTATATCCAGTTTTCTATTACCTATACAACCTAGAATATATATTTTTTTGTGATAATCCACAATAGTATCTAACATGACTGTGAGTTTGATTGACTGAATGTCAACTTTTATCATTAATTGTCCTAAACAGTTTGTAATAGCATCTGTTAAAAAGACTGGGATTAACCTTGCATTTTTAAATGAATTACATATGTACAATGCCAATTTAAGAGTAGAAAAAATTCATCTTAAATTTTGAATTAATATATAATGATTTATACCAATAAAAACCTTAAACCTGTATCAATATACAAAATTCTGTATCAATATAACCAAATATAACCTCAATTTGCATTAAAATATAAAGATCTCTACCAATGTAAGATTATGGCTATAAAATGCTTTTTGTTTAAAAGTAGATTTAATAATCCATCATTTTTGTTTTTTTCTTTTTTTCTTTTCAACCCTTTTCTCTTTACTTAAGAAACAAAACAATAAAGAAGGGGAAAGGAAAGATATTCATGAGTCTAAGCTCTCTATTTAATTTCCTTTCTGTCCAAAATTATAACTATTTGGAAATTATCAGTTAAAATGACAACATATCTATAATTTATAAAATAAACAAAACCATCTATTCCAATATAAGGAGTTGTGGTGATGGTATACTTATAATGTCTTCCAGCTAAATTGGAGTGAAGAATTCCTGTTTGGGGCCCAAAGGGAAATTTTAGAAATGGTTAAGTCAAAATAAAGCTAGCTGGCATCATTAGTTGTCTAGTCTTTATGTGTTGAGAAAGTCCAGGGATTAACTGAAGTCCTGAGTGGAACCTTCAGAAAAGTTGGATGAACTGAGGGCACTGAGGATTAGCAGTCTTTCCTAAAGCTGTTCTGGAAGCAAGTATCTGGAAACCACATAAAGTGATGCAGGATCAGACAGGGAGCTAGAAAAGCAGGTCATTTCAGGATTCTCAAGGATGAGTCTTGTCAGGGCTGCACTCATGCTGTTTCATTCTGTAATATATAAATCTTATAAGCAATATTTAGTTCTATAAAGATAGTTGTATGGAATATGCAAAATGCACATCAGTTAGGGTTGAATTTTTCTCTCTTCTTTGAGCAAGTGAACAAGTGCCTTTTTTTAAAAAAAATAGTCACTTTTTTTTTTTTTTTTTTTTTTTTTTTTTTTTTTTTTGTTTGTTTTTCAAGACATGATTTCTCTGTGTAGTCCTGGCTGTTCAGAAACTCACTCTGTAGACCAGGCTGGCCTCGAACTCAGAAATCCGCCTGCCTCTGCCTCCCAAGTGCTGGGATTAAAGGCGTGTACTACCACTGCCCAGCTCACAATTTTTGTTTATTCTGTTTGAGGTAGCTCACGTGACATGTGGATTTTTTCTTTTCTTTTTTTCTTTTTTAAATTCCAAATTTTATTCCCCTCCCAGTCCAACTTCTGACTGTTCCACATTCCATACCTTCTTTCCAACCCCTTTCAAATTCCCTGGGGCCTCCAGTCTTTTGAGGGTTAGGTGCATCTTCTCTGACTGAACACAGTCCTTCACTGTATATGTGTTGGGGGCTTCGTATCAGTTGATGTATGCTGCCTGGTTGTTGGTCCAGTGTCTGAGAGATCTCAGGGGTCCAGGTTTACTGAGTCTGTTGGTCCTCCTAAAGGGTTGCCCTCCTCCTCAGCTTCTTCCAGCTTTTCCCTAATTCAACCACAGGGTCAGCAGCTTCTGTTCATTGGTTGGGTACAAATAATCTGTATCTGACTCTTCCAGCTGCTTCTTGGGTCTTTTGGAGGGCTGTCATGAATAGGATAGCAGGACTGTCCTGTTTTGTGAGCACTCCATTGCCTCAGTAGTAGTGTCAGGCCTTGGGGCCTCCCATTGAGCTGGGCCTGTCACTTTGGGCCTGTCACTGAACCTTCTTTTCCTCAGGCTCCTGTCCATTTCCATCGCTGCAGTTCTTTCAGACAGGAACAATTATGGGTCAGTTTTGACTGTGGGATGGCAAGCCCCTTCCTCACTTGATGCCCTGTCTTTCTGTTAGAGGTTGGCTCTATAACTTCACTCTCCCTACCGTCTGACATTTTATCTAAGGTAAATAAAGAGACTCCCTTTGAGTTTCTCACCTCCCAGCCCTCTGTTGCATTCTGGAAGGTCCCCTTAACCTCCTACCTCCCAAGGTTGCCTGTTTCCATTCTTTCTGTTAGCCCTCAGGGTTTCAGTCCTTTTCCTTCACCCAATACCACATCAGGTTTTCCTCTTCTCTGCTATGAACATAGTGGAACATGTGCCCCTGTGGCATGGTGGGGTATCTTTTAGGTATATTCCCAAGAGTGGTATTGCTGTGTCTCCAGGTAGATCTATTGGAAATAGATCTTTATTACTTTGAAAGGAGACCAAAGTCTTTATTTCTTTCCTGTTAACAAAATATAGAGCTTCTCTTCTAAAATAGCATGTCCTTGGCTCAGCAACCTAAAGTCATCAAAAGTATACATTGATTTAATTTTGAAGCTTCTTTTTATGTAGATCTGTTCTACTTTGACCTCTCTCATAGAAGATCTATAATACCATTATAATCAACAAACTTATAACTACGTTCATTTTGATTTTTATTATTTCTAGAGATAATCTTTTTCCCTGTAGCCAGAGCTGAACCAGATTTGTTTGGCTGCAGACTCACAAGAAACATTAAGTATCCATGCCTTTTTCTCCTAAACCTGGTGATCAATTTCAATTTATTTTCCCATTTTTTGGAGATAAACATCTCTGGGGATAAATATAGCTATTTCCCCTTTATCTTTATGTCAACTAAATTGATATCCTTTTCTATATTCAATTCATTTAAGTTGCTTTCTATTTACTGTGTAAGCCTATTCCCAAGCCAACATGTATGTGTGATATGTTACACCAAGCAGTCCCAGGATTGCTGTGGAAGCCACATTAAAAGAATCCAGTTAATTAAGGTAGCATTGGACATATTATTTTATTCTATTTTTTAACTTTTTGATTGTAAAAAACAAGGCATGCAGCTTTGTTTTCTGCTCTGTGAGCAGCAGGAAGTTACCTGCTTCATTGAACAGCAGAGGGTTTTAGCATCCTTGAAATTAAGCTTCATCTCAAAGGCAGTATAGAGCATCATTTGGAAAGACTATAGGCTGAAAATCGAGACTGCTTCTTGGTGGGTTGTTTGTTTTATTTGGGGGGTGGGGTGCAACTGGGTCTTAGCTTACTCTCTGAACTCCAGAATTATGTGCCCCAAATAAGTGCAAAATCACATCCTAGTCGATTGCCACTTGAGGAAAATCCAAGCATTTGGGAAAAAAAGACTTAGCTAAGAAATCAATTCTTCCCATCTCCTAATCTTAAAGGGACAGCATATGTTTTCTATTCTGAAATTATTTTTTAAAGTGAGTTTTTGTTAGACATTGAGGCACCAATATGTTGTAGAAATTTTTAACCCCAATCTGAAAATTCCTCCCTGCCTTTGAACATTTAGTTCTCAGATAAAAGACACACACAACCCTTATATTTATAATATAGTTTAAACAGCACAAGAACTGGGCAATATCTAGCATCTATGCTATTAGAATCTACTTTCCTATGGATGACATCAAGTTAATACTTTGTATGTTTTATTGGGACTGCTTTTAATTCCAATTGGCCACCCTTAAGAGCCGTATTTTCATGACTCACTTAACCCATGGCAGCTTCTCCTCTATTCACCATCTTCTCTAATGATAAAAGTTTTTTTTTTTTTTTTTTTTTTAAAAAGAAAAAAACCTTTGAAAAAATTTTTTTGAAAAAAGAGAAATTAATGGGTAGGATATTAATAAATCACTTAAAGAAAGCCAAGAAAAAATAAATAGGTGAAGAAAACTGTTTAATATCAGTTGAAAATTGAAGCAGAAGCAATAAAGAAAACTCAAAGTGGGGAAATTTTAAAAATGGAAAATCAAGATATGTGAACAGAAACTACAGAATACAAAACATGACAAAAAATATCTCAGGTCTTGAAGATATGATATAAGAAACAAATCCATCTGTCAAAAAAAAATGATTTTGTCTAAAGAACTCCTCACAGAAACATCTAATAAATATTGTATATTATGAAAAGACCAAACCAACCAGTAATAAGAATAGAAGGTGAAAAAGACACCATGCTCAAAGGCCCAGAAAATATTTTAACAAAATCATAGAAGAGAATTTCTTAAACCTAAGGAAAGAGATGCATATAAACATGCAAGAAGCTTATAGAACATTAATATATTGGATCATAAAAAAGTCCTCCCATCACATAATAATTAAAACAGTAAATGTACAACCCAACAAAGAATATTAAAACCAAGATAAGTAGGACAAGTAATATATAAAAGCAGACCATTTAAAATTATACCTGTCATCTTACCAGAGACTCTAAAAGCCGGAAAAGGCTGAGTGATGTTTTGTAGACCCTAAGAGAACACAGATGTGAGTCCAAACTACTATGTCAGGCAAAACTTTTGATCATTATAGAAGGAAAAAAACAAAACCTTCCATGACAAAACCAAATTTAAATAATATCTACCAACAAATCCAGCCATATAAAAGACACTAGAAGGAAAACTTGATTAGAAGGTAGTTAAGAAGCAGAGGGAGGCAATCACAAAAGAACCCACATGGCATTTAACTTACTGATAAGCGGATGTTAGCCTAAAAGCTTGGAATAGCCAAGACTCAACACACAGACCACATGAAGCTCATGAGGAAGGAAGACCAAGTGTGGATGCCTCGGTCCTACTTAGAAAGAGTAAAAAAAATACTCAAGGGAGCAAATATGGAAACAAAGTGTGGGACAGGAACTGAAGGAGGAGCCATCTGGAGACCATTCCACCTGGGTATTCATCCCAGGAACAATCACCAAAGGTAGACACTGATGTGGATGGCAGGAAGTGCATGCTGACAAGAGCCTGATATAGCTGTCTCCTTAGAGGTCTGCCAAAGGCTGACACATTCAGAAGACAATGCTCACAGCTAACCACTGATCTGATCAAGGGTTCCCAATGGAGAAGTTAGAGAGAAGACTGAAGGAGCCGAAAGGGTTTGTGACTCCATGAGGAGAGCAACAATACCAACCAACCAGAGCTCCTCAGGGTCTAAACCACCAGCCTGGGAGCACATAGGGAGGGACCCATGACTCTAGCTGTATATGTAGGGGAGGATGACCTTGTTGGGCATAGGTGGGAGAGGAAACTCTTGGTCCCATGAAGGATGAACACCCGGGGGGGGGGGAATTTGAGGGTGGGGAGGTGGGAATGGGGGGTAGGTGGGGGCACATCCTCATAAAAGCATGAGGAAGGGGGATGGGATAGGAGGTTCCTGGGTGGTGGGGGGAAGGGGGGTTAGGGGATAAACTCTGAAATGTAAATATAATATCCAAAGGGGGGAAAAAAGAAGAAGCAGGGGGAGGAAGGATGGAATAGGGAGTTTTCAGAGGGGAAATGGTGAAAAGGGATAACATTTGAAATGTAAATAAATAAAAGTCCAATAAAAAATTTTTAAAAAGGCATTTTCAAAAAAAGGTGGTCAACTAGACCCAAGAAAACACCAGAAATAAATAATTCCTTACCAATAAAAAACAAATAAGGGAGGAAAGCACACACACACACACACACACACACACACACACACACACAATTAGTACTACTATTATTACTATCAACAACAACATCAAAATAACAGGAATTAACAATTATTTTTCATTAATACCTCTCAACATCAAGGGATTCAATTCCCCAATAAAAAGACACAATCTAACTGAATGGATACAAAGTTGGGTTCATCTTTATACTGGATAGAAGAAACACACCCTGTACCTTCCCTCCCCCACCCTCCGCCATGAGCAAGCCTGAAGAGACCTTGTTTACCACAACAAGGTCAAGTGACAGGATCTAGGTGGGGTTACCCACCTTGGCTGCCCGGAACACAGAAGCAGAACTGCCCCTGGGCTTGCCTTGAGACATCTCTGGCTGTGACCTGGAACAGACTATGGATTATCCCACCCATCTGAAACTAGGAGGGGTTGTGGGTTGGGTCTTCCCCTTTAAATTGAGAGCTGAACATTAAAGCTTGGGGCCTTGATCAGAGAACTTTGTCTTGGCCTCTTCTCTCCCTCCTTCCCCTTTCATTCCCAGCCCCCCTTTCAGGTGAACCCAGTTGACTTGTGGCCGCGGGCAGCTACAGATTGGTGCGCACAATGTGGGACTTGAAAATGGGGGAGCAGCTGAGGAACACTGTCTTAGGTGGAGCTCCACAGAAAACGGGAATAAGAAGGTATCCCGAGCACTTGGGAAGTAGCAAACAGTATTGAAGCTAGGGCTAGTTAAGTTTGGGAGGCCATGTTTGCAGGAAGTGTGTTTTAGGGGATACGGTCTAGGTCAAATAGGTGTTGACCCAATGCCTAATCTTGCCTAGGAGGTGACAGTGAATTTCGGGATAGGAGAATTCTAAAAGGGCATTTGCCCGCAGCCTTCAAGAGCTGCTTCAGACGAGAGGAGCAGGGTTAGAAAAAATTGGAAAACTAAGAAAGCAGCCACAGCTACATCTCCTAAAGAAAAGGATAAAGTGCTAGATCTTGAATATCAGAGAGAGAAAGCGTTTTGAAAAGCAGTTGTTCTCTCTCTGGGTTATGCCAGCAAAAAAGAATGAAAGGCTGTTTCAGAGCTCTCCTAGGAACAAGAGAAAATTCAGGAGATGTTTTAGACTAAGAGAAACTAAGAGAAATCCTTAGTTCTGCTTTCTTTGTTTATTGTCTTGTCCTTGGTGCACCAATGTCCACGTGTGTCTCATTGTGTTTTCTGTCCACGTGTCTCATTGTATGAATGATTGGTCGTCTATGTTTTATGTTCTATGTTTAATGCTTAAAAGATCGTTAAAATTGCTTGATTCTACACTTGGTCTAGTTTAACTTGGTTTTCAAAGGCAGTTTTAATATGCAGAGCAGCGGCTGATAAGTTTGCTTAACACCTGTAGCTAAAAGTTGAGCAGAGCTGGAAAGGCTGCTTTTAAAGGGACAGGCAGGTTTCTTGGATTAAATAAGGAAGTTAAGAGTTGTTCGTCCTGGAAGAATCTCTGTGACAAGGTGCTTTTATTTTAGAATTGTGGCTAGAAAAAGCGAGAAATTTTGTTTGGTTTAAATATATAAGGTGTTGTTACTTCATTTTTGTTTGTAATTGGTTTTAAGGTATAAATATGTTCTACATATTTTGGTTATAAATCATTGGCCTAAAGTTATTGGGTTTGATTAAAAATTTACAACTTGGGTAACAAAAAGTTTGCTTAAAACTGGTAACACAGGGTTAGTCATTCAAAAACCAGATGTATAAGATATAAAAGCAATGTCTATTTAGTGAGATATTAAAGGCTGCACTATCATGCATTCATATATAAGAACTGGCAGCCAAACTTTGTAATGTAAAAATAATCCACTTGGTGTTGATTTTAGAGAAAATAGATTGCTTACATTGTTAAAAATTGGTTTTGTTTCCAAAAATTATGGTTATATGCTAATATTGCAAAGGAAACTTAAAAATGTGGTTAACTGCCAACATTCCTTTGGCTGCAGCTGACAGGCAGTTGAAATTTTTTGACTCGCTTATGTTTATAGAAGAAAGGCTATAGCAGGTAGAGTTAAATAAAAGAGTTAAAAAACAATTGTGGCACAATATGGATCTAGTGACCCCTTCACACAAGCTTTATTGGATACTGTGGTAGAAGCAAATTTAATGCCCAAATATTGGAAAACTATATGTAAGGCTACTTTGTCAGGAGGAGATTACTTGCTTTGGAGCTCAAAATGGCGTGATACCAGTAAGAAAACCGCCATGATGATTGCCCAGGTAGGCAATGTAGATTGGGATCTTAACATGCTTCTATGAGAAGGTTAATATGAAGGTAATGCTAATCAGGTTAAACTGCCTGCAGGAGTGTATACATAGATTGCAATGGTTGCCTGCTGTGCTTGAAATCAATTACCTACTAAAGGGGATCTTAGTGGAAATTTATTCAGTATTAAACAGGGTTCTGAGGAACCATTCCAGAAATTCGTGGGCAGGCTGCTGAAAGCAGCTGGTAGAATTTTTGGAGATCCTCAAACAGGAATTCCTTTTGTTACTCATTTGGCTTATGAGAATGCTAATGCAGCCTGTTGCATAAAGCAAAGACAGACTTACATGGATACATTCGTCTTTGCACTAAAATTGGGCCCTCTTACAATCAGGGTCTGTCCATGGCTGCTGCCTTACAAGGGACCACTGTACAAGCAATGCTTGCACAGAACCATACAGATAAAAGATGTTTTAAATGTGGCGATTCAAGTCATTTTTAAAATGACTGTCCCCAAAACAGGCACAAGCAAATAATCCGGTCACATGACAGAAATTTGTCCTTGGTGCAGGAAAGATAATCTCTGGGCCAGGCCTCAGGATATAGGCCAAGATTAAAAACATTTACATTTGAATTAAGTTGATTTACAATGGGTGCAGCAGAAGCTTGTTTGACAAATACTCCTTTTGCCTCAGTCATCCTGACCAGCCCCTTGAAGGGTGTTTTCTGGAATTTGTTTATTGCCTAGTTTGTTCCTTGGGGAGGGGTCAGCCTCAGGCCCAAAGACATTCACAACAGTCTTCAGGGCCAAGAGTTGTAATGATTATGCTGGAGAAATAATGGCTGCTTCCCCCATGGCATTGTAACTACCTGCTGGAAAAAGAATTGTTCAACTTGTTTTTGTTCCTTTGCAAATGCTTCCTCCCAAATTATTTAGAAAGAGAAAGGACAAGATGGCTTTGGTTCCTCTAATATATATTGGGTTCAGTCTATTACTAACAAGAGACCTAATCTTAAGTTATGTAACAATTATTAGAAGATTGCCTTCAGCTTGGCATTCATCTGATACTTTCACTCAGCTAAAAAAGATTGGTTATTGAATTAATCCAAAACAAAGTTCAAACTTAAGATTTATAAAACTAATGGGGCATTACAGCCTGACTTGCCTACTCCAGCTGCCATTTCAGTAAATACGTATATAATTATTATAGATCTAGAAGATTGTTTTTATACCATTCCTTTACATTTCTGGTAAAGGTGTTATTAGGTTTGCATTCAGTAAATTTGCTCGTAATTGAGAATCCATGGTCCTCATCATTGGAAAGGTTTGCCTCAAAATGGTTGATTGCCTTATTATATATATAAATTGTTGTTACTTTAATATAAGAAATTAAGAGTTTTGAATTGTTTAGTGTATGTTATTCCTTGTATGATTTTATTAGCTGGACTCTCTAAAGGAGTTTTTCTGCAAGCCTTTGCTCTAATATAACAAGCTTTAAAAATTTGGAGTACTTGTTGCTCCAGAAAAGATTCAAAGGCAATATCTTTTCAATATTTGAAACCTCAGTTATATCCCAAACAGATTGTGGCACAGAAAATTCTAATAAAAGATCGTTAGGGCTGGAGAGATGGCTCAGCCATTAAAGGCTAGGCTCACAACCAATTCGGTTCCCAGCAATCACGTGGTGGCTCACAACCATTTGTGGTGGGATCTAGTGTCCTCTTCTGGCTTGTAGGTGTACATGCAAACAGGAAATGGTTTGCTTTTAATTTGATTTGTGTTTAATAATTTTCAAAAGTTGTTAAGAGATATTATTTGGCTAAAACATCATCTTAAACTTACCATAAGAGGATTTGAACTTCTGCTTGATATTCTCAAGGGAGATACAAGTCCTAATTCCCCTTGACAATTAACTAAAGGAAAATAGCTTTGAGGAAAGTAGAGTAAGCTGTTAGTTATCAACAGACAAATTATATAGACTATGAAAAATTGTTGGCTGTTTGTGTTATTACTCATATGCCCACAGCAGCCCTTTGGCAAAAGAAACCATTAATGTAGATTCATCCTTCTTCATCTACAAGTAAAGTTTGTGTTAATAAAAGATTGTAAGATAGAATCCTAAAAAAATTTTCAATAAAATGTTTATTCCTTATTCCAAATAGCAATTAAATTGGTTATGAAAAATGATATTTGGTCTATTATATGGCAAACATTTTAAGCAAATTTGGTGATCCCTATCCAAAAGATAAGTTGTTACAGTTTTTCTCTGCATGCTTTTATATTTCCTGAAATTTACTACGCATGCAGCTCATAGAAAAGACATTTGCTGTATTTACTGTATTTACAGATGCCTCATCTATTGAGAAGGCAGTATATGTAATTAGATCACATATTTAGATCACATGTTTATTTTCTTGAGTTTCCCCTACTTGAGCACAAATAATTAAATTATGTATTGTAGCCACTGTTTAAAATACTAGAAAATCAAGCTTTCAATTTATATACTTATAGCCAGTATATGGTTCATGATTTATAATTGTTTAAAATTGTTCCTTTTTTAGATATTGCTATTCTCAAATTTTATAGTTATTTATAAAAATACAGCTTATTTTTTAAAAACATGTACTGTTTTTTAACTTTATAAAACATTTAAAAGCTCACTGGATTGCCTGAACCCCAGGTCAATGCCAGAGCAGATTTGTATACTAGACAGATTATAGGCCTCGCAAATAATTGGCCATACTATCTTATTCTTTACAGCATCAAAATAGTAATAGCTTGATACAATAATTTGGCATTTCTAAAAAGTGTGCAAGTTAAATTGCAAAAACTTGTTTTCAGTATAGTCAATTTTTTTTTCATATTGGTGTTAAACCTTGAGGACTTATGTAATCAATTTTGGCAAATAGATGTTACTTATTTTTGATTTAAAAAAATTAAAATATGTACATGTGACTTGACACTTTTTAAGCTTTCTAGTTGCAACTACTTTAACAAGAGAAGCAACTAAAAATGTAATTAGTTATTGCCTATATTATTTCCCTGTGCTTGGTGTTCCATACCAGACTAAGATAGGTAATGAAACTGGCTATTGCAGTTATTTGACTGCAGTCAAACATTTGAGATATTTTGTTGACAACTTTACTACTAGGATTCCTTATTATCCTCAAGGACAAAAAATTGTGTGAGAGAGATTTTAAAACTTTAATATCTTTATAACTCTCTGAGTGTGGGAAAAGCAACTATTGGTGCTTCCCTGATTTTACAAAAACTCTAAAAGGTTGGCTTTTTAAACTAAAGGGGGGGGGGGAGAATTATACCCTCCAAGGTCACCAAAAGCACATCTTGCTTTTCTGTTATTTCTTTTAAATTTTCTGCAAACTGATGTTAAAGGTCAGTCTGCAGCAGATCGCCACTGGCATCCAGTCATTTCCAGGGTCTAATGGAGAGACCCCCTAACTAATTCTTGGAATGGTCCTGACCCTGTCTTAATTTGGGGTCGTGGCTTGGTCTGTATTTTTTCAGAAAAAGAAAATGGAGCCCGATGGCTGCCTGAAAGATTGGTCCGTCAAGTGGACACAGATCTTGAGCCTAATAATTATGATTCTGATGATGAAGAATCTGATAACAAAATTTAGTCAGACACATTATCATGTGTTAGCCATGGAGGACCCAAGACTCTAGATAAGGTTGTTACTCTATCCAGGGTGTTCCCAAGTCTCATTTTCACCCAACCTAAAAGATGGACTTCTGCCCCTAGACCAATCAGAGAGGGGCCACCCAGAACCCCCTCTGTCTGGCGATCTGAATTCTTGCTAAGGCTGCGAGGCTAAGCACTGCAAGGGAATATAAATAAAAGTTAAAAATATGTTTCTGGGTTCGTGAGGGACAAGCCTGACTGCATAGGGGTTGATGTCAAAAGTATCCCCTCTCCAGGAAAAAGACATCGGGACAGGTATGGCCCTCATGCCTTACTGGACAACGACAGGAGGACTGGAGCCATTACAAGGTTCCCTTTAATTATTGGAGGTCAGGCCTCTATCCCCGCCTTGGTAAGATTAGAATTGCCACGGTCCTTCTATACTTGGAGAAGAGAGGAGACGTCAGGGACAGCCCTGCTTAACACTGAAGGCCTAAAATCAGGTATAAGCCTAAAATCAGCAATAGGCCTGGCTTACTTGCCCGCTCAAAGTCTTAGGTCTCCATGGAAAAACACTGAAACAGAGGGCTATAAATTATTGTAAACAGACAGCTTTTGTTGAAATCTACCAGCCTGAGTAGTCATAGACTTTGTATCTGATCCCTGTCAACCAGCAGTTGGATTAGATACTAAAACAGTTCCACTTTCAACCTTATTTCCTACTCGGCTTGGATAATCATGTTGCTGTTAACTTTTGAACCTTGTGTCTCAAGCAGATAGGTTGCCTTCACACAAGATCTCTCCTAACAAGCCCGGCTACTCGGTACCCCAGATGAGATGAAATCGTGTACCTCACACAGCTGCTTCTACTGGACCTGTTCCTCCTGACCTATCCTCAGATGGGCTCCATAAACCCTGGACAGCAGGACACAGCCAACTCTCCTACATCCCCCATACCCATTCTTCTAGGTTCCCCCTAGAGACATGTCGCCCCCAATGTCAGCAGGAAGTAGCCAGATATCACGACGACCCTATTCCTGTTTCACCTCTCTCTTTTCTTTTTAAGTTAACCAAAACGGGGGAAACTGTACCTTCCCCCTCCCCTCCCCCACCCCCCCTGCCATGAGCAAGCCTGAAGAGACCTTGTTTACCACAACAAGGTCAAGTGACAGGATCTAGGTGGAGTTACCCACCTTGGCTGCCCGGAACACAGAAGCAGAACTGCCCCTGGGCTTGCCTTGAGACATCTCTGGCCATGACCTGGAACGGACTATGGATTATCCCACCCATCTGAAACCAGGAGGGGTTGTGGGTTGGGTCTTCCCCTTTAAATTGAGAGCTGAACATTAAGGCTTGGGGCCTTGATCAGAGAACTTTGTCTTGGCCTCATCTCTTCTCTCCCTCCTTCCCCTTTCATTCCCAGCCCCCCTTTCAGGTGAACCCAGTTGACTTGTGGCGCGGGCAGCTACAACACCCCAATATTTGAAATACATATCATTTCACATTAAAGGGCTGAAATTTTTTAAGGAAATGGAGCCAAGGATCAAATTTGTATAGCTATTCTTATGTATACCAAGATAGACTTTCAACCAATATTAATCAAAAGAGTTATGTAGGACTTGACACTCATCAAAGTGTAGTCTTCCAAGATGATATTTTAATTCTGAACATCTAGGCAAAGTGACACACATTCATTAAAGAAACATTACTGAGGTCTCAGTCAAAAACCAAATCCCTACAGAATTATAGTGGGAGACTTCAATGCCCCACTCTCACCAATGGACAGGTCATCTAGACAGAAAGTAAAAAGATAAATAATGGAACTAACAGATTTTTTGTGACTCAAATGACCCTAACATAACTACTGAACTGCTAGAAACCAGCCCTGGACTCTGGTTGTTCTCTCTGGAAGGTACCTTAGGGGAAGAGCATTGGTAGGGAGGTCAGAACTTTGTTCTACCAGAATAAAGGGTACTTTCTATATTTACATGTCTATGTTTAAGTCTCAACTAACCTGGACCCTTGAGATCTTTCAGACACTGAGCCACCAACAGGCAAGGCAGCATACACCAGCTGATATGAGGACCCCAACACATATACAGCAGAGGACTGCAGGGTCTGTACTCAGAGAAGATGGATCTAACCCTCAAAAGACTTGAGGCCCCATGGAGTCAGGGGGTTGGTGGGGTGGGTTGGGGATGGGGACATCCTCTTGGATACAGCAGGGAGGAGGTATGAAATGTAGAACAGTCAGAGGGTAGACAGGGAGGGGTATAAAAACTGGAGTGTAAAAAAAATAAAAAAATTAATAAAAAAGAATTAGTAAAATGAAACCTATTTTTTAATTGTCACATTGTTTCATATCCAATATAATTGATAAAAATAAAAACCCCGTATTTATTTTTTACAATGTATGCATTGTATGTATTTTTCATATATATATGTATATACATATATATATATATGTATATATATATATACATGTGTTCATATGTGTGCCACAGAATATATATAAAAGTCAAATGACAACTTAGAGTTGATTTTATCCATCAATTCTGGAAGTTTGGAGATTTAACTCAGATTTGGTGGTTTGAAGTAATTGCTGAGCCATCTCCTCAGGCAAAGATATGTAGTTTTTAAAGCAACTATATATTTTTTATTAAATGTAGATAATGTATATGTAGAAAATAAGTAACAGAAATTTTATCTATGTATCAAACTTTATGTAACAAAAGGTAATTTTAAGAATGCAATAACAGAAATGTGAAATGCACGTTTAGAAAAACAAAATGTTTAAATTTTATATAGAAAGAAATGTTTTTATTATTACATTTGCCTAGTTTTGCACCTGGTATAGAGTATGTATTTTAAAACTATATTAATTTTATCTTAATTTCAAGATCCTTGGAAATTGGTTGGTAGAAATAAAATCTTAAAAGCAAACAATAAATCAATGGGCAAAAGTCAATTAATCAGAGGAAAAGTTAGTTTTTCTAAACCTAGAGAAAAATATACTTAAAATATTTGATTAACTGCCCATAGGATCATTCATAGTAAAAACAGATTTAGTAAATATGCCTATAGTCTTATTTTTTCATTTTTATGTTATGTGCAAGTCAGGGGAAGTGCATGTGCCATAACTTGAATTAGGGAGTGAGAGGACAAAGGGCTTGAGCTAATCTCTCCTTTACTGTGTGGAACACAGGGATCAAACTTAAGTCATTTTGCTTCTCTCAGGCTTTTTTTTTTTTACCTGCTTATCCATTTTGCTCAACCCAAATTATATACATTTTATATAGCAAAATAGTTTTATGACTGATATGTAGGGAACATTCTTAGTGAGCAGTGTAAATTATATAATGTCTATAAAGGAAAGGTTTTTTCCTATTTATGAAAGTTCTAGTTTTTAATAATATTTTTGTGATTTGTAATACTGATATACTTGACCTTATTTTTATTGGTGTCATAGATACTGAAGATTATGCCAGTTTTAAATATGTTTAAAAGTGTTCTTCATAGAAGCGGGGGGTGGGGGTGGGATACGGGGTTCCTGGGTGGGTGGGGAATGGGGTAAGGGGATAACATCTGAATTGTAAATAAAATATCCAATAAAAAATAAAAATTTTAAAGAGTATGTATTTTAATGAAATAAATTAATAATGAAATAATATTATGTAATTTAATTAAAATGACAATAATAAATATGAGATATATATGAATGAATGTGGTTTAAGAGATATATGTGTTGTGTAGTTTGAAATGTATTAATAGAGTATATACTATTTAGAGAGTAGAAAATATAAACTCCATTAATTAATTAAAAATGCGGATAATTTTTAAAACACTATAAGAGGACTGCCATTTAAAATATGTTAATATAATTGGTAATAGATTTTATCTTATTTTTATCATCAACCATTACTTTATTAAAATCTAGAACAAGAGCACAGTAATACATGTTTATAACCTTAGCTACTATACGGAAAAACCACGGGATCTCAGAAAATACAAGCCAGGAAAACATTGTGTTCTATTACTCTTTCACATATACACACAGATACCATAAAGTACCTGATTGAGATTGGATGTATATGAAAGTAGTTTGTTTCTGAAAATTTCTGCATAAAATATATGAGATTTCTAACTTTAAGGGGAAAGTAAATTAAATAAAAACTTTACTTAGTCCAGTGTTTATATTATAGACCACAGGAACCAGAATATATCTCTTAATATTATTCTTTTGAGTAAATTGTAGTCATATACTTTCTATTTTTGAAACACCTAACCGTGAAGTAGTGCTTCATTTTTATGATCTCATCATTCAGAAGATAAATGCTGTAGAGTTATGAGCTGAAAATCAGACTAGGCTATATAATAAGAACCTACTCTACACCAAAACCAAACCAAACAAAAACAAAAACTTGAATAATGTCTTTGGCAATAATGCTGATCTGAGAAACAGTACTTAATCTCACATCTTTTCTTCATCTAGGGTCTCTTGTGTGCAACAAACTGAATGCTTTCAACAATCCTCAAAAATATTTTTCATAAGCGTGATTTTTTTATTTTTCTGAGGCAATATAATACGATAGTTCATTTGTGAGTAAATATTAATATACCCCTGCATCAGACCTGAGATACAATGGCTACAGGGTCCTGTGATACCATATCCTGCATGACATTATCAGCAAATTTGCAGCATACAGCCTCTTGGGAAATTTAAATGCATTTATATTTTAGAAATTGTATATATTCATTATGCACAAGATATGGCAGTATACATACATTGAAAATGTAGTATACAGTAGAATTTCTAAATTTAAGTAAATAATAAATGCACTATCACACACTATTTATGATTGTGAGGACATAAAATCTACTGTCAAATATTTTCAAAAGCACAACAGTTATTATTAACTACAGTTACCATGTTTTACTTTTTTGCTATTTTTATAAGTTTCCTGGAAGTTTCCATGTTCATGCACCCTCAGAGTGGCTGATGTGAACCTCCCACAGTTTCATGCAAATCTGTCCACTGTGAACACATGCCTATAGCAAACCCTATGTTCACAAGCATAGCTCTGAATCTCAACTTTGAGATATATAAGTGAAGCATAATATATAAACATTTAACACATAGCTCTAATATGAAAAAAATGTGTCTAATTTTTACATATGAACACATTAATCTATGATGCTATAAGTTTTCATTGTGAATAACTTCAGATGATATAAAGTAATATCATCTTTGCCTCTTCTGTCTCTCTAATGGTTGCTTTTATTTTTGATTGTTTCTTTAAGAAAGTCAGAAATAGAAAACATGACCTTGCAAAGATATAACATGTGCTCTAACACTGAGCAATCTCTCTAACTCTTTGATGACTTCTATAAAAGGTGTGCTTTTCCCTATGATGAATTAGGTTCTCAAGTAAGTGTACTTTATAGAGCTTGTATATAGGGTAAAGGAAAGCAAAAAAGATTATTACTTTTATTATGGAAGAGATATTCTATGAAAAGTATGTCTGAGAACTGAAATCTAAAAGAGTTGATATATATGCAGAAATCCTAGGTCAGATCCATACAGGTTCCCTAATTATCAGTTTAGTCTCTGTGAGCC
The DNA here is from genome assembly GCF_011762505.2 of Arvicanthis niloticus. Lineage (NCBI taxonomy): Eukaryota > Metazoa > Chordata > Mammalia > Rodentia > Muridae > Arvicanthis > Arvicanthis niloticus. Next base: position 56,499,344 of record NC_047658.1, read on the forward strand.
CTTATGAGCCAAGTTAGTTGATTCTGTTGGGTTTCTTGTGGTGTTCTTGACCCCTCTGGCTCCTACAGTTCTTCCTTCCCCTCTTCTGCAGAATTCCCTGAGCTCTGAATAATGTTTGACTGTGGGTCTCTGTTTCCATTAGTTGCTGGATGAAGTCTCTTTGATGACAATTGTGTTAGGCTCTAGTCTATGAGTATAGCAAAGTATCATTAGGAATCATTTCATTGGCCCTGCCCTCAAAAAATGAAAAAAAATAAATAAAAGAATTGATAAATGTAAGAATAAATTGCAATAAAATGTTAGAAAATGGATGGAGGTACATTCTAATTGCAGAACATGTATTTAGTATGGACAGGACTTTGGATTTGGTCTCCACCACCAAACATATGAACACAAACATAAGCTTTCATGAACCTATACATATATAAAATATTAACAAAAGCTACTTAATATGTAAGAGTTTTTATACCAGATTATGAAAACAAAAGATTTTCTAGAGGTGGTGGAATGTGGTTAGCATATTATTAGTTTTGTTCATTTGTGGTGCACTCTGCTCTGCTCTATTTCATGAAATTGACAGAAGGTGTACACAAATTGACCCATGTTAAAAACAAATAATTTAGTGGAGAAAGCAAAATTATCAGAACTATCCCACACGTCAATGAAATGTATGACTGTCTTGCATTGATGGAAATGTATGTAGTAATAGTATGACTATGATTTCCAATGCATGACCTCATTGTGAGATTTTGAAATTCAAAATGTTCATAATTAAAACATAGGGGCCGAGCCAAATATAAATTGTCTCCCCTGGAACATTAAACAAAATTGTCAGTCTTATTTTATCTATTAGGAACCATCTGGTGTTGAACTGCCTGCCAGCTATGCATTTGCTCTGGGCTTATCAGGGGACTTGTTAGTGTTACACTATGACAATTAAAAAGTTACAATTAAGTATTGGCAATTACAAGGACAGGAATTTGCAGTTTGATCTCAGGAGAATATAGAAAAATAACCTCAGGATATATACCTTAGCTGACCTGACAATAATGAGCTCCCCAGTTGATTTAAGTATAACTTAGAAACATTGAAATCAAAGTAAAACTTTGGCAAAATGTTCCAGGTTCCTTCTGGGACTAGCTGTGATTTTCATGAACAACACAGGACTATTTAGTTGTTATTCAACATACTTCCTCTGTGCTTGGAAGTGTTTTGGGAGATGAAGGACAGTACTATCTAAATTCATTATCTTGAAATATAACTTTGCTATGAGTCCTTGATGGTGGAGTTGAACTCTTTAATTGTTTTGTTTATATTCCAACAGGATTTTTGTGACTGACTATTCACTGCTAAAATAATGGTATTTTCAAGGAAAATTTATTTCCCTTAGTATACTGATTTCCCTTAGTATGATTTCACAGACTGAAAGACATAGCTTTATACTCTAAACTTATACTTCTAGTATTTTAATTTTTTCACACTCAAACATTTATTGTAAAATTCTCACTGATTCAGACATAATTAATTGTTTTATATTCTGTACAAAAACTGCAGTATTTAACTTCTTCAATTCATAAGAAATTATTTAATTACCCAAAAATTGCATATACATTTTATTTATGCATCAATTGTAATAACTACATATATGCATACATATACCTACATATATGTATATATTATTTCTTTTATGCGAAAACCTATACACACACACAAACAAACATACTGCTCTACTCTTGTATGTTAAAGAGAATCATGCATACAAAAGAATCTACATGATAGAAGAACCAATGTGAGCTATTTCACTTATATGTCTACTTCCACTATCATGAAATAGAATATACTCGTTATTTTATAAAACATCTGAGATAAGCCAAGTTTCATTAGTTATCATCCTCTCCAACTTCTTTAATGAGCATCCTCTTATCACAAACCATTTATACTTTTTTTTTAATTAGCAGGGTGTTTTTCTAAGTATTTAATTATACATTTTCAAGGTATTGATGAAAATCAATAATATCCCAAAGTATATAAAATTAAATAACATAAATAAATCTTCTCAGAATTAATTAAGGATATCTGGAGAAACTGTATTATTGTAGAGGAATATGAAGCAATAATAAATTAAGAATATATTCAAAAAGGTTAAGAAAAAGGAGAGATCAAATTGCTGGATGTAGAGTTCACAAGTTTTGAAGACCCAGCACATGAACTGGAATGAACTCATCAGTGGAGACACCATTGCTGAGCAAGATTCTTTAGCAAATATTTTTAATTTTTGAAGTCTTAATTAAAGTTGAAAATATTTATGACATATTTATAAGTGCTGCATAATTTTCAACAGTAAAAGTAAGCAACCATGGGATGCAGTAATCCAGTGGCTAAGCATATATTCAAAGGAAGTGAACTCAGAATATCTAAGATAAATTTCTATACATTATTGCAACATATTCATATCAATTGATATATGACTTCAGCCTAAATGTCCATCACATAATGGATAAGTATATATGCTACATGATGGTATAATCCTCATCCTTAATATCAAAGAAAAGTATTATGAACTAATATATAATAAAAATATATAGTATAATCATATACATGAGCTACAAGAAAATCTGCATATATGGGAGGTGTATAAAGCTTATGGTGCATAAAGAACAAGATGAAATTATTTTTATAGGTTTTGAAACATTTTCTGTGGGACCTTCATGGCCCAGGATAAATGGGGAAATGGAGGAAGAGTGGAGGAGAGCTTCAACCCAGGTATCTCAGTTGAGGGCAACAGGCATTGGCTCTTTCTCCACGTCCAACCTGTCACCAGAAAGTTGGATGTTCCAGTATCAACCCTAGTAGAAATTTACTATTCTGACAGTCTTTAACCTTTTAAGGATGTCCACCTGTCCATATGACTCCTACGCCCTGAGTATCAGGATGAAGTACTTCTAACAACGCTGTCCTGGCAAATTGTTCACAGCCCCACAAACCTTGCCCCATAATAGCTACTGCCCATCTCTTCAGTTGCATAAATACCCACCCCCCACTAAACTGAGTAAGTTCTCTACACTGTTTCTGGGGGTGTGTGTATTCTTTACCAGCACATTCACTGATCCCTACATTGTACCCACCTGCTCTAGCTAAGCTTCCCACTCTCCAACCTGGTGTTCAACAGACTTAGGTATCCTGAAGGGAAGAACTGAATATAAGAGTGGCACTTTGATAAATTAGTCTGTTAGTGAGGTATAATTCTCCTCTTTTGCAGTCTCCTAGCTACAGCTTTGTTTGGGATTAACATGGATGACTTCTTTATAGCAGTTACATTCACAATTGTATGTAGTTATTACATGGTGGAATTTGTAAACAGATATTATTGTAGAATGACTAATTGAACAAAGTAAGAAATGCATTATTTGCCTAGCAATACTTCGTAGTGAAAACTCTGAAAGTCCCAACACTAAAGCAGAGTCTCCTCCCTGCCTTTAAGCTGGGTCTATCCACTGTAGCAAGGAAAAACTACTGTTACACAGTTCAATAACTTTGTAAATATTTTTCTTGTACTAGAATTGTTATTATGCAGCCTTGGTTTGGGCTGGATTCACCATTTTGCACTGTCAAAAAGCATTACAGTGCATTACTACAGCCAGAAACACACAAACACACACACACACACGCACACACACACATTAAAGTATATCGGATAGTTGTATACAAATAAGCAAGGTGTTTGTTGAAGCTTACTACATAGTATATTCCCCAAATTACTGAAGAAAGTCACTGCCTCCTGCAGCCAACTTGTTCTTTTGGTTCCTCACTAACAAAAGTGCCTCATGATAAAAGTACATTTGATTTTTAGGGTGTCATATTGTTGAAATTAGATAACCATACATTGAATAAATGAATGCATTTTATCAGTAACAGGTTTTCTCACATTTACCAGTTAACACAGGTAAATACGGAACTTCCACTCTTTAGTCATTCCAGGTGGATCTGAGTTTTATATTCAAACTTTTAATACAGTTTTTGAGTTTTGTGTAACTTGAATTTTTAATCGTTCTGTAAAATATGTAATAACTTTAATGAACATATTCTATGTGTATCTTTTTTCATATACCAGATTTGATATAAATGTTGTAACATAGGTGTGTAAATAATGGATCCTGGATGGAACTGGTTTCTTACTGAGAAGAATATAATTCTGCATGAGGACTATATCCAAACCTGTGTCATGCCTGTGTGCATACCCAATTAAGCACTGGAAATAAATAAAAAGAAAAAGAAAACACAATTTCTCTTCTGAGAGTTTAAAAAAAGAAAGACTAAAGCACAAGTAGCTACTCATTTTATTTTATGATATATCTCATGAATTTTCTAATTCTTTGCCTATAAGAATGAATCTTTGTACCAAAGTCTCTTTAACTTCTTCAACCCACAACAACTACTTTATCCCAAGGATATTCATCATTCTACTGTTTTAAAGATAAAAGGTTTTAGACTCTGCACTCAGTGGTATCATTTTTCAGAATTTCTTGCAAAACCCGGCAGAAGCGCCAGTAGCTGCTCCTCCCACACTCAGAGAGTTATAAAGATATTATTTTAAAGTTCCATAATATCCATTTCACAATTTCTTGTCCTTGAGGACAATAAGGAATCTCAGTAATATGAGAAAAATTAAATTGTCAACAAAACATCTCAAATGTCTGAGTGCAATAGCCAGTTCCGTTATTTGTAATCTGATATGGAACACCAAGCATAGAAAAATAATGTGTCAAGTCACATGTACATATTTTATTTTCCAAAATAAAAAATGAGTAACATCCATTTGCCAAAACTGATTATGAATAAGTCCTCAAGGCTTAACAACATTGTGAAAAAATTGAGGATACTGAGATCAAGTTTTACAATTTAACTTGCACACGCTCTAGAAATACCAAATTATTGTCCCAAGCTATTGTTATTTTGATGATGTAAAGAATAAGATTTGTGGCCTATAAGGCCTATAATACAATGTAATATAATATAATAATATAATATAATAATATAATATAATATAATACACTACAATATAAGGCCTATAATCTGTCTGGTACACAAATCTGCTGTGGCATTGACCTGGGGTCCAGGCAATCCAGTATGAGCTCTTAAATGTCTTATAAAGTTAATGTTTTAAAAATTAAACTGTATTTGAATAAATAACTGTAAAATTTGAGAATTAGCAATATCTTAAAAAGGAACTGAAGACTTCCAAACTCGGCAGACCCTTACTCAAATCTCAGGAAGTCACGGCCACCCAAAAATTGCAAGACACCATACCTGGATGCAATCAGCAGAGGTTTATTCGGGAGAGTTGACAGGCCAAGGTCAATTCATTTGCTCACTCAGGAGCTGAATCGACAAAGCCAGTCAATCTGAGAAGGGTTTTTAAAGGGGGAAACCACAAACCTGGAGAGTGAGGAGGGGGTGAAAGGTTGCTAAGGAAATATAACATAAAAATAGTGGAGAATTCCAGAGTAATGTAACCTAAGTGAATCAGGGTCATGTGGAAAACACTCTGTATACCCATTCCTCTAAAAAATGTGGTCTTGTCATGTCACTTGCTCAACTATTTCTCAGTCTCATCTAGATGACTTGCATTTTTCTTTGTGGTCAGAAATGTGTCTTCCTGCTTTGGACCTTCCCCACCCACAGGTGGGTTCTCTTCCCTGAGGCTTGAGGAATGTTAATCCAGCAAGTGTCCTCTGACTTAGGGATAATGTACTCCTCCCGGAATGTATCCCGGGGCAGTGAAGGCCTGAAATCTTACATTCAGTTCCGCTTTCTGGAACTAGTGAACCTGCATTCTTTTGCTCAGGTCTAGGGGTAAAGAAAAAGCCTGTATATATTTTATAAAATGATCTTCATAATTTTTCACTCTACAGAACAATTTCAAGCAATTATAAACCATGAGCTATATACTGGCTATGAATGTACAAATTAAAGCATTGATTTTTTAGCATTTCAAACAGTAGCTATAACACATAATTCAGTTTTTTGTGCTGAAGCAAGGTGAAACTCAAGAAAATAAACATGTGATCTAATTGCATATATTGCCTTCCCATTAGATGAGTTGTCTGTAAATACAGTAAACACATTTTCTATGGGATGCATGTGTAAATTTACAGTAAATACAAAAGCATGCATAGAGGAAAACTGACAACTTGTCTTTTGGATAATGATTATCAAATTTGCCTAAAATGTTTGCCATGCAATAGGCCAAATATTATTATTCTTCAATAACCAATTTAATTGCTGTTTGGAATAAGGAATAAACATTTCATCCAAAATACTTTCAGGATTCTATCTTAGAATTTTGTATTAACATAGTAACAGTTTCATAATAGGATGTTCGAACTTTTCTTGCAGATGAAGAAGGATAAATCCACATTTATAGTTTATTAATTGGACTGCTGTGAGCACATGAGTAGCAATAATGCAAACAGCCGACAATTGGTTATAGTCTATATAATGTATCTGTTGATAATTAACAGCTTATTCTACTTTCTCCTTCATCAGTTAATTGTCACAAAGGCTTAAGTCCTCTTGTGGTGAGCATAAGGTGAGGACTTAACTAATTAACATCTCCTAACAACTTTTGAAAATCATTAAAACTAAACCTTTTTTTTTTTTTTTTTTTGCATGTACACCTGCAAGCCAGAAGAGGGCATCAGATTCCATAACAGATGGTTGTGAGCCACCATGTGGTTGCTGGGAATTGAAATCTAATATTTTTGGTTGTGAGCCTAGCCTTTAACAGCTGAGCCATCTCTCTAGCTCTAACTATCTTTTCTCATTGGAGTTTTCTTTGCCACAATCTGTTTAGGATAATTGAGGTCCCAAATATTAAAAAAAATATTGCCTTTGAACCTTTTCTGGAGCAAGAAGCACTCCCCAAAATTTTAAAGCTCATTGTATGAGAGCAAAGGCTTGCAGAGATCAGCTAATAAAATATCATATAATGAATAATATACACTGAAAGATTCAAACTCTTCTTGTATTAAAGCAACAAATATATATATATATATATATATATATATATATATATATATATATATATATATATATATATTAGGCTATTAACCATTCCTTGAGGCAAACCTTTCTAATGATATCATTTCATGGTCTTGCAAATATTATAAGCAAAGTCATTGAATGTGAACTTCCCACCTTCACCAGGATGTGAAGAAACAGCATAAAAACAATCTTATGCATTTCCTGCAATGGAAGCTTGTGTAGGCAAGTCAGGCTGTAATGCCCCACAAGTTTCATCAATCTTAAATTTGAACTTTGTTTTGGATTAATTGAATAACCAATCCCTTGTGGTTGAGTGAGAGTATCAGATAAAGACCAAGTTGAAGGCCAATCTTGTCCTCTCTTACTCTGAGCAATTATTTTGTTAGTAGGCACAGCTATAATGCCATGAAGAGAAGCAGACATAATTTTAATTTCTTCAGCATAATCATTATCTATAACTCCTGACCCATAAGCTGTCTTTTGTGAATGTCTTTGGGTCTGAGGCTGACCCCTCCCCACCAAAGAACAAGCAAGGCAATAAACAAATTCTGGAAAACACCTTTTTAGGGGCTGGTCAGAATGATCAAAACAAAAGGACTGTCACACACACACACACACACACACACACACACACACACACACAGGTTTCTGTTGAGACCACTTGGAGCATTGTCTTAACTCAAATGTAAATGTTCTTAATCTGGACCTATTTCCTGAAGCCAAGCCCAAAGATTATCCTTCCTGCAGGCCTGTACTGTGCCACAGCTGTTTTTAACACTTGTATGCAACTCTACCTGATCTATCCTCTTCTTGATAAACATGGGTGAGTCAAAAAATCCTAAACTCATGATTGAACTCCCAACTGCAGCCCATGGAATACTGGTAGTTAAACTATATTTTAAAGTTTCTTTTGCAATTTTAGAGTATAACCATAATTTTGGAAAACAAAACCAATTTTTAACAATGCAAACAGTCCATTTTCTCTAAAATCAACACCAAGTGCATTACTTTTCATCTTACCAAATTTGACTGCCAGTTCTTATATATGAATGCATAATAGTGCAGGTTTTAATATATCATTAAAGAGACATTGTTTTAAATCTTTTATACATCTGGTTTCTGAATAACTTCAACCCCGAGTTACCAGTTTTAAGCCAAATTTCTTTTACCAATGTTGCAAATTTTTAATCATACCTAATAACGTATGGCCAATAATCTATAACCAAGACATGCAGAACATATTTATACTTTTAAAACCAGTCAGAAACAAAAATGAAGTGGCTACACATCCTACATATTTAGACTGAACAAAATTTTCTTGCCTTTTCTAGGTGTAATTTCAAGAGAAAAGCACTTTGTCACAGAGATTTTTCTAGGAAAAACAATTCTCAGCTTCTTTATCATAGAAGCCAAAAAGGTGCTGGGCCTTATATAAGAGCAGCTTATGCAGACAATAATCAATTACTGGAAAGGCTTCTCCAGCTCAGCTTGACTCCTAGCTACAGGTGTAGAGTAACTTATCAGCTTCTTCTGTGCACATTAAGACTGCCTTTAAAACAAAGCTAAACTAGATCAAGGGGTGGATACATAGCAATTTTAACTATTTTTTTCTTTTAAACAGGAAACAGAACAACAGTCATTCAAACAATGAAACAAAAACATACAATTGATACACGTGGACAGATTGGCATGCCAAGGACAGACAATAGACAAAGAAAGCAGAACTACTTTCTCTAGTAGGAGCCAGAGAGAAAGCAGTGTGTCTCCTGAGTTTCTTCTGTTCCTAGGAGAGCTCTGAAATAGCCCTTTTCTATTTATTTATTTATTTATTTATTTATTTATTTATTTATTGCTGACACATCCCAGAGAGAGGACAACTGCTTTTCTTTCCTTTTTTTCTCTCATATTCAATGTCTAATTCTTCATCTCTTTCTTTAGAAGATGTAGTGGTGGCTATTGGTAGTTACTTCTCAGTGTCCTGCTTTCTTAATTTCCCAATTCTTTCTAGCCCTGCCCCCCTTGTCTGTGTCAGCTCTGTGGATGAATGCCTGTTTAGAATTCTCCTATCCCATGTTTTGCTGTCACCCCTTAGGTGAAGTCGGTGTCAGGTCAACACCTATTCAGCCTAGACCACATCCCTTTAAACACACTTCCTGCAAACACAGCCTCCGGAAAATAACTAGCACTAGCATCAATGCTTTTCATTGCTTACCAAGTGTGGGATACTCTTCTTCTTTCGTTTTCTTTTCGTTTTTTTTTTTTTTTTTCAGCAAGTCCCCTGTTTTCAGGCCCCACACTGAGCACCACCTGTAGCTACCTGTGGCCATGGATGAACTGGCCTGTAAGGGGGGCTGGAAGTGAAAAAAGGGGGATGGAGAGACGAGAAAAGCATGAAGCCAAGACAAACTTTTCTGATCAAGGCTCAAAGTTTAATATTCAGCTCTTCTAATTTAAAGAGAAAGCCCCACAGAACACATTCTTGTTTCAGCTGGAGATGGGTGGAGGAACCCATCCTTTGTCACAGCTGGATATGTCTTAAGGCAACCTCAGTGGGCAGTCTATTTTTCTAAGTTTCTGTAGCAGGTTGTAGTGCAACCAAGGTGAGCAACTCCACCTAGGTCCTATTATTTGGTCTAATGTGGTAAACAAGGTCTTTCAGGCCTGTTCAAGGCTGGGGGTAGGGCACAACATGATCTTATGTAGCCTACAGTAACTTCAGAGTTACCATCTACCCAAAGTTGACCTTGAAATCTTGCCTTCTGCCTCTGTCTCCCAAGTGCTAAGTTTACAAATATGCTTTACTATGAATAGCTGATTATTATTATGGGGAAATAGTATACCATCACAGTCCATATTTATTTATTCATACTAGGATGAACATTCAGGCATAAGCCATTTGTCAACTGCTATGAACACACTTTAATAAATGTACGCAGATAGCTTTTAGACATGTTGATTTCATTTTATTTTTTAATTTTATTTAACCTTTTATATACTCCAAATTTTATCCCCCTCCTGGTCCACCCTCTGATTGTTCCACATCCCATATCTCCTCTCCCCATCCCAGTCTCCATGAGGATGTTCCTAATTCTTCCACCCTCAATGAGGATGTCCCTAATTCTTCCATCCTCCATCTCATCAGACTTCCCCACTTCCTGGAGTCTCCAGTCTTTTAATGGTTAGGTGTATCTTCTCTGCCTGAGCCCAGACCCATCAGTATTCTGCTGTATATGTGTTGGGGGCCTCATATCAGCTAGTATATGCTGCCTGGATGATGGTCCAGTGTCTGAGAGATCTCAGGGGTCCAGGTTAATTGAGACCACTAGTCTTTCTAACAGTCACTCTCTTCCTCAGCTTCTTCAAACTTTTCCCTTATTCAACCACAGGGGACATCAACTTCTGTCCATTGGTTGGGTGCGAATATCTGCATCTGACTCTTTCAGCTTCTTGTTGGGTCTTTCAGAAAAAAAGTCATGATAGACCCCTTTTTGTGAGTACTCCAATAGCATCAGTAATAGTGTCAGGCCTTGGGGCCTACCCTTGAGTTGGATCCCACTTTGGGCCTGTCACTGGACCTCCTTTTCCTCAGGCCCCTCTCCATTTTTGTCCCTGCAATTCTTTCAGACAGAAAGAATTATGGGTCAGAGTTTTGACTGTGGGATGGAAATCCCATCAATCACTTGATGCTCTGTCTTCCTGCTTTAGGTGGGCTCTACAATTTCTCTCTCTCCACTGTAGAACATTTCATCTAAGGTCCCTCCTTTTGAGTCCTGAAAGTCTCTCACCTCCCAGGTCTCTGGTACACTCTGGAGGGTTCCCCTACCTCCAACCTTCCAAGGTTGCCTGTTTCCATTCTTTTTGTTGGCTTTCGGGGCTTCAGTCCTTCTTTTCTCCTCTCCATCCAATACCTGATCACATTACCTTCTTTCCCTCCCTGTTTTCTTTCCCAGCCAGGACTCTCCCTCTTTCCCTCTCCTGTCCTGTGATTGCTTTCTTCTCCCTCCCATGTGGGATTGAGGGGTCCTCATTTGTGCCCTTTGGCTTGTTAACCTTTTTGAGTACTGGTACTTGGGTATTCTGTTCTTTTGGGGGCTAATATCTACTAATTAATGAGTACATACCATGCATGGCCTTTTGGGTCTGAGTTACCTCAATCAGTTAATACTTCTTCAATATCATTACAAAAAGATTGACTTGCAGTAATTTACAATTGTTTCATAGTATGGTGTTACATAAGAGACCATTATTTTGTTGTTAATTAGTAAACTGCCTAGAATTTATTGTTTTTTAGTTTTATTTTATGCTTATATTTTAAAGGAAATGGATTGATTATGCTTTGCATCACCTGGGTGTTGATGAATTTCAGAAGTGTCATGTTATATCAAAAGTACAATTTAAATGAAATCTGTTATGAAGGTTTTATTATTTTGTTCTTATCATCTGTCTTCAGTTAATTTCAGAAGCTACCAATGATCATTTCTCAGTGTTATTGCATCATTACACTGTATAACAGAAGTATTGTGTTTGTGCACATGTATTCATAGAGTTAGAACCTCTCACTGAAACTGAAACTGAATGTTTTGGCTAATCTGATTGGATCTGCCTGCCCTTGGGTACTAATATTGGAGTGATATGCAGATGTGGCCATGCCTGTATTATATATCTGTGATGGGGATTTGAACACAAGTACTAATCTTTCCACCTGAAGCATTCTTGACTACTGATCCATATCCCCAGCCTTTCAGCATGACATTCTTTTTTTTATTGGTTATTTTATTTATATACATTTCAAATGTTATCCCCCTTTCCAGTTTCCCCTCCACAAACCTCCTTTACCCTCCTCCCTTCTCCCTGCCTCTATGAGGTTGCTCCCCAACCTGCCTACCCACTCCTGTCTCAGTAGCCTAGCATTCCCCTGTTCTGGGTAATCAAGCCTCCACAGGACTAAGGGGCTCCCTTCCCAGTGATGCCAGGTAAGGTAATCCTCTGCTACATATCCATCTGGAGCCTTGGGTATTCCCTGTGTACTATTTGGTAGTTTAGTCCCTGAGAGCTTTGTTGTTCTTCCTATGAGGTTGCAGATTCCTTCAGCTCTTACAATCCTTGCCCTAACTTTTCCATTGGGGTCCCCATGCTCATTCCAATGATTGGCTGTGTACATCCACATATGTATTGGTCTGGGTCTGGCATAGCCTCTCAGAGGACAGCTATACTATGTTCCTGTCAGTAAGCACTTCTTGGCATCAGCAATAGTGTCTGGGTTTGATAGAATGGAACCCTAAGTTGGACAGTCTCTGGATGGCCTTTCCTTTAGTTTCTGTTCCACTCTTTGTTCCTGTATTTCCTTTTGACAGGAAGAATTTTGGATTAACATTTTTGAGGTGAGGGATGGGGTCACCATTACATTTTTATATTTCAGTCTTTACTTATATATCACATATGTGGTTTTGTTTTCAATCTTGAAATAAAAAAATAAAACACTTATTATTTTATAAAATTTATTATAATAGTTTAATGAATTGTTTAATAGCTTTCAAAATTTTCCAAATACTCATAGATCATCTGTAGATCCAAAATCTGAATATATCTTATATGGAAAGTTCAATAATATACCTGCCTATATTGGTGAAAAGGTGTCTGGTGTTAACTAAAGAAAACATAAGAGTAGATGCCTTGAAGTATTTGAAATGGCTTTTTTGATATTGCTTATATATTTTAATGTGATTAACATTGCTATATATGAATTCTACTCTAGATCATTTCCCAAAAATCTGTGACTTTTTAAAACAGAAAGTGGATTTTAGATACCACACTTATATGTGAAGGGGATACTTATAAAATAAAAGACATAAATGTGAGATTGTATAGGAGATGATTTTACTGGACTAAGGCTGTATTCCATTCTGAAACCATTAATTGTTGTGGGAAATATTAGAGAAAAAAAAGGGACATCCAGCTAGCTCTTGGCCTTGCCGGTAAGTTCCTGCTCTAAGCCCATTTGTCTTGGCAAGCTCTCCAGCAGGATTGGAGCTCCCAAGCTGGTTTCACAGGGTTACTGTCTCTAGCTTGTTCCTGTAGCAACATGTGGCTGTTTTCAGCTCCAGTTCGCTCATCCCTGGAGCCACTAGTTCCTTCACAGCCATAACCACCTGGTTGTTGGAGGACCCACTTACCAGTACCCCAATAAAGTAAAACTCTAAAGCTTAAATATTAACCAATGAATTTATGTATTAGCAAATACTCAAAACACAAGATGCCCACATAATTAGAATTATTATCGCAATTACCTAACCTTGATATGATTAACTACCTGAGACTGCTAGAGACACAAAGGTGACAACCACAGTCATCTTGCCTCCCCTCTTGTCCTTCTCTCTCTCCCTCTCCCTCAAACTTTTCTGGTCCACCTCCCTTTCTACTGCCCAATCACTGGCTCTAGCCTTTATTTTACAAATTGAGGTGTGCAGAAGGTTCACAGGAAGTCACCTGTATACTGATTCACTCCTCCTCTGCAACCCCTCATGAGAAAGCATAATTAGCATCAAAACACAAGACCAGGGCTATCCACAACAATTAACCTTTTAAAAATGCAAATACTTTCCTAATTCCTGACTGCATTTCCTTGTTTCTGAAGCTGTATACTATTGGGTTCAATGTAGGAGTTACTAGAGTATACAGTGCAGCTACGATCTTGTCTTTCTCAAAAGTATAGCTAGATGAAGGTCGGATATAGGTGTAGATTACAGGAGAATAGTAAAGGGAAACCACCATAAGGTGGGATGAGCATGTAGAGAAGGCCTTCTTCTTGCCTTCTGTTGTGCGGATGCGGAGAATAGCTGCAATAATAAATCCATAGGAAATGCACGTCAGTGTGAAGTCTCCCACAGCCAGGGTGATATCAGCAACATACACCATCACCTCATTGACTCTTACGGGACTACAGGACAAAGCAAGCAGTGGGGGTATTTCACAGAAGAAGTGATCAATGATATTTGGCCCACAGAAAGTCAGCCTCAGAATGAGACCAGTGTGTACCCAGGAATTCGTTACTGCAATAGCCATGACAATGCTGAGCAAGGCTGCACATGTATAGTGGTTCATAATAGTACTATACCGAAGTGGGAAGCAAATGGCCACATAGCGGTCATAGGCCATGGTAGTGAAGAGCACCATCTCAGCCCCCAAAGACCATGTGAAAAAGAAGAGTTGGGACATGCAGCCCCCATATGAAATTGAATTTTGTGATGTTAACATTGTTCCCAACATTTTTGGGATGATGCTTGTAGTGCAGATTATGTCCACCACAGCCAGGGCCAGAAGAAGAATATACATGGGCGTGTGCAAGGTCGTGTTATAGATTATGGCAACAACAATTAGCATATTACCAAGAAGAGCCACAAGGTAGATCAAAAGGAAAACAATGAAAACTATTCCCTGAAGTTCAGACTTTTCAGTAAGTCCCAGAATTATAAACTCACTAACAATGCTGAAATTCATTATGCATGAGTGGTTAGACGGAAAATTTCTCTCAGTGTGAAAAATAGAGAATTAAAGACACTGTTGCAAGTGATAATTTGGGGTTTATGATGTTTCACTATTGATGAGGTGCAATTTTGTAGCATAAGTTTCTTTATGATGGGATACTGATTTCCAGGCAATATCCTCTAGTCTCCAGATTCCATTTTCTGATTTCTTTTCTTCCATGGGTAACTTAAATAAACCGAAGGCAGGAGCAGGCACAAAAATAGGAGAAAGATACATATTATCAAATATTCTAACATTACCATTTTATTTGCAACTAGTCTGAATATAATTTACATTCACACAGTTTACCAATATAGAAATGTGATGCAAAAACACATATTCTAATAATTTGGTTGAATGAATAATGTTGTTTAGGTGTCTTTCTTTTGACAAATATATAAGCAAAATATTTGGAACCATAAAAGCCAATGAAACTAACTTTAATGAGGATGACTTAGAGGAATACAATCAGCACATTATCTTGATTTGTATATTCTTGAAATCCCTGAAAGATAGAGTTATTGCACTCTAAACACTCAAAAGCCTATTAGAATGTCTGTTTTGGTATAGGTTGTTAGTAAATTAAATAAAATGTGTAAAATAATTGTTGCCATTAAATTCAAGATAATCACATTGTTAAATAAGCTACTATATATAATTTAAAATAACAATATAATTGTTAAAATTATATTATTATAATTATAAATATATTATATTATATTATAATTATATTATAATTATAAATATATCATATTATAATATACTATATTATAAATACATTATATAAATTATATATTTATTAATTATTTATAATATATTTATTAATATATTATATTAATTAATTATATTATATATTTTTATTTTTTTATATTTTATTTTATTTATTATTTATTATTTATTATTTATTTATATTTATATTTTATTTATATATTTTATATTAAATATTTTTATATAAATATTTTATATATTTAATTAATATTATTATATTAATTATATATTATTTAATATATTATATTAAATATTATATAAATATATAATATTTATATTAAGTATATAAATATTATATATTTATATATATAATATATATTAAATATTATATAAATATATAATATTTATACTAAATATATGAATATTATATATTTAATTAATTAATATAAAATATTTTATATTAAATATTTTATATATAAAATATTATATTTTATATATAATATATTCATATATTTTATTTATTATTTATAATAAATAAAAATATTTATTATGAAAATATTTTTAATATTTTATTTTATTATATATTATATTTTATATATTATATATTATAAATTATAATTTATATAATATATTTATAATATATTATATTATAATTATAAATATATTATATTATAATTATAATAATATAAAAATAATATAGATATATAGTTTATATATATAATATATATGTATTATATCTTTCTACATTTACTTTGATAGACTTGCTTTTTGTGCACTGCCAATAAGGAATGTCAATTCAAGGCTTTCAAGACCATTCTGACAAAGTAATATTAAGTGTTGCAGGAATTGAAAGTTTGTTAATAAAATTTTATCAATGATTCATATATTTTCAAATGCTTTATTTTATATAAAGTATAAAGTATATAATTGAAAATGTATTAAAAATTAAAGAAACAAAAAGAGTAGTCCTGGCCTAGTCAAGCAGATGCTCAAAGAAATATGTTTCTTATAATAAAAAATGATTGCTTCAAATTTTCTTGTAAAATTATAATTAGCATAAATGCAATTATTTATCAATATTACTAATCCATAAAATTATTACTTACTAGTTTTTCACTAACCATGTGTTGGTCATATGGAAAGAAATGAAAATTTTAGTAACAAAATAAGATATAAAATTTTATAGAATCTGCAAATTCATAAGGAAATGAGCAATTGTGCCCCTTTTTACCACATTCAAG
This sequence comes from Arvicanthis niloticus, assembly GCF_011762505.2. Lineage (NCBI taxonomy): Eukaryota > Metazoa > Chordata > Mammalia > Rodentia > Muridae > Arvicanthis > Arvicanthis niloticus. The sequence continues at coordinate 56,515,861 of NC_047658.1, forward strand.
TTAAACTAAGGCTGAAGCACCAGGATATTTATGGTTCTTGCTTCCCCAGTAACACTTCATTTACTCTACAGGAGCCCTGGTTTTCTTTGGTTATGTCCTATTGCCATGCAAAAGACATCCCAAAGGGCTCAACTAGGTATCACCCCATGGATTTGAGTAAAGTTAAAGGCTACCTCTCAATACAAAAATATTGTTTATATTTTAATTATTGTTAGAGTGTCATTATTATTTTAAAGTGATGATATAGTTTCCTACCTATAAATAGTCAAACAGCTATCAATAGTTTCTTTATAATTCTGTAAGGAACATTTGTCTCGTTTGGATTTTACTTTATGCTTTCACTCAATCATGAGTCCCTTAAGCAACTATATCTAGAGAAAAGGGAGCTGCCTCTGTCACCTGGAATAATACACTTTGTAGAACATAAGAGTCAAAGCATTTGTTTTTTACTTATTTTCTGGAGTTATCAATGCTGCATTAATGAATTTTCTACTGACAAAAATTTGGAGCCAAAAAAAATTAATAAAATTCTTTTAAAAATATGCATTTATACATAGAAATGTGTTTGTTAAACTTTAAATATTCTAGGAATTTGATTTTTTAAATTAATGTTTTAAAGAACAAATAATAATCATATGAATTTTTACATACTATGTGACAATAACCTATTTTGGGAAAATTCAACTGAATTAACATTACTCCTGACCATGTTACTGTTTTTGTTGTGTAAATATTAAAAATCAATTTTGGTCCACTATTATTAACAGTAGCCTCTTGAAAATTTATTAGATAAGTTAAAAATGATTTCTCTATATAAATCTTTACATTCCTTATCACTATTTCTCTTTTTTTCCCACTTTTTTTTAGAAGTTTGTAAAATTTGCCTTTTGTGTTAGGTGAGACTGATTTTTCTAACACCAAACAATATCTGCTAATTGAACAGACTTACAAATCCCAAAATAAATCCAAATATTGAACCAATTACTTTTCTATGATGTGTCAAGAACACAGCATTGAAGGGTCTGTTCAATAAGTGGCACTGAAAAAGCTGTCAGTCACATAAACAATGACTTTAATTCTTATCACACAGCATAAAAGCAGATAACTGTTTTATGAACATAGGCTAAGCAAGGATTTCTTGAATAGGGATCCAATAATACAGGCAAATGAAGCATACGGAAGCCTGCCAAACTAAAATTCTTACTCATAGCATAGGAAGTAATTAATAAAATGGACAGAGATCTTACTTTATAGAAAAATAAATTTAAGCCATAACCTTGTGAAAGGGAGCTCATATTCAAAACACATAAGGAAGCAAAACAACTCAAAGAAAGAAAATATTTTTTTTTATAAAATGACATATGTAATGAACAAAAACTTCACAAAAAAGAAATATGAATGTCAAGCGCATATGTAAAAAAGTGCTTTACATTTCTGATCATCAAATAAATAGAAATTAAAGCTGCAGTGATACAAATAAATGTATTATAGTGTATTATAAAGCTATGACTAAATAGAGTGATAACTAGGTTTAGTAACCATGAGGAAAAAGTGAATGTTCATGCACCTTTTATTAAAATATAAATTACTGATCAAGTTTCAAGAATAACCTGAGAATCTCCAAGATATAGTAAAAATAAAATTACTGACATTTTATTCTCCTGAAATTTCTTCTTCTGGGGATACATTCACTGATATTGAATCAGAATGTCAAAAATATACTTTTTACTTTTATGTCATTTTAACAATATCAACAGTAGAAACTCCATGGAATCAATCAAATGCCCATTAATGAATTAATGAATAAATGCAATATAGTATGTTACACAATGAAATACTGTGCAGCCTGAAAACAAATAAATATTGATTATAAAATTTTAAGCTAACCTGAAAGACTTTGTAACCCAGAAAGAAAATATTATGAGCTTAAAAATATGTATTTAGGCTTCACCTTCCAAGTTCAGGATGGAGCTCCCAGGACCTTTAACTTCTAATGTCCAGCCAAGGCACAAAATTGTTAGCTATGTGCTGTGCTATTCTGTGTTCTCATAAATTTGTCTTACTGTTTCTCTACTAAGAACTCTTTTAAAACGTGGTTTGTTGTTGTAGCATGTTTTACAAAAGAAACTACACTTCAACAGTTATAAATTGTACATACTCTATGAAGCTGCCCTCTGAGTTTATTTCTATGTGGAATTTAGTACCCTGCCATGTCCTGTAAATAAAGATTAAGTTCCATTCTTATTTTTTAAAAATATGTATCTCGTAGAAATATAGAGAAAAAAGTGTTGAGCAATCATAAATATTGTCTTCAATTCTCAGTATGTATTCACTGATTAAATAGAGATGTCAGACATCACATTTCTTTGATTATTAAATACTGACTGTGAAATTCTGGGAACACATAGAAATACAATTAAGATTGTTTTTATTCAGAATCCCAATGCATGTCATTTTTAAAATCCATAGTCTAATAAATGGACTTTGTAAATATTAATAACAAATGATAATAATTAGTGACAAATAATAATTTTGGTTTGTACATTCAGCAGATATTTTTCTCACAATATCTTTAAAAATGGTGAATAGGTATTATCATATAAAATGTAAGCAGGTTTTTGTGCAATAACTTATAATTCAATCAATTCAACTTACAAGAAGTTTTGAACAAAATTTTAATGTAACATTTTGTAGTAATTACCATACTTTTGTATTAAGTTATAGTGCAGTTTGTAGAATAGATAGTTTAGAGTTAATTGAATTATAAAACATCAATCAAATAATTTTATAAATGAAAGATATATTGTTATAAAAATAATTGTGCATAGTAATAGCACATTTAATTTGATTTTAGGATCTCTAACCCTTTAGTCATGACTTTGTTCTAGATCAATCTTTCCTGAAATGTGTCTTTATGTTTACCAATGACACTGCTCTTCATATTTTCTTCATGTCTTCTTCATACAGACTCCTTTTTCTTCTGGCTTTTTCTACTCTGAGGCCACATAAATGTAATATTCTCTTCACAAATAAGCATGTTTTGAAGATCATGAAACGAAGAGACTAGAAAAGTTAAATGGTAAAAAAAGACATTAAAACTAATAGGTAAGAATGGTGGAATATAAAATATGTTTAGGATGTGGCAACTGGTTTTCTAAAGAGACAGTGACAGCTTACAGATACATAAGTACATTTCTGTGAAATATAAGAAGATTGAATGTGTGGATGCTATAACATTCCAAGAATTATTCTTGTGGATAGTCAAGAGGGACAAATCACACTTCTCAGGGAAGAAGTGATATGTAGTATTACTTTATTCTTGACAAAGATCTGGAATATTAGCAAAGAGGATTAATTCAGAGGAGACATTTATGTTATCCATCTTGACTTGATAATAGGTTTACAAATTCTTTGTTCTAGAAATATATTAATTTAGCTAACCATATCAGGATTTATCTACCAGAAAATATAAAGTCATGCAATATCTATAATCACTCACAGAGATTACTAAAACAGGCTCGTTTTAAAATGATGATTAAAGAAATAGCAGCCAGCTCTTCCCAGATGGGTGATTTTAAAATCTATGGGCATTTATTTAACACACTAGAACACAGACTATTAAAACAACAGTTGATTTCATAGTGATACATTTTTGTTTATCTCACCAAGATATCTGTGTAATTATAGGGTAATAGTGAGATTCAGTATTATTGCCCTGATTTACATAATTAAGAATTTGTGATATTAATAGCATTTACAAACATGCTCATATCATGCAGTCACCATAATGACATGGGTATCTGGATCCATGACATCTAATGATAAAATGTGATCTATGCAAAAAAAATTAAGTTATTCACAATTCCTAGCTCTTAATCATCCTGCATAATTTCTGCCATCTCTTTCTTCAGATATTGTCTGCATCACTGCCATTATGATGGACATAGCCACATTTACAGAGCGCTGCCCACTGAACATGCTACAAACATAAAACAGCAGTCTTTGAGCTTTCGTGAGAATCTGATGGAGAAAGTTATCCCATATATTCCTATTCCTGAGTGATTTCTGTCAGACACCTTCATTCTAGACAGTTCTCTAGCAAACACTGTTGAATTAAAAGTGCTCAAGCATTGCTTTAAAAATGACATTTTCTTTAGCTCAGCTTCTGCCGTTTTGAGTTACTAACACAGAGAGTGTTGATGACTCATTGCTATATGTTTTAAAGCGACCCTGGTAAAATAAGAACTAAAGATCTTGACCAGACAGGAAAGATGTGGGTTACAAAACAATAAAATGTAGTATTCTTCACATACTGATAAAGACCTATCATCTCAGAGCTCAGAAAGATCTAATCTAATCTCACAGGGAGATTGTAACAAATCTGAGGCCAGCCCAGCCAAAATAATATATTTTATACCTGTCTATTCTACAGAGTTTGACACATAGTCCCCCAAGCAAAAAGATAAAATAGGCTCAATTTGACAATACCTACATACATGTCTTGCCTTTATCATAAATTTTCACCACCTAGGTCATCCTAAAATTACCTTAGCTTGGATACTGAAGGGGCCTCTGTATGTAAGACAATTTAGGCTCAAATTTTGAAATAGTTGAACACCATAGAAGACCCAGTTTTTTTGTCCCTGTCTGTAAATTTCAACAATACACAACATTTGAAAAACATTTTCTTCTATATTTTTAAAAAGAAAAGAATTTGAATTTATGATTAACCTGTTCTTGTTTTAGTCTAGAGTTGGTTATATTTTTCATTATAGCAAGTAGAATTTGCATCAAATAAGTGAATGAAATTTTTGCACAAACTGTTTTTAAAAGGTATTTTACTAATTAAAAATTTTAGCTAACTTTAATGAGTTATTGCAAAGCAGTTTTCCAACCATTCACATGATCTATAGTGAATTCATCAATGGGAATTCTTTTGAACTCCAGTCTCATGCTATTATCTATTTGTTTGTTTTTGAGGATTGTATCCCTGTATCTTGAGCAACATTCCCAGCTTGTTTTATGCATATTTTACATCAAAAGAGAAAAGTCATAATGCCAATAAAACTAGATTTATTTTAAAAATCTTTCTTTGAGTTAAATTACAATCTACAGATGATTTTCTTTTATGCCATGGTTGAATTAATAAGTAAATGCATTATTTAGCTCATGAATTTCCCTATTTGTGCCACAGATTCATAGTTAGAACTTTTACAAATACTCACTTTAATGCTTGGCTGCGATGTTTAGGTAGAGGTTTGTATTAAATCAACAGAAAAAAGAAAAAACAGTAACCACTCTAAGTTCTGTATCTAAGTATCTTATATCTTTTCTATGCTTTCTTGCATATCAGTTCCTGCATATTTAGGTTCATCAAGTGTTCTAGTCCTCATTAAAATCCAGGCTGCCCCAGAGACAGTGCAGTGCCTTGAGCCACTTTGTATATTTATGGTTCATCAAGACTTCTAGCCCTCATTTGAATTCAGGCTGCCCCAGAGACAGTGCCTTAAGCCACTTTGCTTAGTGCTATAGTAAAATGGATCTCAAAGGGACAATTAAAAGATGTCTATACTATATTAATAATCACAAAGTAGAATGACTTTGATTTTTATCTCACAAGAATATAGAGTAGTGGCCTAATGAGAGACATTGCAGCTACCAGTGATACAAGGGGTTAACGGGTGGACATTGTCTGGGAGTATCTGTCTCTACCAATAGAACTTAGAATGAGCAAGTAACTCAATGGATGAAATCTTGCCCATCATATGCAAGACCATGAACTTGAAAAAAATTCCACACAGAAAAAAATGTAAAAATACAATCTATAGAAAAAATAATTCTAAAAGAAAAATTAAGGCAACATATAATAGTTCTCTATTTATCTCTCTATATAGTCAAACAGGGATCTATAAATTATTGTGTGATATTTGTTCTTCAATTGAATATAAGAGAAAACATTATTTGCAAAGCCTTTCTAAAATGAATTGATTGAAATTCTCTTCTGCTCATCTTTCCAACAATTTTTATAATTGTGCTCCACAAACACACTACTTCATGGGACAGACTCATTTTAAGTTCACAGCAAGGCCATTTATTGACACTTAAATTATTATAAACCATTATGGAAGTGAATATGAATCTTCATGTTTAACATATAGATTTACACTATTTTTGATGCCAGAGGAAATATACCTGAATATAGATAATAGATGATAGGTACATAGACAGATGATAGATCATTGGTAGATTTGTTTTATGCATTTATCATGCACTTTGATTGATCTTACACATTATATATTTGAATGATGCTAAAGTCTACATGGCGGTGAAGAAAATTCTTTGATATGTTTGCTTTGATTTCTTTGATATGTGCTCATCTTAAAAGTACTGGCTTATCATTTTATTTTCCGTACATCTTTAATTTTTTGAAATTATCATACAATTACAAAATTGAGTAAACTCCTTAGCATATTTCAACATGGCTGCACTAGTTTATGCTTCCAAAGTCAGAGAGGAAAGAATCTGTAACCAGTGCTATTGAGCACTATGCATTTTCATCTTGCTGAAAATAGATGAGGTAACGACTATGAAGGTTGCATTTCTTTCTAGTTTTAGCTTATATTTCTTCAATAATTGTTGATTTTGAAGAGTCTTTACATAACTCTTGGGCATAAATATGTTCCCTGTCGATATATACATAAACATATACATATGTCTATATAATTTTGTCCATTTTCATTTAAGATTTTTACTTTCTTGCTTCTTCATTGTTTAAGTTATTTTCAGGCTATGAATACAAGTCCTTTATTAGACATTTAACTTTTAGATTTAATCTGATAACAGATGGGTTATTTCTTTACCTTGGTTGGTTGGCTACTTTGATATTCTAAAGCCTTAGACTGATGTAATTACTCATTGTGCCTTTAGAATTGAGTCTAGAAAAACCCAATGGAGGAGTCTTGTTATGTTTTCTTGTGGCAATTTGACAGTTTTGCTTCTGATATGACAAACTATAGTTTGTCAATGTCATTAGAATAGTTTCTAACTCTATTGTTCTGAATGTAAATATCGACTTTCTCAACATAATTGTTTAAAAAGACTTACATTTTCACTGTTAAATTTTGGTGCCTTTACCAAACAAACAAACAAACAAACAACAAAAACAAAACAAAACAAAAAAAAAAACAAAAACAAAACCAAAAACTATCGGCTGCATTTACTCATTTTATGTGTAGACTTTTATTTATATTATTTCTCCATTTCCTTTTCTCACTTCAAACCATCCCATACACTCCTTTTTGTTCTCTTTTAAATTCATGCCAACAAGTGCTTGCTGTCAGGAGCTTGCGCTGTTTCCTGAGAGTCTCTGCCATAGCCTGACCAATACAGATGCAGATGCTCACAGCCAACCATTGGACTGAGCACTGGGACCCCAGTTAAAGAGTCAGGGGAAGGACTGAAGGAGCTGAAGGAGTTTGCAACCACATAAAAAGAACAACAATATCAACCAGCCAGACCCCCAAGAACTCCCAGGGACTAAACCACTAACCAAAGAGTACGCATGGAGTAACCCATGGCTCCAGCTACATATGTAGCAGAGGATTGCCTTATCTGGCATCAATGGGAGGGGAGACCTTTGGTTCTGTGGAGGCTAGATGCTCCAGCATAGGGGAACACTAGAGCTGTGAGGCAGGGGTGCGACAGTGGGTGGGTGGGGGAACACCTTCATAGAAGCAAGGAGAGAGGGGATGGGATAGGGGGTTTGTGGAGTGGTAACCAAGAAGAGGAGTAACATTTGTAATATAAATTAATGAAATAATTAATAAAATTCCAATAAAAGTAAGTAAATTCATGTTCTAGTTTTCATTCATTGTTATCTGCATATATGTTTATGCATGTACATGTTTATGCGTGAATATATGTGTGAGGAGCCGCCCTCACATTCGCCATTGCAAGATGGCACTGACATCCGCTCAACCAACTGACAAACAGGTGGTTTGCGCCTGTGCTAGGACGTTTTTTTCATTCCTTGTGCACTGCCTCACCTGTGACACAATACCGGTCGACAGGCTACAGCCAACCGTTGGGTGCCACGTCCTAGGCGGGGAGCAGTTTCATATATAAGGGCTGGGATTTTGCCACCTCGGGGTCCTCTTCATCTGTAAGCTTATGCTCTCCCTCTCAAGACGCATAAAAGCTTTACTGCAGAAGGATCCTGTGTGTGCCGCGTCGTTCCTGCTGGTGGGAGGTTGTGCGGGACATATATGTATATACTTAAGTACATATGTACAACTTACTTGTACATAAGTATGACTAAAATGTCTCTCTTTAGGGTTGACTATTGGTCCTGAATAACCAATTTGTATGTTCTTCCCTGGGGAAGATTATTTGTCCTCACTGAACATTCCATATTGGCCTATAGTTCTTTGTGTGGGGTTGAAGTCTACTAGTACTTCCTCTGTCTACTTTAGTTTGTTCACTGAAATTGTCTTTGTTCAGCTTATGTTTTGGCAATCATGTTGGTTAGACTTTATTGGTACAGTTTCTAACACCACAAATGCCCAATTCTTTTTACTTTTATAATTTAGCTGTAAGCATGTAATATGAGTTCTTAGACCTCTGTTTTTCTAAATACATCTATGTGTTAGTCTTCTTCCAGTTATATATATTTTTGTTATCATAGCTTTGTAGCATAATTTGAAAGCAGATGATGCTGCCAACCCTGTCTTCTTGTAAAACATTGCATTGAATGTATATGTTTCCTATAGCAATATTATGCTAGTTTTTTTTTTTTACTTTTCTCAAAACATTGCTGAAATTCTTGTAAAATTTCCATCAAAGTTCTACATTGAATTGAATGAAAATAAATTAGAATTACATTAATTCTTCTTTTTATTAACTAGGCTTTTCCTCTGTTCACAGATTTACATAACTTTTTGTAATATATTTTATTTCCTGGGTTAAACTTATTTCCAATGTTTTATCATTTACATTGGTGTCTGTATTTTGATTTCTTTTTCAGTAGATGATTGTAGCTAATTAGAAACACTACATGTTTAAATCTTGAAATTCTATAAAAATGTATTGATTTTGGAGATGGAAAGCTGTTTTCTATTTATGTGAGTTCTGAGGATTTCATTTTCTTCTATACCTGAGCTCCTAATTTTTGGTTGCTGTTTTATAAGGCCTATAATCTTTCTTCATTCTTTGTAATGACTTTTCTTTTTTCCTTAACTATGATCTTTCTAACTCTGTCTTTGCATTCATAGAGATATCCTTCGTTTTAGCACTTCTTCCACTGGTACTTCACATTGTTTTTATTTTGTTCATTGCATTTATATTTCCATTATATTTGTGTTTAAACAAGTTAAATATTTGTGTTTAACATCACAATTTAATTCTTTCACTGTTTTTTAAATGTATTTTTTATTGGATATTTTACTTTTTTACATTTTAGATGTTATTTCCTTTCCCCACTCCCCTCCCTTGCCCCAGGACCTCCCTATCCCATCCCCCCTGCTGCTATGAAGGTATGCTCCCACTGATCCACCCACTCCTCTTTCCCCTCCCTTGAATTCCCCCACACTGGGGCATCTGGCCTTCACAGGACCAAGGGTCTCCTCATTCACTGTTTTGTGATGGCCGAAATTTTACAGTGAAAGGCTAATAAGGCAGAAAAGATTTGAATGCATGTCAACATTCAGAATGTAGCATCGTTGTGCCTAGCAATCCTAAGTCAGAAATGCAATGAAACTTATAATCAAATATCAGCACTGAGGTTAATCTCAGTGGATCATGAAGAAAACAAACAAGACATCAATGTGTTAAAAAAAAAAACAAAAAAAAACAAAAAAACAAAAAAACAAAAACTTGTAGTGATGGGGGCGGGGAGTTGTTGGCGGGAAAGGGAGATAGGGAAAGGGAGATAAAAGAGGTGTAAGGACGATCAGAAATCATTATGTGCATGAATCAGGTTGTCAAAGAATAAATTTAATTAAAAGAAATAAAACACTTGATTTCTTTAAAAATGCTCATTTTCCAGAAAAAAAAAAAAAAAAAAAAAGACAGTTGTATTTTCTGTGCATTTAACTGTTGTTACTGCTGCTGTTGTGGTGGTGGTGGTGGTGGTACTGGCTTCTTTTGCTGCTGTGCTCTTGCTGTTTTTGTTATTTATGATTAGTCATTTCCCAATAAGTTATCAGTCATTGTTGTTTCATGAATAGCAAATAAGGACTTCCTTTTTTTTACACCCTCACCAGTATCTAATCTTCCAACATTGAATTTGAGGATATTATAAATTTTGACTCCAGTGATACACAATCTAAAATAGTTTTAATTTTTGTTTTTCTAATGGCTAATTATGATAGACACCTTAATGGCTATCCTACCAAATGAAATCTACAGATTCAATGCAATCTCCTTCTAAATTCTAACACAATTCTTCAAATACATTGAAAAAAACGTAGATTTCAGCTTCATATGGAAACAAAATCTAGCGTGGTTAAAGCAATCCTGTATAATAAAAGAACTAAGCAAGGTATCACTATCCATGATTTCCAGTTCTACTACAAAGTTATAGTAATAAAAGCAGCATGGTATTAGCACAAAAACTGACACATTGGTCTGTTGGAATCTAATAGAATTAAATTTAAGACCTAGACATAAATATACCCAGCTATGGACTGAAAGGTCCAGGACTCCCTAGAAAGGGGATCCACTTGAGTCACAGGATAGCACACAACCAAAGGACACATGAGAGACCGTCTTGATGTAAGCACATGAGGTGGTTTATTAAATCAGAGCTCTGGGCCAGTCCATATCTCCATATCTCACATAGGGGATAGAGGGACTGACTTCTCCCCACCCCCCACTCAGGGGTCTAGCGCTTATATATGGGCGGGGTGGGGAAAAAGTGAACTTTCGAGTGGGTGCACATGATTGGTTGTTTTACTTTTTGGAACACTGGCAGGCTGTACCATGCGGGCAGAGTGTAGTTCCTCCCTTGGCCAGTCAGTTTGGGATGTTCTTAACAGGCCTTTGTCTTGTAACTCCACCTCCTCTGTAACTAATTAACTGGGCCCAAACCTGCTGGCAGGCACTTTTAACTAGGTTAGGGAAAGGGGTCTGTTATTATTATTAGTTTGGGCCTATTTCAAAAATTCTCTTTCATGGACAATAGATTTTTAATTAAAAAAAATCCAGAAGCATGCACTAAGAACAAGGCAGGATCCTGAAAAAGTGGTGTTATTTAAACTAGGTGGCTGGAGGTAGAAGACTCTAAATAAACTTATACATAGCAGCCTGCACAAAACTGAACTCCAAATGAATCAAAGACCTTAAAAAATAAAACCAGACATTAAACCTGTAAAAGAGAAAATGAGGAATAGCCTTGAACTCATTCGTACAGGAAAAGACTTTTTGAAAAGACCACCATTAATACAGGCAAAAAGAGTAAAAATTAATGAACCCCATGAAACTGAGAAGCTTCTATACAGCAAAAGATACACCCCATAGGAAGAACAACAATATCAATCAACCAGTCCCCCCCACCTCCCAAAGCTCCCAGAGACTAAACAACCAACTAAAGAGTACACATGGAGGGACCCAGGACTCCAGCTAGTTAACATAGGATGGCCTTATCTGGCATCAGTGGTAAGGGAGCCCCTTTGTCCTGTGGAGGCTCTATGATGCAAGGTAGAGGAATGCTAGGGTGTAGAGGCAAGTGTGGGTGATGGGTCAGGGAGCACCCTCATAGAGGCAGGGGAAGTGGGAGGGGAGAGGGGTTTGTGGAGGGGAAATTGAAAAGTGGGATAACATTTGAAATGTAAATAAATAAAATAACCAATAAAAAATTAAAAAAAAAAATACTGTCTGTTAAAAAAAGAGCCAACCTACAGAATAGGGAAAGACTTTCTACCCACTACACATATGAATGAAGACTAATATTAAAAATATATAAAGAACACCTCAAAAAATAGACATGAAGAAAACAAAAAACTCAATTAAAAATTTTTATATTTTTTCCTATTTCTGTATAGGAATAAAATTTAATTTTATTATTAAAATCATATAAATGAAGGCTTGTAAAAAATGTAATGTATAGATATGTGCTTCTGTTCCCTCAGTATTTTAAGAACATGGTAAAGAAATATATGGCAATTTTATATTTGGATTATCTGGTTGTTTTTTATTGTTACCTGTAAACTGTAACAGTATTATAAATGAGGTCAAACTATAGTCTTGAATTTAAAAACTGATCCTTTTTTCTCCTAGTAACCATAATCTGACAATACTCCTCAGCTAGGAGTTGGAGAATATGAGTTCCTCTCCCACCCGTGCTGAAATGTTGACTGGCTTGATCTTATGCAATTTTTGTGCAGTTAAAAAGGGTGAGGGGATAAGACAAAAAGAAAGGATCTACATATTTAAAATGAGATAATAAAGTGTTTATCTCTATGCAACCATTAACCTCAAAACAATTATATACATGTATATGTATCATATAATAAATATATGTATATACATAATATGATACATGTACTATATGATATATAAACATTTATAGTTATCAGCCCTGGGATATAATTAGATTTTCATTGCTGAGATAGCTAAGTTTTTAATAATGTTTAACTGCTTTAAAATCTTTAAATTATCATTGTATAACATGGCATCATGTGAAAAAATTGTTAGTAATATTAGCCTTTTTAATGATTGAGCCATGATGGTACCAATGCCGTGGGAAGCCAGAATAGATTCCACAGCCAGAGCATGTCTCAAAAACCAAGAACAAAAACTGGAGTCACTTGCACAGCTCTTCTGAAAGTAAATAAAGCCAAAGATTGGTTTTCTAAAAAAGAATACTTAATAGATGACGTCCTGGCACTAAAGCTCTTCCAGTCTCATGACATCCTGAGTGGTTTCTAAAAACAAATTGCTTCTTTCAGATAGAGGCATATGACATTTTATTTTCTCTTTCTTATTGCAGATGCACTTACTGAAGCCTGTGTAGTAGCACTAAAAGATGGCATAGTACTAAAAGTCCCCTGAGCCTGAAGAATGAATAAAGAGAAATCATTACAGAGGCTCAAAAATATTAGAATCCTCCCAGGGAATTATAACCCAAGGCTGAAGAGATCTACCTCCAAAGGAAGCACTCATTTTCCAGAAAAAAAGACTTAACTCAGAATTCTGTAAACTTATACCTGATCTTGCACATTTAATTTTTTTGTTGTTCTTGTTTTTATGTTTTTTTTTTCATTTATTTACTGTCATGGGAATGGTGGGCTGAGAATTTTTCTGTACCCAGTTTTTTACAAAACAATATATAAATTTATTTTTTCATTAATTCCTGTCTTTTATTGCATTGGTAGAGAAAAATCAACTGATTTTTATTTGCAAGAACATTAATTACTTTTCAATTTTAAAGTATTGGTTGTTGGAATTCATTGCCTTCATAATAATCATAGCCTCTTGTTTTTCTGTTGTAATGTCTATATATTATTATACAGAGAATTTCTATTCAGAAATATTTTGGCTTCTTCTTTTCCAATCCTTGTGAAATTAATGATATACTTTGTGTCTATCAGTTTTCAATTCATAAGTATTTTAGTATATTTCATGAAAATTGTGTTTTGGTATAGATTTATATTTTGACTTATGTTTACTTTTATTTAAACATTTTTAACACTTTAAATCTTATATCTCAGAAACACAATTTTATGAAAGTTTTCATGTAAGTGATAAAAATATATTACAAAAGTAGCATTCCCTGTATGAGCGATGGGGACCCTTTCCAATATGTCCATGCTATTCCAGAAGGTTCACATTCTCTTCCATTTCTTCCCCAGAATTTCTCTGACTTCCTTGTTACGAAGGGTATATATGAAGGGATTTAGAGCTGGAGTCACCACTGTATTGAGAACATGAACAGCTTTAGTCAGTTGCAAATCATCTTTGATGGATGTTCGAACGTGGAGGAAAATTGTAGACCCATACCAGATGAGTACCACAGTGAGGTGGGAAGAACAGGTTGAGAAAGCTTTTCGGCGGCCACTGGCTGAAGGGATCCTCAGGATGGTTCTGATGATGTAGGTATAAGAGATCAGAGTAATGAGACAGGAACTCAGAATAACCACAAAAGCAATCACAAAAGCCACTGTCTCCACTCCCTGTGTGCTGGTACAGGCCAGGGCAATCCAGGGTGCAATGTCACAGAAGAAATGATTGATGGCATGGGTACCACAGAAGGACAAGGTGCTGATGAGAGCTGCTGGCACAGAAATGGCCAGGAAGCCACAAATCCAGGAGCTAAGAGCCAGCTGTGCTGAGAGCAGGCTGTTCATGATAGCCTGGTAGTGTAGAGGAAAACAGATGGCAAGATAGCGGTCATAAGCCATGGCTGCCAAGAGAAAGTATTCTGTGCAACCTAATGAGAAAACCAAGTACATCTGGAAAAGACACCCTAAAAATGATATGGTCTGGCTCTTCCCCACCAGAATAGCCAGAGCTTTGGGGACTGCAGCTGTAGTGTACCAGATCTCCAAGAATGATAGGTTGCTCAGAAAGAAATACATGGGCGTCTGTAACTGATGGGAAGTACTTACCAATAGCAAGATTGCCACATTACCACCAAGAGTGAGGAGGTACATCACCAGAAAAAAGAGAAAAAGAGAAAACTGGAGGACCTGAGATCCAGGGAAGCCTAACAGAAAGAAGTCTTGGGTTACAGTCCCATTCTCTGTGATCATGGTGCTTTTCAAACTAGAAACAAATTTTCTTCACTGAGGCTTATAGTCCAGAAGTAAAGTCCTAGAAAGATGAAAAGAAATGAATTCATTAAAATCTGACATTCAGATCGTGAAACATGATATCGCAGAAAACTAATGCAGAAAATCAGTATACAGAGATTTTCTAAGTATCCATTTACTAAGGTTGCCCTGATATCTACATCATATTTTTTTGTGGTTATCCTGAGTTCTAAGATTTAAATCCTGCTTCTGCCTACCTGTTACCATCCCAAGCCTATGAACAGCTAACTCTATCATGCACTATATTTTTAACTGCCACCTGTGTGACAGTTCAATGGAAAAAAACAGCTTCTAACTGTTGAGAAATTGGTCCAATTACTTACATTCTAATTGGAACCACACTTAACACTTTCAGAGTCTAAGTTAATTTTGTAATTAATATTCTTGGTGTATAAAAGTAATATTTATTTTTCCTGAGCTGTATTGTTCCAGATAATGATGATGAAGATGTCTATAATAAAAATAATACAAATATAACCATATAGGACAACTATGAGGCAACAGATTCTTGTGTCATTGACATCTGTAAATGAAAACATGTGCAAAGGAGAGAGTTGTTTGAAACTATTTCTCAAAAAATTACAAGTTTAGGTTGTTTTATTTTCCAAGCTATTGTGATTAGATGAGCAATGAACATGGCTAAGCAGTAACTGTGAAGCTCAGTCTTGTATGTTTAGTCAGTCACTTTGTGTGTGAGGTACTCTTGGTAATACAGGCACCTCTGTCTTGCTCTTGTACATTCATCCTTTTCATGTTGTATAGTTCAGCCAGTGAATTTATGAAGGGCAAAAGGAAAATTGTTTTAATTTCCTTATACTACAGTAGAAAACACATAATTAGATTATTAATTATTCTATTGGAATAAAAATGTATTTAGATAGTAACATTGACCAAGAAGAGAAAAAATTAAAAAAAATCCTCAAATTGTTAAACTATGTATCGACATGTGTATCTTGCAGATTTATTTGCATAATGGCTTATAAAAGTAACAATCGTTTAGTTGTTGAAGCACTAAAGTCAAAAGTTAATATATATTATGTACTGGTCATTTGTTATTTTAAAAACAGTAATCAAGAAGCATTAAATTAATTTTATATTGACTACACCAGTGGTGTCAAGTCTCAGAATGTGATACCCCAAAGATGGGCATTTTTAAATAAAGATAACATAGAAAATTGCAGTATTGGGGAGAGTCACTCCCTAAATTTCTTTTCTTCTGAAAACCTACACATGTTGAGATTCCTGTTTTTGTCTACAATTAAGAAATAGATCAGCAAGTAAGCAAGTGAATTCTCAACATATACACTGCTATATTCCTCTCTGCTTACCATCATCATATCTTGTTTGCTTTCCATCATACTTCATAATTAAGTCTAGGAATATTCATTCCTCTTTGCATTGAGTCATAATTTCTGAATGTTTCCATATCAGGAAAATTCAATATATTTGTTAAACTTTCTCTTTTTAGTCTATTCAGTGAGAATTACAGTGCTAGCTGAAAGCTGGTTTGTCAGTCACTAGTTAATATCTAGAATCATCTTCATAAACCTATAAACATGTTTTTGTTCCTGTTGTAACCTGAATATTGGTTGGGTTGGGGGCCTGTGTTAAAGATTCTACAAGGTACCTGTTGTCTTGTTAGGACATCTGTGTTTTTGGAGAGCAGAATATTACAGATACAGAGGCAATTATATTAGACTATTGATGTCCCCTTTTTATAGTTATGCATCCCCCCCCCACTTTGTTTGCTCTAACATTCTAGAAACAGTTAGGATAATTTTTTAAAAAAAATGTTTGATGAGGTTCCCAGCATCTATCAACTCAGAGGCTCAGAATGTCATCAGGCAACATCTGAAGCCTATAGCTATGATGTCCCCATGTTGGCTTACCTAATGCTCATAGCAATGTATTTTAAAGATCCCCTGATTTGTGACTTTACTGTTTTGATCTTTATTGTAAAAAATTCTAAAAATTATTGCCACAATGGGACACAATATTCAAAGTAATGTAGAACTGTGTTCCTATAGCTTGGTCTCTCATATTTTTGTTTAAAATAAACTTTTATTTTATACCAGTTGGAGCGAGAGCTGTTTGTAAGGACACCATGATAGTTTGTAAACAATGACATTAAGAATCAGAGCTCAAAGAGTCTTCACTTAAGCGGAAGTGTGACAGTTTCTCCTGCTGACTTGACTCTAGAGTCACAGCATTTTTAAACTTTCAGGGACTGTCTATAGATGTCATTAACATCAGATTCTTAGGTTAAAAGATGTGATGCTTTAATATGTGCAAGCACAAGTTACTTGTCAAAACAATTATCTTCTTAAATTTATGAATGCATGGAAGAAATATATTTAACATCATCCACTTTCAAATTTTATAATGTAATTTAAATGAATGAAAATTATGCATCAGGTAAATATCTGTCATTTTATCATGAAATTACCTTTTAAAATTTTAGCTTGATTAAAAAAAACTTTTTTAAGCTTGATTAAGCTCCTGGATTCTTCTGGTATCATGAACTAATATTTGTTTGACTCAGGAGTATTTTCCTTTTCCCCATATTTTTAAAAATCTGTATATAATGCTCTACAGTTGGACGGCTGTAGCACTAATTCTAAGATCATCTTCTGAGGTTCCGAGCACCCATGTAACCTAATCAAAGTCTCACTTATCAGACTTTGCCAAATATAGTGAACAAAAAGGATATAGGAGCTTAATAAAATTTAGTAGACAAAAGATCAAACAAGATGAAGGTTATACATAAAAATGCCATAATGAAACTCATTACCTTACATGCTAATACACATAAACATATATAATGCTGATGTTGTATATTTAAGACCACATTATTCATTATATAAGGATTTCTGAGATCAAGTTTAGTCTGGGCTACCCAGTCATACTCATCTTAGAAAAAGAAGGGGAGGGGAAGAAAACAAATATTATAACTAAAATATCATTAGACTTTTAAAATTAGCTAACAAGTAAAAACTGATTAACTAGTCTATTTTATGAAACTAGATTATGTTTTGAAGTGTTTTTGAGTGTATATGATAGAATGTTCAAATTTTGAATATATAAGACTTTATAAAATTATAAAAATTTTATAAAAACAGAAGGTGTTTTTTTTTTGTTTTCTTTTTACCAAAGGTAAATAACATGTGTGATATTTCTGATTTCCAAATTTGAAGTATTGATCAAATGCTAGAGTGGCTCTATCACATAACAAATTTAAAAATGTACAATAAATAATTTTGGAAAGAAAACATTTAGTTCAATATAATCCCTTTGCTTACCCAGTTGTTTTTTTCTGCCATAAATGTCATAAAGGCCAGAGTGGTGTCTTCCAACCTCACCTTTCTCAAGTTGTTACTCCACGATGTTCTTTACATAAAGTCCTACATTTTATTCTGCTCCCTCTCCTCCCTCTCTCTCTTTCACCTGTGTGTGTGTGTATGTGTGTGTCCCTTCTTTCCTACAAAAATACTGATTATTGTATTGTATCATATGCTTCATTTGTTTTCACATTTATTACTGTTTAGTGAATTTAATCTTCCCTGGTCTTTGAAACTCCCCTTACTTTCTTTGTTTCTTTTTGATCTTTTTCTTGTTAAACTTCCAACTTGTCCTTTGACTTCTTCCTTACTTCACCATAAAGAGCTTACCACTGAAAACAATTTGCTATTAAGTAACAGTATATATAGAGCTGAAACCTTTGAGAGGAAGTTAATTTTCTCTCTTGGGTACTTAGGAATACTTCCAAAACTGTGGCCTCTGGATAAACGTTTCTAAATAGGAGGCTTCAAACTTTTTGCCATTATATACTGATCATTTGCAAAAATTTCTAAACTTAGGTAGTATTTATTTTTTTCTTCAGTAAACTTTTCAGATTAGAAATTCATAGAAAAAATTTTTGTTTGTGATTTTTAGGTTTTGGTTGGTTTTGGTTGTGTGTGGGGGCTGGAGGTGTATGTGATGTGATCTCTCTCTCTCTCTCTCTCTCTCTCTCTCTCTCTCTCTCTCTCTCTCTCTGCCTGTGTTCTGAAAAAGAATATAAAGTGCATTGGGTAGGGAGGGTGTATCTGTGAGGAGTTCAGAAGTTGGGACAGGAACAAATATGATAAAATTATATCGTATGATTTCTTTTTTAAAATCAAAGTAATGGTGACAGGAAGTAGTTCAGTGGTGCAACATGATTTTGGATTGCTGTTAGTTCCACTCAAATCCAAAATAACTCAAATACCAGGTAATGAAAATGACAAAACTTTATTGTAATCAAGCTGCTACTGACCTATCAGGGCCACAGAACAGAATGGGAGCTGCACTACGATCCTGAAGAGATGTTGTAAATCGTTTTAAAGGAGAAAACCACAATGTGAAGGGAAACCAGAGGGGCTACAGTATTGTCCAATCAAATTTTGACATAAGGGGTTGAGCAAGGGAGTTTCCATCCATCAGAGGAGGAGTAGGTTCTTAGGCCTGAAAACATGAGCTTAGTTTGACACTTCCAGGAAGATTGGAGGAGCTGTCCTTGAGATGTCTAGACTCAGACAACTATTCCCTTACAGGTTGTCCCTGAGATATATAGACTCAGACAACTGTTTCCTTATTTTTTTCTTTTCTTTTTTATTAATTAATTTACAACCCAAACTGTTCCCACTCCTGATCATTACCCATTCCTCCCTCCCTCCGTTATTAATAACGTGATAACTTATTATAATTATAATAATTTTATTATTATAAAAGAAGTCCCTAGACTTCTTTTAGGCAAGATGAGTTTTGGGATGAAAGTTCTGTGGGTTGGTTCATGTCCTTATCCCTCCCCTGGGGGTCCTGCCTGGCTACAGGAGGTGCCATCTTCAGGTTCTATTTCTCTTATTGTTGGAGGACACCAGCATTGACTACTGGGAGCCTCCCTATGAGCCCTGGGACTTCCTAGAGATTCTCCCCTCCCCCCAAACCCCAGCAGCTGCAGATTTCCATTCATTCTTCTGGCCTCTTGGGCCTCTTTTCTGTCTCTCTCTACACCTGATCTTGTCTTCCTATTCCTTTCCTGCTCCCCTCTCCCACCTTTCCCCCTCCCTCTCTCTGCCTCCAATGATTATTTTGTTATTTCAAATGTGATTCAAGCATACTTGCATTGGTTCTCTTTACTGTTTAACTTCTTTGGGTCTGTGGGATGTGTCATGGGTATTCTGTACTTTATGGCTAATATCCCCTTATAATTAAGTACAAAGCATGTATGGTTTTCGGGTCTGGGTTACCGCACTCAGGATGATATTTTCTAGTTCCATCCATTTGCTCACAAAATTAATAATGTCTTTATTATCAATAGCTGAATAGTATTCCATCGTGTAATGGCCAACATTTTCTGTATCCATTTTACTTGAAGGAAATCCAGATCATTTCCAGTCTCTGGCTATTATAAATAAAGCTGCTAAGAACATAGTGGAGCATGTGTCCTTGAAGTCTGGTGGAGCATCTTTTGGGTATATGTCCCAGAGTAGACTAAGCAAGTATCTTAGTTAGGGTTTTTATTTCTGCACAAAACATCATGAGCAAGAAGCAAGTTGGGGAGGAGAGGGTTTATTCAGCTAACAGTTCCACACTGCTGTTCATCACCAAAGGAAGTCAGGATTGGAACTCAAGCAGGTCAGGAATCAGGAATCAGGCTATGGAGGGATGTTACTCATTGGCTTGCTTCCCCTGGCTTGCTCAGCTTGCTTTCTTATAGAAACCAAGACTACCAACTCAGGGCTGGCACCACCCACAATGGGCTAGGCCCTCCATCCTTGATCACTAATTGAGAAAATGTCTTACAGCTGGATCTCATAAAGGCATTTCCTCAAGGGAGGCTCCTTTCTCTGTGATAACTCCAGCTTGTATCAAATACACACACACACACACACACACACACACACACACACACACACAACTAAGTCAGTACATCGGCGTCATCAGATAAAACTATTTCCAGTTCTCTAAGAAACTGTCAGATTGAGTTCTAGAGTTGTTACATAGGTTTGCAATCCCACAGCAATGGAGGACTCTCCACCTCTTCCCCAGCATGTGCTGTGCCTGGCATTTGATCTTAACTATTCTGCTTGGTGTGAGGTAGAATCTCAGTGTCATTTTGATTTGCATTTCTTTGATGATTAAGGATGTTGAGCATTTCTTTAAGTGTTTCTGCACCATACAAAATTCCTTTGGTGAAAATTCTTTGTGTAGTTTTGTATTCCATTTTTTAAAATCAAGTTATTTGGTTTGTTGGAGTTTAATTTTTTGAGTTCTTTATATATTTTGGATATTAGCGCTCTATAGAATATAGGAGTAGTGAAGATTATTTACAATCTGTTAGCTGTAGTTTTGTTCTATTGTCAACATCGTTAACCTCACAGAAGTATTCATAAGGCCTGACTTATCAATTGCTGATTTTGGGGACTGAGTCATTAACATTCTGTTCAAGAAATTGTTTCCTGTACCAATACATTTAAACCTATTTGCCACTTTTTCTTCAATTAGATTTATTGTACTAGGTTGTACCTTGAGGTCCCTGATCTACATAGACTTGAATTTTGTGCATGGTGATAAATATGAATATATTTGCATTTTTCTACATGCAGACATCCAGTTAGACCAATACCACTTATTGAAGATGCTTTCTTTCTTTCATAGTATGTTTTGGCTTATTTGACTAAAATCAAGTGTCTGTAGCTATATGGGTTTATTTCTGTTTCTTTAATTCTGTTCCATGGATCAACCTGTCTGTTTCTGTACCAATAGTATAACATTTTTATCATTATTTCTATAGAATACAGCATGAGGTCAGGGATGGTGATTCTCCAGAAGCTCTATTATTGTTCAGGACTATTTTTGACTATTCTGGATTTTTGTTTTGTTTTTGTTTTTGTTTTTCTGTCAAGGTGTGTAAAAAATGTGTTGGAATTTTGATGGGGATTGCATAAGCTATTCAGCTATTGGGAAGTCTCTAGCTCCCCTAGTGCCTGAGACCCTAAATTTAGTTTCTCCCTATGATTAAATGGAGTTTGAAAATGAAATGGTAGCCCTTAAAATAAGCTTTTGTTTTTCACAAGAGGATATTTTAGGACTATAATTAAAATGACCAGAAATATTTCCTTAGAAAAAATAATCAAATGAAGCAAGTTGAAATTAACAGATAAATTTACAATCTACCAATTGGAGTCACTGGTCAAAAGTATCAGTTATACATTTTATCATCATTTTTTTCTTAGGATATTCTATGAAGAAGAATTCAACACTTAAAATTCTTTTTTTTTTTGTTTTTTTTTGTTTTGTTTTTTTTGTTTGTTTGTTTTTGTTTTTCGAGACAGGGTTTCTCTGTGTAGTCCTGGCTGTCCTGGAACTCACTCTGTAGACCAGGCTAGCCTCAAACTCAGAAATCTGCCTGCCTCTGCCTCCCGAGTGCTGGGATTAAAGGCGTGCGCCACCACCGCCTGGCTAACACTTAAAATTCTTAAAACTTTATTGCAAAACTGTATTGCTGTTAAAAATAAAATTAAGTCACTCTTATGAAACATTATATTTTTAGACTTTGCACAGGGCAATGTGTCTACATGTACAAAATTATCCATTTAACAATAAGTTTCCAAATCTTGATATAATTTTTCATATTTATTTAGCACATTTTTTTCAGATTTGTTTTCTCACTTGAATTATGTCTCATTTGAATTATGTATACCAAAAATAGACAGAATGTAAACCTCATTTAGTTTTATTGATATGAGTTTAATAGATTTTATTTGTAGAATTATAATACAGCGTAATGCAATACAAGATGTTCTACAAAACTTAGTATTTTATACATAAAATATTTTATATGTAAAAAAATGATCATTTTTCTCCATTTCTCTTAAATATAGAATGTCATAGTATTTGTGTATTGAGATTAAGCCAAAGGACTCTATTACTAAGCATCAATTTTATCAATAATCATATTCACAGTCCTGCCTCTAATATTTCATGACAATAATCCATATCTTAGCAGACATGCCTAGCCAGTTATCCTAAAAATCAAAGAGATACACTAGTAAGGGTTGTGAACTGTTCTATAAAGTACCAGTTGCTCAGTAGTATTGAGCATATATACTTTAAAAGTCATTCTTATTTTCTCCAAGCTTGGGAGCATTGGTATTAAGGAGAAGGGAACACAAAATCTCAGGCCTGTCCAAGATATTTGTGAGCAATACCTGCTAGGAAAGAAAAAAAAATCAATTTTCTCCAATGAAGTATCATTGGGTATTATAGTCATACACTAGGGCAAGCTTTATGCTTTTGGCTAAAACAAAATGTGTTTTAGTTTAGCTTTGATTTGTTTTGTTTTGATTTATGTGGGGTGGAAGAGGAGATAAGTTTTTGGTTTTCTTTTGCTGTTCTATTTTTCATTAGGTTTTTTCTTTACTTTTTGTTTTAATTTTGCTTTTAGAAGGAACAGAGGGGATGAGGGAAAGAGAATAACAATTTCTGGTCATTTAATTAGATCAAGTTATCATAAAAGACAAACAATGACAGGTCTTTTTAAACCTGGTCAAAGATAACAGCTAAGTCTTTAACTATCTACTTCTTAATAATTCTTTCTGTTTTATAAACTATCTTATGAAATGAAGCATTTATACATATTACTTTTAGTCTCCTCATTGTAACCTTTCTGAATAACATAGTATGAAGTAAGTAACATAGTTGGAAGTAAGCAAATTCCTTGGATACTTACTCTACAGTACACAACTGCATAGGAAATGAGATATTCTTATGCTTGGAGCCTAATTTTCTCTTCGAAGTGAAATAGCTCTCAGGAGAGATTACTGGAGGGATCTTTGAATTTCCTTGAAAGGTTGAGTATTTTCTATTCCCATGATATTGAAAAATCTATGATTTGTTCTAATTCCATGAAAAGTAGGAAATTTAAATTTCAGTCTAGGTTTCCTATTATTAAGTAAACACATATAATTGGGGAATGATGGTATAATAATGTTGATTTAGAAAGCATTTGGACAGGATTGCTTGAAATGTTTGATTCTATCATTTGAAAGTTCATTTCTACAATTTGTTGAGCCATCAATGGTTGCATTTAACCATACAAACTTTTAATCTCATTGATAAAAGATGCATAAGGGGGAGGATTATTTTAGGCTTCAAAATATTTTTTCCTTCTGTTTGTGATAGGTAAAAATCACTTTTGTGATTAGGCTGTAGTTGGTAATTACTGATATAATTTTCTGGCTGTCATTCTAGACAAAATTCCACAGAAGTAAATAGACTTGATGATTTACAAAAGCATAAAAACATTATTCTAGACAACACAGAGAGACCAACTCTGCTTAACCAATACCTAAGCTTTTCTGTGGCATCACAAAGATCAGGCCAAGTAATCCTGTGTTATCTCTAAACTCCTTACAAAGAGGGAAAGTAGGAATCATTGTATTGCCTTTATGGCTTCCATTCCCAGACCAGACTTGAGAAAATGCTAACTAACTCTTCCTTCTTTAGAGAAAGCTCACATCAGGATCAGGAATTTCCTGAGGTAGGTAGAAAAAAAATGATCTTGGTTTAAAAATAGACCCTTTAGATGAATTACTGACTCGAGTTGAGAAAAGTATTTTGATTCTTTTTTATTCTTTTTTTATTATTGAATATTATATTTACATTTCAGGCTTTATCCCCTTACCCCATTCCTACCACCACCCAGGAGCCTCCTATCACATCCCCCCTTCTCCTGCTTCTATGAGGATGTGCCCCTACCTACCCCCTCACTCGCACCTCCCTACCCTAAAATCCCCACCCACTCCTTGTTCAGCCTTCATGGGACCAAGAATCTCCTCTCCCACCTATGCCCAACAAGGCCATCCTCCCCTACATATACAGATAAAATCATGGGTCCCTCCCTATGTGCTCCCAGGCTGGTGGTTTAGACCCTGGGGAGCTCTGATTGGTTGGTATTGTTGCTCTCCTCATGGGGCCACCAACACTTTCAGTTCCTTCAGTCTTCTCTCTAACTTCGCCATTGGGAAACCCTTGATCAGATCAGTGGTTAGCTGTGAGCATCGGCCTATGAATATGTCAGACTCTGGCAGGCCTCTAAGGAGACAGCTATATCAGGCTCTTGTCAGCATGCACTTTCTGACATCCACATCAGTGTCTACCTTTGGTGACTGCACAGGGAATGGATACCCAGGTGGAATGGTCTCCAGATGGCCCCTCCTTCAGGTCACAGCCCACACTTTGTCTCCATATTTGCTCCCTTGAGTATTTTCTTAATCCTTCTAAGTAGGATTGAGGCATCCATACTTGGTCTTCCTTCTTCATGAACTTCATGTGGTCTGTTAATTGAATCTTGGCTTTTTCAAGCTTTTGGGCTAATATTCACTAATTACTGAGTAAATACCATGTGTGTTCTTTTGTGAATGGGTTACCTCACTCAGGATGATATTTTCTAGTTCCATCCATTTACCTAAGAATTTCTCAAATTCATTATTTTTAATAGCTGAGTAATATTCCACTGTGTAAATGTACCACATTTTTTGTATCCATTCCTCTGTTGAAGGACATCTGGGTTCTTTCCAGCTTCTGGCTATTATAAATAAGGCTGCTATGAACATAGTGGAGCATATGTCTTTATTATATATTGGAACATCTTCTGGGTATATGCCTGAGGTATACACCTGAGGGCATAGCTGGGTCCTCAGGTATTGCTATGTCCAGTTTTCTGAGGAACCGCCAGACTGATTTCCAGAGTGGTTGTACCAGCTTTGCAATCCCACCAACAATGGAGGAGTGTTCCTCTTTCTCCAAATCCTCACCAGCATCTACTATCACCTGAGTTTTTGATCCTAGCCATTCTGAATGGTGTGAGGTATTATCTCAGGGTTGTTTGATTTTCATTTCCAGATGACTAAGGATGTTGAGCATTTCTTAAGGCGCTTCTCAGCCATTCAAGATTTCTCAGTTGAGAATTCTTTATTTAGCTCTGCACCCCAATTTTTAATAGGGTTATTTGGTTTTCTGGAGTCTAATTTCTTAAGTTCTTTGTATATATTGGATATTAGCCCTCTATTGGATGTAGGATTGGTAATAATCTTTTCCCAATCTGTTGGCTGCCATTTTGTCTTATTGACAGTGTCCTATGCCTTACAGAAGCTTTGCAACTGTATGAGTTCCCATTTGTCAATTCTTGATCTTAGAGCATAAGCTATTGGTGTTCTGTTCAGGAATTTTCCCCTGTACCTAGGTATTCAAGGGTCTTCCCCAGCTTCTCTTCTATTAGTTTCAGTGTATCTGGTTTTATGGGAAGGTCATTTATCCACTTGGACTTGAGGTTTGTACAAGGAGATTAGAATGGATTGATTTGCATTCATCTACATGCTGATCTCCAGTTGAGCCAGCACCATTAGTTGAAAATACTGTCCTTTTTCCACTGGATGGTTTTAGCCCCTTTGTCAAAGATCAAATGGCCATAGTTGTGTGGGTTCATTTCTGGATCTTCAATTCTATTCCATTGATCTTCCTGCCTGTCTCTGTACCAATACAATGCAGTTTTTATCACTACTGCTCTGTAGTACAGTTTGAGGTCAGGGATAGTGATTCCCCCAGAAGTTCTTTTATTGTTGAGAATAGTTCCCACTATGCTGAGGTTTTTGTTATTCAAAATGAATTGCAAATTGCTCTTTCTATCTCTATGAAAAATTGATTTGGAATTTTGGTGGGGATTGCATTGAATCTGTAGATTGCTTTCGGCAAGATGGCCATTTTTACTACATTAATCTTGCCAATCCTGGAGCATGAGAGATCTTTCCATCTTCTGAGATCTTATTTCCTCAGAGACTTGAAATTCTTGTCATATAGATTTTTCACTTGCTTGGTTAGATTCACTCCAAAATATTTTATTTTATTTGTGGCTATTGTGAAGGGTGTCATTTCCCTTATTTCTTTCTCAGCCTGTTTATTCTTTAAGTAGAGGAAGGATACTGATTTGTTTGAGTTGATTTTATATCCAGCCGCTTTGCTGAAGTTGTCTATCAGGTTTAAGAGTTCTCTGGTGGAAGTTTTAGGGTCACTTAAGTATACTATCATATCATCTGCAAATAGTGAAATTTTGACTTCTTCCTTTCCTATTTGTATCCCTTTGACTTCCTTTTGTTGTCTAATTGCTCTGGCTAGGACTTCCAGTACTATATTGAACAGGTAGAGTGAGAGTGGTTAGCCTTGTCTAGTCCCTGATCTTATTGGGATTGCTTCAAGTTTCTCTCCATTTAGTTTGATGTTGGCTACTGGTTTGCTGTATATTGCTTTTACTATGTTTAGGTATGGACCTTGAATTCCTGATCTTTCCAAGACTTTTAACATGAAGGGATGTTGAATTTTGTCAAATGCTTTCTCAGCATCTAGTGAGATGATCGTGTGTTTTTTTTTCTTTGAGTTTGTTTAGGTAGTGAATTACATTGATGGATTTCCGAATATTGAACCATCCCTGCATTCCTGGGATAAAGTTTACTTGATCCTGATGAATGATTGTTTTGATGTGTTCTTGGATTTGGTTTTTGAGAATTTTATTGAGTATTTTTGCATCAATATTCATAAGAGAGATTGGTCTGTAGTTCTCTTTCTTTATTGTTTCTTTGTGAGGTTTAGGTATGAGCGTAATTATAGCTTCATAAGGTAGTGTTCCTTCTGTTTCTTTTTTGTGGGATAGTTTGAAGAGAATTGGTATTAGATCTTCCTTGAAAATCTGATAGAATTCTGCACTAAAACCGTCTGGTCCCAGACTTATTTTTGGTGGGGAGACTTTTAATGACTGCTTCTATTTCTTTAGGGGTTATGGGACCGTTTAGATGGTTTATCTGTTCCTAATTTAATTTTGGTACCTGGCATCTATCTAGAAAATTGTCCATTCTATCCAGATTTTCCAATTTTGTTGAGTATAGGCCTTTGTAGTAGGATCTGATTTTTTTAAATTTCCTCAGTTTCTGTTATTATGTCTCCCCTTTCAGTTCTGATTTTATTAATTTGAGTACTGTCTCTGTGCCCATTGGTTAGTCTGGTTAAGGGTTTATCTATCTTGTTGATTTTCTCAAAGAACCAGCTCCTGGTTTTGTTGATATTTTGTATAGTTCTTTCTGTTTCTACTTGGTTAATTTCAGTCCTGAGTTTGATTATTTCATGCTGTCTACTCCTCTTGGGTATATTTGCTTCTTTTTGTTCTAACGCTTTCAGGTGTGCTGTCAAGTTGTTAGTGTATGTTCTATCTAGTTTCTTTTTGTAGGCACTTAGAGCTATGAGTTTTCCTCTTAGTACTGCTTTCATGGAGTCCCACAAGTTCTGGTATGATGTGTCCTCATTTTCATTAAATTCTAAAAAGTCTTTAATTTCTCTCTTTATTTCTTCCTTGATCAAGTCATCATTGAGTAGACTGTTGTTCAGTTCCATTTGTATGTGGGATTTCCATTGTTTTGTCATTTTTAAAGACCAGCCTTAGTCCATGGTGGTCTGATAGGGTGCAAGGGATTATTTCAATCTTTTTGTATCTGTTGAGGCCTGTTTTGTGACCAGTTATATGGTCTATTTTGGAGAAGGTACCATGTGGTGCTGAGAAAAACGTATATTCTTTTGTTTTCGGATGAAATGTCCTATAGATTCTAATGCGCACCCCCCCCCCAAGCCCTTTACCATCCGTGGAAGAGAAAACACGAGAGGCAGAGATCGGGTAGTTACTGCAGAAGGAGGCTTTTTACTCAGTATCACTCACGTGGAAAACGCGGAAGGGCAGAGATGTGGAAGGGGCCTGGCTTAAATACAGTCTAGAGTGACGTATTCACTTCTGATTGGCTGTTCGCTCACCACCCAATATTCAGTGACTTTGGCAGGCTCTCTGCCTTTGCATCTGCGCAGTTAATTGTTTACTTCTGGGAAAACACGAGGCCAGCGCCATCTTGGGGTGGCAGATTATACTGCGGCTCCCAACAATAGATGTCAGTTAAGTCCAATTGGTTCATAACTTCTGTTAGTTTCATTGTGTCTCTGTTAGTTTCTGTTTCCCTGTTCTGTCCATTGCTGAGAGTGGTGTGTTGAAATCACCCACTATTATTGTGTGAGGTATAATGTATGCTTTGATCTTTAGTAAAGTTTTTTTTATGTATGTGGGTGTCTTTGCGTTTGGGGCATAGATGTTCAGAATTGAGAGTTCATCTTGGTACATTTTTTCTTTGATGAGTATGAAGTGTCCTTCCTTATCTTTTTTTATTTCTTTTGGTTGAAATCAATTTTACTTGATATTAGAATTGCTACTCTAGCTTGTTTCTTGCGACCATTTGCTTGGAAATTTTAGTAAAGTTTTTTTTATGTATGTGGGTGTCTTTGCGTTTGGGGCATAGATGTTCAGAATTGAGAGTTCATCTTGGTACATTTTTTCTTTGATGAATATGAAGTGTCCTTCCTTATCTTTTTTTATTTCTTTTGGTTGAAATCAATTTTACTTGATATTAGAATTGCTACTCTAGCTTGTTTCTTGCGACCATTTGCTTGGAAATTATTCTTAGGTTTGGTCTTCTCATTGTGTCCTAAATTTTCTGCATGTTTTGTGTTAGGAGCTTTTTGCATTTTGCATTTTCTTTGACAGTTGTGTCAATGTTTTCCATGGTATCTTCTGCGCATGAGATTCTCTCTTCTATCCCTTGTATTCTGTTGGTGACTATGACTATGACTCCTGATCTTTTTCTAGGTTTTCTATCTCCAGGGTAGTCTCCCTTTGAGATTTCTTTATTGTTTTTTTCTTCCATTTTTTTAGATTGTAGACAGTTTTCTTTAATTCCTTTACCTGTTTGATTGTGTTTTCTTGTAATTCTTTAAGGGATTTTTGTGTGTTTTTTTTTAAGGGCTTCTACCTATTTACCTGTATTCTCCTCAAATTCTTTGAGATTGTTATTTATGTCCTTCTTAAAGTCCTCTATCATCATCATGAGAAGTGATTTCAATTTTGAATCTTGCTTTTCTGGTGTGATGTGTTGTTCAGGGCTTGCTATGATGGGAGAACTGGGTTCAGGTGATGCCAACTAACTTTGGTTTCTATTGTTAAAGTTCTTGCGCTTGCCTTTAGCCATTTGGTTAACTCTAGTGCTACCTGCACTCACTGGTTCTGACTGGTGCCTGCCTTTCCAGTTATCTTGCTTGTGTCAGAACTCTTCAGGGTTTAGATGTCTCTATGATCCTGTGATCCTGAGCTCCAGTTGCTCTGAGTACAGTGGCTCCTCTAGGATGACTCAGGATATGATGTCTCCACGGTAGCAGACAAGCTAGGTGTTTGCTGTTCTGAGTGCAGTGTCTCCTCTAAGATGTCTCAGGATAAGGTGTCTTCATGGGAGCTGACTGGCTAGGTGTTAGCTGCTCTGAGTGTAGTGGCTCCTCTAGGATGTCTCAAGATATGGTATCTACTGCTCTGAGCACAGTGGCTCCTATATGATGTCTCAGGATAAGGTGTCTGCTGCTCTGAGGTCAGTAGCCTCTCTAGGATGTCAGGATACAGTTTCCACAGGGGAGCAGACCAGCTTGGTGTTTGCTCCAGCCACAGGGATGGGGTGAGGGCTCTTTAATTCCTTTTATCCTTTACCGGTTGAGGTGAAAACTGAATACCAAGTTTCTACTGATCATATTGGGATGCATTGTAAGTTTTCATGACTGATTTTTTTCTACAGTCTCATGAATTCCAAGAGTTCCCAAAGAAAACAAGTAAACAAATACTGAAGTGGAAGAGTAAGGTATATGTTGATAATGAAGAATAAATAAGCCTCTGAGGTGCCATGTGTAGCCTGCATGTTGGAAGAGCCTGAACAACTGAAGAAGAAACAGAAGTATGGAGAGTTGAGGAGTTTCTAAATATGGAAATGGTACCGTAGAGAGACTATTTTCTGATTAATGATATTTTATTAATTTTTTTAAAAATGTAATAATACAAAAGACACACTGTGTTTAGATCAAATTCATGCTCCAACTTCTACTCTCCCACTTGTTTCTAGCTTCATGTCTTCTGGATGTTTTTATACCCCATGAATTCAGATTATGCATACACTCAAGGGTATGAATCCATCCACTGTGATATTGTTGACCTACCAGGTGCCATGTGATTAAAGAAAACTGACTCTCTTCCTTGAATCCATCTATTGTCTACTCTTTCTTTTACCAGGGACAGAGTGGCTTCACAAGCACCTACATTTTCCATGAAAGATTATTGACTGGCTTAATCTTATACAGATCTTATACAAACAACCATAGCTGCTGTGATTTTATGAATACAACAGTCTTATAATGTTCAGGTGATATTGTTTAGTTTAAATACATACTGGGGTCTGGATCTCACAATCTTCTTAGCCCTGTTCTGTTAATCTTTCTGAGACTTGGGAGATGTGATATAGATGTGCCATAGATATTCTCTGCAATTTCACCAAGTGTCAGTTTCTCTGTTAATAACCACCACTGCACAAAGAACGTTTTCCAATGAGAACTCAGATTACAGTAGTCTATGGGTACAGAGAGATGATTTTAAATAGCAGTTTAAAATTCTGACTATTTAGCAAAATAATAGTAGATATACACTAATGGCTTATGACCTTCCTATGCATAGGCTCTTGAGGCTGCATATAGGCATGGCATCAGCAGCAGCTATCCTGAGATATGATTTTCTTGCCTTTTTATATATGATAAAATGGGGAATGATTTTATGATAAAGAAATGGAGGATGACTGATGTTATATTCTTACTTTGGCTGCTTTTTTCTGAACTGGTACATCTTTGGTTTAAGAGGTCTCCCTATTTCATGATGTCTGAATCTGGAGATAGTATTTGTCTTTGCACATCATGATGACATTGTCTACATAAATCTGTGTGTTATGCTGCATGTTGATGTGGGTGAGATGAGTTATTAGGCAAACTAAAGAGGGGCCTCTGGATATAAGAGTCAAAATAGTTATTAAAGTTGTAAGTGTTATTATGAGATAAAATGTCTATAATAAATGTTTATATTAATTTTAATTTGATTAGTTGAGAATAGGGATATTGGGAAAAGAGATGGACTGTGCTAGATAAAGTTTACTAAAAGAGAAAGAGTAAAAGTAAAGGTTTAGAAAGAGATGAAATGTAAATAAATAAAATATCCAACAAAAAAGAAAGAAATGAGATGGTGGTCCCATGGCAGTAGAACCCATAAGTAAAGAAGTAATTTGGAAAAGTTGGGCTCTGTAGTAAATGAGCATAGGCAGGAGGCCTCATCAGTAGAATATATATATTCAAATAGAATCTATATGAATAATAATATTATTAATTATTAATATTATTATTAATAATCTATATGAATAATAATCTAAATGAATATATGTATTCAGATTCCATTTAATTGAACTTAATCCCTCAGAACCAAGTGATTTACAACTGAATAAAGCACATATAGTTGAAAATTTCATGGATAGGTGAGACTGAAAAGAGCCATACCTATTATGGAGTCTTTCATGTCATGTGGATAAGAATAAGTAGGAGAACAAGTTTCCCTACACCTTCTTCTTTCCTCTTGGACATATGACCAATATCACAACTAGTATGCTGAGGGTAGATAATCACTCTTCACTTTAACTATTCACTCTAACTATTAACTAATCACTTTAACTATTAAAAGCAATGAAATCATACTAAAATTGTCTAAATTAATTACCTAGTTTAGAATATAGTTTTTAGAACAGTTTAGAGATAAATAATTCCCAAGCAAGAGAATCAGTAGAGGCCCAAGGCCAGTTTGGGCAAATGTAGGGTGATCCTTGGATGGCAATTGGCCCCAGAAATGTTTCCATGTGAATCAAATCACCATATATTAGATTACATTTCCTAGAAAGATAGTCAGACTGTTTGTATAAGTCAACTAGGAAAATTAACACCACCAGAATTTTGAAGAGTTTATTACCAGTATTGGAAATAGAGCCTTTCAACTGAGAATTGGAAACTCACAGAGTCATAAGAGACATACGGAGGGAAAGAGAGGCAGCTGCAGATATGTATGACCTAAACAGAATATACCTTAAGATCTAACAGCTTCCAATTTTCTCTGTCATTTTCTTTCTTTCATGTACAATTCTTGAGCCTTCCTATCCACCCTAACTCACATGCATTAACTCCCCCCAGAAAGTAGTCATACTAGAAATGTCTTAGGGAACTTGAAGGATACTGATTGTCCTATGTTTATCTAACTTCTTTCATGTTAATGTCGGGTATAGTCCTTTCCTAATAAATTAAAGGCCTAGTGGTATTTCAGAGTCCTGTATGCTTTAACAAGAGATTGAAGCAAGGATATGTGAGTAATAGTATAAATAATGACTATTTATTAATATGGAAACTCACTTTCAGGATGGAATTGAGCTATAACTGGAGAAAGAGTCAAAAATCTCTCTGTCCCTTTGGGACTTTGTTGCCACTTTATGGCTCATTTGCATATCACACATTTTCTTCTATGTATACTGTAGTTGTTACATACAGTCTATGGTCAAGAGTATTTGTAGTCATTCTTTGTCACCTAATACTTTCATATTTTGTTTCACATTCCTTTAAACCCTCCTTCTCTATACTATTTTCTCCTCAAATTGGAAAGATTAATGTGTTTTTTGTCAACTTGACTTATACTTGCAATAATGTATTTGAAAGTGATTTTAAAAGTAGCAATCAATAACAAATAGCAGTAACTAAGATGCTCAAAGAGCCAGAGAAGCATAGCAAAGTCTGTGGACAGAAGTTGACTTACAGACAATATACTACCCATTCTCAAAGTGGTGGCACCCAGCCCTCTAGCAGATGATGTAGTTAGGTCAAGAGTACTAGAAAACTTACCAAGATGTGTAGGATGTTAGGCCATAGTCTTTTCTCCAATTTTGCTTTCAGTGATGACATAATTTATAGAAAGACACAGATTTGAGTGACCATAAGTTAATTTAAAAACTGAAAGCATGTGAGAAATGAACAAATAGAGGAGTTAGTGACCTTGCAAAGGAGAACCATGCAAAGACATGTTGTGTGTGTGTGTGTGTGTGTGTGTGTGTGTGTGTGTGTGTGTGTGTGTGTTATTGGCAAATGTTGATTGAGAGGTATCTTCAGGGTAATAAAGTTTCTTTAAAAATCAGGTGCCTAGGTTGCACTGAAGTTGAATTAACTAGTCATTGAAATCACGAGTCAGGACAGTAAAAGCATTTTTTTTAATGTGTGCTTAGTGGTAAAGTCTCATCAGTAGAAAGTGGTATCTTGGTCATTGGTGGAGGCCTTATAAAATTTTACACTGATTATGGTTAAGGGAACATTTGATACAATGACCTGAGAGCATATAGTGGAAGTTAAAGTCATTATCTATTCAGATAGATGCTCTGTCTCATTATGTACTAGACAAAGGTATGCTAGAATAATGAGATTGCTTGTCATTGGCCTTATATCTACATAACTCCCTGAGAGTAATAGTTTGTCAAAGTGACTATAGGATCACTTACCATTACTGGAAATAAGTATGGAATCATAGAAAATTTATTTAAATAATGAATTGTCTCTTAGATATAAGGCTCAGTTTGATAAAACAGTCTCTAGAATATAGCAAATAGTAAAAAATAGTACCTCATAAAAGATACTAATGAATAAAGCAAGAGAAACCAGTCAAAGTTATTTCTGCTACAATAAAAATACCTTCCAAAGGCTCTTTATAACTTTGAAGGAAAAGCATGTGCCTTGACATAGAGGTGAAATGTTCCTGGACATTAAGCAAAGAGATGCACTTAGATGATATAGCTACAAAAACCACACGTGTCTATTTGAGAATTCTTCTGATGCAATGTTATGGATTAGGGCAAATCTCCAGAATGCACTGGATTTAGTATATTGCTTTATCAGTGTTCTTACAACTAGGTAGAGGTTCATAGAAGACAATAGTGAATATGCTTTCCAACCTATTGACTCATTTAACCATTTCAATGGCTTTGTTGCCTACATAAAAAAACAAAACATATGAACAATCAAATGAATAAAGATAATCACTTCCATGTTTCCAAAGTTTAAAACTTAAAGCATGCCTGTAACCTATATAGCATACAATTCTCTAATGCTTTGGAGTTTTAAATGAGTAACCTTCTCAAGCGAAGATTTTGCTGCAACCTCCTCAGAGCACTTTTTACATCAGTGTTCCTCAGACTGTAGATCACAGGATTAAGTGCGGGAGGCAACACAGTATATAGCACAGAAAATAGCCTGTCTGAAATTGATGGTGTATTTGAGAATGGCTTCAAATAGACAAAGCAAGCAGTAACAAGAAAAACAGTGAAAACAGTGAGGTGAGGGATGCAGGTTGCAAATGCTTTGGACTGACCTTTAGTGGTAGGAATCTTCAGCACAGTGGAGAAAATGTAAAAGTAAGAAATCACAACACAGATGAAACAAGACACACCCAGGCAAACACCAACTCCAAGGCTTGTGTAAATGACCACAAGCGTTTCAGAGCAGGAAATCCTTAGCAATGAGGGAATATCACAGAAAAACTGTGGGATCACATTGGAGCCACAGAAAGGCATGGAAAATGTACCAGCTGTGTAGATGGCTCCAAAGAGTATTCCAGTGGCCCAAGAAATACCCACCATCAGCCCACATGTGTGATTATTCATGATGGCATCATAGTTCAGGGGAAAACAAATGGCAACATAGCGGTCATAAGACATGGCGGTCAGGACAAATACTTCTCCTGATGAGAAAGAAGTCATTAAAAATACCTGAAAGGCACAAGCCAGAATGGAAATAGAATTATTATGAATTAGGCTATTAACAATAAAATTTGGGATTGGAACAGAAACAAAAAAGACATCCAACAGGGATAAATTCTTCAGGAAGAAGTACATGGGTGTTTGGAGCTGCAGGTCAAGGGTGATTAGAGTGATGATGATGAGGTTACTCATTAGGGATTCCATGTACATCCCAAGGAAGAATACTCCACATAAAGTCTGTAGCTCCTGGGCGTCAGAGAACCCCATCAGAATGAATCCAGTTAAGGCTGTGATATTAGGCATACTCGATTTTTTTTTCATGTGCTGTTAGCAGATAAGGATAAATAAATAACAAAATGGTAACATCCAAAATTATAACACTCATATAGAGAAATGTTCAGTAGAATGGAAGTCAAGAAACTACAAATGGTACAATATACTTCAATAAAATTTTCATTTTTTCTCCCTGATACTCATACACTTACCCTCTCCTACTTTCTTGTACATCTTCTCTGTGTATGTCTCTCTTTGTGTATGTCTCTCTCGCCCTCACTCATGGATTTTTGTTCTCTCTCTGTCTCTCTCTCTCCTTCTCTCTCTGTCTCTCTCCCTCCTTCCCTCTTTCTCTCTCTCACCTTCTCTCCCTCCATCTCTCTCTGAATCTGTCTTTCTATCTCTCTGTTTCTCTCTCTGTTTCTCTCTCTGTCTCTCTCCCTCCCTCCTCTTTCTCTCACCCTCTCTCCCTCCATCTGTCTCTGAATCTGTCTTTCTATCTCTCTGTTTCTCTCTCTCTCTGTTTCTCTCTCTCTCTCTCTCTCTCTCTCTCTCTCTCTCTCTCTCTCTCTCTCTCTCTCTCTCTGTGTGTGTATGTGTTTATAGACTTTTTTTGACTAGACTAAATGATATATTATGGGGGTATCTTATTCTCCACTGTAGGAGGCAAAGACAAGCAAGTAGAATTTTGTATCAGAATTCACAGTAGAAGTTTACATAGCAAACATCTCTGGAGATAGAATTTTTGAAAGCACAACTTTAATAAAACATAAAGATAGATCTGATCTTGAAAATTTACAGATAAGCAGTCTGCATGCAAGGAAAGAATATGTAGTAGAAGACTAAAATGTAACACATTTGCCAAAGTATTATAAGCCTATGACTGATGATATACAAAAAATAAGCAAATAGAAGAAATAAAGGTGAATAAATTACTGCTAAATTAATTTGCTTTTTAATAACCTTCTCAATTTACTCTATACTTATAATAATTTTAAATTTGGTTTAGTCAGTATATTTTAATATTTTGCCAAAGGAATTTTGAAATTTATACCTTATAGCAATTAAGATTCTCCACATACTTAGAAAAGAGTAATTTTTCAGATATATGTAGGAAGATTTTCCTTCAAGTCCACTTGAGGATGAAAATTGTTTTCATTTCCTTTAAAGTTCACTTTAGCAGTTGGTCATCTGAAAGGAAAACAAAATGTTTATCTTTCTTTGCAAGCTCTGAAACTGTAATGTTTTTGTGTTTTTATGGTATAAGAAGACTCAAAGTTCTGATGTAAACTTTGTCATTTCTTAGCATGTAAATGCAAATATAAGCAACTAGAAAAATATTTTAACATTTTATAAAATGTGATGTAGGTTAATTTGAAAGCTCATATAACTGAAACATTTCTAACAAATCTTTTTATGTGAACTGGCTACTCCCTTGGATTTCCCAAAGGTGAATTTTTTCTTAGATAGCCTTATTAAAATATCTATGTCTTAAGACAATTAGTGTTGAAATAATTGGCATTTTTTTCATAACATGTTATTTAGTCTCCAGAAAATATGCTGGAATAGATAATGAACATGCTTATAGTTGCCCAGAATTAAAATAATTATGTATTTTCTTAGTTATACAGTAGTGTTAGAGACAAATCATAGTTTTAAACAAATGTTACAAAACACACACACACACACACACACACACACACACACGTAAACTCTTCCCATATTATGTGATTTAATTATTATTCTCAAGGTTCTGGGAAAATATATGGAAAAAATACAGCATGAGAAAAGAAAGACTGACATGGCCCCATGGTTTGAAGGTACATTCTATCATGGCAGAGAAAGGATAGTTGCAAAATCATAACAGTACACTTACAGTCAGAAAAAAACAAAAGAGAGATAAACTATATCAGTCTTGCTATGTTCTTTCCAACTTCTTGTCTGCATAGAATGTAAGTTTAGAAAATAGGTTCACCAATACCCAGAGTACAGCCTCTTACAAAGGTAAAGCCTTTCTGAAAATACCCTTAGAGAAAAACTGGTTTTCTTACATGATTCTAAATCTCATCAACTTGACAATAACCATAAGCTATCTCAACTCTATTCGCCGTCAGCTTGATGCCCAATTCAAGTTGATACATAGTTTTTAAAACATAGTGTTACACTGTGGTTCTTCAGATCTCATGTTCATTTCATTATGCCAAGTGTGTTTATTATACCTATAATTTCTAAAGTATGAAAAATTCTAACATTGTTCCAGTGTCTGTCATTCAGTGTCTTAAAAAGATAACTCAGTGGCTAAGAGTTGGTAATGGTCTTTTTGGGAAGCCATCTTGGTTCCCAAATTCTACATTACACTACCCACACTACACATAACTCCAGTTAGAATGACCTGTTTTTACTTCTAATGTCATCCTCATTCACATGTACAAGTCAACACATACAATGAAATAATTTAAAACAAATAAACATTTTTAAGTACATGGTCCTATTGATTCTCAAACTCTGAACTATCTCATGTCTGGCATTGAAAAATCAAAAATAAAATTATATATTTCATATATTCAATGATACAGAGCAACATTCCTATTATTAAAGGTAATAATGGGATAAAAGCAAGGATAAATCAACTCAAAGGGAGACTGCATAAGTTTTCCTTTGTATCTGAACTCTGGGATGTATGATAGTACTATCTGTACTCCAAAACACTAGAGTGATTACACTCATCCTGCTTTCTAGCTTCTATAGCTTATGTGGTTCCTCGATAAGCTGGTTCTACAACCTATCTGTAGCTGGCCTTGATCAACAACCCATGATCTTGGTATTGGCAGAATCCTGGCATTCTATTAGGTTCCAGGATTTACTTTCTCAGATGCCACTTTACCCTACTACCAAGAAATCTATATGAACTTGTCAAGCATTATCTTAACTGTTCAACTTCCTGGAACCTTGATTTAAGTCACCATAGAACTTTTCATTCTTATAAACATTATCCCAACAAACTAGTATTACATGTGTGTCATTGGTGAGTTGAACTATCAACTTATATGTACCCTGAACCCTGGACCACAGTTTCAGTGGCCTTTGTGTGCCTTTAATGATGATTCTAAGGAAATATTTCTCTCATTGAGAATTTTGCAAAAGAGAACCACTAGAATATACTTAGTTGAAGATGCATGAAATGGTGTTTTCTCTCTTTTTAAAAATATTTTTATTCCTTATTTTAGTTATTTGCATTTCAAATATTATCCTCCTTGCCTCTTTCACCTCTGCAAACCCCCTATTTCACCCTGCTTCTATGAGGGTTCTCCCCCACTCACCCACTCCCACCTCACTTCTCTAGTGTTCCTGTATGCTGTAGTATCAAACCTTCACAGGACCAAGGGCCTTCCCTCCTAGTGATGCCAGATAAGGCCATCCTCTGCTATATATGCAGCTGGAGCCCTGTGTCCTTCCATGTGTATTCTTTGGTTGGTGGTTTAGTCCAGTTAAAGCTGTGATATTAGGCATACTCAATTCTTTTCATGCACTGTTAGTAGATAAAGAGAAATAAATAAGTGGTATCATTTGAAATTATTACACTCATATGGAGAAATAGTCAGTAGAATGGGAGTCAAGAAACTACAAATGGTACAATATACTTCAATAAAATTCTCATATGCACGTCTTATTCTCCACTTGAGGAGAAAAATAAACATTTAAAGGCATGTAAATTATTCTACTAAACAACTAAAAAAATCAAAAGATCATGATTTACAGGTTAGTTAGTTGGGTGTGTGAACCTAAAAGATTTCTACCAAAGTTCACAGATCATGTGACTGAGCTTTCTAGAGATGGTATTTAGGAAAGCACTACTCTAATGTTACATATGGATAAACCCCAATTGGACAATTTGGAGAGAAACTATTCATGTGCCCAAGAAGAATGTGTGGTAGAGGGCTGCGATTCAGGACACTTGCCAAGCTATTACAACTCTCTGACTGGGAAAAAAAAATGAAAAGAGGGAAAACAGAAGTAATACTAAATAAGTCACTGCTAAATTACATGTTTTTAATATCTTTCTCAATTTTCTCAATATTCATATTTTTAAAAAGTATTTTAGAGGGGATATTTTATGGGTTTATAGATGTAAATATGAAATTTGTAATTTACAAAGTAATTCAGAATCATTATATTTCTAAAAAAGAGTTACTCTTTAGATTTTGTAGCTGGTCAATTTGAGGAGGAGAAATTCTCCACAAACCTTAAAGTTCAGTTTAGCAATGGATCACCTGAAAAGAAAATAGACCATGTGTCTGTCATTGGGAAATTCTGAAATTATATTATATTGCCCTGTCTTTAGATTTGTTAGAAAACTCAAAAGTTCTGATCTAGACTATAATCATATCTTAGCCTGAGAATCTAGATACAAGTATCAGAAAGATATTTTAACATTTTATAAACTTTGATGTGAATTGATTTGAAACAGTACATAATCAAAATATGTCTAACAAACCTTTTAGTATAACTTGGCAACTCTGGGCATCACCAAAGGCAATGTTTTCTGGATTGCCTTATTAAGGACCTACGTCTTAAGACAGTGAGCATTAAAATAATTGGTACTTTCTACAAATAAGCTACATCAGTCTCCGGTAATACACTGGAAGAAATCTTGAAGAACATGCTATTTTCCCAGTAATTTAATTTATTTTGTATTCCCTTAGTTGCACAGTGCATAAAGTTAGGAATAATGTTTTGATTATTCAAAACAAACAGTA
The DNA here is from genome assembly GCF_011762505.2 of Arvicanthis niloticus. Taxonomy (NCBI): domain Eukaryota; kingdom Metazoa; phylum Chordata; class Mammalia; order Rodentia; family Muridae; genus Arvicanthis; species Arvicanthis niloticus. The sequence continues at coordinate 56,556,490 of NC_047658.1, forward strand.
CAAAATACAACTATAAGGGACTGTGTATAAAGAATCTTGTCTTACCACCTGTATCAATAACTTTTCTCAAGTATGTTTCAAAATACATGGGGAAAAGGACATCATGAAAAAGAAAGGATTGACTTTAGATCATGGCTTGAATTTATAGTCCATGATACCAGAGAAAGTATAGTTGGACCATCATGAAAGAGTTGGTAATATAGTTACAGTCAGAAAGCAGAAAAAAACTATACCACTGTAAATGATGTCTGCCCAACTTCTCTTTTTCTGCCAAAGGCATACATGCAGAAAATAGAACCACAGATAACCAGAATACATTTTTCTACAGGGGTCAAGCCTCTCTCGAAATAACCTTAGAGACACTGTCTCTAAATTTTTAAATCTATATTCTATGCCTCATTAAGATGGCAATAGATCTTAGTCATCCCAAGTCTATCTCTTGCCAACTTGATGCCCAATGCATTATTTTTTATGCATACCACTGAACAGTGGTTCTTGAAATCTCATGCTCCTGTCATAATACCAAATATGTTTCCCACACGTATAAACATTACTAATGTCCTAGAAGTTTTAAAAATGTTCAAACATTTGTTTTCCAGAGTCTTGGAAAGATAACATAGTGAGAGCTGGTAATGTTCATACTGAGGCCTCCAACTTGTTTCTCAGCATTGATATTAGGCCACCCAAAACTACTCATAACACCACTCAAATAACCTATTCTGACTTCTAATGGCATCTTCAATCAGATGTAATCACCATCTCACATACTTACAGAGACATAATTTAAAATAAAATATACAATTTTTAAGTATAAATCCAAATTTATCTGAAAGCTCTGAGCAATTTCTTGTTTTGCCTTACCAATGAAAATAAACTGTACACTCCATCCATGCAATAGCACAGGCTATAATTTCTATTATATAACATAATAATGAGTGAAAAGCAAAAAGATCATTTAAGAGTAAGACTATTATCAAGTAGGGAAAACATCAAAAATTTTACCTTTCTATTTGGAATCTGGGTTTTATGATGTTTTCATCTGGACTTCCATATGCTTCAGCTACCCCACACCCAGTTTTTCAACTTATAGCTCATATGGATTTTAATTTAGCTGGCTCTACAATACATCTGTTGCTTTCCTTGCTAGACATACCATTCTCTCAGCATTGCCAACATAATGGAGTTCAATTACATTCTAATCTTGACTTTCTCAGTCTCCTCTCAAACCCTACTGGCAGTAAATCCATGTTAAATGGACAGACATTTTCTGGCTTCTGCAAGCTTGCTGAAACCTTAGTTTTAGTCTACTTGAATTGTTATATTCTCATTAAAATACAATAATATCATATTTGTGGCACTGGGGAGTTCTACTGTCAAGTCTGATTTAACCTGGACTGTAAACCACAGTTTCAGTGTCTTCTGTATGCCTTTGACACTACTGTGGGAAGTGTTTTCCTAAGTAAGGGGTTTGCAGAAAAGAACCAGTAAGACATACTAAGTTGAGAATTTCTTCCTTCAACACACATACATTTTAACATTTTGATAGGTGGGATTTTAATTTAAAAAATACTTCCTACTTTTCGGTGTATAAATTGGTGGTTTGGATTAATGCCCCTATTAAAGTGAATTTTGTTCATCTTCTCATTTACAACTTTAAATTTTCTTAGACTAACTGCTTAGGCATATGTTTTCTTATCTTTTATAAATTTCTCACCATAGGCATGACTAAAAGCACTGAGTAGTAACCATGCCATGGCCTATGCCAAAAACCAAAACTTAGTCTAATAGTTTGAATTCAGTCTGACTCAATATTTTAGAATACTCATCAATTGCATGCAAGTTAACTCTCAGAATGCAACAAAAATGATTTCAGTCCAATTTACAATACCAATAAAACCTTTGCTTTGTGAAGCTTCATGACCCAAATCTAGACTGTTTTATTTTTCAAGGAATTCTGTCTATGAAGAGTTTACCAGAATCTTGTACTAATCTCTGCATTCTTAGACTTCTCTAAAGCATAGCTCTAAAATTTTCTCACCTTCCTCTGGTAAATACATTCCCACATACTAAGAAACACATAATCCAGTTCATCATAAGAAAACACCCACTTCTTAATGCCAGTGTTCTTTATTAGTTATATTTCATATTTCTATTAAAAAACTTCACAATATTACCAAGAAATTGCTTACTATTTTGCTGCATTGTTTGGTCAAAATTTATCTTCTTGGGAAAGTCAGGGCCATGAGGTAGATGGACAAAATGCATCTGTGGGAAAGAAGCAGAGAAATATGAAGTCTCTCACTCCACTTACTCCCTCCTGTTTATTCAGTATGAAATCCTACACCATAGAATAATGTCCCACAATCAATGGACGGATGAATCCTCCCAGCTCAGACAAACCTCCATGAAAATGTATTCAAGGGTTCAGGTAATTCTAACTCCTGTAAAGACACTAACTAAAGATAATATCAAAACTATTCTTGATGAATTTCATCTTAATTACTTTGACTAAGGTGGATTTGGGTCAAAGTCATGATATTGATACAAATAAATATTTGGTAATAGAGAAACACATGATGCCTTGATAAAAATTTCTCTATCACCAAAACCAGTTCCCATGAAAAGCAAAATTAGTTATAATGTTTATTCATGGTATGATTATTTGAACTCTGAAATTTTTATTTTATTTATTTATTTACACTCCAGATTTTATTCCCCTCCCAGCCCACCCTCCAACTGTTTCACATCCCATATCTCCTCCTGATCTGCCTGTCTTCATGAGGATGTCCCCATCCCACACTCCCTACCCCAGCAGACCTCTAACCTCCCTGGGGCCTCCAGTCTCTTGATGGTTAGGTGGATCTTCTCTGACTGAACCCAGACCTGGCAGTCCTCTGATGTATAATTGCTGGGAGCCTCATAACAGGTGGTATATTCTGCCTGATTGATGGTCCAGTGTTTGAGAGATCTCAGGGTTCAGAGAGGGTCCCTCCAACTACCTGAGGTTGCCTGTTTCCATTTTTTCAGCTTGCCCTCAGGGCTTCAGTCCTTTTCTCCCATCCAATACTAGATCAGGTTCCCCTCTTTCCCCCTACCCTGTCCACTTTCCCTCCTAAGTGTCTCCCTCTCTCCTCCCTTGTGATTGCTTTCTTCTTCCTCCTAAGTGGGACTGAGGTGTCCTCACTTGGGCCCTTTATCTGGTTGACCTTTTTGAGTTCTGTGAAGTGTATTTTGAGTATTCTCAGTGCTAGTTAATCATTTACTCCGTAAAGCTCTGAGTTCAGTTCCCAGTTACTGTGACATAGGAATGAGTGAAACTCACACCATTTTTTAATATAATTAAAGTGTCTTAGCATGTGTCACAGTTTAAACCACTAAAGATGCTTCCATTTAACATCAAAATAAGCTGTAAGAAAAAAAAAGATCAAGAAACATATAAAGGCAGACCTATAGAATGACAACAGACTTCTCGACAGAGACTAAAAGCCAGGATCCTAAAAGCCAGGATCTAAAAGCCAGAAGATCCTAGACAAATGTTATCTAGACCCTAAGAGAACACAAATGTCAGCCCAGGATACTATACTCAGCAAAACTGTCAATTGTCATTCATGAGAAAACCAAGATATTCCATGACAAAGCCAAATTAAACAATATCTTTTTACCAATCCAGCTCTACAGAAGATACTGGTATGAAATCTCCAATGCAAAAAGGGTATCTACACCAAAGAAAACACACACACACACACACACACACACACACACAAAAAAAAACCTAAAGAGTTCACCAAAAAAGGAAAAAAAAAAACAAAAAAAGAGAGAGAATCATAAACACATAATATCGCTGAAAAAAAGCAAAAATGACAGAAGTAAACATATAGCTGTTTTTATTATCTCAACATAAATGGACGCAATTCCCCAATAAAAAGATATAATCTAACAGTCTAGATAATTAAACAGGATCCATGCCATATACAAGGGCCACATCTCAGTGACAAAGACAGACTCAGTGACAAAACTTCAGAGTGAAAGGCTGGAAAAAAGTTTTCCAAGCAAATGGTCCCAAGAAATAAGCTGGAACTGCCATTCTAATATACAATAAAACACACTTTCAACCAAAAGTTTTCAAATGAGATAGAAAATGACACTTCATATCTATCAAAGGAAAAAATCCACCAAGAGAATGTCTCAGTCCTGTACATCTATGCCCCAGTGCAAGGACACTCACATTCATCATAGAAACTTTACTAACACTCAAAACACACAATGATAATGGGAGACTTCAACACCCCACTTTCACCAAAGTACAGATCATTGAAACAGAAACTAAACAGAGACACAGTGAAACTAACAGAAGTTATGAACCAAATGGGTTTAACAGATATCTACAGAAAATTTCACCCTAGAACAGAAGAATGCACCTTCTTCTCAACACATCATGGTACCTTCTCTAAAATTGACCATATAATGAGACATAAAACAAGCCTCAACGAATACAAGAAGATTAGAATAATCTTACACGTTCTATCAGATCACAATGGACTAAGGCTAGACTTCAATAACAACAACTACAGAAAGCTCACATACTCATGGAAACTGAACAACTCTCTTCTCAATGATAACGTGGACGGAAGAAATAAAGGAAGAAATCAACAACTTTATAGAATTAAATGAAAATGAAGACACATCATACCCAAACCTTTAAGACGCAATGAAAACAATGTTAAGAGGAAAGTTCATAGCAATAAGTGCCTTCATGAAAATAATTGGAGGCAGTGCTCGCCTGTGATGGCCGGCAGCCTACCCTTGGTCGGGTGGAGTCCTTTCCTCTCTGGCCATTTCATAACTTGGAATCATGTTTGATAATGGAGAGCCAGAAGACAAACCCCAGCACCTCCAGTGTGAATGAGCAGTGCCATTTTTAGCACCGGAGGAAAAGATCCTTTATCAGCCAATCACAGTTTGAAACCTTTGCCTTCCGTTTTAGAGGGAAAAAAAAATCCAGGAACAAAATCATCTCCATATTCTCAAGCATGGAAAAAGAAAGTAAAAAGAAAGAAAAAGAACGACCAGAGATTTCTCCCCCATCTTATTTTGAGCACACCATCCATGTTGGCTTTGATGCTGTTACGGGAGAGTTCAACTGGCGTGCCAGAACAGTGGGCGTGGCTGTTGCAGACCTCCAACATCACCAAACTCAAGCAGAAGAAGAACCCTCAGGCCGTGCTGGATGTCTTAAAGTTCTATGACTCCAAAACTGTGAAACAGAAATACCCGAGTTTCACTCCTCCTGAGAAAGATGGCTTTCCTTCTGGAAGGGAAGACATCACCAGCACTGAACACCAAGGGGTCAGAGTCGTCAGCTGTAGTGACAGAGGAAGATGATGACGTTGACAATGCTGCTCCTCCCATCGTTGTCCCTCGGCCAGATCATACCAAATCAATTTACACACGTTCTGTCATCGACCCTGTTCCTGCTCCAGTTGCTGATGTTGACAGTGGTGTCAAGTCTTCAGACAAACAGAAAAAGAAAGCCAAGAAGACGGATGAATAGATTATGGAGAAATTAAGAACTATTGTGAGCATAGGTGATGCTAAGAAAAAATACACAAGATATGAAAAAAAAATTGGTCAAAGGGCTTCTGGAACAGTTTTTACTGCAACTGATGTGACCCTAGGACAAGAGGTTGCTATCAAGCAGATTAATTTACAGAAATAACCAAAGAAGGAATTGATCATTAATGAAATTCTAGTGATAAAAGAGTTAAAGAATCCCAACATAGTTAAATTCTTGGACAGTTACCTGGTAGGAGATAAGTTATTTTTTGTAATGGGGTACCTTGCTGGTGGGTCCCTCATTGATGTAACAGAAACCTGCATGGATGAAGTGCAGTTTACAGCTGTATGCAGAGAGTGTTTACAGATGTTGGCATTTATACATGCTAATCAAGTGATCCACAGAGACATCAAAAGTGACAACGTGCTTTTGGGAATGGAAGGCTCAGTTAAACTTATGGATTTTGGCTTCTGTACCCAGATCATCCCTGAACAGAGCAAATGCAGTACTATGATTGGAATGCTGTACTGGATGGCACCAGAGGTAATGGAAAGCCTATAGTCTCAGAGTTAACATATGGTCTCTGGGCATCATGGCCATTGAGATGGTTGAAGGAGAGCCTCCATACCTCAATGAGAATCCTTTACGGGCATTATACCTGATAGCAACAAATGGAACTCCTGAACTTCAGAATCCAGAAAAACTTTCCCCAATATTTTGAGATTTCTTAAATTGGTGTTTGGAAATGGATGTGGAGAAAAGAGGTTCAGCCAAAGAACTGTTACAGCATCCTTTCCTGAAACTGGACAAACCATTATCTAGCTTGACACCACTGATCCTGGCAGCTAAAGAAGCAATGAATAGTAATCGCTAACGTAGTCTCTGAAGCCTCCTGTTCCCTATCCATTTTCTAAAAGAAGTCTTTTAGTACATGAAGTTGTTACTCTGAGGGGTATAAAGAGACAAGTCTGAATCGCATGGAGAAAAACAAGCAACTTAATATTTTCTAAAGATGACTACCAGTGTTATTCTTTTCCTCTGAATCATTTTGAATTGTTGGAGGCTATGATTGTTAATCTTATGGTCAATGCATTGAGATTTAAATGACAAACTTCTGAGTATGACCTTGTTAACAGAAATGTTTAACCAAACTGGGAATTCACACACTTAGAGTATAGGTGGCAACTTGACTTGGGCTCTGGATGGAATAAAAGGAGACTATAATTAGATCACCAGTATTCATCTCTCTGTTGTCTGATTGTGGATGCAATATGCTTAGCTGACTCATAGTTCTGCTGCCATTCTTTCCCCACCATAGTAGATTATAGCCATAAATTGAAGGAGAAAATATATGCCTTCTTTATTTTGATTTTGTGAGGTACATTGTTATAGTAAATTGTACTGGAAACTTCAGCTGATAGAGGATTTTTGCTGTTAAAATCTCACTGTGGTTTATGATCCTTTGGGATTGGTCTGTGGATGAAAGTTTGGAGATAAATCACTAAAATAGAATATACAGGTCATATTGAGCCCCTTCTCTTAAGAGTTATAAAGACTAGGATGTTGAGAGAAATAGAGAATGGATCTTTGGCTCACCAGTTTCAGAGTAGTACAAAGACTCTCCCAGAGACACTGCCAGGAGCTTTAGTTTTTATCCAAACAAAGATTGCAAAAAAAAAAAAAAAAAAAAAAAAAAAAAATCTAGCTTTGTGATAGAGCTGCTCCAGTATCTGGTTCTTTCTTGATGATTGCCAAAAGAAAAACATTGGTGGGAGGATGAATTGGTCTTGGAGATACTTGGGTTCTTTTTATTATAATAAAAATGTATAACTATCCTGATTCTAAGTTACTTTGTATAGGTAGTTGGCCCTCCTGTTTGAGTTCCTCTGAAGTCAGAAACTACAGAGTCTCTGGTACTTAGCATCTCATCCTTTTATATTACTTAATTAACTAACTAATTAATGGATACAGAAAGTGTGGTTCATTTACACAATGGAATACTGTTCAGCTATTATGGACAAGGACATCATGAGTTTTGCAGGCAAATGGATGGAACTAGAAAATATCATCCTGAGTGAGGTAACTCAGACCCAAAAGGACATGCATGAAATGTACTCACTAATAAGTGGATATTAGCCAAAAAAGTACAGAATACCCAGGATACAATCCATAAAACTCAAGAATGTTAACAAGACAAAGGGCCTAAGTTGGGGAGTGCCTCAATCTCACTTGGAAGGAAGAAGAAAGAAATCACAGGGGCAAAGGATGGAGGGATCTGGATTGGAACAGGAAGGGGGAGGGGAAAGGGGGAACATGATCAGGTATTGGGTGGGAAAAACAGGAATGAAGCCCTGAGGGCCAGCAAAAAAAAAAAAAAAAAAAATAGAAACAGGCAATCTTGGGAGGTAGGAAGATGTGTCTCTGTAGAATGTACCAGAGACCTAGGAAATGAGAGATACTCAGGACTCAAAGGAAGGGATCTTATATGAAATGCCCAAAAGTGAAAAGAGAGAACTTATAGAGTCCACCTCCAGTAGAAAGCATGGCATCAAGTGGAGGGACAGGGTTGCCACCCCACAGTCAAAACTCTGACCCATAATTGTTCCTGTCTAAAAGAACTATAGGGTCAAAAATGGAGAAAAGGAAAAGGAGGTCCAGTGATTGGCCCAAATTGAGATCCAGCTCAAGGGGATGGTCTTAGGGTTTATATTCCTGCACAAAATATGACCGAGAAGCTAGTTGGGGAGGAAAGAGTTTATTCAGTTTATACTTCCATATTGCTGTTCATCACCAAAGGAAATCAGGACTGGAACTCACACAGGCCAGGAACTTGCAGGCATGATCTGACGTAGAGGCCATGAGGGGTGGGGTGGTGCTTACTGTATAGCTTCCCCTGGCTTGCTCAGCTTGCTTTCTTATAGAACCCAGAACTACCAGTCCAGGAATGGCACTACCCACAATGGGCTGGCTCTCCCCTCCTTGATTACTAATTGAGAAAATTCCTTACAGTTGGATCTCATGAAGGCATTTCCTCAAGGGAGGCTCCCTTCTCTGTGATAATTCCAGCTGTGTCAAGTTGACACACAAAATCAGCCAGTACAACTGATGCCTTACCAACTTGACACACAAACACATCAGTATTAATCCTCAATCCTTACTTTCTTATTCATACTCAAGATTGAAATAACATTATAAGTCCCATAGTCTTTACAAATTCTTACATATTAAATTTTCAATCCCTTTAAAATATTCAACAGCCGGGCGGTGGTGGCACACGCCTTTAATCCCAGCACTTGGGAGGCAGAGGCAGGTGGATTTCTGAGTTCGAGGCCAGCCTGGTCTACAGAGTGAGTTCCAGGACAGCCAGGGCTACACAGAGAAACCTTGTCTCGAAAAACAAAAACAAAAACAAAAACAAACAAACAAAAAAAAAAACAGAAAAAACCAAAACCAAACCAAAACAAAAAACCCCCCAAAACAAGCAAACAAACAAAACCCTCCTAATACAAAGTGTACAAGGTGGAAGATAATTTAAAAAAAAAAATATTCAACAATCTTTTTAGAAATTCAAAATCTTGTTACAATTTAAAGTCCCTTAATTGTGTGCTCCACTAAAATACTTTTTTACTTCAAATGGGAAAAATATTAGGGCACAGTCATAATCAAAATCAAAATCAAAGTCTTACTGTCCAATGTTTGGGATCCACTCATAATCTTCTGGGCTCCTCTAAGGGCTTGGGTCATTTCTCCAGCTCTGCCCTTTGTAGTACACACCTTGTCTTCTAGGCTCCAGCTCCCTGTACTCCACTGCTGCTACTATTCTTGTTGATTATCTTATGGTACTGGCAACTCCAAAGCACTGCTGCCTTCTTCTGCAACTAGACCGAACTTCTTTCATAGGCTCTTTTCATGGTGCTAAGCCTCAACTTCTCTTCATGACCTGGGCCTTGAGGCTTCACCTTCACCAATGGCCCCTCCTGGCTTCTCACAGTGCCAAGCATCAGCTTCTACCATGTTACGTTTTAAAACCGGTACCATCTGGGTAACTCTTATACATTACCACATCCGGCTGCCAACACAAAGTAAAAACCTTGGCTGCCTCTGGAACAAAGCTCTGTGCTCTCAGGGAACACTTTCCAGAAGATTTCACATTAATGACATTGATCTCTTCTTAACCACTTCTAATTTCTTAGCTCCAGCTAATCAGCATTAATTGTCCTAGTGATGCTAAGGTTTTGCTTTAGTAGTTCTGGTATCTTGTTAATCACAGCTGATTCTTCAGTTCTAGCTAACCGAAACCACAGAATCTTCACAATCAAAATAGCAAAGGCCCTGATAAGAGTCTTTAATCTGCGCTCTGAAACTTCACAGTCCAGGCCTCCTTCATTTGTACTGTTCTCAACATTATCTTCCAAGCTCCTACTATAAGACACACCCCCATGAAGGGAGGACCTCCCCCAAGCCTCAGGAATTCACGGCCACCCAAAAACTCACAAGACACCATTCTTGATGCAACAGCAAGAGGTATATTTTGGGATCAGTTGACTGAGGCCAAGACTCATGACCCACGTAGGGGCAGAGGAGTGTCGACTTAGTGGGCTGGGAGTGGAGGGCTTATATGGGACTGAATCACAAACCAAGGGGGTGAGGGGGTTACCAAGGAAACATAACATAAAAATAGCAGGAAATTCCAGAGGAACCCAACCTAAGTGAGTCAGGGTCATGTAGAAAACGCTCTGTATACTCATTCTTCTCAAAAATGTGGTCTTGCCATGTCATTGTGGCCTTGCCCTGTCACTTGCTCAACTATTTCTCAGTTGCTCCAGACATGACCCTGCCCTGTCATCATGGTTACTAGTTTCTCAGCACCACCTAGATGACTTGCATTCCTCTCTTCCGGTTCCTGAAACTGGACTGTCTGCATTATTAGCTTGCTTCAGAGAAAATTTTCCATGCCCTTTAAAGTGAGGCCTAAATAAAAGCTTATATATACTTTATAAAATGATTTTTATAATTTTTCACTCTACACTACAGAACATCCCAGAGTTCTTAACATCCTAAGGGTTCTCCTAGCTCACAGTTCCAAAGTCCTTCCACAGTGCCCCCCAAAACATGATCAGGTTGTCACAGGAATCCCCCCTCCCAGTACCAGTCTGTCTTAGTTGGAGTTTGTATTCCTGCACAAAACATCATGGCCAAGAAAACTGGGGAGAAAAGGGTTTATTCAGTTTACACTTCCACTTGCTGTTCATCACCACAGGAAGTCAGGACAGGAACTCACACAGGGCAGGAACTTGGAGGCAGCATTTGGTGCAGATGCCATGGAGGGGTCCTGCTTACTGGATAGCTTCCCTTGGCTTGCTCAGATTGCTTTCTTATAGAACCCCAAACTACCAGCCCAGGAATGACACCAACCACAATGGGTTGGGCCTTCCCCTCTCTCTAATTACTAATTGAGAAAATGCCTTACAGTTGTATCTCATGGAGGCATTTCCTCAAGGGAAGCTCCTTTCTCTGTAATAATTCCAGCTGTGTCAAGTTGACACAGAAAATCAGCCAGTACAGGAAGGGTTCAAGACATGATACTATTATTGATGCTATGGTGTACTTACAGACAGGAACCTAGGAAGGCCATCCTCTGAGAGGCCAAACAACAATTGAAAGTGAAGTGTTTATAAAAAGATAAAGAGATAAGAGAGTATGTTCTGTGGGTGTGTGGAGAGGTATGGAGGAAGGAGATGTCTCAGCAGGCCCATGCAGAGGCATCTCTTCGAACCCCGCCCATCCAGGGACCAGTCACACACTGGTATAGTATAGAATAGAGTTTAATCAGGGCATGGGGAGGGGGCCAGGGGGGTAGTAGAAGGAGAGAGAGAGAGAGAGAGAGAGAGAGAGAGAGAGAGAGAGAGAGAGGCAGAGGAGTAGAGGAGTAGAGGAGTAGAGAAGTAGAGGCTGGCCACGACCATGTGGAGAGAGGGAGAAGGAAAGGGGGAAAGGGCAAGGGGACAGAGAAGCTAGAGGCAAGAGAGCAAGAGATTAAGAGAGAGAGAGAGGAGGGAGCAAGCAGCCCCTTTTATAGTGGGCCAGGCCTACCTGGCTATTGCCAGGTAATTGTGGAGGTAGAGTTTAGACAGAATACTAACATTCCCATGTTTTGGTTTAATTAAAAAAGAAAAATTAGAAAGAGGTGACAACAAAGTAGGAATAGGGTCGTTGTGATATCTGGCTACTTCCTGCTGGTATTGGGGGCGATGTGTCTCTAGGGGGAAACTAGAAGAATGAGTATAGGGGATGTTTGTCCGGTCTTAGGAGAGTTGGCTATTTCCTGCTGTCCAGGGTCTATGGAGCCATCTGAGGATAGGTCAGAAGGAACAGGTCCAGTAGAAGCAGCTGTGTATATGACAGGAAATAGTGTAGGACTTTCAGGTCTCAGTTTAAATTTAAGATTAAAAGAATCCCACTGTACCAGAACATATCCTGGGAGGGGCACATTCCTTCGTCAGATGACACTTGCTGGATTAACAGTCAGAGGAGGAAGGGAGAGGCTGATTAACATTCCTCAAACCATAGGGAAGGGGACACACCTGTGGGTGGGGAAGGCCCAGAGCACAGAGACACATTCCAGGATGGGAGGTGGTCAGGAAGCCAGACCCTTAATGTAATAAACCTGAGCAAACAGAAGAAAGTAATGTACGAATCTGGAATCTGAGTCACCTAGGGACCTGACTGGAGAAGGTCAACCTTTGTGATTGCTCTCCTGTACTCTGTATAAGATCTACTCCCAGCTTTTGTTCAGGGTTCTCTTACCTACAATGCAGGGGAGCCCTGGTGCACCAGTATCATTAAACCTCATGTTGTTACAGCGAATTCCATCCATGTGAGTTTCTGGGGGAGCACGTCCCCTGGTTTTGAATTTTACATTCCAATAATGGAGCATCTAGAGGTTGCTTCTTTGGAGCTGTTTTGAAAGCGCCTGGACTTGACAAGATTTAGGGAATAAGATTAAGTACATTTGGGAGAAGGAAAATTTTTTTCTAAGATGTACATTTGAAACCCAGAGGGATCCCACCCTTTGGAATAGGTAGTAAGTGGGAACTTTAGGAAGATGTACTTACCTGGATGACATCTATTTGGTCTGTGAGAGGTAGATATGAGTGGGTCTCCTGTAGCTTATAAGTTTACAAAAGAGATAACAGCATGAGTTAACAACACAAGCAGTCTTTAAGATGAACCTTTGCTGGATCATATAGTGGAATATTTTATTAGAGTTAGGCAAGTTTATAGAAACTCAGCTAATATTAGGACAGTGGCATAGCAAGAAGAGGAAATATGAAGCATTTAATTGATGGTGAAAGGGTTAAAAATTTTCAAAAACTCCTAGCAGGCAGAGCAGAACCAAGAGTGCAGGTCAGCTTGGTTGTGAGCTCTGTGTTTCAGGAACTTGGCTGACCACAAGATAGATGGTTGATTACGAATAGGCTCTTAGAGAATAGCCTATACAAAATGTTCCCCATGAGTGTTCCTTGGACCCTGTCACAAACTGAATAATGGGCTGTGAATTTCCACAGGTACTCTCTAATAACCCTCCTTTACTCCCCCTGGGTTGTGGTTCCCACGCCCCCCCAGTTGTGGTTTTTGGCTTTAAATTCTGTCTCCAAAGTCCAGGGGTCAAACCCCACTGTCCCTGTGTGGGTCATGGGTCTTGACCACAACATGTTGATTGAAATATACCTCTTGCTGGTTGCATCAAGTTAGGTGTCTTGTGAGTTACTGGGCGGCCATGAATTCCTGAGGCTTGGGTGAGGTCCTTCCTTTGTGGGGACCTTACACTTTTGGTTCCCTGACCAGGAAACCACGACCACCCTAATCTCCAAGAACCCACTTGGAGGTAAGAGTTCACCAGTGGTTTTCTGTCTGGTTGCTGTGTGGCTGACTGTGTATATTTGTTTCTCATGTGGCTGTCTGTATAAATTGTTTGGTTTCTCATGTGGTTGTCTGTGTAAATTGTTTGGTTTCTCATGTGGCCGTCTGTGTAAATTATTTGGTTTCTGAAAAGTGCACTTTGATTTTGGTCTGCAGTTGTTTCTGTCTGAAGAGACAGTAAACCATTTTTTTGTCTCAGGAGGAGACAAACGGGTGACTGGCAGATGTGCTGTGTGTGTGTGTGTGGGGGGGGTCACCAGCTGCTGTGCCCTGGGAGACGTCTCAGGAAGACGGGGGCCACAGAGACATCTGGGAAGTTCCCACCGGGGGTCAGAGAGGAAGTGGAATCCCTCCCGGCTGGCATGGGGGGCTGGGGAAGACATGGAATCCCTCCTGGCTGGCACCAGGGGCTGGAGAAGAAGTGGAATCTCTCCTGGCTGGCGCTCTGGATTGAGACAGGTTTTTTGTTAGTCTCTCTGTATATATGTTTTGTCTGGGTTTTGTGTTACTTGTGACAATGGGGCAGAATGTGACTTAAGTTTAACCTTAGACCATTGAACTGAAGTTAAAACCAGAGCACATAACTTATCAGTTGAGATCAAGAAAAGACTGTGACAGACTTTTGTGCTTCAGAGTGGCCAACATTTGATGTCGACCAGCCGCCAGAAGAGACTTTTGACTTGACTATTATTTTTGAAGTTAAAGCTATTATTTTTCAGGAAGGTCCAGGTCATATTCTGACCAACAGCCATACATTACTCTGTGGAAGGACCTGGTCCAAGATCCACCACCATGAGTGAGAAGGAGGAAGCCAGGCTCCTGAGCCCTGGCCCTCTTCGGAATGAGACACAGACCAAACTGGAAGATTAATCACCCTTCCTTTTCAGATAACCCTGCCAGTCTGACCAGGCTGAAAGAGTTTTTAATGTTTTTCCACCAGCTTACTTGGGATGCCTGCCAACAGCTTTTATAGGTTCTCTTTACCACAGAAGATTGAGAAAAGATCCTGTTAGAAGCCCCCCTTAACTGACCAGACTGGGACACAGCTATAGGTAGGGAGTGGCTGACAGTTTACCCCACCAGGCTCTGGTGACAGGTAAGAAGTTACAGCGTTTAGAGTGATTATAGGATTATACCCTACAAGATTTAGTTAAAGAGACAGAAAAAATGTATCACAAAAAAGAGACTGAAGACTAGAATACTGGCCTCAGTTGTAAGAGATAGAGAGAGAGAAAGGACAGGGCCTAGACAGACAGGGAATCTGGGCAACAGAAGACACTGGGCTTGAGACTGACCAAAGAAGAAAGACAGGACCCCTAAGGTCCTGGCTTTCAAAGAAGATGACTAGAGGGGACCCTGAGAGTAGAGGGGACCCCTGTGGACTTTCTGGTGGATACTAGAACAGAATATTCAGTTCTGAAACAATCACTGAGAAAATTTTTAAAAAGACCATAGTCATAGGGACAAATGGGCAGAAACAATATTTTCGGATTACTTCATGAACTGTTGATCAGGGGAAAGGACAAGTGTCTCATTCTGGTTATTCCTGAGTGCCCTATGCCTTTATTGGGGAGAGACAAAGTTGAAGTTTACTCAGACTGAACCAGGGGTGACTTGAGAGAACCCCCACCTCTATGATACTGGCCTTAAAACTAGAAGATGAGTACCGGCTTCATGAGTTTCAAGAACAGCTAGATGCCCGGACATTAGTAAATGGTTAACAGAGTTTCCAAAAGCTTGGACTAAAACCAACACTTCCTCTATTGGAGTGCGGCTGTACCCAATGAGTTGTGAAGCCAGAGAAAGAATTAGACCTCACATTCACAGACTGTTATAACAGGACATTCTGGTTCCTTGCCAGTCGCCATGGAACACCCCCCTGCTACTGATAAAAGAAGCCAGAGACTACATTTGACTATATTCACCACACTTAAAGGCCTACAAAGAACTAAAACTTGTCTGAAAGCCATCGATGCCGTGGCCTAACTTAAATTGACTCTGGGAGAGCAGATAACTGTTGTGACATTCCAGTCCCTTTAGAATATTATCTGGCAGCCCCTTGACTGATAGATGACTAATGCCCACATGAAAGTGTGATCTTTGCCTTTCCGGCCATCCTGAACCCTTCCACCTTACTGCCTGAGACTGATGATTCCTTCCCTGTTCCTCACTGTATATATGGACGGGAGCAGCTTTGTGATTGAAGGTAAGTGGACAGCAGGAGCAGCAGTGATAGACAGGCCAGCAGCCTACCAGAAAGAACACTGATAGCAGGTATGCTTTTGCCACTGCCCATATGCATGGGACAATTTACAGACAGAGGGACTGGTGACTTCTGCAAAAAAAAGACATTAAGAACAACAACAACAAAAAATACTGAGCCTCCTCGAGGCCATCCATTTGCCTAAAAAGGTGGCCATAATTCATTGTCCTGGACATCAGAAAACTCAAGATGCTTTTGCTAAAAGAAATCAGATGGCAGATTTGACTGCTAAAAAGGCTGCTCAAAGAGCTATGATCCTGACTGTTGAAAGTCCTAGAAAATATCTTGATGTCCATGTTAAAAATAGTCCTTCCACAGAGAGAAGGATGAAGATATGTGACAAATTTACATTGTTTAGCTCACTTAGGAGCTAAACACCTGAAGAACTTGGTAATTTTATGTGTTGGACTTATTTGTAAAAACTGTAATGCCTGTGCCCTGACTAACGTTGGGTATTCAAGATGTCCCCCAGGAAGAAGACTTCAAAGAGACCTGGGGCCTACTGAGAAGTGGACTTCACGGAAGTCAAACCTGCTAAATATGGTAACAAATACTTGTTAGTCTTTATAGATACTTTTTCAGGCTGGGTAAAAGCCTTTCCTACAAAGACTGAGACTGCCAACATGGTGGCTAAGAAGATCTTAGAAGAGAACTTCCCCAGGTTTGAAATACCCAAGATAATTGGGTCTGACAATAGACCTGCCTTTGTTGCCCAGGTAAGTCAGGGACTGGCCACCTAGCTGGAGATTAATTAGAAATTATATTGTGCTTACAGACCCCAGAGCTCAGGACAGGCAAAAAAAAAAAAAAAAAAAAAAAAAATAGAACTATTAAAGAGACCTTAACTAAATTAGCCTTGGAGATTGACGGGGGATGATTGGACAGCCCTCCTTCCTTTTGCCTTGTTCCGGGTTATGATTTAAACTAACACCTTATAAGATTTTATGTGTGTGTGGGACATCTCCACCACTTACTGAGGTAGATAGAATATATGATTCTGATGTTGTTCTTTCTAAATCCCTGTTTGCCCATATGAAAACACTTGAGGTGGTCTGACGTGAGGTCTGGGAGCAGTTAAAAGAAGCTTATGAGACTGGAGACCTGAATGTGCCTCATCAGTTCCAGGTTGGAGATGCTATTCTCATCTGCCACCACCAGGTTGAGAACCTTGTGCCTCACTAGAAAAGATCATACCTGGTGCTCCTGACCACCCCCACAATAGTGAAAGCTGAAGACATCTCTAAATAGATTAGTTGCCTTTGTTAAAAAAAAATAAGTGCTGTTCAGATTTTGATGTTATGCCAAGTTTTATGATTAAAACTCTTACATCAGAAGAAGTGGAGAAATGAAAGGGTTAAAAATCTTCGAAAACTCCTAGCAGGCAGAGCAGAACCAAGAGTGCAGGTCAGCTTGGTTGTGAGCTCTGTGTTTCAGGAACTTGGTTGACCACAAGATAGATGGTTGATTACGAATAGGCTCTTAGAGAATAGCCTATACAAAATGTTCCCCATGACTGTTCCTTGGACCTTGTCACAAACTGAATAATGGGCTGTGAATTTCCACAGGTACTCTCCAATAACCCTTTTTTACTCCCCCTGGGTTGTGGTTTCCCCCCTGAGTTGTGGTTTTTGGCTTTAAATTCTTTCTGTCTCCAAAGTCCAGGGGTCAAACCCCACTGTCCCTGTGTGGATCATGGGTCTTGACCTCAACATGTTGATTGAAATATACCTCTTGCTGGTTGCATCAAGTTAGGTGTCTTGTGAGTTACTGGGTGGCATGAATTCCTGAGGCTTGGGTGAGGTCCTCCCTTTGTGGGTGCCTTACAATGGCAACTGAATTTAGGTAATGAGGTAACAGATAATATCTGTGAAAGCTTAGTTGTCAATGTAGTCAGAAGTCTGAGAAAGAGTAAACAATAATCTACCAGTTATATATTATTTTTAAAATGACACAGTCCACTAGCCAACAATTCCTCTGGTCTCCATAATCTCTTGGTAGAAGTCAGTTTGGCTTCCAAGCGCAGAAGGCGCAGGGCTTTTTTTCTGTGGAATGGATACGAGTGACATGAGAAATGACTTAACTTGGTTTAGCCAAGTCATTTGACTCAGATCATCCAGTTTAGTCCACTGTGTTAGTGATAATATCATAGCATACAATCCAGGCTGTATCTTCTAGGTGTCCAAGTCTTCTGACACCATCTTGGGTCAGCTGTTGCAGGCTTTGGGAATTCTGTCAGCCATAACTTAAATATACTATTAGCAGACTTCTGACAAGATTGAGAGCCATAAAGATTAATTGTAACTGAATAGAATTTAATAGCAGTAGTAAAAATTTAATAAGACAGGATAGGAAACAGTCTTAAGTAACTTTGGCAGGTTACGTAGGTAGAGAAAAGCACATTTTTGTATTAGCAAAGAAATTTTGGCTAGGACCAGAATAAGAAAGCTGGCAACAATGGCATATGATGATACTGATACAGATGGTGGGTCATAACTTGGGGTTATGCTATGGGCCTACAGCTGAGGGCATAGGTGCTGCAGGTCAGGTCTGAGCAGTAGTGATAAGGTGGGACTTCCTACTAGTGACAGAAAGTCATCGTCCAGTGCCTCTGGAGGCTAAAGAGTCTGCAGTGAACAAGGAAAAGAAAGTCCTGTATTACAGCAACATTTATGTTAGCTGATCTTGTGGCGGTAGGCACTGCTTTTTAAGCACTCACTTTACAGGTTCTGGGCAGAGAGGGAGAGAGAGAGAGGGCCTCTCTTGAGTGCGCAGGCAGCCAAGCCCTTGGTGCAGGTGGTTGTGCATGTGGGGAATTAAGTCTCAGAGAAGGTCCCTGGCAGGGTGCAAGGAGTAGACCCAGAGCAGAGCTAAGAACCACAGAGGGGAGGGGAGCAAGTGTTAGTATTCTGTCTAAACTCCACCTCCACCGTTACCTGGCAACAGCCAGGTAGGCCTAGTCCACTATAAAAGAGGCTGCTTGCCCCTCCTCCCTCTCTTACTCTCTCTGTCCTAATCTCTTACCCTCTTACCCTCTTGCCTCTAGCTTTTTGGTTCCCTCCCCCCTCCCCTTCTCTTCCTCTTTCTCCACGTGGTAATGACTGGCCTCTACTTCTCTTCTTCCTCTCTCTTCTTCCATTTTCTTCCCCCCACCTTTGCCTTATCTCCTGAATAAACCTCCTCCTCCCCTGGAACCATGTGTTCTGGAGTGGTCTGTTCTGAGCTGTGGTTGGACATCTGAGCTAACAACTAACAAGCAAGCAGGGTCCTGAAATCTGCTGCTTCAGGCGAACTGGCTGAACTAAGTGTTTACAGCCTGCCACAAATGACAGAGGAGCAAGGGGAGAAGCCTATGCTAGCAGGTGGCACATGAAGACTGACTCCCAGGGGAGACACACTAGGGACTAGAGCTTGAAGCCAGTGCTCCTGAGAAAGAACAGTCTGGCCAGGCCTGGCCTGGGGTACTCGGCTGTGAGAAACTGTTTTGAGAGGGGAAATGTCTCACTCAAGGGGAGGAGTTGTAGAACGAGGGTCAGGGAAGGGCAGGCTTAGCTCTGAACTCAAGAAATCTTTCCTGGGACCTTGTGGATGGTTGTTCTGGTCAGTGGGGAATGGGGGAGCTTACCAGTTCTAGGCTAGGCTAGTGAGTGTGGATATCCTTTGGTAGCTGGTCTGATGCAAACCTGCAGATTTCTATACCTGAGTCATGGCACCAATGAAGTGTGTATAAAAAGATAAAGAGATAAAGAGAGTATGTTCTGTGGGTATATGGAGAGGTATGGAGGAAGGGAC
Organism: Arvicanthis niloticus; assembly: GCF_011762505.2. Lineage (NCBI taxonomy): Eukaryota > Metazoa > Chordata > Mammalia > Rodentia > Muridae > Arvicanthis > Arvicanthis niloticus. The sequence goes on from NC_047658.1 coordinate 56,576,019, forward strand.
CCCTGTGGTTGAATTAGGGAAAATCTGGAAGGATCTGAGAAAGAGCACAACCCCATAGGAAAATCAGCAGTCTCAACTAACCTGGACCCTGGAGATCTCTAGAACACTGAGCCACCAACCAGGCAGCATGCACTAGCTGTTTGAGGCCCCTGAAACACATACAGCAGAGGACTGCCTGATCTGGCCTCAGTGAGAGAAGATGTACCTAATTCTAGAGAGAACTGAGGCCCCAGGGAGTGGGGAGGTCTGGTGGAGGGGGGCTGGGCAGTGGGGAAATCTTTTTGGAGACAGGGCAACCTTTCATTAAGACGTATGTCAGGGTAATTATACACCACCTTTTATGGGGAAAAAGTACAGAATGGTATTGTGTTGAAACTCCACAGGTTATTGAGCAGCTATTCCTAGCTAGTTTTAGAAGGTGTCTCCTGCATGTGTATTGTCAATATCTATACAAGGATTTAAACACTCTTACTATTTATATATTTTCAATATAAAAACAATGTTAGGAGTTAAATGAAAATATACTAGGCTGAAAGAACACACAAAGTGGTATTGCGGGAGGTGTTTGACAAGATTGCTTGACGACAACACATCTATGAAGAGGGTCCAAATGCAGCTAGGGTGCATTTAGGAGTGCATTTAGCTGGCCACTAGGAGCTTGAGTAAGTTAGGTTAATGAGACTGTCCTGTTTGGGTGATCTCTTCCAATTACTCTAAGCCAATATATACTTAAGTTAAAAAGTAATTGGATTAAAAAATCATGTCCAAATAAAAAAGGACTAAGAGAAACTAATCACAATTATACATATCTGTTCTTACAACATCAGTGCATCTCAATATAAAGACAAAAAGATAAATTTTAAATAAATACCACTATAGGAGCATTATAAAGATTTTAATACTTAGCCTTCAATAATATTTAAAAGTTGCAGGTGTTTACACTAGGTACCAATAGAATCTAACAGAAATATATAGAAAATTTACCTCAAAACATCAGGATAAGTGTATATCAAGTATTCTTCACCAATATGCACCATCAATTCTTTAGCCTGCGAATCACCTGTTGTGGATGGGCCTGTTGCTGTTTGTAGTTTAATGCTAATTCCACTCTCCTGGAAGGGCTGAGGACAAGGAGTGAGTCAGGTACTTAGGTGACTTCTTGTGAACAAATTCCCTAATGATTAAGGAGACAATCATTGGGTGAGGTTGAGGCAGGACTTCCTGGTTGGACAGAAGAAAAGGAGCAGGAGAGAGGTTAGAGGAGGAAATTCGGACAGGATAGGGATAGGGCAAGATGTAGCTACTAGTGTCTCCGGGATTTGCCACTTGAGAATTTAGATTTAATATGGTTTACAAGAAGAGCATTCTACTTGTTGTGCCCAGAGATTGAGTTACCACTGTTTCTGAACTAAGTTTGTATGGTGTTTTTCTTCTCCCAGTGACTCAACTGAGTTCAAGAGAGAAAGGTACAGTAACAAAGCATGGGTTTGCCTGATGTGCACCACAAAGGTTGTGGAGATTTTGAAGCACAGGACTGGCATGGTAGTGAGCCGCCAGAGGGAACTTAATTAGTTGGGTGGAGAGATTTTGGAGCTCTGATGTCATGTGGCCTGCAGGTGCTGGGTATAGTGTAGGAACTGCCACTCTTTTTTAATACCCCCCCCATCACCAACTGTGAAGACATCTGCATTCCTTCTTTATTTTCCATTTGCAGCAGCATGCTTCACCCTGAAGCATATTATAACAAATGAGTCAAGCCCAATAAACCACATGCTGAACCAAAAGAAGTCTTAACAGATAAACAACAAATTAAATCATCCCAAATTACTTTTCCAAATTTTAAATGAACTGTTAATAAGTGATAAAATGGGAAAAATTAGAAAGGCATAAAATGAATTTTGGAAATAGATTAAAAAATAAAGCAAAGACAACTTAAAAAATAGACCAAGTCAAAGAGGTACAGTATGTCAATTATTATAGTCAGCATGCTCATCATATAAAAAAAAATCTACAATTAAATTAATATTAAATTAATATTAAATTAATATTAAATAATAGTCAAATGAAATTAATATGTATTATGACCCAAAGCTTTTTATAAGCTTTTTCTCAAGTAACAAATAGCAAAACCTCAAATTATCACCTATTAGTGAAATATGAAGTAAATATTAGAACAGAAAGACAAAGGTAGAGTTTGGAAGAAGTTGTAAAACAAGTAAATTAATATAAAATAACTGAAAATTCTATCAGGATATATAATTACACTTATAAAAAGATGTTAACAGGGTATCACAGCAGCAAATAACTTCTGAGAGCAGGAAAATTAATTGTTCCCAAAGATGAGTCCCCTAACTAGTTACACAAACACACAAACAAACAAATAAAAACAAAAAATATATGGACTCTTTAGGTTGTATTTATATATTTGTGCACACACACACACACACACACACACATATACACATAGTCAAAGATAGCAATTTGATAGTAGGGAAAGTTTATAAGAGCTGAATGGAGGCAACATAGAAGCAGCTGGTTAGAGAAGGGGAAGGTTAATGATATAATAATATTTTAATTAAATTTATTGAAAGAATAAACAAACTTGATGCCACAGAAATAAAAAGACCTAATATTAATTTCTGTATGCCAACAAGTTCAATAATCAGGTATGATTTAATTTCCAAAATTAAGCAACTTATATAGAAAACTATTTTTCACAGTAGAAAATCAGAGCACATGAGTGACAAATAATGACACTGTTTAGTTATTTAATGCCACCTGGAATAAAGTATTTCAATATTGGATAGTGTCATTGATAAATCCATTAAAATGGAAAACAATTTTATTCTAAATTAAAAAAAGAAACATAAAATAATTTTAATTAGGTTACTATGACCTACATACTAAAGCAAGACAAAGTCACCACAATAAAATAAATGCAGGTGAATAACCCTGCTAAAATTTAAAATACAGAACAAATATTTAATGCACTAAATATGTCAAACTTCTTGATAAAATATAATTTATCCTTAAATTGGGGAAAGTCTCATCATAAGCACTTAGTGATCTTTACCCATTAATATATGTAAGGATAAAAGTCACATGCCAGTCTCAATGTATACAGGAAACCTTTGATAATATTCAATAAAATTATTTTATAAAATTTTCAGTCATATATGAAATGGACTGTTGGTATTATAAAAAAAAATTCCCTAAGTAAGGTAAAATTGAAATGTTTAGCTCATCACTTCCCCTGAACATATTAGTGGGAATTTTTTTCAGAGCATGCAGGCAGGGAAACAAAAGTAAAATTTATGAACCTCCTCTACCACCTTGGGCTTCTGTATCATTTCTTGCTGTTTACTTCTGGCTTTGATTTTAGATAATAACATTTTCCCTTGCATTTTCTTTCTCTGAACACTTCTGTGAATTTGCTAATACTTTTCTTCTTCAAATCCAGGGCCTCTATTTTCAAGTTGTTATTGCATCATAAATGTGTTTGTGTATACATATATATTCTTAAATAAACTTGTTCATTGTATATGTTTCTTTTGTATTTGTTTTCTGTATGCCAACAAGTTCAATAATCAAGTATGATTTAATTTCCAGAATTAAGCAACTTATGTAGAAAACTATTTTTCACAATCTATCCTCATAATCTTATGAGGATGATAGAAATCTTTAAAAAGGAGATAAACAAATCCCTTAAAGAAATCTAGAAAAAAATTGTCATAGAAATTATTTAATCCCAACCTAAGGTTTCTACCTTGTCTTTGAACATTTATTTTCTGGATAAAAGACACACACAATCTTTATATTTACAATAAGCCTTAATCAGCACTAAAGCTGGGCATATATATATATATATATATATATATATATATATATATATCCTCTATAAGAATCTACTTTGCCATTGATAACACTGAGTTATTACTTATTATATTTCATCTGGGCTGTTCTTAATTCCAATTGTCCAACCCTTACAGCCATGTTTTTATGGCTCTCCTAACTTATGTCAGGTTTTATTCCTTCTCCACCTCTTTCTTCTTGTGGTTCTTCTCCGACCTCAAAACCCAGGAATCCTAAAACCACTTATGTCTATTTTGTCCAGATATTGGCTGTCAGCATCTTTATTTACCAATCTAAAATAACTTGGGAGCAGGGTCACAGAGTGTCACTGGGTTCTACTGGAAATTCTCTCCTCTACGGGACAACTAGTTCTTGAAGGCCCAAGATTCAGCATTAGAATACAAGGAGCATCAGGCCAACTGACTATATTTCCCTTTTTGTCCAATTAAAACGACTCTTTATCTTATAGTTACAAATAATACATAGTAGAACTATTTTGAAACAATTATAAAAATCATTTCAGATAAAATACGTTAAAAGTCCAGTCTATAATTTATAACTTAGATGAGGTACTTTACCATCTATTCTATCTCAGTGAGTTTATAATTCAGCACCTAAATTATCTTTTATTTTAATTTGCATGTCATCCTAAAAACTATTTTTTAACCTAGAACACCTTTTTTTTCAAAGTAAATTTTGTCCTAGTTAAGAAATTATAACTTCATCTTGATAATAATTATACAGATTTCTACCAATAGGTTATGGCTATGTAAGAAATCCTAGCTAATCCTCCCTGTTCCAACGAAACCACTACTTTTTCCTAGAAAGACAGCCAGATATTAACTACCTTAGTCCCCAAGCCCAGGGAATAGGGGCGCTGACTTTTCATTAACTTCTTCAAGCTGATTACAGCATTGAGATATTAGAAGAGGGGTGGGGTGCGGGGAGAGTAAATTGATAAGCCTCTGACGCTGTAGAACACCTTTTTAAAAAATACAAACCAATTAAAGTTTCATTGTAAGAATATAACTAGACTTCAACCCCTTCAGAGATTTCAGAAGTAATAAATATTTGAGTACATAGAAAGTGCAAGAACACAGCTTCCAAAATTTAAACAATTGGCAGAGACAGCTTACTGCCTGGACAGTGCCCAACACTCCTTATAACATTGGAGCATCTGTCTTAACCTTTGGGCCCAGAACATTTGACAGACCTTGAGTGAAGTAGGAATTATGAAGAACTAGATTACCCTGACTTTGAAGAACATAGTAATTGACTTTCATGCATCTGTTTGTCCTTTTTGGACAGCATTCTGTTTGTAGATAAAATTAGGGCATTTCTTGCTCAGTGACTAGATTGCCAAAATCAAAGCAATGCTACATGGAGGTATTGATGCTCATCCCATTCTTTGAAGTGGAATGGGGTTACATGACAGGAGCAGACATGTCTCATTGTCAAAATATCTTTTAGTAATGTAGTAATGTTAAATGTCATATTCTGTGGATCTCTGAGGTTTTTAAATACTATCTATCTATATATACCATGACTGAATTGTTAAATATTGCTTAATTTTAACTATTTACCATTTAAATAACCTTGAAAACATTGTGATTAACTAAGAATCTAGTAAGACTGTGAGTTTGACTATGTGACTATTGAAAGTTTCATTACTTAGTTATTCTAAACATGTTGTAATACCATCTATTAAAAGGACCGGGTATATCCGTTGTATTCTTAAATGGGTTGCATAGACCCAATGCTTTTCTAAGGGTACCAAAATGAAATTTAAATTTTATGTTACTATACAAAGATATATACCAATGAAAACTTTAAACTTATATCAATATCCAAAATTTTGTACCAATGTAACAAAATATAACCTCAATTTTGCATCAAAATATAAAGATATAAAGATCTCAACCAATGTAACATTATGGCTATAAAATGCTTTTGTTTAAGAGTAGCTTTAGAAATTCATCCTTATTTAGGTATTATTTCAAAAACCAATATGCCACAGAATTGGAAAATCTATAGAAAATGGAAAATTTTCATTACAGATAGGACTTACCAAAATTAAATCAAGGTCATGTAAATAATAAAAATAGGCCTGTATCCCTTAAGGTAAGAGAAACTATCATTACAAAAATCTCCCATTTAACAAAAGCCCTAGGCTAGATTGTTTCAGAGTAAAATTCTACCAGAATTTCAAAGAAGAGCTAATATAAATACTACTCAAATTATTCCACAAAATGCAAACAGAAGAAACACTGCCAAATTTATTTTATGAGGCCACAGTCACCTAAGCTAAGCATGAGAATTTCAAATCAATCTTCCCCATGAACATTAATGCAAAAAACGTAATAAAATACTCTCAAACTTAAGCCAATAACACATCAAAAACACCATTCACCATTACCAAGTAGGCTTCGTACCAGAAATGAAGTGATGTTTCAACACATAACTGCCAGGAGCCAGCCCGGCCTGGGCCAAAGCATTGGACATAGATTTAAATATATATTATATATAATATATATAATATATATTAATATATATATATCTTTGATGTCTCTGGCCATCTAGTTCTCTAGCTGTACTGAATGCTTACTGATAACTTCTAAAAAAAAATAAAAGTTTTTAAACATGTTTTTGCTTAATGTATGGTTAAAAACCACTGCCTTGGATGATTAAAGCCTGCTGCTGAGCATCAATGAACAATGTAAAAAAATTATTTCTATCACTCCTCTCTCCAGGTAACCAGAAGCTTCTCTAGCTAGGCTGGTTAACTCTGTGAATCAGAAAAGAAGGAAATAAAAAGAATTAAGATGCTTTATATAGGTAAATATGCATAGACATTCATACATATATTATATAGGCAAATATGTACAGACATTCATACATACATTCCTATATTCAGTTATATTTTCATTCATTCAGGTTTTCATTTACACATTAACACATTCACATTTATGTTGGGCCCAATCATCTTAGACATGCTACAAGTATTCTTGCATGCTTACATACATACACATATACCTACAAACCTACATAAAAACAGATAGACACATACATTTGTATAGATGGATGGATGGGTGGATGGATGGATGGATGGATGGATGGATTGGGACAGAGCTCCTCAAGCCAAAGCATTCAACCAACAACTTTATTTCTTTTCTCTGGCCTTTTTTATACGTTTTTAGACGAAAAGTTATTTTGAAAATTACATCAGAGATAAAATGTTACATAAAATGGAAGTTACAGAAGTTGATATTAAGTTCAGAGCAGTGCTTAATTCTATATGCTTGTTATAAGTTCAAGCAACAGTTTTTACATGCCCTTCCCTTATCATCATGCACACCTGTGGTATATCCTTGGACCTAAAGGTTTTTCCTTAATAAAAATTTGTCCCAAGTCTATTTTTCTCTTTAATTATGAAAACTCATTATATTTCTTATTATGCAGTCTCTACTTTTTATACAAGGAGTGGGCATATTCTAGTCTTGTTTCAAATATTATTACTTTTTCTTTAGCAAAGTAACTAAAAATCATCACTTAAAACTTTCTTCCTAAAATTATTTGAATGAAATCAGGAATTCTTTAGAATCTTTAATTCATCTAAACATCATTAACTCATGAAAGTTCATCTCTATGTTGATCTGCAGGTAGGGTGTGCTAATGCCCAGGAATTATTAAATTAATTTAATAATGACTGGAAAGGATATGCTGCAAGAAGCAATCCTGAGATAAAATCTCTTTGGAACCTTGCCATTGAGTTCATGCATAGTAGACCATGCACAAACAGTGGACCATATTCAGGAAGGCCATCTGCTAGCCTTAGCCTATCCTTGATGGCTACTGACATACAACTATCCATCAATCCAATCCACTATACAAACAAATAAAATAAAAATATGATCATCTAAATAGGTGCTGGAAAAACTTTTGAAAAAATTCAACTTCCCTTTATGATAAAAGTTTGGAGAGATAGAGATACAAAGTACATATCTAAATGTAATAAATGTAATATACAGTAAACCAATAGCCAACATTAAACTAAATACAGAGAAACATAAATCAGTTCCACTAAAATCAGGAAAAGACAAGGCCATTCACTTTCACCATATCTATTCAACATTGTAATTGTTCTAGTTAGAGTAATAAGAAGAAAAGAGGAGATCAAAAGGATACCAATTGTGAAGGAAGATTTCAAGGTATCACTGTTTGCAACTGATATGACTGTATATGTAAGTGACTCCAAAAATATTACCAGGGAACTACTGTAACTGATAAACACTTTCAGCTAAAGGCCTGGATATAAGAAATAACTAAAAAAAAATCAGAGTAAATTTATAAAATATGAATACAAAAATTGTAGGGACATTATGAGTTACTATCTATTTTATCTAGATATCACATCTTGAAATAGTTCAGAGTTTAGTCCTCAGAAATATCAAAATTAAATATTTATCTAGTAGCTATATCTAGTTTCTTTTCCTATTCATAGCCATGTTCATGTGCACTACTAACCGTTCTTTACACAGCACTCTCTTCTAGAATTGAGTGATGCATGATGGGCATCTGGTAAGGTGGATTCCATTCATTTTTCTGTAACTTCAAATAGTTCATCAGTCAGGTTTTTCAGTTTGAGGCTTTGGTGTTTTTGAAGAACATGAGATAGTTAATTATTTAAAGACATATTTTTCCTTTGTGATTCTCTTTTCGTTTTCCACAATTCTATGCACGTTTACATTCCTGGTCCACATGTAATAGAAGAATGATCTCCACTAGCACCTAACATCAGCTTGCCTTTATTATTTTATAGGGTTCTGAACCATTATTGTTTTAATTTAATTTAATGCCATTTGTGACCTCTAGAAGCAGACACTTGGTTGAAAGTGAACTTGTGAAAGATCCTTACCACCTGAAGCTAAGAGAAAAAGAAAAGGAGATGACTAAGTGAACTAGTGCAAGAGAATTGGGGGGAAGAACACAGGAAAAGTGATATAACATTATAAAATATAAACATTAGATATTATAAAATAACATTTTATATAAAGAGGTCAGCAGGAAATGCTAAAGAAAACAAACTTTGAGCCTTGACTTACTCAATCATCAATTTGATATGGGTTTTATCACATGGGTTCATACTGACTTTGTGATATAAATTATCTCTTAGGGTTTGCTTGTAAAGTATCACTCATGGGCTCATATATTCTTACACTTTACTCAAGATGAATGAGTTGTTTTGTGAGACTTTAGAATAATCATTAAGGGAAGCCTAGCTGGTACACAGAACAAAGTGTGGAAAGAACTTGAGGCTTAGAGCCTGGCCCTTCTTCTAGGGCTTTCTGCCACCTGGTCAACTATTATGTGAAGAGAGGCAGTGAATACTCCTCCCCAAATGATCAAGTCTCCAGATGCAAGGTTATCCAGAAACCAGGGACCAAACTAAATTCTTGTCTTTTCTATCAGGCATTCTGCCACAATAGTGGCAGAGAAGAGAACCAATGTGAATTTCAACAGGACTTTTTGTATCTTTGTTTTAGTTTTTCCACTTTTCTGACCTGAAATTATTAATACCCAAAAATACCAAACATTTTCTCATTTTCAGAATCCTAAAGTATGCATACCTAAACTTATAATCATTTTTATCACACCACCCATGTTATAATAATCCTCCATATAGCAACTACAGATTTCATTATGCTTCCTTCCATGTTTTATCCAATGTATATGCTAAATTATCTTGCTTAATACTTTTAAACATTTTCTCTTTCATGTGTTTCATTTAATGCAGTTATTTTCTTTAATGTACTTCAATTCTATGTACTCTTTGTTCTTTTATACCTTTAAAAAACATATTGCCAATAACTTAGAAAATAGATATTACTTCAAAGTAAAAGATATACAAAAATATTATGAACAATGTAATATACATGATTATATCTGCTGCTCAGGCTACACAGCAGAACTTTTTTTTTGTTTTAGTATTTAATTTCTGAATAGGAAAACTCTTGTGTGATGTTTTTATACAAAATATTACTATCTCATGTATTTAACTCTTTACTCTTCAACATAATACATGCAAGAAGTCACTAGATATCAGCCAGGTAAGAAACTCTCTTTAATTTGGCTTTATACCACAGTAGTAAAATAGTCCATGGTGATTTTAGTTGTGGTGATGTATGTACTCATGTATATGCATGCGTGTGTGTGTGTGTGTGTGTGTGTGTGTGTGTGTATGTGTGTGTATAACAACAATAATTTTTAAACAGGATAAATATTTGAGAGAAGGTGAGAGAAAGACATGGAAGAAGTAGAAGTGAGGAGAAAGGCAATAAATGCAGCAGCCACATATAAAATTCCAAAAAATAAAAATAAATGTGAAAAATACATCTTTACCTTTCTCTCTAACTTGGAGTGTTTTCTGGAGCAGTTTAAAAATTTTGGTCTTCTATTAAACTCTTTGAGCCTTTTGAAAGCAACCCTGTCCTCATCACCAATATTCCGTAGTTGCTTAGTACCTGTCCTCATCACCAATATCCCGTAGTTGCTTAGTAGCATTTTCTGGCTCACTGTCCTCTTGTCTTTTTGTTACATACAATGATATTTTAAATTTTAGCCTTTCTCTTAGATTTCTTTGTCTAAATATCTCAATTTACTTTAGAAACTTTTATTATTTATGAAATAATGTCAAAGGTGCAATACTCATAAGCCTAAAACCCACATAACTCTTTATAAGTTATTGACATATTGAACACATCCTACAGGTATACTCTTTTGTTATATGTAAATTGTGGTTGAGAGGAATTATAACTCTTCTCAATCTCATCTGTTTTGTGTCCTATTCTTGATGTCTCTTGAACGTCCTATTCATCATATTGTCTTTCATGACTAGAAGGTGAACAAGGTAAGTGGCTTCTAGTTATTTGACTTGTGCTTCCAGTAAATATTTGAGATTAAACCCTGAGAAAGAAGACCATAGTATGTGTCAAGAAGTGGTAGGACAAAAGATAAAAATAAGAAGTTATATTAACTAGATCTAGGATCAATATTTTTCATGTGAGTTCATGCTGAGTGTTCTCAGTAAATCAGAAAAAAAGTGTATTTTAGTTAAGATTACAAATATTTTAGGGAGTTTGGCAAGGAAAGTCAGAAGACTTTCATTCTATATTTTTAGCCTCAGTAATGAGTTAACTGATAAATGGACACAAAAGACCAGTAAACAAAAGTGTATTTGTAAAGTAAAAACAGGTGTGTCCTGAACATCAAACAGAGAGAGAGAGAGAGAGAGAGAGAGAGAGAGAGAGAGAGAGAGACCTTGTGGAGAGCGTGTTAGATCAGGGAGAATGGTATTGTTTATGAGTCAGCTAATGTTAATGGGAGTCTCTAGGGTGATGTAGTTTGTCTCTTTTCTTTGTTGTAATTTATGTCTTGAGATTATATTGATATTCAATCAATCAAAATTATGTATATCTAGACTTTGAAGTAGTGTCAATCAGAGTTGGGTCATTTTTCTATAAGTTGTACTTATTACCATTAATTTTCATTAGTGGAAATTAATATACTGGTGGCTGGATGAAGGTTTTAAGGAAACTGTAGATGTCTCAGAGGATTTATTATCAGCAGTTGTTTTAGAGATAGCAAAGTGTATCCCAGAATGATAAGTACATTTGTTTTCTGACTTGAGAATAGAGGGAAGTGATGTGTCTCAATATGTATGTCTATAATGAGATAGGATATAAGGTAGATGAACATTGCTTCAATCCATGACTACCACCTAGTAAACTTAAGTCAAAGTGACTATAAAACATTGTTACTATAATTTACAGTGGCTATATTTTATGAAAGCCTCATGACAAATATTGTATTTTTATATAAATGGAAACTAATTAAATAAAAAGACAAATAATTATTGTAAAAATATATAGAATCTCTAGAGAGTTCATAGGCAGCAAAGAATATCTTATTTGTTTGAACATAATGGTAAAATCGCCTCAAAACAAATCTTTAAGTGAAAAGTGATTTAGTCTCTAATTGTAGTAGGTTCAATATATTCTTTGCATACACTGAGGAGTATTGCAGGTGTATACTGCACATATTATAAGGTGATATTCTTCTGCACTCCAAGCAGGCTGAAGGACAAGCATAGCTGTTATCTTAATTTTTCCTGTGGAGAAACAATACCTACTCACATCAGATAAAGAACCAAAGGAAGACTAAGGTAGTTCCATCCAAGTCCAACTTGGTGAACTAGTATATTTAAAAGATTATTTTCTTAAAGGAACATAGAGGACCAAAGACATTCACAGCAATCAAAATCTTCTATGCCCAGTAGTAGTGACAGCTCAGAGTAGTTGCTAGCTTGTTCAATGAACAAAGTTCAGATAGATTCACCAAACAGAGGACCCTTTGACCCTTTCCATATTGGTATGATATTCAGAGAGTCTCATCTCCCTAGCAGTAGTTTAGAAGGGGTTTTGTGTTTTTTAAATTCTCTCAAGTTTTTAAGATAATTTCAACTCATCCCTTAGACTTATGAGCCTGTCTTCATTCAAATGTCAGTAATGGATTCAGGAGAAACTATAGAAAAACAATCACACAAATATCCAACTCTCCAGTGTATTTATAATAATATATTCAACCTAAGTGGTTACTATATATCTTTTATAACTTGTATCATATGATCTTCCTTCAGATTTGTCTTTGCTTTAAGCATTTGATACTACTTTAAGGATTGAGCCAAGTAGATACCAGGCCTACTGTGTTAGCTTCTTACCTGTTCTTTCTAATTACTAGAAAGACTAGCGTAGATACCACCTCACACCAGTCAGAATGGCTAAGATAAAAAATTCAAGTGATGGTAGATGCTGGCGAGGATGTGGAGAAAGAGGAACACTCCTCCATTGTTGGTGGGAATGCAAGCTGGTACAACCACTCTGGAAATCAGTCTGGCAGTTCCTCAGACAATTGGACATAGCACTACCTGAGGACCCAGATATACCACTCCTGGGCTTATACCCAGAAGATGCTCCAACATATAACAAGGACATATGTTCCACTATGTTCATAGCAGCCTTATTTATAATAGCTAGAAGTTGGAAAGAACCCAGATGTCCTTCAACAGAGGAATGGATACAAAAAAAAAAATGTGGTTCATTTACACAATGGAGTATTACTCAGCTATTAAAAATAATGAATTTGAGAAATTCTTAGGTAAATGGATGGAACTAGAAAATGTCACCCTGAGTGAATTAACCCAATCACAAAAGAACACACATGGTATTTACTCACTGATAAGCGGATGTTAGCCCAAAAGCTTGGAATAGCGAAGACTCAACCCACAGACCACATGAAGCTCATGAAGAGGGAAGACCAAGAGGGGATGCCTCAGTTCTACTTAGAACAAGTAACAAAAATACTCAAGGGAGCAAATATGGAAACAAAACATGGGACAGAAACTGAAAAAAAAAAAAAAAAAAAGAAACCTAACATGAATTTACCTCATATGTAATTTGGCTGTTGTTAAGTTTTGTTTTTATTTGTAAATGAATGAGAAAATGTGTTATCAATAAACAGCTATTGAATCTTAACATAAAAAGAAAATCATCAATCCTTTTCAAAAGTTATATTTCTCCAAAGAGAACAGCTTTATCACAGCAGTGCAGATACTGTTGTCTTTTTAAATTCAAAAATTAAAAAACTTGCTTGTAACTTGTGAGGCACTATAACACTGACAAAAGCGCTGAACTGTTAAGTGATGTGAATCCCTTGGGCAGAGATTTTCCTGTAACCTTCTCAGAGAACATTTGACATCACTGTTCCTCAGGCTGTAGATCACAGGATTAAGTGCTGGTGGAAGCACAGTATATAGCACAGAAAATAGCCTGTCTGTAATTGATGGTACATCTGAGGGTGGCTTCAGATAGACAAAGCAAGCAGTGGCAATAAAAACACTGAAGACAGTGAGGTGGGGGATGCAGGTGGCAAATGCTTTAGATTGACCTTTAGTGGTAGGAATATTCAGTACAGTGGAGATAATGTAAAAGTAGGATATCACTACACAGATAAAGCAAGACATGCATAGACACATACCAATCCCAAGACTTATATAAATGATCATGAGTGATCCAGAGCAGGAAATCCTTAGTAAAGAAGGAACATCACAGAAAAACTGTGGGATCACAATGGAGCCACAGAAAGGCATGGAAAATGTGCCAGCTGTATATATGGCTCCAAAAAGTACTCCAGTAGCCCAGGAAACACCCACCATCAGCACACAGTTCTCACCACTCATGATAACCTCATAATGCAGTGGACAGCAGATGGCAACATAGCGGTCATAAGACATTGCAGTCAGTACAAATATTTCACCTGCTGAGAAGGACGTCATTAAAAGTATCTGAAAGGCACAACCCAGTATGGAAATGTAGTTGTTGTGAGTTAGGCTATTGATGATGAACTTTGGGATTGGGATGGACACAAGAAAGACATCGAACAGGGACAAATTCTTCAGGAAAAAGTACATCGGTGTTTGGAGTTTCAGGTCCATAGTGATGAGAGTGATGAGGAGGAGGTTACTCATTATGACTGCTAGGTACATTACCAGGAAGAACAGCCCACATACAGTCTGTAGCTCAGGAACATCTGAGAATCCCATAAGAATGAATCCAGTTATTCTAGTGACATTGGCCATTCTCAATTTTTCCCATGGTCTGTCAGGAGGGAGAAATGAACAAAAACTGATATAGTTACAAATAGTTACACTCATGTTCATAAATGTTATATGGGAATGAACCCTGGAACCTATATTGATACTTCCGAATTGCTAAAGCCTCTACTTTATCTTTCTGCAAGGTGCTACTTTCACTTGATACATGAGTTGTAACAAATTATCGTTTATAACAATTTATTGTACTGTTTTGTTACAAATTATTAGAAAATCAAAACATATCTGTATGCTGTTTTTCCTAATTCAGTTATTCTTTACATAAAACTGCAATTGTCTAGTGGGCAAAAAACTGCAGAAAGTCTCATTCCCTTCACTATTTTATTTACTTTGTCCTAATCTTGGGTCAGAGCACTGATCAAGTTTGCATAGCCATATTTACCATTCAAGGGGCCTTCACCTGACATTAGTAAATGTCCTACTTCAGGGATAAAGACCTGAGCACCTATAATATTTTCAAAAGTTTGCCTATTGCCACCATTGATCATGTATTTGTTACTCTTAGATTGGCACTGGATGTTTTCATTTATTAGCTACTATCTTTCTTGAACAGAAGCTTATTTCATGTAAATCCCTTCATTATGATATCCCCCAAACAGGAATTATCATTTCCTAAGCAACAATTTGTCTACTGTACAGATCATACATCTGATAGATAAACACCTATTTATTTTTAGTGCAAATGAATATTTCCTTTTATATAACAAGCAGTATTCTATGGATCAGTTGGGGACTGATAAGATTCCGTATGTCCAGAACTGAGATAAAGATCAAGCAGGCTACCTTTTACTAGGAGTGCTTGAGAATCCATAGCTTTATTCTTCTTTACTAATAATTCATGAATGTCTTACTATTTTCAAATACCTAGTTACCACACATGTTTACATTTATCAAACTCCTTCCCAGACTGTTAAATTTTTTATTTGCTTTTTTCTGATGATTAACCATTTCTAATTTGCATGAAGTCTCTAAAGCCAAACTTCCCAAGACATAGTTTTCCTAACAAAGCCATTTAAATTCCTGTGTATATCAATTTCCATTTATGTGTCAAAAAGTGATCTGTTATAATTGTAAACGCTCAGTCTCTCTTAGCAAGAAAAAGAAACAATAACAAATAAGAGGACATGAATTTGAATGAGAGAGGAAAAGTATATGGGAGGATTTAGAGTGAGGTAAGGGAAAAGGGAAATATTGTCATTAAATTATATTCTCAAAAATACAAATGAAATGAAAAGAAAAAAAATGAAAGTTAAAAAAAATGGCGAGTGGCTGGAGACTCAGTTCAGCAGTTAGAAAACACATGAACAGGAAGTCAGGTTCTAAAATTGACACAATGGTTCACAATGTAACTTCATTTTCAAATAATCTAATGATTATTTCTAGCATCTATAATCCCTTTTCAGGCACAACGTACACAAGTATAAGTGCAGAAAAACACAGATACACAGAAAAGAAAAATAGTAAATATGTATTTAAAAAGAGATACAGTTAAAAAACTTTCAAATCGTTCAACTACTCACATTGGTAATAAAACATGTCAAAATTTTCTGATGTTTTGTTCATAAAGGAATCTTAAGACACCACCACACCAAAAATACTTCCTCTACTTGTTCCTCTGTATTTCTCACAGCATGTTTTATGATATGACTTTTTACTTTCCACATATTCTGATATCCTGTGTATAGTCAAGTTCTGTCTGAAGTTACATTGCAAACCTAGTACATTGAAAGTACTAGGTTTAGGTACTGACTTACTATTTATTGAAAAATAATACAATGTAACAGATACATTAGAGGTGGAACTAATTCATAGTAACAAAAATAGAGAGTTTTGTGGGCAGTAAAAAGCTTGTGCTCCTGAAGAGGCACAAAATGGAAGCACTTTAAAGTAATGTAAAATAAACAAATCCTAAGAGAGTGAAATAATTAAGTCTTAGTTTAGAGATTAGCTATGTGTGTGGCTGCTTAATAAAACAAGGCTTCAGTTCTCACCAAATGGAGAGTACAAATGAACAATTGAACAGGATTAGGAGAGGCTATTTTGAACAGGAAAAATATATATCAGGGAGATGAGAATAGTGATGACTTTTATCAAGCTATTGTAACCATCCAGATGAAGATACATGGTTGAAGAAATCACTCATAGCTTGCATTGTTTTGGTATCCACCCTAACTCCCTAGTTCTCCAAATATCTTTAGATTTAAATCATTGTTTTGGAGCAGAGTATTTTAATATTTTATCAACAAAAATTTGAATTTATACTTTAAAATAATTCAGATTCCTAAAATTCCTGGAAAACTTATTAGTCCAGACATATGTAGGAAGATCTTCCAACAGGTGCAATTGAGAAATATATATATATGTATATATATACATATATATATTTACATATTAACATTGAATTGTTGGTGGATCACCTAAAATTTGTAAACTCTCTAGTCATGACATGTAGTTACAATTTAGGCCTCTGATAGCATTCAAAATTCTGTGTTAAACTTTAATCTTTCGCTAAAATAGAATCAAGTAAATATAAACAGAAACATCATTTACCTCCTTATAAATCTTGATAAGATATCTTTGAAAGAGTGTGTTATCCAAAGGTCTCTAACACTTCTTTTTATCTCATTTGCCTATTGTCTTAAAATTACCCAAAGGAACTAACCTGGACCTCTGAGAACTCTTAAAAACTGAGCCACCAACCAAAGAACACACAAGAATTTGAACAAGGTCCATGACACATATGCAGCAGATGTGCAGCTCACTCTCCCAGTGGACCTCTAAACCACTGGAGCAGAAGCACTCCCTAAAGCTATCACCAGACTGTGGCATCCATTCTTCAACAGGGTTGCCTTCTTTGGCCTCAGTGGAAGAGGATGCACCTAGTCTGGCAGAGATTTGATGTTGTGGGAGGATATACAGAAGATACCCCATCCTCTCAGTGAGGACAGCTGGAGGCAATGCTTAGGATGTAAATTAATTACTTGACTAATTAATTAATTTAAAAATCCCCAAGGAAAAGTCTTTCTTAGTAACCTTTCTCATATTTACTTTTCACTTAAGACACTTGTGATATACTTGGTACATCTTGAAGGAGGGACTGATCAATCCCCAGAATACAGTAGAAGAGCTCAAGAAGAATATGACTTACAGATTCCACCAGAGTATAATAAACTAAGTACATATACTCTAAATTATACTAAACATAAAATTATAGGCCAAATTATTATAGTTGTTAGTAAATATTAGAATATGTAGAGAAACTTTACCTAAGGATTCTGGGATATCTTATTAGTTATTTTATTCATTGTTTTGTAACAAAGCACATGAAAAAAGAAAACTAAATAATTAAAAACACCAACAATGAAACAAAAACAAAAATAAATTAAGAAAACCAAGGCTTACTTGGTCTTATGTTTTGAGTATACAAATTTATGATGGCAGAAAAGGCATGAGGTCCCATTGTATTTGTAATTATGAAGCAGAAGAGACTCCAGTTAAGACTGTTGATGCTCAGCTCACCTTCAAAATCTTCCTATCCCTGTCTACCCTCTATTTTCCAGCCTGGGATGACAACATATATGGCCATTTTATGTGAGTGTTGGGGATCCAGATTCAGATCTTCATGCTTATAAGCAAATATTCTTTCTAATTGACACACCTTGTCAGCCTCTTATTGGGATTTTAATGTATTTCATTTAGACAATCAATAGATTTTTGAAAATCATAGTCTCTCTCTCTCTCTCTCTCTCTCTCTCTCTCTCTCTGTGTGTGTGTGTATGTGTGTTTGTATTTTGGCATATGTATCTTATGTCTTATACAAACATATACACATAATATAATTTTCATATTTCAGTCCTATTATTACATACTAGAAATGGCAGTAATGAATTCTCAGGATTTATACTTAAATACAAAAAGAAAGATTTTTTTTAAGGTTGATGAAAATAATTGAGTTCATAATTTTCTCTTTTATGGTTCACAATTCACACATCGCAAATATAATGGAGGTATTGGAACATGTTTAAATGGAAATTCAGTGCATGAATGCTTCACAAAAAAATAAACATGAAAATGTTGGTATTATCAATTTTTGCAAAGGAGCACAATAGGAGAATACTCTATTAATCAAATGAAGTGTTTAAAACATTTTATAATTAGGGAGTTAAATAAACATGTACAAATCACAAATAACCACATTTCACCTGCTATTCCTTGTATAAGTGTGTTAACACACTATGCAGTCATCAAAGGGCTTTCTAAGAAATGTAAGCTCCCTGTGGCTGGGGCAGACACCTAGCTGGTCTGCTCCTGTGAAGACACCATATCCTGAACCACACTAGAGGACCCACTGAACTCAGAGCAGCAGGTAAGAACACTCTCCTACTACCCCACACCACAGAGCCCCAACTGGGAGCCTGGAAAACTCAAGACACATCAGCCACCCAAACCCCAAACCCTGCTCCTTCAGAATACCACTCCCCTTC
This sequence comes from Arvicanthis niloticus, assembly GCF_011762505.2. Classification (NCBI taxonomy): domain Eukaryota; kingdom Metazoa; phylum Chordata; class Mammalia; order Rodentia; family Muridae; genus Arvicanthis; species Arvicanthis niloticus. Next base: position 56,595,081 of record NC_047658.1, read on the forward strand.
TGCCCCTCACTTGGTACTATTGGTTGGGGAAGACACCAAGCTGGTCTGGTCCCATGAAGATACTTTATCCTGAGCTACTCTAGAGGAGCTACTCCACTCAGAGCAGCAGGATTTTAGGATCCCAGAGGCAGCCTGAGTCCCAGGAGTTCTTCCACCTAGGAGCTCAGGATCACAGAGACATCTAGACTCTGAGGCATTCTGACACAAGAAAGATTAACTGGAAAGACAGGCTCTAGTCAGAGACAGTGATTGCAGATTAACCAGATGGCGAAAGGCAAGCACACGAACATAAGCAACAGAAACCAAAGTTACCTGGCATCATCAGAACCCAGTTCTTCCAGCATACCAAGTTCTGTACACCTCATCACACCAAAAAAGACAGATTTAGAATTAAACTCACATCTCATAATGATGATAGAGGACATTAAGAAGGACATAAATAACTCACTTAAGAAATACAGGAAAACACAGGTAAACAGGTAGAAGCCCTAAAAGAGGAAACACAAAAATCCCTAAAAGAATTGCAAGAAAACACAACCAAACAAGTGAAGGAATTAAACAAAACCATCCAGGATCTAAAAATGGAAGTAGAAACAATAAAGAAATTTCAAAGGGAGACTAACCTAGAGATAGAAAACCTAGAAAAGAAATCAGAAATCATAGACACAAGCATAACCAACATAATACAAGATATAAAAGAGAGAATCTCATGTGCATAAGATACCATGGAATACATTGACACAACTGTCAAAGAAAATGCAAAATGCAAAAAGCTCTTAACCCAAAACATTTAGGGAATCCAGGACACAATGAGAAGACCAAACCTAAGGATAATGGGTATAGATGAGAGTGAAGATTCCCAGCTTAAAGGGCCAGTAAATATCATCAACAAAATTATAGAAGAAAAGTTCCCTAACTTAAAGAAAGACATGCCCATGAACATACAAGAAGTCTACAGAACTCCAAATAGACTAGATCAGAAGTGAAGTTCTTCCCGTCACATAATAATCAAAATATCAAATGCACAAAACAAAGGAAAGATTCTAAAAGCAGTAAGGGAAAAAGGTCAAGTAACATATAAAGGCAGACCTATCAGAATTACACCAGACTTCTCACCAGAGACTATGAAAGCCAGAAGATCCTAGACTGATATTATACAGACCCTAGGAGAACACAAATGCCAGCTCAGACTACTATACCAAGCAAAACATTCAATTATTATAGATGGAGAAACCAAGATATTCTGTGACAAAATGAAGTTTATACAGTATTGTCCCAAAAATTCAGCCCTACAAAGGATAATAGACCGGAAACTCCAACACAAGGAAGGAAATTACAAACCAGAAAAAGCAAGAAAGCAATCTTCCAACAAACCCAAAAGAAGATAGCTACACAAATATAATTTCACCTCTAATAACAAAAATAACAGAAAGCAACAATCTTTCTCCTTAATATTTCTTAACATCATTGAACTCAATTCCCCAACAAAAAGACATAAACTAACACACTAGATACATAAACAGGACCCAGAATTTTACTGCATACAGGAAATGCACCTCAGTGACAAAGACAGATACTACCTCAGAGTAAAAGGTTGGAAAAGAATTTTCCAAGCAAATGGTCCCAAGAAACAGGCTGGAGTAGTCATTCTAATATTGAATAAAATCACTTTCAACCAAAAGTTATCAGAGAAGATGAGGAAGGACACTTCATACTCCTCAAAGGAAAAATCAACCAAGATGAACTCTCAATTCTGAACATGTATGCGCCAAATGCAAGGGCACCCACATACGTAAAAGAAACTTTAGTAAAGCTCAAAGCACACATTGCACCTCACACAATAATAGTGGGGGATTTCAACACCACACTTTCAGCAATGGACAGATAATCATGGAAACAGAAACTAAGCAGAAACAGTGAAACTAACAGAAGTTATGAACCAAATGGATTTAACAGATATCTATAGAACATTTCATTCTGAAACAAAAGAATATACCTTTTTCTCAGCACCTCATGATACCTTCTCCAAAACTGAGCATATAATTGTCACAAAACAGGCCTCAACAGATAAAAAAAGATTGAAATAACATCATGCACCCTATCAGATCACCACTGACTAAGGCTGGTCTTTAATAATGAGAAAAACAATTCAACGCCCACATACACATGGAAAGTGAACAATGCTCTACTCAATGATGACTTAGTCAAGGAAGAAATAAAGAAAGAAATTAAAGACTTTTTAAAAATTTAATGAAAATGAGGACACATCATACCAAAACTTGTGGGACTCCATGAAAGCAGTGCTAAGAAGAAAACTCATAGCTCTAAGTGCCTACAAAAAGAAACTGGGGAGATCATACACTAACAACTTGATAGCTATACAAAGTATCAATACAACCAGGAGATGGTTCTTTGAGAAAATCAACAAGATAGATAAAGCCTTAGCCAGACTAACCAGAGGGCACTGAGACAGTATCCAATTAATAAAATTAGAACTGAAAAATGAGACATAACAACAGAAATTGAGGAAATTAAAAAAATCATCAGATCCTACTACAAAAGTCTATACTCAACAAAACTGGAAAATCTGAATGAAATGGACAATTTTCTAGACAAATACCAGGTACTAAAGTAAAATCAGGAGCCAATAAACCATCTAAACAGTCCCATAACCCTTAAAGAAATATCAGCAGTCATTAACAGTTTCCCCACAAAAACAGTCGAGGACAAGATGGTTTTACCGCAGAATTCTAGCAGACCATCCAAGAAGATATAATACCAATTCTCTTGAAACTATTCCACAAAATAGAAACAAAAGAAACACTACCCAATTTGTTCTACGAAGCCAAAATTATGTTCATACCTAAACCACACAAAGACACAACTAAGAAAGAAAACTTCAGACCAATCTCCCTTATGAATATTGATGCAAAAATATTCATTAAAATTCTTCCAACCCGAATCCAAAAACAGATCAAATCCATCATCCCTCATGATCAAGTAGGCTTTACCTCAGGAATGCAGGGATGGTTCAATTTTTGGAAATTCATCAATGTAATCCACTATCTAAACAAACTCAAAGAAAAAAATTACCTGATCTCTCACTAGATGCTGAGAAAGCATTTGACAATATTCAACATCCCTTCATGGTAAGTCTTGGAAAGATCAGGAATTCAAGGCACATACAGAAACATAGTAAAAGCAATATACAGCAAGCCAGTAGCCAACATCAAACTAAATGGAGAGAAACTTGAAGCAATCCCACTAAAATCAGGGACTAGACAAGGCTGCCCACTTTCTTCCTACCTATTCGGTATAGTACTGGAAGTTCTAGCCAGAGCAATTAGACAACAAAAAAGAAGTCAAATGGATACAAATAGAAAAGGAAGAAGTCAAAATATCACTATTTGCAGATGATATGATAGTATACATAAGGGACCCTAAAACTTCCACCAGAGAACTCCTAAACCTTATAAACAACTTTAGCAACGTGGCTAGATATAAAATCAACTCAAACAAATCAGTTCTCTTCTTCTACACAAAGGATAAACTGGTTGAGAAAGAAATTAGTGAAATGACATCTTTCACAATAGTCACAAATAATATAAAATACCTTGGTGTGATCTAATCAAGCAAGTGAAAGATCTGTATGACTAGAACATCAAGTCTCTGAAGAAAGAAATCAAAAAAGATTTCAGAAGATGGAAAGATCTCCCATGCTCATGGATTGGCAGGATTAATATAGTAAAGACAGCCATCTTGCCAAAAGCAATCTATAGATAAAATGCAGTCCCCATCAATATTTCAACTCAATTCTTCATAGAGAGAGTAAGAGAAATTTGCAAATTCATTTGGAATAATAAAAACCCCAGGATAGTAATAACTATTCTCAACAAACAAAGAACTTCTAAAGGAATCACCATCCCTGACCTCAAGCTGTACTACAAAGCAATAGTGATAAAAACTGCATTGTATTGTTATATAGACAGGCACATAGATCAATGGAATCGAATTGAAGACCCAGAAATGAACCCACACACCTATGGTCACTTGATCTTTGACAAAGGAGCTAAAACCATCCAGTGGAAGAAAGACAGCATTTTCAACAAATGATGCTGGTTCAACTGGAGGTCAGCATGTAAAAAAAAAAAAATGCAATTCGATCCATTCTTATCCCCTTGTACAAAGCTCAAGTCCAAGTGGATAAAGGGCCTTCACATAAAACCAGATACACTGAAACTAATAGAAGAGAAGGTGGGAAAGACCCTTGAATACCTGGGTACATGGGATAAGTTCTTGAATAGAACACCAGTGTCTTATGCTCTAAGATCAAGAATTGACAAATGGGATCTCATAAAATTGCAAAGCTTCTGTAAGGCAAATGACACTGTCAATAGGACAAAATTGCAACCAACAGATTGGGAAAAGATCTTTACCAATCTTACATCTGATAGAGGGCTAATATCTAATATATACAAAGAACTTAAGAAATTAGACTCCAGACAACAAAATATCCCTAGTAAAAAATGGGGTATACAGCTAAATAAAGAATTCTGAACTGAGGAAAATAGAATGGCTGAGAAGCACCTAAAGAAATGTTTACCATCCTTAGTCATCATGGAAATGTAAATCAAAAGGACCCTGAAATTCCACCTCATACCAACCAGAATGGCTAAGATCAAAAACTCAGGGATTAGCAGAGGCTGGTGAAGATGTGGAGAAAGAGGAACATTTCTCTATTGTTGGTGAGATTGCAAGCTGGTACAACTATTCTGGAAATCAGTCTGGTGGTTCCTCAGAAAATTGGACATAGCATTACCTGAGGACCCAGCTATACCACTCCTGGGCATATACCCAGAACATAGTCCAACATATAACAAGGACATATGCTCCACTATGTTCATAGCAGCCTTATTTATAATAGCCAGAAGCTATTGAACCCAGATATCCTTCAACAGAAGAATGAATAAAAAATGTGGTAAATTTACACAATGGAATATTATTCAGTTATTAAAAACAATGACTTCATGAAATTCTTAGACACATGAATGGAACCAGAAAATATCAACCTGAGTGAGGTAACCCAATCACAAAAGTACACACATGGTGTGCACTCACTGATAATTAGATATCATCCCCAAAGCTCACAATACCCAAGATACAACTCACAGAGCACATTAAGCTCCTGAAGTAAAAAGACCAAAGTGTGAATGCTTCGATCCTTCTTAGAAGGAGTAACAAAATACTCATGGGAACAAATATGTTGAGCAAGCATGGGACAGGAACCGAAGGAGTGTTTGTCTGGAGACTATTCCTCCTGGGTATCCATCCAATGTGCAGTAACCAAAGGTAGATGGTGATGTGGATGCCAGGAAGTGCATGCTGACAGGAGCCTGATATAGCTGTCTTTTTAGAGGTCTTCTAGAGCCTGAAATGTACATAGGTGGATGCTCACAGCTAACCACTGAACTGTTCATGGGGTTCACAATGGAGGAATGAGAGAGAAGACTGAAGGAGCTGAAAGCATTGGCGGCCCCATGAGGAGAGCAATAATACCAACCAAGCAGAGCTCCCCAGGGCCTAAACCACTAGCCTGGGAGCACATAGGAAGGGACCCATGACTCCAGCTGTATATGTAGGGGAGAATGGCATTGTCATGCAAAGGTGGGAGAGGAAGTTTTTGGTCCAGTGAAGGCTGGATGCCCCAGTGTGGGGGAATTTGTGGGTTGGGAGGTGGGAGTGGGCGGGTGGGTGGGTGGGTGGGGGCATATCCTCATAGAAGCAGGAGGAGGGGGAATAAAATAGGGGGTTCCTGGGTGGGGGTGGGAATGGGGAAAGGGGCTCATATCTGAAATGTAAATAAAAATCCGATAAAAATAAACTGAAAAAATTAAAAAAAAATAAATTTCAAAAAAAAAAAAAGAAATGTAAGCACTTTCATAAAGTTACATAGTTATAGAAGAAAATAAACTTGCAAACCAAGGCATATATCCAAATATTTTGATGGAAATACTAAGTGAATTACAAAAAACAGGAAAATTTCAAAGCCTTTAGTCCAACATACAATTAAAAATCTTCAACAGAATCACTTCAGCAAACCCCCTATCCCATTCCTCCTCCCCCCCTCCTGCTTCTTTGAGGGAGCCCCCTACTCACCCACTCACTCCTGCTGCACCTCCCTAGCATTACCTTAGGTTGGGGCATAGACGTTCCACAAGAACCAAGGCTTCCCCTGCCATTGATAACTGATCAAAGACACATGACTGGGGAGATAATAGGTCCTATTTGGGAACATAGTAATTTTATTTTGCTAAATGGACTTGTCAAATTGGCTCCTAAGTATTTACACTCATAACTAGATCCAAGATGCCTTGAGTCTTGGTCAGAGAAGCTTCATGATGATGTGAAGTGTTAATGAGATTCAGGACTAGTTGGAAGCTGAGAACAAGTTACTGGTGAGTCTTCTGCCTTAATGGGGCTACCCATAACACTCCTACAAGGTTCAGGAAGCACTGTGAAAGAGGTGGCAGAAAGATTATGAAAAGCAAATGACATTTGCGAATTCACAACTACTCTTGCTTCCTCAAGACACATTCTAGACTGAACATGTAAATATTCATAGATGGGGGTAGGAGTCTGAGAACTGAAACTTCCCAGAAAAGCTATTGACAGCTGAAGGTTGTAAGGGAAGTAAAAGCCATTGTCTTCAATTTGTTTTTATATGTATTCCATCTTTTTATTTAATCTCTCTCTTTATTTTTTTACACTCCAGATTTTACTCCCCTCCTGGTCCACCCTCCAACTGTTCCACATTCCATACCTCTTACAATTTTTTATGTATTCCAGAAAGATTTCATGCTGGAGTTCACAAAAAATTTCAAGCGTGTGTGTGTGCACCAATCTCTTATTTTATTATAGTATCTTTATTTCCCATATAGTGGCTTTCAAGATTCAGTCTGTAGCAGTCATCTGGTGGCTTTTGTACTGCAGATTCTCACTCTGTGTCTATGGTGGTATTGAGGCTTCTCTAAGTTTTTTTCTGATGTCACTCTCTCTCACACTTAGAAGGTACGTCACTATAGAGGTGGCCACATAAACACTCAGCAGTAAGATATTTGTTTTACTCTTCCTTGCCGTCTCTTTTGCTCCTAAAATGCACTAAAAGAAATAAAAACCAGAAAGATTCTTAGTTTCCATTATGAAGCAGTGGAAAACTTGCAGTTCCTTATTATTTTTCTTTATTCTTGAGAGAAGAGATTGCTATGTTGCATAGAATCATTATTCTCCAGGCTCAGTATCTTTAGAAGCTAAAATTGTAGTTGTATACCATTTAATTTAATTTTGTGGTTACTTAAACATGTTAGAAACCCAATGCTTATATTTTTTCATTGCAAATCTTTGTAAATGTTTTAATAATGGTACCCTTGCTAACATTCTAATTCCTATTCATTTATTTTCAATTTCACATTATCCAGAAAAGTCATGTTTGTCTAGAAAAATTATATATCTACATCTTTGTTAACAAAGATGTGTCTACTTCACTATTTGTGTAGTAAATATTTATTGCAAGGAATTTATTCTTGAAGTCTTTTGATTAGGTTTCTGTTAGACTCTTACATGGAGGAACACTGCTTCATTTATTACAAACTTTATGGACTAGGCTTTCTTTGAAACTATTCATTTTGAGTAAATCAAGTGTGGAAAATGTATAGGCAAAATGTTTTCATTGTTTACTCTGTCTATCATTTTTTGTTATACTAAATATTATAAATAGAATAGCTATAAAGCAACTTTTCAGTAGCATTCAGAGCATACTATGAAGTATGCAGAAGTGTTCATGTCAAAGTTTATTTTTAAAACCAAATTCAAATTCTTACCATGATTAAATGAGGCCCGAGACTACTTTCCAGAGTGTAACTGTTGCTTTCTCAAAGTCCATGCATTTTTTTGCCCAATAAAAACCTCTTTTGGGATAGAAATTTCTGGAAAGCTTTCATCACATCTTTGTTTCTCAGGGTATATATTAGAGGGTTGACTAAAGGGGTGATCACGCAGTAGAACACTGAGACTACTTTGCCAATTGTGAAGTTGTACTTGGCTGGAGGTCGGACATAGGCGAAGATTATGGTGCCATAGTAGATGGTCACTACCGTGAGATGGGAGGCACAAGTTGAGAATGTTTTCTTCCTTGCCTCCCTGGAAGACAGCCTGATTATTGTGACCACAATGTTGCCATAGGAGCTCATTGTGAGAAGGAAAGAACTAAGAATCACCACAGAGCTGCAGGTGTAACCCAAGGCCTCCACCAAGAATGTGTCCGAGCAGGAGAGTTTAAAGATGGGGTCAGAGTCACAAAAAAAATGGTTGATTTTCTGTGGGCCACAAAAGTTCAGCTGAGAGATGAGTATGGTAGGTAGCAGAGGGGCAATGAAGCCTCCAATCCACGATGCAGCTGAAAACCTCAGGCAAATGTGAACACTCATGAGAAGTGAGTAATGTAGAGGGCGGCATACGGCCACATGTCGGTCATAAGCCATAACTGCTAGCAAGATGCACTCAGTGGCTCCCAGAGAGAAGAAAAAATAGTACTGAGTGATGCAGCCTGCAACAGAAATGGTGACAACCTTTGTGACACATGTAGCCAGCAACTTAGGCACCGTGGCTGTAGTGTACCAGATCTCCAGGAATGATAGGTTTCCTAAGAAAATGTACATAGGTGTCTGTAGTGTGGAATCCATAAGAATAAGAAAAATAATTAGAGTATTTCCCATGAGAGACAGCAAATACACAGTGAGAAAAATCATAAACAATGGGAGCTGCAGTGAGGAAGAGCCTGGAAATCCTAGAAAAATAAACTCGGTCACTGCTGTTTGGTTTTTTACATCCATATTTCTTCTTCTCTGCCCTGAAGGGGAACAACAGCACCCAGGTGATCTTAGGTGAGTGGTAATGAAGACTGGAACAAACGATTTATTTCTATGGCGGTAATAAATGATGCATAGCAACCAGAGAAAATGAAGACTGCTGGAAACATAACAGACATTTCACATACAATATATGTGGGCCATCTTACTTCATATTGAAAATAAATATCTAATATAAATAATTTAACCATCTAACTCTTCAAAATGAAAAGCAAAGTAAATAGGTAACACATTTATTATTCTATTACACAGATGGTAGAGCAGGGATGCAATCCTAATAACTTTACTGAAAACCAAGGAAGAACATGGCCCTGCCATGCCCCAAGGAGGTCATTCCTTAATGTGAAAATACAGAAATCAATAGATGATACAGTTGCTAGTAAAGGCCTTCACAATTGTATAGTACACTTTGTTAATAGAAAAAACTACCCATACTTTTAAATTTATGGTCCTTATTTACATATGAGTTGGAGGAAGATAGGGACCGGAATTAAAACCGGCATTTGTTTATAAACATCTATTTAATGTTCCTGATCTCTGGAGTATTTATCTTTAGCATCTTTGTATCTTCTTATTTCCTGACATTGATCAGAACAAAACTGATGAAAGTGAGAATTTTTACCATTAGCGTGAATAGAATTCCCCATGGACATATTCATGTATATGATATATTATACTTCTACATATATCTAATTGTAGTACAAAGGTAAAATTTCACAACCATAATGTATAAGGTAAACTTCACAACCATAATGAAAATATTCCTGTCCTTTTCTTAGTTTATGAACTCATTATAATACATACCCTGAGTATATACCTCTTCTAAGAATCAAAGCAATAGTAGAACTGAAATAAGTTCACTTTGGTGTCTGTCTGCAAGTTCTCATTTCAAACCCTTCTGGAGATTTTAGTTATAAAACTCGATTAAAACACTATATGCATGTTTCATGCTATAAATTTATTACTTTAACTTGTTATGTATGTAGAGGATCGTTTTTATGGGAAGATATTTTCCATACCTAAAAAGCCAAGTAATGTTCTTATGTCAGTAATATTTTATTTGGTCCTATTTGAGCCTATCAATACTGATTCCTAAGGAAAAAAATGCTAAACCTGTTGCCTTGATTTTTTAAGAAAAATTGACTTTTAAGGCTATAAATTCAATAACAACAATTTGAAAATTAAGCAAAATTATAATTCAAGACAACTTTTTATAAAAAAAATGAGCTAATTTTTTTTAAATGTTTTCATGCATTTTTAAATCTTGTTCTTAAAGAATAAAATTCATTGTATTTATAAAAGGCCAGATTCTAAAGTGATTTTTATTGTTTTTAGGAAAATGGTATTGCATATCTTTAGTTTACCTTTAAGGTCAGAATATATAGTAATTATTTTAAAAAATTTAACTAAAGCTTGCAAGTGAAATTAGACCGATGTCATTCCCTTTCAAAGACCATGTTATTTTATTAAAAGATCTCATCACTGCCCTTGAGATTGACAGAATTGAACATTCTTCAGCTGAAGTAAGTACAAAATGGAACTTGAACACTGAGAAAATGAATTCAAAATCAGTGCAATCTTTCATTAAAGTAATACTCAAATATAAAAAGGAAATCACACACAGTTAATGTATAGAGTAGAATCATTTACCCTACATACATGTGTGAGAAATGCATGTATGAGAAAGAATATAGCTTTGCTTGAACAACATTGTTGAATCACCCAAGTCCTACTGACAGTTATTGTATGATCCCTGCATTACCTGCAGAAAACTGAGGAATGAAATGTACAATTTCTCCCTTACTGTACTTACTTTGGGTGTTCTGCTTTGTTATTTTCTACAAACATAATATTATCAGTTACATACTCTCTGAATATTACTTTTCAGCAAGGATACTTCAGCAAGCACACTTCTCAGTAATCTTAAAGGGAATGAAGCATCTCCTCCTTGCAATACTGGCCATGATGCAGCCTCTGTGTACTTGGTAGTTCTTTCTTCTTTCTCAGTTGCTTTTTTTCTGCAATGTCCAGCTTACAGGAAAATGTGACTTCTATGAGAAAAATAATGATTGCATCAGCACAGAGCCTTGAGGCTTCCAAATAGATTCCCCCAGGAATTCCCTTTACTGAAGGTCAAATGCTTTGCCAAGGGGACTAAAAAAGAGAAGAAATTCTTCACAGCATCAGACATGTCACCACAGGAAATAAGAATGGTATCCCAAATGACTTCATTAGATGCCACCACCTATGGTCTAGTCTCTAAAATATCATTTCAGAAATACAGCCCTTGATATTTCAGCATCATCATTGTTCTCTAAATACCGTAAATTTTAACATATTAAGTAAATTAGATCGATATAAAACCCTTAATCTGTAATCTGAGCACTGCAAAACAAAAATGAAAATAGTATGTTGGTATCATTTATGAAATTAAAGGATTTGATAGTATAAAAGAAAAGAGATACCCTTCAGGTGAAGGAATGTCTGGGAAGTTTCACAAACAGGATACATGCCAGCACCTACAGAGACCATGAACAGGTACTAAGTTTGGTATCAGAGTAATATTACAACCTCATTGGGTAAATACTGATTTGATAATTATGTTTCATGAGAAAGAAACTGAGAAAATAAGTTTGGCTTTGCAATTATTCAAATTCTTCAACAAAACCTGGTTACCCTTTAAACATTAAAATTAAACTCATAAAATTGCAAAGCTTCTGTAAGGCAAATGACACTGTCAAATATGACAGAATAGCAACCAACAGATTGGGAAAAGATCTTTACCAATCCTACATCGGATAGAGGGCTAATATCCAATATATACAAAAAACTCAAGAAATTAGACTCCAGACAACAAAATATTCCTAGTAAAAAAATGGGGTACAGAGCTAAAGAAAAAATTCTCAACAGAGGAAAATAGAATGGCTGAGAAGCACCTAAAGAAATGTGCACCATCCTTAGTCATCAGGGAAATGCAAATCAAAACAACACTGAGATTCTACCTCATACCAGTCAGAATGGCTAAGATCAAAAACTCAGGTGATAGTAGATGCTGGTGAGGAAGTGGAGAAAGAGGAGCACTCCTCCATTGTTGGTGGAATTGCAAAGCTGGTACAACTACTCTGGAAATCAGTCTGGTGGTTCCTCAGAAAATTGGATATAGCATTACCTGAGGACCCAGCTACACCACTCCTGGGCATATACCCAGAAGATGCGCCAATATATAACAAGGATATATGCTCCACTATGTTCAGAGCAGCCTTATTTATAATAGCCAGAAGCTGGAAAGAACCAAGATGTCCTTCAACAGAGGAATGGATACAGAAAATGTGGTAAATTTACACAATGGAATATTACTCAGCTATTAAAAACAATGTATTCGAGAAATTTTTAGGTAAATGGATGGAACTAGAAAGTATCATCCTGAGTGAGGTAAACCAATCACAAAAGAACACACATGGTATGTATTCACTGATAAGTAGATATTAACCCCAACTCTCACAGTATCCAAAATACAACTCACAGAAGCTCATAAAGAAGGGAGACCAAAGTGTGGCTACTTCGGTCCTTCTTAGAAGAAGTAACAAAACACTCATGAGAGCAAATATGGAGACAAAGTATGGGACAGAAACTGAATGAGGGTCCATGCAGAAACTGCTCCACCTGGTTATCCATCCCATGTGCAGTCACCAAAGGCAGTCACTGATGTAGATGCCAGGAAGTGCATGCTGACAGGAGCCGGATATAGCTGTCTCCTTAGATGTCTGCCAGAGCCTGAAGTATACAGAGGCGGATGCTCATAGCCAACCATTGAACTGATCATGAGGTTCTCAATGGAGGAGTTAGTGAGAAGACAGAAGGAGCTGAAGGGATTTGTGGCCTTATGGGAAGAACACCAATACCAACCAAGCAGAGCTCCCAGGGTCTAAACCACCATCCTGGGAGCACATAGGGAGGGACCCATGGCTCCAGCTGTATACGTAGGGGAAGATGTCCTTGTCAAGCATAGGTGGGAGAGGAGGTCCTTGGTCCCAAGAAGGTTGGATGCCCCAGTGCGGGGGAATTCGATGGTGGGGATGTGGGAGTGTGTAGGTGGTTGGTGACACATCCTCATAGAAGCAGGAGGATGAGGTATGTGATAGGGGGTTTCTGGGTGGTGGAAAATGGGGAAAGGTGATAGCATCTGAAATGTAAATAAAATATTCAATAAAGAATGGAAAAAAGAAAGTGAAACCATGAGACATTTCATTTTGTGAAAATTTTATTGCTGAATATCAACCATACAAAGTAATAGGATTCAGACATTTTCACTTAGGCTCATATTTATTCATTCTTTTTCTCACACAGCTGATCTGGTGCCCTGCTTCTCCATCTAATTATTTCTTTGCTAGATCCCACACATTCAAATAAACACATTATATTTGTATTTCTGCATCAGGCTTATTTTGCCAAACATTTCTTCATCAGCTAGTGAACCAATAACAGATGCAAGAATGGATTCAACTCAAATGAAACATGGTGGAACAATGATTTCATTGACACAACTCTATAACAACTGTTAAGGGGATACTTAAGGAAGTGGAAATGAACTAAAACAGTTGTGTCATCAAAGAGTCCCAACCTATAATGAGTAAAAACCTTATTAAAGCTGTGTTATGAAGTCCCACATTTGGTTAATCTTCTACCTTCTATATAGTATTCATTTTACCCAAGACCATGAGAAACAATGCACCAGAGTGTTTTGTGAATGGAATTGCAAACCAGGAACTTTGAATCTTGCTCCTTACTTCTACTACAGACTCTTAAGTACCCAATTATCATTACCCTATATCTAGAATTCACTGTAGTATCTCAGCTAATTTGGTTTCCAAGACCATGTTGCCAAGCACTTGTTGATCTGAAAACCAAGCACATATCTTTAACCCATAATTCTCCCTGGTCACTCAAGTCTTACAGTATTTTGTAGCATCCACCAGAGAAGATTTCTTGAACAGGGCTTTAAACCAATAGAAAGCCTTTATTAGCAAGTTAGAGATTACACTGGGTCTTCAGGGTCCTACTGTCCCCTTGCACCTTTCTCAAGGTGAGATTTCTCAAGGTGAGATATGTGCGCGTGCACACACACACACACACACACACACACACACACACACACACACAACCATATTCTAGATGAACATACTTTTTCAGTTCAAAGAACAAAATAGCCAGAAACAGAATTACAGAAGCCAAAAAGCAAGGTTAGTCCATTTAGAGGCTTTCCCAGAACTAAGGACTTTGATGGACTGTTTTCTTTTAACCATGTAGTACTGTTAACATGTAAAGTTCTGTGGCTGAATAGGACTTCCTTCAAGGATTCAGTTGTGGTAATGGCTGGAGCCTAAGGTCTATGGGATTGTTAGATTCACCACTTGTCTTAGTGACTAAGTCAAATTATGGATTCTGAATGCTCTAAATAGGAGTCCTAACAACCATTAATTTTACTGAATTGATCAATAATTTGCCATACCATTTAAGATGCAGGATTCTGTTATTAATCCTATCAAAATGAGAATTAATATTGATACCAGAGTAGCAAGCCAAGGAACTAAGAGAACAGAGGATGGTATCAATTGTCTGATTTGTGTCTTTGTCACTTTCTTTTATTTTTAGGCTTTTGACAAGCATGTCAAGATTTTTAAAAATTATTCATGACTTATTATCATATAAACAATAGGTTGCTTTCAAAACCATATATAATGGCCCTTGTCTTAGTAAGAGTTTTACTGCTATGAACAAACACCATTACTAAGGAAGCTCTTATAAGGACAAAATTTAATTGGGGCTAGCTTATATATTCAAAGGTTCTGTTGATTATCGTCAATTAGGGAGCATGGCAGCAGCATTCAGTGACATGTGATGCTGAAGAGCTGAGAGTTCAACATCTTCATCTGAAGGTATCCCTCATCCACACTTCCTCCAACAAGGCCACACCTCCAAATCGTGCCACTCTTTGGGCCAAGCATATTCAAACTACCACATCCCTTATCTCATGAGAACTAAGTCTAAACGTCTCCAAATTTGTAAGACTATTTCTGTGAAGGAACATACCTGTTGACTGTTGTTTTAATTCAGAAATATAAAATTTTAAAGCCTCTAGGTCCTAATTAACCCATACATTTATGTTCATATAATGTTTTTCTCCCTGATGTGTCTGTGACTGTTGAGGTGTCTATGCCTGCTCCAACTAAGACTGGAATGAGGACAAATATTATTCCTCCTCTCCCCCTCATCTCTTTCCTTTCTCCTCTCTCCTCTGCCCTCCCCCTCCTTTTCCCCCTTTCTATCTTCTTCACCTTCTCTCTGTAGTATAAGTTCCATATTAAAGTGTATTTTTCTTCGTTTTATTTAGCTATATCTGGGCATAATATGTGCTAAGATTCATAAATGGAGCTTCTTAGTTTGGAAAGTATCTGCAGATACACATTTAATCAAACTATTAGTTTGAATACTCTCAAGGCTCAGTAATAATTGTTTCTGTCCAGATCAGTTAAACTTCAAGGCAAAAGAGTAGTAGGCATCAGAAGAAGGGAAATTGTCTAAATTAAAGCTTTAGGCCACTTGTAATTTCATGTGGAAAATGCTTCTACACATCTGAAAATAATATATCTATAAAAACTAACCGATATTAAATCTTTCCCTTGCAAGCTGTATTTCATAAAGTCATTTCCCAGAGTTCTGTGGGGTGTTGGTCTTTCATTCATACTCTTGCCTGGGTAAGGGCTCTTTGTTTTGAATTTACTTGAGCACAAAACTAGCATCTGGGCTAAGACATCCCATGTCACACTTTCCTAGTTATATTACAACTAGGTCAAAGAAATGCAGAATGTTTTGTAGACCCCAAACAAATAGCCTGGTAAAGCCAGTTACAAGAATCCTTCCTATTGTCTTTTAGATAATGATCTTTCCCTCTGTTGTCCTCCATAAACCTGTGGGCTTGAGCTGTTTGTTTTCTCCAGCAACATCAGACCAAGCTATACCATGAGAGTATCAATAGGTCACACTGGTTGTAGGGCCATTTGTTCAAGAGCCAGATCAGTGACTCAGTTACAACTTGCTTCAAGGGAGTCATGTTTTTGATGTCCTGAGCAGTGGATGATAGAAATGTGTAGCAGAAGCAAAATAGCAATATAGGGTGATCCACGAGTAAGGCCTGGTACTGGGTCATGCAGGCATTAGATAGTTATCATTAGCCATTCTGTTTACCAGGATCCAGTTGTTTGAAGAGGTCTGTCATAGTGCATTATCATGACTCCAAAGTTTGAGTTATAACCTCTTTTGTAATGTCTTTTGCTTCATGGGAAACAGATGAAAATTTTTTTTAGACATCTAGAAGTGCTAGAACTGTAGCCAAAGTCAGAATTGTTTAAAAGGTTCAAATGTCTTTTCTTTTATCTCTGTCCATATTAGGAGATTTCTGTCCTCTTTCGAACTGGTTAATAGAGCAAGTCCTTGTTATTCCTGAAAAATCAGGTATCCAAAGGCAGTAATAATTATCTCTCAAATGTATACCTTCGTCTTTGGCATTGGTATTTGAAGGATGGCAGAAGTCCTACTCTGGAGCAGGCTCCCTTTTCCTCCTCTCAGATAGTAGCCAAGATCTGTAAACTTATGTATACATTCAGGCTTTGTTAAAGTGACATGTTGTTGCCAATGCTCTGTAACAGTTGCAGCGTTCATTTAATGGTCCTTTTATAAAATTTATTTTAGTTTTAGAAACTAGGAAGAGATATTTATGTTGGATAAGGGCATGGTCCTGAGAAACCTATGATGTAAGGTCAGGGTGTCAGAATTTAGTGTCTCATGAAATAGAGTTGGACCATTTTTAAATCCTTTGGGAAATGTGGTCTATGTAAGTTGTCTACTGTAACTTCCCTGTTTCTACCCATTTAAAGGCAAAGATGCTTTGATTTACTTCAGCAAGTGATAGGCTGTAGAAGCATCTTTCAGTGAATATCTGTTATTCTTGAAGAATCAGACTCATGAGAATCTTAATCTCTAAGTTCTTCACACTTACCATGTAAGGCACTGGTAGGGCACAATGATACCTCTAAGTCCAAACCAGATAATATAGCATGAAATTTCCTTTTTGTTTCCAAGGTCTTTGAGTACTTTAAAATCTGGATTTGTGGAGCTAAAGTCATTAGTTGAACAATTATAGAAAGTCTTGTCAGGTCTGTCCTAAGTGTTTGATTTCTGCTCATATACCTGAGAATCTCTTTGTCAATCTAAGAGATAGTGCAACTGTATCAACTGATTTGGGGCACGGCTTCCACTTTAGAGCTACATGGATAATTGTGCTAAGGTTAGGTATCTTGTTACAGTGCTCATCTCAATACAAAACACATTTAATACATCTATAAGAATTTCCCAAATCTCAACAATTTAAATTTTTTAAAGTCCACAAAGTCTCTTCTGAAACTCAAAACACTCTTAAATATGAAAATGTATAACCATTCACATTCCAAAAGAGGAAATGGGAAGAAAACATTGAAAGACCAGACAAATGAATACTTGAGACCCAAAGAGGCAAACTCCAAATGCTTCGGCTCCATGTCTCTATCTGAAGCATTTCGGTGGCATCTCTTGAACTCCATGAGGCTTATTCACTATTCTGGGTTTGCTGCTTGTATCAAATGTGGCCACTCTTGACTGACCACTATAGAGAGAGGTTCCCTAGGCATACATCTCATTGTCTCAGCATCTCCTATTTCTTAAAGTCTCCACTCTAAATTGGCCTTTATTTTTACAGCTTCAAATTAAGGACTCCAATGGTCACCATGAATGAATGCAATCCTGACTTTCACTAGCTGAATTTGTTGACTTTCTTGAACCTCGGTGTAATCTACTACTGCCCCAAACTGACATTTCTCATGCCCATAAAGTCAGCCTCATATGGTTGATATAGTTGGGGTTATTCTATCAACTTGACATATAACCTGTCCTCATCTCATAGACAAAGTGGCCTCTATGGGTGTTAGTTATGGAACTTGAGAGAATACTTGCAAGATGGTAGTTTGGAGCAGGGAATCTTTTAATGGCATTCACACTGCCTTTACCCTCATTTTGAATAAATCTGAATGTCTATAATCTGCAACATCTGATAAGTAAGATTTTTTTCTGTCAACTTTCCTATTGAATCTATGCATAATGTGAAGTTTCGTCTTAGTTATGGACAACTTAAAAGCGGTTGCCTGTACATATATATGTTCTTCTTCCTGAGCTACCTTTTCTGGACTCAGTAGGAGAGGAAGTGCTTAGACTAGGAGAGACTTGAAGTGCCAAGGTATGGAGATACCCAGGGATGAGGAAACTTTCATGTTTCCTTTCTGTTCAGAGCAGAAGTGTGGGGCAGAAATCTCGCGGGCGGGGAAAGGAGGGAGTCCGGCGACAGAGTCTCAGGGCGGTCTGGCACCAGGGCTTCCCGCGCCGCCAGCCCCACATTCATGCAGCTGTCGGTGGGCAGGCCGGCAAGGTTCCAGGGTTCCAAAAGCTGGGAATCAGGCGGAGAGACCATGGACACGTGGAGTCCGGTTTTCCAAAGCTTTTATTGTTCATGACATGGTGAATGGATGCAGGTGTTGTGCGCTTCTTCCCCCCCCAAAGGCCAGGGGAGACCAGTCTTATAGGGAAGAGAGAAAGGGGAGGGAATAACTTAATTAGCTACGCCCCTGGCCTTTTGATAATTCATTAATATTTAAATCTCTGGAGGTAGAGACTTGTTAATCACGCCCTCTACCTGTCCTACGTGACTGAAAATAACAGGTTAAATGGAGTTACCTCCAAGGCCCAACACAGAAGGAAAGGGGGAATGGGGGAAGGATTGTGGTAGTGAGTGACTGGGACAGGGCAGTAAGCAGAATGTAAAGTGAATAAGTGAGAAATGAAATGAAGTTTAAAAAAATTAAATCATGTATCATGAAAATCCGATACATTAAACTCATTTATTTAAAACTCAAAAAAAAAAAAAAAAAAAAAAACCCACAAAAAAATAAAACAAAAATTTAGGTTTTTCCTCTCCACCCTTCTTCTCCACAACTTTAACATTTCTCATGTTCTATTCTTCCCATGCTACACAGTTTTTAATTTAAATTCTCATTATAAACCACAGTAGACATAACTGATAAATAACCATGTCCAAACTTAATGTTTTATAGTATTGAAACTTTCCCCATCAAACAACTTAATCCATTACTTTTGAATACTGTCTTACTCTAGTGTTTAGTACACTTGGACACAACCAGGTAGTACACAGAACACAATACAAATACCAGCTAAAATGGGTCTCACAAATATTGTCTTTTCTTCTAAAACCTTTTGAAATGGACATCTAATATTCACATTTCTCTTAGTACTCTGGTCTTCTTAACTCCCATCAGAGTTTCCCATCACACTCTGACTACAGAATTCTATAGCCTTTTATGGCTCAACATTCTGAACTTTCAAATTTCTCCCATAATCTACTTCCAAGTATCATTAAGACCTAAATGGGGCTGGAGGGAAGGAAAGTCAGGAGAGAATATTTGTAGTTATGTCTTAATTAAAATGTAAACTCAATAATAAATTAATATAATGTTTTAACAATCATAAATGAAGCAATTTAAAAATTTCTGGCATTCCTCTGTGAAGAAAGAACTGGTAACATGAATTCTCACTTCCTGGTTGTATGCAGCTTCTGTACTACAGACTCAAATAATGGTATTGGGTTTACTGAAAATTCTATTATTCATACATAAATGAGGATGTCAGATCTGAGGATGTTTCACCTGCCAGTGTCCAACATTGCATGAACCAACAGGGAAACTCTGATATTCCTATCCCATAAGATTTTATAGATAGTAAGCTACAACATTGTGCAATATTTCTTATTTTCAAAAAATATTTGAGTGAGATCCATAATTTACTTGTTGATATAATTCTTTTAAATATGCAAAAACTAAAGAAAAGGAATTTAAATGCTTAAATACACTTTTACAAGCTCATGAAACTCAAAAGTGTCATTGGAATTTGGATACAGGTTTGAATACCATATATTGCTATTGGTCTCTGTTGAATCCTTGTTTCAATGCTTAGGTGTTTTTTTAAATTTGTTTTTGTAGTTGTAGTTGTTTTTAAAGAGTATGATAACCATTCTCTTCTTTCAGCTTCTCTCATAGATTAGCATACCATTATGAATGTTAGAGTGGGGAAGAGAGAGAGAAGGAAAGAGAGAGAGAGATGGAGAGACATAGAAAAAGATATTGACTATCTGCTTGGTATGAGATGTCAAATCCACACAGGATATTATCTTGAGCTCCCTGCAGGTGCAGACACATACTTAAGATGATGGAGTTTATTCGTGTGTTTCCTTCAGTGTTTCACTATCTCCATCATCATCCCAATACTTTCAGGTGACTCAGGTGACACCATTTTGGTCTTCCAGCCTGTGTTTATTCCTGAATTTTAATTAGGACTATTTTTGCCAGCTGTCTGGAAATAATCGCCTACCTAAATTACCTCAGGGCATTTTGTCCAATTAATGGCTGTATTCTCAGAGCTTTTGCACTCAGGAGGATGTCCACATTCAAGATAAACGAGCAGAAGACCAGTACATTTTGAAAGGCAAGACTGGTGTTCGTAACTCATCTGGAGGCTTCCTGAAACTCATTATAGATACGGTGAACATCTGTAAATTTTTAATTTGGAAAAGCTTCATTTTCGTATCTTTAAATTTATTTTTATTTTTCAATGATGAACAATACCTTGGTAAGTTGCCTATGATAACGTGTCTTCCAGACTAATTTATAGTGGATTTCCCAGTAATTCCTTGCTTCTCTCAGTTTGAAAGGTTGAGGAAGAAAAGGGAATTCCAATTACAAGTACTGAATATTTGAGAAAAAAATACATACTTTTCACCTGAGAACCATCAGTAATTTTATTAAGAAAACATGTAAAGAAAGCATCCATTACTTGAAAAGAAAACAATCAGAAAAATCTTGCTGTTTTTACAGAAAATTTATTTCCAATGTGACAGCAATATCCATAAGTATGGTACATTGAACTGTCATATATAAAACAAAAATGCCGATCATGGTGTTTCTATGCCACTTAGCTAATATATTGTTACTTTTATTTATCATCCTTTTATTTATTCAATATTTACAAAGTGTGCACAACTGTATCTAAACAAATTTCAGAAAAGACATAAGATTATAACATTATATAACATATAACATATTTAAAATTTATACTATATTTATATAAAAATAGTAATACGTTTGCATGTGTATTAGAAATATAGGAAGTGCATATGTGCATAGTAAAAAAAACTTGTAAATTGTTGGAAACATTTTAAAGAAGTTATTTGTTTTTTATTGAAATTATAATATAATTATATTATTTGTCTCCTTTTTACCTCCCTTCAACCCCTCGCAAATCCCTCTATTTTTTATTAATTGATATTGTAGGTGTTTATTATATATATATTATATATATATTATATATATGTATATATATAATATATATATACGTATATATATATATATGCATGTTTATTCATAAATGCATGTACATAGATGTTTTGCCTACATGGAAGTGTGCATACTACCTGTATTCAGTGTTCTTAAAGGAGGCTAGAAGAGTGTTGGATATCCTTGAGCTGAAGCTCTGGGCAGTTGTGACCTATCATGTGGGTGCTGGAATGTGAATTCAGTTCTGCTTAACCTGCATATGCCCTCAAAACTCATGATCCAATTCTCTAGTCCCTCTACCAATGCTTGTAGGTTTTTTTCCGATGAGTCTTGAAGACTTCCCTTAGTATATTTTCATATTTTTTATTTCATTAGTAATATATTTTTTAATATATAGACACCATATACAGTTTATTTTTAGGAGAGATAAATGATGCTTAATGTGTCAATTATATGGAATAACTCTAAAAAATATTTTTCTGGTGAAGAGAATATTTATTCTTGTTAAACTTTACTCTCTAAATTCCATTTCAACTCTACATGCTTTAAGCAAAAAAACCAAGAATAAAATCCTTAAATATTTTAAACTCAAAGTAATAAAATTTAATGTATATTCATAAAACAATTTAAAAACATTAAATATATTTATTATACATAAACATTAGTCGGTTGCCCTTAAGAATGAGTTAAATTCTGTGTTCTGAAGTTTAAAATTACATTTAGAGATAGAAATTTTCTGGTTATAAAGGAGTGTCTATTTTATTATAGAAAATATTAGCATGTCATATTACTCCCAGAGGATTCATTATTTCTCCAGGCTTATAAGGAACTTATCATGTTTAATCAAAAAGTAATATGTGTCCTTTGCAATTAATATTTCTTTATAATTTCTTGATACATATACTGTTAACTCAATACTCAAATATTTTTTCAAATTTTTTAATAATTTGAATAAAGGAATGTTATTAAATGAATGTGTATTTGTATACCAGTTCTAAAAGTGTGAAAATATAAATATTCAGCTTTAGGTGACACATTCAATACCTCAGAATGTAATAAATTTATTTTCATACTTTGACAGGAATGAAAATAGCATTAGCTTTTCTTTAAACATGGCTATTTAACTTCGAAACTCATAAGCTATTATTTTTAAATTCTACTAATGCTTATCAGTTTTTAAAGGACCTATTAAAAGTTTTAAATTGATTGTCTAGTGACAAATATTCATCCCTGAAAACCCACATACAAATAACATACAGAATGGACAAGGTTATTTAGGAATATTTTGTATATACATATATATTTATGAATACAATAACAGCTAGAAAAAAGAGGTCATGGATTTCAATAAGAGCAGGAAGGGATTTATGAGAGAATTTGGAAGGACAAAAAGTAAAGAAGAAATATAATTATGTTCTTAAAACAAAAAATGAAAATGAACAAATAATAAACAAGAACAAATCAAACAGAAGCTCAATTAGGTAGTGCAGATGCCTTTATTTGCATATTTTTCTTTCTTCATGCATTGGAAAGAATTCCCAGTAATATGCTCAGTAGAAGTGATAAGAGTGAAAATTTTGCCTTGAATAAAACCTTATGCAAAGATTTTTCACAATACAAATATTCCATTTTATATATAATTTGAAATATAATACATGAACTATATCGAATATTATGAAAAATTTTCTGTGATATTGACCTCTGATTTTTATCCTTGCATCTATAATTCTGCAAAATCATTTCTGCTTTTGTTATAATTTCTCTAATGTGAAGGTAAATTATACATGACAAAATGTTGACATTTCATGCATTAATATATAAGATCTACAAATATAATTCTGTAGGAGTATCCATATTTCTGCCAATGGATACCAGACAGAATGCAGCTGTCTTCACAACTGTTAAAGAATTGATGAATTTTATTGCTGCAGAATACTTGGAGTGCACTTTTCACGATGCTTTTGAGGTAAATTTTGAATATATTTCTGTTAGATCATTTTGGTACTAGGTGTTCACACCTGTGATTTTAAAATCAAATCCCCACTGAAATAAAACTTTGTACATTTGTTTCGCTTAATATATTGTCATTTATCTTCCAACATTGTTTTTATATTCAAAATATATGAATACTAAGGGTTTTTAAAATCTCTGCGAAGAAATTGACAATTTACAATATGCATGTAGGAGAAAACTTGGAAGCGTCTAGCTGCTCAGTCACTTGTGGAGTTTCAACACATCCCCAAATAAAATGGTTTTTAAGTTTCTGACATTGCTTTCATTGACCTTTGTAAGTGACCAGCCTTCCTTTTCTGCAGCATCCTGAAGCCATAATCAAGAAATGCAATGGATGCTGTTTTCTTATTTGATTCCCAGTTATTCTTTCCAAATTTAAAATTCATCCAGAAACTTGTTAGGTGTTAAATACTTTAATTGAGTTTCACATTTTAATTTTACTACACACTTTACTGTGGTTCTGTGATCTTGATGTATATCTGACGAATATAATACCGACATTTTCATCTATTTAATAAATGCCATATGTTTGGAAGAATATTTTTCTCTCTGCATCTTGACAAAACACTTTACTGCTATTTTTTTTTTTTAAATAGAAAAATTTATGTAGCCAGTCAGTGGTGGCGCACGCCTTTAATCCCAGCACTTGGGAGGCAGAGACAGGCAGATTTCTAAGTTCGAGGCCAGCCTGGTCTACAGAGTGAATTCCAGGACAGCCAAGGCTACACAGAGAAACCCTGTCTCGAAAAAAAAAAAAAAAAAAAAAAAAGAAAAGAAAAATAAAGAAAGAAAAAATTATGTAAATAAGAATTAAAAGAAGTTAATGTTCACCAGCTAATGTCACTAAGTATTTTTTTTAATTTTCCTGCATTTTATGTTCTTAGAATTTGAGGTTTCCAAAAATAAACAATCAATACATCTGATTGTTTCAAGAAAAAAAAAAAAAAAAGTAACTGTAGCTATCACAGCACTTGCCATTCCTTTGTTACTGGATTTCATTCTATTTTATGTCTGCTTTGTTCAACTCTTCTTAGGCTATTTTGCTTCTAAGTAATTAATGCTTTCTTTTCTTTTTCCTTCCCTCTAAGAGAAACAAACAAACAAACAAACAAACAAAACCCAGTTTATCTGAGTCAGCCATTGCCTGGGAACACAGATTTGGGTTAGTCCAAATTTTATGTTCCAGTATACAAGCACTTTTATGGTTTTACAGAATAAAGAAATTCATACATCAAGACAAGTTTAATATATACTGCTGGGTACATCAGAGAAGTGACTACATAAAGATGACAAAGGTTTCTATAGGACTCAGATGCTCTCTAATGACACTTTGCTTTTTGGTTGATGAAATTGAAGGTCTGTTAACTTAGTAAATTCTAAAAGGTTTTTACCTACCAGTCATGGGATGTTTGTTTCAGCACAGAGGTAAAAAAAGCAATGGTTATTCAGGGGGCTAAAGCTAGCCCAGGGTAAGGTAATTAGCATCTGAATCTGCCACCCTCCAACCTCTCTGTATCATTGCAATTCTAGCAAAGCAATCATTCTTTATAGACACAGCTTCCTCATAGGAATTCTCTGCTAGGATTTGTCTCTCCCTTCAGGGCCCTTGGTATGCTTTCAGTTTAAAGCTCTCTGGAGGGGTCATTCATATCAGCATCCTGTGGACTTGCCCTCTTCAATGTACTATTGTTAATATTATTATAGTTATTTACAATTCATCTGTTACCCTTATCAATATCCTTCTACCTCCACAGTTCTTCATACCATTTCTCCTCATGCCTGTCACTGAGAGGACGTCCCCCACCATATCTTCTCCCTCCCAGTGGCCTCAAGTCTCAAGAATTAGGCAGGTCTTCTTCCACTGAGACCAGACCAGGCAGTCCTCTGCTATATATGTGTCAGGAACCTCACACCAACTCATGTATGCTGCCTGGTTGGTGACTCAGTGTCTGGGAGCTCCCAGAGGTCCAGGTTAGTTGTGACTGCTGGTCTTCCAATGGGATCACCCTCCTCTTCAGCTTCTTCCATCCTTCCCCTCTTCAACTTTAGGGGTCCACGACTTCAGTCCAGTGTTTGGGTATAAGTATCTGCATCTATCTCACTCAGCTGGTGTTTGGGCCTCTCAGAGGACAGCCATGCTAGGCTATTGTCTATAAGCACACCATAGCATCAGTAATCGTGTCAGGAGATTCACCCATAAGATGGATCCCAAGTAGGGTCTATCACTGGACAGCCTTTCCCTTGGTCTCTTCTCCATTTTTGTCCCTGCAATTGTATTATACAGGAACAATTACGGGTCAGAAATTTTGACTGTGGGTTACAAACCCTATTTCTCCATTGGAGGTCCTATCTATCTACTTTAGGTGAACTCTTCCAGTTCCCTTTCCTCGCTGTTGAGTGAGATGTGTGACTTTCTCTTTGAGTTTCTCTATGTAGTGGATTATGTTAGTAGATTTTCTTATTTTGAACCATTCCTGTATCCATGGGATGAAGTCTACTTGGTCATAATGAATGATTTTTTATGTGCTCTTGTTTGCAGTTTGCTAGGATTTTATTGAATATTCCATGGGTATGTCGGCTTTCTGTTGTTTTTGTTATTAAAGTCTACCCTTATTCCATGGTGATCTGATAGGATATGTGGGATTATTTCAATCTTCTTATATCCGTCAAGCCTTGTTTTGTGACCGATTATATGGTTAGTTTTAGAGAGGGTACCATGAGCGGCTGAGAAGAAGATATATTATTTTGTTTTAGGCTAAAATGTTCTATAGATATCTGTTAAAACCATTTGTTTCATCATTTCTGTTAGTTTTACTGTGTCTCTATTTAGTTTCTGTTTCCATCATCTGTACATTGGAGAGAGTGGGTTATTGAAATCTCCCACCATTATTGTGTGAGGTTCACTGTGTATTTTGAGCTTTATCAAAGTTTCTTTTACGAATGTTGGTGTCCTAGCATTTGAGGCATAGATGTTCAGAATTGAGACTTCATCTTGATGCCTTTATCTTTTGATGAGTATAAAGTTTCTCTCCCTATCTCTTTTGATAATTTTTGGCTACTAGTCTATTTTATTGGATATTAGAATGGCTACTCTAGCTTGTTTCTTGGAACCATTTGCTTGGAAAACATTTTTTTCCAGGATTTACTCTCAGGTAGTTCTGTCTTTGTCATTGAGGTATGTTTCTTGTATGCAGCAAATGCTGGATCCTGTTTGATTATCTAATCTGTTAACTTATGTTCTTTTATTGGAGAATTGAGTCTGTTGATGTTGAGCGATACTAAAGACATGATTGTCAGTTGCTGATATGTTAGCTGTTGGAGGTGGCATTATATGTATGTGATTTTCTCCTTTTGGATTTGTTGTTAGATGATTAATTTCTTGTTTTTCTTTGATGTGGATATTCTCCTTGTGATGTAGTTTTCCTCCTAGAATCTTCTACAGAGCCGGATTAGTAGATATGTATTATTTAAATTTTGGTTTTGTCATAGAATATTTTAGTTTCTCTATCTATGATTATTGGGAGTTTTGCTAGGTATAGTAGGCTGGGCTGGCATTTGTATTATCTTAAGGTCTGTATGACATCTGTACAGGATCTTATGGCTTTTAGGTCTCTGTGGAGAAGTCTAGTGTAATTCTGATAGGTCTATCTTTATATGTTACTTTGCCTTTTTCCTTACAGCTTTCATACTCTTTCTGTGTTCTGTGTATTTAGTGTTTTAATTTTTATGAGACATGATGATTTTCTTTTGTATTTACAATCTATGTGGTGTTCTGAAGGCTTCTTTTACATTTATAGCCATCTCTTTCTTTAGGTTGGGGAAATTTTCTTCTAAGATTTTGTTGAAAATGTTTTCTGGTCTTTGAGCTGGGAATCTTTGCTCTTTCCTATTCCTATTTTTCTTAGGTTTTGTCTTTTCATTGTGTCTTGAATTTTCTGAATGTTTTGGTTTGGGAGCTATGTATGCATAGTATTTCATTTAACTTTTGTATGAATATCTTCTATAGTGTCTTCTATGCCTGAGATTCTCTCTTCTATCTCTTGTGTTCTGTTAGTGATTCTTGTGTCTTTAGCTCCTGATCTCTTTCCTATGTTTCCCATTTACATTTTAATTTCTTTCTGGTTTCTACTTCCATTTTTAGGTCTTGGACCACTTTATTCAATTCTGTCACTGTTTGTGTTTTTCTGTATTTTTTCAAGGTATTTATTTGTTTCTTTTTAAAGAGCTTCTACATGTTCAAAAGTATTTTTCTGTATTTCTTTAAGTGAGTCATTTATATTCTCCCTAAAGGTCCCTATTACCTTCATGAGATGGAATTTTAGGTCAGCATCATTCTTTTCAAATGTGTTGGTATATCCAGCGCTGCTTGTGTGAGAACTGGGTTCTGATTGTGCCTAAGTATATTGGCTTCTGTTGCTTATATTCTTGAGCATGCCTTTTGCCATCTGGTTATCTCTGGTATTAAGTAGTCTGGTTGTCTCTGTCTGGAGTCTGCCTCCTGTGCCCCTGGTTGCAACAGGTCTCTTGGGAGACCTGTGGCCCTGGCTACAGCAGATCTCCTGTGCTGACTGTGATGGGTTGAGAGGGGGAGACACATTGATCTGCCCTCTCTAAGGTATAGATGGGAAGAGACAGGGCTTTGCATGGAAAGGAGTAGTCTCATGTCCACTGGGTTCCTTGGTGGCCCCAGGTGCTGCAGTTACTTTTGTGGGTGTGTTACTGTTGCCCTGGCTGCAGCAAATCTCCTGGTAGATCTCTAGATTATGGGTGTTGGCAGGGACAGACACGTTAATCTTCTCATAATTAATGTATTCTATCTAGGTGTAATACTTGGTAGTTTCCATGAAGATTTGATAAGTCTTATTATGTTATTAAGCTGTTAGTTGCTTACCTTTAATAGCCTGCATTTAGAATTCTGCACAATAATACCCTCTGTTGATTATAATTTTAGAACTTAAACTTTTTAGATTGTGCATTAGTCTGGGAATGCGACAGTATGTTGATTCCTATTGAGGGAACATAGTGTGACATAACTTAATGTACATTAACATCAGCCAAACTTAGATCCCAACTCCTAAAAACACAAATGCTGTCAAACATTGCATCATATTTAACTTTAGAAATAACATTGTCTTTGTTCCAGGCCCCAGCTATCCAAAATATATTCTAAGTGTTACTGTGGATGTGTATATAAATACTGTTTACAATGCAAACACTTGATTTTAAGGATGTGAGGCTAATATCTATAGTATTTGTGATTTTCAGGAAAATCTGTTGTTTTTCCTCAAACATGTGACATAATTATGCCTGGGATTCAAGGCAAATAACATTTTCTGAAGGTCATAGATGTTCCAAAAACTGAGTGAGATTATTTCTTAAACTCATGCTTCTTCTATGTTCATCTTTTTCTCTTTCCCAACCTGTTTTCTCTTTCTGTGTCCATGACTCTCATGTTCACTCTCACTTTTCAATATCCCTTGTTATATATACATATGCATGTGCACATACATAGATATAGGCATAGGCATAGACATATGTGTATGTGTGCACACACACACACATGTATGAAAATAATCCCTCATGTAAACACATATATAAAAATATACTCTAAATGTTAAAATTCTATGGACATTCCTAATTGATGTATGTAGTTTATCTGGGAGGGAAAATGCCACCTTTTAATCAACTTAACATTTATTAAGATGTAGGGTTTATGAAACAGTTATTACTATGGAAATTTATTATAAGTATATGTCATCATACGTACAATTAGAGAGACAGCCACAGCTATGCATGTTACCAAATAAGCATGTTTAAGAAAATGGATGCAAGGTAAAGAAACAAATGCTAGATTTTCACACACAGAGGCCAGTTGTAGAAAACAGCATTTTAACGAAAATGCTAGTGATCTATGGGTTAATTTAAGGTTTTCTCTTTCACTGCTTTTCTATTTCAGCTAAACCTGCACTTTGAGAAGATGGCCAATTCCACCCTGATGACTGAGTTCCTCCTGGAAGTTTTTGCTGAGGCTTGGGAAGTCAGGATCCTACTTAGTGTGCTGTTTTTGCTGGTGTATCTGGGCAGCCTATTAGGGAATCTTATCATTATCATTGCTACTATAGTGGACCAGACCCTGAACACACCCATGTATTTCTTCCTCAGGAATTTGTCCATTTTAGACATATGCTACGTTTCTGTCACTGTGCCCAATGCCTGTATCAACTCTCTCACTGACCACAGGAATATTTCTGTAGGTGGGTGTGCAGCACAGATCTTTTTTGTCTATTTTTGTGCATGTGTAGAGATTCTATTTCTCACCATTATGGCCCAGGACCGCTATGTGGCCATCTGCAAGCCTCTCCTCTATCCTGTGATTATGAACCACCAGTTCTGTGTTCAGATGACACGGGCTTCACTACTTAGCTCTCTTGTCCTTGCAAGTGTGCATACTTTCAAAACATTCCAGCTGTCCTTCTGTTATTCTAATGTGGTCCCTCAGTTCTTTTGTGATATTCCCTCATTGCTGAGGCTTTCTTGCTCTGATACCTTTAACAATAAACTCCTAATTCTTCTGTCTGCCCTTGTGGTCAGTGGTAGCTGCTTTGTCTTTATTGTCATATCATATGTTCGTATATTATCAACTGTGTTGAAGGTTCCTGTCAAAGGAGAGAGGGGGAAAGCCTTTTCCACCTGTGTCCCTCACATTATTGTTGTTTCTGTCTTTCTTAGTTCTGCTGCCTATGTGTATCTAAGACCTTCAGTAGCAACATTGGAAGTAGTTAAGGAGATGACTCTTTCTGTATTTTATACCATTGTTCCACCATTCTTAAATC
Organism: Arvicanthis niloticus; assembly: GCF_011762505.2. Classification (NCBI taxonomy): domain Eukaryota; kingdom Metazoa; phylum Chordata; class Mammalia; order Rodentia; family Muridae; genus Arvicanthis; species Arvicanthis niloticus. Next base: position 56,625,339 of record NC_047658.1, read on the forward strand.
CTATTGTCTATAGTCTTAGAAACAAACAGATAAAAGACGCTGTGAGGAAAGTTACATCAAGAAAATTTTTTTCCATATTTGAATGTAAAGGAACATGTATTTGTTAGGGTTCTCTAGAGGAAGAGAACTGATTAAATAAAAAATGTTTATACATAAATACACAAGCACACACAAGTGTAGACACAAAAGCACATGTACTCACACACTCCACGTGATTTTCATTTTTGTGATGAAAAAATGTTTTCCACGTATTTCCTGACTACAATTATTCCTTCTTCTACTCCTTCTAGTTTTGATTCACCTGTCCTCACATGCAGAACAATCTGCTTTCTGTCTCTCATTGGAAAAACAAACAAAATTCTAATGGTTACTAAAATGAACTTAATGATTATTAAAATGAATTAAAATAAAGTATAAGAAGATCAACCAAAAAGAATACATCAGATTAGTGCAAAACAAATATTTAAAAGAGTCCCAGAAACAGTACATATATATACACACACACACACACACACACACACAAACACACACACACAAACACACACACACACACACACAAACGCACACATACAGACAAATCAGATGCAGATGCTGTAGAGGTTTGAATAAAAATGACCTCCACTGGCCAATAAGGAGTGGTATTCTTACGGTGTGTGTCTTTGTTGGAGTAGGTGTGGCTTTGTTAGAAAATGTGTATAACTATGGGGTGGGATTTAAGGTCTCAGAGGCTCAAACATGGACAATGTATCACTGTCACTTCCTGCTGCTTATGAATTCAGATGCACAGCTCTCAGTTACCTTCCAGCAACATGTCTGCTTTCATGCTACCATGCTTCCCACCATGAAGATAATGGACTCAACCTCTGAACTATAATCCAGATTTAATTAAATGTTTTTCTTTATATGAATTGCCATGGTCATGCTGTCTCCTCACACAAATAAAATCATAACTATGACACATTGATTCTTTGTATTATTTAATTTTTTTATATTTGCTTTATTTTAATTGCACATTTGTTTGCTGTCTAGTCCTTTTGTGTATAATATCTTTTTTGCTTCTAGAACTTCCTGGTGTACTGTTAATTTTTAATACTAGTGTGAGATCTTACAAGTTTTTTATTTGTTTTATTGGTTTTGGTTTTTGTGTTCTTTTTTTTTTTTAGGCACTTAGTAGTATTGCCTTACCTCTTGCAATGAGGTTTTTGATGAGGATAATTGAAATCAAAACAAACAAACAAAACAAAGCTTGGAGTCTGTTTATTTTACCCAACTATTCCTGGGCCTGGGGCCTGCCCTGGAGCATGGTTGATATAACCAGTGAATCTCCATTAGAGAAAACTGGTCTTCACTTTCTGAACCTTGATTAGTGCTGGGACTTTTTATCTATGTCTTCTTTTCCAATCTAGGTTTTCTTTTTCTAGAACCTGTGCAGGTTTTCTGAATCATGACACAATTTGACATTTTTATCTCTGTCTTAGATATCGATCAATGAATTACTGGAAAATGAATATATATATATATATGAATTTGGTTAGCTACCAAGAAGAATGAGACTATGCTGGGGTTTTTTTTGTAGAAAAATAAATGCAACTACAAGTTATCATATTTCATAATATAAGGCATATGCTTGTCCCTAATTTGTGTGCCTTCGAATTCTTAAAAGCACATAAAACTCAGAAGGGGCATTGGTGTAATGAAATAGGCTCATGGGAGAAGGCCAAGGGGGTAGGATTCTGAGGATAGTTGATTAGATTGGGATGAATGGCAAAGTACATGATACATATGAAAGAAACTATTTCTGTAGAATCTAGTTCTCTATATACAGTGAGTTTATATATCTCTGAAATAGTTTGAATATTAAAAATAAACAAATTACAATATTTTCACACACTCCAAAATAATTTTAAAGTAATATTAGATTGTAGGATATTTTTTTCTCACTTATACAAAGGCCTGGCTAAAAGATCAATGAATATATGTCCTAGATACACCAGTTGATCATTTGTAATTCTTAGTAATATGAGGCTAAAAACAAAATTAATAAAATTATATCTTTGTGAAGATATGAATATTGCTCACAAACTAATAGCTCACAGAAAAATAAACCTAATAGATGCATTTAAAACTATTGTAGCACAAAAATTAAGAATATCAGTTGGAATACTATTCAGCTATTAAAAAGAAGGAAATTATGAATTTTGCATGCAAATGGATGGAACTAGAAAATATCATCCTGAGTAAGGTAACCCAGACCCAAAAGGACATGTGTGGCATGTACTCACAAATAAGTGGATATTAGCCAAAATGTTCAGAATACTCATGATGTAACTCACAGACCATATGAAGTTTAACAAGGAGGAAGGCCTAAATATGCTTTAATCCTACTTAGAAGGGGAAACAAAATGATCATGGGATGCAGAGGAAGGAAGGGTCCTTGGAGAGTGGAGTGGTAGGGGAAACGGGTGCAGGGTCAAGTAAGGGGAGAGGAAGGAGAGAAGCCTAGAAAGCCAGGAGACTGAATGGAAATATGCAATACTACCGGGTGGAGGATGGGGAAAACTACTAGAAAGTCCCAAAAACCTGAGACATGAGAAGCTCTCTCGACTCAAGTGGATGAAATGTGAGCAAAGCTCTGGGTGCCTAATCAAGGATATCAGCAAGATTTTGACATTGGAATAGGACCAGACAGTTGGCTCAGAAAAGAATTTGACATTGGGCTAGGACAAGGAAGTAAGCTCAAGATGAATACAGCCGAGGAATAAGTTCTTTGTATCTTGATGGGTTTTGTTAAGACCCTGAATATAGTTATCATGGGACCTTTGTTTATGCATTGTTTGCTCCTTGACTACTTTGTCTTTGACCTAGAACTGAGCCTATTCTTTACATGTACCTAGAATAGTATAAAAGCAGACTGAAAAACAAACAAACAAACAAACAAACAAACAAACAAACAAACTTCTTTAGCTTCAGCACTGACTGGGATTATGCTACAATGTTGTATAATTGTCTTTTCTTTCTTTAACCCTCACTCCCTCCCTTGAAACCCTGTTGACTGACTGAGCTGGCTTGGACAGAAATGCCCAATGGTGGAGAGAAGGAACCTGAAGAGATCATCTCCAGTAGATCAACATCGTCCCCAGTAGAGGCACAGGGTGCTACCCATTTATTTTCAAAATTGTTTCTGTCTAAATGAAAAGCAGAGACAAAAATGAAACCGAGACTGAAGGAAAGGGCATGCAGTGGTGGTGTAAGACACTGCCCCTTGGTCAGTGGTACTTACTTTCGAGATGTCCCATGGTGAGACATCAAAACACAGATTGATGCAAAAATCAGAGGTTTAGTTTCCTGCCATTTGGGGTAGACCTTCAATTAGTCCCTCAAGACAAGTGACTAGAAGGCTATTACAAGCAGTTTTTATACTTTTTAGGGGCACAGGTTACATCAGCAAGGTTACAGTTCAAACTTATTGCCTAAGCATATTGACCTTTAAATCTATTGGCTGGCAAGCATGACACACATTTGAATTCTACCTGGGACATTCCATAGAGTCAGGTGACTATCAGTCAGTATATTCTGAGAATTTTTTCCTCAAGAATGTCCCTGTGGGTAGAGAATGGAACTTGACCTAGCTTGACCCCAAGCCAGAGGGGGAAGCCATAAGGAGGGTGTGGGACTGGAAAAAGCCCTTAGGGTTCCTCATTGGCCCAATTAGTGATCCATCTCACGTGCAGGCATGAAACCCTAAAACTTACTGATCTCATGTTGTGCTTATAGACAGGAACCTAACATGGCTGTCCTCTGATAGACTCTACCAGCAGCTGACTGAGACAGATGCAGATACTTATAGCAAATCATTAAACTGAGGTCTGTGGGACCTCCATAAAAGAGTAAAGGGAAGGACTGAAGGTGCTGAAAGGGATTGCAACCCCATAGGAAGGACGCTAGTTATCAACTAACCTGGACACCTCAGAGCTCCCATAGTCTAAGCCACTAACCCAAAACCATACATGAGTTGGTCTATGGCCCTAGGTACATATATAGCAGAGGACTGCCTTGTCTGGCCACAGTGGAAGAGAATGCACTTAATCCTAAAGAAATTTGATGGCCCAGTGTAGGGGGATGCTGGTGGGAGGGTGCTTGTGGGAGCCCTATCTCATAAGCAAAGGCAAGGGGGGGATGGATTGAAGAGGGGCACCAGAAAAGGAGGCAATATTTGGAATGTACATAAATAAAATAATTTAAAAATAAAAGGAATATCAATAACATACAAATTGAAAATATTGTACTTATATATTTAAGAATATTGTAAAAACAATTAGTGAAAAGTGAGGCCATGAGTTTTAAAAAGAGCAAAGCGAGGTATAAACATTAGCTATGAAACACTAACATATTGGTTTGAAAATGTGATATTAACTTTAATGCATACAGAAATGAGATTTTAATAAGCCTGGGTTTTTAATTGCTGCCAAGATTTTTTTTCACCTTTGATATCCTAAGAAATTATACAGAAAATTAACATTAAGATGTAAAAATCTATAAATATCTACTAAGGTTATGCTAATTAAAATATTTAACAAATGACAAGGTTTAATAAATTTTTCTGCTAATGATGTGTTTATGAAATATATCATCTTTAGTTCATTTTTTGTCAGCATCAGAGTATCACACAGCAAACACTCATTTATATCTCATATTTCCAACAAAAAATTTAGGGTGAAGTGAGAGGTTGAATTTATAAATCAAGTAAATTAATGAAATTAAAAATCAACCAACAAACCTTGAGTACCTTAATAATGAATTACTTAATTAGTAGTCTAATTGTGCCATGATATACTTAGTAAAAAATATCATTTCAATAAATAGTATTGCTTTATCCATTAAGTTTAGACTACTTTTAATAATAATAATAATGCAATACATCCCCCTAATGATGTGAATACTTTTATAATAAGTTTTAACTCCAGAGCATTCCTGCAGATTATATAAGGTTATAGCTCCATTGCATAAACTTTGGATCAGTTTGCCAAAATTTAGTTTTAAAATGAAACAGGTTCAATATTGTAAGATGTCAGATTCTGCTTCCAGTCTTGATTTTACACAGAATTAATCCTACTTTTTCAGCAATTCTAAAAATAAAGACTTCATGTTACTTATTACTCGTGTGAAATTGAATTTTTTACTGGAAGTGGAAAGGCTGGTATGTGTGCGTAGACATAATGACTTCAATCAGAAGTGGAGAAGTACACTCTAAGGACAAAGAATCTGATAGAGTATGATGCACAGAGCATGAAAAATCAACAAAAGAAACCAAAATATATTTGAGTCAAAACACAGGTAGTATCCCGTAAGCAGGGAGGCACTGCCATCTAGTTGTGATTCATGTCGGTCACAAAATCTCTTTGTGACACTCAATGCTGAACAGGATGCATTAGGAAGAAGTCATAAAAAATAAATTATCTTCCAAAGTTATTTGACAACAAATATGAAATTTAGTATTAACGTGTACACACACACACACACACACACTATATATATATATATATATATATATATATATATATATATATATATCAGAAAACAGTGAATCTGGAATGGAAATTCAAGTTATCAAAAGCTTTAAAACATAACTTAAACATAACGTAGGTAGGCTGGCAACCCCTGTAGTCTCAGCACTCTCCAGGCCAGAAGTTTACTACTAGCCATTCGGAGATATTCAAGTCCATTTCAGTAAAAGAAACAAATCTCCATGATTTTAAATAGATTCTGTACAGCTGAAGTTGTGGGAAAAATATAGAAAACCATAATTATCATTATTATTTTATGAGCTATTTATATAGTTGTGAGCATCTATGTAATTAAAACTACTTTAAAGAAAAATAACATCTGGCATAATAGAAATAACAATGAGGAATTGCTAGAAACATGGTAGTCATTTTGAAAGGTAATTTGCAACATACCAAATGATATGTAAGCCTTCATCTCTTGTGGATGCTTCATTGAAATTTTGTAGATAGTTTCAACATGCTACAGCATAACTCTGATAGTCAAAGGGAAACACTATAGAATTGCCCAGCTCAAATGCCATCGCTCCTCAAACCTGGGTCACAGTGAGGTTATATTTAAATGTGGAATCTTAAAATATATCTTCTTATCATAGTTTGTAATAAGATCCATAGCATGGCTTTTACTGTGGATATGATTAAGTTGTCTAATCATTGACAGTGACCATGGAACTTATGAATTTAGAACTCATATACGACTGATCTAGGCCTGCACAGATGATCACACATGTATCCATGTTGCAAAAACAATATGAAAACAAACTTCTGGAGACTCCTGACAAAGTTGTCAGCAAGAATATTAAAAATCTGGGTATGTTGAGAGTTCTTAAAAGACCATACAATGCTTAATTTAAAAAGAAATTAATTAAAAAGATAGGAGGGCACTATTAGAGATGTGAAGTGATATTAAACAGTGGCATACAGATACATTTTGCCAAATCATTGATCACTGTATATCCCACAGAGAAAACCCTGAGAATCAAGATGCTGAAAAGTAGAGAAAAAAGAAGGAAGGACCCAAGCAGTGACCCAAGGGGTCTTACTAAAAAGAGAAGTGATACCCAAACAGACACCTGGAAGCTGGATATGTAAAAATCAAGGACAAGTGAATTGTTGACTAAGGAGAAAACATATTTCCTGAATATGTTCCTTTGCTACTGATATAAAGAACACTTTATTTATTTATTTATTTATTTATTTATTTATTTACTTATTTACTTATTTACTTATTTATTCATAATGCTCAAGAGACAAAGCCTCGGACCTTATTCATGATGGATGTGTCTTTCAGACTTCAAAATTGATCATCAAGGACTTTTACAACTGTACTGAATTTTGGTTTCTTTATTATATGTTTAATGTACCTATTCTCACCAAAACCCCCATTTATACCCACAGAACTTCTTAACCCAAAAGATCACTGGCTAAAGTCAAGCAACTTGATCAAGAGAAAAGACTTACAGAGATTCACTGCTGCCTTTTTATTTCCACCAGGCTCCAGGGTTTGAGCATGAGGGGAATTGAGAGTTGGGTTCAATCTATTTTTCTGTGACTATATATAGTTTTGCAATCATGTTGAATAAAGTATTTCTTGTATTTTAATAATTATACTGGCTAATCTTATGCCAATTGTACACATGTTAGAGTCTCTGAAAGGAGGTAACTTCAATTGTGAAACTGCCTCCATAAAATCAGGCTGTAGACAATTGTTAGTGAAGCTAGGTTAAGATGTTTTTGATACTGACTCGGATGTACAAAATCTTAGGAAACAATCTGAAGTCCAGAAAAGCACATTCTTCATAGTTAAGGTGAGGATTTTTGAGGTCAGGGAACAAAAACAATGGCAGCACTTGCTGAAGTGAGCCTCAATGTGGCCAGACTGGTCATGATTAATTTCTTGTATCATTTTTGCCCTCAGCTTCCTGATTTTATTTAATAAAAATTTCTGGTGACTAGATATGCATTCTGAGGATGTAAAGTAGATGTGATAGATTGCTTTTATATAAAAGTTTAGATTTGTGATTTTTTTAAACAATCTAATAGGATTACTTCATAAGATAAATTGCAAAATAATTAATTCTTTCTGTGTAACAATTTGCTTCCTGCCAGAAGGAGAAACTGGCTGAGAAATCTACCTTCCTGGCTCACATTTTCTTAATCTATGACATGTTGCTTAGTTATGAGTATACATGGGTTCTTGGGGATTGTAGTACAAATAATTCATGTTTTTCCCTTACTAGTTTACAAATAGAGACACAGTATATGTTTATTTTATTTGGCCTTGACAATTACTGGGGGGTCACCCACAATCTACTCTTCTAACTGCAGGCCAGGCTACCCTCTCAGTGGTGTACTTGATACTTGGTGTTTTTCCTGGCCATGTGCTCATGGTTTCTCTCCCCTCATGACAGCTCTCTCCTCCTTCTCCTTCTTCCTCTTTCCTCTCTTCCTCCCACCAGGTCACTCCTAACTCACTTACCTCTAATCCCTCCAGTAATTGTCTGTAGATGATTTTGTTTAACCAAGGATCAAGGTTCTTCCCATAACAAAAGCTTGTAGACTCATAAGACTAAACCTTCTGGTATAGAATTTAGCACTACAATACATAGCAATAGACCAAATATTAACATGGAATAATTTTTTTTTACCTGTACTACATTATGTTTTTTTTTTATGTGAAGGCATTAGGGATCATACTGTTTTTTCATAGTCATTCAATAGAAGAAAAATAAATTTAATTATGTTATAATTTTATATTGCTTCAAGGATTTTGCTGGGATATATAAACTATGAAAAAAATTAAATGTTTTGGACCTTGTTCTATCCACCAACTGTGTGTATATGTGTATGTATGTGTATATGTGTGTATACGTATGAGTTTATGTGTACCTGTATACCAGTGTATATGTATACATATGTACATGTATACATATGTGTTATGTATATATATGTATATTGTGCATATGTGTACATTTACCTGTCTCATGTGTACATGTGTACTCATGTCCCTGTGTACATGTATACATGTGTATATATGTGTATATATGTATATGTGTATACATGTGTATATATGAAATACAAGGAACCTGCTTATTGGAGCTTGGCTCCATATATTCAATGTTTGAATGTATTATGAATGTATGTATGCATGTATATATGTATTTGTGTGTGTGAGGTTATTGAAGCCTGCTTTGTTTCATCCATTTAGTGTGTGTATTTTGTGCATGATTTTTTTTTCCTTTTTTTCTCACTGGCCCCTAAAAGTTAAATGAGTTCTGAGTTTCTCACTGAACACATGGAGTTCCAAACCCAATGAATCAAGCTTTGTTTCCTCAGAGGAAAACCTGCTGAGAGATTCCTCTAACCACTGGTTGCAATTAGCAGCAGCCACCATTGCCTGGTATCAGCAAGACCTCCTTGAGCCCTTCTAATGCTACCACTCCCCCATAAGCTACCAATAGCACTAACCCTGATCACTAATGTCACATCTCTCTACCTGCCTCAGCTAATGATCATGTTCATAAATATTCTCCTACATTATATAGAAAAGGCAAAAAAATTTATTTAAGTAAACATTCCTAAATCTTTAAATCATTATTTAAAAAAATAGATATCATATTTCAAAGAATTTGCATGAACCAGTGACAATGTAGTGCTAGCCTTTAGTAATCTCTCTACAAAGGGTCTCATAAATTGATATTGTAAAATTTCAAAGAAAATTCTTTTATTTACTACATCTGCCTAGTTACTACCAGAGAAAGGATTGACGTTTTGGATATGAAAATCAAGCACACCTTGAACTATCAGGTCAATGAATGTAGTTAAGAAAGAAATAAAGGAAGGAAGGAAGGAAGGAAGGAAGGAAGGAAGGAAGGAAGGAAGGAAGACATTTACAGTTAAATAACAATAAATTCATTCTTAACCCTAAGTAAATACTGGCGAGATCCTACAAATGAGACAAAAACAAAACAAAACAAAAACAAACAAACAAACAATTTGGAGGCCTGCCCATTTGGCACTTGTCAATGTTATTCTCCTTCTTAGATGCATTTCTACTTAAACACTTCCTGGAAAAGTATATGCCATAACTTGAAATACTTCTGACATGCTGAGATAGGAAGTGTGGAGTTGGAAACCTCTATCTTTTTCTTATGGTTTTCTCATTCTCTGCCCACCCTAAGCTTTGGACAGTTATTTACAATATAGTTCCCTAATTTGTTTTGCTTTGTTTGTTTGTGTGTGTAGCAGGTACTTGTCTACTTCTCATCAATTTGAGAAAATGTTATTAGTTTAAGTTGGCCTATAATCTCCTGCCCTATATGATAACAAAATATGTCTCTGGGTATTTCATCTTTACAAGTCAGAATGTCTAAGTTGAATAAAACAAATGTCAGCTCACACTGACACAAATGGGGGGAAAAAGGAACACTTATTCATCCATTGTAGGTGGGAGTGAAAACTTGTACAATCACAGTGGAAATTAGTCTAGTAGTTCCTCAGGAAATTGGGAATAGATCTATCTCAATCTCATTATAGAATTATTGGGCATATACACAAAGAACTCTATATCTTACTACTGCTTAGCCATAACTTAAATGTTTGGAAATAAATTTTTGATACTTCTAAGTCCTGAAACAACCTGACTACTTAATTTCTCAAAATTTTATCTCTTATGAGAAAAGGTGATATATTTATGACTGTGGAAATGGCTATGACTGATCCAACCAGGAGTGGGATGAAAAGGGTTGGCTCCCCTCCTTTTATAGTCTAGGATCTATGTAAAAATGTATTTTTCTTTTTTTATTACATAGTTTTACCTGGGCAGAATATGTACTTAGACTCATAAAAGGAACATCTCCATTTAGAAAACATCAAGAGAGCCACATTTTGTCAAACCATCAATTAATACATATAATCTCAGGGGCCCTGTAATCATTGCCATTACCCAGATGATTTAAACCACATGACAATATATCAGGTATTGGAATAAGGTGATGTGCCTAGGATAAAGCTTTTGGGTAGTAGAGAATTTTTAGCACCATGTAAGTCTTCTATAATGTTAATTTGGGATGCTCTTAGTCACAATGAATTTTGTCAATCACTAGGTTAACAGTCTAGTTAGCTCTTATCCCAATATACAATGGGAACCAGGGCTCTAAGCATAACCCGACAATCCTGGCTAATTTGTGGCTGGCTATAGTTAAAATTCAAGAAGGAATATGTGTTGCTAGTCTGTATCATGCTACCTACCATCTTCTGTGTGTGTGTTCTAGGACTGAGGTTCTGGGTGTGGATCATATCTCTATCTATACTCACATCCATAGGTAAAAACACAAGAAGCAGGAGAAGGCAGAGGTACAGGAAATAGAATGGATCAAACCTAAGAATACTTTAATTTTTATGACTCCATAGTCTGGAGAATAGTCAATTTGGCACTGCCATCCATGCCTTCTGTTCTCTTGATCAGAGTGTCATGAATCTATGGTGTAATGCCAGCTATGATTATGGCCATAGAAGGGTCCTTTGAAAGTTGGTTCTAGTGTCCCTTTGTTTAACAACTTGATCCAGATATTATCACTGGGCTTGGATGGGGTAAGCTGATGGTAGACATAGAGTTTGTGTTTCTTGCATAGTTTAAGGAATAGCCTTTATGCAGGAATAGAGGACCTGAATTGACTTCAGAAAGGAATTAGGAAGTTTTGCCAACTGCATGTCTCTGAGCTGACAACAATGGGGAAGATTTTCCGAACATAAATTTATAAGGACTAAATCCTTCCCTATATGGAGTGACAGTAGGCAGTTCATTGTTGAGCCCTACTGCTTCAGAGAGCTCAGATAAGGAGACCAGTTCTTGAAAAACTTTTCAGCTACTATTTGAGCAGTTTCTGTCCACATGGAAAATGCTTCTACACATTTGGAAAACGTGTCTATAAAAACTAGTAAATATCTTATCCTTACCTAGCAAGCTGGATCAAAGTGAAGTCATTTTATCTGTGATGTCTCTGTGGTGTTGATCTTTCACTCAAACTCTTACCAGGGTAAGGGATCTCTGTTTTGTATTCACTTGTTCACAACCTGGTATCTGGTTGTGGCATCTCATGTCAGGCTGTCCAATCTAATTATGATATACCTTGTTGTGAGCAACTCAGAATGTTTCGTAGATCCCAGTTGAGTAGGTCAATTACAAGAGTAATTGGGTAATGACCTTAGTCTCTAGTGTTGTCCATCAGCCCATGGGCTTGCCCTGTTCATTTATTCCACCAACATCGAATCATGGTATACCATAATAGTATCAATAGGTGCCACTAGCCTTAGGTCCATTTGACCGATAGCCAGGTCAACAACTCAGTTACACACGGCAAGGGAGTCATTCTTTTTGATAATCTGGGCAGTGGAGGATAGCAATTTATAGAAAGCCAAACAACCTTAGAGGACCAAAATTATGTTTTGGGTTTTTTTATTTTAATTTTAATGTTTCGCTATGGTAAAAAGCTCTCTTTTTAGTAAACCATAATTTGGACACACTGAATAGTAAAAGCCTATCCATGTTAATGGTTATTGACCTTTTCCCAATCTAAAAACCTTGATAAGATCAACCAGTTATTTACCGTTGGTTGAGGTACCTGTCTTCAGCCCAAATTCTTTCAGTTAAAGTAACAAATGCAGATCTACCTACCTGGTTTCATCTTTTCACCTATTGACTGACATGAATGAGCAAGTGTAGGCCACCACCAAGGAAGAGGTTACCAGGCCTGATGACAGTGAGTTTCTAAAACCACACTATTGGTTAGTCCAGGAGTAGGGTCTGGTACTGGATCATGCCAGCATTAGACTGGCATCTTATGGCATCATAGCTTTTTTTGTTTTATGGAACCCAGTTGTGTGGACAAATACGTTACAGGGCATTTTCATGGCCCTAAAGTTTGAGCTATAACTTCTTTTGTAATGCTGATGTTTATGGAAAATATGTGAAAAGGTTTTAAAATATCTGGAAGTGCTAGAACAGTAACCAAAGTCAGAACTGTTTTTAAAGCCTCAAATGTGCTTTGTTTATTCCCAGTCCAGATTAGAAGATGTATGTACTTTTTGACCTCATGTATACAGAGAGGCTTTGCTATTCCTGTAAAACTTGGAATCCAGAGGCAGGAATAATCAACTCTCAGTTCTTTGCATCGATTTATGATAGACAGCAGAAATCCTACTCTGAGATAGGCTCCTTTTTCCTCCCCTCCTATAGTAGTCAAAATCTATATCCTCTGATGTATAAATCCAGACTTAGCTGACATGTGGTTGCCGACACTCTGTAACCATTTCAATGTTCCTTTAACGGCCATCATATAAAATTTATTTTAGTTTTAGAGATTAAGAAGGGATCATTTATGTTTTATAATATGATTCTGGGAAATCTATGATGTGAGGTCAGGAAGTCAGAATTTAGTGTCTCATTAAACAGAGTTGGAGGATTTTAAAATCTTTTGGGCATCGTGATCCAGGTGAGTTGCCTACTATATGGCCTCTGTGTTTGTCCATTTAAAAGCAAAGATGGGTTGACTCAACTCTTCCAAAGCTAGACTGTAAAATGTGTAGCTTAAGATGAAGACAGTCTATACATGATTTACTTGGAGAATCAGACTCACGGGAATCTAAGTTCTAAGTCTCTTTATAGACAGGGGAGGTTTATGGCTGGGTGATTGTTATGGCACAAAGATGCCTATCTGTCCAAAACAGGTAATATGGACTGAAATTTGCAGTTTTCTTTCCAAGATCTTTGGGTATTGTTTAATCTGGATTTGGATAGCTGAGTGGGTTACTTGAACAATTATAAGAACTGCTTGTCATGTCTCTTCTGAGTGGTTGATTTCTTTCTATACCTTGAGAATATTTGTTGACAATCTGAGACATAGTACAACTGCATCCTTTGATTTGGGGGAGGGAATTTAGATTGTAGCTTTATGGCTTTATGGGATAAGGATTCCAGTATGGTTAAGATGTTCATATCAATACAAAATACATTAGGTACATCTACAAGGTTTCTCCAATCCCAATAATTGTAACATTTTCCAAAGTCAGTAATGTTCCTTCTGAATCTCAAAACACCCTTAAATATGATTACCTTTAAAATTAACTGTTTATTCATATATTTTCTATAGACTGTAATTCAGAATAACCATTCCCATTACAAAAGTAGAAATAGAATGAAAACATTGAAAGAGAAACATTGAAAGAAAATTCAAAACAACAAGACAACAAATACCTTAGCCTTCAACTATATTTCTATATCTGAAGCATTTCACTGGCATTTTTTGAAGTTCATGAGGCTTGGGTATTTCCACTTCTCCATACCTGCTACTTGCAGAAAAGATGGCCTCTCTGGGCTGGCTTCACACTGTAGCTAGAGGTTTCCTAGGCATATATCTCATGGTCATGGCATGTCCAGTGTCCTAGAGTCTCCACTGTAACTTTTGCTTTATCTTCACAGCTTCCTGCTGAGTCCTCCCAGGACCACCATGAAAGAATGCAATTCTGACACTCATTGCTTGAATTTGTTGACTTTTTTGAATGTTGGTGTAATCTCCCACTGTCCAAAATTGACATTTTTTTTTTGCATGCTAGCAATGTCAGCCTCAAGTGGTTGATGTAGTGGCCTGTTGGGTGGTAGTGTGGGTTCTGTATCTGTCCCCCCAAGGGGCTAGGGCCATGGCTCAGAGAGGCAGAGGTGGGGGAATTTGACTATGTTCACTCCATGCCTGCACTAGGTGGATAGGGCTATGTGAAGCCACGGGACTCTGCTCAGGGTGGAAGAACATAGTCTGAGGTCCCATGTAGAGCCAGAGCTCTTTGGGTTGGTTGTCCCTGGGCCAAAGGGAGGCCAGAAATGGTTGGTTCTCACATCCTTGGGTTCTCAGGCGCTGCACAGCTGGGAGGCTGTTGAAGGGTCATCGAAGTCGGGGTATATAGGCTAGGTTGGCCCTCAACTGAAGAGGAGAGGAGGAGGAGGAGGTCTAGCTGCTTCTTGCAGGGATGAAAGTCTTGGTAGCAGCAACTAGCTAGGTTGGGTCACTGCTACATTGGATTGTTTGCTTGGGTTGCTGGATCTCCATGGCTGAGAAGTTAGAGAGGTCATCAGTGGGAGATTATATAGTGGCTTGGTATTTAAAAATCTTCTCTACTGTTCCCCATGGTGGGTTCCAAAGATGAAAAATAGGCTATGGTCTTAAGATATTTATTGTCATGGTGGAAAATGGCAGGCCTGAGGTTAAATACCTTTTGCGGGAAGAAGGTCTAGGAAGTAATGTTTAATTGGTTACACCTTCTGGCCTTTAGGTATCTCATTAATATGGAGATCTGTCTTGAGGCTCTGTGGTCTGTAATCATGCCTTCCATCCTAATGGGGGCTTTGTCATATGTGTCTGGAGGACCCCACTCTATCGAGGTCTTTTGCCTTGTGTCAGGAGCCTGGAGTCTGAGAGAATGGTGAAATGCATGACATCCCTTAGAATCACCTGTGGTCTCTGGGGATTTCTAGCTAGTGCTCAACCAGAAACCATGCTGTCCTTTCACGGTCCTACAGTGTAACTACTCTGTCAATTGGAGATAGAATCTGGCCTCAACTATGACAGAAAAAAAGTGGCCTCTGTGTGTCTTAGAATCTGAAAGAATATTTGCTAGATGGTTGTTTAGAGCAGAGAATCTTATAGTAGCATTCTTAGTGCCATTAACCTCATTTTCATTAAATCAGAATGTGTATAATGTACAACCTTTGATAAATAGGGTTTTACTTTCTGGCATCTTTCCTACTAAAACACTGCAAAGTGTGTTATTTTTCTTAGTTGGTCAGACTCTGTATTTCAGATTCAAATAGTGGTGTGAGACCTACTTCAACATCTAATATTCATGTGTAAATGAGGATATCAAATGTAATATTCCTACCTCTTCAGATTTTATGGATAGGGAGGACAGCATTGTGAAATATTTTGTATTTTTTTAAAAAATATTTGAGTATGATTAATTTTTTTCATGTAAAGATTGTAGTTTCTGAAATTACTCTTTTTTATTGAATATTTTCTTTATTTACATTTCAAAGGTTATCTCCTTTCAAGTTTCCCCCTGGAAATGCCCTATCAACCCCTCTCCCCCTTCTTCTATGACCTTGTTCCCCCACTTACCCACACATTCATGCCTCCCCAGCCTTAAACTCCCTTACACAGGGGCATTGAGCCTACAGAAGACCAAGGGCCTCTACTCCCATTGATGTCCAACAAGGTTATCCTCTTCTACATATGCAGCTGGAGCCATGCGTCCCTCCATATGTACTCCTTGGTTGGTGGTTTAATCCCTGGGAGCTCCGAGGAGTCTGGTTGGTTGATATCATTGTTCTTCCTATGGGGAGGCAAACCCCTTCAGCTCCTTTACTTCTTTCTCTAACTCCTCCATTGGGGGCCAGTGCTCTGAGACCTCATAAAATTGCAAAACTTCTGTAAGGCAAAGGACACAATCAATAGGACAAACTGGCAACCAAAAGATTGGGAAACTATCTTTACCAATCCTACAACTGATAAAGGGCTAATACCCAATATATACAAAGAACTCAAGAAGTTAGACTCCAGAGAATCAAATATTAATATTTAATAATTTATATTAAAATTTAAAAATTAATATAAAAATGAGATATATAGCTAAACAAAGAATGCTCAACTGAGGAATACAGAATGGCCGAGAAGCACCTAAAGAAATGTTCAACATGCTTAGTCATCAGGAGAATGCAAATCAAAACAACTCTGAGATTCCACTTCAGATTAGTTAGAATGGCTAAGATCAAAACCTCAGGTGACAGCAGATGCTGGTGAGGATGTGGAGAAAGTGGAACACTTCTCCATTATTGGTGGGATTGCAACCTGGTACAACCAGTCTGGAAATCAGTCTGGCAGTTTCTCAGACAATTTGACAAAGTTTTACCTGAGGACCCAGCTATACCACTCCTGGACATAGATCCAAAAGAATCTTCAACACATATCAAGGACACATGCTCTACTATGTTCATAGCAGCCTTATTTATAATAGCCAGAAACCAGAAAGAAGACAGATGTCCTTCAACAGAGGAATGGATACAGAAAATGTGATACATTTACACAGTGGAATATGACTCAGCTAGTAAAAACAATGACTTCATGAAATGCTTAGGCAAAAGGATGGAACTAGAAAATATCATCCTGAATGAGGTAACCCAATCACAAAAGAATATACATGGTATGCACTCACTAATAAGTGGATATTAGTCCAAAAGCTTGGAATACCTAAGTACAAGTTACAGACCACATGAAGTTCAACAATAAGGAAGGCCTAAGTGTGAGTTCTTTGGTCCTTTTTAGAAGGGGGAACAAAATACTCACAGAAGCAAATAAGGAGACAAAGTGTGAAGTAGAGATTGAAGGGAATGCCATCCAAAGACTGTCCCACCTGGGGATCCATCCCATATACAGTCACCACACACACACACACACACACACACACACCATTGTGGATGCCAAGAAATTCATGCTGACAGGAGCCTGTTACAGCTGTCTCATGAGAGGCTCTGCCAGAGAATGACAAATACAGGAGCAGATGCTTGCAGTCAACCATTGGACATGTGTTAACCATTTCTGTTAAAACTCAGAAAAGAAATTTAAAGACTTAAGCATACTTTTTACAAGTATATGAAACTCAAAAGTGTCATTTGAATTTGAATAGTAGTTTAAATACCACATGTCACTACTGGTCTCCTTGTTATAATAGTTAATAGTCCTTTTTTCAGTGCTTAGGAATCAAATTTAATGGGGGGTGGGGGGAGGTGGAGGTTAAAGACCATGATTGTCATTCTGTTCTTTTAGTGTCTCTTATAGCTTAACATATTCTGAAGAGGACTGGGTGGGAGGTGTGTCGGTGGGAGAGGGGAGACATAGAGAGAGATTTACTATCTGCTTGGTGTGAGATGTTAAAACCACACAGGATACTGTCCTGAGCTTCCTGCAGGTACAGACACATACTTGAGATGATGGACATTATCTCTGTGCTTCCAGCAGTGTTTCATTCTCTCCATCATCATCCCAATAATTTCAGGTGACTCGGGTGACACATATACTGTTACTGTAACCTGTGTTTATTCCTGGATTTTAATTAGGCCTTTTTTTTTTACCAGTTCTCTGGAAATGATCACCTACCTAAATTCCCTGCAGGAATTTTGTCTAATTAATGGCTCTGTGTTCTCAGAGCCTTTGTACTCAAGAGGATTTCCACATTCACGATAAAAGAGAACAAGAACAGTAAAATTTTACAGACAAGACTTGCATTTTTAGTCATTATAGAATGAACATCTATACGTATTTGATCTGGAAGGCTTCATTCTCATATTTTTTTTAAAGTTCAATTTTATTTTTGAATGATGAACCGTGCTGTGGTAAGTGTTCTGTGATCATGGATATTACCCCGACCTTCCAGTCTTATTTATAGTGGAATTTCGCAGCAATTCCTTGCTTCAATCAGTTTGAAAAGTTTAGGGGAAAAAAAGGGAATTCCAGTTACAAGTACTGAATATTTGAGAAAAATGTATGCTTTTCACCTGAGAAACAGTAGTTTCATTAAGAAAATGTGTGACAAAGCAACCATTACTTGAAGAGAAAAATAATCACAGAAAAATCTTGTTATTTTATGGAAGATTTATTTCAAGTATACCAACAACATCCTGATGTTGGTAGACTAAATTGTCACACATAAAATTAAAAAAACCTGATCATTGTGTTTCAGTGCCACCTAATTAATACATTGTACATACAACATGTTTTTATGTGTTCAATATTTAAAATATGTGCACGGCTCTATGTAAACGAATTTGAAAAAAGGATATAAGAAAGGATTAAAACCTTTATTATATAACATATAATATATTGATATTATATTTTACATTTATTCTATATTTAATAATGGTAATATTTTTGTGCATGTATTACATAGAAGATGCTTATGTATCTAGTGAAAAAGTTCTTGCAAACTCTTGAAAACATTTTAAAAGAGTTATTTTTTAATTGGTTTACTAAAACTATAATATAATTATATTATTTCTCTCTTTTTTTCTCCCTTCATTCCCTCTCAAATCCCTCTCCTCTTGTTCAAAAATTTTTATATACTTTTTATTAATTGACGTTACATCTCAATATATATATACATATTTATTCATAAATAGATATGTGTGGATGTTTTCACTGCATGGACATGTGCATACTACCTGCATAAAGTGTTTTTATAGAAAGGTAGAAGAGAGTGTTGGTTCTTCTAGAGCTGGGGTTATTGACAGCTGTAAACTGCCATGCTGGTGCTGGAATCTGAATTCAGTTCTGCATAATTCATGAGCTACCTATCTATTTTCTTTACTAGTGTTTGTTACAAATTTTCTGTGACTAAATTTTGAAGGCTTTCCTTGGTGTGTTTTGATGTTTTCATTTTACTAGAAATATATTTTTAATATATTGGTATCGTATATAGTTCATTTTTAAAGAGATATATTATGCTTAATGTATCAAAATATGGAATAATTCTAAAAAAAAAAAAACCCCACTTACCTGGTAAATAAAATATTCTTTCTTGTTAATCTTGACTTTATAAATTCCATTTCAACATTACATGCTTTCAACAGAAAACAAAGACTAAGACCCTTTAATAGTTTAAAATCAAAATAACAAATCGAGGTATACTAATAAAACTATTTATAAAGATTAAACAATTTATCATTCATAACCATTAAATGGTCAGCCTTATAAATGAGTGAAATCTGTGTTCATATCTCACAGATTTGTCAAATTTACAATTAGAGATAGAAACTTTTCTGATTATTAAGGTGTCTCTATTTCATTATAGGAAATGTTAGCATATTATATGCCTTCCACAGGACTCTTTCCCCTGGGCTTATGAAGAACTTGTCATGTTTATTAAAAAAGAGATATGTGTCTTGTGTAATCAGTGTTTCTTCATCATTTCTTGATACAAATGATGTTAAATCAGGACTCTTAAATGTTTTTAAGTATTTTAATTGTTTGAATAAAGAAACTATATTAAATGAATGTGTATTTGTATATCAGTCCTAAAACGTCCAGACATGAATATTCAATTTTGGGATACACATTCAATACCTCAGAATGCAACAAACTTATTTACATGTTTGATAGGAAGTAAAATAGCACCAGCTTATTTTCAAAATAAATATTTAATTTTGACATCATAAGCTATAATATTTAAATTTATTAATGCTTACTAGTTTTTAAAGGACTTAGAAGTTTTAAATTCATTGTCCAGTACCAAATATTCATCCCTAAAAAGCAACACCTAGAAATATATAGAACAAACAAGGTTATTTAGGAATATTTTGTATATACATAAATATTTAAGCATACAATAACAACTAGAAAAAAGAGGTCATGGATTTGAATAAGAGCAAGGAGGCACTTCTGGGAGGACATGGAGGGAGAAAAGGTAAGGGAGAAATGTAAGTATAATCTTAAAACAAAAATAAAAACAAGCAAATAATCAACAACCACAAACTGAACAGAAGCCCAATGAGGTAATGCAAGTGCCTTAATTTTACATATTTTTTTTTCGGTGAAATTAGCTCCTTTCATTTTTGTGGCTTCAATTTTGGTTATTCCTCCAATTAATTATTAATTAAAATACTACTACACTATCACTCCCTTTCTTTTTGTCCCTCTTGCTACTTCTACTTTCTCTCCCTCAACACCATAGCATGTATTACAAAAATGATGTCCTCTTTTTCTTTGATTGTTTTTGTTAAATGCATAAATATGCACATTATATAAATACAACAGAAGAGCCCACATATTTTGTTGATTCTTTGTTTCTGTGTAATCTGGTTTCTGGACTGACCTCTTTGTCCAAGGTTAATAATGAGGGGGGCTCATCTTTTAGAGTAACAAACTGCCCTGTTCTCAATAATCATTAGTTGCTGTGATGTCATTTTAATATCTCTTTTTATAATTTTATTCATATAACACCTTTTCAATTATTTTGTATTAGCTTATTGGTTCTACAATATTTTTCTAAACTCCATCTTGTGTTTCGTCTCTAACAATTTTTCATATCTTGCTTATTTGGGTTTAATATGTGATTTTGCTTTTAATTTCTTGATATAAAAAGCTTTATTCAAATGTTTACTATTTTCATCTGAAATTAATATTAATTAATATTAATCTTTTTGAATATTAATATTTATGAAAAGTTATTTGCAGACTACAATAATTGTCATACTGTACCCCACTGACTTGATACATATTTTTAAATAGAGATTATCTTTTTATTGCTTATTTTAATTATTTACATTCCAAATGTCCCCCTTCCCGGTTTCCCCTCCGCAAACCCCCTATTCCACTCCACCCTCCTCACTGACTTTATGAGGTTGTTCCCCAACCAACCTACCCACCCACCTACTTCAGCCTCACCGCGCTAGCATCCCCCTATGCTTTGGCATTGAGCTTCCACAGGACCAAGGGCCCTCCCTTACACTGATGCCAGAGAAGACAATCCCTTCTACATGTGAAGCTGGAACAATGGGCCCCTTCATGTATACTCTTTGGTTGGTGGTTTAGTTCATGTGAGCTCTGAGGGTCCAGTTAGTTAATATAGTAGTTCGTTCTATGAGGTTGCAGTCCCCTTCAGCTCCTTCAGTCCTTCCCCTAACTCTTCCTTTGGGGTCCCAGTGCTAAGTCCTATGATTGGCTGTGAGCATCCGCCTCTGTATTGGTCAGACTCTGGAAGAGCCTCTGTTAGCAAGCATTTCTTGACTTCAGCAATAGTGTCTGGGTTTGGTATCTGCAGATGGGATGGATACCCTGGTGGGACAGTCTCTGGATGCCCTTCCCTTCAGTCTCTGCTCCAACCTTTGTTTATACATTATCTTTGGACAGCAACCATTTTGGATTAAAATTTTTGAAATGGGTGGGTTGATATAATTTTGAAGTTTTCTTTGATTTCTTCTTTAATGTATTTTAAAGATACAATTTGTAGGTATTCATGATTTTTTCCTTTTTAATAATTGAATTTTAGTTCATTTTGAAGTTGAAAAAAAGGAATTTGGGGTTATTTGTTTTGTCCTTTAACATATTAAGACTTGCATGTAATGTACTCATTGCTTCGTTCCATATAATATTTTTCAGGACTATCAGTGCTTCTGCCAAATTTTGTTGGCATGAATATGCCCATTAGTTATATTTAATGAAAGAACTGATAATCTTATTGTTGGAGAATACCTGGTACACATTTCTCTTGATACTTTCGAGGTAAGTTTTCCATATATTTATGTTAGATCTGTTTGGTACATGATGTTCTCTCCTATGATTTTGAAAATTGATTTATAATATGAAAATTGAAGGCTGAGTATTAAAATCTTTTTAATTTTTCTATTGTGTGTATTTAAAATCTGTCAGCTTTCTTTTATATTGAGATACTCCGAGGCTAAAAGCATAGATGTCTGTAATTGGAATTGTAATTGATCCCTTTCAGTGCCTTTTTATTTTGTAATGATCTTTGACTTGAGTTATAGCATTTTAACATAAGTTTGGTACTGTTTGGAGCAATTGTGTGAGATGTTCAAAACAGAATAATCTAATGAACATACTCAAGCTTCTATTGAACACAAACCTCAGCTGCAGTAGAATTGTTTTCTTGTAGATGTGAGGTCATACAACATTGAAAAGACCTCATGCAATACGACTTTTTACATTTTTTGTATAATATATTGTGTTTTAACTTCAACATTGTTTTTATATTTAAAATATGTAAATAGTAAGAATTTTAAAATCTCTAGATAAATATTGACAATTTTAAATATGCATATAAGAGATATTTTGTAAAATTCTAGGGACTCAATCACCTTTCACATTTCAACACAATACTATCCCTTACTTCCCCCAAAAGACACACAAATGATGTTGTATAATTGTTGGGGGCTGACTTTTAGCAGAAAGTGGCTATCAGCTTTGCAGCCATCTTGAGCCATATACCCTGACATGAGATTTAAATTACAATAGCCTACAACAGCTGAGAACACTCCGATAATCTTGGTTTAGATACCTTGAGATTAAAGGTGTGTGAGATTAAAGGTGTGTGACTTAATAGTATACTTAGAAGTATAGAGATCAGAGTTAGAGACAAGACCTAAGGGCATGATTAAAGGTGTAACTTAGAGGCGTGGCTTAGAAGTGAGACATATAAAAGGCAGAGACAGAACAGATCAGAATTGAGACGATAGAAGACAGAACCAGAGATCAGAGAATATAGACTGAGATCAGAGACTATAGAGGGATCATCAGAGACGAATCTCAGACATTAGGTAGAATCTGCTGTCACTCTCGCTCTTGCTGAAGCCCGACCTGCAGACCGGAGCAGCAGCTTGGGCCGGGATACAGTGGCTGCCCAAACGTGGGTTGGCCCGGGCCTCAACATTTTGCCTGGGCTGCAACATTTATTTTGGCCGCCCCAACTTGGGGCTAGTGCGGTCCCCAACACTATTTTGTTGCCTGAACGTGGGGCAGCAAGAACGAGAGACCCAGTGAAGGACTTTATTGGAAGAAGGATCTGTTGATTGTCCCAGGAATCTGCCTTGTTGAGAAAGGTAAGGAAATGGGACAAGAGATTAGTCAACCTGAATCCAACTCTCTGTTTTGGTTTGCTTTGAGAAAGGTAATGAAAATGGGACAAGAAATTAGTCAGCCTGAATTCAGCTCTCTGTTTTGGTTTTGTTGTTTGCTGCTCACATGTGTTAATTTTCTGCTTTTGTTCTTGAATGCTGTCTTTTTTGTTCAAAATAAAAGGAAGCATAAGTTAGAATCCAAAATACAACCAAAGGTTGTTGACAATTTGTCAGAGCCAGATTGTGCTGACCAAGAGAAAGAGGAAGTCAAATTTTATGACGCTCTCTCCTTCAGAGAGAGGACCTGGTAGCCCAGTGTGGGCTCTCAGGTGTCCTATAAAGAATTTACACTTTCTCCTCAGAATTAATTGTTGGCACTGTAAAAACAAATCAGCTGCTTCTGAGGAATGCTTTATTTGTGCAGCAGTTTCTAGCAGAGGGATAGACTGAGCTATATATGAGCTATCTGTATAAATATTAATAGTTTGATTTGGAAATGCTTGAAACACCGCAATAACAGCATGTAATTCAACCAATTAAGCTGATACAGATGATGTAGCAAAAGAGATTACTTGATCCTTAAAGGCATAAGCAGCTGTTCCTGATGAGGAACCATCAGTGAAAACTAGCAATGCTTCCTTGATAGGTTCATGTGCAGTACGAGATGGAAAAACAAATTCATGATGATTACAAAACTGAACCAATTTATCTGGTGGATAATGATTATCTATTTGACCAGCAAATGAAGCACATGCAATAGGCCAGACTTCAGAATTCTGCATAAGCCAATCAACCTGATGCCTTGTATAGGGTTGTACTATGATATCAGGATCTTTTCCAAAATATTTTTGACTGTTATCTCTGCCTAACATAATCATATCTGCTACAGCTGCATAGTATGGATTAAGAACTTTCTTGGGGGATGAGGAAAGATGAACCCATAATATGGGTGCAGTTTGCCAAAAAACTGCAGTAGGAGTTAATTTTGTGTTAAAAATAAGAAAATATAAAGGCTTAGAATAATTAATATGAGTTACAAATTGAGATGAAATAGCATTTTCTACCTTCTGTAAGGCTTTTCTACCCTCCTCCATTAGAGCCCTGCCAGATTTAGGGTCAGGATCTCCCTTGAGAATATCAAATAGAGGCTTCAATTCTCCTGTTGTAAGTTTCAAATATGGTCGTAGCCAATTAATATCTCCCAATAGTTTTTGAAAATCATTAAGTGTCTTAAGGGAATCAGTCCTCAGTGTGGCTTTACTATTAATAATACGTGGACCATTAATCTGAAATCCTAAATAGGTATATGGGTCTTGTAATTGCACCTTTTCTGGTGCTATTTGTAACCCTGCAGTCTGTAAAGCTGTTCTAAGATCATCAAAGCACTGGAGTACTTGTTTTCCATCTTTTCCAGCTATCAAAATATCATCCATGAAGTGAATCATGTAGATTGCTTCCACATAGTTCTAACACCCTCTATGGCAGAAGCCACAAACTTTTGGCACAAGGTAGGACTGTTAGCCATACCCTGAGGCAAGACCTTCCATTGATATCTTTTCATAGGTTCCCTAAAGTTTATAGAGGGAACACTGAAAGCAAAACATTTTCTATCATTAGGATGCAAGGGGATAGTAAAAAAAACAGTCTTTTAAATCTGTAACTATTTTATAATAACCTAAAGGTATGGCCACCGGTGTGGGCAGCCCAGGTTGTAAGGCTCCCATTTTAATCATGGTTGCATTAACAGCCCTCAAGTCTTGCAACAATCTCCACTTTCCTGACTTTTTCCTAATGACAAATATTGGGGTGTTCCAGGGAGAGTTACTCTCTTCTAAATGTCCTGCCTGTAATTGCTCCTGCACTAGCAACTGGGCAGCTTGTAATTTTTCGGTGGTTAGGGACCACTGATCCACCCAGACGGGCGAGTCCCCTTTCCAGGTGATGGGATCCGCACAACGTCCTAGGGGTGCAGCTGAATCAGTAGCCCCCATCAAAAATACCCCAAGCCTCTTCTTTCATTGTTACCAACAACCTCAGTAGGGTGAATAATTCCATTTTCATCTTTTCCTAATCCTTTGCCTGAGGAAGGCTCAGAGTTTACCATTTGAGCCATGATTATTTCATTAGGGGTGCACATAATCAATCCCAACTGGGATAACAGATCTCTGCCCTAGAGATTAATGGGAAGGCCTGAGATGACATAGGGTTGTATATTTCCTGTATTTCCTTCTTTATCTTTCCACGTTAGCACCTTAGAGCTTTGTAGTGGATTTTGACTTTGGCCAATACCCCTTAAATTGGTTAAGGTTGGGGTCAGAGGCCAGGTAGCAGGCCAATCACTTTGTTTTAGGATAGTCACATCAGCTTCTGTGTCAACCAAGCCTTGAAATGTCTTTCCATCTAGCCAAATTGTCATCATGGGCTTTTGTTTAACTATAGGCTGTACCCAGTATGCATCAGAGGAACCAAAGCCTTGATCCCCTCTTTTAGGATTCTTATATTTGTGATTAGTAGGGTACAATGGAAGTAACAATAGTTGAGCTATCCTCTTTCCTGTAGGAATGGTGACTATGTTTTGAATTGCCTGTGCCATTACTTTAATCTCACCCTGATAATCATTATCTATAACTCCAGGGAAAATTTGTAGTCCCTGCATAGTAGCACTGCTTCTTCCCACTATCAGGCCAAACACATTTGGGTAAAGCGGTCCAAACACTCCAGTGGGTAAGGCCTGAGGTTACATTTCTGGGGTTAATACTGTGTGGGTGGCAGAACTGAGGTCTAGTCCTGCGCTTCCTGGTGTTGCTCGACTAAGTTCAGAAAGGGATTGGTGTTCGCTGGTAGGACACTGACTGCTCCATAAGCCTGTTTTGGCTTGCGTCGGTTCAGGGCCTGGAGCTGGCCCCTGTTCCCGTTTCCCTGATTATGGGAAAGGGTTTTACCTTGTGTGTCTTGTTTAGACCTACAATCACTAGCCCAATGCCTTCCAAGTTTGCAAATTGGGCAGAGCCCAGGCTGTTTTCTGGGCTGTCTCTGGCTTAACTCATTTTCTACTTTGCAATCTCTTGCAAAGTGTCCAGGCTTACCACATTTAAAACATGCCTTTCTGTCTTTACTTGCCAAAAAATCTCTTACTGATTTTCCTTGCATAGCAGCCGCCATAGCTAAGCCCTGTTGGTAAGAGGGACCTATGTCAGAACAAAGTCTGATGTACCCCATAAGGTCTGTCTTTTTCCTATAAGGTCTAATGGCTGCTTGGCAGGCAGGATTAGCATTTTCATATGCAAGTTGTTTCACATAATCTACACCTGCCTCTGCATTACCAAAAATCCTTCCTGCTGTTGTCATTAATCTATGAACAAAGTCAGAAAATCGCTCATCAGGCCCTTGCCTGACTGTTGTTAAAGATGCACCAGGGTCTCCCTTTACCGGAAGTTTACGCCAAGCCTTCATGGCTGCATTTTGAATTTGAGCAAATAAACCTGAGTCATATTGCATCTGGTTATCACTAGAAGCAAATTGCCCTTCTCCTACTAAGGAGTCAAAGGACCAACCATTACCTGCCTGAATATTTCTCCTAGCTGTTTCTTTGCAATTCTCATGATACTCTGATTTCCAAATTAAATAGTCTCCACCAGTAAGAACTGCTCTCGCTAACGTATTCCAATCACTAGGAGTTAGCCACTCCTCTGCGGCAGAGTCTAAAATTGCAAGAGTAAAAGGAGCAGTGGCACCATATTGAGACACTGCATTTTTTAATTCCTTAATAATTTGAAAATTAAAACCTGTGTGATGTCTCCAAGCAACTCCTTGATTGTCTCTAGTCTCGGATACAGGGAAAGCCTCAGCCTTTCTCTACTCTGGCTGATCTGTGGCTAATCTTAAACTAGGTGATAGGGACTGCCTTTGGATTCCTGGTTGAGGAATGCAAGGAGCCAGGGGATTTTCACAGTTTACCTCTTGAGACATCTTTCCTGTCTTTAATTTTTGTAGCTGATTAATTAAGTCCTGATACTCTTTTTCTAACTCTATTTGTTGTTTAAGAACAGATATTTTTTCCTGTAACTCCCTAATGGGATCTATAACCACCATCTCCATTGGGGTAGCACTTGGAGGTGGAGACACATAGGGAGGGGGCATTTCAGCATCATAAAATTTGACTTCCTCTTTCTCTTGGTCAGCACAATCTGGCTCTGACAAATTGTCAACAACCTTTGGTTGTATTTTGGATTCTAACTTATGCTTCCTTTTATTTTGAACAAAAAAGACAGCATTCAAGAACAAAAGCAGAAAATTAACACATGTGAGCAGCAAACAACAAAACCAAAACAGAGAGCTGAATTCAGGCTGACTAATTTCTTGTCCCATTTTCATTACCTTTCTCAAAGCAAACCAAAACAGAGAGTTGGATTCAGGTTGACTAATCTCTTGTCCCATTTCCTTACCTTTCTCAACAAGGCAGATTCCTGGGACAATCAACAGATCCTTCTTCCAATAAAGTCCTTCACTGGGTCTCTCGTTCTTGCTGCCCCACGTTGGGTGCCAAAATAATGTTGAGGACCGCACTAGTTCCACGTTGGGGTGGCCAAAAAATGTCTTGGCCTGAGCAAAATATTGAGGCCCGGGCCGACCCACGTTTGGGCAGCCACTGTATCCCGGCCCAAGCTGCTGCTCCGGTCTGCAGGTCGGGGGTTCAGCAAGAGCGAGGGTGACAAGCAGATTCTACCTAATGTCTGAGATTCGTCTCTGATGATCCCTCTATAGTCTCTGATCTCAGTCTATATTCTCTGATCTCTGGTTCTGTCTTCTATCGTCTCAATTCTGATCTGTTCTGTCTCTGCCTTTTATATGTCTCACTTCTAAGCCACGCCTCTAAGTTACACCTTTAATCATGCCCTTAGGTCTTGTCTCTAACTCTGATCTCTATACTTCTAAGTATACTATTAAGTCACACACCTTTAATCTCACACACCTTTAATCTCAAGATATCTAAACCAAGATTATCAGAGTGTTCTCAGCTGTTGTAGGCTATTTTAATCCAAGTCTCATGTCAGGGTATATGGCTCAAGATGGCTGCAAAGCTGATAGCCGCTTTCTGCTAAAAGTCGGCCCCCAACATAT
Organism: Arvicanthis niloticus; assembly: GCF_011762505.2. Classification (NCBI taxonomy): domain Eukaryota; kingdom Metazoa; phylum Chordata; class Mammalia; order Rodentia; family Muridae; genus Arvicanthis; species Arvicanthis niloticus. The sequence goes on from NC_047658.1 coordinate 56,653,692, forward strand.
AATATTTTCTGATATTCTTATTATTGACCATTATAGGTGATTAACCTTCCTTTTTCTGCAGTCTACAGCAGCCATAATGAAAAAAAAAACCCAAAAAACAATGGATGCTGTTTCCTTATCTGATTTCCAATTATTTTTTGAAAATTGAAAATTCAGTCAGAAATTTGTTACATGTCACACACATTAATTATGGTTTACATTTAATTTTATCACTCACTTTACTCTGGTTCAGGGCTCTTAAAGAATATCTGTCAAATATAGTACCGATATACTGAACTATTCAGTGGATTCCATACTAATATATTTGGACGAATATGGTTTTCTTTCTGCAACTTGATATAACAGTTTAATGCCATCTTTGCAATTAAATAAATTTTTCAGAGAAGCATTATAAGCGGGTAATGCTCACTAGCTACTGTCACTAAGTAAAATTTTTTTTTTGTTTTGTTTTGTTTTGTTTTTGGGTTTGTTTGTGTGTTTGTTTGTTTTGTTTTTCAAGACACGGTTTCTCTGTGTAGCCCTGGCTGTCCTGGAACTCACTTTGTAGACCAGGCTGGCCTTGAACTCAGAAATCTGCCTGCCTCTGCCTCCCAAGTGCTGGGATTAAAGGCGTGCGCCACCACTGCCCGGCAAGTAATATTTTCTTTAACTTTTCTTCATTTCATGCTCTTAGAGTTTTGAAGCTTCCGAAATAAGACATTTGATACATCTGACTCAAGAAAGAAGAAAATCTAACTATGGCTACCTCACCACTTACCATCACTTTTTTTACTTGCTTCCTGTGTATTTAATGGCTGTTTTGTTCAACTATTTTTAGGCTATTTTGCTTCAAATTGATGTTTTCTATTTAGGTATTATCTTTGATAGTTTCCATGAGGATTTGAGAAAACTTGTTACATTATCTTATTAAATGCAGATTGTGATTATCTTTAATTTTACACACTTATAATTCTGCACATTAACACCCCTATATTAACTATAAATTAATTTTAGAACTGACATTTGTTTATTGGGCTTTATTCAGGGAATATGAGAGTATGTGATCACTACTGGGAGCATATGGTCTGACATTTCATAATGCAATTAACATCAGTCAAGCTTAGATACTGACTCCAAAGAACAGAAAAGGTTGAGTTTTAGGTATAAAATGTCTAGGCACCAGCTAGCCAGAATATATTACAGTGTAACTGAGGATATATATATATATATATAATATATATATATATTATATATATATGCATACATATATATATATGTGTGTGTGTGTGTGTGTGTACACACATACACACACACACACACACACACACACACGCTGTTTATAAACCAAAGAGTTGGTTTTAAGGAATTGAGATTAAGATCTAAGGCACTGGTGATTTTCAGTAAAAATGTTGCTTCCTCATGAAGAAAAAGTGTACCTCAAACATGTTATGTTAAACTGTGCCTGAGTTTCCAGGCAAATGGCCTGTTATGAAGGTTTCAGGTATTCTAAAAACTGAGATTTTTTTCAACTCCACCTTCTTCCATGTTCATCTTTCTCTCTTTCCCAATCATTCCCATTATGTCCATGTCTCTCACTGTTACTCTATTTTTTTCCTTATCACTCATTACATATATACATATGAATGTATATATGAAAATAAAAATAGAATATGACTGTATATCATATGCAAATAAATATTGATTATAAATATACAACCATGATTTTAAAAATACTTTACACATGTTAAATATCTTTGGGTGTTCCTAATTGATATATACAGTTTATCTGGGAAAGGAAAATATCCCATATTAATCAACTTAATAGTTATTAAGTTAATAGGCTTATGAGAGAGTTATTATTATAAAAATAACTATAAGTGCTTATCATCATACCATAAAACTATACAGACACACACTAATATGTGTATTACAAACTAAGCATGTTTAAAAATGGTATGCAAACCAAGAAAACATCATTTATATTACACACATATGGCCAATTTTAAAAAACAGAGTTTTAAGGTACATGCTAGTAATCTTTCAATTATTTTAAGTCATTCTCTGTCCTACTTTTTTTTTTTTTTCAGAAAACTTTCAGTTTGGAATATGGGCAATTCCACTCTAGTGACTGAGTTCTACCTGGAGGTTTTTGCTGAGACTTGGGAGCTCAGGATCCTACTCAGTGTGCTGTTTCTGCTGGTGTATCTGGGCAGCCTGCTAGGGAATATTATCATCATCATTGTTACTACAGTTGACCTGACCCTGAATACACCCATGTATTTCTTCCTCAGGAATCTGTCCATATTAGACATGTGCTACATTTCCATCACTGTCCCCAGTACCTGTGTTAACTCTCTCACTGACCACAGGAATATTTCTGTGGCTGGGTGTGCAGCACAGATCTTTTTATTCTTATTTTGTGCATGCGTAGAGATTCTTTTTCTCACCATCATGGCCCAGGACCGCTATGTGGCCATCTGCAAGCCTCTTCTTTATCCTGTAATCATGAACCACCAGTTCTGTGTTCAGATGACACTGGCTTCCCTACTTAGCTCTCTTATTCTTGCAACTGTGCACACTTTCAAAACTTTTCAGCTGTCCTTCTGTCACTCTAATGTGATCCCTCAGTTCTTCTGTGATCTGCCTGCTTTGCTGAGGCTTTCTTGCTCTGACACCTTTAACAACAAACTCTTAATACTTTTGTCTGACATTGGACTCAGTGGTAGTTGCTTTGTTTTTATTGCTATATCATATGTTCGCATATTATCAACTGTATTGAAGATTCCCATCAAAGGAGAGAGGGGGAAAGCCTTTTCCACCTGTGTTCCTCACATTGTTGTTGTTTCTGTCTTTCTTAGTTCTGCTGCCTATGTGTATCTAAGACCTCCAGTAGAAACTTTTGAAGTAATTCAGGAAATGATTATTTCTGTGTTTTATACCATGGTTCCACCATTCTTAAACCCTATCATCTACAGTCTTAGAAACAAACAGATAAAGGAGGCTGTGAGGAAAGTTACATTGCAAGTTTTTTCCCATATTTGAATATAAAATGAACCTTTATTTCTCTTGGTACTTCAGAGGAAAAGAACTGATAAAATAAAGAAAATTATGTACAAATAGACAAGCACACATAAGTGTGTACACACGCAATCACATATAAACACTCATACCACAACATTTTCTTCCCTTCACTAAATAGAGTTTTTCACATATTTCCTGATTATAGTTACCCCTTTCTCCCCTTCTCCTTGTTTCCCTCATTTGTCCTTCCACCCAGATCATCTCATTTCTATCTCTCATTCTAAAACAAACAGGCTTCTAATTGTTAGTAAAATTAAATCAAATAAAGTGTTAGAAGATATAAAAAAAAATAGTAATCAGAATAGCGCAAACAAATGAAAAAGACCCCAAGAAAAGGCACACACACAAAACACACATACACACACAAACCAAAAAAATAAAAAACAAACAAACAAAACAACAACAACAAAACCAAGATACATATGTTGTGGTAGTTTGAATAAAAATGGAGCCTATAGCCTTCATTAGGGCATAATGACTTGGAGTATGAGTTCCTTTATTGGAGGAGATGTAAATTATGGGATGGGCTTTGAGGTCTAAGAAGCTCAATCCTGAGCATTGTATCACTGTCACTTCCTGCTGCCTGTGGATCCAGTTATACTATCCTTAGCTACCGATCAAGGACTGTGTCTGCCTACATGATATTATGCTTTCCACCATAAGGATAATGACCTTATCCTCTGAGTTGTAATCCAGCCAATTAAATAGTCATGGTGTATTTTCACAGCAATAAAACCATAACTAAGTCATCGATTCTTTGTGATTTTTGATTTGTTTCTACTTTATTTATTTCAATCCAAGTTGATATTTTTGGCCATCTACTCATTTTTGTGTGTGATTTTTTTCTATTGCTTCTAGAGCTTTCTGGTGTGCTGTTAATAATTAACACTAGTATGAGATCTCCAGTTTTGTTTTGTTTTGTTTTTATATGTACTTAGTAGTATGTCCCTGCTTCCTAGAGATGCCTTAAATGATGAGGATAATAAAAACCAAAACAAACAAACAAACAAACAAACAAAACATGGAGTCTCTTTATGTTGGCCAACAACTGCTGTGCCTGCGGCCTTCCTTGGAATATGGTTGATATATCAAGTGATACTCTGTTATTCTATTAGAGTGTTCCTTTCCTTTTTTCAGGAGGTATCAATAGCATGTGGCTCCTTGGTTAGAGGTGGAACTTTTTAACCTATTTCCCTTCAGTTCTGGGATTTGTTTGCATCGACCCTGTGCAGGTCCTTTGCATCCTAATAAAATTTGATATTTTTGTCTTATTCATCCTTTTGTTTGTTTTAATTCTTGGTTTTGGTATTACTTTTTATTTTGTGAGAAAGCGTATGCATGAAGTTGGTTAGGTACAAAGATGAGGAAGATCTGGGAGGATAGAGATTGTCAGAATAGTGACTACATGGTTATATATATATACATAAATATATGTATATATATAACATATATACATATATTTACTTTAGAGATGACCATAATTCAAAGTATCAATATTTTCTTTTGTCTCTCCTTGTTCAACGGCACTGTGATTTTTTTTTCTTCAATTCTGAGTAAATGTGACATTTATTCAAGTCAGTGTCGTGCCACAAGGAAATCTAATAAACTACAGTATAAATCAAAGGCAAATAGAAAAAAAATGAGCACAGCAAAATACAAAAGTATGATGTTAATAAATATATATTGATATAGGTAAATAGATAGAATAATGGTATAGATAAATGACAGAGATGTATTTAAGAAATGTAATGAATATAGTCATATATGTTGTATTTTGAAGAAAAAAGAAATGATGGAAAAAATTCAAGACAGTGATTATCTTTGACAGAAAAATTGCAATTTTTCAGAAGTCCATGAGTTTCTTTCCTGATACAATTACTAAGACAACAAATATTAATTAATTATTAGTTGATCATGTATATTTTGCACAGGTTTTATAAAATCTAAGTTTTCTTAAGAATAAATACTTATGCAATAAATAATGCAGAGTGATGCCATTTATTAGAAGAGTGAATAGATCATAACTCATCAGCTAGCATGCCTAAAGTGATCCAAGCCTTTGATGGCTAGGGCAGCTTCTAGCTCATGGGTAGATCAGCCTTGAGGACTGTCACAGATGTGTTCCATAATAAAGTGATACTTGTCTATATTGAAATGACAGAGTTAGACCATGAAATGCTATATTAGATTTCTGATAATTATCTAGTAATATTAATAAATGGGTCACTATATGGGAATATTTACTGTTGCTGATCATCTTAGTTCCATTATTAGTTGAACTTTAACTTTCAAGAATTCAGTATGCAGTTAAAAATTAAAAATTATCCACCTTTCTATTAAAAATGATATATACAAGTATTACATATAATTATAAAAACATATATATTTATTTTTCCTCCCTCTCTCCTCCTCCTCCTCTTTCTCTCTCTCTCTCTCTCTCTCTCTCTCTCTCTCTATATATATATATATATATATATATATATATCCTCCCAATAATATCATACCAACTACATTTAGATTCTCTAAAGTACTCTTAGGCTACTTTCATCAGTCCCTGCTGCAGCTTGCACTGTTATGGCTGCAATAGAAATCTGTCACTTCACTTTGCTCTAAGCCTTAGAAGGGTCTACTTTGCTATTAATAATAAAAACAAAATGATAGATCCTTGGGAATAACTCTCCCATATAATAGTTGTGGCTGCTTGCAGCATAGATGATATGCCTGTTGGCAAAACAAAAACAAAATGCAAAAAATCAAACAAAAAATTATTTCTGTCCATGATTTGCAAAAGCAATATGCAAGAGAATATAGGCACTGCACTCAAACTGCATATTCTTGTGTGTATGTCTAGAAGAAGCCACTTGTTTACCTGAAGTTAAAATGAAATAATCTCTAGGTACATTAAAACACACTTTTTTTTTTAACTTTTAATGGATGATTCAAAGTGGTTTAGAACTATAAAAACTAACAGTAAGGTCACCTAGTATCAAATAATTAGTATTTAACAAGGTAATTTATAGTTCTTATAGTTATTAAAAATACACCCTATAATTTTGATATTAGTTTAAACAGAGAAGAAAATTGGTTTGAGAAGAAAAGTCAAAAATTAATTACTTTCATTCATGTTTGTGTTGTTCGTGGAATGGATCTCAACTTGAGCCAGTTATTGGTTGGCCATTCTCTTTGTGTAAGTTCAATTCCCTGTCCCTGCATTTCTTATAGACAGGATAAATTTGGGGACATCTAGGTTGTTTCCTGATTCTGGTTATTATGAATAAAGTGTCTATGGACATAGTTGAGCAAAGGACTTTGTGAGATTGTGGAACATTTTTAGGAATATGACCAGGAGTGGTTTTGCTAGGTCTTGATGTAGAACTAGTCCCAGTTTTCTGAGAAGTGGTCAAATTGATTTCCAAAGCAGTTACACAAGTTTAAAGTCACATCATCAATGGAGGAGTGTTCACCTTGCTCCACATCCTCTCCAGGATGTGCTATCACTTGAGTTTTTTATCTTACCCATTCTGAAATATGTAAGTTAGAATCTCAGAGTTGTTGTGATTTGCATTTCGCTGGTGACTAAGGACTTTATTCCTTTAGGTGCTTCTCGGCCATTTGTAACATCTCTGTCAAGAATTATCTTATTAGCTCTGTGCCACAATTGGGTTATTTGGGTTGTTGGTGTATATCTTCTTGAGTTCTTTGTAAATTTTGGATATTAGCTCCCTCTCAGATTATGGTTTGCAAAGATCCTTTTCTAATATATAGGCTGTTGTTTGTTCTATTGACAATGTCTTTTGACTTATATAAAATTTGCAGTTTCACGAGGTCTCATATATCATTTTTTTGATCTTAGAGGCTGGCCATTGATGTTCTGTTCAGGAAATTGTCTCCTGGAGGAATGTTCAAAGCTATTTTTCAGTTTCTATTCTATATGAATTAGTGTATCTGGTTTTATGTTGATGTCTTTGATCCATTAGGACTTGAGTTTTGTGCAGGGTGACAAATATAGATCTGTTTGTATTCTTGTACATTCAGACATCCAGTTAGACCAGTACTATTTGTTGAATATGCTTTCTTTTCTCCATTGTATGGGTTTGGTTTCCTTATAGAAAATGAAGTTTCCATACATGTGTGGGTTTATTTCTAGGTCTCTGATTTGATTCCACTGATCAACTTGTCTGTTTCTCTAACAGTACCATGCATTTTTATCAATATTGCTTGATAGTATAGCTTGAGATCAGGGATGTTGATTCCTCCTGAAGATCTTTTATTGTTCAGGATTGTTTTGGCTATTCTGAGATTTTTATTTTTCCATATGAACTTGAGAATTGTTCTATCAAAGTCTGTAAAAAATGTATTGGATTCTTAATGGGAATTGCATTGAATCTGTAGATTGCTTTTTGGTTAATTGGCCATTTTCACTACGTTAATCCTGTTTATCATGAGCATGAGTTATCTCTCCATCTTCTGATACCTTCTTCAATTTCTTCAGGTACTTGAAGTTCTTGTCACATAGATCTTTCACTTGCTTGGCTAGAGTTACACTAAGTTATTTTATATTATTCATGACTATTGTAAACTGTTGTTTCCCTAATTTGTATAAAGAAGGACTACTGATTTCTTTGAGTTAATTTTGTATCCAGTCTCTTTGCTGAAGCTCTTTATCAACTGTAAGAGTTCTCTGTTAGAATATTTGGGTTCACTTATGTATAGTATCATATATATCATCTGCAAAAAGCTATAGTTTGACTTTTTTTTCAATTTGTATCCCCTTGTTTTCTTTTAGTTGTCTTATTTCTTGGCTAGAACTTCAAGTACCATATTAACTATCTAGGTATGCTTTAAGTGTCTCTCCATCTAACTTGAAGTTGACTATTTGCATGCTATATAGTGCTTTGATTGTGTTTAGGTATATGCCTTGTATCCCAGATATCTCTAACACTTTTATCATGAAGGGGTATTGGATTTTGTCAAAGGCTTTTTCAGCACCTAATGAGTTAATTGTGTGATATTTTTTGGTTCAGTTTGTTTATATAATGGATTAAATTGATGAATTTCCTATATTGAAACATCCATCCATTGTTGCAATGATGCCTACTTGATCAGGATAGATGATGACTTGATGTGTTCCTGAATTGGGTTTGCAAGTATTTTATCGAATATTTTTGCATCAGTATTCATGAGAGAAATTAATTTGAAGTTCTCTTTCTTTGTTGAGTCATTGTCTGGTTTAAGTATCAGAATAAATGTAACTTCCTAGAATGAGTTTGGCTGTATTCCTTCTGTTTCTATTTTGTGGAATAGTTTGAAGAGTATTGGTATTACAACTTCTTTGACAGTGTGGTAGAATTATGCACTGAAACTATCTGGCCCTGAGATATTTTTGGTTGGGAGATTTTAATGACTGCTTCTATTTAAATAGCTTACTTGATCTTAATTTAACTTTGGTAAAAAGTATGCATTTAGAAATTTATATATTTTGTTAAGGTTTTCCAATTTTGTGGAGTGCAAACTTTTGAAGGAAGAGATAATCATTGTTTTCATTTCCCCAGTATTCGTTGTTATGTTTTTCTTTACTTCTGATTTTGTCTGCTTGAACAGTCATCCTGTCTTTTGCTTAGTTTGCCCAAGGGTTTCTCTATCTTGTTGATTTCAGCCCTGATTTGAATTATTTCCTGCATTCTACTCCTCTCTGGTGTTGTTGCTTTTTCTTTTCTTTTTCTTTTTATCTAGAGGTTTCAGGTGTACTTTTAAATTGCTTGTGTGAGAACTTCCTAACATTTTTAAAAAAGCACTTAGTTGATATGAACTTTCCTCTTTGCACTGCTTTCATTATGATCCATTGAGAGACCAATATTTTGGGGCTCAGACTCCATCCTAGAGATTCTGACCTAAGTTTAAACTCAAACTAACAGGCCAACAGGCCCATTCCTAGCACTCGTTTCCAGGCTATTCTCCAACAAGGCCTGTGTCTAGCACCAGTCTCCATGTTATTTCCCCAAAAATCTGCACCTTCAGGTTACAAGCCTGCTCCTGCCTAACAACCATCAATAAGGAGGAAAGCAGAAATGAAGTTTATAGTTTCACTCCGAGAAGCAGTCAATTAAGTTAAAGGCCACAGTAGTCCCCCCAACTAGATTCTTGCCAGGCTAGAAACACTTTGCTTGACATTTTCTATAAAACCTTGTCCAGATAAGAATTTGAGGCTTTTCTCTACAAAACCTTCCTGTGGGTCTGCAGTGAGTTAAGTCCAAGCTTGAGCTTGTGAGTAAAGACCTCTGTATGGTTTCACTGGATCGATTCATGTTTGCTCTTTCATGGTTCATGAATACTTCCTGTTACTACACGAGACATTTAGGTATGCTGTGCCTCCATTTTTATTGAATTCTAGAAAGTTTTGTGTTTATTTCTTTATTTCTTCCCTGACCCAGAGATCATTAGAGAGTTGCTCAATTTCAATGAATGTGTAGGATTTCTGGTCTTTCTATTTTTGTGGACACTTTAATCCATGGTGGTCTAATAAGATACAAGGTACTATTTCAATGTCTTGTATCTGTTGAAGGTGGCTTTGTGACTGACAATATGGTCAATTTTGTAGGAGAATCCAGGAGATGCTGAGAAGAAGGTATGTTCTTTTGTGTTTGGATGAAATATTTTATAGGTGTCTGTTTGGTCCAGTTAATTCAGAACATCTGTTACTTTGGTTTTATCTCTGTTTAGTTTTTGTTTGGATGACTTGACAATTAGTGAGAGTGGGGTGTTTAACATTTCCACTGTTAATGTGTGAGTTTCAATGTGCTATTTAAGCTTTTGCAATGTTTCTTTTACAAATGTGGGTGTCTTTGTGTTTGGGGCATAGATGTTCAAAATTCAGATATCATCTTGGCAGATGTTTCCTTTGTTGAGTATGAAGTGTACTTTCCTGTGTCTTTTGATTAATTGGTTGCAAGTTTATTTTATTAGGTATTAGAATGTCTACTCCAGCTTTCTTTGGATCTCTTTGATTAGAAAACATTTTTCTAGCTCTTTATTTTAAAGTAATGTCTATATTTATTACTGACGTACATCTCTTATATGTAGCAGAATGATAGATCCGGTTTCCTCATCCATTCTGTTAGCCTGTGTCTTTTTATTGGGGAAATGAGTCCATTGATGTTGAGAGATATTAAAAACCAGTGATTGTTATTTCCTGTTATTTTGATTTTTTATTCTATTAATAGTGTGTGTATATGTGTGTGTGTGTGTGAGCGCATGTGCTTCCCTTAGTTTTGCTGGTATGGATTTTCATATTTCTTGTGTTTTCTTGGATGTAGTTATCCTTGTTGGGTTGGAATTTTCCTGCAAGTATTTTTTGTTAGTGGGATTTATGATAGATATTGTTTTTATTTGATTTGTCTTGAGATGTCTTGGTTTTTCCATCTACGGTTATTGAGAAGTTTGGTGGATAAAGTAGTCTATGTTGGCATCTGTGGTTTTTAGAGGTTGTAAGATATATGTCCAAGCCTTTCTGATTGATTGTATCTTCCTGTATATCTTTAAGGGGTATATTTGTTTTCTCTTCAATGACCTCTACCTGTTTGTACTTTCCTGTATTTCATTAAGTGATTTCTTCACTTCCTCTTTAAAGGCCCTTATCATCTTTAGGATATTGGATTTAAGGCCATTTTCTTATGTTTAGGTTGTGTTAGGATATCTAGGGCTTGCTGTTGTAAGGTAGCTGTGCTCTAAAAGTGTCATATTGCCCTAGGTTTTGTTGATTGTGCTCTTTCAGGGGCCGGTAGCCATCTGGATAGGTTTGGTCCCTGAATGTTCTTGTTATAGTAGGTATTGGGATGGGGGTTAACCTCAATGGTTCTGGTGTGGCAGGCTTCTGATGGGTATCCTTGGCCTGTATGGTTCAGCATTTGCAAGTCTGTTTATTTTAATAGCTGTAGTTCTGATGATGGTGGGCAGAGAAGTGGTGGCCGTATGGAGATCACCAGGGATAACAGGTTGCTTAGGGCACATTGGAGTGGGTAGATGACTCAGCAAGCAGGGAAGATGTGGGGGAAGGTATGCTTAACTGTATGTTTCAGAATCCCCAAGGCTTATAAAGGTGGGAGGAGAGCTGGAGTGAAAGAACTCCCCAGGATTAGCAGGCTGCTCAGGACTGTTTGGATTGCTCCAGAGGATTCAGCAAGCAGGGAAGATGGGTCAGGGAAGAATGCTTACCTGCATGGTTCAGGATCCACAGGTCTGCCACAGGTAGGCACAGAGGTCCGGGGTGGAAGGAGGGAGAATGGAGTTTCCCCCTAGCATAGCCTATTGTCAGGCAGCAGAGAGAAGAATGTGGGAGATCCTATCATAGTCACCTTTTATTCCATCCAGTCTCTGGGTCATGTCCTGATGCCATATGCACTACGTTTGTGTGTGCTGTCAATTGGGCTAGACATTTCTATAAAGAACCTCACAACCAAAGGTTTGTCTCTTAGGTGATTCAAAATGTCATCATGTTGAATATAAGATTAACGATCAAGCTTTCATTCTTCATCTGAGCCCCAGAGCTAAGTCTAACCCACAGCTCTTCAAATCCAAATCCCACCTGAAGAGAGCTGGTATTACAGGAGTGCTGCCACTCCTAAGCTCACAGGTGAGACCACCACTTTTGCTCCAATAACTGTCCAAAGAGGGAACCAACAGGACTGCACAGGGCACAGGAATGGCAGAGCAGCAGGGGACAGGATCGTTCTGGTCTCCATTTGCACCCAGGAGGTAAGGTTGTCACACAGCTCTCTGCGCTCCAATACAGCCCGGAAAAAGCTGGTCTCCCAGGAGTACTGACACAGCAAAGATCACAGGCTCACAGGCCCATAGGAAGGACCAGCTCCAGTTAGAGACAGAAAGACCAACTAACACCAGATAATGAGAGGCAAGTGCAAGAACATAAGCAAGAGAAACCAATTCTACTTGACATCATTACAACCCAGTTTTACTACTACAGCAAGCCCTGGATAACACAACATACCTAATACAAAATATTCACATTTAAAATCACATCTCATGATGATGATAGAAGACTTTAACAAGGACATATGTAACCCCCTTAAAGAAATACAGGAGAACACAGGTAAACAGGTAGAAGCCCTTAAAGAAGAAACAAAAATCCCTTAAAGAATTACATGAAAACACAACCAAACAGGTGAAGGAATTGAACAAAAGCATCCATGATCTAAAAGTAGAAAGAGAAACAATAAAGAAATCACAAAGGGAGACAACCCTGTAGATAGAAAACCGAGGAAAGAAATCAGCAGTCATAGATGCACGCATCACCAACAGAATACAAGAGATAGAGGAAAAACTATCAGATGGAGAAAACCATAGAAAACATTGATTCATTGACAAAGAAAATGCAAAATGCAAAAATACTCCTAACCCAAAACATCCAGGAAATTCAGGACAGAATGAAAAGACCAAATGTAAGGATAATAGGTATAGGTAAGAGTGAAGATTCCCAATTAAAGGGCTGTAGGAAAAAAAATGGCTGGGGAACTGTAGCTGTGTGTAGTCGGCTGGGAAGGCCCTGCGTTCCTCCAGCTGGAAGTTAGGCCCAGCTGCTCAGTAAAGGCCTCTTCATGGCTCCTCACGGCACAGCCCCCAACATACGAGGAAGTTCTTGGGTTTCCAAAACCAATTTATTGGTATGGCAGATGGTGGATGGATCTGGATGTGCTGGGAAGAGGGGGGAGGTGCTGGGGAGGAATGTTTAATTGGCTCCACCATCTGAAGGTCTGGTCCCTTCCAAATTCCATCCAAAGGATCTCACCACCATACTAGGATAGGGGGAGCTAATTTTGGTGTGTGCCAATGGAGGGAAATATGAGGGTGTTTGAAGGTTTTGTAGATGTTAAATATGTTTAGGGTAGTCAGGACCATCATTAATTGTACATTAGGGGGATAAGTGGTGGCTTGTTGTTACAGTAGTTGGGCCTTCAGGGTCTGATGTGTTCTCTCTATTATTCCTTGGCCCTGGGGGTTGTGGGGAATTCCCGTATGATGGGCAATTTCCCAGCATGTGCAGAAGGTTTTAAATTGAGAGCTAGTGAAGGCAGAGCCATTATCAGTTTTTATCTGTTGAGGAATGCCCATGATGGCAAAGGTAGAGAGCATATGGTAGATCAGACTTTTTGAGTTTTCTCCTGTCTGGGCTGTAGCCCATACGAAATGTGAGTAAGAGTCTATGGTGACAAAAACATATTTTTGTCTACCGAATTGGGGAATGTGGTTGACATCAATTTGCCATAAGGCATTGGATTTGAGGCCTCGGGGATTGGTGCCCATGGTTTGTAAAGCTGGGGTGGTAATGAGGGATGTACAAGAGGCACATGTTTTTATTATCCTTTGGAGCTGAGCAAGGGGAATGTAGGGGAAGCGAGCATGAAGCCCCTTTAGATTTGTGTTCGTGAATGAATGAAATTGGTCTGCTTGCTCAGTGGAGGCTACAAATGTCCCTGTTGAGCAGTTTGGTCAGCAAGTGCATTTCCCTCAGATATAGGACCTGGCAGGGGACTGTGGGATCGGATGTGTTGGATATAGATGGGGGAGGCTCTCTCCTGTAGGAGGACAGAGACCTGTATGAGTAGAGGGGAGAGTGGGTTGTCATCTAGTTTGATAAATGATCTTGACAACCAGGGAAGCAAATTGATAGCATATACACTGTCTGAAAAGAGGTTAAGGGGGCCTTTGACTTTTCAGAGCTAGGTAAATAGCATATAGTTCTTTATATTAGGGGGAGTGGTGGGAGAGTTCTTTGAATCGGAGAATAGGGGGTTCATCTTCAGGAAAGTAGTATATTACTGCTGCAGCTTCCCTTTTACCCCCATTGGTAAATATTGAGGGGGCTCCTGCTATGGGCTCTCTTAAGAATAGTTTGGGGGGTAGCCATTGCAACAGAGGGAGGGCAGAGGCCCATTTTTCGTCAGGATAATGGTTGTCAATTTGTCCTGGGAACCCTATTAAGGTGATAGCAAAGTGGGAATGATTTTTGATTAGCCACTGAACATCGGAGAGGGAGAAGGGGGTGACAAGAACATCAGGTTCTTTTCCTAGGGTTTGTAGGGCTCTATCCCTGCCATTTTTAATCATGTTGGCAAATGCATCTACTTCATTTAAAATTCGGGGAGCACCACCCATTGGGGTATGGAGCCATTCTAGTACCCCCCTGAGGTTGGTAAAGGGTTCCTACAAACGTAGGGGAGGAGTTAAAGATAAGGAGATGTACAGGTATGGTTGGGTCATACCTAGCAAGAGCCGTATCTTTTTGGGTTGAATTGACAGAATTTAGGGCTTGGACTGCTTCTGGGGACAATGTTCTTGGGGAGGAGGGACTTTTATCTCCTTTCGGAAGGTTAAAGAGAGGTTGCAGGGTACTTGTGGGAAGGTGGAGCCAGGGTCGAAGCCAATCGAGATTGCCCAAAAAACTCTGGAGGTAGGCAAGAGTTAATTTTTGAGGGAAGGAAAGGGTGGGTTTGAGGGGGCATATTGAAGTAAGGGAGATCTCTGTTCCTAGAAATGCAATGGGGAGGATAAGTTGGATTTTTTGAGGGGCCATTTTGAATCCTAGGGCAGATAGGGAAGGTATTAGTTGGTCCTTAAGTCAGGAAGGGGAGGTAGAAGCATCTCCCCAGACCAAGATGTCATCCATGTAATGATAGATGTTGAGTCCTTTGTCTAAATAGGGTTTTAATGCAGTGGCTACAGCCTCCTGACAAATAGTAGGACTGTTAGCTATTCCTTGGTGAAGAACAGTCCATTCATATCATGAGGCTGGGCAAGAGTAGTTAATAGGGGGCACTGAGAATTCAAAGTGTTCACAGTCACTGGGGTGGAGAGGGATGGAAAAAAAGCAATCTTTTATGTCTATTGCTAATAGAGGAACATTGGCAGGAATGGCTGAGATGTGGGGTAGCCCTCTTTGCAGGGACCCCCAGATTCGCATGGTTTTGTTAATTGACCTCAAATCTTGCAACAGTCTCCACCCCCCTGAGCTCTTTTTTATAGCAAACATAGGGGTAGTCCATGGACTGTGGGACGTGTTGTAGAGACAGCTGCTCCTCTACAAGTTCTCTGAGGGCTCTAAGCTATTCCCTTGATAGAGGCCACTGTGAGACCCAGATGGCTTTGTCAGAGAGCCAATCAAGGCAGGAAGTACTAAATTTAACAGTGGCCCCTAGAATTGGGGGTGACTTTGAGGGGGGTTATTTGGGTCTCCTTGGGTACTATTTTCTTCATAAGTAATATTCTCTATCTTAATGTGGTCTCTTTCTGGCTGCGTGGTAAGAACCACATGTAAGGCTTGTAAGATATCTCTCCCTAAAAGACTGGTGGCTACTTGAGTCACCAGGGGGTGTATGAGGCCTGTAGTCCCATCTGGGTCTTCCCACATATAGGTCTGTTTGGTGATGAGTGTCTGAGAAGTAGCCCCTATGCCTAGGAGCTGGGGCCCAGGGGTCAACTGCCAGTTCTGTGGGACCTCTTGCTGTCTTAGAATCGTCTGGTCTGCTCCAGTGTCAATAAGTCACTTGAATGGTTTATCATCTATTTTAATGGGTAACTTTGGGTGGGAGCCTTCTGAGATGCTGGACACCCATAAGGCTTCTACAGGAGTAGTTTTCCCTCTTACTGTTGGGGCTGAGGGTTGCCCCGTTTGAAGTTTAAAGGCTCTAGTCATTTACCATCTTTATCATATCAAGTGGTACAGTGTCTCCACCAGTGGAAACCCTTTCTGCAGCTGGGACAGGGGACCTTAGGAGGATTGGAATCTGTTATAGAAGGGGAGTTTAGTGGGCATTCGTCCTTCCAATGTCCTGCCTCTCCACATTTGAAGCAGATTCCTTCTGTTTTTACCACTGCCACAAATGCCTGAGCTACGGATGCAACCTGGTATGATGTGGTTCCTATTTTTCGGGTTGCTACAATCCTCCTACTGTGATGCTATTCCCGGAGACCCTGGCAAGCTAGCCTAGACTCAGAAGTCATGCCTTCCCAAACAATGTTTTTAAGAAGAAGGTCTCTAGCTGTGGGGTTGAAGATTTTTCTTTCTAAGCTCATTTTAGTTCTGAGAATAAAATCAGATAGGGATTTTTCAGGCTTCTGATGAAGGGAGAGCAGGGAGTGGGCAGGGTCTTGTGATACTGAGGGTGGAGTGAGCCTGTTCCAGGCTTAAATGGCACAGGAACATTTCTGTGGCTGGTGTACAGCCACAAATCTTTTTTGTCTTCTTTTATGCATTCGTAGAGATGATTTTTCTCACCATCATGGCCCAGGACCATTATGTGGCCATTTGCAAGCCTCTCCTCTACCCTGTAATCATGAACCACCAATTCTGTGTTCAGATGACACTGGCTTCCCTGCATATCTCTCTTGTCATCGCAAGTGTTCACACTTTCAAAACATTTCAGTTTTCTTTCTGTCACTCTAATGTGGTTCCTCAGTCCTTCTGTGATATCCCCTCTTTGTTGAATCTTTCATGTTCAGATACCTTTAACAACAAAATCTTAATGCTTATCTCTGCCATTGTCATTGGTTGTAGCTGCTTTACTTTCATTGCTGTATCATATGTTCTAATATTATCAAATGTGTTGAAGGTTCCTGTCAAAGGAGAGAGGGGGAAAGCCTTTTCTACCTGTGTCCCTCACATTATTGTGGTGTCTGTGTTTCTTAGTTCTGCTATCTATGTGTATCTAAGACCTCCAGTAGTAACATTAGAAGTAGTTAAGAAGATGACTCTGTGTCTTATACTATTGCTCCACCATTCTTAAATCCTGTCATCTATAGTCTTAGAAACAGACAGATAAAAGAGACTGTGAAAAAAGTAATATTAAGAGTTTCTTTCATATTTGAATATAAAAGGAATGAGTATTTGTCAGAGTTTTCTAGAGAAAGAAAACTGACAAAATAAAAAGAAATATTTATGCACAAACACACAGGCACACACACACACAAACACAAACACACACCAACACTACTACCACTTCCTGTAGGAGGACCTAGGGTGGGAGGAGTAAGGAGAGGAAAAGGAAGAAGAGGAGCTAGGGAGAGCAGAGATGTAGGAGCGATGGAGAGCCATGCAGGTATGGAGAGCAGTTGTGTGTAACAACATTTATTTAGGTAAGCTAATTGGGAAACAACTCTCTTTGTATGGGCATATTGTTATTGAGCATTATTATATATATAAAGCCTTTAATTAATATTTAATCATTAGAGTCTCATTTTTGTACCGAGCCCACGTGGATGGTCTAGGCTCAGCCCAACCTTATGGAGACAGCATGGAAGACTGGCAGACCCATCTCCCACACTGTCATCTCATGAGTGGCAGGGCTGGTGTTTCTGGCTGTGGCGTACATGTGGTATATGTATCTATGTATATACATAGATATATATATATATGTATACATATCATATATAAGTCATATATAAGTCATATATATATATGACTTATAAAGTGCTAAGACAGAGAAATACACACACACACACACACACACACACACACACACTAAGTTTGTTTTCTGTTGACCATCTACTGATGGGCTTGAATCCTTCAAGAATAATTTATTTATCCAGTCACACTCCCTTGGAGGAAACTAAATTTATGCTTGAAAGTGATTATCAATTAGATATTGTTTGTAAATTAGAAATAAATGCATGTGCCCACTTCTCATTTCACGTCTAGTATCCTTTATGGTGAGAACTATATAGACTCATGCATGCTAACTCATCTCTGTGAATCTACATGCATAGATTATGTTGATATAGAAGAAACCATCTTATTTGTGTCTTTCATCATCTCTTGCACTTATACTATTTTTTCTTCCTCTCGCACAGGACTTCCTGATCCCAGAGGAAAAGATTTGATGGAGATGTGCTATTTAGTATGATAGTTCTATGCTCTCTCATTTTTTCCATAATATCTGGCTGTAGGTTTCTGTATTTGCTCCCATATGTTCCAGGAAGAAGTTTCTGGTGGTAACTGAGCAAAGCACAGATCTATAAATATAGCAGCTGGTCATAAGGAGTCATTTTATTATTAAGTTTTTAAAACTTAATTTAATTAAAAATTAGAGCAGTATTGTCTGCTTTTATCCTAGGTTCTGGAGCTATCTATTTTTGGGTTCTTGGTTAGCCACACAATGGGGAGTATGGGGTCCATCTCATGGAGATGGCCTTAAGTCAAATCAGACATTGGTTGGTTACTCTTTTAAAGTTTGTGTTGCCATAACCTTAGTAAATATTGCAGCTGGCACATCATTTTATATTAAAGTATTTGTGGCTAGATTGGTGTTTACATTTCTGCTTTGCTGAGATGGAAGGTACTTTTCTGTAACAAATACACTACAATGTAGGAGTTATGGCACTTAGAAGGTGCCAGCTTAACATTTTTTCTTTCTTATTTTATTGGATATTTTATTTATTTACAATATAGATGTCATCCCCTTTCTACATTTCCCCACTCTAGAACTCCCTATCCCATCCCCCCTCCCCATTTTTGCTTTTATACCATTTTAATTACATGCATGTATTAAGGTCAGATCTAGGATGAGGGTCTAGCAATGCAATAGATGCAAATAGTCAAGGAACGAGCAAGACAATAAAGAAAAATAGTCAACGAATAAGCAAGGTATTAAGCACAATTCTGTGAACACTCCCGTGATCACTGTTTCTAAGGGCTTATCAGGATGACCAAAATATCTGAGCTGGCTTCCCTGTCCTAGGCCAAAGTCATTTCCATGTCTGAAGCCTACTTCCTTGTTCTTGCCTAATATTTAGATTCCTGCTTGAAATTACTTCTTTGTTCTAGCCTAATGTCAGATTCCTGCCTGAAGCCTACTTCCTAGTCCTTGGCCAATGTCATATCCAGCTTAACTTCTTCATGTTCAATGAAATGTACTGTATGTTTTTCTTCAGCAATTAGATTTTGTTGTCAGTTTTTGGACAGCAACTTATTGTCTTAGCAATAGCCTTGATGGTTTTAGGGGTTTTCATGGGACTCTGTTGGCCAAAGATTCACTTTGTCATAACCCAATCCTGGTTCTGGATGCATAATTTGATGACAGCCAGTGGCCAGGTGGGACTTTGTCTCCCCATTATTTGGTGATTTCTTTTAGATTGTCTCTTTATGTATATATATTTTAAGGATAATCTACTGGCCCTAATCTTTAGCTGTGTCTCCCCATAATCCCTCACTCCATTACCCCACTTATTCCTTCCATTCCATTTTCCCAATCCATGCTTAACTATTTGTTCTGTTTCATTTTTCTAATTTTGTCTGTCTGTCCTACCTACTCCCTTACACTATACCTAACTTGTGTGGTTCTATGGATTGTACCCTGGTTATTGCTTACTAATTTAAGCTAACATTCACATATAAGTGAATATATACCAGATTAGTCTTTTTTGATCTCAGCTTCTCAACTCAGGATGATTATTTTTCTAGTTCCATGCATTTACAGATATCACTTCATTATTTCATTTTAAAATTTTACTTCTTTATTCTTCTTTCATACATTTCAACTACATCCTTCCCTTATCCCTAATTCCTACTGCATACCCTCTCTCCCAGATCAACTGCTACCATATTTCTCTTCAGAAAAGAGCAGTTCTCGCAGAGATATTAATTGAAGTTGCCATAACATAATGCAATAAAACAATGCATAAAACCTCATATCAAGGCTGGATGAGGCAACCTAAAAGAAGGAAAAGATACCACAAGCAGGCAAAAGAGTCAGGGACACTCCCAATCCCACTGTTAAGAATCATTTTTAGTGATTGACTAATATCCCATATTTTCTTTTTATATGTTAGCATTCTACAGATTTATAAATATTTATGAAAGCTTTGAAATCATAAAACAAGAAAAAAGAGACAATTTCCCAATACATCTTCACAAATAAGTAACCATTGGCTTTTAGTTAATCAGTTAAAAGGGAGATTTGAATAATAGTGGATTAATTTACACAATTTTAATAGTTCTTTGGAGATTATAGATGTAAAAGAAAAGATTATAGATGTAAAATAAATAAAAACTATATCAAAACCACAAGGGTTAAATGCTGTGCTATTTGTACTATTTATGAATTGAATGTGTGGTGCAAAATTTATAAGAAGAAATTTTTTGAATTTTTCATCCATTGATTTGTTTTTCAGTCTGCTTAGTTATTAATTGACAAATAACTGTGTCCTTAGATTTAATGATCTTATGTTTAGAAATAGCAATTAATCATTGCCTAAGGGCTTAGTAGTTTATCTTACTGTATTTTTAGAAACTTTATATGTGCTCATGTATCCAGTATGAATAATATTCACAAAATTATAAAACAATTATAGCAGAAACCACAGATTTTATTAAATTACTGTCATTATAATTCCAGAAATGAAAATACTAAATATTCCTTTACTATTTCAAGTTAAAATAACATTTATGGAGAAGTTTATTTCATTACTCAAACATGAAATTTTTTAAAGATTTATTTTTTTTACATTTACTATATGTGTATTGATGTTTTGCCTGTTTGTGTAGTTATGTACCATATACTTTCAGTGCCTTCAGAGGCCAGAAGGCAAAAAGTCTTCTGCTCCTGGAATTACATGGATACTGTTGTTCAGTTCCACATGGACACTGAGATCTGAACCAGGTCTCCAGCAAGAGAAGCAAGTGCTCTTAACTGATGAAGTGTCCCTCTGGGTCCAGCATTTAAACTCTTTAACATTACATCTTCCTTTCATTAATAAAATAAAGGTTCACAATAACTTTTTAAATTCTCGGAAATTCTCAGTACCTCCTTTATGTTTCTAGATAATTTGGCCATTCTCTCTCTCTCTCTCTCTCTCTCTCTCTCTCTCTCTCTCTCTCTCTCTCTCTCTCTCTCTCTGTGTATGTGTGTGTGGTGTATGTATGTCTTTGGGCATAGTGGTTCTGTAGGCTTTGATTTTTCAAAATGTACTTTAATAAGGGTTCTTTAATGATTTAAACTACCTTCTAGCCAGAAATAGTGGAAACAAAAGGTTACTAGAGCAAAGGGGAATATGGACTTGTTTTCTAAATTCCAATCTTTGTTGTCAAGATATCAGAAGTTTATTTCTCCTGAATCAGCAGCAGTAGCTCAATCCACTTTCAAACACCACTGATGAATCAGCAACTGCAGTTTGATCTTGAAGAAACTATGAGGCTCTGACAATCAGTCTGTGGCTACAAAAGTGGCAAGAACATGACCAGAAGTTCTTTGGTGGCATTTCTCTCTATGAAGTCATGGCAAACAGTGACCAGCAATGAGTGTCAAGGCAAACCAATACCATAAAGCATAGTTCACTGTCTGTTGGGTACTCTTTTCAAACATCACATGCTCTTTTCTGGGGCTGCTTCCAGAACAACATGTGTCTCTTCTTAGCAAAACATCCTTTTACCTGTCTGCTTCAGCAAACCATCCTCTCATAAGTCAGTTTCCTGGGAAAAAAAACACATGATAAAATTCAGTCTCCAAAGAAATCCATAAATTTCCACTTCATATTCTACATTCTGTTTAAAAATATGTCTTTTCTCTAACATCAATCTATATACAATAGAAACAATTATAAGAGCCATAGAACTTAAATTTTACATCATACTTTAAACAAATAGCTTTTGTACATGATAATCTATAATCTAACAAAACAACCTTAAATATCTATCTAACAACAATAATTAAGCAAAATTATTCTTCAGGCATAACTAGATGGATTCAAATTTCTGACTCTTATGAAGAGAAAAAACATGAGTATGCTTCGGCAATGTTTCTGTAGTAAGATGAAGCAACATTTAGGTATATATCAGAGAATGATAGAGGTGGATCTTGAGATAGATTCCCATTTTCCTAAGAGACTATCACATTGATTTTCATAATGGCTGTACATTTGTATACCTACCAGAAATAGATTTGACTTTTATTTTTCTGGTAACTAACTGAGTTAGACATTTCTTTAAATGTTTCTCAGCCACTTGGTTTCCTCTTTTGAGAATTCTGCTAGAACTTTGTCTTTTTGATATGTTGTAGTTTCTTGAGTTTTTAAAATATTTTGAATATTAGCCCTCTACTGGATATGGAGTTGTGATCAATCTTTTTTCATTCTATATGCTTTCAGTTTGTTTTAATGAATGAAGATGTAGTATAAAGCCCAACCAACTTCGTTTTTGAAGAAACTCTCTATTTTTATTTTTATTTTATTTTATTTTATTTTATTTTATTTTTTGCGAGACCAGGAGCTAAACTCGAATAGCCAGGGAAAAAAAATCACAAAGTCCATCTGAGCAAACATCCTATGACAACCTATTGCCCTTAGCAACAACCAGTAAGGCTACAATAGCAGGACCATTCTGCGGAATCTAGATAACTGGAGCATCCTATTTGTCTGGTAGTTCCTTTTTCTGTTTGGATCCTGCAGATTACATCAGAAATGCAGTTTTAAAAATATTAACTTGCTGATTTGTATGGAAATTACCCCAGTTTGCTGTCACTACAATAAAAACTCAGAACTCCTAGACTTCGGACTTTCACTCTGATCCATTATGAAGGGGATGGTAGGAGATCTTTCTCCAGAGCTCTTAATGAAGACACATGTTTTTGTAGCAATTGGCTCCTCAGTGGTCTTTGGGTCTCTAAAACTTGGGCATAACAGTAGAAGCTTCTTAATTTCATGAGGGACAATTTATTAATTGTTGATTTTGGATCATGTTCTGAAACAAAGTCTTTTGATTTGCTGTGGAGAGCCTTTGATATCACATCTAGGATATTGTCAAGTATATTTACACTGGGCTAGGAGGACAGTAATGGCTCAGATAATTACATTTGGGCTAATGCAAGTCTCAAGGTAAGTACAGAAGAAAATGTATGGTATTCCTTTTAGGTTGGTCATCCTAATAACTAAACACAGTGCCTTTGGGACTTTGTATATTGCTTTGTTTGATTATGTTGTCTTTGCTCTAAGAAATGACCTTATTCTTTGCAGGTACCTAGAATGGTGTAAAAGCACACTGGAAAAAAATAAACCCACTTTAGCACTGGCTGGAGTTGTGTCATAGTGGTGACTAATTGTCTTTTCTTTCTTTAATCCTCACTCCCTCCCTTGTGACCATGTTGACTGACTGAGCTAGCTTGATCACTTTGCCAGTGAATTCCCAGTTATTCCTCACTTTCTATCAGGTTTCAATATATTCATGTTTATGTTTAGGTCTTTCAAACATTTGTATTTGTGTCTTATTCAAGGAAATGTGGATCTATTTATATTTCTCTTCTACATGTATCTATCCAGATACAGAACCCACAACATTTGTGGAACATGATGTCTTCTTTCCACTGCATATTTCTGGCTTCTTTATCAAAAACCAGGTGTTAGTAGGTATATGGATTTATGTATAGATTTTCAATTTGATTTTATTGATTAATGTGTTTAATGCCAGTAGCATGCTTTTATTTTTCTATTGAGGTCATCAATGGTGATACTTTTAGCACCTCTTTTATTATTCACAGTTATTTTAACTATCCTGTATGGCTCTGTGTTGTTTTGTATCTGTGTTTCTATATTAAACTGAAAATTGTTCTTTCAAACTCTGTAAAGAGTTGTGTTGAAATTTTGTTTGGAATTCTATTGAGTCTGTAGATTGCTTTTGGTAGGATGATCATTTTTACTATATTAATTCTATCAATACATGAACATGTAAGATCTTTTCATCTTCTGACTTCTTCATTTTCTTTTATTAATGTCTTAAATACAAGTTATCTTACTCAGTATTTTCTTTCTTGGAAGAGACACCATGACCACAAGAAATCTTATTTAAAAAATAGAAAGCATTTAATTAGTGAGTGCTTACAGTTTCAGAAACTTAGTATATTATTATTATTGTGAGAGCATTACAGCATGCAGATATAAATGATTTCGCCAATTTTGATTTTTTTCTCTGCCTTTACTTAATTTAAATGAAGATTTGCTATTTTTATCAATTTTCTCAAACAAAAAAACAAACAAAAAAAAACCATAAAACTTTGTTTCCCTGATTCTTAGTACTTTTTCTTTTTGCTTTTATTTTGTATTTCAGCCCCAAGTTTGATCATTTCTTGTGATATTTTGCGTGTGATTGCTTCTTTTTATTCTAAAGCTTTCAGGTATGCTGTTAAGTTACTAGTATTAGATCTTTCCAGCTTGCTTGTTTGTTACTGTTTTGTTTTTTTTTTTTCCAGACACTTAGTGGTCAGGCATAGCCACTTAAAAACACTTTACATGAAAAAATGAATTAAAAACAAACATACAAACAAAACAAAACAATGAGTTTTTGTTAGCCAATTGTTCTTAGGCCATGAGCCTGTTCTGCAGTGTGATTGACATAACCTATTGAAGAAAACTCATTTTGCCTTTCCCAGGTGGTATCAATTGCTACTGCCTCTTAGGCTAGAGGTAGAACTTTGAATCCACTGACCCTTTTCTGTTCAGTTTTTTTGTTCTTTGTTGTTGTTGTTGTTGTTGTTGTTGCTATAATTGTTTGTTTTTTGTTATTTATTTATTTAGCTTTGAACTCACACAGGTTTTCTGCATCTTGTCAGTATATGACATTCTTGTCTTGTTAAAAAAATTTTTGCTTTGATTTTAGGTTTTATTTTCATTTCTTGAGAGTGAGAGCATGCATGAAATTGGATAGGTAGCATGTTGAGGAGGATCTGGGAGGGGAGTGATTTCCAGTATAGTATCCACTCCTAATGGCTTCTACATGTATGTTAAATTCTCTTTACTTTACAGATGGAAATGACTCAAAGTATCAATTCTGATATAACCATTTCTTCTGAATTCTTCTTGTTCATCTCATGAACAAGATTTATTTCTTTGATTTCTTTCTTTTCTTCAAACTTTACTGAATAAATGTGACATTTACTCAAGTGAGTGTAATGTCACAAGGAAATTTGAAAAATTGCAGGAAAAACTGAAAAGGAAAAAGAAAAGATGAACACTGCAAACAAAAAATAGTTTAAAATGGATTAATTATGGTCATATATATATATATATATATATATATATATATATATAAGTTATGTAATGAATATAGCCATATGTGAATTTAAAAAAATGACAATACACATAAAATTCAAGACCATGTTACACCTCTACATGCAAAGCCACGGGCCTGCAGCCATTGTGGACCATCAAGTGAGACTCTTTTTTTTTTTTTTTTAATTTCTTTTCTTTTTTATTGAATATTGTTTATTTATATTTCAGATGTCATCCCCTTTCTCCACTCACCCCCACCAAGAAACCCCCTATTCTATCATCTCTCTTCCTTTTTGCTTTTATAACATTTTAATTACCTGCAAGTATTGAGGTCAGTTCTAGAATGAGGAACTAGCAATACAATAGATGCAAATAGTCAAGGAACAAGCAAGACAATAAATACAAATAGACAAAGAACAAACAAGACAATAAACATAATTCCTTGAACACTCCTGTGATCATTATTTTTAAGGGCTTATCAGGATAACCAAAATATCTGAGCCAACTTCCCTGTCCTAGCCCAAAGTAATTTTCATGCCTGAAGCCTACTTCCTTGTTCTAACCTAATATTTAGATTCCTGCCTGAAATTACTTCTTTGCTCTATCCTAATATTTAAATTCCTTCCTGGAATTACTTCCTTGTTCTAGTCTAATACCAGATTCTTGCCTGAAGCCCACTTCCTTGTCAATGTCAGATTCCTTCCAAGCAGCTCATTTTCTTGTCCTTGGCCAATATCAGTTTCTGGCCAAGCAGCCCCAAAAGGTCTTTGCTTCTCCCCTTTTTTTGTTTCATAACAAGACTGAGCCTGTCTTAGGTAGTTCTGACAAGAATACCTTCCTTACCTGTGGTGGAATATGCATTATACAAAGCAATGCACCTCTGTCTTAGATTGGTAAGGCTCTGTGCAGAATCTTACCTGTCCTTGGCTTGCCAGACTGTTAATAACTCTGTCTTGGGGTCCATTTTCAACTTCAAGTATGTACTTTGGCTGACAAAATGTCAGCTCATCTGTGAAAACCCAGCAGCAATCAGTTCAGCCCTGTCCCCTCCCTCCGCACTCTGACCCCAGGTACACAGATCTTCCTGAATCCCTAGAAGCCTGCTGCCACCAGTAATGACCAGATGACATTCCCATCTGCCCACTGGGTAGCCTAGCAAACACAGCACCTGTGAGATCTGGCCCATTCCCTTTGCCCTCCATCTTCTGATCCACACATCTACCTGCACTCTGAGAGTCCTGCAGTCATCAGCAACAAACAGCTATGCCTGCATCACTGGAGGTCTGCTACCACCTCAGATAACCATAGGCCAGACGCCATCTGGGACTACCAGCTCTGCCTGCATCATGGCAACCCTGCTCTCACCTGAGACAGCAATCCCAGCTCTACATGCAATCCTACATGCTACCATCAGAGACTACCAGCTGTGCCTGAGTTCCCAGAGGTCTGTTGCCACCTTGGACAACCAAGTCTACCTGAAAACTAATGGCCTGCACCTGAAAGGAATAGAAACTTTTTGAGACCCCTAGCAGATAGAATGCAGCCTAAGACCCCTAGCAGAAAAACTGGAGCCAGGCTGGCTACGTTCCAGGAACTTAGCTGACTACAAAAAGGCAGAACCAAGAATGCAGGTCATCTGGTTTATGAGCTCTAGGTTCCAGGAACCTGGCTAACCACAAAGCAGATGGTTGAGCAAGATTAAGTTCCTAAGAAAAACATGTACAGGGTGTTCCTCACATGACTGACTAAATGATGGGCTGGTACTTTCCACTGCTATTACCCCTCACCCCCTGGTTTGTGTGTGTGTGTGTGTGTGTGTGTGTGTGTGTGTGTGTGTGTGTGTGTGTGTGCGTGTGTGTGTGTGTGTGTGTGTTTTTTAAATACCCTTCTCCCCGTGGGCTTGTGGTCAAATGCCTCTATCCTTGCTCAGGTTATGAGTCTCGACCTCAGCTTGCTGATCCTGAAATAAAGTCTCTTGCTGTTTGCATCAAGACTGGTGTCTTGTGAGTTATTGGGTGGCTGTGATATCCCAAAACTTGAGTGAGGGTCTCCCCTCTCAGGGGTCTTTCACACCCATCTGAGACAACCTGCAGTACCTATATTCCAAAGGCCTGATTCCATCCTTGTCTACCAGGCCTGCCAACATAAGGGACAACCAGATATTTAAAGGCCAGTTTAAGAACACAATCAACTGAAAACACTCTACGTGTCCCTCAACTAAAAAATGGGTAAAGAAAAGGTGGTTCATTTACACAATGGAATATTACTCAGCTATTGAAAACAAGGACATCATGAAAGTGTCAGGAAAATGGATAGAACTAGAAAATATTGTTCTGAGTGACATTACTCAGACCCAAAAGACATGCATGGTATGTACCGACTTATAAAAGGATGTTAGACATACAGTGCAGGATTCCCACATTATAATTCACTGAATAAAAAAAAAAAGCTAAATAACAAGGAGGGCCCGAGGATGATGTTGTTTAAATCTCACTTGGAAGGGAAAATAAAATAATCATCTGAGGTGGATGGAGGGAGGAAACTGGGTAGGAGTGGAGATAGAGAGAATGATAAGGGTGTGTTATCAAGTGTAGGGAGATCAGGGGAGAAGGGCAAGGGAGTGAATTGAAATCAATGTTCCATGGGTGGGGTGGAGTAGGGGGAGGTGATACATTGCTGGGAATTGCCAGAGGCCTGGGATGGAGGAAACTCCAGGAAATTTATGAAAGTGACTCTAGCTAAGACTCCTAACAATAGAGGATACGTAGGCTGAAGTGGCTACTTCCTGAAGCCAGGCAGGACTCCTTGTGTAGAGATAAGGAAACCAGCCCACTCACAAAACCTTTGACCTATAATTTGCCCTGCCTACAAAATATGCAGAGACAAAATGGAAAAGAGACTGAGGCAATGGACAACCAATGACTGGCCCTACTTGAGATCCATCCCATGGGTAAGAACCATTCTCTGAAATTATTAATGATACTTTGTTATGCTTGAAGGCATGAACCTAGAATAACTGTCCTCTGAAAGGCTCTACCTTGACTGAAATAGATACAGAGACCTAGAGCCAAATAATAGATGGAGCTCGAGAGTCTTGTGAAAGACTTAGGGTAAGGATTGAGGGACCCTGAGGGAATAGGAACTCCACAAGAAGATAAAAGACTGCTCAAATTATAAACACATGAAAACCCATGAATACACGTTGCAAAAAACAATGGGAAAGCATTATTTGGGAGACACCCAAGAGAATTTCCAACAAAAATATTGGAGACATGGGAATGTATTGATAGTCCTAAAAGAGAACTGTATGTACAGTGCTGCATCAGAAAATGAATGATTTAAGAAGCAATTGGGAAATTATTAAACACAAATGAAGCAATATTACAAAGCAGAGTATAGTTAAACACACCAAATCATTTATCTTTGAAATCCCACAGAGAAAACTCTGAGAAGCAGCATGTTGAACAGTGGAGAAAATAAGCAGGAAGTACCCCAGTAATGAAACTGACATCTTACTAAGAAAAGAGAAGTGATGCTCAAACAGGCACAAGGAAGATGCATGTGTGAAAATCAAGGACTTTTCCCACAGTAGAACTGCTGACTAATTTGTTTTCATATTTTCTCACTATGTTCCTTCATTACTGATATAAAGAACACTTATTTAGTATTATTCTGGAGAGATAGATACTTCAGCATTATTAATGATGGATTAGTTTAATTCTGACTTCAAAACTGATTACCGAGGACACTTGTCAACTTGAATTTTAGTTGATTTTGTTTATTAAATGCCAAACGTATCTAGTCTCACCAAAACCAGACACAAATCCACATAACTCCTTACCCCAAAAGATCCCTGGCTGGGGGCAAGTAACTTGATCAATAGAAAAGACAGAAAGATTCACTGCCATCTGAACATTTCCATCTGACTTTACGATTTGAGCACACTGGGGATTCAGGGTTGATTCCAATCTGCTTCCCCTGCGATTATATCCCTACTTCCAATTATCTTGAATAAACTGAATAATCAAGTTAATAGTTGTGCTGGCTATTTTATATCAATTTGACACAAGCTGGAATTACCTGAGAGGAGGGAACCTCAATTGAGATAATGCCTCTATAAGATCAGGCTGTAGACCAGCCTGTAGGGAATTTTAATAATTAGTGATTGAAGGGGAAAGCCTAAACTGTTATGGGTGGTGGCTTCTCTGGGCTGGTGATCCTTGGTTCTATAAGAGAGCAGGCTGAGCAAGAAAAGAGAAGCAAGCCAGTAAGTAGCACTTCTTCATTGCCTTACATCAGCTCATGCCTATAGAGTCAGGCCCTGATGCTTTCAATAAGAGCAGTAACTTGGAAGTATAAGCCAAATAAATTCTTTCCTCCGCAAAAAGCTTTCATCATGGTGCTTCACCACAGCAGTGATAATTCTAAGACAAAAATAAATCAGAAATAATAAAAAAAATGTAGACATAAAAGATAATGCTCACAAACACTGAAATGTTCCATATCCCCAATGTAGTTACAGGTAAGGTCATCTGTATTGATTTTTTTGGGTTCCTCCCTTATTCCAGGTCTTGGTTTTATCCTGGAGATGCTTGCCATCTCCTCACCTCTGTCAGTTGCATGTTCATGTTCATGTTCAAGGCCATCTAGCCATCTCTCTTGTCCTTCCCCACACCTGATCTCAAACTTCCTATTTTGTTCTCCATTCACACTCCTTCCCAGTTCCCTTGTTCCATCTGCCTCTTATGACTATTTTGTTCCCCTTTCTAAATGAGATCCAAGCTTCCTTCGTTTCTTGGATTTTCCTATTTGTTTAGCTTCTTTGAGTCTGTGGAATGTAGCATGGTACCTGTATTTCATGGCTAATATCTACTTGTAAGTGAGTACTTAGCATGCATGTCATTTTGGATCTGGGTTACCTCATTCAGGATGATATTTTCAAGTTCCATTCATTTACCAGCAAAACTCATGATGTCTTTGCTTTTAAAAGCTGAATAGTATTCCATTGTGTAGATGTACCACATTATCTTTATCCATTCTTCAGTTGAGGGGCATCTAGGTTATTTTCAGATCCTGGTTATTAGAAATAAAGCAGCTATGAACGTAGTTGAGCAACTGTCTTTGTTGCCAATGTTGGACTGTATTTTGGGTATATGCCCAGGAGTGGTATAGCTGGCTCTTGAGGTAGAGCTATTCCCAGTTTTCTGAGAATCTGCCAAATTGTTTTCCAAAATGGTTGGACAAGTTTGTACTCCCTCCAGCAATGAAGAAGTGTTTCACTCGTTCTACATCTTTGCCAGCATGTGCTATCTCTTAAGGTTTTTTATCTTAGCCATCTGATGGATATAAGATAGAACCTGAGTTGTTTTGATTTGCATTTCCTTGATGACTAAGAAGTTTGAAAATTTCTTTAAGTATTTCTCAGCCATTCAAGATTTCTCTGTTGACAATTCACCATTTAGTTCTTTACTCTATTTTTAATTAAGTCATTTGTGTTGTTGGTGTCTAATAACTTGTGTTCTTTGTAAATTTTGGATATTAGATCTTTGTCCGATGTATGAACATCAAATGGCAAACATATTTTTCCAACCTCTAGGCTTCTGTTTTGTCCTATTGACAATGTCTTTTGCCTTACAGAATATTTGCAGTTTCATGAGGTCCCATTTATGAATTTATAAATTGTTTGTCTTAGTGCCTGAGTAATTGGTGTTCTGTTCAGGAAATTGTGTCCTGTACCAATTTGTTCAAGTGTATCTCTCACTTTCTCTTCTATGAGATTAAGATTATCTGGTTCTATGTTTGTACTGGGTTGGCCTAATAATGATTGTATTCTAATATTAATTTTGTCCCCAAACTGTTTGCTCTGAGGATGAGTCTGCACATAGCACCTGTGATCCTGCCACCAAGTTAATTCTGATTGGTGAATAAAGATGCCAATAGCTGAACAGAGGAGAGATAGGTGGGGTTTATGTTTCCAAGGCTTGAGATCAGGAGGTAGAAAAGAAAAAGGAAGAGCTTCCATGGAAGAAGAAGATCTTTCAGGAGGGACAGAAAGCACCCACAATAGGTTAGGAGTAAAGAAAACATGGCCATGTCGGCTGGCCAATTGGACCTGGGAGAAGCAAAGATGGAATATAGTAAAGAGTAATTAATAATTCAGTATTATCAATAGGGAAATAGATTCTACAGCATGGAGGGTAGGCAGCTATCCAGCTATAATATTTGTATGTCTTTCATCTTGGAACATGAATTGTCTAAGGTGGGGAAGAAAGCCCGCAATGGAATTTTTTAATATTTATTACTACATATGTTGAGGTCCTTGATCCAATTATTCTTGAGTTTTGTGCAGGATGATAAGTATGAATCTATCCTCCTTCTTCTACATGTAGACATTCAGTTAGTCCAGTACTATTTGTTGAAGATGCTTTCATTTTTCCATTATATAGTTTTGGATTTTTTATCCAAAATAAAGTGTTCATAGTAATGTGGGTTTATTTCTGGGTCTTCAATTGGATTCCATTCATCAACATGTCTGTTTCTGTACCAATACCATGCAGTTTTTATAATTATTGCTCTGTAGTTCAACTTGAGGTCAACAATTGTGATTCTTCCCAAAGTTCTTTCATTGTTCCAGATTGTTGTAGCTCCCCTGGGTTTTTTGTTTTTCCATATGAAGTTGAGAATTGCTCTTTCAAGGTCTAAAAAAAAATGAATGTTGAAATTTTGTTGGAAATTGCAATGAATCTGTAGATTGCTTATTTTAAGATTGCCATTTTATTATGTTAATCCTATCTGAGCATTGGAGATCTTTCCATCTTCTGATATCTTCAATTTCTTTCTCCAGGGACTTGAAGATCTTGTCACATAGATCTTTCACTTGCTAGGTGAGAGTTACACCAAGATATTTTATATTATTCATGACTATTGTAAAGCATGTTGTTTCTTCTCAACCTGTTTATCATTATTTTATAAAGGAAGGCTACTGATTTCTTTGAGTTTATTTTGTATCTAGCCATTTTCTTAAGGTTTTTATCAGCTGTATGAGTTCTCTGGTAGAATTTTGGGAGTTGTTTATAAATACATACTATCATATCATCTGCAAATTGGAATACTTTGACTTCTTCTGTTCTAATTTGTACAACCTTGATCTCCTTTAGTTGTCTTACTGCTCTGACTAGAACTTCACATACTACATTGAATAAATAAGCAGAGAGTGGCAGCCTTGTCCCTGATTTTACTTGGAATATTTTAAGTTTCTCTCCATTTAGTTTGATGTTGGATATCAGCTTGCTATATATTGCTTTGATAATGTTGATATATATGCCCTGTATCCTTAATTTCTCTAATATCTTTAACATGAATGGGGGTTTGATTATATCAAAGGATTTTTTCAGCATCTAATGAGAAAATGAAGTGATTTTTTTTCTTTCAGTTTGTTTATATGGTGGATTATGTCTATGCATTTTCATATAGTTATCTATCTCTGCATCCCTGGGATGAAGCCTACTTGATCTTGGTGGATGATGTCCTTGATAAGTTCCTGGATTCAGTTTGCAAGTATTTTATTGAGTATTTTTATGTCAATGTTCAAAAGCAAATCTCTCTGAAGATTCAGGATGACAGTGACATGATAGATTGAGTTTGACAGTGTTTTTTTCTCTTTCTATTTTGTGAAATAGTTTGAGGAGTATTGGTATTAGCTATTCCTTGAAACTCTGTTAGAATTCTGCACTAAAAATAATCTGTTCATAGGCATTTTTTTTTTTTTTTTTGCTTAGAATTATAATGACTGCTTCTATTTTCTTAGGGGTTATGGGGTTGCTTAAATAGTTTATCTAATCTTGATTTCAGTTTTGTAAGTGGAATCTGTCTAGAAAACTGTTCATTTTGTTAAGATTTTCCAATTTTATGGAGTATAGTCTTTTGAAGTAAGAGTTAATGATGCTTTGAGTTTCCTCAGTGTCATTTGTTATGTCTCCTCCTTTACTACTGATTTTGTTTATTTGGATACTGTATCTGTGCCTATTGGTTAGTTTTGCTAAGGGTTTATCTATCTTGCTGATTTTCTCAAAAAACCAGATGTTGGTATTGTTGATTCTTTTTATTGTTTTCTATGTTTCTAATTGATTGATTTCGGCCTTAATTTTGATTATTACAACACTCCTCTTTGTTTTGCTTGGTTTTTTTTTTTTTTTTTTTTTTTTTTTTTTTTTTTGGTAGAGCTTTCAGGTGTACCTTTAACTTGCTAATATGAGGACTTTCTAATTTCTTTATGAATGTACTTAGTGCTATGACTATACCTCTTAGTACTGCTTTCATGGTATCTCACAAATTTGGGTATCATATGCCTTTATTTTTGTTGAATTCTAGAAAGTCCTGAAGTTCTTTTTTTTTAAATTATTATTTCTGACCCAGTGATCATTCAGTACAGAGTTGTTTCATTTTCATGAGTTTATAGGCTTTTCAGTGTTTCTGTTGTCCTTGAAGTACAGCTTTAGTCCATGGTAGCATGATAATATAAAAGGTGTTATTTCAATTTTCTTGTATCTATTGAGGCTTGCTTTTGACTTTCTTGTCAGCTTTGGAGAAAGATCTATGAGGTGCTGAGAAGGTGTATTCTTTTGTGTTTGGATGAAATATTCTATAAATACCTATTAGTTCCGTGTGATTCATAAAGTTTGTTAGTTTCATTATTTCTCTGTTTAGTTTTTGTCTGGATGTCCTGTCAATTGGCTAGAGCAGGATATTGTCTCCCACTACTAAGGTGTGGGGTTCAATGTGCAATTTAAGCTTTAGCAATATTTCTTTTATAAATGTGGGGGCCCTGGTGTTTAAGGCATTAATGTCCAGACTTAAGATATCATCTTGGTAAATTTTACTTTTGATTAGTATGGAGTGTTCTTCCCTGTCTCTTTGATTACTTTTGGCTAGAAGTCTATTTTATTAGATAAAAGAATAACTACTCCGGCTTGCTTCTTTCTTCTGTTTGCTTGAAAAACTTTGTTCCAGCCCTTTATTCTGAGGTAATGTCTATCATTATTGCTGAGGTGTGTTTCTTATATGTAGCATAGTGATGGATCTTGTTTTTCTATCTATTCTCTTAGTTTTTGTCTTTTTATTAGGATACTGAATTGATTCATGTTGAGAGATATCAATGACCAGTGATTGTTATTTTCTATTTATTTTTTATGTTGGTGATGTTAGTGTGTATGTGTGTGTGGAGGGTGGCTTTCCTTGTATTTGCTGGTATGGAATTAATTACTTCTTATATATTCTTAGATGTAATTATGCTTCTTGTGTTGTGCTTTCTCTTCTAGAATTTTCCATAGGTCTGGTTATGTGGTTAGATATATTTTGAATTTTGATTTATCTTGAAACATCTTATTTTCTCCATCTATGGTGATTGAGAGTTTTGCTGGGTATAGTAATCTAGGTTTGCACCTGTGGTTTTGTTTTTTGTTTTTTGTTTGTTTTTTGTTTTTTTCCCAAAGTTGGAAGGTATCTGTCCAGGTCCTTCTAGAACCAAAGGTCTCTGTTGAAAAGTCTGGTGTAATTCTTGCAGTTCTCTCTCTTTTTGTCTTACCAGGCTTTATTCCCTTAAAATTCTTTCTTTGTTCTATAGATTATATGTTTTGATTACTATGGGGTGGAGGAATTTTCTTTTTTGATCCCGTGTTATTTGTGTTCTCTAAGCTTCTATAGGCATCTCTTTCATTAGGTTGAAAAATTTTTATTCTATGATTTTGTTGTGAATATTTTCTCTGCCTTGGAGCCTGGACTCTTTACCATCTTCAATTCTTATTATTCTTAGATTAGGTGTTTTCCTGGTATCTCACACATCCTGGATGTTTTGTTTCAGAAATTTTTTAGATTTAACATTTTCTTTAACTTATATATCAGTTCTTCTATTGTATCTTCTATGATGGAGATCCTATTGTTCATCTCCTACAATCTCTTGGTTCCTGTTCTCTTTCCAAGGTTTTTCTCCTCCAGGACATCCTCAGCTTATGTTTTCCTTCCTTATTGCTTCTATTTCCACTTTTAGATCTTGCACAGTTTTATTTATGTCCTTCACCTATTTAATAGTATTTTCCTATATAACTTTAAGATATTCATTTTATTTGCTCTTTAAAGATATCTATCACCTTTATAAGATTGTATGTAAGGTCATTTTCTTGTGTTTTTGGTAATGTTAGGATATCCAGGACTTGCTGTAGTGTAGTAGCTTTGCTTTGGAGGTGTCACACTGCCCTGTGTTATGTTGATTGCAGTCTCCTGAGGGACTTTAGTCATCTGGATTGTTTGTATCCCTAGGTGTTCCTGTTGTAGTAGGTATTTGGGAGGTAAGTGAACCTACCTAATGGTCCTGGTGTGGCAGGCCTCTGATGGGTATCCTTGGGCTGTATGGTTACCTACTTCCAGTTCTGTATATCACAGGAGCCTCAGGTCTGATGAGGATGGACAGAAAGGTAACAGAATAGAGGCCTTCCTAAGCTAGCAGGGTGCTCAGGGCAGCTCTGCTTGGCCCAGAGGGTTCTAAGAGCAAGGAAGATGGGTGGGGGGAAGGGAATCTTACCTCTATGGTTCAGAAATCTGATAGAAGTTGAGAAGAGGTGGCAGGAGAATGGAGGTCCTTCTGGGATAGCAGACTGCTTATGGAAAGCCTAGCTTGCCTGAGAGAATTCAGCAAGTAGGGAAGATGGTTAGGGGAAGGAAAGTTTACCTGTGTAGTTCAGGCTCAGCAAGTCTGATGAAGGTGAGAGAAGAGACAACAAGAGAATGGAGGTTCCCCTGGAATAGCAGGCATTTCTTGGTTTGATTTTTGAATCATTTACTTCTTCTAATGCCTAGTATAATTTTGAAGTAAAACTTCTGAATTTAGTTAAAATATGCTTAATTCTTAAGAACCCACTAATTTAGACTTAATCAATTTTTAGTATATCATGTTTTCCTTTAAGCAATTTCAAATCTTTGGAAAAACACATATCAAAATCATTGCTATACTACAGCTTATTAATACTTTAGAGATAAAAGTAGTAGGTATGTTTCAGAGTAATCAGTTCCTTCTAAACCTCAAAAGTCAATTACTAAAATCTAGTTAAATTCTTACATAAGTGATAGACTTAGACATATAAAGTAACACATTGCTTCTGGTACTGAAAAATGTACTTCCTCTATAATAATTCTGTGGGACTTTCATGAGTCACCAATTTACTTAAAGATTCAAAGATTGAAAAATACTACTTGACAAATTCTTTGTTTTATTTCTGTCTATTTTATATGCTAGTAAAAGGAATCATCTACTTTCAGATAATTAAAATATAAATTCTGTCAGATCCTTTGAAATTATTCTTACTGTAGATATCTGCATTTAGAAGCTATTGAGGTATGTATTCTCTTCCTCCTGAATGTAATGATATAACCACAGAGTCATCGTCATTTTGCTAGAGTAAACAAGATATTTGTTAAGTGCATGATGTTCAGTATAATGTTCAGTACAATGTCACATATAATGAAATGTGACAGGTATTTGACAAGACATGTGTTTCGGTTTTTCTGTTGTGACTTTTTAAGTGTATCAAGAACAAGCATCATGTATTCTAACAACAGATGGCCATGAAAACTTAGCAGGTTGGATGGAAGGAGCGATTCTGGAGCTCTGAATCAGAGAGTCTGTTGGGCTGAGAACTGGTGAGCCTGTCTGCTGGTGCCCTGCTGGTGGTAGTGTGGATTTTTTTTTTTTTTTTTTTTAATATTTTATGCTACAAGACTTGACATTAGAAGATTGGCTGTTACCTTTGGCATACATACAGCTTACTCAAAAATCAGTTTTGCCAACCACAGTTAATTTCAAAACATAAAGTAGTATTTTAATAAAAATCTAAGCACAGGCTTTTATTTTTCAGATGTCAGAGCATTTTGAAAGTTACTTTTTACTACTAGTTGAAAAAAAAAAATTGCCAAACCCTCCACACAACACCTAAACTGGGTAGAATGGTTTAGATGTTTCTGTACCTGTGAATTCCAATGATCTCAGGTGAGGGACTCTTCTCATCTCCACCTGTCATAAATAGATTTGCCTTCAAAGTTTTTATCTCGGCTTGGTAGCTACACACGTTTAAAAAAAGAAATCACTCACAAAAATACTGCATAAACTTTATTGTCCATTGATGAGAATGTGAACAGTTAAACTAAATTTCAGGAAAACAAGAGATGAGATGTGAAATTTAAAAGTTGCTGCAAATGTTGTTTCTTTTGAGTGCACCTGGCATGGTGACGACCATCAGTTTGATGCCCTGCAGAGGGATATGAAAGTAGCATTAAGAAATTTATGAAGGAAGATGTCTATGTACATGTAGGAGTGTGACAATGTGAATTCACATAAAAGAATGGATCAAATTCTTAGCAACTCACTGGATGTGGAAAAAATTGTAGTTCTGTTTTTTTAGACCTAAGGAAATTAATCTCAAAATCATGTACTTCTTCTACTATTATAAAAAATGAAACCTTACTACGGTAAATATGTCTGTTGATTTTGCCTCTTATATGTAGGATTGTTTGTAGAAATCTTACATGATATATAATGAAATCATTAAATAAAATAACTAATAGCAATGTAATTTCTTTCATATTTATTCTTTGAAACATAAGTCATATAATGGTTTAATATTTAAAGATAAATATTAGATATGAATTTTACTTATAAATATTTAGTTCTTCAATTACAAAAATAAACAGTGGTACAATGCTCCAGAATTAAAGTGTTCTGACAGTGGAAGACTTGTTCTTATAGTGTATAAAATAGTCTGTCAAAGACTAGACAAGTTTTCAGAATCAAAAATTGAAGATAAGATTGCTTGTGAGATTGTGATAAACACAAATTTTTTTTATTTATTGGTAAAAATTTAAAAAGCGAAACATGATATATCATTGAATTTTAGAATTAAAAAATATCAAGATGTAACAGGAATATTTAAATTTCTGGAGCATCACTAAAGTTCCATAGTTATTTAGGTTTATGAGAAAGATTTTTACAATGTTTAATTTCTTACTTAATAACTGTCAAGGGTATTAGTTCTGAACAAGATCAATTTAAAAAATTGTAAAGCACCTACATCATTTAAAATGAACAAAAATGTAGAGATCAATGCATTATATACTGTAACAAATTTATCTATAAATAATTATATGGACACAGATTAGATTTTTTTTAAGCAGGGAAGAGAATCAGAATGTATATTAGCATATTAACCTATAAATGAAAAGTAAAATTATTTCACTCACATTTATAAATTCAATTTCTATATCTAAGAGACATACATTTAAAAGTATAATACTATATTATTAAAGTTATTAGTCTATCAAATAGATATTTTTAAATAACTTCAAATAATCTCTCCCTCAGAAGAAAACATAAAACGTTCAAGCATCCTATATGTAAAATCTGGCCAAGAAGTGTTTTATAGCTGCAACAAGGGGCCACTGATTCAGGAGATGAACAAAATAAACTGCCGTGCTTTCTCATCATTTTCTTTAAATTACTTAACTGTGAGATTTCTCTTAAATACTAGGTTGAGGCATTTAAGTTTTCTTACATAGTAATAGATAAAAGTGTATTTAAATGATAGAGATCTTAAATAACTGCAAGACTCAGCACATATGTTGTATTCAGCCCTTCCCACCATAATTAGGTACTGGGTTATGATCAATCAGCTCTTCTGGCATGTAACCCCAAAGAACCTCTGAGGAAAGTCACCCAGCCTATGGCCAGATTAAAAGTTCAACTTTCTCTCCTGATAAGAACCTGCCCAGCAGGTTCTTGGAATTTCTTTTCATGTTAATGAATCATTCCTACCCTAGCCAAAATTGTATGTTTACCCTGGAAATCCATACCCACTCCCGAAGATCTATATAACCCTCGTTTACCCTGAATAAAGTTGAGCTCTTTTATTGAAACTGATTCCTTAAATCAATTGTTCATTGTTACTCATGTAATCCAAACCCAGCCCCCTGTCTCCTGCTCTTGTCCTCACAGTCCAGTGACCAGCAGCCAGCAGAGGAATGGAGGGTCACAAGTTTGATTATTTCCTGACATCTACTTTTCTTGAATCTGTTTGCTTCTTTTGGTTCTAGAGCTTCTAGGTATGGTGATAAGTTGCTAACATATGACCTCTAGAATTTTTGTATGAAGGCACTTATTGCAATAAACTTTCCTCTTAGCATAGCTTTCATTGCATCCCATAAGTTTGAGTATGTTGTATCTTTGTTATAATTGAGTTCTAGGAGGTCTTTCATGTCTTTATTTTTTCCCTAACCCAGTGGTCATTGAATAGACTGCTATTCAGTTTCCATGAGTTTTGTAGGCTTTCTGTTGTTTCTGTTATTGCAGAAGCCCAAATTTAAGCAATGGGGATCTGATAAAATATAGAGGGTTATGTCAATTTTCTTGTATTGATGAGACGATTTCAGACAAAGTATGTGGATGATTTCTGGAGAATGATCTGTAAGACCCCTGACCCTCTGACCCTCAGTCAGTGGTACTTACTTCAAGATGCCTCCAAGTGAGACACTGAGATGTTTATCAATGCAAAAGTAAAAAGGATCAACAATCAATCAGTCCCTTTAGGTAAGAAACTAGAAGGCAACCTGAATGTCTATTACAAGCAGATTTTATACTTTTTAGAGGCACAGGTTACATCAGCAAGGTTACAGTTCCTTAGATTGACCTTTTAAATCTATTGGCTAGCTAGCATGTATACATTTGAACTCTACCTGGGACTTTCTAGAGGGTCAGGTGACTATCAGTCAGTACATTCTGAGAATTTTCTACTCAAGAATGATCCTGTGGGTGGAGAATGAAACTTGGCCTAGTTGTAAGCTTGGTGAAAACCCCTAGGGCCCTTCAGCTCAATGAGGTACTGAGAAGAAGGCATATTCTTTTGTGTTTGGTTGAAATGTTCTGTAGATAGGCCTATTTGAATCATAACAATTTTAGTTTCATTATTCTTCTGTTTAGTTTCTGGTTGGATGACCTGTCATTTGTTGAGAGTAGGGTATTGAAATCCCCCACTATTGATGTATGGCATTCAATATGTGATTTAAGTTTTAGTATTTTATTTTATGAAGGTAGGTGCCCTTGAATTTGAGGTATAGATATTTAAAATTAAGAAGTCTTCTGGGTTTATTTTTCATTTGATGGGTATGAAGCGTCCTTCCCCATTTGAATAATTTTGGTTGAAAGTCTATTTTTTTTTCTTTTAGATATTTGAAAGGCTACACCAGCTTGCTTCTTGTGTCCATTTTCTTGGAAACACTTTTTCCAACCTTTTCCTCTGTGATAACATCTACCTTTAATATTGAGGTGTATTTCTTGTATGCAGCAAAATGATGGATCCTGTGTGTGGACCTACATAGTTAGCCTGTGTCTTTTTACTGGGGAATTGAGTTCACTGTTGTTGAGAGATACTAATGAAAAAAAATGTTAATTTATGTTATTTTAATGTTGGTGAAGTAGTAGTAGTAGTAGTAGTAGTTGTTGTTGTTGTTGTTGTTGTGTGTGTGTGTGTGTGTTTGCTCTCCTTTTGAATTTTTTGGTATGGAATTTATTTCTGCTGTTCTCTTAGGTATAGTTAATCATTTATTTGAGTTTAGTTTCTAGTATTTTCTGCAGGGTTGGATTTCTGAATAGATATTGTTTATATTTGGTTTTGTCATGGAATATCTGTTTTCTCCACTTATGGTGTTTGAAAGTTTGGCTATATATAGTAGTCTGGCCTGGTATCTGTGGTCTTTTAGAGTCCTCAAGATATTTACCTAGGCTCTTCTGGCTTTTAGAATCTCTGATGAAAAGTTGGGCATATTTTTAATATGCCCTTTTATGTAACTTGCCTTTTTCCTCTTGCATATTTTAATATTCTTTCTTTCTTACATACATTTAGCATTTTGATTATTATGTGGTATGGAACTTTCTTTACTGGTCTAATCTATGTGATGTTCTAGAAGCTACTTGTATGTTTATATGCATCTCTCTTTTTTTTTTTTTTTTAGTTTTGGGAATTTTTCTTCTATGATTTTATTGAAAATATATCCTTGGCCTGTAAGGTAGGAATATTCTCCTTCTATTCTTATTATTCTTAGCTTTGGTCTTTGCATAGTATCCCAGATATCTTGAATGATTTGTGTCAGGAACTTTATAGAGCGAACATTGTCTTTGACAGATGAACCTATTTCTTCTAGCATATTTTCAACCCCTGAGATTCATTCATTCATTTCCTTTATTCTGTTGATAATGCTTGCATATGTAGTTGTCGTTTGCTTAGCTAGATTTCCATTTTTAGAATTTCATCAGTTTGTGCTTTATTACTTCTATTTCAATTTTCAGGTCTTGAACAGTTTCCTTCACCTGTGTCTTCCTCCCCAATTCTCTGGCTTTCTTGGCATTTGTTAAGGGATTTATAAATTTTCTTCAGTTTTTACTTGTCTTTTCTTTAAATTCTTCAAGGGATTTATTGTTCTTGTTTTTTCTTCAAAAACCTTTATGTCTTTATAAAGTTTGTTTTAAGGTCATTTTTTTCTACTTCAGTTTAATTGGAATATTCAGGCATTTCTGTCATTAGATAGCTGGACTTTGTCAGTGCCATATTGCCCTAGCCATTATTAATTGTGTTTTCACTCTGGCATTTAGGTTTCTGAGTTTGGGATGATTATAGACCTAGTGCTATTTTCTGAGATTGTCTTTGTCAGATGGGTGTTTTGTTCTTTAGTTTCTGTTTCTTTTTTTGACTTTTGAGTTTTGTAGCCTGGCTACATAAAAGCTTGCTTGAGTACTGGGGATTCTCTGACCAGGTTTGGGGCTTGACTTCTGGCAAAAAGGTGTCTGTCTTTCTGACTGTTATGTACTGCACCTCAGCAGCTGGAGTCTGCCAGAACTGAGGTCAGAGGCCTGGCCATAAGGCAGGTGGTGAGGTAGAACTGGAGATAAAGTAAATTGGATCTTGAAAAACTAATTCTAGATAGTGGGACAGTTTGGCTGCCAGGGAGGTCACTCACTTATTCTTCTCTGACCTCATTAAAAAAAAAAAAAAAAAAACTGTTATCTAAAATACAAGAACTGTGAGTATTTTAAAGTATAGTGCACTGCTTTGCTTTTTTTTTTTTTTTAACTTAACATGAACCTAGACATATCTAGAAAAACAGAATTTTAGTGACGTTCCTAAATAGTTGTCTTGGATGATGTAAGAAAGCATGTTAAGGAATCCATAAAATGATAACAAATACTCAGCACAGACAGTGGTCTCTGTATCAATTCCTATCACCAGGTTCCTGCTCCGAGTTCCTGCCCTATCTCTCATCAGTGATGGAGTGGA
This sequence comes from Arvicanthis niloticus, assembly GCF_011762505.2. Taxonomy (NCBI): domain Eukaryota; kingdom Metazoa; phylum Chordata; class Mammalia; order Rodentia; family Muridae; genus Arvicanthis; species Arvicanthis niloticus. The sequence goes on from NC_047658.1 coordinate 56,696,159, forward strand.
ATCTGAGTGTTATAAACTGAAATAAACCCTTTCCTTTCCAAATTATTTGGTTGCAGAGTGTTTTATCACAATGAGAGAAACCCTAAATAAAACCAAATTGGCATAATGTTCATGGAACATTGTTCTGTTCTTTGAAAAATGTTGGTGAAAAGGACTTTAGAACTTATGGGAACATATATGATGATGTAGACAGCAATGTGCCTGGCTTGTTAAGTTGCTTAGAAAGACCCAAGAGTGCCTTAATTACTCTATTAGGGAAATCAATATTTTAAATTAAAAACATTTTGTTGTGTCAATTGCAGCTGTTCAGCTGAGCTGTTTAAAAGAAGCTGAAAGACTCTGGAGAGCCTTACCTTACCAGGAACCCCCTGAGTGAACCAGGGGGAGCCAGGAATCAATGCAAAAAGCAAGAGGAATTTATTGTTCCAACGAGTTGGGGTCATCCTACACAGAAGGTAAAGTGGCTACCATGTACAGCTTGTTCAGTGAGCTTTTAATACAGTTTTTACGGGAGCAGCCATAGGCATAATGTGATTGGCTGAACAGTATGACTTTTTAAACTAATTGGTCTTTAGGGAATGAGGTGGTAAAGAATTCCCTTATCTGTAGGTGGCCAATGGTCAGTCCTGGGGAATATCTCCCCACCTGCAGGTAGGTTCCCTCCTCCTCCCTTGTGCCCTATGGTCTGAGGAATGTTAATTCGCCTCTCCCTTCCAGAGGCGCAAATGTTCCTTGACCTTTCTAAACTTCCTGAGCTGACCTCTTCAAAGCCAGCATCACAGAGGCAAAATTTCTGTGAAGTATTTCATCAGGGTCAGCATGCAAAAACTGTGGTCCAGAAGAGGTCCAGAAGAGTCAAAGTTAATATGTCTCAACATGTCAACTTTTAAGGCATGGATAGGGTCAAGCATAGCACTGAAGCTTAGCCTTATAATAATGAGGGTAGCTGCTGAGGCTTAACATAATGAAAGACTATGAAAAAACACTAATAAAGATACAGCCTTAGTTATAATAAAAGCCCAGGATTAAAGGTGTCATGGAGAGATGTGGAGGCCTGACACCATGTAGCAGGTACAGAGTTCCTTAAAAATGCCCATTGAGGCTACAAATCAAGGTACATCCCAGTTTCAGAAAAAAAAAAAAGCCTGTGTATTTGAAAATACCTGTACCATGGTACTTCTACCAAGACAGCATCAGATTTAGTTAGAGTGATCCATCTTGAGCCTCAAAAAATGAGCTGATGAGTGTTGAAAGAGGTGCTTGTACACTGTGTATTCACGTGTTGATTTCAGTGCCCTGAAACCAAGTTACAGTCCAGACAATGGCATTGTCTTAAATATTGCAGACTCTCCAGACTGGGAGAGGAGATAGAAAAGCTGGACTTCAGATCCCACATATGTTGCAGGTGTTAGCATTCTATCTAAACTCCACCCTCACAGTTACCTGGTAATAGCCAGGTATGCTCCTCTTCACAGTTACTTGGCAACAATGAGATAGGCCTGGCCCACTATAAAAGGAGCTGCTTGCCCATTCCTCTCTTTCTTGCTTTCTTGATCTCCTGCTCTCTTGCCTTCTTGTTTCCCCTCTGTCCCCTCACCCTTTCCCCTTCTTCTTCCCCCTCTCTCTACATACTTATGGCCAGCCTCTACTTCTCTACTCTCTCTCTGCCTCTCTCTGCTTCTACTATGTTCTTAAGCCCTCTCCCCATTCTCTCAATAAACTCTATTTTATACTATACCTTATTGTCTTGTGGCTGGTCCCTAGGGGGAAGGGATGCCTCAGCATGGGCCAGCTGAGACATTCCCTTCCCCCATACCTCACCCTCCCTCCATAAAATGTATTCTGTATTTCTTCATCTTTTTATCAACACATCATCAGGACTGCCTTGTCTGGCCATAGTGGGAGAGAATGTGCCTAATTCTGCAGAGTCTTGATGAGCCAGAGTGGGAGGATACACAAGGGACCCCTACCATCTCAGAAATAAAGAGGTGGGAAGATGAGGGGAGGAGGGTCTCTCTGAGGGGGTAACAGAAGGAGGTAGCTTTGGGGATGTAAATAAATGAATAAATACATAAATGTAAAAAAAAAAGATTAGAAGTGCATTTTTCAGAGAAAATATAGCTCTTCACTTCCTAGTCCTATTCAATAGCCCATTCAATTGTCTCTAGGACCTATAGAGAGAATATTTTGTGGATTGTATGGATACATCATCTGCCAATTAAAAAGCCTATGGCCTATGCTGTCAGCAGGAAATAGGAGGCAGGAGAAGGAACTCTGGGATAAAGCTAGGGAGTGATCTGCTCAAAGAGATGTGAAGAGACTGACACATGTCGCAGAATGTAGATTAAAATAAATGGGTTATCTTAAGTTATGATTGTAGTCAGAGAAGAGCCTAGCTATGTGGGTATTTGTAAATATATTTTGAGTTTGAATCTTATTTCTAAGAGGATTGGATTGGGAAGCAGAACCAGGCCTAATTTCTACAATGACATTTTCTGTGTACTGTAGAAAGAGGAAATTGTTTCGATTGAAAGTTTTGTGGACAATTTTTTCATATTTGCTTAGATACTTTTTACTTTTAAATGTCAAGCTCTTCTGTTAAACCATGATCTCTTTGAAACTAGTTTATAAGTTTTTCCACCCCTACTCAATTCCAATGTTTAACACAGACCCTGAACAAAATTATCATCTAGTAAGATTCAATAATTCATTTGTATATCTATATGTGTATATAATTTAGTTCTTATATGCCTTAGTTCAATAATACTTAGAAGATTATGTTTATACTTGGCATAGTACAGTACATAACTGCAATTTCAGCATTTGGAAACAAATAATATAAAATTGAGGCTAAGCCTTGCCTTCTTCACATGAAATCTTGTCTTAGAGAAACAAGCAAACCATGTCTGTAAGAATTATATATGATTTAACTATACTATTTATTTTAATAAAATAATAATAATAATAATAATAATAATCAAGTATACCCCATGAAGTCAAAACTTAAATCCTAAAGAATCATAAGGTTATGATAAAATATGTATAATTTTCCAACTGATTCTTAAAATATGTACAAACCACACTTAAGGGAGGCCCATGCCCAGAAATAGAATGACACAGAAAAAGAAGTCAACAGTATTTTGGGAATTGTTTTGTCTCAAATTGCTTTGTTTAGGCTATTTATTTATTTATTGCCAAGCCCAGCATGGCACTGGTGAGGACAGAGTGACATGAGTTCTGTCCCTTGGACAGGGCCCTAATGTGAGCCTCCACTAGTGTTGATGGCTGCTGTAGGTTAAGTGTTGTTTGTGTAATAATGTACCTGTTTTCACATTCTTTTGAGGAATGTCCTCTCTGTTAATGTTATTGACGCCATGATAATCTGAGATAGCACAATTCCAGGAGCAGAAGGTATGGCTAATATCTCAGTAAAATAGTAAACACTGGGACCTTCAGGACAACCCTTAAGGTTGTGGAAAAGAGCTCTAAATACATGAGTTTAAAATATATCTATTTTCTCAGCTATGCAAAATATAAGGATGCAATATGAATTATGAGGGGCTTCATGAATCTAAACAAACAAAGACAACTACACTATGAGCCAGTTTGTCAGAAGATACAAAGGCAGACAGATTCCTGAATTCAAGATCAGCCTACCACAGAGTGAGTTGGTAAAGCCCTATTGTGGTAGAAATGGTAATTTCTGGGCGGGTCCCACCCAATAAGCTTATTGTTTGTGCTTAACAAAGGCAGACAGATCTCTGATTCTTTTTCAATGTTAAGAAAAAAAAAACTGTATTTTTACTTTCTCTAAGAATTGGAGGAAATGACTAGACTGATATGTAAAATAAAAGACTGGACCTGTGTTCTGAAGGAGATAATCTATCCAAAGAATTTTTTGGTTACAAAGCAAGCACTGTTTGGAGAACAGAAAGATACACAGAAGAGAGAGAAACAGACAGACAGACAAAGACAGACAGACAGACAGATACACAGAGACAGGCATACACACACACACACACACACACGCACACACACAGAAACAGAACATGGTCAGAGAGATCTCTTAGAATAGCAAGCAAACAGTACAAACACTTGTTTTGTTTCTAGGATATTGTCATTAAAAGTTTATAAAATTTTTTTCAATGTTTTTATTTGGTCTTCTTTCCATTTATATACTAATGAATTGTCCTTTAATGGATATTGTGCATATTAAAGTTAACTTTAGAAACTATTTTGAAAGTTTGGATAATAGAAGCATTGTAAACAGTTAAGATAGGTATAAAAACTACTTTGATATAATCATTACCTAATTTACATATGCATCTAAGAAGTAGATCACACCACAACATGTATAACTAATATGCATCAATAATCATAAACAAATGAGTGTAAAAGAAAAGTAAATACAAAAAAGATAAAATAAAATATAAGAATTTCATTTCTTCTTGTTCACTAAACCTTGCCTTTGTATGAAATGGCTATGAGCAGTGGCTTTCAAACTTCTTAATCTGCAACATATTAAATCAGTTCCTCCTGTTATGGTGACCCCATCCATAAAATTTTCATTGCTACTTTATAACTGAAAATATGCTACTGTTATGTTGCAATGCAAATATTTTTGAATATAGAAGTTTGCCAAAGTAATCCATTGGCTATGAGTTTGGGCAGCAGAAGTTGGTCCTATTGACTGAACATTTGTGTCAGCTCTTTGCTAAACAGGTTTCATCAAGAAATATTAAGGAACTATACTATAAAATTGATTTAGAACCTAAAACCACTGCAAATGCCCAATGCAAAGCTAAAGGTAAGTTAAAATCTGGACATATCTCCCATTATTTTGTTTGTGTTTGATGGTTTTAAACATTTTGACAATTTTTGTTCTACTCAGAGGGCAATCATGGTCTCTACCCTAACCCAACCAGTAATGATCTTCTTCTAAAGCAGAAGAAAAGATGAATTTGATAAGATATGTCCAATTTTATTACTGCTGACTGTTACATCATCTATTACAGACTACAGGTGATCACTAAGAAGTCTTTAAATTTTTTTGGATAAACATTGATTGAATAATAGGGGTTTGTAGGCAGATGACTCACTGATGTGGCTGACCCTGTGAGAAGACACACTTTTGTGAGTGTGTCTTCTATGGAACACATTTTACCTCTTTCAAATGATATATCTGACTGGTAGATACTCTGAGAAGTAAATAAAGATAACTTGTCTTGACAATATTTCTCTTTACAATAAACAAGAATTGCCTCTTTAAGTAGGATCAACTGCAATTAACTTGACATTGCTAATAATCTGCATGTCAGAACTGAGTGAAAAATCAACCAGATCACAGTCTGAGCCAGAATGTTCAATGATGGTAATTCTTCGTGTTCTATCTATGCTTAATATTGGCATTCTTAATACTTCTGAAGATATTTCTCTCCAATACAATTTTATTTATTAAATTTCTTTCCAACCTTTTACTGTTACATTTCCTGTTTGATTTTTGTAGATACTAACTATTATGTTTCCTGTTTGATTTATGTTAAGATTAAATATTTTTAATTTGCTGTTAATTTCTAAAGCCTGGTTATCTTTGGTATAGGATTTCTTTAAAGTAAATCCAACAAAATATTCTATCATTTTCTTGACTGTTTTTCTCTAACATGTCACAGTGTTTCAAATTCACTTTTTGCATGTGTTCAGTGTTAAAATTATACTGCTGGTTACTAGGCCAAAATTTTTTTATTATTTCACTTAAAAACAAATCTCTCCCTCTCTGTGTGTACATGCCTGTATATGTGTGTGTATGTGTGTCTCTGTGTGTGTTTGTTAGTGTTATTCTGAATAACAGAATAATAGAAAATAATAATAGAAAATAATACAGAGATTATTAGAGTATTTTATTCTCCACTAGAGGACTCAAAGTTAAGCATGCACAAATATTCTACAAACAAAATATTCTTCATATGAGTTGATATGGAACAATAAAGAGATGATAGGGACATATGAGATGATGGGGACAATAAAGACCTTGGTATAGAGATCAATTAGTTGATTGTTTCAGGATATGGGCTTTCAATCAAAATTAAAAGGAAGAGCATATAGGACAAGGATCTCTGGAGATGGCATTTTATAAATACAGCTTTAATAAAACATGAGAATGGATACCATTCAGACATTTTCAAAGAAACTATCTGTGTACACAAGAATAATATATGGTAGAGGGCTAAGATCCAGGAACCTTGCTAGGTTATTTCAACTATATACATGAAGAAAAACATCAGGAAAATAAAGGTGAATAAATCACTACTAAATTATATTGCTTTAAATACCATTCCTAATTCTTTCCATATCTATAACATTTTAAAAATTATTTTAGACAGCATATTTTAACATTTACCAATGGAAATTTGAAATTTAAACCTCAGAACATTTCAGATTCTTCATGTTCCTAGAAAAGTATTCCTCAGATATATGAAGGAAGATTTTCTAGCAGGTAGTCTTGAGGAGGAAAATGTTTTCAGATACATTAAAATTTAAATTAGCAGCAGATCACCTGAAAGGACAATAGAACACGTAGCATGCTTTGGAAACAGAAATGATAACATGTGGCTGCATCTTTAGAGTTTTGAGAAAACTTGACATTCAGAGCTAAATTGTAATCCTTTCTTATCAGGATATAAGAAAAATTACCTTTTCATAATTTTTCATGTGGATTTATTTGAAACTTTATGTAGTCAAAATGTTTCTAACAGATTTTTTTAAATCATATGGCTACTTCTTTGGTGTCCCCAGTGAGCGATATTTCTGACTAATATTATGAAGCCTCCATGTCTTTAGAGGGTATTGTAATTATCGGTGCTTTCTACACATCATATTACTCAACCAACTGTTAAATAGACTGATAGATCATGAAGAACATGTTCATATTTCCCCAGAAACGGAGTAAGTATATGCATATAATTGGAGACATTGTAGTTTTTTTTTTTTAAATGTTTGAAAATACTAAATTAGGAACTCTGAACAAGACTCTTGCAATACATCCAGTATTAATCACTTTTTTCCCAGCTGCATCAAATATAGAGAAACAAAGTCAACATGAGAAACCAAGGTTTGATTCTAGCTAATTTTTGCAGTACAGTCCAAATAACATAGAAAGCTTAGTTTTAGGATTATGAAAGAGCTGGTCATAGTGTGCTTATAGTCAGAAAGCAAAAAATGAAGCCATCACACTCTAATAGTACTCTGCTCAGCTTCTTTTATTCTAAGCAGGTTGCCAAACCAGAAAAGAAAGTTACCCATAGCCAGGATATATCTTCCTATCAAGGTCAATCCTTTCTAGAAATGCCCTTAAAAACATACTTATACTAAAAAAATTCTTCTTCTTAGTTGATATTATAATTCATGAAATTTACAACAAACATTAGCCATCTCATATCATTCTCTTTCAACTTGATCCTTAAATGTATCACACTAAAGCATAATATACAAATGTGTTTAGTACATCTGTAAACATTCCTAAAGTCTTAAATCTTCTAACATCAACATAGCTCGAATGTCTGTGATGCCTTGGAGAGTTGAGTCAGTTGTTAAGAGCAGGTACTGGTCTTGCTGAAGATGAAGGTTTTGTTTCAAGCACTCACATTAGTTTATCTAGAATTACCCATCATTTTTGCCCCAGTGAACTGTTCTGACTTTTGATGTCATCTTCACTAATATGTACTCACCATCTCAAATACACACAATGACATAATTTAAAATAAAAGAAACAGTTTTTAAGTTCATGATTCAATTTTCTGTATCTGATCTTTAAAAATTATGTACTTCATAATTCAGTGACACACAGCAAATTGTTCCATTCTAAAAGCACAATAATGAGTGAACAAAAAAAGCCAGATTAAATCAAATCCAGCAGGGAAAGGTTGCAAAAACTTTAGCTTTTTGTTTAGCATTTGAGATGTATCATGGGATCATCTGCATTCCAATAACATTAGCCAAGCAGCCCACTCATCCAATTCTGCAACTTTTAGCTCAGGTGACACAGTAACTGCAAGCCTCCTGATCAATGTATGAAGGTCAGATAGCTTCACAGGTCAGAGAGCTCCTTCCAGGTACCTAGGATAGTCACAGAGTCTCTTCTTCCCAGTTATTTTTTTTTTTAAATTAATGTGGTAATATGCAAAAGGACCTTGTGTTTTTAAAACTCTTTAAAATTTGTAAGGTTATTTAGACTCATTTCTTAGACTTGTAAACCTGTTTTTACTCATGTATAAGTAATGTTGCTATTTAAGAGAAAGTGCAGAAAAGGGACACACAAATTTCCAACTCTCCAGTGTCTCTCTGATAATAATCTCAACCTGGGTAGCTAATATTTGTCTTCTAGAACATGGCTTATATGATCTTTTTCCAGGTTTGTCTTTGCCTCAAGAATTTGATACTTCTTCAAGAAGTGAGTCTACTGCAAACTAGGCTTAGTAGGTTGCTTCTGGCCTATTCATTCTAATTATTAGAGTAGTTAGCACAGAAGCCATATATGAATTAACCTTCATTGTTCATATGTTTCCTCCATCTCAAAAATTTTGTTGCTATTGTTTTGTTTTGTTTGTAAATGAACTAAATAAGGAGTAATCAAATGAACAGATATTCATTCAGTCTTACCATGAAGGGAAAATTAGCAATCATTTTAGAATGTAATACTCCCCAAAGGAGAACAGCTTTATCATAAAGAGCAGAAATTGGTATCGTAATTTTATAGGTTAGTCTGATATAATATAATTTTCTGATCTTTGATCAGATCAGCCTTCATCAAAGTATTTATTTACTAAGGCAAAAAATGAGTATCTACATTTTTTGAGAGTCAAAAATTACAAAACTTGCTTGTAAAATGTGAGCCACAAAACCATGAACAGATACTTTGAACTGTTACATGAAGTGAAACACCTGGGCAGAGATTTTGTTGCAACCTCGTCAAAGCACATTTGACATCAGTATTTCTCAGGCTGTAAATAACAGGATTAAGTGCTGGAGGCAACACAGTGTGTAACACAGAAAACAGCCTGTCTGAAATTGATGGTGCATCTGAGGGTGGCTTCAGATAGATGAAACAAGCAGTAACAATAAAAACACTGAAAACAGAGAGGTGGGGGAGGCAAGTAGCAAATGCTTTGTACTGACTTTTAGTGGTAGGAATCTTCAGCACAGTGGAGAAAATGTAAAAGTAAGAGATCGCAACACACATGAAACAAGACATGCCCAGACAAACACCAATTCCAAGACTTGTATAAATGACCACAAGTGTGTCAGAGCAGGAAACCCTTAACAATGAAGGAACATCACAGAAAAACTGTGGGATCACATTGGAGCCACAAAAAGGCATGGAAAATGTGCCAACTGTGTATATAGTTCCAAAGAGTAATCCAGTAGCCCAGGAAACACCCACCATCAGCACACAGTTCCCACTACTCATGATGGCCTCATAATGCAGAGGACAGCAGATGGCAACATAGCGGTCATATGACATTGCTGTTAGGACAAATACTTCCCCAGATGCAAAAGAAGTCATTAAAAACACTTGGAGGGCACAACCCAGAATAGAAATTGAGTTACTGTGAGTTATGCTATTGATAAAGAAATTTGGGATTGGAACAGAAATAAAGAAGACATCCAACAAGGACAAATTCTTCAGGAAGAAGTACATGGGTGTTTGGAGCTTCAGATCCAGAGTGATGAGAGTGATGATGAGGCTGTTACTCATTATGACTTCTAGGTACATTGCCAGGAAGAACAGCCCACATACAGTCTGTAGCTCAGAAGCATCCGAGAATCCCGTAAGGATGAAACCTGTTATTCTAGTGATATTGGGCATGCTAGATTCTTCCACAGCCTGTCAGGTATGTGAAATAAACAAAATTAACACACTGATGTATGGGGTGAGATTAGGGTGATATAAGGGAATGGAGAAGTATTTTAATTAAATCACATCCTCAAAACAGTATTTTTAGAAGGAAAAAAAAGAAAAAGAAAAAAGTTGAGTGGCTGGAGACTTGGCTCAGAAGTTGAAAACACTTGTTGCTCTTGGAGACCATGTGAGTTTATTTTCCAAAAGCTACATGGTGGCACATAATAGTCTATGACTCCAGTTCCACGGAATCTAACACCTATTTCTGTCTTTTATAGGAACCAGGCATGTTCATTATACACAAACATAAATACATACAAAAGACAAATATGCATAAAACTAAACTAAGAAGTTAGAAAATTTTTTTGAGTCACTCACCTACACACATTTTTAGTATGGACATGTTAGAATTTCCGTATTTTCTTTATAAAGGAATCTTGAGAGACCACCACATCAAAATACCTTCATACTTCCTCCTTTTGTGATTTCATATTTCTCTTTACATTCATATTATGATCACTTGCTACTAAGATCCAACTTGTAAGTACTGTTACTACATTTAGGTATTGATTTATTTACTCCTTATTGAAAATGGATACAATGTTACAAATACACACACACAGACATACACACATGTATTTGCAACTTAAACTTCTTTGTTTTGGAGCAGAGTATTGTAGTATTTTATCAATAGAAACTTGAAATATATATTTTAAATATATTCAGATTCCTCAAATACCTGAAACATGGATTAGTCATCAGACATGTATAGGAAGGACTTCCAACAGGTCTAGTTGAAAAGAAAAAATCATAAACATTAAGATTCAGATTATTGAAGGATCACATAAAAGTTTGCAAACTCTCAAATCATTTAGTTACAATTTTGGCATCTGATAAGACTCAGAAGTAGGCGCCAAACTTTAGCCATTTCTTAATGTAGAATGAAGCAAATACAAATAAGAAAATCATTTACCATGTTTTAAATTACATTTAGATTTTTGTTAAAACACTATGTTATCCAAAGATCTCTACTAGACCTTTATAAGGCCTTTAGCTACAACCTTAATACTCCCCAAAGGAAATCTTTCTTAATTGCCTTCCTTATTATTTACTTTTCTCTTAAGACAATTGGTGTTATGATAATTGGTACTTTCTGTAGGAAGGACTGATCATTTCCCAGAAAATACATAGAAAAATATCATGAAGAAATTGGCTCACACTTTCCCTAGTATCATATTAAACTAAATACATATTATTTGGTTTATGTTTTGAGCATAGGAATACATCATGGTAGGGAAGACATGTTGTCAATAATAAGGGTTACATTCAACATGAAATTATGAAGCAGAGAATACACATGCCAAGACAATGCTGATTTTCTCCTCACCCTTTCCTCTGTATTCAGTTAAGGACCATATTCAACAGAATTGTAACCTTTTACACTCAAAGTGTACTTCCTGGTTTATTCACCCATATCTGAAACACCATCATGGAATATGTCTTTCTAATGTTATTATATACCACACACAGTTGAAAACTACTATAAACCATGACAGTTTAATCCTTTGCTAACTTGATACTCAAAGGTATAATATATACATAGTAAATATCATACCACTCCTGATGTCTAAACTTTCATATTCATTTCACAATGCAAAATTCACTTTGTCTTTTAAGGTTCATAAAATTTTAACAGCACTATTATTCTTTAGGAGTCTTCTCTTCAAATTTCTTTTGAAATAAGTTGACCCATCAACTGTGAGCCTTTATAAAATCAAAGATAAGTAGTTACAAACATTAAGTATACAATGGCACAGTCTAAAAATTCTTACTGCAAAGATGAATGGTATGACAGTACATAAAACACACACACACACACACACACACACACACACACACACACACAATTAGTTTGAAACAAAACTAAAATATTGAAGAAACATCAAATACTGCAGCTCCATATCTGATATTTGGAACTAATGATGGTATCATGTAGGCTTCAATAGCCTTGGGCAACTCTACAACTTTATCTCTGTCTCCCCGTCACTGTCATCCTTATTGAAGCTGGACCATCTCTGCACTGACAGCTTTCTTTGGTAGATGTTCCAGAGTTCTGGCATCTTCAGCATTGAAAGGTTCCCCCTGCAACCTGGGATTCATTTCTTAATTACATTCAATGACCCTTCAGGGGCCTCTTGTTGGAAATTTTACCTTGCCACACATTCTCTAGCCTCAGTAGCCTGCAGGAACTTTGGTAACTGTCTCTATATCCTCTTCATATAATATTTCATGACTGAAAAATCAGTACCACATGGCTGAGTCTTTCACAATAGCCTAAAATGTGCTCAAGATGCAGCCAGGACTTTTAGATGACAGTTAAATCACCACCCTAGGCTATTGATGGTAACCTCTGGGAAACACTTTTCTGGATGGCTATGTGTGAGCAGAGGAGCTTATTGATATTCATATTTTGAGTTGCTACATTTGAATGAAATTTGCATTTGAATAATTTGGAGAAGTGATAGGAAGTTTGTGCCATTGGATCCATCTTCCTGTTAGGAATTGGAGCTTGTGCTGCTTCCTTAGTTAGGCTGGTCTATTTAAAAATTATAGAGTATTTGTCTTTACTCCCTTTATTTAGAACTTTTACCTGGCTTATAATTCTTTCCTACATAAAGTGTACATTGTCCATAATTTTTGGCTCTTTCAGACAACAGATTTAATTAAAATAATAAAAATATTAAAAGACATGGAGACCTATGGAGAAAAACGTCACAGACAAAATATAAATATCTATAGATTTATATGAATGACACAGTAATGACAAAACATAAATTTACCTATTCAAAATATTACTTAAAATAAAAAACAAAGATAAAAAGCTATCACTTAGAAAAAGAACTAAATGGCTCTTTTGTGAAACTATTTTTGGATATAAAGTATTTTATACATTTTATATTTGTTCTTTCACTTTCAAGATGATATCTTTCTCCATTCCCTTTTACCTATCCTAAACCTCCCATATACTTCTTTTTGCTCTTTCAAATTCATAACCTAATATTATTTAATTTCTGCCACAAGCATACATATATACACATATGCACACTGGCACACACATATGCATATATACATATCCATCTCTATCTCTCTTTCTCTGTCTCTATCTTTATCTATATCATCTATATCTGTAATTGTATCTATATCATCTATAGCTACATCTAATCTACATCTACATCATATCATCTATATCTACATATCTCCATATCCATATCATACCTATATCTATACCCATACCTATAACTATATCTAATCTATATTTAATCTATATCTATATCATCTATATCTATAATCTATCTATCTATCTATCTATCTATCTATCTATCTATCTATGTATTATATTTCTAAATGTAACCTGCTCAGACAGTGTAATGTTACTTGTTTGTTTCTTTTCATGGCCTATGCATTGGTACTGAATAGCCAATTGGTGCATCTTCCCTGGGGAAGACTATCTCTTTTACTCTCTGTACTTTTTGATTGTCTCTAGATTGTGTGTGTGTGTGTGTGTGTGTGTGTGTGTGTGTGTGTGTGTTGCATTGAGACCTCCTAGTCTTTCCTTCATCTACTTTAGCATGTCTATTGCTAAGTCATGGTGATGGGACTTTAAAGACTTCAGTTCCTAATAAGTATGATTGTGTTATTTGTTTGTGTAATCATATGTATATGCAGTTGTAAAAGTCACTTTTATTTCCTTATGTGTCAGGATGAGATGAGAGCCACACCCAAGCTTTATGAATATATGATTTAGGCTAACTATCCCTAACTCTAGGCCTGAAATCTCGTAGTCTACAAAAAAATCTTTTTTTTCTTTAACTTTTTAGCTTGTATAAAAACTTTTTTTAAAATTTTATTGGATATTTTATTTATTTAAATTTCACATGCCTTCCCCTTTCCCATTTTTTATTCCCTAGAAAACCCCTATCCCATCTCCCATCCTCCTTTTTGCCTTTATACCATTTTAATTATATGCAATTATTAAGGTCAGTTCTTGGTTGAGGAACTAGCAATTCAATAGCTGGAAATAGTCAAGAAACAAGCAAGACAATAAACATAAATACTCAAAGAACAAGCAAGGCATTAAACACAATTCCGTGAACTTCTGTGATTCCTGTTTCTAAGGGCTTATCAAGATGAACAAAATATCTGAGCCAACTTCCCTGTCGTAGCCCAAAGTCATTTTTATGTCTGAAGCCTACTTCCTTGTTCTAACCTAATATTTAGATTCTTGCCTGAAATTACTTCTTTGTTCTAGCCTAATGTCAGATTCCTGCTTGAAGCCCACTTCCTTGTCCTTGGCCAATGTCAGATTCCTGCCAAACAGCCCTTTTCCTTGTCCTTGGCCCATGTCTGTTTGTGGTGGCACAAGCAGGTAGGGCTTGCTGAAAGAGACAGGGGCAGAAGGATCACAAGTTTGAGGCCAATCTGGGGGTCTCCAAACAATCTAATCTCCTGTAAGCTATTAACTTGAAGGCTTTACCTTCCAGCCTCCATCTACTAACCAAAGCCTAGAATGATTTAGCCTCAAAGACTTACTGCAGAATAACCTACTTTTTCTTGCTCTTTTGAACTCTTCTGGATGATTCAACTCAGCTGTTCTGGCTCAAATTTCTTTTTAAGCTGCCTGATTCTAATTGGCTTTTCTTAGATTCTGACTGAATTGCTCTGGTTAGAAAAACTGTCTCTGAATTTCAGGGACTGAGCTGTACTGGCTGCACAGATTGCATCAACTCAACTGAACTCAACTACATTAAATTGAACTGAACTGAATTCAACTCCAGCTCTCTTCCTACATTGCTCTTAAGTAGCCTCTCTTTCTTGTCTTAATTTGAGAGTATTGGGTATATCTTGATTTATTCTGTCAAATCTTTCTCTGACTCATCACTTTTTCTGTCCCTCAATTAAATATTAGTGTTTGAGATTAAAGGTGTAGACTAGAGATATATCCGTATTCCAGCCAGAGGGATTAAATTACTAAGGGTATGTCTATATTATAGCCAGAGGGGTTAAAGATGAGTGTTCTAGTCAGGAGGATTAAAGGTGTGTCATTCCGGCCTGATAACATAGACCTTGAAGGTTTTTGGATGTAGTCCTTTATCATAGCAGTATGTTGCTGGATTAAAATTCTTCTACATGTGGGGTATATATGGAATCTAGAGAAAGTAATTGGGTCTATTCTATTACTATCTTCTTGCTTACCCACAAATGAGGTCTCTAATTAAAGTTGGAGCTTGGAGAGTTTTAACTAAACTGGCTGGCCAGAAAGACCCAGAATTTTTCCATGTTTGTTTACCATTCTCCAATCTGCATTTACAGGTACTTATGGCCATAACATCTTTTTACATGGTGCTTGGGATCAACACCTAGGATTTCAGGCTTGTAAACCAACACTCTTACAAACTGTGCCATATTCTCAGCCCCCCACTTATAGTTTTAATGTAGTTTCTCTTAAGCAAAAAAAAAAAATGTGCTTTTGAAAATAATTTTCTCTCTCAGCCCATGTGTGTGTACATATACAAATACATAAAGATGCTCAAAAGTTTTAGTCCTTTTATTAAATAGTAGAAAGAAAATTATACCCTTCTGGAGAAATATTGTAAAATAGAATATTAAGCATGATAAAACATAAGAAATACAAAATTCTCTTTTACCTAGTATTGAATGTTCTTCAAAATTTTTAATTTTGAGGAAAACTAAAGTCACAATTTGTATGCATACAATACTATGTTTTTGTAAAAAAAAAAAATGAACATTTTTGTTTGTGTCTTTTAAGCTTTCTCTTAAAATCAAAAGTCAGAAAAATATCAAGAAAAGTACTTTAAATTATTTAACTAAACAGACAAGGAAAACTAAAAATAAATGAAGAAAGTATGACATCTGGAAAGTTCTCTTTTAATGCTTTTATTTTCTAACAGGAACATAATTTCTTCTTAGAAATCAAAAAAAAAAATAGTATGATATAAATGTATAATCATCTAATTATCTGAAAAGTGTGAACTATTTAACTGAACAAATAAACCTTTTAAAGAAATATAGGAAAACACAATCAAACAGGTGAAGGAATTGAATAAAGTGATCTGAGACCTAAAAGTGGAAGTAGAAACAATAAAGAAACACAAATGGAGGCAAACCTAGAAATGGAAACCTAGGAAAGAGGTCAGGAATTACAGTTGTAAGTAACACCAACAGAATACAGGAGATTGAAGAGAGGATCTCAGGTGTAGAAGATACAGTAGAAGAAATGGACACAACTGTTAAAGAAAATTTAAAACATAAAAAACTCCTAACCCAAAACATCATGATGTCATCCTTGAGGAATCCAAATAGTTTCCTCTAGGAATTCCCTTTGTGAAGGGCCAAATGCTTGGCCCTGGGTACAGGAGAAGAGCAAAGACTCTTCACAGCATAGAAACTAAGGATGGTGTTCCAAATGACTTTATTAATTGTCACTGCTATTGTCAGAGCTCTTTAAATCATGGCTACAGAAATGTAGCCTTAAATATTTTAGCCTGAACATTTTTTCTCTAAAATCAAAAGCTTTAACTTACAAACTATAAATTAGAACAGTATGGAAAAACCTTAATCTGTTGTCTAAGAACTACAGAATAAAAATAAAAAGAATACTGGGCTGGTATCATATAAAAAAAAAGAAAATTGTTTGGTATCATAAAAGAAAAGAGATGTTCTGCAGTAGAAAATCTGGGCAGTTTCATGAAAGGAGTAGATACCAGCATATGCAGAAAGCATGCTGAGATGGTAAGATTGTTGTCAGGAGCTCACATGTTGTTGAGTGAATACTGAGTTGATAATTGTGTTTTAAGAGAAAGAAACTGAAAAAATGTTTGACATTAAAGAAAACATGTTGACTCTTTAAGCATTATTTTTGTTGTTTAGCAACTAACCATTGTTGTATATATTTGGGGGGTATATAATGAAACCATGAGGTTTTATTTTTTTCATTTTGTAAAAAAATTGTTGCTGTCTATGAACCATATACAATAATCAAATTGTGACAACTTCACAAGGCTTATTTTTTTCTACTTCTTTTTCCCACAGAGTTACTCTCTAGTATTACCCATTTTCCTTCTAATTATTACGTTTCTTTCTAAAAGTCACACATTTGAATGAACATATAATAAATGTATTTCTCCCTCTGGCTTATATTTCCAAACATGGTTTCATCAGCTGGGAGACAAATAACAGACTCAAATCCAATATGGTGACGCCATGAATATAGTAAGAAAACTAGAGGACACCTGTTGAGGCATTACTTACAAAAGTATGAATTAATTAAAACAGTCACATTACAAAATTATCTCAAACTAGAATAAGTCAAATCCCTCATTAATGCTGTGTTATAGAGTTTCACATTTGATTAAACATCACCTCCTGTATATGTAGGCACTTTGTCCAAGACCATGAGAAGCAAAGGGTCAGAGAACATCATGAATGGAATCTCTAAATATGATATTTGATTTTTATGTCCATCCCCTCTATCTACTATAAAGTCTTAATATCCTAATTACCATTACCCTAGACCTACAAGCCACTATATTATCTCAGATAATTTTGTTGCCAAGATTAAATTGCCAAGCAAAATGCTCTCTTCAATTCCTACATTCAAATACAAATGTCACCTTTCAGTTTCATGAGTTTATAAAAACATATGTAAGTCTTGCAATTTCTTTTTTTAGTTTTTGCAGATTTATAAAAATTATATCAAAATGTAAATTAGAAATCACATTTAAATATTTTTAAAAATACAAAGTATTTCAAAACATAGTACCTCTATACACATATAATTTTAGGATGTATGAATAGTAGACATTTTATAGCTGCTTCTTACACTGTTGGATACTGGGAAGTAAAAATGTCCTTGAATCTAATTAAATATAAAGATTAGAAATTACAATAAATCCAGTACCACAGTTTGAGTTTGAAAGACAAACTGAATGCAAAGAGACAGTGAGTTATGTTATGTTATGTTCCCAGTTCTTTCTTTTCAAGGAGAAGCTTGAATTCATCTTGTTTTGTTTTATTTTTAAGATTTTGAAAGTGTTATTTTATTATTTAGTTTATATTTGAATTAAAATATAATCATATCGTTTCTGTCCCTCCCTTTTATGCTCCATTTTGGTCTTAATTTGTTGAATATTGGAAATGGTTTGTCGTAGGAATGTGGGAGAGTTTGGAATTTTGAATCAGAAAAGTCTAGCATGCTGTAATTAGTTTTATGGGCCACTCTGGAGGGAACTGAGAAGACCAGAGGACCAAGAGAAATTATAAAAAGTAGATTTCTATCTCAAGAGGTTTTAGGAGGAAACAGACATTTGATGGAGCAGTTTTAGCAGCATTTTTTTGTGTGTGTACTGAGGGAGAATCTGGCTATGTCTATGTGTACTGAACACTTGAGTGGGACTGAACTCAAAGAAATTACTAAGTTGTTTGATGGAGAAAAATTCAGTACAATATAAAATTAAGGATGGACATGGTTATTTGTCACCCTCTTGACTGAGGTTTATAATGGGGATGCAAATTTATTAAAAAAATTTGCAGCTTCTGAAACAAAAAAAAAAAAAAACCCATGAGTAATGTTAAAGTTGTTGAGAATTGAGTGCAGAGAAAGAATCTGTAGTTATTAAAAGAATAAGCAAAACTAATTAGAAACTACATACTTTGCACTGATACAATAGAAAGAGTACCTTGAAAACCAATTCCTATTTATCAACAGTTGTACTTTACAAACATTCAGATTTATTTAAAACTGTGAGTGATGGGGCTGAGAATGCAACTCTGAGATTCCCTGGTCAAAGTAGGTTCTTGGAGAGTAGTTTTCTCAGGTTCCACTTATACAAGTTTCATTACTAAGCCACTCAGAAGCCACTTTATCTATGGTAGATAAGGCCAGTTTATATCTCAAGTTGATAGAATAATTCCAATGTATCACCCATTCAATGCTTAATTTACAGACATACAAAATATTTTGGACAGAGTAAGTGTATACCAAGTCCAAGAACATCAAGGAGGTAAGGCATGGGTGTCAGGATTACATTCCTTTATCAGATCCTTGGGAGGTCTTTGTAGGAAGCTGTAAAAATAAAGCCCAAGTTACAGTGAAGATTCTAGGACAATGAAGATGCCATCAGTGAGATGTTTGCCTAAGAATCTTGGAGCTACAGTGTGAAGCTACCCTAAGAGAGACCATATTTGGTACAAAAACTAGAAGTGGAGTCCTGGAACCTCCAATCCTCATGAAGTTTTAAAGATGCCACTGAAGTGTTCCAGATATAGACATGGAGCTGACTGATTTGGTGTTTTCCCTGTTTGGGTTTTGAGGGTTTTTATGTCTTGTCTATCATTGTTTACCTCCTATCTGTTTTTTAAATAGGAATGGTTATTCTGAATGATAGTTTATTGGTAATATTTTTTAATTTACAAGTATTCATATTTAAGAGTGTTTTGAGATACAGAATAGTTTTTCTAAGCTTTGGTTCATGTTAAAATTGTTGAGATTTGGGTGTTTTATAGATGGGCTAAGTATATTTTGTATTTATATGACCACTGTACTGTAGTAAGATTCTAGACCTTAGCACAACTGCCTCCATGATGTAAGTAACAATCAGGTAATAAAACTCAGCATGTAGGCACCACTACTTGCCAATATAAAACTAATTACTAATCTATCAAAATTCTTAGTTCATGGAAAGTCTACAAATGTACTAATGTACCTTGTTTTTTAGCTTCTGTAGTTTTGCTTCTGGGTAATTGTTCTTTATAACTAAAATATGTCCGTCCAGAATATGGTATCTGTGCTTAAAAGGTCACCCTCTAAATGGCTAAGGGCTACACTGGGATCCAGAATACCCAGTATAGTCTATTGGCTTAAATCTGTGTACACATACTCTTCTCTGGTGGGTACCCCACAAAACTTTTAGAGGCTGCTGTGTAATCCCAAGAAAATTACCTCAAGGTATCTGGGATCTTAGATCCACAGACAGTGAGGAAGATTGCAGTGATCAAGGGGGTTCAAAGAGTGTACAACCTGAGATGTTCCAGGTCCCTTGGTCTTTTTTTGATCAACCATTGCCTAATGCTTCAGAAGAATCTGAATCCTACATCCTCGGGAAAAAGGACTAGAGTGTTGCCAGCTCTGTCACATCTGCATATAAATTCTTACTAA
Source organism: Arvicanthis niloticus (assembly GCF_011762505.2). Taxonomy (NCBI): domain Eukaryota; kingdom Metazoa; phylum Chordata; class Mammalia; order Rodentia; family Muridae; genus Arvicanthis; species Arvicanthis niloticus. The sequence continues at coordinate 56,716,288 of NC_047658.1, forward strand.
ACTACTCATCTGGAGTCTACAAAACTTTATTTGCTCAGACCAAGTTATGGCATGATATACCTAGACTGGATGCCTGGCATGGGATGTCTCAGCCAGATTCCAGATTCATGCTCAAGTCCACCAGAGAGCCCTTACCCATGTAGCAGTCTGAAGGAGATCAACACCCCAGAGAACTTGGGGAAACTACACTTACTGAGGTTCAGCCTGCCAAAGAAAGATGTGAATATTTGATAGTCCTTATAAACATTTTTCAGACATATAGAAGTAGTTACAACATGATCTATAATCCTAAAATAGTACCTTAAAAACTTCTCCAGGAACTGGTCTCCTCACTTTACATCTCCATATAATGGGATCGAACAATGGCCTGATGTTCATAGCCCAAACTTCTTGAAAGTAACTAAATATTTAGTCATAGATAAGAAAAAATCTCATTGTGTATACAAATCTCAGAATTCTGGAAGACTCTCTAACTCTGGAATTAGATTCTAGTAAAGGACAGATAGATATCCTTCCTTTGCTTTGCTTCATGCCTGGTATGCCCACTACGGATGGATTTTCCCACTATGAGATTATAATAGAAAATCTTCATTCCTTTCATTGCCCAGAGACATGAATTTGACAGAACTCTTTAGTCATTACTTTTTTACATCACTGCAGGTACTCTACTAGGCCATGAAGGCTATTCACTGGACTAGTCAAGAGACTAAGCCAACAACTAAGTCAATCATGTTTCCCTTTGTTTGAGCCCACTGAAGCCAACTTGTGAAGGATCTTCTGATGACCATTATAATAGGGAAGTTCCGTGTTGTGAAATATTTTGTATTTTTAAACATATTTGACTCTGATATCTAATTTACATTTTGACATAATTTTTATAAATCTGTAAAAACTGAGGAAAGAAATTGAAAGACTTAAATGTTTTTATAAACTCATGAAACTGAAAGATGACATTTGATTTCAAGGTAGGTATTGAGGAGACCATGTTGCTATCAGTCTCCATGTTGTGATAGTTAATGAATGTTCAAAGTCTTGCATCTTAGTTTTAATTCTTTGGAATCAAATTTTACTTTTTTCTTTTGTTTTTAAAGAGGATAGTAGTATTTTTTGATGTCTCATAGATTACTGTATCATCTTGAAGAGAAGAGAGGGTGAGAGATTGAATACCTACTTTGTTTGGGTTTTGAAAACTATGTATGATTTTGTCCTTAGCTCCATACAGGTGCCAGCCATATTACTTCCCATGATGGAGAGTATCTGTATATTTCATGTAGTGTTTCATTATCTCCATTATCATCTCCACAATTTCAGATGACTCAGGTGACACACTCTCTGGTCCTTCAGCTGTGTCTAATGATGAATTTTAATTGGGTCCATTCTTACCAGTTCTATGGAAACTATTATGCATCTAAATTACATCTTGGCATTTGTTCCAATTAAGGGCTGTGTTCTAAGTGTCTTTGTACTCAGGAGTATGACAATGACTTAGATAAAAAAAGAAAAAGACTAGTGACTCTTTAAAAGGCAAGACTGGTATTTTGCTAAAGTGAAGACTTGTACAATCCATTATAGACAAGAATATTTGACTGAAGTATCTGTAAGATTCTAAATATTTTAAATTGAACAACACAGAGCTTCATTCTCATTTTTGAGTGAAGAACAAGACCAGGGTAAGTGTACTGAGACCATGGTTGTTACCTTCACCTTCCTCACTTATTGGATAATTCTCCACCAACCCCTTGCTTCAGTTTGAATGGCTTAAGAAGAAAAAGAAAAAAAGAATTCCATATACAAGTATGGAATATTTAAGAAAAAATACATGTCATATTTTTCACCTGAGATATAACCAGTAATTTTCTTAAGAGAATGTGTGAAGACAAAGTTTATTACTTTAAGAGAAAAGTAATTACAGGAAAATCTTGCTATTTTATTGAAGTTTTATTTTAAGTGTGACAGCATTATCCTGGAGTAGGGTAAACCACAGGGTCATACATAAATTATAAAAGCTGATCATTGTGGTTTTTTGCCACTTGACTAACAAACACTTCATTTTTATAATTTTTTACTTACTCTATAGCTACAAAATGTATACAATGTTATGTAAACAAATTTGCTATTTATATTTTAAATGTATACCTTATTATATAATATTAATATATTTATATATATCTTGCACACATAAAGTAGATACATACTGCCTTGTATAAAATTATGTAACTCTACTTTCACAGCATTTTAAAAAATATTCATTTGTTCAAATTTTTGAAATTATAATAAAGTATGTTCTTTCTAGATTCCCTTTTCTACCTCCAAACTGTCTCTTGCTGTCTTTCAATTATATTATCTTGTTTTTCATTAGTAGATGTTTTACTGACACACAGACACACACACACACACACACACACACACACAACACATATTATGGATGTTTTTCTGGCATGGATGTGTGCACACCAGTTGTATGCCGTGCCCTTAGTTCACTATGTGAACTTAGCCTGATTCTTCTGCCTGACCAGTAAACGTCCCTAAATACTAGCTAGCTCTCTAGTCCCTTTCCCAATGGCTATACATTTTTGTTTGTTTGTTTTTGTCTGGGGGCTGAGTCATGAAGACTTTTCTTAGTGTATTTTGGTATTTTATTTTACTGGAAATATATATTCATTATGTGGAAATCATATATAGTTTCTTTTTAAAGAGATAAGTGATGCTTAATGTAGCATGTATACAAAACCACCAATAAATACTGATAAAGAGAATGTTCACTCTTTTTTAAACTCACCTTTTAAAATTCCATTTAAATTATCATAGCTTTCAACTGCAAACCAAGTATGTGTTTTTAAAAAATTAAAATAAAATAATAAAATTTAAATCGAATAGATAAAAACATTTAAAGACTTTAATTTTATTATTCATAAACATGAAATTATCACTTTTAAGACTGACTTAAAACCTAACATCAGATTTCACCATAAGGTTAAAAACTACATTTATAGATGGAAAGATAACTTGTTTTAAATGTGTTTATTTTGATTACAGGAAGCGTTAGTATATTTTATTCCTCCCAGCAAATTCATTATTTTCTCTAGGCTCATAAAGAACTTGACATGTTTATTAAAAGTAGATATTTGTCTTTCACACTCTGTGTTTTCTCCATCATTTGCTACTACATATAATATAATATTGACATGTATGTTTGTATATTTTTTCAAGTTTTTAATGGTTTTAATAAAAAATATTAAATGCATCTGTATTGTACCAGTTCTAAAAGTATGCAAATATCAATATCCATCATGGAAGGAAAAATTCAGACCATCAGAATATAATAAATTTACTTACATATTTCTACAGAATTAACATAGTGACACCTTGTTTTTAAAACATGAATATTTAATTTTGCCAATAAAACACTGTAATATTTGAATATTATTAATGCTAATTGGTTTTTAAAGAAACCTAGCAATCTTATTATATTGGTTGTCAAATGCTAAAGGTCTATTTCTGAAAACTTTTATACAGGAAATATACAGACTGTGCAAGCATAATAAGAATATATATGTGTATACAAATAATTTATGCATGCAATAACCACTTGAAAATAGGAGCTATGGATATGAAAAAGAGTAAGAGGGTATTTAAAGGAAGGTTTGGGGAAAATGTAATTATGCTGTAATATAAAACCAAAAATTAACAAAGAAACAGAAATAAACCACACTGAAGTCCAATGGAATACTGCAAGTACTTTAATTTTATTTTTTTCTGTTCATGCTCTGGAAAGGTTTCTCAATAAAATAGTCAGTGAATGTGGTAAAAAACAAGAGTGTGAATTTCGCATTGTGTCAAACCTTAGGGGAAGACTTTACTTTCGTAGTACAAACAATCCCTTTTGTAGAAAATTAAAAGCTTTATAAAAAGAATGGTATTAAATATTATACAATGTTTTTCTGCATTGGTTGAAATTGGCATGTGATTTTTTTTTATCTTTACATCTATTAATATGTCAAGATCATTGAATGCTTATGTTAAAATCTTATCCAATGCAAGAATAAACTGTTTGATGAAGAAGTTTGACATATTTAATACACTAAGCATAAGATCTGCAAATAATAGTTCAATATTTTGAAATTTATCATGATTATTCACCTGTATTCATTTTTTTTATTTTGGTGACATTTTCTTGTTTTGGTATTTAGGTCTTGATAACATTATTAACATTACTTTATGAGTGATAAAATTTTCCTCAATGTTATTAAATTTATCCTTAAAAACATATGATCTTTAAATTCTTTTTAGGGCAATAAATTCTTAGCCAGTGTCCTTATTTTTTACTTATGTTCTCTGAAACTAATGCATCTTCCTACTTTTTGAAAAAGGTAAGTCTATGTAAGTTGCATAATTCTGGAAATTAAATCACATCTGATTATTGAACTTGTTGGCATACATATAATAATCTTAGTTGTTTTGATTTCTATGTCATCATTTTGATTATTCTTTCAATAAATTTTACTTAAAATTTTATAGCATCACTCCCCTCTTTCCCTTCTGTCCTTGTAGGCTATTCTACATCCCCTCTCCTCCAATACCTAGAGTAAACTGATACTCTCAAATTGATGGCCCATTTTCTTTATTACTACTCTCTCTCTCTCTCTCTCTCTCTCACACACACACACACACACACACACACACACATGCTCAACATGAAGAATCCATATATTTTTTCATTTGTATTTAGATAATCTTAGGGATAATAACTTTATAACTAGTTATAAGGTTCATCTTGGCTAATGCTCCTCCTCTCAATAATCATTACTTGCTGTAACATCATTTTACTATCGTCTATAATTCTATTTGTATATCATATCTTTTCATTATTTTATATTGGTTTATTAGTTTTTCAGTTTTTATAAAATCTGTTCTTTGTTTTTCTTCTCTAACATTATTACTTAATGGAAGTTATTATTTTTAACTGTCTTATTAACTGTCATTCAGTGATAAATTTGCTGATTACAATAATTGTCATACTGTACTTATTTGACTTGTATTTTCTAAGCTTTTTTTTATATCTTCTTTAATCTATTTGAAAATTTAATTTTTTTTTTTTTTTTTTTTTTTTTTTTTTTTTTTTTTGAGACAGGGTTTCTCTGTGTAGCCCCGGCTGTCCTGGAACTCACTCTGTAGACCAGGCTGGCCTTGAACTCAGACATCCTCCTGCCTCTGCCTCCCAAGTGCTGGGATTAAAGGAGTGCACCACCACCGCCCGGCGAAAATGTAATTTATAAGCACTTATGATTTTTTTCTATTTCATCATTGATTGCTAATAAATTCTGAAATTGGAAAAGAAATGTAGATTAATTTGATTTGTCTTTTAACTTAAGAGTTATTTTGCCTCTACATGTATGATATCACACTTGTTTCACTCAGTGTAATATTTTCCAAGATTATCCATGCAAAAAAAACCAAACAAACCTGTTTGCAGTATCTTTTGTACTACAACTAGAAATGTGTTAGGGGATGTATTCTTTAATTTAGTTTTACATTTTAATTATACTGCTCACTTTACCATAACCATCAGCTAATTTGTGAGCATTTTAGACTTTGATCTTGATAGATATCTGTTAAGTACAGTATAGTACAAATAGGATGATCTATTTAATAGATTCCATGCTAATATATCTATTGGAAAGAATATTTTTGTTCAATCTGTATTTGACAAAACATTTTATTGCCAATTTTAGATACAATAAATGATTAAAGAAGTATTACATTACTTAATGTTCATGAGCTAATATCTCTAAGTAATTTTTTTTCCCTTTGTGAATTTCTTCTGTTAGAATTTTGAAGATTCCAAAATAAATTATTAAATACATGTAACTTTTTCAACAAAAAAGAGTAACTGTCTCTGTCTTATCACTTGCCATTGCTTAGCTACTTGCCTCTGTCATAGCTGTTTTGCTCAACTATTTTTAAAAATTTTTATTGGTTATTTTATTTATTTACATTTCAAATGTTATCCTTCTTCCCTGTTTCTACGAGGGTGCTCCCCCACCAACCCATGCACTCCTACTTAATCACTCTAACATTCCCCAAGTCTGGGACATCAAGCCTTCACAAAAAGATAAGACAATTCTCTGCTACATATGCAGCTGAAGCTTGGGTCCCTCCATGTGTTTTCTTTGGTTGGTAGTTTAGTCTCTGGGAGCTTGGGGCTGGTGGTTCTGGTTAATTGATATTGTTTTTCTTTCTATGGGATTGCAAAACCATTCAGCCTCTTCAATCCTTTCCCTAGCTCCTCCATTTGGATTCCCATTCTCATTCTGATGGTTGGCTGCAAGCATGCACATTTGTTTTGATCAGGCTCTGACCAAGCCTCTCAGTGGACAGCTATATCAGGCTACTGTAAGCAAGCATTTCTTTTGCGTCAGAAATAGTGACTGGGTTTGGTGGCTGCATCTGGGGTGAATCCCCAGGTGGGGCAGTCTTAGGATGGACTTTCCTTCAGTCTCTACTCCACTTTTTGTTCTTGTATTTCCTTTAGACAGGAACAATTCTGGGTTAAAATTTTTGAGAAGGGTGCATGGCTCTATCTCTCAAACGGGAGCCATGCCTAATCTCTGGATATGGTCTTTACAGGTTCTCTCTCCACTTTGTTGGGTATTTCAGCTAATTTCATCCCTTTTGGGTCCTGGGAACCTCTTGCTTTCCTGGTATCTGGGACTTTCTGTTGGATACTCCCAGTTCCCCATCCCCCTATTGGTATACAACTTTGTTCAATTTCCTGACCCTCTGTACATCTCTCCCCGCCCCCGTCTCCTCCCACACCTAATTCTGCCTCTACTTCTTTCTTCTCTGCCTCCTCTATTCCTCCTAAGTCCTTCCCCACCTCTAATATTGTATTTTGTCCCCCCCTTCTAAGTAGTACTGAAGTATCCACACTTTGGTCTGTCTTCTGCTTGAGCTACATATGGTCTGTAAGTTGTATCTTCAGTATTCCGAGCTTTTCTCCTAATATGTATCTATCAGCGAGTACATACCATGTGTGTTCTTTTGTGACTGGGTTACCACACTCAGGATGATATTTTCTAGTTCTCTTTCCATGATCTGTCCATTGATGAGAGTGAGTTGTTGAAGTCTCCCATTATTATTCTGTGAGCTTCACTGTGTGCTTTGACCTTTTAACATTTCTTTTATGAATGTGGATGCCCTAGCATATGGGGCATAGATGTTCAGAATTGAAAATTCATCTTGGTAGATTTTTCTTTTGATGAGTATGAAATGTTGTTCCTCATCTTTTTTGATTACATTTGGTTGAAAGTCAATTTTATTGATATTAGAATGGCTACTCCAGCTTGTTTCTTGGGACTGTTTGCTTGGAAAACAGTTTTCCAGCCTTTTTCTCTGAGGTAGTGTCTGTCTTTGTCACTGAGGTACATTTCTTGTATGAAGCAAAATACTGGGTCCTGTTTACCTATCTAGTCTGTTAGTCTATGTCTTTTTATTGGGGAGTTGCATCTACTGATGTTAAGAGATATTAAGGACCACTGATTGTTGCTTTCTGTCATATTTGTTGTTAGAGGTGGAATTGTATTTGCTTGGCTATCTTCTTTTGGGTATGTTGAAAGAAGATTAATTTCTTGCTTCTTCTTGGGTGTAGCTTCCCCCTTGTGTAGGAATTTTTCATCTATTAATCTTTGAAGGGCTGGATTTGTGGAAAGATATTGTTTAAATTTGATTTTCTCATGGAATATCTTGGTTTCACCATCACTATTGAGAGTTTTGCTGGGTATAGTAGCCTGGGCTGGCATTTGTGTCCTCTTAGGGTCTGTATGTCATCTGGCCAGCATCTTCTGACTTTTAGAGTCTCTGTTGAGAAGTCTGATGTAATTATGATAGGTCTGCTTTTATATGTTACTTAACTTTTTCCCTCTTATTGCTTTTAATATTCTTTCTTTGTTTTATGCATTTGGTAATTTGGTTATTATGTAACAGGACCAATTTCTTTTCTATTCCAATCTTTTGGGGGTTCTGTGTGTTTCTTTTATGCTTATGGTCATGTCTTTCTTTAGGTTTGGAAAGTTTTCTTTTATAATTTTGTTGAAGATGTTTACTGTCTGTTTAAGTAGGGAACCTTCACTTTCTTTTATGCCAATTATTTTTAGGTTTGGCCTTTTCATTGTGTCCTGGATTTCCTGGAAGTTTTTGGGTTAAGAGATTTTGCATTTTGCATTTTCTTTGACTTTGTGTCAATGTTTTTTTATGTTGTCTTCTGTACTTGAGATTCCCTCTTCTATCTCTTGTATTCTCTTGGTGATGCTTATGTCTATGATTCCTGATCTTTCCTAGATTTTGTATTTCCAGGGTTGGCTTTCTTTGGGATTTCTTGATTGTTTCTATTTCCATTTTTAGATCCTGGATGGTTTTATTTAATTTATTCACCTGTTTGGTTTTTTTTCCTGTATCTCTTTAATGGACTTAAGTGTATTTTCTCTTTAAGGGCTTCTACCTGTTTATCTGTGTTTTCCTGTATATCTTTAATGGTGTTATTTATGTCCTTTCTAAAGTCCTCTATCATCATTGTGAGATGTGATTTTAAATTGGTATTTTTCTTTGCAGATGTGTTAGGGTATCCAGCACTTACTGTGGTGTGAGATCTTGGTTCTGACGAAGTAGCCTAGGTTTCTGTTGCATATATTCTTGCACTTGCCTCTCCTGGCAGGATTGGGGTATAGATTGTTTTGTTCAACTCTTAAGCTGTTTTGTTTCAAATTAACTTTATCACATTTTGTAACATTTATAATATATACAATTTTATACTGTTAATGTTTTATAACATGTTAAATCATTAGTGTTTGCCACGAGGATTTGATAAAAAGTGTTACCTTATTTCATTAAGCTAATAAAAATTTACCTTTAATTTCATGCAGTTTGAACTCTTTGCGTTAACACCCTATACCTGATCATTAATTTTAGAACTTCGTGTTTCTGTACCATGCATTACTAAGGGAGCTTGACAGTTGGATCACTTTTAGGAAATCATGGTGTGGGATTCCACAGTGTACTTTGACATCAGCTATATTTGAGTCAAACTGGTAAAAACATAAAAGCTATTACGCATTGTATCAAGTTTAGCTTCATGTAAAAAGTTGTCTTTGTTCCAGGATTCAGCTAGCAGAAAAATATTTTAGGTGTTACTGTTGATATGTATGAATATACTATTCATATATCGAAATAATCAGTTTTAAGAAATTGAAATTATCATCTGTAATATAAATGAATGTCTAGAAAATGCAAGGTTTCTCAAAAAAAAAAAAGAGAGAGAGAATATTCTGCCTCATGTGTATAAAGTTAACTTTGCCTGGATTTCCAGGTAAAATGCCTATTCTGAAAGTCTCACACACTCACTTGTACCTTGATCATCTTTATTTCTCTTTCCCAATCTGTCTTTGTATGTCCATGTGTCTCACATTTTCTCCTTTCCCACATCTCTCCCAATATGGCTATACATATATGTGTATATATGAAATAATCATACAACATAAATTCATTTCATATGTAAATGCACATATGCTAATAAATACATAAATAGTTTTGTTCATATTTATATTGGTTATTTTATTTATTTACATTTCCAATGATATCCCCATTCCTAGTTTCCCCTCTAAAAGCCCTCATCATTTCCCCCCACCTCCTGCTTCTGTGAGTGTTTTCTCCCACCCACTCACCCACTCCCTTACTACAGGTCATCGAGCCTCCATAGGACCAAGAGGCTCCCCTCCCATTGATACCAGATAAGGCCACTCACGGCTACATATGCAGCTGGAGCCATAGGTCTGTCCACGTGTACTCTGTGTTTGGTGGTTTAATCCCTGGGGACTTTTGGGGGTCTGGTTGGTTGATATTGTATTTTTTCCTACGAGGTTGCAAACCCTTTCAGCTCCTTTAGTCCTTGCCAAATCCTCCATTGGAATCCCTGTGATCAGTCTGATGGTTGGCTGTGAGCATCCACATTGCATCTGTATTGGTTAGGCACTGGCAGAGACTCTCAGGGAACAGTTATACTAGACTCCTGTTAGCAAGCTCTTTTTGGCATCAGCAGTAGTGTCTGGAATGGTGTTTGCAGATGAGATGGATCCATAAATGGGGCAGTCTCCAAATGGCCTTTTCTTCAGACTCTGATCCTCTCTTTGTTCCTGCATTTCCTTTGACAGGAAAATTCTACATTACTATTTTTGAGGTGGGTGAGTTGCCCCATCCCTCAACCAGGGGCTGTGCCTATTCACTGGATATGGTTTCTACAGGTTCTATCCCCCCTTTGTTGGGTATTTCAGCTAATGTCCTCTCTGTTGGGTCCTGTGAACCTCTTGGTACCCCAGTCCCATGGAACGTTGAACTAGGATCTGGAGGACCTGGAAGAGAAAACTGGGGGACAGGGGTACACAAAGAATGATGGCTTGTCTATAGTCTGATCTAACGGTGATTTTAATTTTTTCACATGGGGGTTATATACACATAGAGGCAGGATGTGGGGAGGGAGATGATGCAGGGTCTTCTTTGTTTCTGGAGAGCACAGGTGTTCTCAGGGGGAGTACAGATGTCTTCCAGAACAGGATATTGGTTGGGTGAAAAGTTCACAGAAGCAGGGCAGAACAGGTCACTATGTACCTGTCTATAAGATTTATTATCATTTGTTCTTATCTAAATTAATACATTCCCACCAAAGCTACCTGTTCATAAGATCTGTTGTTCATTTGTTCTTATCTAGGCTGGTACTTTCCCACCAGGGCTACCTGTTTACAAGATCTATAGCTATCTGTTCTAGGGTTAATGCTTTCCCACAGAGACCAAGACTTTGTGTCAGTAGGCATGTTTGGCTGACTTAGGCCTATGGCTGACTTAGGCCATTAATGTATAAGCAAGGTTGCTTCCAACATCTTGGGTCCATGACATTTGGAATTTCCTAGTGGCTCCCCCCTCTTCCCCTTCACCCTTCTCTACACACCTCCTTTCAAATTCCTGACCCTCTGTACTTCTCCCACATCTCTTTCTGTATCAGAACTATGCCCCTTTTCCCTCTCTCTTCTTTCTTCCTCCCAGATCCCTCTCTCCTTCTACCTTCTGAGATTATTTTTTCCCTTTTCTAAGTAGGACTGTAGCATCCAAAATTTGGTGTGGTCTTCATTCTTCTTGGGTTTCATATGATCTGTGAATTGTATCATCAGTATGCCAAACTTTTTTGTGTGTGTGGCTAATATCGAATTATCAGTGAGTACATACCATGTATGTTGTTTTGTGACTGGGTTACCTCACTCAGGATATTATCTAGTTTCATTTATTTGCCTAAGAATTTCATGAAGTCATTGCTTTTAATATCAATGAATAATACTCCATTGTCTAAATGTACTATATTGTCTGTACCCATTCCTCTGTTGAGGGATATCTGGGTTGTTTCTAGTTTCTGGCTATTATAAACAAGGCTGCAATGAACATAGCAGAGCATGTGTCCCTGGTGGATGTTGGATCATCTTTTGGGTATATGCCCAGGAGTGCTACAGCTGGTTCTTCAGGTAGAACTATGTGTAATTTTCTGAGGAACTGCCAGACTGATTTCCAGAGTGGTTGCACCAGCTTGCAGTTCCACCACCAAGCCCTAGATACCTCAACACACCTGATAAAGAAGACTCAGATCTAAAATCCTATCTCATTAATATGATAGAGGACTTTAAGAAGGACATAAATAACTCACTTAAAGAAATACAGGCCGGGCAGTGGTGGCTCACGCCTTTAATCCCAGCACTTGGGAGGCAGAGGCAGGCGGATTTCTGAGTTCTAGGCCAGCCTGGTCTACAGAGTGAGTTCCAGAACAGCCAGGACTATACAGAGAAACCTTGTCTCAAAAAAAAAAAAAAAACCAAAAAAAAAAAAAACCAAAACAGGAGAACACGGATAAACAGTTAGAAGCCCTTAAGGAGGAAACACATATATCTCTTAAAGAAATACAGGAAAATATAATCAAACAGGTGAAGGCTTTGAACACAACCTTCCAGGATTGAAAAACGGATATAGAAACATTACAGGAAACAAAAATGGAGATCAAAAGCCTAGGAAAGAGATCAGGAGTCACAGATACAAGTACCACCACCAAAATACAAGAGGTAGAAGACAGGACATTGACACAATAGTCAAAGAAAATATAAAAATCAAAAAGCTGCTAACTCAAAGGATTCAAGAAATCCAGGACACATTGAAAAGACAAAACCTAAGAATAATAGGTGTAGATGAGAGTGAAGACTCCCATGTAAAGGTCCAGTATACATAAACATTTTTAAAAATATATTCCACATGTTAAATGTCTCTAGATGTTCCTAATTGATGCAGGTAGATTATCTAGAAGAGGAACTTACCGTATTACATAACATTATAGCAAACAACTTAATATTTATTAAGATAATAGTATTAAAGTGACAGCTATTATTATGGAAATTAATTCTAAGTGCTTATCATACCATACAATTTGACAAAAAGCCACATATTAACAACTAAGCATAGTAAAATCATATGCAAACCAAAAAGTACTTGATTTTTCACACATTTTGTTCAGTTTTAGAGAACATAAATGAACAGTTTCAAGAGAAATGCTAGTGATCTATCAAACAATTTAAGTTATTCTCAGTTGGTTCTTTTCTCTTTCAGATAAACTTGTACTTTAAGATTATGGCCAACTCCACCCTGGTGACTGCATTCTTCCTGGAAGTTTTTGCTGAGACTTGGGAGCTCAGAACCCTACTTAGTGTACTGTTCCTATTGGTGTACCTGGGCAGCCTGTTAGGGAACCTTATCATCATCATTGTTACAACAGTTGACCAGACCCTGAATACACCCATGTACTTCTTCCTCAGAAATCTCTCCATTTTAGACATGGGATACGTTTCTGTTACTGTGCCCAATGCTTGTATCAACTCTCTCACTGATCACAGGAACATTTCTATTCCTGGGTGTGCAGCACAGATATTTTTGTTCTTATTTTGTGCAAGTGTAGAAATTCAGTTTCTCACCATCATGTCCCAGGACCGCTATGTGGCCATCTGCAAACCTCTTCTCTACCCTGTGATCATGAATCACCAGTTCTGTGTTCAGATGACACTGTTTTCCCTACTTAGCTCTCTTATCCTTGCAAGCGTGCACACTTTCAAAACTTTCCAGCTGTCCTTCTGTCACTCTAATGTGGTCCCTCAGTTCTTCTGTGATATCCCCTCTTTGCTGAGGCTTTCTTGCTCTGACACCTTTATCAACAAACTCTTACTTTTCCTGACTGCCACTGGGCTCAGTGGTAGCTGCTTTACATTCATTGCCATATCATATGTTCGCATATTATCAGCTGTGTTGAAGGTTCCTGTCAAAAGAGAGCGAGGGAAAGCCTTTTCCACTTGCATACCTCACATTATTGTGGTGTCTGTCTTTCTTAGCTCTGCTGCCTATGTGTATCTAAGACCTCCAGTAGTAACATTAGAAGTAGTTAAGGAGATGACTCTTTCTGTGTTTTATACCATTGTTCCACCATTCTTAAATCCTATCATCTATAGTCTTAGAAACAAACAGATAAAAGAGTCTGTGAAGAAAGTAATATTAAGAATTACTTTCATATTTGAATATAAAAGGAATGAGTACTTGTAAGAGTTTTCTAGAGGAAGAGAACTGAGAAAATAAAAGGAAATATTTATGCACACACACACAGCAGGTATAGAATCAGTCCTACTTGCTCAAACATTGAAGAAGCTCATGAAAGCACTAAAGTGAAAGCAGTAACACATATCCACATGACATAGAGACATAAGATAGAGAAATAAACACACACACACATATTTATATATGGTAAAACAATAAAAACTCTGACAAGAAATATGAGGTAAGTAGTCTCTAAGGTATCCTTGCCATTTACTGATAGGCATGCATCCTTCCTTTAAGAGTAATTTGTTTGCCCAGACTCCCTTGTAGGAACCTAATCTAACACTTGAAAAGGATTATCAATTAGAGATTGTTTCCAAGTTAGAGATACTTATGTCTACTTTTCAGTTTGGCTCTAGTATGTTTTAGGTTGAGAACTATATGGGACCATGCATGCTAACTCACTCTCCATGAACTCATATGAGCATAGATCATGTTGATTTGTTTATCAGTGTACTCAGTTATTAACTGACAAATAACTACATCCTTAGATTTAATGATCTCATGTTTAGAAAGGCAATTAATCTTTGCTTAAGGGCTTAGTATTTTATCTTATATTTTCAGCAAACCTTATATATGCTCATGTACCCAAGATGAATAATATTCACAAAATTGTAAAATGATTATAGCAGAAACCAGAGACTTTATTAAATTACTTTCATTATAATTCCAGAAGAGAAAATACTTAGTATTCAGTTACTATTTTAAGTTAAAATAACATATATGGGATGATTTTTGGTTTTGATTACACCAACTTGTAAAAATTTTTAAATATTTATTTGTTTTATTTTTATTATATTGCCATTTATGCTTTGCCTGTATGTGTAGTTATGTACTATATATATTCAGTGCCTTCAGAGGCCACAGGCATTGAGTCTTCTGCTACTAGAGTTACATGGAGACTGTTCTTCAGTTCCACATTAATGCTGAGATCTGAGCCAGGTCTCCAGCAAGAGAAGCAAGTGCTCTTAACTGATGAAGTGTCTCTCTGGATACAGCATTTAAACTCTTTAACATTAATAAAATAAAATTAATAACCTTTCATTAATAAATAAAGGTTTACAATAGCTTTTTAAATTCTCAGTAATTCTCAGTATCTTTATGTTTTTATACAGTTTGGCCATTCTCTGTCTCTGTCTCTGTCTCTCTCTCTCTCTTTTATTTTAAAACGTTTTTATTTATTCCTATGAGAATTACATATATGAATGTAGTGTAACTGTTAATACTTGTGCCATTCCCCTACTCTAGCTCTCCTGGACTTACCCCACCATATTCGTTTCAAACTCCAAGCTATCATTTTTAGGACATCATATTTTTATTAAATTTTTGAGAATTCCATACATACACATAATATATTTTGATCATATTCACCTTGTATTACTTCCATAATTCTTCTCGGATTCAAGTGACATACTCATACCTCCTCTTAATCTTCTATCTTTAAAAAAAGTATAATATGTGCTGCACATATGTACATGGGTATGGGGCAATATTTTAGAGCATGCTCCACCCATAGGCACCACATTCATAAAGTAAGCTATCTCTCTCAGAAGCTACCAAATTCCAATAGTTCCTCAAGTACTAGTAACTATATTCAAGCAAGTATTAGCAACTATATAAAACAGTGTGTATTATTAGGGAGAAGTCAGATATTAGCTTTCACTCATACACACATCAAAAGCACCTATATTAGATGAAATAATCGAGGTAAGAAAAAACATATTTAAGGTGAGTGGATAAGAAGCCATGAGCCTAACTGCATAAAGGGAAGAATTAACCTGATTTCTGATTGGAGATGAATGTGAATGGTATGAAATAATTCTGAATTTAAAAGAATGCAAATAAAAGTAAAAGTTACTAATTATGGAAAGAGAAAATGCTTTCAGTGTGAATATAGTCATTGGTGTTTTACAAGCTTAGTAGAACTGGATTTTAAATAGAAAACTAATATAATATAGGATTATAAGATTTTATAAATTGACACAGGATTTTATAGATAAGGAAAATCTTATTGCTGTTTACTTTACCAAACAGTCTTTTTTTTTTTATATTTTATTTACATTTCAGATGCCATCCCCTTTCCCCATTTCCCCTCCCTAGTAAACCCCTATTACCATGCCCCCTTTTCCTTTTTGATTTTTTACAATTTTTTAAAATGTTAATCAAAGGCTTTATAAGTTTGGTAATGCCCAATCAGAAGTGTAACCCAACACCCAACCTAGATATATAAACTATCTTTGACTGGTGGAGACACGTGAACATCTGCCTCCATGCACCCCCTCTCTTTCTCTCTCTCATCACCTAGCTTCTCCTCTCCTTCATCTTCTCCTCTCTTTACTCCATCTCTTCCTCTAGGTACTCCTTCCCCCTTAGCTCCTCCTACATATCACCTTTCCTGTTAAAATAAAACTTTTCTCTCAAAGTACAATTAGAGCATAATTATTCCTAATTGTATCAGTGAGGTACAAGATAGTCCTAATACCCAGTCCATCATTTTGTTGACTAACCAGAACCTCTGTCATCTATCCTAACTAAAACACTTAGTTCTGAACCTGGCTTTTTTTTTGGCTTTAGAATGAATGTCAGCTGAAAACCATCCACTCAGATCTTTTCTCTCAAAGTAAATAGCCATATCCCAAGTTCTTGAAAGTTTTTGTTTGTTTGTTTGGTTGGGTTTTTTGTTTTGTTTTGTTTTTCCAGAGGCTCAACCCAGAGAGCCATTGTTTCCAGGTCCCTGGTAGTCAATTTAACCACCATACCTGCAGGAGGTAAGAGTCAGGGACTTTGTAGTGATTATGAAACAAACAGGTGAGCAGCTAGGGTCTCCATACCTGAAAGTGGGAATCCTAGATGAAGAAAAGGGGCTGGCTGAAAGGCAAGAAAAGAAGATTCTCCCCAATAAGTTTAAGTCTGAAATTCCAGGCTATGTTCCTTTCCTTAATGACAAGTGAAATAAAATTCACACCCACCACTCACACCTACTCATTCCAGAGGTCAGTCAAAATGCTGAGCATTTGTGGAGCAAACTGCAGGCAACAGAGAAGCAGCAGTACATTGATGAGGCATGGAAGAAGAAACAGCAATACTTGAAGGAGCAGTAATTGTACCAGCAGTGAGAGGCCCACAAGGTCTGCAAGAAGATCCAAGTAAACAAAATAAAGAAAGAGGAATTATGCTCTGAGTTTATGAACACCCTCCTGAGTGGGCTGTGGACTATAACAGTTTTTCTATCTTTGATGTACCCATCTTCACTAAGGAGTTTTTGAGACAAAACAAAACACATGAGGCTGAGCTAAGGTGTCTGAGGAAGGCCCAAGTATGGATACTTCAATCCTACTTAGAAGGGGAAACTAAATGATCCCAGAAAACAGAGGAAGGGAGGGACCAGGGTGGGAGAGAGGAGAGGGAGGGAAAAGGGGGGCAGGATCTGATATGGGGGAAGACAGGAGAGAAAACTAGATAGCCAGGAGAATGAGTGAAAACATGCAGCACTGTTGCAATTGGTAGCTACTGAGAGAGGTAGAGTAGGTTTTTGAGGAATGTTTCTTCAAAGAGACTATTTGTGTTCCTATAAACTATACACTTACAGACAGCCATGAGTGAACTCTGAGGGATTAAGAAAAAAGAACAAAAGAACACATGAGATGGGAAGAAATCAAGTTGGTAAGATAGAAGAGAGGCTGAGGAGGAAAAAAATGGGGTTTGAATTTCACCAAAACAAAGAGTATGCATATATGAAATTCTCAGTCAATAAAAAAATACAAATCATTAAGACTATCTCCTTTTAGAAAATACTCAAAAGTGTAATGTGTTATCACAGGTCTATGTAAAAGTAAATTAGCCCTTTTTTTTTTCCCTATCTCACTAGTTAGTTTGGCTAATAAACAGAATTTCAAATAATGTACTGTAAAGTGTAATTGATTTATTTTCCACTAAAAATATGAAATAGGCTGGAGAGATGCCTTGGTTGGTAAATGTTTTCTGTATAAGCATAAGAATATCCATATAGACCTGTAAAACTGCTATGAAGGCTGAGTATGGTGGCATATCTATTACCCAATTAATATGGGAGAAGAAGAAAGTTGGTTTCTGGGGCATGATGTGTATCCAGGTTCTTCAACCTGCATTTCAGGATCAGTGAGTCAGATTGATTTAAAACAAAAATGTGGGGAACCACAGAGTAAACACCTAATAGATAACCTCTGGTCTCCATAAGTTCATGTGCAGAAAAAGAATTAAACACACATACACAAACATACAAAGAATATACAAATATGCCTACATTATATACACACAAGCACACAATGAAATATTCAAATGGAGACTGCAGATAATATGAAAAGGTATTTCTATATGGCTAGCAAGTGAGACCCTCACTCAAAGCACAACAGAATATTCAGGATGCCAAAAGTTCCAGGACATAAATGAAATTATGCAAATAATGTGCTGTGAATTTTATATTTGACAAATATATGTTAATTGGTATAGCATTTGGATATAAAGATTAAAGAGAAAATTCATTAAAATATATGAACACATACATATATACATGTATACACACATAAGAATAACGTAAGAAGAGTAGTGACTGTACTACTCACAGTTTTTGTATCCAAAGAAAACAGGAAAAACTACTTAGACAGAACAGAGTGGCAAATAGACAGAATAGAACAGTTATAAAAAAATGTCTAACAATGATCAAAGAAACACAAACATGGATAATAAATGTTTTAGTTTAAAACTGTTACTGATGAATCAATTTACTTAGATCAGTCCCTCCTTCAGGAAAAAAGTCTGAAAATATAAAAAGCAGAAATATTAAAATATCAGACCATGAAAATATGAGAAAATATCAATTCATTTTGAAACTTCATTAGAATTTGACAAACAATAGTTATGGTGAATGAATGCATATAAATAATACTAATTTTTAAAACTTATATGACATAGTGCATTTGTTTTGATTTCATAAATGCCTAAGTGTTTATTCTTTGCTGTGATTAATGTAGTCTGTTCTACACAATATGACATACCCATTACAATACAGTCTTTCCAAGAAAGAGCTTAAGTCACTCAGAAGAAAAACATATACAACAACCTATAATTCAAAACAGAATACTCTATCAACACTATATTACAAAAATGTAGAAAGACCATGTACAAAAGAGTGGTTAATTTAGTGAATGGAATAAGAAACATCTTTCTGATTTAGGTTTCTGTTTACATGAATTTTAAATAAATAATTAAAAGATGAAGGTAAATGGCACAGTGTGAAGAGGAATCCACAGAAGGAGCATAGAAGAAAAGTAAGGAATGATAACTGCTGTGGCTGAGATATAAGGCGACGATTCTATGTTGATTCTATGTTGATTCTATTTGGACGCTTCCAAATGAGTGGAACTTTGCTTCTGGGAAGATGCATATTTGGAGTTTCCCTAATCCATTTATTAAATGTTACTAATTTTGGTAATTTCTACAAAAGTGACTCTAAAGCTCAAGGAGAAGAAAATAAAACATCTAGATATATAGCAACACAGGGAATAATGTGGTGAGTCTTTCTTGCTGTCCTGTTTTATTTTGAGTCTTAGAGTTGAAACAATAGATTCTGTAATGCCTATTACAACAGAAACCATATGAGAATTTATCATGACTTTTCACATGCTTTTCCCATCTGAATTGTGTGCTTTACTTTTGTAAAACAGCAGATAAGAAGTTATTTTATATTTATTCATTTTTAAGTAAGCCAAATGAGCTATCAAATGACGTGATATGAAATCTTACCATGAAATATGATCAATACTTTTAGAAAGGTATTTTTTCAAAATTAGGACACATTTTTATTAATTACTTTATTCATTCACTTTACATACCAATATCATCATCCAACTCCTCCCATTGCCCCCTCCAAACACAGCTCCTCCTCTCAGTCCCACATCCCTTGTTTCCTGGGAAGGGGATCCTCCTTATGGGTATCATTCCACTCTAGTACATAAAGTCACTGCAGGACTAGGCACTTCCTCTCCTACTGATGCCAGACAAGGCAGCCCAGTTAGCAGAACAGGATTCATTCACAGACAGGCAACAGATTCAAGTACAGCCTTTGTTTCAGGTGTTGTTAGATCTGTGGGAAGTCCACACATTAAATTTATGTGTAAATAAGCATGTGTTGTAATAACTCTCAGTTATAGTTCTATTAAATATATTAACATATACAAATAAATATCTCTGTCATGAACAAAAACAAGGCAAAATAAGCATAGATTTGTTGTTTAACATTTATATCACCTTAAATTAATAAAATCCTAAAATATTGAAGATATCAATGAGTTTTCTAAAAGATGAGAGTTGGACTTCTCCAGTAAAAAGCCCCCCCCCTCTCTTTCTCTCTCTCTCTCTCTCTCTCTCTCTGTGTGTGTGTGTGTGTGTGTGTGTGTGTGTAAAAAATATTAAATCTATTTCTCATTCTAGCTCCTGCTTCCAGGATGACTTTGTGACATATTATTTATTATACAATGCCTAGGCCATACACTTTGGCTCATTCTCTGGCTAACTCATAGTTTGTTTAATCAAACAACTCTGTGTCTACCATTTAGTTAGTTATCTCTCCCTCAGTACCAGTCTTCTTCCTGAGAATCTCTCTCAGGGTCTCCTCCATCATCTCCTTTGAATTTATCTCAAATCTTTTTGCATCTCCTTTTATTTTCTCACCAAATCTCAAAATCTTCTGTCTTTCTGCCAGTGTCCCACTTCCTATTTTCTGTCTCAGTTCACTTTTTGTTGGGAGAGGGCAGGTGATGCTTATAAGAGATTCTCTCTGCATTTGTATACATGTACACATACACACATACATGCATATATAAACCAAAGCAACAACAGAAAGGAGGTGCTGTCTTTGAAAGAGAAAGGACAGATATGTAGGGTGGGGGTTAGAGTGATGTAAGGGAATGGAGAATATTTAATTAAATCATATATGTAAAAATGTTTTTTAAAAGCAAAAGAGAAAAAAGGAAAAAAATAAAGGTGAGTATATGGAGCCTTGGCTCTCTGAAGATAAAAACACTTGTTGCTCTTGGAGACAATGTGAGTTCATTTTCCAAAAGCTACATGGTAGCTTAGAATTGTTTGTGACTCCAGTTCAAAGGATTCTAACACCTATTTCTGGCCATTATAGGCATGAGGCATGTACAATGTACACAAACATAAATGCATAAAAAACAAAATCACACATGAAATTAAAATAAGAAATATGTCTTCAAGAAAAAAAACTAAATTAGGATTTTTTTGAGTCATTTATATATACACATTTGTAGTATGGACATGTCAGGATTTCCTTGTATTTTCTTTATAAAGGGATATTAAGAGACCACTATAACAAAATACTTCATCCAATTATGCTTTATATGTCTTTTTAGCATAACATACTATGATCACTTATTAGTAAGATACAACATATGCTGATATCCTGTGTACGTTCAAGCTCTATCTGTAAGTACATTACTGGTTACTGAAATTAGGTAAGGATTTACTCCTTATTGAAAATGAATACAATGTTCCTTCTGATCTGGCCCAAGCATTGAGCAGATCCCGGGAGGCAGTTCTGCACTCAACCTCACAAAACCCAGAGGAAGTGGGGCTTCCATGAGCCCTAACCCCAGCAGTATCTTAGGTAAGGAGACAGCAACAGCCGCCGGTAACAGGGAGTACCTGGGACCCTCTGGGACCCACTGGGACCCAGGAATTCACTCCTGGCCCAGAGTCCTGGTTCCTTCCTGTCTGGGATTGAGCACTGAGCAGATCTTGGGCCTTAGCTCTAACTCCAGTAGCAACACTTACCCCACACAGTTCTGATACAGCCAAGATAATAGAAAAGACAGGCTCAGGTCAAAAACAGGGCAGGTAGATAGCACTAAGGAGACCCAGATAGTGAAAGGCAAGTGCAAGAACATAAGCATCAGTAACCCAGGCTACTTGGCATCATCAGAACCTAGTTCTTCCAAACTAGGAGGTCCTGAATTCCCCATATCAACAGGAAAGGAGGATTCAGATTTAAAATAACTTCTAATGCTGATGATAGAGGACTTTAAGATGGAGATAAATAACACTCTCAAAGAATTTGAGGAGAACACAGGCAAACAGGTAGAAGCCCTTAAAGAGGAAACACAAAAAACCCTCAAAGAATTACAAGAGAACACAACTAAACAGGTGAAGGAACTGAACAAAACCATCTAGGACATGAAAATGGAAGTAGAAACAATAAAGAAATAACAAAGGGAGACTGCCCTGGAGACAGAAAACCTAGGAAAGAAATCAGGAGTCATAGACACAAGCATCACTAACAAAATATAAGAGATAGAAGAGATAATCTCAGGTGCAGAAGGTACCACAGAAAATATTGACACAACTGTTAAAGAACATGCAAAAAACAAAAAGTTCCTAACCCAAAACATCCAGGAAATCCAGGACACAATGAGAAGACCAAACCTAAAGGATAATAGGTATAGAAGAGTGAAGATTCCCAACTTAAAGGGCCAATAAATATATTCAACAAAACTATAGAAGAAAAGTTCCCTAACCTAAAGAACGAGATGCCCATAAACATAGAAGAAGCCTACAGACTGCCAAATAGACTAGACCAGAAAAGAAATACCTCCCATCACATAATAATCAAAACACCAACTGCACAAAACAAAGAATATTAAATGCAGTAAGGGAAAAAGGCCAAGTAACATACAAAGGCATACCTATCAGAATTACACCAGACTTCTCACCAGATGCTATAAAAGTGAGAAGATCCTGGACAGATGTCATACAGACCCTAAGAGAACACAAATGCCAGCCCAGGCTACTATACCCAGCAAAACTCTCAATTACCATAGATGGAGAAAACCAAATTTTCACAATATCTTTCCATAAACCCAGCACTACAAAGGATAATAGCAGGAAAGCTCCAATACAAGGAAGGAAATTATACCCTAGATAGAGCAAGAAAGTAATCCTTTTCCAAATAATTCAAAAGAAGATAGCCACACAAACAATGCTACCACTAAAAACAACAGGAAAACAAGAAGCAACAATCTCCTCTCCTTAATATCTCTTAACATCAATGGACTCAATTCCCCAATAAAAAGACAGGATAATGGACTGGATACAGGAAACCCACCTCAGTGACAAAGACAGATACTACCTTAGAGTGAAAGGCTGGAAAACAATTTTTCAAGCAAATGGTCCTACAAAAAAACCCAAAAAAAAAACAAAAACAAAAACAAAAACAAAAAACCGCTGGAGTAGCCATTCTAAAACCTACAGCCTGAAAACACAAAGGGAGAGTCTCATGGCTCTACCTGTATAGGTAGTTGAGGGCAGCCTTGTCAGCATCAGTGGAAGTGAAGGAACTTGGTGCCTGAAAGTTTGGATTTCCTAGTGTTGGAAAATTCAAGAGTAGGGAGGCGGGAATGGGAGGATGGTGGAGCACACCCTCACAGAAATAGGAGGATGGGGATGAAATAAGGGGTTTTGGGGGGAAATTGGAGAGGAGATAACATTGGAAGGTAAATAAATAAAATGTCCTATTTAAAAAAAAACACAGATAATGGTAATTGTAAATAATGGCAACTGTAGTCGAGCAGCTGAGACTTTTTGTCAACAATTTATTTTGGGGATTTTGTATAATCCTCAAGGACAAGGTATTATGGAAGAGGCCCATGGATCTTTAAAAAGATTGGTGAGACATACTGTTGCTTAGACAAAGAATGATGCTGGCCTGTGAGCTTGCTGAGTGCCCTGACAAGGGTGACTGGACGTATGTTCCTGACCCACCTTTGCTTGAGTATGTCCCAGATGGGACAAGGTGCCTTGCCTTGGGATTTTAGACCTTGTGGGATAGAGAATCAAAAAGAAAAATTATGTCTCTTGTATTCTTAAAGGTGCCCAGCTATTAGAACTCAATCATGTACTGGTTTAGAAATCAACCCAATATGGGAAATAGCAGTCTAGTTTTGGAAGACTGGATCTGAACTTTGTCACAGACATATTTGGAAGCTAGCTGATGTTAGAATAGCAAGAGATAATGTTGGAACAGGATCTGGATTTCAAAAAAGGGTTAGTGCATGTTTTAAGGTTTTTTTAATTGTCAAGCTAAAATTGGTTTTGTCTCTTCTACAGCATTTATTCTAAGTTGCATTGACTGTATAATTTTCAACTATGTTAGTGTGTTGAAACCTGGCATGTTTGTTACCGGGGTCTATCAACCAGCTTTCATCTCACTGCCTGGAGTATTAGAAAAACTTGATTCTCTGAAAAAAGCTTGAAAGGACTGGAAAAGTAGTTAGGCTTTAAGCAGAAGCAAAATGGTAGCAGCCAAGGACAAGGAAATGGGCTGCTTGGCAGGAATATGATATTGGCCAAGGACAAGGAAATAGGCTTCAAGCAGGAATCTGATATTAGATTAGAACAAAGAAGTAATTACATGTAGGAGTCTAAATCGTAGGCTACAACAAAGAAGTAATCTCAGGCAGGAATCTAAATATTAGGCCACAACAAAGAAGTAATCTCAGGCAGGAATCTAAATAATAGATCAGAACAAAGAAGTTATTTCAGACAGAAATCTAAATTTTAGGCTAGAACAAGGAAGAAGGCTTCAGACATGAAAATGACTTTAGGCTAGGACAGGGAAGTAGGCTCAGATACTTTGGTCATCCAGATAAGCCTTTAGAAACATTGATCACAATACCCAATTCGTTCTATGAAGCTACAATTACTCTCATACCTAAGCCTCACAAAGACCCAACAAAGTAAGAGAACTACAGACCAATCTCTCTTATGAATATTGATGCAAAAATACTCAATAAAATTCTCACAAACCGAATCCAGCAACACATCAAAGCAATCATCCATCATGATCAAGTAGGCTTTATCCCAGGAATGCAGGGATGGTTCAATATTCAGAAATCAATCAATGTAATCCACTACATAAATAAACTCAAAGGAAAAAACTACATGATCATTTCACTAGATGCCGAGAAAGCATTTGAAAAATTCAACATCCCTTCATGTCAAAAGTCTTAGAAATATTAGGAATTCAAGGTCCATACCTAAACATTGTAAAAGCAATATACAGCAAGCCAATAGCCAACATCAAAATAAATGGAGAGAAACTTAAAGCAATTCCAGAAAGATCAGGGACTAGAGAAGGCTGCCATTCTCACCCTACCTATTCAATATAGTACTGGAAGTCCTAGCTAGAGCAATTAGACAACAAAAGGAAGTCAAAGGGATACAAATAGGAAAGGAAGAAGTCAAAATTTTACTATTTGCAGATGATATGATAGTATACTTAAGTGCCCCTAAAACTTCCACCAGAGAACTCCTAAACCTGATAAACAACTTCAGTAAAGTGGCTGGATATAAAATCAACTCAAACAAATCAGTAGCCTTCGTATACTCAAAAGATAAACAGGCTGAGAACGAAATTAGGGAAATGACACCCTTCAAAATAGTTACAAATAATATAAAATATCTTGGAGTGAATCTAACCAAGCAAGTGAAAGATCTGTATGACAAGAACTTCAAGTCTCTGAAGAAAGAAATAGAAGAAGATCTCAGAAGATTGAAAGATCTCCCATGCTCCTGGATTGGCAGGATTAACTTAGTAAAAATGGCCATCTTGCCAAAAGCAATCTATAGATTAAATGCAGTCCCCATCAATATTCCAAATAAATTCTTCATAGAGATAGAAAGAGCAATTTGCAAATTTATTTGAAACAACAAAAAACCCAGAATAGCAAGAACTATTCTCAACAACAAAACAACTTCTGGGAGAATTACCGTCCCTGATCTCAAACTATACTACAGGGCAATAGTAATAAAAACTGCATGGTATTGGTACAGAGACAGGCAGGAAGATCAGTGGAATAGAATTGAAGATCCAGAAATGAGCCCACATACCTATGGTCACTTGATCTTTGACAAAGGAGCTAAAACCATCCAGTGGAAAAAGGACAGCATTTTCAGCAAATGGTGCTGGTTCAACTGGAGGTCAACATGCAGAAGGATGCAAATCAATCCATTCATATCTCCTTGTACAAAGCTCAAATTCAAGTGGATAAAAGATCTTCACTTAAAAACAGATACACTAATAGAAGAGAATGTAGGAAAGACCCTCGAATACCTAGGCACAGGGGAAAAGTTCCTGAACAGAACACCAATGGCTTATGCTCTAAGATCAAGAATTGACAAATGGGACCTCATAAAATTGCAAAGCTTCTGTAAGGCAAAGGATATTGTCAATAAGACAAAATGGCAACCAACAGATTGGGAAAAGATCTTAACCAATCCTACATCCGATAGAGGGCTAATATCCAAGATATACAAAGAACTCAAGATATTATACTCCAGACAACCATATAACCCTATCAAAAAATGGGGTACAGAGCTAAACAAATAATTCTCAACAGAGGAAACTCGAATGGCACCTTAAGAAATGCTCAACATCCTTAGTCATCAGGGAAATGCAAATCAAAACAGCCCTGAGACACCACCTCACACCAGTCAGAATGGCTAAGATCAAAAACTCAGGTGATAGTAGATGCTGGCAAGGATGTGGAGAAAGAGGAACACTCCTCCATTGTTGGTGGGATTGCAAGCTGGTACAACCACTCTGGAAATCAGTTTGGCATTTCCTCAGAAAACTGGACATAACATTACCTGAGGATCTAGCTATACCACTCCTGGGCATATACCCAGAAGATGCTCCAACATATAATAAGGACATATGCTCCACTATGTTCATAGAAGCCTTATTTATAATAGCCAGAAGCTGGAAAGAACCAAGATGTCCCTCAACAGAAGAATGGATATAAAAAAAAATGTGGTACATCTACACAATGGAGTCTTACTCAGCTATTAAAAATAATGAATTCGAGAAATTTTTAGGTAAATGGATGGATCTAGAAATTATCATCCTGAGCTAGTTAACCCAATCACAAAAGAACACACATGGTATTTACTCACTGTTAAGCGGATGTTAGCCCAAAAGCTTGGAATAGCGAAGAATCAACCCGCAGACCACATAAAGCTCATGAAGAAGGAAGACAAAGAGCGGATGCCTCAGTTCTATTTAGAACGAGTAACAAAAATACTCAAGGGAGCAAATATAGAATCAAAACATGGGACAGAAACTGATGGAGGAGTCATCAGGAGACCATTACACCTGGGTATTCATCCCATGTACAGTCACCTAAGCTAGACACTGATGTGGATGGCTGGAAGCACATGCTCTCAAGAATATGATATAGCTGTCTACTTAGAGGTCTGCCAAAGACTAACATATTCAGAGGACGATGCTCACAGATAACCACTGATATGATCAAGGGTTTCACAATGGAGAACTTAGAGAGAAGACTGAAAGAGCTGAAAGGGTTTGTGACCCCAGGGGGAAAGCAACAATACAAAACAACCAGAGCCCCCCAGGGTCTAAACCACCAGCCTAGGAGCACATAGGGAAGGACCCATGACTCCAGCAGTATATGTAGGGGAGGATGGCCTTGTCGGGCATAGGTGGAAGAGGAGTTTCTTGGTCCCATAAAAAACGAACACAGAGTGGTGGGGGGGATCTGAGGGTGGGGAGGGGGGTAGTGGGGGAGTAGGTGTGGGTACTGCCTCATAGAAGCATGAGGAGGGGAATGGGAAAGGAGGTTTCTGGGTGGTGGGAGGAAGTGGGGTAAGGGGATAAAATCTGAAAGGTAAATATAATACCCAATTAAAAATAAAGATGAAAAAAAGGGGGGGGGGAAGGAGAAAAAGAGAAAAAAAAAGAGAAAAAATAGGAGATTTAATAACATAAAGGGAAAGATTTAGAAATTTAGGATGAAATTTATGTTAATGGAACAGCATCATAGAAGCTGGAAAATCACACCCTCATAGAAGCACAAGGAGGGTGGATGGGATAAGGGGTTCCTGAGTGGTGGGGGGAATGGGATAAGGGGACAAAATTTGAAATGTAAATATAACAACCAATTTTTTAAAAGGGAAAAAAAGAAAAGTTGCTACAACCAACATCTTTAAAAAAAATGTCAACCCTCTAGGAAAAAAAAAATCTTTTTTCTTGATACTAAAACTTGTTCTGAGAATTGTATATTGCACAATACACAGCCTTGGTATATCTACTCATCAAGCATACTGAGCAGACCTGCCCAAACTTCCGATGTCCTGGAATTCCATCTGGATGCAGTGAAGACACAGCATCAGAGGCTTATCAATTTACTCTTCCCCCACCCCTCTTCTAATATCTCAACACCCTTAATCAGCTTGAAGAAGTTAAAGAAGAGTCAGAGCCCCTATTCCCTGGGCTTGGGGACTAAGGTGGTTAATATTGGTCTGTCTTTCTAGGGAAAAGTAGTGGTTTTGTTGGAACAGGGAGGATTAGCTAGGACTCATTGCCTAGCCATAACCTATTGGTAGAAATCTGTATAATTAATATCAAGATGAAGGTATAATTTCTTAAATGGTACAAAATTTACTTTGATTTCAAATTTAAGGTTTTCATTGGTACGAGCTTCTTATTAATATAAAAGTGAGATGAATATTGATACTCTCATGGGCATTGTGCCTGTATAACACATTTAGGAATACAAGGCTTAGACCCAGTCCTTCTTTAACTTTTTTTTAACTGATTTGGGATGGTTAGACTATGAGTTAAGGGACTATAGCAAATTCATGGCTTTGAGGTTATTGTTAGGGTGTTTTCCATATTTTATTTAGAAATAGCTGAGAGGAGTTAATAGACAACAGTCCAGGTTACCTTACATGGATAGTTGGTTTTCAAAATGTCAGAAGTCCATAGAACTGACGCTACAAATATTTCTATATTAATGTTCATTTTGATTAGAGACCTGTCTGTTCTTGACAGCTTCCTGTCATGGATTCTAAGAAGAAATTGAGCATCCTTGGTGTTACTCCAGTTGTGTGGTGACAGCCACTAGGCAAGAATTGCCTCTTTCCATCTACAAACAAATTACTGTCCAGAAAAGGACACACATGCAGAATAGTCGACTGATTATATCTGCCTAGACAGAGTAATCAGCCCTTAATAATTCTGCATCACTAATGTCTGTCAGATGATTCTGGGCCAGAAGGCTAAAGATTTGATGCTCCAACGTTTGGTAGTATAGGGGCTTTCCAGGTGTTCAGCAGTCTCTATAAATTGGCTAAGTTTTAGAAGCTATGCTTAGTGCTTCCTATAATTTCAGTTAACTCAGTCATTCTGGATTTCTGACAGGATGAAGACCTATAGTCTCATTGCCAATCCTGGCTATTTACTTTGAGAGAACAGATCTCAGTGGACGGTTTTCAGCTGACATTCATTCTAAAGCCAAGAAAAAGACAGGTTCAAAACTCAGTGCTTTAGTTAGGACAGATGACAGAGGTTCTGGTTAGTCAACAAAATGATGGACTGGGTATTAGGACTATCTTGTACCTCACCGGTACAATTAGGAATACCTATGTTCTAATTGCATTTTGAGAGAAAGGTTTTATTTTAACAGGAAGGATTAAGCTAGGTGTTGAGAGAGAGAAAGAGAGAGAAAGGGGGGGGCATGGAGGCAGATGTTCACATGTCTCCACCGGTCAAAGATAGCTTATATATCTAGGTTGGGTATTGGGTTACACTTCTGATTGAGCATTACCAAACTTGTAAATCCTTTGAATAACATTTAAAAAAAATGTATAAAAGCAAAAAGGAGGAGGGGGAATGGGATAGGGTTTTCTAGGGAGGGGAAATGGGGAAAGGGGATGGCATCTGAAATGTAAATAAAATATTAAATAAATAAATAAATAACAAAAAAAGAAACATTGATCATGGGAGTGTTCACATAACTGGGTTTAATGCCTTGCCTTTTTTTGTTTGTTTTTGACTAATTGCATTTATTGTATTGCTTATTCCTCAACTATTTACATCAATTTTATTTCTAGACCCTCAAACTAGAACTGACCTTAATACATGCATGTAATCAAAATGGTATAAAAACATAAAAGAAGAGGAAGTATAGGATAGGGGGTTCTAAGGAGGAGAAATTGGGAAAGGGGATGCATCTGTATTGTAAATAAATAAAATATCTAATAAAAATAAAAGAATACAGTGATATATATATATCTGTATATATATAATATATATACAGATATATATATATATATATATATATATATATATAACTTAAAATTTTTGTTTTGGAGCAGAGTATTATAGTTTTTGATCAACAGAAATTTGAAATATATATTTCAAATTAATTCAGAATTCTCAAATACCTGGAACATGGATTAGTCATCAGACATCTGTAGAAAGGACTTCCATCAGATCCAGTTAAATAGGAGCAAATTTCATGCACATTAAAATTCAGATTATTGAAGGATCACATAAAAGTTTATAAACTCTGTAATCATGACATTAGTTACAATTTTGGCCTCTGATAAGACTCAAACATAGGTGCCAACCTCTCACCATTTCTTAATATTCAATAAAGCAAATACAAACAAGAAAATCATTTACCATGTTGTAAATTACATTTAGATTTCCTTTGAAACAGTATTTTATCCAGTGGTCGCTACAAGACCTTTTTAAGGCCTCTGGTTACAACCTTAATACTTACCAAAGTAAAATCTTTCTTAGTAGCCTTCCTTATTATTATCTTTTCTCTTAAGACAATTAGTCTTATGATAATTGGCACTTTTTATAGGAAGGACTGAGCTTTCCCCAGAAAATATGTCGTAAAGTCATGAAGAAATTGGCTCACACTTTCATCCCCAATATTATATTAAACTAAATACATGTTATTTGGCTTATGATTTGAGCATAGGAATCATGCACATGCCATGGAAAAAAAGATACATCCATAGTAAGGGTCACATTCAGCCTGTAATTATGAAGCTGAGAAGACACATGCCAAGACAATCCTGATGCTCTGCTCACTCTTTCCTCTTTATTCAGCTAAGGACTATATTCAACTGAATGGTAACCTACACTCAATGTGTGCTTCTCAGGACATTCACTCATATTCAAAAGACCATCAAGAATATGTCAAGAAGTTTCTTTCTAATATCATTCTACATCACATGCAGTTGAAAATTACTGTAAACCATGATAGTTTTATTTTTTTGCCAACTTGATATCCAAAGGTATATAGTTTACACAACATCATACTACTCCTGGTATCTAAATTTTCATATTCATTTCACAATGCAAAATTCACTTTGTCTTTTAAGGTTCACAAAATTTTTACAGCACCATTATTCTTCAGGAGTCTTCTCTTCAAATTTCATTTGAAACTTAAGTTGACCCATGAACTGTGTGCTTGTGTAAAATCAAAATATAAATTACAAATTTTAAATACACAGTGGCACAGTATAAGCATTACCACTGCAAAGCTGGAAGGGATGGCAGTACATAGCAATAGCAAACACACACACACACACACACACACACACACACACACACACACACACACACACAAGTTTGAAACCTAACTAAAACATCAAAGAAAGATCAAATGCTGCAGCTCCATATCTGATATTTGGGACTTATGATGGTATCATGTGGGCTTCAATAGCCTTGGGCAACTCCACAGTTTACCTTTGCCACCCCCTCACTGTCATCCTTATTGAAGCTGAACCATCTCTGCACTGACAGTTTTCTTTGGTAGATATTCCAGAGTCCTTGCATTACCAACATTATAAGGTTTCCACTGCAATTTGGGATTCATTTCCTAATTACATGCAATGACCTGGGGCCTCTTGTGAGTAATTTTACCGTATTACACATATCAGCAGCCTGCAGGAACTTTGATACTAGCCTCTATATCCCCTTCACTATATGTAACGAGCGCCCCCAAAATCCCTTTTCGCCCGCGAATAAGGACAGGAGGCGATAGTCGGGTGTACTGCCACGAGGAACTTTACTATTCCACACGGTAACGCGGAAAGACGGAAGAAACCGGAAGAGGCTCCCTTAAATACACCCTAGAGTGACGTATTCACTTCTGAATGGCTGTTCGCTCACCACCCAATATTACGCCTCGGGATAGGCCAGTGATTTGGCGCTCTTTCTGCCTAGCAGCTGCGCAGAATGATTGTTTACTGCTGGGGAAACATGAGACCAGCGCCATCTTGGAAAATGCACATGTGTAGCCACTGAAACAGCGGCTCACTACATCTCTCCCTGTTTAAATTATTAATATAAAACAGCCTTTCGCCCAATTAAATGCAGCACCAACTCAGTGAGGGAAAGCAGAGGCCTGATCCCCTGTGCAAAATGAGATATTGTAATGGGTTTAATTCCCATACCCAATCTCGATGCCTTTTGACGGGGAAAGGAAGCCTTTACCCTGGGGTGCCACCAGGGGAGGTATTTGGCATCAAACCTTTGTGCAATCAGGCATACTTTCGGGAAATCTATCCACACTCGTGGAACATTCCCTGTCGAGTACCCACTCGCAAACACCTCTAACTGCTCAGGTACCGGTTATTCAGGCAAGGGCTGACTGGACTTAGACCTCTCATCTAACCCAGTGCAATGAGCTGAGCTCCTGGGGTGCATAGACTGAGAGGGTCTCTGTCATAGGCTATTTTCTAGCCTAGATCATCAAATTTCAGGGAGGGATGCTTGCTCCAAGGCTGCGCGTGCTTAGGCTTTAAGCTACCTTGTCACGTTTTTGTTGGGCTTTGAGCTTACAAACCAACCATCTATGAATACTAATTCACATCATAGGGCTGTATCAAGCAGGCCTATTCCGGCTCTTTGGAAAGAAAAAGAAAGAAAGAAAGAAAGAAAGAAAGAAAGAAAGAAAGAAAGAGAGAGAGAGAAAAGGCAGAAGAAATTTAAGAAGTAAAATCTCCACGGGCAGCAGGTTCCATCCGCTGGAAATCCGGGCTTGCAATTACTGCTGTATCTGGTCCAACTTCCCATTCCACTTTCCTTTTAAATAAGCAGAAAGATTATGGCTTTAAATAAATGTATCATTCACAAATCTCAGAGGTGAAATACCTGGATGTGGGGTCTCTGAGACACAGCTCATTTGAACCACATCCGCGAGCTGTTTCAAATGGGCTTGGAGTGAATTAACTCTCTGATTGACCAACACATCCACTTTCTGTGGGAGGGTCAAAGCCTCAGAGGTTTTTTCTGAAATTTGATTAACAACAGTAGCTGCTGTAACTTGATTAACCATGTCTGAGTCAGCTGTCACAGCTGCAATTGTAGGGATGGTAATAGCAGCGATAAGGGCTGCAGTTATATCAAAATCTCCTTTCTTGTCAGGATAAAATCAAGGTCTCAGACGTCTGAACGGGGATAGGGATCAGAGTGGTAAATTGGCTATTAGGCCTGCTTATAGAAAAGCAGACCAGCACTGGAATATAAAGCGAGTTACATTGGTACAAGTTAGCAGCAGCAACGCCTTTTAAGAAGGCAAGGGCATAGGTTTTTGAGAAGCAGATAGGTTAACCATCTAAATTCACTGTATATACTAGGAACCCGATTTTGGAGAGTCCAAATGGGAGCTGAGAGCGTCTGCAGATGAATCCTTCGGGGGGTCTTTTTCAGGAACTGCGAGTCGCCGCGTCAGTCGCTCTGGCAGCCAAACTGGATTGTCTTCCCCCTGTGGAAACACACAGACCGCTCCCCGGGATCTTATTAAAATAGGATCCGGGCCTTTCCATAGACCAGTCAAAACATCTTTCCATTTTACCATTTCTTTTGGCCTAGTTGGTTCCAGGCAATGGCGATCAGCCGCTGTGTTGCCCTGACTGTCTAAATTCAGAAAGTTGAGGGTAAAAAGTGCCAGAGAAATGGTAGCTCGTGGCACCGTGGGCAGAGCTTCCTCAACTTCTCCTCTTTGTTTTATCAAATAAGTTTTAAGGGTGCGGTGAGCACGCTCAATGATGCCCTGTCCTTGGGGGTTATAAGGAAGACCCGTCAGGTGTGTCACTTCCATATGGCGACAAAATTGTTGAAATTTTTGAGAAGTGTAGGCTGGCCCATTGTCAGTTTTAAGGATTTTAGGCTTTCCCCAAGAACTCCAAGCTTCGAGGCAATGTTGAATAACATGGGCCGCCTTTTCTCCGGTCAAAGGAGAGGCAAATATAACTCCAGAACAGGTATCAATAGAGACATGCAAATATTGTAATTTACCAAAGGATGGGATGTGGGTAACATCCATTTGCCAGATTTGTAAGGGCCCGATTCCCCGAGGGTTAACTCCTGTATGGGGACCAGGTAGGAATTGACAGCAGTTTTGGCATTGAGTCACAATATCTCTGGCCTCCCTTCTAGAGATGTTAAATCGACATCGTAATGTCTCAGCTGTCACATGAAACCTTTTGTGAAAAGCTTTAGCCAAATCTAACTTTGGCGAAAGGGCAATTGCAATTAACCTTGTGGCTCGATCTGCCAGGTCATTACCATGGGACATAGGCCCCGGTAAGCCTGAGTGAGCCCTAATATGAGTTATAAAGACAGGGGATCTACGCTTAGCCAGGGTAAGCTGAATCTTTTGAAAAACTTCTACAAGTCTGCTAGATGTCTTAATTAACCCATCAACTTCTAATGCTTTTACTGCATTAACCACATAGAAGGAATCTGAAACAATATTTAAGGGACCTGGAAAGATTTCCAGAACCTCTGACACCACTAAGCATTCCACAATTTGAGGTAAGGTTTCATGATATTGTTTGGATGTAACTTTATCATTAACCACATAGGCACCCACTCCTGTTTTTGACCCATCCGTATAAACTACCATTCCATCTGGGAGCGGCTCCTGAGACACAATATGTGGAAATATGATGGCTTGAGTTAAAGCAAATTGTAAGATGGGATGCTTAGGATAATGATTATCTATTTGACCATTGAAGGAGGTAACCAGCACTGCCCACACATCAGAGGTCGCCGTTAATATTTGGACTTGATGGGCAGTATAAGGCACTATCAAAACCTTAGGCTCTCTTCCAAAATGAGTAATGGCCGCTTTTAGCCCATGAAGGGCAAGTTGAGCAACTGCATCTGGATACCTTTCAATGATCTTTGCGGGAGAAGCATTGGGATGAACCCATAACAAGGGCCCCTCCTGCCATAATACAGCAGTTGGTAAGTGTCTAGTTTTAAAAACACATAAGTCAAAGGTTTTGGTTTCATCTATGCGTTTCAACTGGGCATCTTGCAAAGCGTTTTCTACTACTTGCAGAGCACAGCTCGCAGCTGGTGTTAAGGTGAGGAAATATGAGCATCCCCTTCTAAAATATCAAATAAAGGTTTCAGCTCAGCCGAGGGAATTTTTAAAAACGGTCTTAACCAATTTATATCACCTAATAATTTCTGAAAATCATTTAAAGTATGTAAATGGTCTCTATGAATCTCCAATTTCTGAGGAATTATCTTTTCTGGATAGATAACTGTCCCTAAAAAGGAACCAATCTCTGAAAATTGAACTTTCTCAGTAGCAACATGTAGACCCCACTGTTCTAAGGTTTTTAATAATAAGGGGTATAAGGTCTGTAAAGTACCTAAATCCTTATGACACATAATAATATCATCTGTATAATGAGCCAGCAACAGCGAAGGAAATTGCTTCTTAATTGGCTCGAGGGCCATTTGTACATACAGCTGACATATAGTAGGGCTGTTTGCCATGCCCTGAGGCAGAACTTTCCACTGATATCTCTTATCAGGTTCAAAACGATTAACAGTAGGTAGTGTAAACGCAAATCTTGGTCTATCTTGTGGACATAAGGGAATAGAGAAAAAACAATCTTTAATATCTATAATTATAATTCTCCACTTCTTAGGCAAAGCAGAGAGTAGAGGCAAGCCTCGTTGCACAGAGCCAAATAGTCGCATCTGTGCATTGACGGCTCTCAAATCATGTAAAAGTCTCCACTTCCCGGATTTCTTTTTAATAACAAATATAGGTGTATTCCAGGGGGAGGTAGAAGGCTCTAAATGACCGAGCTGCACTTGTTCTTTAATTAGTTTTGTAGCAGCTTCCAATTTCTCAGAGGATAGTGACCACTGAGGAACCCAAACAGCCTCCTCTGTGAGCCAGGGTATGGGCATAGAACCCTCAGTGGCAACTAGGAAAAACCCAGTCCTTGTCTTCCTGCGTTTGATTCTTGTGAGACAGGATCTAACCTTCCTTGTTCGTTCCTGCCAAGACCTTTCCCTTCTTTAAATCCCATGCTTTTCATAATGTTTACAGCTTGTGGGGAGTATTCACTGGTCAGAACTAGCCCTAGGCCCTGTAAAATGTCCCTTCCCCAGAGGTTGACGGGGAGGGGAAGCACATAAGGTATAAAACTTTCTGTCTGACCCTCTGCTGCCTTCCAAGTCAACGAGCAGGAGCTGACTGCAGGACTGGCCTCATATCCCAATCCTTGTAGGGAGTGAGATGATTTCTCTACAGGCCATGCCTTAGGCCACCAATTAGCAGAAATGATACTTTTATCCGCTCCTGAGTCCAGAATTCCGGTAAATTTCTTCCCCTCTATTGCTAACTGTAAGGTGGGTCTAGTTTTAAAATCAACCACCAGATGAGCGAAGTCAGTTCCTGAGGAACCAAGCCCCTGAGAACCTCTAAGCTTCTCGGTGGATGGAAAACAATCATGCAAGCTTGGAAGAACAATCAATTGAGCAATCCTGTCCCCAGGGGAGATAGAGAATACACCTTGTGGACTAGCACAGAGAACTTGAAGTTCTCCGGTATAATCCTGATCTATTACACCGGGGTGTACCACAAGCCCTTTTAAGGTGAGAGAGGAACGGCCTAATATAAGACCAATGCTTCTCTCTGGCAGGGGGCCTCTGTAATTGACCGGGATCAGCTGCACCCCCATGTGTGGCATTAATAAGACTCGGGAGGTGGAGCACAGGTCCAGTCCTGCGGAGCCCCTTGTGGCTCTGCAGTGAAAAGAGTCCCCTGAGTGTTCCGCAGTGTCCCATATCTTTTGGGGCCCTGGGATCTTGGGCCCGCATATCCGTTTTTTGAAAAATTTTCCTCCTTAATGGCTGAGAGATTTGGGGGGAGAATTTGACCTTTTATATCTCTAATAGAACGGCAGTCTTGAGCCAAATGATAGCCCTTTCCACACCTAGTACATAGCTTCGCTGGTATTTGATTATTCGGGCACTCCCTTTTCCTATGTCTGGCCTTCCCACAGGCATAGCACCGGGCCATATGTTTTGAAGGGAAGGTTCCACGATTCTGACCCTTAAGCAGCACTGCCGCCATTTCTAAGTTCGCCGCCGCGAGCCCTGCATTAGTAAGGGGACCTCCCAATCCTCAGCAGACTCTTAACCAATCTTGTAGCCCCTTAGCTCTCCGCGGCGCAAAAGCAGCACGGCATTCCGCCGTGGCATTTTCAAAAACCATCTGTTCTATTAGTGGCATCGCCTGTTCTGGTTCCCCAAAGATTCTACCCGCTGCCTCGGTCATCCGAGCCACAAAGTCAGAGAACGACTCATTAGCTGTCTGAATTATCTTGGACAAATAAAGGTTACTGCCTTCCTTCCTAGGGAGGGACTTCCACGCCTTTATCGCAGCTGCTGCTATCTGTGCGTAGACCTGCCAAGGATGGGCGGTCTGGTCATTCGCGTGTACGCCAACTCCCGCTAGCATGTCAAAAGTCCATAATTGCTGTCCCTCAGTATTTGCATTAATCCTAGCTTGTGCTTGTAACGCCTCATGCCACAAGGCCTTCCACTCTAGGTATTGGCCCATATTGTTAAGTACAGCCTTCACTGTGTCCTGCCAGTCTCCTGGAGTCATGGCAGCTGTACCTAACCTCTCTACTTGGGCTACAGTAAAATTAGCTCCAATTCCATATGCACGCACTGCTTCTGCTAATTCTTTGACCTGTCTATAATCTACGGGAGCATAAATGCGGGCACCTTCTGCCGCTTCAAAGACTGGAAATGCAAGCTGTAGCTGCCTCCGATCTGCCGGGCTGAGGAATGAATTAGGGTCTCCGCCCGAATCATAAGTCGGAGGCAAGGGTGGGGCTGAGGAATTCAAAGGCTTTCTTAGTCTTACTTTGGAACCGCCAGCCTTAGTACAGGCAGCTGGTTCCTGCCCCAGGCCCTCTTCCTTTCCTTGTGTTAGATCTTCCTCGGAGCTGCTAAGGTGTATGGAAGCAGGCTTCTTAATGGAGTGCGAGGGGCTTCCCCTGAACTCCGGTTTCTCTTCACCAGCCGGTGAAGGTTTGTTAGCTTTAATAGGCCCTGCAGTGGCCTGTATTCCTCCTGAACATTCTTTCCTATAACCAAACTCTCTGGCCAGTCTCTCTCCAGACTTCTTCATCTGTTTCTCTTTTCCCAACCCTATGGCTGAGCGCCTGTTGCCACATCCTGGTTCTGACAGCTTAGAGCAGACCTTTTTTGAAACCTCTCCACTCGCCCTATTAGCTGTGCCTCGGGCTGGGTCCTCACAACAAAAATAGACTGCCAACGAAAACCACACGAGCACAAGGCCAGCTGCTACAGCAGCGGCAGTGAATGAAAATTCGGTCGCAACAAAGGTCTCCACGCCAAGCATACCTTCCAAGATGCACCTCGTGTTCGTTCCGCAATTTTTAACCCATCCCCAAACTTGGGTGGTCTCCCGCAGCGCCTTAAAATACCTGGGTTTCGGCACCAGATGTAACGCGCGCCCCCAAAATCCCTTTTCACCCGCAAATAAGGACAGGAGGCAATAGTCGGGTGTACTGCCACGAGGAACTTTACTATTCCACACGGTAACGTGGAAAGACGGAAGAAACCGGAAGAGGCTCCCTTAAATACACCCTAGAGTGACGTATTCACTTCTGAATGGCTGTTCGCTCACCACCCAATACTACGCCTCGGGATAGGCCAGTGATTTGGCGCTCTTTCTGCCTAGCAGCTGCGCAGAATGATTGTTTACTGCTGGGGAAACATGAGACCAGCGCCATCTTGGAAAATGCATGTGTGTAGCCACTGAAACAGCGGCTCACTACAACTATAGAATATTTCCTTACTGCAAAACCAGTTCCACATTGTTAAGGTTTCCAAGATATCCTAACATGTGTTCACAATGTAGCCTACACTCTTAGATGACAGTTAAGGTACTACTCTAGGCTATTGATGATAACCTCTTGCAAACTCTTTTCTGGATGGCTACATGTGAGCAGAGGAACCCAGTAGCATTCCAACTTTTAGTTGTTACATTTGAAATGACGTTGCATTTAAATAATTTGGAGACTTTGATAGAACTGTTTTGCTATGGGATCAATCTTCTTGTTTGATTTGGAGCTTGTGCCACTTCCTTAGTTAGACTCATCTATTTAGGAATTATAGACTATTTGTCTTTACCACATTTATCTAAAGCTTTTACCTTGCTTATAATTCTTTCCTACATAAACTGTCTATTGACCACAATTTCACAGATTAATCACAGATGAATGATAGTTCATCTAATCATCTGACAAGTATGAACTGTTTAACTGTACAATATTAACTGGCCAGTACCTGGTGATCACACACAAGTGATTGGAGCTTTGAGTATTCCTTTGATGGAAGGGGCTATTTAGGAAACTGACATTTGAGTGGTGATTCTCAAAGGAGTTCTTATGCATTCATGTAAGAAGAGAGGGTTTTTCCCATAAGCATGGGCAGCATGTGCAATGACTAGTATGGAGAAAGACATGACCAGTACAGGATGACAGGATACTCAAGAGCAAATTTTATTAGGTGAAAGAAGAAAAAAGCATAGTGTGGTGGTTTGCACCTATAATTATACCACCTGGGAAGCTGAGGTAGGATAATTACCACTCTGGGTTATACAGAGAGTTCTAGGATAGCCTTGGCTACAATTGAAGAATTTTGTTTGAAATAATAGTAATGGTAGTAGCAGTTGTTGTTTTAGTAATAGTAGTAGTGGTGGTGGTCCTAATGACATATCTGATAGCTTATCACACAGTTTTTTAGGTCATAAACAGAATTTTGGCTTACATTATTACAAAAATACAGATATTTGAACTTTAAATGAGGATAGAAATATGTTTTGTTTGACAGTATGAAATATTCTTTCTTGTGGTGCATAAGACACTTTGCAAAAAGATTCTAGAGGAAAAAAACTCACCCATGAGGGCAATGTTATGTTACCTAAATTGTAGACATGAAAAGTTCAGATTCTAGAATTCTTGTAATAATGAAGATATAGAAAAGAATATGGTAGTAAAATCAGAATTATTTTTTGTTGTATACGAATAGTGACTCAATGATAATAATAAGAATAGGGTAGTTTTATTTTTCTTAAGGGGGATAAAAAAACATGAGTTTAGAAGTCTACTTTGTATAGCACACAATTCAAGCTTCAAGAATACAATTAGGGGTATTGGTATAAGTTTAAATTGAAATTCAGTACACCACTGCTTCAAAAATCACATGACAACAAATGTATTACTCAAAATATAAATGGTACTATTTATTTTAGCAAATGTACATGTCTTAATTAGGGTTTCCTTTGCTGTGAAGAGACATCATGACTAAAGCAACTCTTTTTCTATAATTCTGTAAAATATATTATATATAATAATTATATGATATGATTATATATGTTAATATTTTATTAAATATAATATATATTATACATTAGAGGAAGAAGATAAAGTTAAGAAGTTTGAAAAAAATTTTTTAAATATTTGTTATTTTATTTATTGACATTTCAAATATTATCCTCTTTTCCAGTTTCCCCTGAACAATCCCCTATCCTTTCTCCCCTCCTCCAGCCTCTATGAGGGTGTTCCTCTACCCACCCACCAACTCCTGCCTCAGTGTCTTAGCATCCCACTACCCTGGGTCATCAAGCCTCCACAGGACCAAGTGTCTCCCCTTTTAGTGATGTCTAATAAGGCAATTTTCTGC
This sequence comes from Arvicanthis niloticus, assembly GCF_011762505.2. NCBI lineage: Eukaryota > Metazoa > Chordata > Mammalia > Rodentia > Muridae > Arvicanthis > Arvicanthis niloticus. The sequence goes on from NC_047658.1 coordinate 56,756,921, forward strand.
TACATTTCCAGCTGAAACCATGAGTCACCCCCATGTGTACTCTTTGGTTGCTGGTTTAGTCCCTGGAAGCTTTGGGGGATCTGGTGGTTGATATTGTTTTTCTTTCTATGGGGTTGCAAACCCCTTTAGCTCCTTCAGTCCTTGCCCTCACTTCTCCATTGGGGTTCCCTCACTCAATCCGATGTTTGGCTTTTTAAAAAAGGATTTATTTTATATATATGAGTACATTGTAGCTGTTTTCAGACACCAGAAGAAGGTATCATATCCCATTACAGATGGTTGTAAGCCATCGTATGGTTGTTGGAAATTGAACTCAGGACTTCTGAAAGAGTAATCAGTGCTTTTAACTGATAAGCCATCACTCCAGCCCTCCAAGACAACACTTATAAAAGTAATATTTCATTAGGGTTGGTTTACAGTGTCAGAAGTTCAATCCATTATCATCATGATGTGAAGCATGGCAGCGTTCAGGCAGACATGATGCTGGAGGAGCAAAGAATTCTATATTTTGATCCAAAGGCAGAAAGAAGAAGTCTGTCATCCACCATCAGATAAGAAAAGGGTCTCCTCTACACTGGGCAGAGTTTGAGCATATGACCTCAAAACCCATGGCCATGGTGAAACACTTTTTCTAACAAGGCCACAGCTACTCCAGCAAGGACCATACCAGAAGCTCGAAACAACCCAAATGTCCTTTAATAGAGGAATGTATACAGAAAATATGGTACATTTACACAATAGAGTACCACTCAGCTATTAACAACAATAACTTTATAAAACTTGCAGGCAAATGGATGGAACTAGAAAATATCATCCTGAGTGAGGTAACCCAGTCACAAAAGAACACACATGGTATGTACTCACTGATAAGTGGATATTAGGCAAAATGATCAGAATACCCACAATATAACTCACAGACCATATGAATCTCAAGAAGAAAGAAGACCAAAGTGTGAATGCTTCAGTCCTTCTTTAAAAGGGGAACAACATGCTCACAGGAGGTAGAGGGTAGGGGGGACTTGTGAGAAAGAGAGGATGTGGAGGAGAAAAAGGAATTGCAGTATCAGGTATGGGAGGAGATGGGCATTATATACAGAGGGTTAGGAATTTGAACAGAGGTGTGTAGCAATTGGGGATGAGAAACTGGGGTAGCTATCAGAAAGTCCCAGATGCCAGGAAAACAAGAGTCTTCCAGGACCCAAGTAGGATGACATTAGCTGAAATACTCCAACAAAGGGGAAGGAGAACCTGTAGAGACCATATCCAGGGCTTAGACAAGGTTTATTTATTTACATTTCAAATGATATCCACTTTCCAAGTTTCCCCAAGCCTGCAAGCCTCTGGTTGATTGGATGGGGCCACCCACTCATCTCCAAATTTTTAAACCAGAATTGCTCTTGTCTAAAGAAAGTACGAGGACAAAGTGTGGAGCAGAGACTGAAGGAAAGCATATCCAGAGACTGCCCCATATGGGAATACATCCCATATACAGACACCAGACCCAGACACTATTGCTGGTGCCAAGAAGTGCTTGATGACAGGAACTTGATATAGCTGTCTCCTGAGAGGGTCTGCCACAGTCTTACAAATACAGAGAGAGATGCTCACAGCCAACTATTGGACTGAACACTGTGTCCCCAATAGGGAGTTAGAGAAAAGACTGAAAAAGCTGAAGGGTTTTGCAAGTCCATAGGAAGAACAATATCAACCAATCAGAACCGCCAGAGCTCCCAGGGACTAAACCACCAACCAAAGAGTACACAGGAGGGAGACCCATGGCTCCACCTGCATATGTAGCAGAGGATGGCCTTATCTGACATCAATGGGAGGAAAGGCCCTTAGTCCTCTGAATGGTCTATGCTCCAATGAAGGGGAATGTCAGAGTGGTGAAGTAGGAGTGGGTGGGTAAGTGTGGGGGCACCTTCATAGAAGCAGGCAGAGAGGAGATGGAACAGAGGGTTTGCAGAGGGGAAACTGGGAAAGGGGATAACATTTGGAATGTAAATAAATAAAATATTTAATAAAAAAGATTTATTTTACACATATGAGTACACTGTAGCTGTCTTTGGACACCAGAAAAGGGCATCATATTTCATTATAGATTGTTGCAAGCCACGTTATGGTTGCTGGGAATTGAACTCCAGACCTCTGGAAGAGTAGTCAGTAATTTTAATGGATAAGCCCTCCAAGCAACTGTTATAAAAGAAAACATTTCACTGGGGATGGTTTACAGTGTTAGAGGTTTAACCCATTATCATCATGGTGTGAAGCATGGCAGCGTGCAGGAAGACATGGTACTGGAGAAGCAAAGAATTCTATATTTTGATCCAAAGGCAGCAAGAAGAAGTCTGTCATCCACCATCAGATAGAGAAAGGGTCTCCTCTACACTGGGCAGAACTTGAGCATAGGACCCTAAAACCCATGGTCAGAGTGACACACTTTCTCCAACAAGGCCCCAACTACTCCAACCAGGCCCATACATTTGAATAGTTCCACTTTCCATGGGCCAAATATATTCAAGCCATGACAGTACAAAACAGGAGAATATACTGCTAATGATGTGTTTAAAATAAATTTTAATTAGGAAGTTACATAAATATATACAAATGGCAAACATAACCACATTTCACTTGGTATTGTTTGTACAAGTGAGTCAACAGAGAATGCAGTCCTAATATCAAAGGCAATAAAAGACATATATTTCAGTCAAATATGAATGTTCACGGTCTTGAAACATGGAATCAGGTTTCCTCAAATGTATAAGCCATTTCATAAAGTTATATAGTTACAGAAGAAAATACAGTTGCAAATCAAAGCATGTTTCCAAATATGTTTATGGAAACACTAGTTAAGTGGGTTACAGAAAAACAGGGAAATTTCAAATTTCCAATATATAATTAGATGTCATCCCTAGAATAGGGTTACAGAAAATAATCACTACAATCAATGAAATAAGTAAGTTGCCTGACATTTTATGTCTCAGCCAGATGCCAGGTTTATCCTCAAGTCTACCAAAACAGAGATCCTTTACCCATGCAGGAGTCTGAAAGAGATCAACACCCCAGAGAACTTGGGGAAACTACACTTACTGTGGTGCAACCTGCCAAGGAAGGATATGAATATTTGATAGTCTTTATAAATATTCTCCAGATATGTAGAAGTAGTTACAACATGGACTATAATTCTCAAATAATAGCCTAAAAACTTCTCCAGGATTTGGTCTCGTCACTCAGCATCTCCCTACAATGGGGTCCAACAATGTGATGTTCATAGCCCAAACATATCAATTAGTAACTAAATATTTAGGCATAGATAAAAAAATTCATTGTGTATACAATTCTCAGAATTCTGGAAGACCTATTTATTATTAGAGTCTAGTAAAAGACAAATAGACCTCCTTCATTTGCCTTGCTTCATGCCTGATGTGCTTCATATAGGGATGGATTTTCCCCCTAAGATTTTATGATGGAAGACCTTCATTCCTTTCATCACCCAGAGACATGAATTTGGCAGAACTCTTCAATCACCCCTTTCTTACATCACTACAGGTCCTCCAGTCTTCCATGAAGGCTATTCAATGGACTATTCAAGAGACTCAGCCAACAACCAAGTCCATTACTCGCTTCCTCATGTTTGAGCCCACTGAAACCAACTTGTGAAGGATTTTTCTACATCCATTAAAATAGGGAGGTACCATGTTGTGGAATATTTTGCATTTTAAAAATATTTGAGTGTAATTTTTAATTTATATTTTGACATAATTTTTATAAATCTGCAAACATTAAGAAAAGGAATTCAAAGACTTAAATATATTTTATAAACTCATGAAACTAAAAGGTGAAATTTGGATTTGAATGTAGTATTAAAGAGAGCATGTTGCTATAGTTCTCTATGTTGTGATTGTTAATGGATACTCAGTCTTGCATCTTTGTTTCAATTCTTTGGAATCAAATTTTACTTTTTTCCCTTTTGTTTTTAAAGAGGATAGTTACTGTTTTTGATGTCTCATAGATTCCTGTATCATCTTGAAGAGAAGAGAGAATGAGAGATTGAATACCTGCTTTGTTTGGGTTGTGCAAACTATAGATGATTTAATTAGTCCTGAGATCAATACAGGTGCCAGCCATATTACTTCCCATGATGGAGAGTATCTGTATATTTCATGTAGTGTTTCATTATCTCCATTATCATCTCCACAATTTCAGATGACTCAGGTGACACACTCTCTGGTCCTTCAGCTGTGTCTAATGATGAATTTTAATTGGGTCCATTCTTTCCAGTTCTATGAAATCTACCTAAATTACATCTTGGCATTTTGTCCCAATTAAGGGCTGTGTTCTAAGTGTCTTTGTACTCAGGAGTATGACAATGACTTAGATAAAAGAGAACAAGATTAGTGAGTTTATAAAAGGCAAGACTGGTATTTAGCTGAAATGATGACTTGTACAATTCATTATAGACAAGAATATTTGACTGACTTATCTGTAGGATTTTGAATATTTATAGTGAACAACACAGAGCTTCATTCTCATTTTTGAGTAAAGATCTATTCCTGGGTAAGTGTACTGAGATCATACTTGTTACCTTCACCTTCCCCTCTTATTTATTGAGGAATTCTCCAGCAACCTCTTGCTTCAGTTTGAAAGGTTTAAGAAGGAAATAACAAAAAATTCCATCTACAAGTATAGAATTTTTAGAAAAATGTACATGTCATATTTTTCACCTGAGATACTATCAGTAATTCCTTTAGGGAATGTGAGAGGACAAAGTATATTACTTTAAGAGAAATGCAATTACAGAAAAAAAATCTTGCTATTTTACTGAAGTTTCATTTTAAGTGTGACAGCATTATCATGGAGTATGGTAAACCACAGGGTCATACATAAATTATAAAAGCTGATCATTGTGTTTCTATGCCACTTGATGAACACTTCATACTTACAAATTTCTGTTTTTACTCCATAGTTACAAAATGTGTATAACATTAAGTAAACAAATTTGTTATTTATATTTAAATGTATATCATATTATATAATATTAATTTATTTATATATATTGCACACATAAAGTAGATACATATTGGCTTGTATAAAAATTATGTAAACCTGCTTTCACAACATTTTAAAAGATTTACTTATTTGTTTAAGTTTTTGAAGTTATAATCAAAGTATGTTTTTATAGATTCCCTTTTTTTTTTTACCTCCAATCTGTCCCTTGCTGACTTTCAATTTCATAATCTCTTATAATTTCTTTTTTCATTAATAGATGTTTTACTGACACACACACACACACACACACTCCTAACACATATGTGTGGATGTTTTTCTGGTGTGAATGTGTGCATACCACTTTTATGCAGTGCCATTAGTTCACTATGTGCATGCTGGAATCTGAATCCAGTTCCTCTGCATGGCCAGTAAATGTCCCTAACTACTGAGCTACCTCTCTATTTCCTATCCCAATGGCTGTAAAGATTTTTTTTTTTTTTGGCTGGGGGCTGAATCATGAAAACTTTCCTGAGTGTATTTTAGTATTGTATTTTACTAGAAATATATATTTAATATATATAAATAATATGCAGTTCATTTTTAAAGAGATAAAGGACTCTTATAAATACTGAAAAAGTGAATGTTCATTCTTTTTAAATTCACCTTTTAAAATTTCATACATACATATATGATACATAGCTTTCACCAGGAAACCAAGTATGGTTTTACTTAATATTTTAAAATAAATGTAATAAAATTTAAAATAAATTGATAAAACCCATTTATAAATTTTAATTTTATTATTTATAAACATGAAATGATCATCTTTAAGAATGATTTAAAACTTATCACTAGATTGCACTATAAGTTTAAAATTTACTTTTATAGATGGATTGATATCTTGTTTTAAATGTGTCTAATTTTGAATTTAATAAGAGGTGTTAGTAAATATGACATGCAACTTATGTTTTTAGGAATTTTAGGAAAAGCTTTGAAAAGATAATGCGCTAGTTATACAAAAGAAAGTTCTGCCCACTATTCTAAAGATTTCTCCATAGAAACTTATGACTAGGTGTCAGATTTTTATGCAGCCACTTTGCATTTGGTTTATCTGAAAACAGATATAGAACTGGGCATGCAATTGTGTCTAAGATTTTCAAAATGATTTTCAGTATCTCTAAGTATATATTTCTTCAAATGCCAATAACAGTCTTGAATCGTTCAAGTCATATCCTAGTCAATTCATTCAAGTATTTCCTAGCTTATTAAGAAATGCAATTAATCTACTTGTGAGCATCTATATCAATGATATATTTGTCTATATAAGTAGAAGTACCAAAATAATATTGGAAAAGCAAACTTATAACCCCAGAATTGTTTGATTAATTAAATGAATGTCATACAATACATATCTCTATTTGCTCAAGATCTTGTGTGTTATAAATCTAAGTGAAAAGGCAGAAAAAAAATAAAGGGCTAGGATATTTTACTTCTCCCAGAGAATTCAATGTTTTCTCTAGGCTTATAAACAACTTGACTAGTTTAATTAAAAGTAGATATTTGTCTTTTACAATCAGTGTTTCCTCCATCATTTGCTACTACCCATGATGTTGATGCATATTTTTGTATATTTTTTCAAGTTTTTAATACTTTAAGTAAAATTGTTAAATGCATCTGTACTGATACCAGTATGCAACTATCAATATCCATTATTAAAGGAAACATTCAGACCATCAGAATATAATAACTTTTCTTACATATTTCTTTTTTATTTTCTTTTTCTGTTTTTGTTTTACAGTTTTTCAAGACAGGGTTTCTCCATGTAGCCCTGGCTGTCCTGGAACTCACTCTGTAGACTAGGCTGGCCTCAAACTCAGAAATCTGCCTACCTCTGCCTTCCAAGTGCTGGGATTAAAGGCATGTACCACCACTGCCCAGCTTACTTACATATTTCTACAGGAATTAAAATAGTGTCAGCTTGCTTTTATACATGGATATTTAATTTTACCAATTAAAATTGTAATATTTGAATTTTATTAATGCTAACTGGCTTTCAAAAAGACATAGTAAAATTATGACATTGGTTTTCTAATGCCAAATGCCTATTCCTGAGAACCTATCTACAAAAATATATAGACTGTACAAACTTAATAAGAATATATATGTGGATACAAATAAGTTATTCATGCAACAACAACTTGAAAATAGGACCTGTGGATATGAAGAAGAGTAGGATGGTATTTCCGAGAGGGTTAGAAGGAAGAAATATAATTATAATGTAATCTAAAAACAAAATTGAACAAAGAAACCACCACAACAACAGATCACAGAGAAGCCCAATGGAGTACTGCACATACCTTAATTTTATTTATTTATTTATTTTTTGTGTGTGCTTGCTCTGGAAAAAGTTCCCAATATTACATTCAGTGGAGGTGGTAAAAACAAGAGTATCATTTTTGACTTGTATCAAACTTTAGGAGAAGATTTTACTTTCACACTACAAACAATCTCTTTTATAGAAAATTAAAAGCTTCCTAAATTAATGGTATTGAATATTATACAATATTTTTCTGTATTTGTTGAAATTAGCATGTTTTTATCATCACTTCTATTAGTATGTCAAGATCATTGACTGCTTATGTTGAAATTTTCTCTACTGCAAAGATAAATTATATCTGATGATCAAGTTTGATATATTTAATGCACTAATTATAAGATCTGCATATTCTTGTTTATTATTTTGAAATTCATCACAGCTATTCACTTGCATTCCTTTTATTTGGCGAAATTTTCTTGCTTTGGTATCTAGGTGTTGATAAAACTATCAATATTACTTTATGATTTTTTTTCATTATAGAAATAAAAATTTCCCCAATTTTATTGAATTTATTCTTGAAACTATGTAATCTTTAAATATTTTTAGGGCAATAAATTCTTTTTTTTTCAAGACAAGGTTTCTCTGTGTAGTCCTGGCTGTCCTGGAACTTACTCTGTAGACCAGGCTGGCCTCGAACTCAGAAATCCGCCTGCCTCTGCCTCCCAAGTGCTGGGATTAAAGGCGTGTGCCACCACTGCCCGGTGTTGGGCAATACATTCTTAGCCAATGTCCTTATTTGTTACTTATGTTCTCTGAAACTAATGTATCATTCCACTGTTCGAAAAAAGGTAAGTTTGAAAAAATGTAAGTCTATATAAGCTGCATAATTCTGGAAATCAATTCACATCTGATTATTGAATTTGTTGGCACATATATATTAATCTTACTTCTTTTTATTTCTGTGCTATCATTTTGATTATTCTTTTAATAAATTTAACTTAAAATATTATTACATCATTTCCCTATTTCCCTTTTGTCCTTGTAGGCATGCATTTCTATGTCCCCTCACTCCAACACCTAGTATATCCCCCCTACTCTCAGATTGATGCCCTATTTTCTTTATTATTACACACACACAACAACAACACACATGTACACATATATGCACAAACACATACACACACACTCACACACACATATGCAAAAATATACAAATACAACCTGAAGAATCCATATATTTTGTTCATTTGTGTTTATATAGTCTAAGGGAGGTTCATCTTGGAAGGAGATATTACTCTTGCTCTCAATAATCATTAGTTTCTATAAAATCAATTTAATGTTTTTAATAATTCTATTTATATAACTTACATGTTTTTTATTATTTTATATTAGCTTATTGGCATTCCAATTTTTATAAAATTTGTTCTTTGTGTTTCTTCTCTAACATTATTATTTAATAACGGTTGTTTATTATTATCAACTGTCTTTTAGTGATTTACTTGCTGACTAAAATAATTGTCATGCTATATACTTTTTTTGATGTATTTTCCAAGATGATTTTATTTCTTGTTTAATCTATCTTTAAAATGTAGTTTATGGACATTCATGATATTTTTTATTTTGTCATTGATTTCTAATTAATTTTGGAGTTGGAAAAAGAATATGGAGTAATTTAATTTGTATTTAACTTAAGAATTATTTTGCCTCTACATATGATATAACAGACTTGCTTCACTCATTGTAATATTGTCCAGGACTATCCATGCTGTTGCAGATGGATGAAATATGGAATGTAAGTGTCTTCACAACTGGTGATTACCAGGTTAAACAACTGATGAGTTTTATTGCTAGGAAATACTTTGTGTGCATTTATTCTGATAGTTTTCAGAAATAATTTTATATATTTCTTTTAGATTCTATTGGTATGTAGTGTTTACATTTATGACTTTTAAATTAAATTTCAGTATGACTGAATGATGAATATAAAAATATTTTAAATATTTTCATTAGTATAGTTATTTAAAATCTGTCTGTTTTTATAATCAGTTGTTTAGATGGTGAAAGCAAAGATATCTATAATATTAATTAGTTCCTTTGGTGCCTTGTTGTTTGGTAATGATCTTCAACTATACTAATGGCTGTTTAACTTAAGTTCTATATGGTCTTAGAGCAACTGTAAAGCATCTCCCAAGCACAACAATATTATAAACCTACTCAGACTCTTAGTTGCCATTTACCTCAGCTACAGTTGAATAATTCCTTTATAGATGTGGTAGAAACCTCTCAATGTAAAGCCACTTTATACATACTTTCTGCTTTCTGTTTTGTCATTTAACTTCCAACATAATTTTTATATTGGAAGTAATTGGTAGTTTTTAAATTCTTTGCATAGATATTGAAAATTTACAATATTCATTCAGGTAATATCTTCTAAAAGTACCTAGATCTAGCTGTTCAATAACCCTTTGGGTTTAAATACAATATCACCCTATACTTTGTCCAAAACCTGGTGTTGCATAATCATCCTGACATGGCCATCATGGACCTTTGTGAAAGGATTCTATTTGTAGGTGACATCCACCCTTCTTTTTCTATAGCATATTGCAGGCATAATTAAAATGTGGTAGATGCTGATTCCTGATCTGATCCCCAGTTACTTATTACAGATTGTCATCCTAAACACTGCTACAGGTTACTCAGAACATATCACCAGGCTTCTAAACACTTCCAAGGCAATTCATACACTGACAAAACCTAGATTCAATATCTTTTGTACTACAAGCAGAAATATGTTAGGTGTTGTATTCTTTAATTTAGATTTACATTTTAATTATACTGCTCATTTTACCATAAATCTCAACTAATTTGTAGACATTTTAGAGTGTGATCTTGATGGATATATGTCAAATACAGTATAGTACAGATATGGTGATCTATTGAATAGTTGCCGTACTAATATATATATTTGGAATATTATTTTTGCTCTCTTTGCATTTGACAAAAGATTTCATTACCAATTTTAGATAAAATAATATATTCAAATAAAAATTACATTGTTTAATGTTCATTAGCTAATATCTCTAAGTAATGCTTTTTTTTACCATTTGTGAAATTCATTCTGTTAGAATTTTGAAGATTCCAAAATAAATTATTAAATACATGTAACTCTTTCAACAAAAAAGAGTAATTGTCTTTATCTCATCACTTGCCATCGCTTTGTTACTTGCCTCTGTCTGTTTCATAGCTGCTTTGCTCAACTCTTAACCTGTTTTTTTCCAATTAATTTCTCACATTTTATAACATTTACAATATATAAAATTATATATCATTAATGTTTTATAACATGTAGAATCACTAATTGTTGCCATGAGGATTTGATAAAAAGTATTATCTAATTTCACTATGCTAATGGGAATTTACCATTAATTTCATGCAGTTTGAACTCACCACATTAATACTCCTATTTTTGATCATAAATTTTAGAACTTAGTGTTTTTATACTATGCATTATTCATGAAACTTGACAATTGATCACCATTAGGAAACATGGTATAGGATTCCACAGTGTACTTTGACATCAGCTACACTTGAGTCAAACTGGTAAAAACATAAAAGCTATCATGTATTGTATCATGTTTAGCTTTATGTATAATGTTGTCTTTGTTCCAGGATTCAGCTAGCAAAGCCATATTTCCAGTGTTACTGTGGATATGTATGAATATACTGTTCATATATCCAAGTAATTGCTTTTAAGAAGTTGAAATCATTATCTACAATATGAATGAATTTCTAGAATTCTCAAGGTTTCTCCAAAACGAGAAAATTCTTCTTCAAGCATGTGTAGTTAACTCTGCCTAGGTTTTCAGGCAAATGGCCTATTCTGAAAGTCTTACACACTCACTTCTACCTTGATCTCTTTCCCAATCTGTCTTTTTATGTTCATGTATCTTACATTCACGCCTTTCCCCATCCTTTCCCCACGCCTTCCCCATCATATGTATATGTATATGTATATGTATATGTATATGTATATGTATATGTATATGTATATGTATATGTATATGTATATGTATATCACACACACACATATATATATATGTACCTGAAATAATCATACAACATAAATGCATTTCATATGTAGATGTATATATGGTAATAAATACATACACAGTTTTAAATATATATTCCACATATTAAATGTTTCTGGGCATTTCTAACTGTTGCAGGTAGCTTATCTAGAAGAGGAATTTACCATATTATGTTACTTTATATTAAACAACTTTATATTTATGAAGATAATAGTATTCATGAGACGGCTATTATTATGTAAGTTAATTCTAAGTGCTTAACATCATACCAAACAATTTGACAGAGACATATATGTGTATTCACAACTATGCATAATAAAAACATAGGCAAACCAAAGAAAAATTATTTGATTTTTTACACATAAAGGCCAGTCTTAGAGAACAAAAATAAACAGTACCAAGAGAAATGTTAGTGATTTTTATCAATTAATTTAAGTTATTCTCAGTTGCTACTTTTCTCTTTCAGATAGACCTTTATTTTGAGAGTATGGCCAACTTCACTCTGGTGACTGAGTTCCTCCTGGAAGTGTTTGCTGAGACTTGGGAGCTCAGGATCCTACTCAGTGTGCTGTTCCTGCTGGTGTATCTGGGCAGCCTGTTAGGGAATCTTACCATTATCATTGCTGCTACAATTGACCAGACCCTGAACACACCCATGTACTTCTTCCTCAGGAATCTTTCCATTTTAGACATGGGGTATGCATCTGTTACTGTGCCCAATGCTTGTATCAACTCTTTCTTTGATCACAGGAACATTTCTATGGGTGGGTGTGCAGCACAGATCTTTTTGTTCTTCTTTTGTGCATGTGTAGAGATTCAGTTTCTCACCATCATGGCCCAGGACCGCTATGTGGCCATCTGCAAGCCTCTTCTCTACCCTATAATTATGAACCATCAGTTCTGTGGTCAGATGACAGTGGCTTCTCTACTTAGCTCTCTTATCCTTGCAAGTGTGCACACTTTCAAAACTTTCCAGCTGTCCTTCTGCCACTCTAATATAGTCCCTCAGTTCTTCTGTGATATCCCATCTTTGCTGAGGCTTTCTTGCTCTGACACCTTTATCAACCAACTCTTACTTCTTCTGTCTGCCATTGGGCTCAGTGGTAGCTGCTTTACCTTCATTGCCATATCATATGTTCGCATATTATCAACTGTCCTAAAGGTTCCTGTCAAAGGAGAGAGAGGAAAAGCCTTTTCCACCTGTGTCCCTCACATTATTGTGGTGTGTGTGTTTCTTAGTTCTGGGGCCTATGCATATCTAAGACCTCCAGCAATCTCAGATATAATGAAGGATATGACTCTTTCTGTATTTTATACTATTGTTCCACCATTCTTAAACCCTATTATCTATAGTCTTAGAAACAAACAGATAAAGAAGGCTGTGAAGAAAGTAATATTCAGAATTTTTCATAGATGAATAAAATTATGAAAAATATGTATATATAAATACACACACATATATATCAAACCATTTAAAGCCATTTATTGGAGAGATATTTCTAACATTATATATACTGCTTATAATTTTTTCTCGACTCATCCTAGTTTCTTCCTCCTCACCTGTCCTTCCAACCTTATCCTCCAACCCATGTCCTCCCATATATACATAGTAAAAATTTTTAAAAAAGATTAAAAAAAGAAGAAGCTTTGACATCATATTATGTGGCAAGAACCTCTAATGTTACTGTTGAGTTTGTTTTCTTTTGGCCATCTACTGCTGGGCATGCAGCCTACCCTTAATTGTAACTTATTTATCCAGTGAGTCTGCCTTGGAGGAAACTATATTTACCCTTAAAACTGCTTATCAATTAAAGTTTTTTTTTCTGGGTTGAAGATAGGGACATATGTCTACTTCTCATTTCAACTCCAGGAGCCCATCTGGTCAGACCTGTGTATGCCCATGCAGGCTACATGCATGCTGCATACATGTCTAAACATACATGTGCAAAGATCATGTTAATTTAGAAATCTTTGTTTCCTTTGTGTCCTCCATCCTCTCTGGCTCAAATACTACTTCTGCTTTCTCTTGCACTATGCTTGCTGATCCCAGTTGAGAAACATTTGATATAGGTAACCCACCATTTAAAGATGATTGTTCCAAGTTCTCTCAATCTTTCATAACATCTGGATGTGGGTCTTTGTATTTGTTTTTATCTGCTGCAAGAGGAAGTTTCTCTGATGATGGCTGAGCAAGGCACTAATGTATGACTCTAGTAGATTGTCATCAAGAGTCATTTTACTGCTGAGTTTTAGATTTTAATTTAATTTAAACCTTTTAGAAAGGTAGTATTTGTTATTACCAAATGTCCTGGGGCTATAAAGTCTCGGATTCACCACAGCAGTGGTGGGTATGGGTTCTGTCTCAGGGCATAAACCTAATGTCAAATCGTTACTCTCACAAACATTGTGTCACCATTGCACTAGTGTATCCTGAAGGCGGAGCACCATTGTAGATCAAAGCTTTTATTTCTGGGTCTACAGCAGTGGTGGGTATGGGTTCTGTCTCAGGGCATAAACCTAACGTCAAAGTCAGTTACTCCCACATTGTGTCACCATTGCACTAGTGTATCCTGAAGGTGGACCACCATTGTAGATCAAAGCTTTTATTTCTGGGTCTAAATTTTGCTTTGGTAGTGTGCAAAGTATCATTATGTAGAAAGTATACTAAATATAGGAGTAAAGGCACACTGTAGGCACCAGCTTGGCATCTCCATGTTCAGTGGAGAAGTGTAGGTTTGTTTTTAGCAGTGGGCCTTATTGTCAGTGTATGGAGAGCAATTCATAGACATACCAGTGAATGAGTTGTTTTGGTTATCACCATGAGATCCCTTTATCTAACAATTCAATTTAGTATAACCTATGCTGCACTGAGGGCTTCCTTTTATGATGGCCAGCTGGGACTGTCTTCTCCACTATTTTGCAATTCATTGTGGATTGTCTTCATGTGTATTTATGTTTTGAAAAGCTTCTACTTCATTAGGTTTCTGTAATACTCTTGCAACAAGCCCTTGTTGTGATCTGTCTCTTTCTACATTCCTTCCTCATCCCCTTCTTCTCTTCCTCAACACTACTTAATTCTCCCATTTGGGTTTGCACATTGTCCCATACCAATTTATTCTTTTTTAATTTTCTAATGATATCTATCCATCCTTACCTACTCTATATTGGTTACTCTATAACCAATTTCTTTGGTGCTGCAGATTGTAGATTGGTTATCATTGACTGAAAGGCTAATATTTTCAAATAAGTTAATACATACCACATTTGTCTATCTGGGTCTGAGTTACTTCACTCAGGATGATTTGTTTTCCTCGTTCCATCAGTATTCCTGTGGCATTTCTTGATTTCATGATTTTAAATTTTATTTATTGTTCTCTTATACATCCTAACTGCCACCTTCTCTCCCTCCCCTTCTCCTAGTATTTCTACCTAATTTCTCCTCCAAATCAACTCTCCTCTCGATTTCCCGTAAGAAAAGAGCAAGTGTCTAAGTGAAGTCACCTGAACTTGGCATAACAAGACACAAAGAGTCTAGGCATTTATCCTCATGTCAAGGCTAGATAATGCAAACCCAGTAAGAGGAAAAAGGTTCCTCAAGAAGGAAAAAGATGTAGAGACACCTCCATGTGCATTGCTAGAAGTAATTTTTTAAAATAAATGATTGACATCCCATTGTGTAAATGTACCACATTTTCTTTATCCATTCTTCAATAAAGAAATCCCTAAATTGTTTCAAATTTCTGAATATTATAAATTGAACAGCCATGAGCATTGTTGAGCATTTGTCTCTGTGGTAGGGTAAAGTGACACTCAGGTATATGTTCCAGAACAGTATAGCTGGATCTTGGGATAAATTGATTCTCATTTTCCTGAGAAAATGCTAAACTGTTTTCCATAGGGGCTGCACATATCCACACCAACCGGAAATAGATTTGATTTGTATTTCCCTAATGATTAAGTATACTGGATATTTATTTAAATGTTTCTCAGCCATTTGAGCTTCCTCCTTTGAAGATTTTCTGTTTAGAAATATGCTTCTTTTTTTAACCTGGGTTATTTGTTTTCTTAATATCTAGTTTTTTGAGTTCTTATATATTTTGAATATTAGCCTTCTATTTGATGTGGAGTTGTTAAAAATATTTTCCCCATCCCTAGGCTGCCACTTTGAATGATGTTTTCCTTTGGTATGCAGGAACTTCTTAGTTTCAAGAAGTTTTTTTTTTTATTAAAAAAACTTGGATTCTTTGTGAATTTCACAGTATTCACTAAAGTCCCACTCATCTCCCTGTCACCTCATACTTGGCCTTCAGTCTTGCACTGTACTTCCCCAAATAACACACACACACACACACACACACACACACACACACACACACACACACATATATATATATATACACATATATATGTATATATAAAATATATAACCATGGAAACTGTAGCATGTCACAGTGGGTCCAACACTACATTCCTTTATTTTCACACATGTTCACCTGTAAATGTTCATTGCAATGAGTCATTGGTGTGGTCTGGCTTCTGTGACACCATCAATATTGCATCATTACTAAGACTCCACCCGGTTTTCTTGTTGTTACCCTGTGTCATGGAGATCCTGCAGCTTTGGATCATCAAGATTGGCACTTTACCAATCATTCCCAAATGATATAGATTTAGTGGTGGTTGAACTTAGCCTTGGGTCTGGACCTGCTGGTACCTGAGCTGGTCAGTGAGCTGCCTCTTCCTTTCTACAAGGGCAAGTTCTCCAGCACTGCTCCAGTTAGGTCACCCTATGCTGCCATCGGAGTGTGGCAGGGTCAGCTCTCCTGCTTTCATGCCCTAAGGACCATTTTATCTGCGGGCACAGAGCACACACATCTTCAGAGGAAGCTCCATTGTGCTTGCCAGTTAAGGCACAGGGCCAACTCTCTTAGATGCTGTGGCCTCTAAGGGATGGGCTATCTTACTTGTTCTAATAACCTCAAATCTGGTTCTTCTGTGCCTTTGCCATCAAAGTCAGCTCCACTGTAATGCCCAGGTGAAGTACAGAGCTCCTCTCCCAAGTGCTACAGACAGTGAGGGGTCAGGGCTACCTCTCAGGCTCCCATGTCCCCAAAAGCTATTCTCCCAACTAAAACAGGTGATGAATGGGGAACGGGGGACAGCATCATCTTCACATCCAGACCACCTCACCACAGGAGAGTAGGAGGGTCATCTCTCCGAGCTATCACCCTTATGACTGACTCACCACAGACTAGCTACCAGGACCAGCTTCACTGTTGTGCCTGGGCAAGGCACAGAGCCTGTTCTCCCAAGTGCTACCACCTGTCACGGGTGGGCCAGCTCTCTAGAATGCCCCAGCCCTTAAGAGATGTGTCCAGTTCTGCACAGCCCATGGACATTTATGTAGATCAATTTAGATTCTTCTAAGTTCAGCCATCCAGTTTTTCCAGCACCATTTGTTGAAAATGCTTTCTTTTTTCCAGTGTATATTTCTGGCTTCTTTATCAAAAATCAGTTGTTTATAGGTGTTTCATAGGTGTGTGGATTTATACCTGGATCCCCTCTCTTTAATGGTAGTACCATTTTCTGTAGCACATTATGAAGTCATCAATGGTGATACCTCTTGCATCTGTTTTATTATTCAGGGTTATTTTAGCTATCCACACTTTGCTTTGTTTGGATTATAGTTGTGTGTGGGTTTGTGTTTCCATATTAAGCTGAAAATTGTACTTTCAGTATCTGTGAAAAGTTGTATTACATTTTTATGGGAATTTCACTGTAGATAGTTGTTGGTAGGATTGCCAATTTTACTATATTAATTCCACCACTCTATGAGAGTGAGAATCCCTCCATCTTCTGATACCTTCTTCACTTTTCTTTCATCAACATCTTAAAGCTTTTGTCAAACAAGTTGTCTTAGTATTCTCTTGCTATGAAGAGACTCCATGACTATTGAAACTCTTATAAAAGACAGCATTTAATTTGAGATTGCCTACTTCTTCAAAGATTTAGTATATCATCATCAGAGTGGAGAACACAACATCATCCCAGCAGACATGGCTCTGGGGAAGTAGCTGAGAGTTTTACATTCAATTCTATTGGTATCAGGAAGAGAAGAGATATTGGGCCTGTCTTGGACTTTTGAAACATCATTGCATTTACAGTGACATAATTCCTCTGAAAAGAACACTTACTTACTCAACCGAGGACAAATGTCCAAATCTTTCTCAAGTAGTGCCACACCCATATGACTAAGCATTCAAATATATTAGCCTATCAAGGTCATTCTTATTCAAACCACAGCACAAATCTTTCACTTGGTTGGTTGAAGTTACTCCAAGATATTTTATATTATTTGAGGATACAATGAAGATGTTGTGTCCTTGGTTTGTTTCTCAGTCTATTTGCTGTTATTATAGAGAAAGACTACTAATTTTTGTGAGTCAATTTTGTATCCAGCTACTGTACTGAAGTGCTTATAAGCTATATAAGTTTTCTAGTAGAAAACTTAAGGTCACTTATGTATACTATCATATCATCTACAAATAAAGATGTTTAATTTTTCCTTTCCAATTTCTATGCACTTGATGTCTTTCAGTACTCTTATTGATCTGGTTAAGACTTAAAGTACTAAATTACGTAGGTATGGAGAGAGTAGACAACCTTTTCTTGTTCCTGATTTGCAAATTGTTTTCTGGTTTTTCTTCATTTAATTTGATGTTGGTTATAGACTTGAACACTGCCTTTAGTATGTTGTGTATGTCCTTGTATCCATGACTTTCATTATGAAGGAGCACTGAATTTTTTCAAAATCTTTTTCTACATTTAATATCATCATCATGTGCATTTTGTCTTAGAGTCTATTTACATGATAGATTTCATTTATTGATTTACATATGTTGAAGCATCCCAGTACCTCTGAGACAAAACTTATTTGATTATGATAGATGATCTTTTTGATGTATACCTACATTCACTTTGCAAATATTTTATTGAGAATTTTTGCATATACGTTCATAAGGAAAATTGGTCTGTAATTTTTTTTGTTGACTCTGTCCTAATTCAAAAAAATTGAGAACTTGTATATTTAAATTGCTTATCTGATCATTATTTAACTCCAGTAATTGGTAATTATCATGAAAATTATCCATTTCTTTTACATTCTTTAGATTGGAGAAATACAGGTTTTTAAAGTATGTTCTCATAATTCTTCAGAATTCTTTGATGTCCAACATTATGTCCTGCTTTTCATTTCTAATTGTGTGGATTTGAATATTCTCTCTCCGACTTTTACTTTGTGATTTAAGGAAGGTTTGTCAATCTATTGATTGCCTCAATAAATGAACTCTTTGATTATTTGTATTCTTTTATTCTGTTTCTATTTCAGTCCCAGGATGGACTATTTTTGTTATTGTTCTAGAGCTTTCAAGTATGCTGTTAAGGTATTAGTATAACATCTCTCTCTCATATATATGTGTGTGTATATTCATTATATATACATATATATGCATAATATAGATTCACATAATATGTATAGCATACATATATCTTTATTGATATATACATATACATCAATACATATATCAAATACACACACACACACACACACACATATATATATATATATGCCTTAAAATGAAAAAGAAATGAAAATGAAAATAAAAACAAACAAAAATAGTTGTGTTGACCAACTATTCCTGGTCTTGGGGCAGGCCCCGGAATATGGTTGATATACCCTGTGACAGTCCACTAGAATTGATTCTTCTCTTTTCCAGCAAAAATCAATTGTAAATACCTCCTTATTTAGAGGTAGGACTTTTTATCTTCTTTCCCTTTTTAGTTCTAAGATCTATTTGCCTTGAACCTGTGTAGGCCTTTTGTATTCTGACAAGATTTGAAATTTTTGTCTTACTGGTCTTTTTCGTTTATTTTTTTATTTTATTTTTTTTTGTCAGAGAGAGTATGCATAAAGTTGGATAGGTAGGAAGGTAACAAGGTTCTGGGAGGATATAAACTGTCAGTATGGCAACCTGTCCTTGTACCTTCTATATACCTAAAATTTTCCTTCCTTTCTTGATTTAAACAATATAAATTACTAATGCTGATATAACTTGTTATTCTTTCTGATGTTTTTGCTTTTTCATTACACTATGTGATTTCTCTTCTTTGTTCAACTCTGAGTAAATGTAATGTTTACTCATGTCAGTGCGGTGTCACACAAAATCTGGTAAACTACAAGAGTATCTCAAAGGCAAACAGAAAAGATGACACTGATAAATACAAAATTGCATATACATTCAAGACATGTAATGAATATGGCCAAGTATGGTGAATTCTATATAAAAAAAGAAATGATAAACATAAAATTCAACACCATGATTATATTTTTTATTCGATATTTTATATATTTACATTTCAGTTGTTATCTCCTTTCCCCATACCCCCCCCCACTAATCCCCTATTTCATCCCTCCTCTTCCTTTTGTGCTTTTATATCATTTAGATTACATGCAAGTATTAAGGTCAGTTTTAGGTTGAGGAACTAGCACTACAAAAACTGCAAATAGTTATATTTGATATAAATAATGCAATTGTTTCAAAGTGCATAGTTACTGATACTACAAATGTTAGTTATTAGTTCTGCATTTATATTTTATAGTTTTCATAAAATGACATTTATTTTAAGTCTAAATAATAAAACTTTATAATACAGAGTGATGACTTTACAAGAAGTGAGAATAGATTAGAACTCATCAGATAGTTGCTACAGTGATCCTCCCAGCCTTTGGTGGCTGAAGAGCATCTAGGCCCCCAGGTGGAGCATACGAGTGATATCCCCGGTGTGTTCCATAATAAGGTGATACATTTTTATATTGAAAGGACAGTGTAGATCTGGAAAGGCTGTATTAGATTTATGATAATTATCTGATACTGTCAAATGTGTCATTTTATTAGACTTCATGTTAATTTTAATACTTACTTGAATTATAAATTTTAGAAATACAGGCTGAAATTATAAAATAAAAATTATCAACTTTTGTTTTTTTGATCCACAAGGATATATATATATTCAGTTCCATATGGATTCTCTCATGTGTGCCTGGGTTACTTCTCTCAGAGTCCTTGCTGCAGCTTGCACTGTGAAGGCTGCAATAGAAATCTGTCTCTTCACTTCGTTCCAGGCCTTAGAAGCATTGACTTTGTTATTAATATCAAAAAGAGCATCATAAATTCCTGGGAATGATTCTCCTGCATACTTGTTGTGGCTGCTTGGAGCATAGATGATATGCCTGTTGATAAAACATATCCCTGTCCATTAATTGCACAAGCAATATACAAGAGAACAAAGGCATTATACATGAACATCATATTCCTGATTTTCTGATTTGTTTTTTGAACTTGAAATGCAATAATATCCAGGGACATTAATACACATAATTTTTGTTTTAATGAATAACTCAAAGTGGTTCAGACTTATAAAAATAACATTAAGGACATTTAACCTGAATGTGCTTAGTAGTTAAAAAGGTGATTTAGATTTTTTGTAGATACTAAAAATAAACTCATGCTGTCTAAGGAGACAATTGGTCAGAGAGGAAAAGTGAAAAACTAATTATTCTTAATCACATTTGCACCAAGTGATGATGTTTATATCATACTCTCTGCTAAGGCATAGTGTGATCATGAAATTGTATGTATAGCCAACCTACTATGCAGCAATATAAACTTTTTTATTCTTTGGAAAAGATGTATTCATAATTTATTTATAGTTAACTTAATTCATCATAAATCATTACAAATCAAATTTTAGTCTTCTTCATGACCTAGGTATATGACTATTTCTGAAGTGAACATGAAACTTCATGTACTGACTCAGGAATAGATTCGTAATGAGTGTTATACCAAACAGCTTAATTCATTATCTTCTTAATTCAACCTCATTCAAGTTTGTAAAGGTTAGTATGTAGTCTCAACATTCCTACTACTGAGACTGTTTAATAAACTACTTCATGCTGTGGTGAACCACAACCATAAAACTATTTTGTGGCTAGTTCATAACTGTAAATTTTGTAATGATCTGAGTCATAATGCAAATATATGATATGCAGAAAATCTAACATGTGACTTCTGTGAAAGTCTTTTGACCCCTAAAGGGGTGACTGACCTACAGTTTGTAAACCACTAGCCTAGCATCATTAAGTCAGATTTTTTATATTTTATTTATTTATTTATTTATTTTTATTGGATATTCTACTTATTTACATTTCAGATGTTATCCACTTTCCTCATTCCTCTACCCCAGGAACTTCCTATTCCATCCCCCCTCCTGCTGCTTCTATGAAGATGTGCCCCCACCCATCCACCCATTTCCCCCTCCCCACCCTCGAATTCCTCCACACTGGTACATCCTGCCTTCCTGGGACGAAGGACCTCCTCTCCTACCAATGCCTGACAAGGCCATCCTTCACTACATATATTCTTTATTAGAATAAAACACAAACCCCCTGGCCCAGTTTCTAGGAGAGCTTTTGTACTCTTTTGAAACTGGTGAGATGAACATCTCTTCTCTACTTCTTTAGTCATCCTAACTCTGAACAGATGGGGCTGAATAAGGTCTGCTTACCCTATTTTAAGGCTTTATCTCCAAATCTCCCACCTTCCACCAATAAACTTGTTCCAAAATCTGTGAGCCACAGTGAAATTTTCACAGCAACAATCCCCTATCAGCATGTTTTCTGTATGACTTTTTTTCTTGCTATGACAGTATACCTTCCAAAATTAACGTAAGGACTGAGGAGTATTTTTCTCTCACAATTTAAGCGTACAGACTACTATGGTGGAAGAGGCATGGCAACAGAAGTGTGAGGAAGCTAAGCATATTGCATTCATGGTTGTACAGCAAAGATATGAATGCTAGGGGTTTATTCCTGGTGGTCTTGTCTTAATGCTACCAACACCTAGTGTGTGAGACCCTAATTTTGTTTAAAATGTTGGCTAAAAATAAATGATCTCACATCCAGGTTTGTTTTTTACTTGATTATAAATGTCATCAAGTTGACTACAAGATTAACCATCAGAGTGTTCAATAATTCAAAATGATTTGAAAGAAAAGGAATAAGACTCTAAGTATCATAGGACTTGATTTCTAGGCACAATACAGAACCCTGTCCCCCCAAAAAAGTGACACAAAACAACTCATATGTACATTAAAATAGAAGTGATGACTTAGAAATAGACCTTCACATTTACAAAGATGTCAAAAACAATATTCATTGAGGGAAAATAAGCCTCTTCAAAAAGTGGTGCTGGGTAAACTAGATAAATGAATACAATTGCATCCCTGTCTCACTGTGTAGAATTAACAGTTTCATAATAAATATAAGACCATATGACTTAAAACTATAATAATGCTATAAAAATAAAGAGAGAACTTTCCAAGATGTAGAATTTGATATAGACAAAGACTTTTGGAAATGGATTCCAATTGCTAACAAATAGTGACAAGAATCATCAAAAGCAATTTAATAAAATTTTAACAGTTCTGGAAAGGAAGGGAACAATCAAATGAAAGAAATGCCAATGAAATTTGAGAAAAATCTTTACTAGTTAAACATCTGCCAGAGCATTTAAATCTAGAATTTACAAATAGCACATTTATTAAATAACCAAACACTGGTACACTTCTCAAAAGACGGACAACAAATTTCCAATAAACATAAAAAAGTGTTCAACCTATGAATAATCAGAAAAATCTCAATCAAAACCAGCTTGGGATTCTTTCTTTCTCCAGTAACTACCAGACAAGAACAAATCCTGGTGACAATGAGAAAACTTACACAATAATAGTTGGGGTGCATTTAGTCTATTTACTATGGGAATCAGTATGAAGGTACCTCAAGAAATCTATGAACACAGCTACCATATGATTCAGCCACACCACTTCTGGATGCATTCCTGAAGAACTCTCTATATATGATAGAGATAACTGCTTAACTGTGCTTATTGTAGCACTATTCATTGAAGGCAAGTTTTGGGACCACCCTAGATATTAGTCAATGAATTAATAGAAAAGGAGGTGGTAAATCTGACCAATGAAATTGTATTCAATTACAAAAAAGAATTAAATTATGCTGTTTGCTAAAAAATAGATGAAACTAGAAATCATCATACTAAATAAAATAAGAAACATGCAGAAGGATAAATACATATTTTCTCTAACTTGCATTTTCTAGAATCCTAAAAGACCCTTGAATATCATATGGGACACAGAGGAATGAAAGAGTATAGTAGGATTGGGACAAGGGAAGACATGCTGAGTGAATGAGACTGAGAAGGAGGACAAAGTACATGTCATGTCCCAAAGAAAACATTTATGTAGAACATAATTCTCTATGTACAGTGAGTTTATTTTTTAAAATAGTTTGAATATAAATCTAAAAAACACTCAAAAAAGAATAAACATACTGTAATATTTTTATACATTGTAAAACAACATTAATTATCTTTCCTTACCTGTAGAAAGGCCTCCCTGGTAAGCCTAAAGGATCAATGAATGCACGTTCCAGATACATCAATTGGTCATTCATAATTCTCAGTAATATGGGGCTAAAAGTGAAATTGATAAAGTTATATCTTTATAAAGATATGAATACTGCTTGACAAAGAAAACATTTACAGTAAAATAAACCTCATTGGTGCATTTTAAAACTTTATACTTTTGATATAGTCTGGAGAATCCTCCCAACTTCCTACCTCCTGAAGTTGCCTGTTTCTATTCTTAGATGAAATGCCCTACAGTGGGGAGAGGGAACTTGTAGAGCCCACCTCCAGCAGAAACACAGAACATCAAAGGAGGGATGGGGTTACTATCCTACATTCAAAATTCTGACACATAATTGTTCCTGTCTGAAAGAACTGCAGGGATGGAAATGGTGAAGAACATGAGGAAAAGAAAGTCCAGCGACAGGCCCAAATTGGGATCGAGCTCAAGGAAAGGCCCCAAGGCCTGACACTATTACTGAGGCTATGGAACATTAACAAAAAGGGACCTATTATGACTGCCTTCTGGAAGACCCAACAAACAGATGAAAGAGTCAGATGCAGATATTTGCACCCAACCAAAGGACAGAAGCTGCTGATCCCTGTGGTTAAATTAGGGAAAAGCCGAAAGAAGCAGAGGAGGATGCAACCCTGTATGAGAACCAGCAGTCTCAATTAACCTGGACCCCCAATATCTCTCAAGACACTGGATCTCCAACCAGGCAGCATACATGAGCTGATATGAGGCCCCAAACACATACACAGCAGTGGACTGCTGGGTGTGGGTTCAGTCAGAAAAGATGCACCTAACCCTCAAGAGTCTGGAGGCCCCAGGGAGTTTAGAGCTCAGATGGGATGGTGGGTGGGGTGGGGACATCCTCATGAAGACAAGGGAGACAAGGAGTAGGTATGGGATATGAAACAGTCAGAGGGTGGACTGAGAGGGGTATAAAATATGTAGTGTAAAAGAAAAAAGAATAAAACAAACAAAAAAGAAAAAATTATACCAATACGAAAACAATAACCAATAAGAAAATCAGTAACAGAGAAATTGAACACGTTCTATTTATATATTTTGAAATATTTGTAATAATAATTCACAAAAAATGAGGTAATGAATTTTAAAAACTCCAAAGGTACCCAAGGAGGACTTCTTCTCAGATGTGAAGGGAAGGGGTAGTGGAGGAGGGTCCTTGTAAGGGGGAGGACTGGAAATTGGAAGGCTGTGTTTCGGATGTAAAATGAATGAATAAATAAACTCATCGGGAAAAAGAATATCAGTAATATTATAGAATAATGTAATGTTGAACAGGTTGTACTTATGAATTTTGAAATATTATAATTATTTTAGTAAAAAATGATGTCCTGATTTCTAAAAAGAGCAAAGGGGGTATGGAAAGTTTGAAGAGACATAAACATAAAGATGATCTAATTATATTATAATCTCAAAAGCTAAAGTAATAAATTAAAAAAAAATGACAGCATATATACTCGCCATGTCAGGATACCCATAAAATATTATTCAATGAAAACAAGAGCTATAAAACAGTAACACGCTGGTGTGAAATGTAATAACAACTTTAATGCATACAGAAATGAGACCTAATTAGCCTGGGTTTATAATTACTGTCAAGATTAGAGATCCTCATCAAAATTGAAATGAGAAACTATTAATTTCTATAAAGTTTATGCAAACTACAAATATTTAACAGGTGACATGGTATAATATTCTTTCTACTAAAGAAGAGTTGTCAAATATATGGTCCTTACTTTATATTTTTATCAGCATTCAAATATCACACAGCAAACCCTCTTACACATTTCAAATTCCTAAGGGACCCTGTGTTGTTAAGGGGGAGGTTGTAATTGTAAATAAAAATGAATCAGTGCAACCAAGAATTCATCAACAAGCCCTGAATAGCTTAACTGAATTTAGTACTTCAATTATGCCATGATACAATTACTAAAAATTATCACTTTAATAAATAGTATTGTTTTATTAATTAGTTTATCTATGTTTTCATTTTATATTATTTTAATTACAACAACATGAAAGAGTCCCTTACTCTTGTTAATGCTTTTATAGTAAGTTTTAAATTTAGAATCACTCTGCACATTATACATGATTATAAATTCATTTTGCAAACTAAGGATCAATTTGCCAGTTTACATTTTTGCAATGAAACAGGGTCAGTATTGTTACATTTTTAAATTCTTCTTATGGTTTGGTTTTACACAGAGTTAATCAATTTGTTCAGCAATTCTACAAATATCGACTTCACAGTATTTCTTCTTCTTCTTCTTCTTTTTTTTTTTTTTTTGTAGAATTTTTACTAGTGTGGACAGGAAGGTCTGTATGTAAACATGTAAACATAAAGACTTCAAGTAGAGGTTGAGAGGCAACCTCCAAATATAAAGGAAACCAGATGGAGAATAACATACAGAGAGTGAAAAGGTAGAAAATGAAACCAAAACATATATGAGCGAACACTAAAATTGCTAAAATGTATCTCAGCATCTGGCAGGAGGAAGGCACTGGCAGCTAGTTGCAAGTCCTGTCATAAATAAAATCTGAGTGACAGGCAATGCTGAACAGGATGCCTTAGAGTGAAGACAGAAATATAAAACAATTTCCCAAGATACTTCAGCAATGCAATTGTGAATTAATGATATTTTACATATATATTTACATATATAATTACATTTAATTATATATTTTGATTGATTGATTGATTTAGGACATACTTGCTTTTGTCTAAGTCTTGCAGTCTCTGATTGAAGTTGGATGCAATATCTGTAAAATTATTGACTGCAGAAAACAGTGAATCTGAAACAGAAATCCAAATTATCAAAAGCTTTAAGAACATAGTTTATAAAGCCAAAACAGGAAGATCACTACAGCCTAGGAGTTTAAAACCAGTCAATGTAAGATTTACAAGCTCATTTCAGTAAAACAAACAAACAAACAAACAAACAAAGCCCCATGGTTTTTAATGGTCTCTATATAATGATGTGGAAAAAATGTAGAAAAGTATTTTAAGATGTCTTTATATATTTTTGAGCATATATGTAATTTAGAACAGTCTTAAGATAAAAGAATATTTAATCTAGAACAATAGAAATAACAATAAGAAACTATTTGAAACACAAGAGTCAATTTGAATGGTAAATTGCAACATACCAAATGATATCATGTAAGCCTTCATCTCTTGTGGATGCTTCATTGAAATATTGTAGATAGTTTCAGCATGCTTCTTCAGAGCTACAGCATAACTTTGACAGTCAAAGGGAAGCACTATAGAATTGGCCAGTTCAAATACCATTGCTCCTCGAACCTGGGCTACAGTGAGGTGATATTTAAATGTTGGATCATAAAATTTTTCTACCACCTCATATGTTTCATAGACACTGTGATAGAGAGGATAGCTGCTGACTTTGTTAGTTTTCTAGGAGAAAAAAAACAACAAAATGCATCTCTTTAAGATAACTTATAATAAGCCCAATAGCATGGTATTTACTGTGGTGTTATTAAGGTGACTTGAACACTGACAGACAGGGATTATGTAAACTTAGATTCTTAGAACTTAGTAGAGGACAACTCTAGGCATGTACAGACAAATACACACATACACATGCTGCAAAAACAAGATGAAAACATTCCTTGGGAAACACCCCAGACAGTTGTCAACCGAAATATCAGAGATGCCGAAGTTTGTTGAGAAGCCAAAGAGAGGAATTTGCAGTGCTTCAGTAGAAAAGCAATCATTTAAAGAGAGAGTTGAGGAATTATTAAACACCAGTGAAGCAATATTACGAGGTCGAACAATGCATCTCTGAAAATCCCACAGAGAAAACTCTGAGAGGCAGCATCCTGACCACTGGGGAAAATAAGCAGGGAGGACCCTATTAGTGAACTTGGGGGCATTTCTAAGGAGAGAGAAATGATGCTCATGAGAGGCCAAATCTTTTAAGTTCAGACTCCATTTTAGAGAATCTGACCTAATTTTGAATGCAGTTAAACTAACAGGCTAGTACCTAGCATTAGTTTCTGAGTTGTCCTCCAACAGAACCCAGTCTCTAGGCTAATCCCCCAAGACCAGCCTACACCTTCAAAAAGACCAGAGTCTCCAGGTTATTCCTTCAACAAACTTGCACCCCCAGTTTACAAGCTCACCCCCCTAGGTAACCACCATCAATGTAGAGGGGAGCAAAAATTAAGTTTATGATATGACTCCCAGCACCAGGCAATAATGTTAAAGGCCACAGTAGCTTTCCAATTAGGTGCTTGCACACTTTCCCCCTGATTGCTGCTTACTTTAATGCCTTGGTCCAATAGACATTCAGGGCTCCCCCACCATCAAAACCATCCTGCATGATGGCTGTGCATGGGACAGGGCTGAGCTAACTCGAATAGAATAAAGACCCTGATATGAGGTGCATTGGATTGTCTCTCGTCTGTTTTTGGGGGGATCACTAACATTTCCCTGGCAAACAGGCACAAGGAAGCTGGATATGGGGAGATCAAGAACTTTTCTCACAATGCACTGCAGACAATGTGCTCTCACTATGTTCTTTCATTACTGATATAAAGAACACTTTAGTATAATTTTGAAGAGACAGAGTATTGGACATTATTAATGATAGATGAGTTTAATTATGAATTCAAAATTGTTTATCAAGGACATTTGGCAATCCCCTGGAATTTGATTGGTTTAGTTTCATATATGTCAAATGTATCTATTCTCATCAAAACCCCCATAAAAACTCATACAACTTTCTACCCCCAAATATCCCTGGCTGGGGTCAAGTAACTTGATCAAGAGAAAAGACATATGAAGATTCACTGCTGTCTGAATATTCCCATCTGACTTAAGGATATAAGCACAATGGGAATTTAGAGTTGGGTCCAATATTTTTCCCGGTGACTATATTATTCCTTTCAATCATTTTGAATGAATTGAATAATCATTTTAATAACTGGGCTGGCTAGTTTTATATCAACTTGGCACAAGGTAGAGTTATCTGAGAGGAGGGACCCTCAATTGAGATAATGCTTCCATAAGATCAGGCTGTAGACCAGCCTGTAGGGGCTTTTATTAATTAGTGATTGATGGAGAAAGTACCAAAATTATTATAGATGGTGCCATCATTGGGCTGGTGATCCTGTGTTCTATAATAAACCAGGCTGAAAAAGTCACAGTAAGCAAGCCAGCAAGCAGCATTTCTCCATGCATTCTGCATCAGCTCTGTGCCTATAGGATTGTTCCCTGACTTCCTGTGATAATAACCAGTGACATGGAAGTGTGATCTTAATAAATCTTTTGTTCCCAAGCTGCTTTAGTCATGGTGTGTCATCACAGCATCGATAAACCTAAGTAAGACAATAACTATTGCTTTTTTCTTTAATAACATATATCTAAAAATAAAAGTATATGTATAAGATATTACTTACAAATTAAACACTAAAATTAAATTAAAATTAGAATGAAATTAAAAAGAAAAACCTCACTATAAAAGAGAAAACAGGGGTGTTTTAGACATAAGAACATAAATTGCTAGCAAGAAGCTTTCACAGAACTAATTCAGATTTTATAAAGTATACATTTTTAAACTTACTAAAGATTTATCAATCACTAAATAAAAGAAATAAAAATGCTTTATGGTTTTGTTTCTTTACATTAAGTTTTATTTAGTGATCTGCTGTTTGATGATCTCAGCTACAATAAAGACAAAAGTCCAACTATTGTCATGTCTTGCTGGTTTTGATGTATTTGGAGTGAAAGTGAGGAAAGATGAGCCCAACACAATCGTCAGGAACTTAAATGATGAAGTGAATATTGAGTCAACGAATCAATAAAACAGAGTACATATAAGACAGTGTTTCTCAACCTTTCTAATGCTGCAATTCTTTAATAGAGTCTTTCATAAAACTATTTTTGTTGCTACTTTATAACTGTAACTTTGCTATTGTTATGTATCATTATATAACTATCTGATAAAAAAGAATAGCTGATATGTGACCCCTTTAAAAGGGTCGTTTGACCCACAAGTAGTCAGGTCACACAGGCTGAGAACTGATGAGTCAAGGGAAATCATTGTGCACAGGTCTGCAGAAAGCAGTATGAGTGTAACTTGAATGTGAATACAGGCTCAGGGTAACAAAGGCAGGACAACCAATCAATGAGACATCTCTATGAGGCATTCCAGTTCTCCACTTCTAATGCTTCAGGTACTTCTTATGGTAAAACTTATTAATTTAGTTAAAATATACCCATATTTGACCTGTAAGGATTCTCTAATTTAGACTTACCCAATTTTTAGTATATCGGGCTCTGCCTGAAGCAATTCCAAGTCTTTGGAAAAACACTTCAAAATCATTGCCAGACCCCAGCTTGCTAATTCTGAGAGAAAAAAAAAATTAGTATGATCAGTTCATTCTATAAAGATCAAAGGTCAATTACTAAATTCTAATCATACTATTTCAAATGTGAGAGCATTAGACAAACAGTTGAAATAAGATATTTTCTCTGGTAGTGAAAAATGTACTTCCTTTTCAATACCATTCTATGGAGGGGCACTTTAATAAATCACAATTTATTTAAAGATTTCAGAGGTTGGAAAATACTTTTGCTCAAAATATTTGTTTTATCTCTGACTGTTGTATAAACTAGTGAATGGAAACAGCCATTTTCAAATTAGGATATAAATTCAGTCAATTTCACACTGTAGAACTCTACCTCTACAAACTATTGAGATATTTATTTTCCTTCTCTTGTATGTAAAGATACAACCACTAAGTCATAGTTACAATAATATCAGAGTAGGAAAAATGTTTGTTAAATGCATGGCATTCAGAAAAAGGAATAGGTATAGATTGATGTGACAAATGTTTGACAGGAATTGTGTTCCATTTTCTCTATTGGGACATTTACATGTACTATGTACAAATGTCAGGTATCCTAAAAGACACCATAGTTCTTCCTTTCCTTTAAAAAAAAATTACTTATTTCTCACAGAACAATTTGAAGGGCCCTTTACATTAGAAGCTTGGCTGTCAAGGCTGCTGAAACAGGAACAAAAAACAGCTTAATAACTTATAGAGTGCAGGCCACCAGTTAGTACTTAATAGATGGGTGTTTTTCAGAAAGTCAGAGACCCAAGTACTAAGTGTCCTGAGTATTTGATGCTGTTTCGAGCATCTCTCTTCTTGTTGTTCTTGTGGTCTTCATGTCCTTCATAATCTATGTGCTGGGTGAAGAGTCTAAGGGGGCTCCAGCTGTCCACTGGGCCATATCACTGGCGGTCAAAGTAATAGTGCTTGATGATTTTTCAAGCATTGCTTCTGGAACACATAAATGATTGAATCATCATCCTTGGAAAGAACTTGGAAATGCAGATTGTTAGCAGTGACCACCACCCTTAGAAAGAATTTTGAGAAGATTATTAAGATGTTTTTGTCAATGGCTCTGATGTAAAAAATCTTACAAAACAAACTGAAGTTCAGAAAGGCACACTCTTAATAGTTGAGCTAGGGAATTTTTAAGCTCAGGGAATAAGAACAATGGCAGCTCAAATAGCACTGGCTTAGATGACTTTTGCTTAAGCTAGGCTAGTGATCAAGGTGATAATTTCTTATTCCCATTTTTGTCCTCAGCTTCTTGATAAGGTTTAATAAAAACTATTAATGAGTAGTTATGCACCTTGAAGATTTAAAATAGAAATGACTGTTTTTAAATAAAAATTTACATATGTGATTTTTAAAATTTTTATATGATTCCTTTTTAAGATAATTACTAAGATTCTTTCTTTGTAACCAGAAATTGTAGCCTGCCAGTGGAGACAACTTGCTAAGAAAATTACCTTGCTTTCTTAAATTTATGTTAATTCTTAACAAGTTGCTTAGTTATAAATGTATGTACGTTCTTGGGAATGATTTGCTATTTATTCACTTGCAATACATTAAATATTTTTTAATGTAAAGGTACTGAGGAACATACATTTTGAAAATAATCATTCACTAAAAGAAAACTAGAATATAGCTGCATTATTGTTTTTATGCTCCTTGAAAGATTTTGCTGGGATGTATAAGCTATAGGGGAAAAAAAATTCTTAGAACTAGCTGAAGCTTGCTTCCTCTATTGAGTGTTCATGTGTGTGTGTGTGCGCGCGCGCGTGCGCATATGCATGTGCGTGCACTTGGGGAAGAGGATGAGGAGGAGGAGAGACAGAGAGAGAGAAAGAGAGAAAGAGAGAGAGAGAGAGAGAGAGAGAGAGAGAGAGAGAGAGAGAGAGAGAGACTATCTTTTTTATTTTCTTCTTCATTGAGCCACAAAGGATTTTTCTTGCTTCCTCTGAAGGAATTTTTTATTCGGGTCTTTAGCTTTAGCCAAGTCCTCAAGGAGATAGTTTTGCAGATCCTAATCAATCGCTTGTTCTACTTCTCACCTCAGTTTACAGTAAATGCCAAATTTGTTCTTTGACACTTGGACGCTGCCTGTTGCATATAGCTTGCTCAAAAATAAATTTTGAAACCCTCAGATATAATTTCAAAACATGGGATAATATTTTATTTTAAACAAAGTATTTTATTTTAAAGGCAAATAGTTCTTTGTCAGATGTTAGAGTATTTTGAAAGTTACTTCTTATAAAAATAATGAAACAAATATACTCTTTTATATCCAAAACATTCACTCAGTGACCCAACTTGGTAGAATGGCTGGGTTGTTGGTTGCTGTACCTGGGCATTCCAATGAAGTCAGGTGAAGGACTCCTTTGTGTCCAACTGTCAAAAAGAGATTTGCCTTCAAAGCCTTCATCCGGGCTTTGCAACTATACAAATTATAAACAAGAAAATACTCACAAATCCAACGCATAAACTTAAATGTCTATTAATAAGAAAATGAAGAGTTACACTACATTTTAGCAAAATAAGCGACACAATCTTTATATTAGAAGTTGTTGCGAATTATGTGGCTTCTGTGTGGTGCTTCCTTGGTATACTCTTGGCTTTGGGATCGATAAAAAGCAAAGGTATTAGAGAGTTACAATAAAAAGTTCTGAAAAGAAAATGTTTGTTTATGTGTAGTTGTAAGTGGGAAGATATGGTGCGTATAGAAAATAATTGAACAAATTTGCAAATCTTTGTCTGTCCAGAAGCAATCACAGGCCGATTTTACCAGATCAAAGAAAGCTATTCTCAAAACCATATACTTTTCCCACTAAAGAAAATATTCCTTTACTACTGCCTTTTATTGGTAGGACTACAGAAGTCTTACATGATACATTATGAAGTCATTATATAACATACATAAGGGAATGTAATGATTTTTAAAAATTTGATTGCTTTTGTAATTGTGCTAAACACCATGGTTTAAAATCATTGTCTTGTTTTATGGGTGAAAAGAAAAAGAAGTAAAACAAACCAATATTATTGAATTTTAGAATTAGAATATATGGAGTTGTACCAGGAGTATTTAGTAAGTTGAGTATCACTGAGTTTCCATAGTTGGTTCCATAGTTATTTAGGAAGAATCTTTAGAATGTTTATACTTAATAACTGTCAAGTGTAATAGTTATCAACAAGCTTAATTTAAAAATTTATTGAACACTTACACTATATATCAGTTTGTATACAAAAATGTAGAGGTCCACATACTATATATCATAATAAATATATCCATTAATAATTATATGCACCCAAGCTAGATTTACCTAGTATGAGAAGAAAATTAGAATACCTATCTGTATCTTAACCTATAAAACATGAATAAAGAAACAAAACTATTTTACACACATTTATAAACTCACATAAGAAACATAAATTTAAAAGTATAATACTAAATTATTTAAATTATCTGTCCTTCAAATAAACATATTTAAATAATTGCAAAAACTCTCTCTAAACAAAGATAGAAAGAATGAAGGAAAGAAACAAAAAGAAACAAAGAAAAAAGAAACAAACAACAAAACAAAGAAAAGTTTTATGAATTACATATATTAAGACTAACCCAGCAGTGATTTTACAGCTGTAGCAGAAGATCACTAATTCAGGAGATGAACAAAACAGTCAAGCTTCCTCATAATTTGCCTTAAATAATTGAGCAGTGAGATTTCTCTGAAACACTAGTTTTGAAGCATTTAGGTTTCACATGCTACATAGTAACTGATAAATCTGCATTTAAATAACTAGATGCTAAATCTAATTCATATATTTCTTATACTTG
The DNA here is from genome assembly GCF_011762505.2 of Arvicanthis niloticus. Classification (NCBI taxonomy): domain Eukaryota; kingdom Metazoa; phylum Chordata; class Mammalia; order Rodentia; family Muridae; genus Arvicanthis; species Arvicanthis niloticus. The sequence goes on from NC_047658.1 coordinate 56,791,077, forward strand.
TAAAAGGAATCATATCACCTGATTTAATTCTATGTTTAATACAAAAAGATTTATTCATAATTTCTATGCGAAACAATTGTGATTTTTATAGAAATGCATTTGAATTGGTTCAATGATCAGGTTTTGTGGCTTGTTTTTTTTTTTTTTTTTTTTTTTTTTTTTTTGCAGTAATTTCTAGGTCAGTCTCAAAAGTCTGTCATGCAGCTAGAATGATGGTACATTCCTACAACTCTCATAATGTGGAGACTGACACAGGAAGATCTGCATCTCACGTCCAGATAGATCATGACTATCTATCAAAACCCTCTCTTAAAGAGCCTTTCACATATAAGTGTAGGTGGTGCCTCCAACCAGCTTCAGTATCTGTTGCTGCTAAGAGAGCTAGAAGGAAGGTCAAGCCCTTGTAATAGAGCCAAAGGTTGGAGTACTAGCAAAAATTAAGAAGGGATCATCTAATTTTTGTCCACAAATGGGTGCATTTTCATTTAAGTCATTCAGTCATTCTTACATCATGAGTTAGCTAATTTTACCATACAAGTGGGCATTAAAAAGTTAGTAAAGGAATTAAGCAGTAGTTCCAGCTACTATGTGATTCCAGTGGCTGCTTTGTAAGGTCTCTTTCTTCATTTTCAAAGTAGACAGAATGCACCCTATATGCTAAATCACAGAGGTGGGGGAGATGGCATATAGTACATGGAGAAATAGTTTGTTAGCTGTGAAAGTTCAGGAAAAAATATTTTTATGAGAAAAGAAAGTTAGCTATAAACAGTATAAATATTTAAAATAATATGTGTTTTTCACATCACTCAAGACCTGGACCCGTGAGCCCTCCAATTCTGGATTGTAGTTCATTCCAGATACAGTCAAGATGACAAAATTGCATCCAAAATATTATTTGCAGAATTTTGCAAAGATTTTTCCATCTCTTTACCTCTTTTGTGATGTTGTACACTAAACTGTGCATCAGTGGTGTGCAATCAACTCTTAGAGTGTAGTTTCCTGAAACAGAAAGGATTGGCTGGTTTATTTGTTTTATTTATGTTATTAATTTATTCAAAGACCATTGGTAAACTCTACATAGAATTATTCTTTCCAAAGTGAACTTAATAAAAAGCCCTCTAATGTTCTCAATCTTAAGCTATAAAACCAAACTTTTATGACATTGACCGCTGAATCTTATCCTGAAGATTAGGGAAAAAGCTCAATGGGCCATCTCTCCAAATCTTTACTTCTTATTCTACCCAAGAGCTTTTCCTTAAGCCTCTTTCAAATACTGTTCCCTCAGCTTGAATCAGTGTTCTACATCCTATCTGTATGACTTCTTCACCTTTTGGGTTCATGTTAAATTTTCAGAGGGATCTCATTGACTCCTGGATGTAACAGTACACATGGCTTCCACTCCATAGATTCTATTCTCTTTTCTTGTCCTTGGTCTGTTTTTCACATCACTCAAGATCTGGACCCATGAGCCTTCCAATTCTGGATTGTAGTTCATTCCAGATATAGTCAAGATGACAACTAGGATTAGCCATTACATATGCTCATGACATAAGGTTATTTCCAGGATCTTTTATTCACCATATGAACGTTCACAGGACAGAAACACACCGCAATTCAATGAGGACACATCTTTTTGAGAGGACATTAAGGGTGATCTGAGTAAACCTACTAATTTTTTTCAATTTTACAAATTTTATTGTTTACAAAAGACTTGTAAATAAATAAAATTATCACCTTAGTTTTTGTTATGTATATGTTAATATTTTAACATAAATTTATAAATATGTGTTTTATTATATCCCTTGAGAAATGAACATTTAAACAAAGAATGGAATATAAATTGAAGGTTATATATCTCAATCACATTGAAGCTATCTTTACTTGTTTTTAATCCTAAAATTTATGGTCCAGTTCCAGATATGGCATAATTATCTAAGCCCAGTGATGTGCTAAAATGCTGGACAAATCAAAGGTTGAAAATTATCAATAACAATAACATCATTTAGCTATACCTCCAGCTCCCAAATCATATTATTTAAAATGGTCACTTTTTACCACATATAAAATGTGTGTGTGTGTGTGTGTGTGTGTGTGTGTGTATACCATGTACACATGGAAGTCAAAATACAAGTTTTTGGAGTCAGTTCTCACAGTTCATCTTTAAATAGGTTCCTAGGATATATCTGAGTTTTCCAGGATTCTCTCAAATTGCCTTTGATGGGTTATACATTTCACCAGTTCCTATAGATAAATGTCATATATGTCATTCAAAAACAAAAGATTCTTCAAGTTTGTAAATAAGAAACCCAACAGGTAATTATAACCATATTTAAGAGAATCTTGTAGAGGAGGTATGTTAATGAATGTAGTCTTCCTGAATTAGCAGTGATGTACAGCAGAGGAAATGTCTCTTAAGTACTCATGAAGTCAGCCCTGAATCAAAGGAAAAGATGGAAAAACAATCATAAGTATCTTAACTTCATCTTACTGGGCTTCATTCTGTGCTAGGATGAAATTCTTTGACTAAATTGTTACCTCTAGAATAATCATGATTCTCTAATGAGGCCAAAAATATTTACCTTCTATGGAAGAATCAGCATTAATATAAGCCACACCACGTTCTTGTAGGAGTCTTGAATGTTCCTATAACAAGAAATTTAATAAACTATAAGCTTAAATTTAACATCCACCCAAGGTACATTTGCCATTCTTTAATGTAGATATTTGAATGAAATTGCATCATAATTCCCATAAGTTTAGCATATAAAGTCTCAAAAAATTTGATGATGAGAAACAAAAGCACATTGTTCTACACTACATTTGCAAGGATGAACAGTTCAGACTCAGAAGATGAAAGGGAATAGGGAATTTAAACATGCAGAAGCGTCAATCACATTTTTATGAACATATTTTTATGAGATTTTCAAGTAAAAATAAACATTTACAAATCCTGTCATAATGTAAGCAGAAATGATTTTCTTGATTTACAGGAAATGAGCAATTTACTGGTCAGAAAATGTACAAAGAAAACCTGACCTTGGGGACAATTTTCCTTGTAGGATATTACCACCTACTGGTAATTATAGCAGATTGCACATTTTTTAGAACTAAGAGGGATAGCAAAGATCCCTAGAACATTTTGATCACCAATACACTGAATTTTCTAAGAATTTTGATTGTAAGGAAAAAATCAGGAAAATATCTGAATGATAAAAAAATATTGATCACTGTAGAGTTACTCAAGGGGCTGAGGCAGTAGAATTGTAGGAGTTGCAGGGCAGTTTGAGCTAAATAAAGATACTGTCTGAAAATAATGATAATAATAGCAAATATAATAATAATAATAATAATAATAATAATAATAATTCTAAATTACAAATTACTTTCTGAAATATTTATGGATTTTCCTGCCATGAGGATGAGACTTTGCTGTGGAAGAAAACTTCATCTTGATCAACAATAATATGGCAGCTATTTGGAAAAACCTGTACTATCTATGTTTATCAGGAATGACATGAGCATTAACAGCATTGTAGGAAGCTGATGAAACAGATATCAAAACTCCATACGTTTATTTCTCTGTCACACCAAACTGATATACATTTGAATCGAGTTACTATTCAGGTCGCCTCATAAATATTCCTTCTGCATCACATTCTGCTGTATATAACAGTGATGACACCACTGAGATAAATAAGTACACATCAGGCCTTACTCTGGAATCTTAAGGCTCAATGTGACTGGTACTTGGAGTTGATTTGGGTGGTATGTAAGAATCATATTGGAAATTGACATGTTTTGAGTTGTGTCCTCTCTCACCTTCCTTGTGTGTACATCTGGGCTTCTCCTTCAGTTCTGAGGACATTTGAGGGACTCCAGTAGTATCCTGCTTCCCATTTGAAGACTGTGGGTCCCAGGAATAACCAGCTTGAAACCAGACCCCAACAATCCCTTCCCAGTAGGGTCTGCCAGGGGCACAGCCTAAAGAGATGAGTTGCTTATGGTTCCCTGACCTCCATTGTCTAGTTCTAGGTTTGACTTTCAGTTTTGAGGAGACTTGCAGAAACCCAAGAGCATGCTGCTTCACTGTGGTGGTCTATGAGGGCCCCTCAAGATCTACCAGCTTGGAACATTGTCTCATAAATCCCTTGCCAGAGGGGTCCACCTGAGGCACAGCTAGCACAGTCAGGTAACCTGACTTCCCACAGCTCCCCTGTGCCATCAGTATAATGCAGCCATCACCAGGGAAAATCAGATGCCTAAAGGACAATATAAAAACACAATCAAGACTCAGGGAAATATGATACCACCAGAGGCCAACTATCCTACTACAGCAAACTCTGAATATCCTAAAAAAGTGAAGCACAGGAAGATAATTTTAAATCAAATGTTATAAGAATGATGGATACCTTTAAAGCTGAAATAAATAATTTAATGAAGAAATACAAGAAGATATATTAAAACCAGTAGAGGCAGAAAGCAAATAAATATAAAGAAATACAGGGAAAATATAATCAAATGGGTGAAGGCTATGAATAAAACTATCTAAGACCTGAAAAGAGAAATAAAAGATGGAAAATCTAGAAAAGAGAACAGAAATTACAGACACCAACAGAATAATAAAGATGCAAGAGAGATCTCAGACATATAAGATATGATGGAAGAAATACACATGTTGTTCAAAGAAAATGCAAGATCTAAAAAGATCATAACACAAAATTATGAGAAACTTGGGATACTATGATAATACCAAGCCTAAGAACAATAGGAATAGGAGAAGATTCCCAGCTCAAAAGTCCAGAAAACATCTTCAACAAATCATAGAAGACATTTTTCCTAATGTAAAGGAAGTCACGCCTATAAATGTACAAGAAGCTTACAGAACACCAAAGAGATTAGAAAAGAAAAAAAATCTTACCACCACATAATAATCAAAACATTAAATGTGCAGTAAAAAGAAAGAATACTTAAAGCTGTAAGGGAAAAAAGCCAAGTAACACATAAAGGCAGCTCTATCATAATTACACTGTACTTATCAATAGAGACTCTGAAATGTAGAAGGGCCTGGGCAGATGTCCAAAACACTATCAGAGCCCACAGATGTCAATCCAGACTACTCCACTCAACAAAACATCCAATCACCATAGATGTAGAAACCAAAATATTCCATGACAAAACCAAATTTAAACAATATCCTTCAAACAACGCAGCACTACAGAGGATACTAGAAAGAAAACCCCAAATCAACGAGGCTAACTACACTCAATAAAACACAAGAAATAAATAATTTCACACCATTAAAACCAACAGAATTAAAACACACACACATACACACACACACACACGACCAACACCAACATCGTAATAGCAGGAAGTAACAATTATTGACTATTAATATCTCTCAACATTGATGGACTCAATTCCCCACTAAAAAGACACAGGCTAACAGAATGGACTTCTAAAGAGATTGCATCATTGTACTGTAAACAAAAAACACATTTCAGCAACAAAAATAAATATTACCTCAGAGTAAACTGCTTAAAAAAGTTTTCCAAGTAAATAGACACAAGGATCAAGAGATTTTCAACCAAAAGTAATCAAAAAATATGGAGAAGGACAATTTATACACATTAAAGGAAAAGTCTACGAAGAGGACATCTCAATTCTTGACATCTATGCCTCTAAAGCTTTAATCACACATTGAATCTCACATGTTAATAGTCATAGATTTTAATACCCCACTTTCAACAACTGACAGGTCATCTAGACAGAAACTAAATAGAGAAATAATGAAACCAACAGAGGTTATAATTCAAATATACCTAACAAGTGTATAAAGAACAAGTACTCCAAACACAAAAGAATAGACCTTCTTTTCAGCACCAATGGAACCTTCTCCAAAATTGAGCATATAATTTGTCATAAAACAAGCCTTAACAGATAAAAGAAAATTGAAATAACCCTTTGCGTCTTGCCAGATCATTATGGGTTAAAGTTGGGTTCAACAAAAACAGAAATTATTGGGGATTTGTTTTAACGCTTTGTCTTAATTTGGCTTCCAAAAGGTGCACTTCCAGATACTGAGGGTCCCTGCCCCCATCTGGCCTTTATTGGTAATAAAGAACTGCAGTAAGCCAATGACTGGGCAGGGAGACTAAGGTGGAACTTATAGATTACATAAGCAAGGGAACCTAGAGGGGAAAAGAAGAGACAGAATCATCATGATGGGGGAGCAGTGAGATTAGTGTTAAAGGCCCACTGACATGTAAGAATCCAGGAAAGCAGCCCCAGGAGCTACTCCCCCACTTGGGTTTGGTAAACCAAGAATAAAAAACTAGATTTAGAAAATGTTAACCCAGGAATAGTGGAGGTGAGTGTGCTAGCTGTGAGGAGGTTTAGAAGTACCCAGACATTGAGCTAATTAGGCATATTAAAAATTAACCTGATGTGTGTGTGTGTGTGTGTTTCATTCTCGAATCCAGAGAGCTGGCGAGTGGCTAGAATTAACAATTCACCACTATAAGAAACAACAGAAGGTCCACATACTCATGCAAACTGAACTCTCTTCTCACTGAATCAGGGAAAAAATAAAAAAAGAAACTACAGACTTTCTAGAATTTAGCAAAAACAGTTAGGACAACATTCCCAAACTTTTGGTACACTATGGTACCAGTGCGAAGAGGAAAGTTCATAGCACTAAAAGGTTTTCATAAAGAAATTGGAGAGTTCTTATACTAGCAAATTAAAAGTACACCTGAAAACTCTGTGAAAAAAACCAGAAGCAAACCCACTCAAGAGGAGTAGATGACAGGTAATAATCAAACTTAGGGCTAAAAAAAAAAATCAATTAGAAACAAAGAGAACAACACAAAGAATCAAAAAAACCAAAAGCTGGTTCTTTGGAAAAATCAACAAGATAGACAATTCCTTAGCCAAACTAACAAATGCAGAGATACAATATGCAAATTAAAAATAAGTATCAGAAATGAAAAGAGATACACAAGCATAGGAACTGAGGAAATTCAAAGAATCCAAAGGTCTTAATGTCAAAAGCCTATACTCCACAAAATTGAAAATCTAAATGAAATGGATGGTTTTCTATACTGATACTAATTACCAAAGGTAAATTAAGATTATGTAAACTACTTTAATAGTCCTGTAACCCCTAAAGAAATATATATGATCATTAAGTGTCTCCCAGCCAAAGGGGGGGAGGGGAAAGCCCTTGGCCAGATGGTTTCAGCACAGAATTCTACCAGACTTTGAATGAAGAGCTAATGCCAATTCTCCTCAAAGAAATTGAGAAACATATCAGAAGATAGAAAGATCTTCCATGCTCTTAGACTGGTAGGATTAACACAGTGAAAATGATCTTACTAAAAGCAATCCACAGATTCAATGGAATCTCAATCAAAATTTCATTAAAATTCTTTACAGAACAATTTTCAACTTTATATGTAATAGTAAAACACCTAGGATACCTAAAACAATTCTGAACATTGAAAGAACTTCTGGAAATACCAATATCCCTGACTTTAAGTTGCACTTTAGAACAATGGTAATAAAAACCACATAGTGTTGGTAGAAACAGGTAGGTGGATATATGAAATCAAATTGTAAACCCAGAAATAAACTCACATACCAATGGGCACTTGCTTTTTGACAGAGAAGCCAGATGGAAAATACAAAAGCATTTTTAACAAATGGTGCTTATCTAACTGGATGTCTGCATACAGAAGAATGCAAAGAGATCCATGTTTATTACGTTGAACAAAACTCAAGTCCAAATGGATCTAAGACCTCAACCTAAAACAAGATACACTAAATCTAATAGAACAGAAATTAGGGAATAGCCTTGAATTTCCTGAACAGAACACCAACGACACAGGCATTAAGATTAACCATTAATTGTGAAATGGAAAAGCTTTTGTAAGGTGAAAAATACTATCAATAGGACAAAATGAGAGCCTACAGATTGGGAAAAGATCTTCACCAACCATACATCTTATAGAGGGCTAATATCCAAAATATATAAAGAACACAAGTAGTCAGAAAACAATATACCAAATAACTAAATTTAAAAATAGGATCCAGAGCTAACCAGAAAATTCTCAACATAGGAATCTCAAATGTCTGAGATGCACTTTAAAAATAAAATCAATATCCTTAGTCATCAGGGAAATGAAATGAAAACCACCCTGAAATTCTTTCTTACATGTATCAGAGTGGCTAAAGTCAAAACCTCAAGGGTCAGCACATGCTGGTGAGGTTCTGGAGCAAGGGATACACTCCTCCATTGGTGTTGGGATTACAAACTTAAACATTCATTATGGAAGTCAATTTGGCAGTTTCTGAGAAAATTGGAAATAATTCCACCTAAAGACCCAGTTATACCACTCCAGGGCATATACTAAAAAGATGCTCCATCATCCTATAAAAACACTTGCTCAACTATGTTCATAGCAGCTTTATTTGTAATGTCTGGAAACTGAAAACAATCTACATGTCCTTCCACAGAAGAAAGAATAAAGAAAATGTAGTTTATTTACACAATGCAATGCTACCCAGCTATTAAAAACAAGGACATTATGAATTTTTCAGGTAAATGTATGAAAGTAGAAAAGATCATCCTGAGTGAGGTGATATTTTATCCGTAAGTCATACAGTGTATATTGTCACTTATAAATAGATGTTAGCAATAGCGAGGTAAGCCAAACACAAAAGGATGTGCATGGCATGTACTCACTTATAAGAGGATACTAGCAATAAAGTACAGGATAACCACGCTATACAACAGACCCAAACAATCCAAATAACAAGGGGGCAGGAGGAATAATGGGTGAATCTTTCTCAGAAGGAGACATAGAAGAGAAATCTGAGGTGGGTAGGAGGAAACTTGGTGGGAGAGGGAATGGGGAGTAGAGCAGATCAGGAGTGGGTGATCAGATGCAGGGAGAGTAGGAGAGAGAAGGGAAACTAGCAGCAAGGAGACTCTAGATTATGACAGACTTAAAATGGGCAAGGCCCTGGAGGTCTATGGGGCAACTCTAGATGAGACACCTAGCGGTGGCAGATATAGATTCTGAACTAATTCCTGTAGCCTGGCAGGATCACCAATGGAGGGATAAAGACAGCAACCTATCCACAAAGGCTTCAACTCAAAATGTGTCCTGCCTACGAGATGTGCAGAGACAAAGATAGAGCAGATACTGAGGGCATAGCCAACCAAAGACTGCCCCAATAGGAGACTCATCTTTGGGGTAAGAAAAAAATCCCTGACACTATTAATAATACTTTGATATGCTTGAAGATAAAAGCCAAACATAACTGTCCTCTGGGAGGCCCCATTGTGCTACCAATGGAAAAAAATGTAGAGACCCACAATCAAACATTAGGTGGAGTTCTGGGAGTCTTATGAAAGAGTTGGGGGAAAGAATGAGGAACTGGAAAAGGACAAGGACTCCACAGGAAGACCAACAGAGTCAATTAACTTAGACCTTTTTAGCTCCCAGAGACTGAATCATCAACTGAAGAGCGAACATGGGCTGTAACTAGGGTCCCTGCATATATGTAGCAGATAAGCAACTTGTTCTTCATGTGGGGCCCTCAACAACAGGAGAAGGGGCTCTCCCTGAATCTGTTTCTGCCTGCATGTGGATCTCATTCCCCTAAATGGGCCACCTTTTCTGGGCTCAATGGGAAAGAATGTGCCTAGTGCTATAGTGACTTAGTGTGCTAGGTGTGGGCGGGGTTTATAACTAGAGGAGGCTCCTCCTTCTTAAAGGAGAAGGGAAGGGAGTAATAAGAGGAGGTTCTGTGTGAGAGGGTACTGGGAGGAGGGGGGACTGATATTAGCATAGAAAATGATTACATTAATAAATTTAACTTAAAAGAGAAATTGACAGTTTTTTGCTTATTTTGGTTTTGTGCTTGTATTTGATTTATTAACTATATTGTATTGTCAAAAACAAAATTAAATTTCTATAATTGACCTGAGGTGTTTCTAAATTTGAACAAAGACAAATTCTTCAAATGAGAATTTTTTTATTTTTTAATATATATATTTTTTCATGTATTTATGTATTTAGTACCTGAATGTGTGTTATGTGAGAATGCATGTCATGTCAAATATGTGGTGATCAGAGAAAAGAATGCAGCTGTCAGTTATCTCCTCCCACCATCTAGGTCCCAACAATTAGAGCCAAATCATCAGGTTGGCAGCATGTGGCTTAACTAGCTGAGTCATATTATTGTCCTCTTGTAGATTTTGAACAATGGCACAATCTTTTTGGATAATTAGACATAGTGTACCCATGGGTTGCATGCAGCCAAGTATAGGTAAGAATGTAGCCCAACACAACCTTGTAAACATGGTTAAAACATGATGAGATGATTTTTATTTGGTTATTTATAAAGTAACTTGATGTGTGTGACTGAAACATGAATTTTGTATATAGAACATTATGTAATAGTAAAAGGTTGAACACACATCCAAGACATTGTAAAAAAAAAAGTCAAAGCATTGTCTGACTGGATACACTTGACATTTTCTCAAGCTTCATAGTAAAGTCCCAACTCTTTGGTCACTTCAGAAAATTTACATAGAAGAAAACTATCAACCCACCTCTGCCCACTCAGTAGACCCTAAAAGGCCAAATTCTTCTGCATCCCAGCTTGCAAACAAAATTGTTCTTCTAGGCCTCCATCCTAAAATACATGTGAATATCATATAAATTCTTGAAAAATACATAGCACCTAAAACACAGAGATATCTCTAAGATGGGAAATCACAAAATGCTGAGTTTTTTTTTTTTAATTGTAAAAGTAGGAATTGTTGCTCTCATCCTTAGTTCAACAAATTCATTTTGTATGTTTTTAAAATGGGACTTGCTAGAATCAAATAGTATAGTTGTATTGTAAACGGAAGAATGTAGATGGTGAATATCTCATAAAGTTATAAGATATTTTATGTTTTACAATTGCCCATAAGCAAGAAAGCCCTCTGATCCACAGATGCCTAAAAACAGGGGGAGAAACCACTAACAGAGCTAGTGGTGCTGTGACATGCAGAAATGTGGGAAACTATTTAGAAACCTCTCATGTTGTTCTGAAATAGCATGATCATCTTCTGTGATAGTTATCAAGGGCTCACTTTTAGATAGCAGTATCTACTGATAGTAAAAACTTTACACTTTGATAAGTAGGTATCTGAGGTAACTAACAGTGACCTTGGAGTTGAAGAAAAATATAGCTTTAAACTCTCATTCTCAAACTTCCAAGCTGCTAGTAAGACTGTGCCATATAAGCTGACTAAGCCTTCATGTCTTCATCTAAGAATCACAATAGCAGAATAAGGAGTAGATAACATTTGATTATCAGGAGCATTAAGTGGAATACTATTTCAGAAGCACTTAGTAAGTGCTAGAAAGTTCTTATTTGAGGGGCTGGAGAGATGGCTCAGCAGGCTAGAGCACTGTCTGCTCTCCACAGGTCCTGAGTCCAATTCCCAGCAACCACATGGTGGCTCACAACCATCTGTAATGAAATCTGATGCCTTCTGCCGGTGTGTCAGAAAGTGAAAGCTGAGCAGTGGTAGTGCACACCTTTATTCCTAGTTTTTTGGGTAGCAGAGTTAGGCTAATCTCTGAGTTTGAGACCAGCTTGGTCTACAGAGTGAGTACCAGGACATTCAATGTTGTTACACAGAGAAACCTTTGCTTAAACAAACCAAACGAGAGAGTGAGAGCATGCACGTGAATGAGAGAGAGAGAGAGAGAGAGAGAGAGAGAGAGAGAGAGAGAGAGAGAGAGAATATTTCTATTTTCCTTTAACTATTGAATTCAATGTTTTCTTTTTGTCTAATGTATTATGTATCATTTAAATTTCCTATCCACTCATTCCTTACCACTTCATTCTTAGAGTACACTTCTTACTTATAACAATGCAGATTTTCATTCAATGTAAAAAATTTTTGTGAAATCATGAAACCTTTTGTGATAAGATTAAATAAAACCAAGTTCATGAATAATGTACATACTTCTCTGGCAAATTTGTTTGTTAAAATGCAAGTGGTGCACCTCTGTCTTATTTTGAACAGAGATAATATATGAGTTGGCCATGTCCCAACCAATATTTTGAACTCTGTCACATATTACTTGGCTAATATATATAAAATGGGAACAGAACTCATAAAATGTTCCAAGGGTTGCTATGGCATCAAAATAGAATACACATGTGTAAACAATTTTTCAGTGTGCAAAAAAACCATGTTATTATTGTTGATTTATAGCTAAGAGCTACAAGATGTTTCTGCTTGTAAAGGTACTTGCTGCCAAGACTGACAGCAGGAATTTGAACCCTCTCTGGAATTCACAATTGTTTATTTCAGACTGTCAGTTTATGATGAATATTCTATAAACTTTATAACCTAATGAAAATAATACAAATATAGTTAACCAACATTAATATTTGCACTATATTGCTACTTTTTCATTGACGAGGTTGAGTGGGCATTTCTATATTTGGTTTTCTACTGTGTACTAGAGATCTAGGGAAGTGCTTTTGTCACCCAAGGCTCATGGTCTAACAATCAGCTACTTCCCAGCCCCTGAGATAGTGCTTTCACACTCACTTTGCAAAAGATTAAGCTGAAGTTCCCAGAATTTTTTTTTTCTCTCACCCTTTCTCTTACCTTTCTTCTTCAGGGTTCCAAAGCTCCTCACAATTTCATGAACAACAGCTGCTCCACTCTGAGGGTCAATGCCACCAAACACCCAAGCATCTCGGTGGCCTCCAAGAATGACATATCTGTCTACAAATCAGCAGATCATGGATCTCAGACAGAGGAACACACAATTAACTCAATAGATTTTACAACTTCGAGAAAAAATATTAAGGTTACTAAGGATCGTGCCCATTGGTTATTTGTTTCATCTATCTGATAAAAGTATGAATGAGACTTAAAAATTAGTTGGATGTATTATTGAAGTTATAAGCACATGAATAACAGAAACATAAGAAATTATCTGCCTAGCTCCTCACATTTTTCTAAACCTGTTGCCAGTTTGTCGCCATCATTTTCACAGAGAACACAGCATTTACCTTCTTAGACCTATTACATATGCCAGTCACTGTCTATAACCATTTCTGTCTATTATAGGAAGAAAAATCTGATTGGGCTGAAAGTTTGGGGAACAATCTTGTCACAATTCTTTAGGTATTTATCACTCTTAAATGTCAAACTCTTCTCTTCAATTATGATCACCTGGACCTTAGTTTATGAGTGTTTCAATGCTCCCCCATTTCCAATGTTTGTCACAGACCCTGTACAAAATAATCATCTTGTAATACTCAATAAGTCACTTATACATGTTCATATACATATGTGTGTACTCATATAATACTAAACTGTATATGTGCATAATATACACATATGCATAAACTAAATGTATATATATGCATAAATTAACTATTTATGTGAATATAAGACACATGTAACTTTAGTGTGTATATAGTTTATATGTGTATGTAAAACACAAATATAGTTTAGTACATATAAACATTAAATTTATAAAACTATTAATTCCTAAGTAGGAGATTGTTTATTCTTCTTACAGTACTCCACATAACAATTTCCACATTTGAAAGGAAATAATGCAAAATTGAGTTCAATTACATGAGAACTTGTCTCAGAAAAACAAATAGGCAACATATGTTTGTAAGAAATATATGTGATTAAATTGTACTATTTATGTTAAAACTAATAATAATCAAGTAAGTCATAAGGAATCCAGTCTTAAATCCTAAAGAATCGAAAGATATAATAAAATATTCATAATTCTCCAACTGAGTCTCACAATGTATCCCAACCACACTTATGGAAAGTACCATGCTCAGCAGTAGATAGCCAACAGAAAATGAAATTAGCAATACTGTTGGAGATTATTTTGTCTCATATTGCTTTATTTGGGCAATTTTCAACTTTTCTGATCTTTTGTTTATGAATGTTTTCTGATTTTTTTTTGTTTTTATGGGTTTTGTGTTTGTGTATATACTGCTCATGGTTCTTTTTTTCCCTCTCTTCTTTTAAATTTTGTTTCATTCTGTTTTTATTTTATTTGTTTGTTTGCATGCCTATTTGTTTTGTAAAGACAGAAAGACGTAAAGCATGGGGATTTGTGGATAGGAAGGTAGGAAGGATCTGCTAGAAAAAAAGGGATTGGAACGTGTAATTAGAATGTAATGGCCAAAACAGTTTTCAACAATAAACAAGCAAACAAATAAAGCAGCTTACCACTCTCACTTGTTCCCATACTTTCCTGTTTCTGTTCTTAAAACACATGTGATGAAAGATACACTATAATTGGAATGTCTTACTTTGTTTTTGGATGAGTTTCACTCAGGAAGCAGTGGTACATGACATTTGATTCACCAATATTTGCAAAACACATACTTCATTTACCTGGTTCTATAGCTCCTTTGAGGGTGCCAATGACATTATAGATTCTTGTCACTTTACTGTAGGAGTGAATATGCAGCTTGACATTTCTAGTTCAAATATAAAACAATACAATCACTGAGAATACTAGTTAAGAGATTTAACACATTTCTTAAATCCTCCATCATTATTTAAAGATTCATAGTTGTTACCAAAAGAAAAGTAACACTACTGTTTTACAATTATTTTTACAGTCCAGTCATTATCCCCCTTCCAGTTCATCCTCCTAGAGTTCCTCATCCTATTCGTCCTCCTCCTGTCTCCAAGAGGATGTCCCTATCTCCAACCCTACCCCACCAGCTCTCCACACTCCCTGAGGCCTCAAGTCTTTAGAGGGTTAGATGCATCTCCTCTCATTGAGACCAGAACAGGCAGCTCTCTGCTGTATATGTGTTGGGGGCCTTGGACCACTTAGTATATGCTGCCTGGTCGATGGCTCAGTGTCTGAGAGATCTCAGGGATCCCAGCAGTCTCAACTAACACTGACTAATTTTAATGATCCAAAAATATTTTTTAATTCAATTTCTAGTTTTATTGCTTGATGGTAGTAACTAGGCTTTAACTTTTTCTTCATCTTTGACAATTGTCTTCTTTTAAAGTATTCTGAATAAAAGCAATGTAAAATATCTCAACTGTGTTGAAAAGTTTCCAGCAAATCCAGGTCCCACGTTGTAAGGCACTTTTAGTCCTCCCTTCCAACTGCTGTCAGGGGGTGCTGAGCCACCCATGTGCCTGTTGGACATGAGAAGAAATTATTATCTACATAAACTTTGATACATCATATTAAAATGCCAGGTCAAAATGCTGGTCTAGGTTATCTTCTCATAATACCCTCTATAAGCAAACAGTAGAACAAAATGCTTTGCATGTAATAATCACTGACCTTTCCTGCCTCTCTTGCAAGGTAGTGTCCAGTATCAATTCAACTTTGCAATAATAAAATATGTTTCTGGGGTATTTCATCTTCTCCAAGATTAATAAACAAATGAAAGCTGATGTTGAGGATGCACAGTAAGATTAACACTCATTTATTGCAGGTGGGAGTAAAAACTTATACAGACACTGTGGAAATGTTAGTGTTTCAGTTCCTTTAGATACTTGAAATGGATATACTTTATATTAAACATAATCATTTTTAGGAATATACCCAAAAGACTCAATATCTTACTGCAGAAACAATTGCTCAAACATTCCCATTGCTGTTTTATTCATAATAGCAAGAAACTACAAACACTGTAAATGCCCATTGACAGATGAAGGACTAATGATAATATTCAGCTCCTAATAATGAAATCATTAAATTGGCAAGTAAAAAAAATGAAGCTAGGAAAATAATCCCGAATGAGGTAAACAGGGACCAGGAAGACATATAGTATATATTCTCTTATATATGAATATTAGCTCAAGTGTTCAATAGGCATGCTGATATCTGTATAACAACAGAAATTAAAGAGTTTATGGGGGCTGGAAGGAACTGTTAAAGTAGGGGAAATAGAAAATATAGTTATGAAGAGATAGAGGGAGATTACAATGGGGAGATTAAATAAACAGAGGAAAGAGGATCTCTGCAGCTGATACTGTGCCACAGCTCTCCATACCCAGATCCCACTATGAAAGAGCAGGACTCACAGGAGTGCTGGTACACCTGAGAGCACAGATCTCTATACCCAGGTCCCTAACAGTGCTGACACACCTGAGAGCACAGCTGAGACCACTTCAGCCCAGATTTCTGGCCAAAGAGAGACCTGCCCAGAGCCATCAGGGCACTAGAACCAAGGAACAGCCAGAACAGGATTCTTCCAGTTTTCATCTGCATCTCTGAGCTGATACCATGCCACAGCTCTCCATACCCAAATTTTTCCTGGAGAGAACTGATCTCCCAGGATAGCTGACACAGGCTTCAGGAGAGACAAGCCACAGTCAGAGACAGCAAAACCAGCTAACAACAGAGATAAACAGATGGCCAGAGGCAAGGGAAAGAACATAAGCAACAGAAACCAAGGCTACATGGCATCATCAGAACATAGTTCTTCCACCACAGCAAGCCCTGGATACCCCAACACACCAGAAAAGAAAGACTATCATTTAAAATGACATCTCATGATGATGATGGAGGACTTTAAAGGGAACTTAAATAACTTCCTTAAAGAAATACAGGGGAACACCGGTAAACAGGTAGAATCCCTTAGAAAAAAAACACAAAAATCTCTTAAAGAATTACAGGAAAACACAACCAAACAGGCAAAGGAATTAGACAAAGCCATCCAGGATCTAAAAATGAAAATAGAAACAATAAAGAAATCACAAAGGGAGACAACCCTGGAGATAGAAAACCTAGGAAAGAGTTTAGGAGTCATAGATGCAAGCAACAGAATATAAGAAATAAATGAGAGAATCTCAGGTGAAGAAGATACCATAGAAAACATTGACACAACAGTCAAAGAACATGCAAATGCAAAAAGCTACTAACTCAAAATATCCAGTACACAATGAGAAGACCAAACCTGAGGATAATAGGTATAGAAGAGAAAGAAGACTGCCAACTTAAAGAACCAGTGAACATCTTCAACAAAATTATAGAAGAAAACTTTTGTAACTTAAAAATAGAGATGCCCATAAACATACAAGAAGCCTACAGAACTCCAAATAGATTAGACCAGAAAAGAAATTCCTCCCATCACTTAATAATCAAAACACCAAATGTACAAAACAAAGAAAGAATATTATAAGCAGTAAGGGAAACAGGTCAAGTAACATATAAAGGAAGACCTGTAAGAATTATACAAGACTTCTTACCAGAGACTATAAAAGTTAGAAGATCCCAGGCAGATTTCATACAGACCCTAGAGAACACAAATGCCAGTCCAGGCTACTATCCCAAGCACAACTCAATTACTATAGATGGAGAAATCAAGATATTCCATGATAAAACAAATTTACACAATATCTTTCCACAAATCCAGTCCTACAAAGGAAAAGAGATGGAAAACTCCAATACAAAGAGGATACATACACCCTAGAAAAGGCAAGAAAATAATCTTCCAACAAACCCAAAAGAAGATAGCCACACAAATATAATTCTGTCTCTAACAACAAAAATGACACAAAGCAATAATTCCTTAATATCTCAATATCAAAGTGCTCAATTCCCCAACAAAAAGACATAGACTAACAGACTGGATACATAAACAAGACCCAGCATTTTGCTGCATTCAGGAAACCCCTCTCAGTGACAAAGGGAGACACTACCTCAGAATAAAAGGCTGGAAAACAATTTTCCAAACAAGTGGTTCCAAGCTGGAGTAGCCATTCTAATACTGAATAAAATCGACTTTCAACCAAAAGTTATCAAAAAAGATAAGGAAGGACACTTCATATTCATCAAAGGAAAAATCTACCAAGATGAACTCTCAATTCTGAATATCTATGCTCCAAATGCAAGGGCACATATATTCATAAAAGAAACTCTACTGAAGCTCAAAGCACACATTGCACATCACACAATAATAGTGAGAGACTTCAACACCCCACTCACATTAATGAACAAATCATGGAAACAGAAACTAAACAGAGATGCAGTAAAACTAACAAAAGTTATGAACAAATTGGATTTGACAGATATCTATAAAATATTTCATTCTCAAACAAAAGAATCTCCCTTCTTCTGGGCACCTCATGATTCTTTCTCCAAAATTGACCATATAATCAGTCACAAAACAAGCCTCAACAAATACAAGAAGATTGAAATAATCTCATGCATCCTATCAGATTATCCCAGACTAAAGCTAGTCTAAAATAACAACAAAAACAACAGAAAGTCCACAAAAACTTGGAAAATGAACAATGTTCTATGCAAAGATAACTTGGTCAAGAAAAAAAATGAAGAAATAGGCCTGGCTTATTTGCCCGCTCAAAGTCTTAGGTCTCCATGGAAAAACACTGAAACAGAGGGCTATAAATTATTGTAAACAGACAGCTTTTGTTGAAATCTACCAGCCTGAGTAGTCATAGACTTTGTATCTGATCCCTGTCAACCAGCAGTTGGACTAGATACTAAAACAGTTCCACCTTCAACCTTATTTCCTACTGGGCTTGGATAATCATATTGCTGTTAACGTTTGAACCTTGTGTCTCAAGCAGATAAGTTGCCTTCACATAAAGATCTCTCCCAACAAGCCCAGCTACTCCGCACCTCAGATGGGATGAAATCGTGTACCTCACACAGCTGCTTCTACTGGACCTGTTCCTCCTGACCTATCCTCAGATGGGCTCCATAAACCCATAAACATAGCTCTGTGTGCCTCCAAAAGGAAACTGGAGAGCATATACTAACAGCTTAACAGTGCACCTGAAAGCACTAGAAAAAAAAAAGCAAATACACCCAAGAGGAGTAGACATCAGGAAATAAACTCAGCTGAAATCAACCAAATAGAAACAAAAATAACTGTACAAAGAATCAACAAAACAGGAGCTGGTTCTTTGAGAAAAATCAACAAAAAAAGATAAACCTTTAGGTATACTAACCAGAAGGAACAGGGGGGACAGTATCTAAATTAATAAAATCATAAATGAAATAGGAGATATAACAATGGAAACTTAGGAAATTCAAAATATCATCAGATCTTACTAGAATGCTTATACTCTAATTTTTCTAAAAATTAGAAAACCTGGATGGAATTGACAATTTTCTAGACAGATACCAGATAACAAAGTTAAATCAGGATCACATAAACCATCTAAACTGTCCCGTAACCCCTAAAGAAATAGATGCAGACACTAAAAGTCTCCCCACCAAAAAAGCCCAAGACCAGAAGAATTTAGTGCAGAATTCTATCAGATCTTCAAAGAAGATCTAATACCAATACTCTTCAAACTATCCCACAAAATAGAAACAGAAGGAACACAACCCAATTTGTTCCATGAATCCACAGTTACGCTAATACCTAAACCACACAAAGACTGCCCCCCCCAAAAAGAGAATTTGAGACCAATTTCCCTCATGAATATCCCTACAAAATTACTCAATAAAATTTTCACAAACAGAATCTAAGAACAAATCAAAATGATCATTTACCATAAAAAAGTAAGCTTCATCCCAGCAATGCAGTGATGGTTCAATATACAGAAATCCATTAACATAATCCACTACATAAAAAAACTCAAAGGAAAAAGAAACACATGATCATCCCATTACATGCTAAAAAAGCATTTGACAAAATTCATCATGTCTTCATGTTAAAAGTTTTGGAAATCTTAAGAATTCAAGGCCCTTACCTAAACATAGTAAAAGCAAAATACAGTAAAGCAGTAGCCAACATCAAACTACCTGGAGAGAAACTTAAAGCAACCCTACTAAAATCAGGAACTAGACAAGGCTTCCCAGTACTTGAAGTTCTAGCTAAAGTAATTAGGCAACAAAGGGAGGTCAAGTGGATACAACCAGGAAAGGAACAAATCAAAATATCACTATATGCAGATGATATTATAGTATACTTAAGTTACCCCAAAAATTTCACCAGACAACTCTTATACCTGATAAACAACTTCAGCAAAGTGTTTGGATATAAAATTAACTCAAACAGATCAATAGCCTTCCTAAACTCAAAGGATAAATGGAATGAGAAAGAAATCAGGGAAACTACACCTTTCACAATAGTCACAAACAATATAAAATATCTTGGTGTGACTCTAACCAAACAAGTAAAAAAAATCTGTACAACAATAATTTCAAGTCTTGAAAGAAAGAAACTGAAGAAGCCCTCAGAAGATGGAAAGATCTCTCATGCTCATAGATTAGCAGGATTAATATAGTAAAAATGGCCATCTTGCAGAAAACAATCTGCACATTCAATGCAATCCCCCATAAAAATACAACTCAATTCTTCATAGAGTTAGAAAGAACAATTCTAAAACGTATTAGGAGTAACAAAATCTCAGGATAGTGAAAACTATTCTCAACAACAAAAGAACATCTGAAGAAATCACCATCCCTTACCTCAAGGTGTACTGTAGAGCAATAGTGATAATAACTGCATGTGACTGTTACAGTGACAGTCAGGTATATAAAATGGAATACAATTGAAGATCCTGAAAGGAACTCACACACCATGGTCACTTGATCTTTAATAAAGGAGTTATAACTATCCAGTGGAAAAAGGACAGCATTTTCAACAAAGGGTTCAACTGGAAGTCAGCATGTAGGAGAATGCAAATTGATCCATTTTTATTTCCCTGTACAAAGCTCAAGTCCAAGGGGATCAAGGACCTCCACATAAAACCAGATAAACTGAGTCTAATAGAAAAGAAAGTGGGGAAGATACTGGAATGTGTGGGCACAGGGGAAAATTTCCCTAACAAAACACCAATGGCTTATACTCTAAGATCAAGAATTGACAAATGAGACCTCATAAAATTGCAAAGCTTCTGTAAGGCAAAGGACACTGTCAATAGGACAAAATGTCAACTAACAGATTGGGAAAAGATCATTACCAATCCTACATCTGATAGCGGGCTAATATCCAATATATACAAATAGCTCTAGAAGTTAGGCTCCAGCAAACCAAATAACCCTATTAAAAATAGGGAACAGAGCTAAACAGAATTCTCAACTGAGGAAACATGAATGGCTGAGAAGCACCTAAAAAAATGTTCAATATACTCAGTCATGAGGAAAATGAGAATCAAAACTATACTGAGATTTTACCTCACATCAGTCAGAGTGACTAAGATCCAAAACTCAGATGACAGCTGATGCTGGCAAGGATGTGAAGAAAAAGAAACACTGCTTCATTGCTGGTGGGATTGCAAGCTGGTATAACCACTCTGGAAATCAGGCTGCAGGTTCCTCAGAAAATTAGACATAGTACTTTCTGAGGACCCAGCTATATTACTCTTGGGCATATACCCAGAAGATGCTCCAACATGTAACAAGGAGACATTCTCCACTATGTTCATAGCAACCATATTTATAATACCCAGAAACTGGAAACAACCCAGATGTCCCTCAACAGAGGAATGGATATAGAAAATGTGGTACATTTACATAACAGAGTACAAATCAGCTATTAAAAACAACAACTTCATGAAATTCACAGAAAATTGATGGATCTAGAAAATATCATCTCAAGTGAGGTAACTTAGTCACAAAAGAGCACACATGGCATGTGTACTCACTGGTAAGTGGATATTAGGCAAAGAGTGTGGAATATTCATAGTACCACTCATGGACCACATGAAGCTCAAGAGGAAGATAGACCAAAGTGTTGATGCTTCAGTCCTACTTAGAAGGGGGAACAAAATTATCAAGGGAAGTAGAGGGTAGGAGGGACTTGGGAGAAGCAAAGAGTGGGAGGGTAAAAAAAGAGGTGAAGAATCAGGTATGAAAGGAGATGGAGGAGATGGACTGAGTCAGGAAATTGAACAAGGTTGTGTAGCAATGGGGAATGTGGAATTGATGGTAGCAACCAGAAACTCCCAGATGCCAGGAAAGCAAGAGCCTCCCAGGACTCCAGAGGGATGAAACACCCCACAAAGGTGAGGGAGAACCTGTTGAGACCATATTTAAAGGTTAGGCATGCCCCACCCAGTTGAGGGATGGGGCCACTCACCCATCTCTAAAATTTTAACCCATTTTTTTTGTTTGTTTGTTTAAGGAAACTACAGGGACAAAGAGTGAAGCAGAGACTAAAAGAAAGACCATCCAAAGACTGCCCCACCTGGGGATCCATCCACATGTACACACTAAACTCAGACATTATTGCAGATGCCAAGAAGTGCTTGCTGACAGGAGCCTGATACCGCTATATCCTGAGGGGCTTTGCCAGGTGCTGACCATGACAGATGTGAAGGAGGTCCTTGGTCCTGTGAAGGCTTGATGTCCCAGTATAGAAAAATGCTAGGGCAATGAGATGGAAGTGGGTGGGTGGGTGGAGAGAACCCTCATAGAAGCAGGGAAAGGGGTGATGGGATAGGAAGTTTGCAGAGAAGAAACTGGGAAGGGGGATATTTGAAATGTAAGTAAATAAATAAAATATTCAATTAAAAAACAAAGAAAATCATATATTTGTCTTGAGAAAAAAACAAAGGGCAAAAGGAGGTAAGGATGGGAGTATGGGGAAGAACTACCAACAGTAAGGACAACTTGAAAGGTCACATAGAAATTTACAACAGTATAAACTTATTAAAATATAAACATATATAAAATAATTCTTAATGGAAACACCAAATAATGGGGAGATAAAGCCTCAACTAGACATTTCTTGCCATGAAGTGAAGTTTCCAATGACAAATATAGGCTGCTATCCAAATGAGCCCCAAGAAAACCCACAAACAAGTTTATTGGCTGTTCTCTTCAAACTGATTATCAAAGACAACTCTAAATCTCATTGATTGTGGAGAAATAAAGCTAGGATAGAACTAGAGCCTTTATTCTTACTGACTCATATTCATGGTACTAGAAGGAACTATACACACTATCAGAGAAGAAAGCTAAATGGCAGCCCAGCTAGAAACTCTTAATAAACAATAGTAATTTGTTTGCATAATATGCAGATGCAAATGTGCCACAAATATTGTGAAGATAACCAATGGATACCTTATTGGATTTTAGTCCCACTCTACAAGATGGAACTCAGATCTGACATTGATCTTTTGGCCAATAATCTGAAACTACAAAGGCAATGGCCAATGAGAAACCCAAATGATACTGTACTACTAAATAAACATCAAAATAAAATGACCCTTAAACAACATTCTGCCACACCTATAGATCAGTGTTTCATTTAACCAGCATCAGAGAAGCTTCTTCCTGTGGGAGATGTGCACTGGTACAGAGACAGACAAAAGGATAATATGCAGAGAGTGAGAGAAATTATAACACTCCCTCATAAATACTAAGTTTTTATCAAAACCCTCCACTCGGGGCTCAGGCAGGAATTCAGAAAACTAAGTAGAAATATTTTAGATCCAGTATAAATTCAGGACTCTGGGAAAACTGTCTTTCAAATACACCAGGACTGATACCCATAGGAAATCACTAACCATGATCACATACACAGGACCTACACTGGTTCAAGTCAGATGGGTGCCACAATTGAAAGTATAAGTTGACATGAAAGGCCATCACTAATTCAGAAGCAATCAATAATTGACAACCTTTAGCTAAGAAAAAACCTTTTTCTCAGGTTGTATCTCACTAAGCATACAAATTAAACTTGAGAGAGGCCCCATGTACAGCTGTATAATGACAAACACAAAATAATCTCATTAATGTTTCTGGAACTATTTCATTTAACGAATCCCTTTATTATGAATTATATAGCTTACTTTTCTTTTGATTATTATTGTTTCTGATTTTATGTATTATGTATTTTATATGTGCATCTCTTTCATATGTATTTCTTGTTTTTCATTTTTTTTGTTTTATTCCTGTTTTTTTAATTGGCCTTTGTGTTTTCAAAAAAAGAGAAAAAAAGGTATGGAATTGGGTGGGTGAAGAGGTGTAAAGAATCTGGGAGAAGAGGCTGTCAGGAAATCATGATACGAATATACCATATAAAATTTATTTCAATAGAAAAGAAATATATCTCTGGGGAGTGTGGCTATCATTCATTGGTTAAGAGATCTTGATCTTTTGCATAGGATCTGAATTTGTTTCCCATTACTCACATGGTGACTCATAAATATCTGTAACTCCAGTTCCATGGGACTCTTCATGCCTTCTTCTAACCTCTGTGACCTTCTAATCTTCTAACCTAGCACTGAAAAGATGCACATGCAAGCAAAACACTCATACACATAAAATTATAAAAAGATCTTAAAAATAAAATACATCTATGGACATAATTTTGCATCTGTAGGAACTGACTGCAACTGTGACTACATGCAAAAGACCTACTCAAGACAGAGGAAATTCCATAGTAAGTGCTGATAATGCCAGTGTTGTCTACTTTCAGCTCAGGAACTGTTGCAATTTAGGACTGGTGGGAGAAGTAGAGTAGGCTTTCTTTAGGAATGTGAACCCAGAGAGGCTACCTGTGATCCTATAAGCTACGCACTCACTGACATCCCTGAATAAACTCTGTGGGGTTAAAGAAAAAAAGAAGAAAAGAGAACATCAGGTTGGAGGGAATAATAGTAGTGGAATAGGAGAGAAGTTGTGGGAGAAATAATGGGTGATGACTTTCAACATATGGATGTCTGCCATTTTCAGTCTGCTTCTCTGAAAACACCACAGTCTGAAAGCCTCCCAGGAGGTCTGCTGCACACAAGGCAACTGGAAAGGGACCTTTCCTAACAGCCACAAACTCTGGAAATCCCAAGGAATTCAATGGTCTCAGGACACATAGCTCCCTAACACCCCTCACCCAATTCCACTCCTCTTCCAGCCAGCACCTTCTGCAGGGGCAGATCATAAGCTTTTCTGCTCCTCTGAAGACATCACAGCCTGAGGGCCTCTCAAGAGTTGTGCTGTACAGAGGGCAACTTGGCAACTGGGCAACTGTCCCAACAATCTGAAAGCCTCCCTGGTGTTCTTCTGTACAGAAGGCAACAGACCCCACAGTCCAACAGCCTTGCAAGAGAACAGCTTGACTCCTTCTCTGAAGACCCAGCAGTCTGAAGGTCTCCCAGGAGATCTGCTGCAGCCAGTGCAACAGATCAGTAGCTTGTCTGCACCTCTGAAGACCCTACAGTCTGAAGGCCTCACAGGAGGTCTGCTACAGCCAGTGCTACAAGCCTACCAGGAGACCTACAGCAACCCAGGGAAACAAGAGGCAAACACAAGACAGAGACACCCAGACCTGCTAATACCAGGGATAACAAGATGGAGAGAGGCAAGCACAGGACCAGATGAAACAGAAGCCAATATACTTTGGCATCATCAGAACCCAGTTCTCCCACCACAGCAAGCTTGGGTATACCAACACATTTGAAAATCAGGAAGTTGACCTAAAATTCTATCTCATGAAAATAATAGAGTCCTTTAAGGAGGACATAAATAATTCACTGAAAAAAAATACAGAAAAATACAATCAAAGAGGTGAAGAAATTGAACAAAGTGGTCTAAGACCGAAAAGTGGAAGTAGAAACAATCAAGAAAACACAAATGGAGGCACAAATGGAAAACCAAGAAAAAGGGTCAGAAATTATAGATGTAAGCATCACCAACTGAATTCAAGACATAGAAGAAAAAATCTCAGGTGTAGAAGATACCTTAGGAGATATTGACACAACTGTCAAAGAAAATTCAAAACACAAAAATCTTTTAACACAAAACATCTAGGAAATCCAAAACACTAATAAAAGATCAAATTTAAGAATAATAGGAATAGGGGAGAAAGAAGAATCCAAGCTAAAATGAACTTAAGACATCTTCAACAAAATCATAGAAGAAAATTTCCACAACCTAAAGAAGAGATGGCCATAAGTGAACAAGAAGTTTACAGAACACCAAATGGATTTGACCAGAAAAGAAAATCCCGTCTGTGTACAGTAATCAAAACACCAAATGCACAGAACAAAGAAAGAATATTAAAAACTGTAAGGGATAGAGTCCAAGAAACATATAAAGGCAGACCTATCAAAATGACACCAGACTTCTCAACAGAGATCCTAAAAGCCAGAAGAGCCTAGACAGAGGTCATGCAGACCCCAAGAGAACACAAAAGCCAGCTCAGGCAACTATAGCCAGCAAAACTCTCAACACAGATGGAGAAACCAAAATTATCCAGGACAAAACCAAATTCAAACAACATCTATTGATCAATCCAGCACTACAAAGGATTCTAGAAGTAAAACTCTAACACAAGCAGGGTGTCTACACCAAAGGAAAAACAAGATATTAATCATCTCACAACAAAGCCAATAGGAGAGAATCACATGCACATAATGCCACCTACAACAACAAACATAACAGGAACTAACAATTACTTGTGTTTAAAATCAATATCAATAGACTCAATTCCCCTATAAAAAGACATAAGCTAAGAGACTGGATATGCAAACAGGATCCAGGATTTTGCTGCATACAAGAAACACATCTCAATGACAGAGGGACAAGGTCAGAGTGAGAAGAAAGCAATCACAAGTTGAAAGGGAGAGAGGGAAAGTTGTCTGGGGTTGGGGGAAAAGAAAAACCTGATCTGGTATTGGGTGAGGAAAAGGACTGAAGCCCCGAGGGCCAGCAAAAAGAATGGAAACAGGCAACCTAGAGAGGTAGAAGGTTGGGGGGGACCCTCCAGAATTCACCAGAGACCTGGGAAGTGAGAGCCTCTCAGGACTCAAAGGGAGGAATCTTAGATGAAATGCCCGACTGTAGAAAGAGGGAACTTATAGACCCCACCTCCAGCTGGAAGACAGGGCATCAAAGGAGGGAGGGGGTTGTCATCCCACAGTCAAAACTCTGACTTATAATTGTTTCTGTTTGAAAGAACTACATGGATGGAAATGGAGAGGAGCCTGAGAAAAAGGGAGGTCCAGAGACAGGCCCAAAGTAGGATCCATCTCATGGGAGGTCTCAAGGCCTGACACTATTACTAAGGCTATGAAGAACTCTCAAAAATGGATTTATCAAGAATGCTCTCCAGAAGACCCAACAAGCAGCTGAAAGAGTCAGATGAAGATATTTGCACCCAACCAATGAACAGAAACTGTTGATCCCTGTGGTTGAATTAGAAAAATGCTGAAAGAAGCTGAGGAGGAGAATGACCCTGTAGGAAGACTGGCAGTCTCAATTACTCTGGACCCCTAAGATCTGTCAAACACTGGACCACCAACAAGACAGCATACACCAGCTGATATGAGTCCCCCAACACATACACAGCAGAGGACTGCTAGGTCTGTGTTCAATTAGTGATGTTGCACCTAACCCTCAACAGACTAGAGGCCCCGGGAAGTATAGAAGTCAGTTGGGAGGGGATGGAGGGGGGTCAGGACAGTCTCATGGACACAGCAGGGGAGTGGGTTGGAAGTATGGGATGTGAAATAGTTAGATTGTGGACAGCAGTGTAGAGGCAAAAAAACCTGGAGTGTAAAAAACCAAAAAGAATGAAGTTATCATGAGTTTTGCAGGCAGATGGAAGGAATTAGATAATATCATCTTAAGTGAGGTAAGGCAGACCCAAAATCATCAAGCATGGTAAGTAATCACTAATAAGTAGATATTAGCCAGAAACTTACAGGATACAATTCACAGAACTCATGAGATTAGCAAGCAGAAGGGCCCATGTGAGGATGCCTCAATCTCACTTGGGAGGGAGAAGAAAGCAATGGCGGGGGGGGGGGGGGGGGGGGGGCGGGAACGGGGAGCAGAGGAAGGGAGGGTTCTGGGTGGGAGAGGGTACAAGGACGGTAGACATGATTAGGTATAAGGGAATGGGAAAGAGGACTGAAGCCCTGAATTCCAGCAGAACAAATGGAAACAGGCAATCTCTGGAGGTAGGAAGTGGGAGTACCCACTAGAATGTACTAGAGACCAGGAAGGTGAGAGACTCTCAGGACTCAAAAGGTCTTGGAAGTCTCACAGAACCTTGGATAAAGTGGTCTACATTGGGGAGGGTAAACTAGTAAAGCCCCCTTCCAGAGGAGGGACAGGGGATTAAGTGGAGGGCTGGGACTGCCATCTCCCAGTCAAAAGCTCTAACCCAGAATTGTCCCTGTCTGAAGGAACTGCGGGAACAAAAATGAACAGCCTGAGGGATTAGAAGTGTAGTGATGTGCCCAAACTGGGATCCAGCTCAAGGAGAGGCCTGGCACCTACCGCTGTTACTGATGCTATGGTAAGCTTGCAGACAGGAGCCTTGCATAGCTGCCCTTTGAGAAGCCCAAGAAACAGCTGAAAGAATCAAATGCAGATATTAGCACCCAAACAATGGACAGAAGCCGGGAACCCCTGTTGTTTAATTGGGGAAAAGCTAGAGAAACTGAGGAAGAGGGCAGTCCCACGGGAAGAGCAGCAGTCTTAACTGACCTGGACCCTGGACATTTCTATGACACCAACCAGGCAGCACACATCAGTTGATATGAGGCCCCTGACAATTTCAGCAAAGAACTGCTTGGTCTGGCCTCAATGAGAGAAGATGCACCTAACCCTGGAGAGACTTGAGGCCCCAGGGAGTGGGAATGGTGGTGGTGGGTGTGAACATCCTCTTGGAGACTGGGGGAGGAGGCATAGGAAGGAGTGCAGTTGGGGGATCACAATGGAAAAGGGATGAAGACTGGACTGTAAAAAAAGGATTAAAGAATAAAAAGAATAAATATATAAATCTAAATTAAAATATTAGTTAATATTTTCAAAATAATTTTAAAACCTAAAGGAAATTATGCATCAGGACTGAAGTAATAAAGAATGAACTGTAGAGATATAAAAATATGAAATAACAGACAAAATTAGTGACAGCATATTTTCTCAAAAGATCTACAGACACACAAACCATACCAAATGGTTTGAATGTAAAAGTGAGCTACTCCACTTACTAATCCCAGGAACACAAAAAGGGACACAACTGCTGACAAAAATAAAAAGACTTATCAAGAAATACAATAAAGAACTATATACTAATAAATTAAACAGCCTATATGAAATAAATTCCTAGAAAGCTGCACACTTACAAAACTAAAAACGGGAAAATATGATCAGACTATTAGTAAAGACTTTAAATAAGGTATAGACACCTTCAAAATGGAAAATTGTCTTCACTATTTTCTATGGATTTGCTTTAAAGCACAAGCAATATTTATTCAGGAATTCTTCCAAGTAGTAGAAAAAGAAACATTGCCAAAGTTATCCTATGTGGAATATGCTAACATGACACTTAAAAAATTAATGAGAATAGATGATTTTAAAAACTCATAAAATTATCAATATTCAAAGAAAATACAAAATGAACCTATTAATTTGAGATATTATTATATAATATGTGCTTTCTTAAAACATGTAAAGAATGTGAGTGTGCTATTCATATATTGATGACAAGGTTACAGTAGTACAATCTCTCTTATTTGTTAGTTTCTTATGAAAGTAAATGTATTTATGTAACTCAAAAATGTACACAAGAAAAAATGAGGATTACAGTGGCAAGAAATCAATGCACAATTATCCATAATGTCTTTTTTCATAACAGCAAAGAGGGAATAATCTCAATTGTCCTTCAACTGATGAATGATTAAACAAATTGCAGTATCATCATGTGATAATGAACTCAGCAACACAAAAAAATGTAACCTCATACACAAAACTGCCTACTTAGAAGTTAGATATAATTTGTGATAAACAGCATTTGTAGTTTTTAATCAAATAATTATATTATCTCAGTTGGGACACAGCTAATATGTATCTGTTGATTTAGACCAGCAAACTAGTAGATATGACTACATTAGCTTACCTTGAATTCTATAAAATACCATGCATTCTCTTTCTAACTACAAGAAAATATGTGTTCACTTTAATATGTCATATAACTGGAATCATACAATATATTGTTTTCAAAAATCAGATTTTTAACTTAATGCATCACAGACACACTCCATGTTATTAAATATTTTTGCCAATATTATTATGAGTTTTAGAACTTTTATAGTGTCTTAATCAATGACATGTTTGAAGGTGCTGATATTTTTTATTATTTGAAGCTTCCCACCATTACTAATAATACTGTAATCATATTCATCTTTAATGCCTTGAATATATATATATATATATATATATATGTGTGTGTGTGTGTGTGTGTGTGTGTGTGTGTGTAGTATATTATACTTTTATAGGCTGTACCACATACCGAATCTTGATCCAAGTGGTACAAGTAACAGTCCAAATCTAAAAATGATCTGCCTATAGATTGGACACATACTTCTAATTTCTAGACATCAGGATCCTCACTTGTAAAACTGGAGGTCTCAAACTATCTCATAAAATGTTTTTTCATAGATGTAATAATGAAATGATTAAAAATGTTTTGAGGCCAGACATGATGGAGGGAGGACCCTTGTAATACCAGGATCTAGGAGTCTGAGCCAAGATCAGAAATTCAGGAGTAGCCTGTGCTGCATATTTAGACCCTGTAATAAACCCAATATAACCCAACCTATGCAAACTAAGGGAATGCTTTGAACTAAATGAAGAACCTGGATAATTGTTAAAATTCCTTTGACTCTATAATTCTCTTACTTACAGAAGGAAGTGAAGTAGGTGGGGCATGCAGATGGAAGAGAGGAGAGGAAAAGGGGAGGGCTCAACAATGATGGCAGAAAAGAGAAAAAAATACACATTAAAATCTGAACATTAGTGACTCTGGCATTGTTATTCTGCTCTTTAAAGAGGTATAAGTTTAAAACCAAAAATATTGATGAATAAGAGATATGTTGAGAAAAGGGTGGGGAAAGTATAGAATTGGAAGATAGAGAAGGTTGAAAAAGTGTCTACAGGTTCAATGCCATTCTGATACAAGATAAAAGACAAAGAAAGGGAAGAAAAGAAAAAGAAAGGGCAATGACAGTATGACATTTAATTGAACAAGGTAATCAAGTAGTCATCTATTAATAGACTTTCCTCTAAGGAGTACTAAGCTTTCAGAAAAACTCTGTCTTATCATGCTTGACACAATCAGCCATTGCCTGCCCGAGAACATGATAGAAGAATGAATGTGTCACAAACATGGAGATGAAATTTTGACATCATAGTTCCAGGAGTTGATCAATGATTGTTTTCATGGGTGTTACGCATTGATTATCCAAATACAAAATAAATTCTAGAATCAGAACCAGTATTCTTTAAATTTATAAAATATTTGTACATTGTATCAATCAATTAAGAGTATAGTACTAAAATTTGAACATTCTCAAACATTTGAAAATTCTCAAGAATGAGAAATACCAAAAGAGGTATCTTTTTTATTTTTTTCTGGCAAACTTACTCTAAGAGTTTCTGTGCATCATCATATCCAATTGGATGGACAGGAATACTCGGAAGGCCAACAGCCTCTGTCAACTCACTCCTATAAGCATGTTCTGACCAAAAAAAAAAAAAAAAAAAAAAAAAACAAGGCATAATTGTTCATTAAAAAACATGTTTTTCAAATGAGGTTTTGTAAATAAGATTAAACAAATTCTTCCATATATTCTAGAAATATTAAAATTCCAAGTGTAAGAAAGAATGTGAGGAAACTGAAACTCTCATTCATGTTTGTGGGACTGTGAACTCACATGATGGTCTAGAATAAGTCTCTTAAAATAGTTAAGCAGGGGCTGAAGAGAGGGCTCAGTGGTTAACAACACTGGCTGTTATTCCAGAGGTCAGGAGTTCAATTCCTAGCAACCACATGTGATCTGAGGCCCTCATTTGGTATACTTGTGTACATGCAGAAAAACACTCATATACATAAAATAAATAATTACATCTTTAAGAAAATTTTAGAAAAAGAAAAGAAAAAATATTAAGCAGTGTTCTTTGCTTTATAGAAGCTTTTCACTTTCATAAAGTACCACTTACTATCATTGATCTTAGTGCTTTTGTTATTAGTGTTCTGTTCAGGAAGATATCCCTATGCTAATGCAGTAAAGCTGTTCTTTATTTTTTTCTTCTAACAGGTTCAGTATATCAGGTTTTATGTGAAGGTCTTTGATCCATGTTAACTTGATATATTAGTTAGGGTTCTCTCGAATCACAGAACTTATGGAATGTTTCTATATATTAAAGGATTTTATTGTAATAACTTACAATCTTTATTTTAACTAATCGAACAACGGACACCAAAATCTAGTAGTTGCTCAGTCCATAAGGTTAGTTGTTTCATTTGGTCTTCTGTATAAACTGGAATCCTGAAGAAGTAGGTTCCAACAGATGTTGTGGCAAGTAAGTGTAACATGGAGAAGAAGAGTGAGTCTTCCTTCTTCCAATGTCCTTATGTAATCCTCCAGAATTCGGTGTGGGACAGATTAAAGGTGTGTACCACCACGTCTGGATCTGGAACTTGCTTTGTCCCAGGCTGACCTTGAACTCAGAGATCTCCTTGCCTCAGCCTTCTATGATTAAATGAATGTACTTCCATGCCTGAGCATAGACTTTTCAGGGCCACTATGCTTCAAGATCTCCATGTCCAGATTTGGGTCAGAACCTTTGTTTTCCAGCCTCAAAGATTAGAGGTGTGTGCATTCCCTTTCTGGGCTGTAATTTATTCCAGATGTAACCAAGCTGACAACCAGAAATAGCCTTCACACTTGAGTTTTTGCCGGGGGGGGGGGGCAACCCCCTCGCCCCCGGCTTGGGGGTGAGAGGGGGAGAGAGAGAGAGAGACAGACGCAGCTGCTTCTTCTTTCTTCTCCTCCTCCCACCGACCGGTTCTTCTCCAAGGCAGCCCCTATGCTACTGTAGCAGACCTGCAGTCAGCATCCTGGCCCTAAGACCAGTAAGGTGTCAAGTAAATAGCCTTGTGCTATCCTAAAAACTTCTTCTGAGGATAATGGGTCTGCAGGCTAGGGTGATTAACACCTGTAGCCTAACAGCAGAGGATTAGGCAACGTGGCCTTTGTTCTATCTCAGCAGGAACTGCTGGGCTCTAACTTGCAAGAAGAAAAGACACCTTAGAAAAGTTGCTATAGAGTTTATTAAGTGTAAAAAGTATCCTATGAAAGCTATCTTAGGGGAAACGTGGAAAGGTCCTGAGTGGGGAAGAAGAAGAGATTCTAACAAAGTAAAATTCTAAGGGAGAAAAATTCTAGGCAGGGGTAGAAGAAAAGGAAAAGACAAAGGGCTCCTAGCTAACTAACTGACTCACTCACACACTCACTCACTCACTCTAACTAACTAACTGGCTATTCTAACTGACCATTCTAACTATTCTAACTCACCATTCTAACTGCCTATTCTAACTGACTCTCATCTCTTTGTCCTCAGAACTTATACATCTTTCAGAGTACATGGTCAAGTGTTACAAGGTTCATCACAAGTTCACACCAAATTTCAAGTCATAAATTGAAATAGAAGTTTACAACACAGAATGTTTACATGAATATCCATTAGGAGTAATTATCTAACTAGACATTCATCACCTGTCTAGTTCCACAGGTTCGCAGAAAGTTTGAAACTATAACTTAAGAAATTAGTGAAGTTTGTATAGATAAACCCAGGCAATATTTTCTCTTCTGTCCTGGTACCTATAATAAATTGTGGATTCCCTCTAGTAACCTAGGCTAATTGTTTTATGACCTCTTGGAATGTGCTCTGAGCAAGAGAAGGTCCAGTTACTATCTCTCTTGGGGCAATTAACTGATAACACTCAGGAGACTGGCAGAGTTCTCTTTGCAGTTTCAACTATGCCTGAGGGACTTAATAGCAGTCCTGTTATAAAAGAGCTTAATAATCACTGATATAATTTTAGGAATTTTTATAGGATCATCATTAAGACTTAAGAAGTCATCTATTTGTCTATATAGCATCACTACAAGACAGTACATCTTCGTGGATCTGCAGAGATCTGCTAAAAAGGGGAGTGCTATTGCTTAGTGATAGTAGCATATGTATAATAATAATAATAATGGGAAAAGCATATTAATAGCAGGAATCTTTCCTAAAATCACGTCCACCACAGCCTTGTTAATGGGGCACACTCGTCGCAGATTATATAATAATTCGAGGCAAGCATTTCAGGATGATCATCTGCTCATTATTAGCTTGTCCCATTATGGCTCCTGACAAGTTTTGTTTTGTGCAAGATCATAGGTATGGGTCTTTTTATGTTCTTCTGTATGCAGACATCCAATTAAACCAGCACCATTTGTTAAAGATGCTTTCTTTTTCCCATTGTACACTTCTGGCTTCTTTATCAAAAATCAGGCGTCCATAGTTGCATAGATTTATTTTTTTGTCTTCAATTTGATTCCATTGATGAACCTGTCTGTTTTTATGTTAATACTATTCAGTTTTTATAACTACAGCTTTGTAATACAGCTTAAGATCAGGTATGTTGATACATCTACAAGTTCTTTTATTATACAGGATTGTTTTAGCTATCCTATTTTTTTAAAATCTGAAGTTGAGTATTGCTCTTTAAAGTTCTTTAAAGAATAGTGTTGAAGTTTTTATGTGCATTTCATTGAAACTGTACATTGCATTTTTATAGGATAGCCATTTTTTCTACTGATCCATAAACATGAGATATCATTCTATCTTCTGATATCTTCTTCAAAGACTTAAAGTTTTATCATATAGGTTTTTCACTTGCCTGGTTACAGTTACCCCATGATGTTTTATATAATTTGTAGATATCGTGAAGGGTGTTATTTCCCTGATTTCTTTTTCAACATATTTATTATCTGTGTATAGGATGGCTATTGAGTTTTTATATTAATCTTGTATTTAGCCATTCATGGGAACTTGAGGAGACCAGAGGAGCCTTTAGGGGTCTGGGCTAGGTTCTCTTCATATATACATTGACTAAGTATTTTGGTGTTCTTATGGAAATCTTAACAGT
This sequence comes from Arvicanthis niloticus, assembly GCF_011762505.2. Lineage (NCBI taxonomy): Eukaryota > Metazoa > Chordata > Mammalia > Rodentia > Muridae > Arvicanthis > Arvicanthis niloticus. The sequence continues at coordinate 56,826,036 of NC_047658.1, forward strand.
GGGTACAGGGCCTGTCCCTGACTCATTTGCCTACTTGTAGGATACTTTTCTTCATACTGAGTTGCCTTATCCAGCCTTGATGTGATGGTACATGCCAGTTTTACTGTAGCTTGTTATGCTGTGTTTGGGTGCTGTTCCTAGACATCTTTCTTATTCAAAGGAAACTTTTAGTGCTAGGAGTGGGTTATATGTAATGGAGTTCTTGGCCATGGGTTTCATGAAAAATCCCAAACTACCTAGTTTATTGTTGTGGCTTTTAATTGCTCCCCACAAACTGATGATAAGGCCCTATGGCTGAAGACAATATCTACAAAAGTCATTGAAATTGGAGAATTTGAGCTGGCGCCTACATAGAGCCTTCACTCCCAGAGACTATTGTTCATGGTACTGGAAGGAACTCCACATGATACAAAAGGAGAAAGGTAAACACCAAACCAGGTACAAACCCTTCAATCTACAATAATCATCTGCCTGCAAGGTGCTCTAAGAAATAGAGACACAAATATTGTGAGAGCAACACAACAATATCTGATTGAATTTAATTACCACTCCATAAAATAGAACCCATTCCTGACACTGCTTACATGGCCAAGAACCTGAAACTGGACAGGCCCTAGACTTAGAAGAAAATCAAATACTACTTTTCTGTTAAAGAAATGTAGCAATAAAATCTCTCCAAATGTCATTCTGCTATTGCCTTAGACCAATGATTCATTCAGACATCATCAATGAAGGTTACTCTTTCAATAGATTCACAAAGGGATAATATGGAGTGTAACCTTAGAACATTCAGTCCTAAAAAGAAGGTCTCCATTGCATCCTTCCTTCATGTGTCAGGGAATCCTCCAGAAGAGGAAGCAGAAAGATTTTAAGAGCCAGAAAGGATGAAGAATACCAATGAAGCAAGATTTTCTAAATATAACATAAATGATACACATATGAACTCACAGAGACTGTGGCAGCATGCACAGAGTCTCCATATGTCTGTGGTAGATGGGTTTTTAGAGCTGAAAGGAGAAGGAGACAAACCCTCTCTCTATCCCTAATATCTCCATTAGACAGCCAATCACAAATGAAGAATTAGTTTTCTCCAAGAGAATTTTGCTGGGATACAAAGCATTCTCAAGAGCAGTTTCAATATCCAACAGAAAATGACTAATGAAAAATGTACTCGATGGTATCTTTGAAGGTTCTTAGTCTCATAATTCTTTTTGGGGATTATTTTTGCCGTATGGGCCCTTTGTGTATATGTACATATTCCAATTTTGTGTTTTTAAGAGATTCCTTTGAGTGTCTCTGCATCTATATGCATTTCTTGTTCTTGTTCTTTGGCTTTTTACTTTCTGTTTGTTTTTGTCCTATTACAGTTTATTTGGTTTTCTTTTATCTTATTTTATTTTTTAGATACCTATTTGTCTTTTGAATAAGATAGAAAGAATGTAGGTTCAGATGGGAGGGAATATGGCCAGGGCCTTAACTCAGAGGAATTGAGAGAAAGGAAAGCATAATGAGAATAGTTTGTATGAAAACAAATCTATTTTCAATAAAAATAAAATAGAGAAAAGGAAAAATTAAAATAAGCATGAAAATTTAAGGGCCCCAAAAGTGACAAATGTTATACATTTGAATTACATGTCTTCCTGCAAAATGTCCATCATTTTAAATGTTCAGATCATGAACAGCAGTTCAAATTTATTTTCACAATTTTAGCTTGATAGGCATAACATGTTGGAAAAAACTTTTTTACATGCAGAAATAAAAAGTTAGAGTAAACAAAATCTCATGGCATTTCTTTCCATTTACATGTCCTTTATATGTTTATATTGGAGGGTTCTTTTATATATTTTTTGAAAATTTTATTTTCATGTATACATATATTTTGATTGTATTCATTCCCACTCCCTCTCTCTAACTTCTCATGAACTTTGTATTAATAACCACTGAGGTCATTTAATACTGCTTCTATGTAGATGAGGGTGGGGTTATATTCTGAGTCATGGAATGCTGCCCACCAAAATGTGACTATGCTTAACAGTAGAGTAATATGAAGTTATTTTAAATAATGAACATATCTATGTCATTGTGCTGTGTTTAAGAATTATTTAAAAACACTCCAAACATAAGCTTTTCAGATATATATGACTTGATAGATCAGAGATGAAAAATCAATATATAAATATCATAGGCACATGGACAAACTCTTTTATCTGAGTTCTAAAAACTTGCTCTGTTCCAAACTATGCAAACTAAGTGAACACAGATTTTGTAGATATCATCTGATATCTGAGTACACATGAAACAATTTAGCTTGTTTGTTAATACTTGACTAGGCAGTGTTTCATCAAAAGACAAGAATGTAGACTCTGAGGCCACACTGTGACTTTGAACTCCAGTGCCCTAGTTAGTGATGTAGTGAATATGGCCAGATTGTTAACAGTATCATTTTATCCGGAGACAGACATCATAATTCCTCATGCCTGTAAGGCTGTTAAGCTATTCAGAATGTGTCATTTAGAAAACATTACTTAGCATTTTTTATTTATCATTGTAAAGCAGCAAAGGCTTCTATATCTTTAATCCACTATCTAGGCTCTGTATCCTCAGTGAACTATCTGATCATTTTTAGATACCTTTTGATTTTCTATTCATTACTAGAAAATTAAAAATTGTCCTCATGAAAATTATAAATTTTGAGTACATTTCTTTAATTAGAATAGTCAACCTGGCCAAAACCCATGATCAGAAAAAAGGCAGACTAGAAAAGACATGAATCCACTCATATTCCTTTTTAACCTACATTCAATGTTGGTATTCATATGGCCAATTATAAATTTTGAGTACATTTCTTTAATTAGAATAGTCATGAAAATTATAAATTTTGAGTACATTTCTTTAATTAGAATAGTCAACCTGGCCAAAACCCATGATCAGAAAAAAGGCAGACTAGAAAAGACATGAATCCACTCATATTCCTTTTTAACCTACATTCAATGTTGGTATTCATACATGCTGCTACAAAATTATTTTAAATATATTCTTGTTGTGCTCTGTCTGCACACGCATACACGTATCATGCATTATATTAAAAATAGACCACATTGCATTTTAATATTTCAAAAAGTCAGGTTGTGGTCTTAAATTACTGGGTAAGGAACATGACTAGATAATTTTAGAAATTGAAACGTTTTTATTTCTAGGATGAAAAGAATAAGAAAATATGTTCTTAGTCATTTTAACAAAGAATTTTTTTACATAATTTGAAAGGGCTAATTGATATGAAGGTTGGGATCTATTCACTCACCATTTGCTGGGTAACCTGGTGTGAGAGGATCACCTGCACCATTAAGATTTAAGACATTTCCACGTTGGACACCACCTCCAGGAAGGTTCCAGCCATCTGGATAGGACTTCACACCAGGAACAAAGTAGTCAGCAGGGTCTGAGTATAGAATGATTCCTTTAGCTCCTGCCAGTTGGGCATTTTTAACCTAGAAAACATGGTGTATTTTTTTTTTCTCATTTTAGGTAAGTTGCTACAGACTTAATAACAGCAGATGCCAAAAATCACACTACATAAATAGTTAACCTTCATCTTCTAGTTTAAAGACCAGGTCTTACTGAGATTCCAAGGCTGAACATTAATTCACTCTGTAGCCCAGGAAGGGCTTAAACTTGTATTCTTCCTGTCTCAGAGTCTCACCTGGCTTCAGCTAAGTGCCAGTAGACACAGATCCCATGTTATGGTCTAAAAATGGATGTCTTTGCAGAATAGCAAATGTAGAACACTCTCAGCACAGTAGGAACAAGAGTTTACCATCCCTTCTTGTTTTCTAGAAGCAGAATAAGCATGTAGAATCTCTAAGAATGTAGAATAAGCATGTAGAATCTCAAGTTGCCATTAAATGTATGGCTGAAAAGGAAAAAAGACTTGTTGCACTACCTATAATAATGATCCATATTGAATTTGAAGATAATATATAAAACAAAGGTACTAGAAACTAGTAGGAAACTCATTGTGAGTTTCTTTGTGTTTCTTGGTAGGTCACAGAACCTTGCAGGTACAGAATACATGCTGCATCCACTCTGGCAAATAGAGAGAGAATTTCAACAACACACCTCAAAAGCACTTTTTTTTTTGTTAGCGTGTCTTCCTTATAAAGTAGAATGTACAGAGATAAGAGAATCATGATCTCAGAAAAATTGTAAAATATATTATATTACAATATTTTAGGTTAGGAAAAGAGATGTACTTTAAAATTGTTATCAACTTGTATAAGTTGTGAAAAACAGTGGAATTAATTATAGCAAATCCATACATTAAAAGCATGCTCAGATTATACTCATATACCTATGAACCCGTCACCCTTCATCATTTCTATTTCTCCCCTCCTTACTAACAAATAGGCCCATCACTCCTACTTATGTGTACGTGCTTTGCTCTTACTTTTTTGAATCAAGATTTTACTTATAAGGAAACACCATATTATTTATCTATTTAACTTAGCCCTATGATCTCCAATCTCTCTATTATACAGAAAGGACATCATTTATTTACCTTATTTCCTCTAAACACTTTCCCATATCTGGCAATCACAATCTTCCCAGAACAATTGATCTTCATTTCCCGTTCCAGTTTAAAGAAGTCTTCAGTTCGTGCATAGTTGACATACACTAGATCCCCCTGTGGAGATCAGAAACAATTTAGTATAAAATGTAGCATACGGAGGTATCTCTGAATGACATATGTTTGACATTTAAATGAAGAATAAAGCTAAAATACCCAAGAAGACCAAGACAGATGAGCCTCAACTGGGACAATTAAGGGAAAGGTTAACTTAAATTGAAAACGTAATTTGACAGGTTGAGAGACACATGATAAATTTTCCCTTTTCTTTTCCTGAATAAGTAAAGATGTAGAAATATCACCAAAAGAATTATGTAAGTATTCAAGTTGCTACATTTAATCTGAAAAATATCAGTCACCATAGGTTAAGCAGCATTTGATGAAAGAAAGTTTTCTGTTCTTTAGAATAACATTTTTTTTTTTAGATATCTGTGCAAAAAACTGGATGTGTTAGTTACTTTTCAGAATTTCTTTTGGACTAGATTAAAGGGTAAAAAGCATTTTGGAAAATCCTTTTACAAATAACACTCTTCCCTATGCTCCTGGAGATGCCCTCAGAACTATGCATATATTGGTACCATGAACTTGTCATACAAAAAACAAAAGATAGTAAAAGAAACAGAGAGGAGAGAGACAGGAGAGAAAAGAAAGAAGAGGGAGATACAAAAGGAAACATTAAATTGATCTGTTCACAGTTCTTAACTTTACCAGTAAGGTCTCACTCAAAATAGAAATACTCATAATTTTAGGAATGATATTTCCTTTAAATGTTACAAAATAATAACTATCTTTTAATAAAACTGCACTCATCATAAAAGAAATTATTCTGGAGATGAAATTAGGGAAGACATTGGTTTAAAACCTTGAAAACAAAAGTACCAAATATATAACCTTCTATGCAAGTTGTATTCACAGTACAAAAACTACTTTGTTTTTAGACAATGGTCTTCTTGTATGATTTACACTGTGCTATTGTTCTATGAATAAAATTATTATGAATAATTATGAATAAAATTATTCCCTTGGCTTAGAATTTTTTCTTATTCCTTCAAGCCTCTATTTGCCTGCCATTATCAACATGAAAATTTTGGTGAGAAAATCAGTGATTCTCAAAGAAAGGTCTTGGAGAGCTACATCACAAAGGACCTTGTGAGAAGCATCCATGAGGTCTTGGGTACATGCTGAAACCTGCTGAAACTGACAGGCTAGAAACAAGAATCTGTGCTTTGCAAACCATCTACTTATGACACACATTAAAGCCTGAGGAATGCTACAGTATTTTTAAAAACATTGTAAAGTTGCAAATTTTAAATCACCTAATGCTTGGACCAATGTCATCCCTTTCACAGAATTCAGATGACACAGACTCAAGAATTAGTAATAGAAAAATATACTACATACACATAAGATACATATATAATTGATAAAGAATAAATACTGTGTTGGTTACAGTTGGCCCAAGATTTACAGCAGTCAACACATGAGCCTTCTCTTGGTGTAAATATATCATGGAGAGTGTGCTCCTTCTATCTCTGTTCGATGCGAAAGAATTTAAGTATGTTTGAAGGAAAAAAAATAATGATGTTTAGGATTGTTTTTTTTCTTTTTTAGAGATGAGGAAAAAAAAGAACATGTAAGCCAGACTGGTCTCAAACTCACAGCAATCCTCCAGTCTCATTCTTATGACTTCTGGATTTATAAGTCTCAGCCACCACGTCTAAGTTAATGTGATTTCTTAAGAGTAGAATAATGATATAATTACAAATTTAGTGGCTTTCAATGAGTTACTCGATAAAACATCAAACTAATATGTGTATGGCTATAATTTTGTCTTCATAATGCACTATATTTATATTTAGAAGTATGATCTGTTTTTATATACAACCTTTTATACACCATAATACATGGCGATCCTTGACTGATACACATTAAAATAAACCTCTAAGATTTTTCAAGTGTTCCAGTGATTCTAAACTACATTCTATTCCTACAAGTGCTCTTATCTGATAATATTTGCCCATATATTTGACTCTGCTATGACAAATTAATCTTATGTTTGAAATTAAGCTTTGTTAATGTTTTGAATATTATATATGTAGTCATATGCTTCTCTTGGTGGAGACATATTACAGATCGTGCAGCCAAGTTTCTTTTGTTTATAGTACAAAAGTATATGAAGAAAATTTGACAAAACCAAAATTTGGTATGTTTTGTAATAAAGAGAAATGTAAAGAAAACAAGCCAATTATTAAAAACTTAGAAGATAGTTGCAAAATCTAAAAGTGTTAGGGTTGTATCCTATACTTAAAATACTGAAGAAACTGATAAAACTCAATAGGAAAAATGTCAGAAACTCACCAGGAGAGGAAAAGGGCTATAAGCAGTCACTTACAAAGTGAAAAAACCTGATTAGCTGATAAATATGTATGCCTAAGAATGCACAACTTAATTCGTAATCAAGTAAAACATCAATTAAAAAAATAAACAAAATTATAGTTACATAATCTTATGTGTTTATGAAAATGTGAGGGAAGAGATACACTTACACATTACAAATGGATAGGTGGCTGCAGGTTAGATCTTGGACAATCCCTTATTTATGACAACATAAAAATCTTATTCTATGGTTACTGTATGCAGAGAAACCCTCAAAAACAGTATGATACCACTGTTAAAAAATGGAGATTTAGGAGCAAATTATGTATTTGACATCAAAAGAGTGGGTAAGTTATTTGCAAGGTGCATAAAAGAGAGGACTACCACAGGTGATCATCACAATGTGTGAATGACCACCACAGTAACCACTACAAACCATCACACCTACTTCCCCACATGAGCACCTGCCTCTGAGGCCAAATCTCTACTTCCTTCTCCAACAGCCCTGTGCTTCCCAGGAAGGATTGGTTTACTCTCATTATAATAGGGGATGGCACCAAGGCTCAAGATATGCATGGCATGGCTGAAGCTTCTCAGCCACCACAACATATCTTTTACTGTTGCCCAGGTGCCTTGTTGTCCAGGTGACTAAGGGTCTGCCTAACTAGAGAAGCTCTATGCTCTGATAATCCTCAACATTTCTCTTTACCAAAAATGCATCCTGCTGGCTGAGGCAGGGAGCCACAGGTTGGCCCTACCATGGGCTCTTCCAGCTACTTGTAATAAGCCTTTGTGTTCAAACTGCAGGACTTCCTGAGGACTCAAAGCTTTTGACCAACTGCTTTCTATAGTATAAAACCCATCTTCACAATGCCTCCAAAATAGGTATAGACCAGGCTCTTTCCTTTGCTATCTCCTCTACCAGGAAAGACCTGTTCTCAGCTTCCCTCACAACCTCTCAAGCAACTTACTCACTATGGGAATATCAGAGTACTTCCAGGGTTGATATTATAATAAGGTATATCTTTCTTTGTGGGGAAAGTGAACCATGCCACCAAACAGAACTGTTAAGGTTGAAGCACGTCCAAAACCCTAGAGAATCTCAGAATTGAGAATGGTAGTTGTGGAACCAGCTCCCTGACAAGGTCTACTTGTCCTGGAACACATAACCATGATATCCCATTGAGAGAACTATAATTACTGTTCATGTAGCATAAAACCCTGGTGTTCTCCATGCTAATGAGGTATCTAGGTAGGCCCCTGATGTTTAGCCATTGAGCTTCTCTTCCTGTCCATTTCTCCCCTCCAAAAGGTATTTAATCCCTGATTCATCTTTATAAGGCATACACATTTACATCATCCACAAAATAAAGCAGTTTGGTCAAACAAGGACACTCTCCTTCATCAAGGTTGGCTGGCCTATCCGGTGGGGCGGGAGGAGGCAGCAGAGAGGGGAGCCTTTCTCATAAAGAGCCTCACCTTAATCTCTTGAAGAAGGCCTTCTCTCTTACATCTCCTCACTTGGAAACAAACCAGATTCTACCTGGTCCTGGGCTGAGCCATCCCCTTCCTGCCCGGTGTGTATGGACCACCATACTCTTCTCTCTGTAGTCCAGAGCAGAGTCTGGGTGCATAGGAAATTGAGAACCAATGAAGAACTCTCCCAGAACAAAGGCTTGACCCTTATCACAGACTGTATTCTGCTTCCCCTAAGTGGCTTCAGTGCTCTGGCATCTGCTATCCTAGTGCTGAGACAGATGCTCAGATTGACATACCCTGACTTTTAGTTACTCTGAGGCCAGGAGCTGCATGCCTCTGGATATATTGATACTTGTTATTAACAGCAGGGAGATTAGGTAAAGGATTTATTGATAGGGCTCACTTTTCTCACCAAACAACCAGAAGACTTTCACTGACCTGGTTGACTAAACAGGTCAAACAGAGAAACGGAAAGGAAGGAATGGAAAAGAGAGGAAGGAATGGAAAAGAATTATGATGCTTTATACAGGAAAATATGCACAGATACATATACATTCATACATACATTTACATTTTACTCACAGTCTCATTTATGTATTAACCCATTCACATTATTCTTGGGCCAAACTACTTGTCTCATACTCTCCACAAGTACCCAGGCATGCTTACATATACATATATACCTACACACATACATATAAACAGACATATACATATGGATGGCTGGATTGGGTAGAGCCTTCAGGCCAAACCATCCAATCAACAACATTATTCCTTTCTCTGCCTTTTTCTACTTTGTTAGACAAAAAGTTCTTTAGAAAAAATTACTTCAGAGATAAAATTTTACATAAAATGGGAGATACGGAAAGATGCGAATACTAAGTACAGAGCAGTGTTTTACTTAAATATATTCATTATTAGTTTAAAACAACAGCTTTTATATGGCCTTGCCTTATCATAGTGGATGCCTGTGGCTTTATCCTTGGAGCTACATGTTTTCTTCTTGAACACAAATTTGTATCAAGTCTATTTCTCTTTCTAGTGCAATGAGCTCATTGTATTTCTTATTATGCACCCTTTACTTATTATATGAGTAGTAGGCACACTCTAGTCTTGATTCAAACATTATATCTTTCTAGCAAAGCAATTAAAGCCATCACTTAAACTTTCTTCCTAAAATTGTTTGAATCAAATCAGGAATTCTTCAGAATCAATCATTCACTTAAACAGCATTAATTCACGAAAGTTCATCTTTATGTTAATCTGAAAAAAATCTAATCAACGGGGTGGGCTAAAACCCAGAACTTATTATATTAATTTAATAATAGTAGGAAAGCCATATCAGCTGCAAGAAGCAATGCTAAGATGATGTCTCTCTGGTAACTTTCAATGGAGCTCACCCATTATAGATTATGCAAAAACAGTGGGCAACCTCCAACAAGGTCATCTACCAGCCTTGGCCTATCCTAAATGGCTTCTGAACATTTAATAAAGGATATCATTTCATTTATTTTGTGATTGAAAATTGGTGATTGGATGTTGTCACAGCCTGGGGTCCAAGAGGGGAGGATCCAACAGTATATGGGTTTCTTCACTGTCCACTCTGATATGATTTATCTTATTTCTGAAGGGTTAAGAACTCCAAGGATAGTCATAGGAAGAATATATCTCTCTTCCACTTAAAAACTTAATTTTGTGGTATTGTATTATTGTTTTAATGTTTACAGATGATTTGCTTGCATGTATGTATATGCACCCATCAAATGTGCGTTTTGTACCTGAGGAAGACAGAGGAGGCCTTTGAATAACTTGGAACTGGTGTTGCAGACATTTGTGAACCCAGTGTGATTTATGGGAATTGACCCAAAGTCCTCTGGAAGAGCAGAGTGCGTCTAATCACCGAGTTAGCTCTATAGTCCCTCTTCCACTATTAAAGAAAGATTCTCTTAACACCCTTCTCTTGAGGGCTTATTACCCATTACCACTCAAGGGAGAAAATAGGCCACAGCAAGTCCATCATATCAAACCATAATAAGGAATACAGTAAAATGCAGTTAACAATAACCATAGCACTTCCGTAATGGCCATAGAAGGAAGCAAAAGTACACACAGAATACACTAGAAGAACAAAATCTAGTAAAGAAAAAAAAACCAATAATAAAGTACTAAAATATAAGTATAAATATAAATAAAATATAAATAAAAGAATGAATACAATTGCTAATATAAATATGAATATAAACAGAAACATAAGTTTAACATAAATAAAAGGGACACATGAGAAATGGAAAAAAAAAGCCAGATTTTAAAAGGGAAAGCACATGACAAAGTGTAAGAGAAAAGAAAGATAAAAACATAAATACTAGAAATAAAAATAAAATTTGGAACAATATGGAACAAAAAGAGAGAAAGAAAAAAAAGTCATTGATTTTCCTTTTAGCTAAGATACTTGTGTTGGATCAGAGAGGCCTCTTTTCTGATCTCTTTCTTCTCACCAAACTGGTTGGTGGTGTGTTTGGCCTAAGGGATGCTTGGATGGACACAGATTCAATGATGCATGATGGAAGCACAGCTCCACACTGTCACCCTGAGCAGAACAAGATTGAATGTCTATTTAAAACATGTCTTTTTACCTTACCTTGGGACTCAAGTAACAAGGATAAGCAATTATGGATCCAAATCTCCAAAAGTATATGTCAAAAGAAACTCTCCATCTTTACAAAGGAATCTTACTTTGACATAGTGATGAAAATTAACACACACACACACACACACACACACACACGAGAGGAATAATTGCCTCAATGGTGTATAAAATTAAGAAGTGGCCTAAGGGAATTGTTTGGACTAATGTCAATGCTCTATACACCAATATAGTTTTGATTACATAGAAGTGGTTGTTTTTAGACATTGCCCCTAGTTGAGCCAGGCGATCACAGATTCATCTAATAAACTTTTAAGCAAAAAATTGTTCCTGTCTAAAAAGAAATGTAGGGACAAAAATGGAGCAGAGACTGAGAAAGGCTAAACTGTGCCTGTGCCAATTTGGGATATATCTCATAGGCACCCACCAAACCCTGATACTATTACTGAGGCCATCTTGTGCATGCTAAGGCTGTCTTCTGAAAGGCTCTACTACCAACTGACTGGAACAAATGCAGGTACTTTCAGCCAACTATTGGATTGAGGTCTGGGACAAATATGGAAGAGCTATATGAAGGACTGAGGGAGCTGAGCGGACTACAACCTCATAGGAAGAACAGGAGTGTCAACTAACCAAGACTCCTCAGAGCTCCCAGAGACTAAGCCAATAACCAAGTAGCATACATGGGCTGGTTCATGGCCCCAGGAACCTGTGTAGCTGAGGGCTGCCTTATGGTCTCAGTGGGAGAGGATGTGCTTAATCCTGTGGAAACTTGATGTCCCTGGGAAGAGGAATGCTTGTGAGGGTGAGCAGAGGGAGGGGAATGAGGTGAAGAAATCAGGGAGAGGGACAGAGAAAGATGGCAACTTTTGGAATGTAAATAAATAAACTAATTTAATAAAATGAAAATTGGGTGTTTGTGAAAAGTCAATAAATGTGTAGATTTGTACATCTTATTGCAGTATATTTTATTTCCAAAAACACCATGAAAAAATTAAAACTTTTTTGTTACTAAGGAAGCCTTGTTTTATTAATGTGGCAATGGAATAATTTTCAATTACATAGAAATCCCTCTTGTTACCTTTTAATTATTGCATATATATATATATATATATATATATATATATATATATGGAAATGGGGCTTCAGCTTATCATTTGTATTGTGCTGTGCTGCATTGTTACCTCTGGTGTCCCTTGTGGAGAGAAGGCACTGTATGGTGGCACTACATCTGATATATCCTCATATCCTGGGGGTGGCGGTTCAGATAATGATGTTTTGAAAATCTAGAGAAGCAAACAAAAGAAACAAGAGCAAATCAGTTAAAGTATATCACAAGTGAGCAAGAAACGTGCATCCATGTTTCTTTCCAGTTATCATTTAGTAATTTCAAAATTCATATCAATACCTGATACTGTGAGCAATGTACACAGATGGAAAAATTTAGACCTTGTTCACAGAATCCACTTAAGTATAAATCTATAATCATCATCATCATTGTCACCATTGTCAAGAAATAACTATGTTCCATTTGTAAGTAAACAAAAGAGAAGTTCAAACAGACATGGTTTCCCCAAAAGGAAGACAGCTGTATCATAAGGAAAGGAGGAAATGATGGCAGATTTTATAGAGAAACACACATCCTTGTCTGCTATAAACAACAAATACACAGGTGTTCCACAGTAGGCTAGAAGAGATTCGACTTCATGCTGGTGCTAGCAAACCTCACAAGCACCCGCTTCCATTTAAGAAAAACATACCACCAGACACTTTTTTAAAAAGTCCTCAAATACATAATCTTGCATAATAAAGGTTGTCACTTAGAATGTTGTTACAATAACTATTTAGAGATCACATAAATATCAAATTTGTGTTAATTTTTTTTATTTGAGGGATCCATCCTTAAAAGTATCTGGACATACTGAACAACATTTATACTTAAAACAATGAAAACCCTAACCAAATATATATTTGTGTATCTACTTATGTATTGTCATTGAATTGGAAAAGCAAAGAATATTAAGAAACTTCCAAAGTATCAAACAAATGAAAACAAATATGCAATAGGAATTCTGAGAGGTCACATTAAAATCTGCATTATAGGTCTGGATACTGAATATTCCTCAATGTCCATGTGTTAACTGATTGGTTGTTTCAGGACAGCAGTATCAGGAAAAGGTACAATCTCTATGAGATAGGGCCTTGTAGGTGATTTTTAAGTGGACAGTATGAGCTTAAAGAACTCTGTTCTCAGCATCATCCTCATTATTTGCTTTCTCATTGTGACATCAGCAGTTTGTGCCACCACTCCCTTCTTTATTACGCACGACCTCATTAGAGGTCCAATGCAATGGGACCCTTTGACTATGAATTGAGATCACCAAAACCTTTAGCTAAAATAAAGTTTCATAAGTTAATTAACACAAATGATGGAGGTGACTAGACTATAAGAGTCCATTTTTTTCACAGTTGGACCTATCAAAATAGAAATTCCCATAAAAAGAACACAGACATTAATATAGTCTGACTGTGCTTTGGGGACTGGAATCTTACAGAGGAGTACTGCATAAAGCCGGTCTTCAAAGAACAATGTTTGTTAGGGTTAAAGATAAATTATAAATCAGTTATTAACTGATTATGCAGAAAATGGTGGTTCAGGATGAGGCCTCACAGACTCTACAACATTTCCCTATTCACCACTTAAATAGTGTATGATGTCTGTATGCGGGAAACTTATTTCAGAGTAGTATTTAGTTGTTAGTGCTGCTTGAGACCCAGCAAAAATTATTATGGTGCATTATCCTTTAGCTTGGGCCTTTAAAAGTCATACAAAGTAGTAAGAAAGAACTTAGGACACAAAGAAAATCACCGAACACACACAGTCTTTTTGGAAGGAGCAGACAGAGAATAAACTCATACTTACAAAAACTGCATTTCTAGTACTTATCCTATAGATGACATTGGATCAAAATTTAATTGATATATGCTAATTTTGGACTCATCTTTTATACTGGTTCAGTGATGTATGTGTAATCATTAATGGGCTGAAATCTCTCTTTAGTGCTATTTCCTTTGTCTTTATTAAGCACAGGACAATAACATGAAATTTAATCATTATATTGAGCATTAAAGTTATACTTTGAGAGGCAGGGAATACATTTATTGTGATTTGGACCAAACTTATTGGGCATCTTTAATCTCAATTAATACCTTATCAGCTTGAGAATGTTGATTTTGTCCTCTTTTATAGTCAGCTCCTTTTTGCAGCACCTCTAGCATCTGTCTCTAAGAACTTGATTTGTGTCCTGAACTTCCATATTTTACTTTTCCAATTTCTTAATATTCTTTTGTATTTTTAATTTTTGTAGAGCTAAACTATTCATGTAGGTTTGTTCCCTAAATTGATTAATTTCTATAGCTAGCTTAATCTTCTTTAAATTTTATCTTTGTATTGTTTTGATAGTTTTTGCTATATAGTTTTGATAGTTTTGCTATATAGCCCAGGTTAGCTTTGAATTCTCAATTTGACTGTCTCATGATGATTTCAGGTATATGTCACTATGTGTGTATATTCTTCCTGTTTATTAACAAGTTATTTAAAGATTTTTCATTTAAATTTCTAATGAAACAGAACAGTTATACAAATTGACCACATACAACTTTCTACCATAAACCTCAATGGCTATGAAATGATTATTGTCTTAGTTGAGCTTCTAATGCTGTGATAAAACATCACAACCAAAAGCAATGTGAAAGAAAGAATTTATTTCAACTAATATTTTTTTGTCTATCAGTGAAGTCAATGAAGGAAATTAAGGTAGGAACCTTGAAGTAGGTACTGAAGCAAGAGCCCTAGAAGAATGCTACCTAATGGCTAATGACTTGCTGAGCTTGCTTACATAACCCAGGACCACAAGTCCAGAGATGGCACACCCCCAGTAGTTTGTACCCTGTCACATCAATCATTAATCAAGAAAATATTTCACAGACTTGTCTTCAGAGCAATCCTAGTATAGCATTTTCTCAGTGAATATTGTCTCTTCCAAATATGTCTATATTGTGTCACGTTGAAAAAACAAACTACCACAATTGTCTAACTATAAAGCAGATTACTTAATCACAATGGATATGTTTTTCAAATAATATTAAACCTGACAATGAGAATAAATATAAAATTTAAAAAATATAAAAATTCTGACCTATACATCATAATAAATGTCTGTAATCCCAGAACTGGAGAGGGATAGGTAAGAGGATTTTAATTCCAGACCAGTTTGTCTTAGCAAGATGTTGCCTTAAAGAATGAATAATTAAATAAAAAATAATTTAAGAAGAAGAAATGTAAATTAGAAAACAATTTCACATCAATGATTACAAAAATACTTCTTATCTAAACTTCTGAGAGTAATTTGAAGCAGTTATAAGAGAACTTGGACCTCACAGTTTATTAAAGACTGGATATCAGTAAGCTAAACATTCTGTAGAAGATGCTACAAGCACTAGCAAAGTCATTACAAAGATAGTAACAATGTAAATCTAAAATAAGTACATCATTAATAAAAGATAAATTCAAGGTACACATTTCTCAAGACTAAATAAATGCTATAATGCTATAATAATGCTATAATGTGAACACATAAATGGCATATCTCTGACAAAAGCAATAAGGATTAAATAGAAAAAAATCAATAGTACATATATCTTTAGCTCTTGTATAGATTATATATTATGAGAATATGTGAAGAATAATGTTGGCCAAAGCCATAAAAATTTAGGCAAAGTAGAAACAAATGCATCTTATTTTATTTATACTTTTTAAATTTAAGTTTGTATTTCTGTATCTCTCTGTAGTGATAACTGTTGTAGAAGGTATTTAATCTTAATTAGGGGCTTCTATCCCACCTTTGATTATTCAGTTCCCAAATAAAAGATATACAGCTTTTATATTTATAATATGCCTTAATCAGCAATAAAGCTGGACAGACATCTATTATCTATGTTATTATGTGTACTTTCATATCAAAAACTCCAAATTATAACTTGCTATGTTCCGACTGGGCTGCTATTAACTCCAGTTGGCCAAACTTCATAGCCAAGTTTTAAGGATTCTTACCCCATGGCATCTTTTGCTCATTCTACATTCTTCCTCTCCTCCTAGTGGGTCTCCTCTGACCCCAATTCAGAAACCTTGAACCCTGCCTATGTCTCTTCTCTCCAGATATTGGCTTTTACACATTTTTATATAACCAATAGTTTTAAATTAAGGAGCAAGGTGTGTGTGGATTTTTGGTCCCTGTTAGCAACCAGGCCTTGGGGGACGGGTCAATGTTGAGCATTACCAAACATAGCAAAAGACCAAACTTTACAACAGATGCATCAACAAAACATCTGTGTACCAGCTTATAGATACACTAGCAGTAAGATGTAACTTCCCAGTACATCACCACCACTGTTGCAATAATATTTTTGTAATACAAGTTAGACTACAATTCATGAGGTACTTCACACTGTCATTGAACTTCATGATTATTATTCTTACATAAGTTTCCTAATTCTGGGAATAGAGACAGACACTATCACAATTGAATAAAATAGTGATTAAAAAGGAAAGCTGTTATAAAGAACACATATTTTAAAAATATTTCAGTATTATTTCAGTTAAAAATTATGTTAGTTATTTTAGTTCTTCTATACAATATATGTATCAGAACCAGATGATTTTCTTTGAATTTGAAATACTAAAGAATGATGTCATGTTGAATATATAGTTTGACAAAAAATATTTTTTAAATTGTAAGAAATATGTGATAGTACATGAACATTGCATTAGACCCAAACAATAAATGTGGACCTGAATGATTGAAATGCAAATAAGAGTGCATATATCTGAAATAAAAGCAATGCAAACATGCCACTTACAGAAAATGAGCACATATTAAAAGAACCATTTCATAGTTAAATAATGATTGCACTAAAAAGAGAAACACAGCAAGAAACACGATATGCTCTAGAATTGTATGATTAAATCTAGCATGATATTATATATAATATTATTATATGTTTATTACAAAAAGTGACCCATTATTAGTAAGAAAAGTTAATAGCAATTTGAAAGGAAAGTCAAATAAAATGATATAACTTGTAGAAATAAATATACATAAAAATGTATAACTTACAGCTTGGAAAATCCTATTTATAATATAAGAACCTCAGTTACAAAATAACTATTGGAACTATTGTAATCTTTACTAGATATATTCAGTCTTCTGCAGAAAATGTACTGATAGAAATTAATGTTTTAGTTACACTTTATTGTTTTCATATTGAACATACATCTTGGTCTGACCAAACTCAGCTAACTACATTATAACGTCTTAGGGAAGTATGCACCCAAACTTACAATAAAGATTGTAAATTCTTGGCCTTAACTATATTACGTCTTCAAATTGCATTTTGCTTCCAGAGGTATAATATAAGGACTTAGTAAAAGCCTATGCACCAGGTGAAAAATTATTCAGTGAGTCTAAGTTTTTGGCTAAGGCCAACTGAAAATACACTCTTTTAAACCAATAAATCCTTGCTACTTGAAAACCCACAGTAGGTCTCTAAATATTCAGTTTAACTTTAAATCTAGTCTTTATGGCTTAAATCAGTTAAGAGTGTCTGTTTAGATACTGAAAATCTTAATCATATGTTACTTTTGAAATTCAGATATAATGCTAAAAAACCAGTAACTATTGTGAATCATCCTTTAAAAAAAGTATTCCCCAAATCACACTAAGTTCAAATACTCTAAGAAATAAACTGACCTTGATAAAGACCTTTTAAAGGTTAATCGCAAATGTCAATAATACTGAATTCAATAAATACATGGAACTAATACAACTGAAGTAAAATCTTTCTCTTTTTTACCTACCTCATTTCCACCTCCATCAATTATTGAGATATAGTTGGGATGAGTCTTATTTGGGTAGGACAACAGAACATCATAATGGGACAACTCAACCAAATCCAGGCCAAATTCTTTCCACTGGGCATAAATTTGCTTTGCAAGCTCAAAGTTGTCTTGTGTTCCTGCCAAGTGTGGTGTCCGTGTGAAGTTGCTGGTAAAGGAAAATTAAAAATGTTTAAACATTAATGTTTAGTCTATCTGCACTTTCAATAATCATTATGAAAATCCTACTTTTGTGATGCTATAATACACAATTTAATGAATTAAATACAAGATGTAAGGATGTTCCATGAAGAAGTTTAAGCCTAATGCCTCTTATTCAGCAGGGCACTCCTGAAAGCAATAGCTTGCATAGAGTTTTATATCTCTTGTAATTAATATAAACATATATATGTAGTCAAACAGATATGGAACTTTATCCATATGTAGATATTTAAGTCTTTTTTACCAAATCACTTTGTATTCATTATGAAATCCTATTATAAGAGGGATTTCAAACATTTTTGGCACATATGTTAATCTGATTTGTTGAAAACCTATAATGTGTTCTAGATGATTAGATATACTAATTCTATATGCATTAATATCATTTATTTTTAACTAAATATAAATTTAACTTTGTGACTACATGTAAGTTTTATTTTCTTGCAATGAGGATTAAACCAGGGTCTCGCACATGCTCAGGAATAGCGTTCAGGCCTAGCATGTGCAAGGGCCAATACTTTTAAAATTTATTAATTTGTCTCTTTTGCTTTATACTCTTTCAATAGGAATAGAATTAGTTTTAAAATTTTTCAAAACAACAGCTTCCCAGGTTTATCCTTATTACTGCAGTAACACTATCCTCAACTCATAGATGAGAATAGAAGACTTGTTTCATTAGTCACTCAAAGTTAGTTCCTTCATAATGAGCAGAGATGGAGCTCAAACTAAATGCTGTGTGATTTTAAATCAGCTTCTTCGTACCTAAAACCTACTATCTTTCCTTAAAGGATGAGTCACCAAAGTATGCTCCTCCATCCAAATCTGGCCATAATCTGTTTTTGTACTCTCCACAGGCAAAGAACAGCTTAATAATTTAAGTAGGTGAGGAAATAAGATGGGATTTTGTAATTCATCAACAAATAATAAATTTCAGTGCTCATGAGTACAATTTTATCAGAACCTGCATATGTATTTGTCACATCCTTCTTATGGCTTCTTTTGTGTTGCAGGGCTAAAGTTAAATAGCTCTGACAGGTATTTGTTGGCTTGCAACAGCTGGTCCTGCAGGAAATGTTTTCTGAGTCCTACTCTGAAAGTTTTCTAACAATATAATATTAAAGCTGAAGGTGAAATCCTCACTTTATGGAATATAATACAAGTATATTCTTACTATAAAAAGGTTTTGATGTTCTCAGCCTTCAATTCATGCAAAAATGCCTTCTTCATGCCAGAATAGGAAACATTACTAGTAGCTTCATTGGAAGATTTTATAAACCACCCTGGAAAATACAAGCAAAAATATGAATGAGATATGGACTCATGTCAGGATCTTATTTTTATGAAGGACATAACTAATCAATTATCTCTCATATTATCTGTGAGTCTCATGGTTTTTTTCTCTTGCTTTCTTTTACAGAGAAAAGAGCATATCCGTATTGCTTTTAATTGGAAAGCAAGTACAACATATTTTAACCCAATTTCAATTATGTGTGTTGCTGTTATTTCTAAGAAAAGTTTAATATGAAAATTCAATTATGTAGTGTTGCTTCAATTATTGGAGATAAAATGCTGTGAAAAATGTAGTTTTTCTACATTAGCTTCTCTTGCCAGTAATCACTTGCTTCTTTGTAGAGCTAAAACAGACATTTAATGGAATCTCATAATGAATTAATTATGAGTACAGTGACTGGTGAGATTGCTCAAGCAATTAAGAAAATGTAATGTTCTTGCAAAAGACTCTACTTTGATTCTTAGCACTCATATCATACAGTATCCAACAAAACTCTGTGGATACCTTCTCACAATCTACATATACACATTCCCAAAGATATAACATATGAAGTTAATGAAAAATAAAGAAAATCTTAATTGTTAATACATTCTAAATATATAAATTATATCAAAACATTAAGAAAACCTTGGACTTTCAGTTTGCTTTGAATTGAACACTAAGACAAAATGCACTAATATTTTGTCTCTACTTGAAAATTGGCTTGAGACACTAAAGTCCTGAAAACTATAGTAAACTACAATGTACTTCATAGTTCTGCAAGACATCCAATGCACAGAAAGCCACAGAGAGGTTATAACCTGCTCCTTAGCCCCTGGACTCAGGAGTTGATTTTAATACAAGAGGAAGAGAACATCCTTACTGAGTTTACAGAGTACCTGACCTGAGAATAAAGAGAGCTATTCAGCCATCCCTCATGGTACTTTACCATTATTGATAACATATTCACATAAATATGTAAATTGACACATATGGTTGGGCAAAAGGAAAACATTATTCCTGTAAATAAAACTAAAGTCCCTGGTGTTGACTGTGAGATTAGGGAAGAACACTCTACATCTGAAATAATCTACAAATGAAAAAGATAGAGGCCTGTGGTAGAGACAGAATACAAAGAAACTAACAAAATCAGTTATTGAACAGTGAAACCAAGAAATAAAGAGAGTCACCAAGTACACAAGAGTTGTTTTTGGGATATGTACCTTTTGAATCCCATGCTAACTTTTCCAAAACCTGATTCTCATTTTCAAACTGAAATAATAGAAACTCAACTTAAATTAATCTCATCGGGGGTTCACAGCATTCGTTGGTAATTATTACTGATACCTTTGTATTTAGTTTGATTGGAGTCTATGGCCCAAGGTTACACAATTGGTAGATAGCCTGGCTTTGAAAATGACACAGAAGTAATTCAGAATTCCGAGCAAAGATGGTTGACTTGACAACAATTTACTGTGTACTAAGTCCAGTAAGAAAGCTGTTTCTTATCAAAAAGACCCAAGTAGTTTACTAGAAAAGCTCCTCATGCTGTATTATGTCCTATTATCTGTAAGTTTCTCATACTACTTTTATCATAAAGAAGGGGAAAACTAAGGTTGAAAGAGACTGGGTAATTTTTTCACAGTAAATGAGAATTAGTGATACAAATTCTGAATTTGTAAATCAGCTAGCCTATGCTACTGAAGTCTGGTGCTGATGGTTTCTTACAGAGTTACTGGCTAAATCTGAGCTAAACTCAAGAAGCTCCTATTAAGAATGTGTTCAGGCAGTGCTGGCAGTAATTCACATTTTCCAGAATGTCTCTCTGCTATGTCCAAGGAAGAATATGAACAGAAAGTGACTCCTTTCACAGAGATGCCCTAAATGCGGTGGTATCCTTGAAACTGCCCCGGATATGAGCTAAGTGAACCCCCCATGCAGGCAAGAACCACTACAGCCAGGCTTACTGGTTGATTTGGATCAGCAGCCACTAGGAATCTGTACTGAGAAGTGTGGTGTCCTGCAGGGTTCCAGTGGGTCAGACATAATTCCAGTTACTGTTCCGGGTTTTTTGTTTCTTCCTTTTCGTTTTGTTTTGTTTGCTATCTGACTTTAATTCAATCCACAGATAATTTATTCCTAACTCAATCCTGCAAAGACCCCAGGAAACCTCTGCTTAACTCAGAAACAGCAGGCCCCTTCCCCCATGCAAATCACCTCTCCAGCAGACAAAGCTGCTGCAAAGTGCAGAAGGGAATGAACAGGGAGATTATGCCGTTTGCTAAGCAATGCACCATACCAAAGAGGAAGCCAATGACGAAGATTCCAGCGAAAGCTAGCACCAGTATCACAGCACGGAGCCAGCGTTGGCGGCATCCCAGGACCTCCGCGGAGTCCCTGTTCTGCAGTGCATTCCACATCTCTGGCAACTTTGGTCTTCTTTAGCAGCTCTCCTGTACTTTTACAGGAGAGATTCTGTGGGCTAAAATTTCCTTCCACTCCTACTCCCCTGGGAAATAAAAAGTCTCTCCTAAGAGTTTCTCCGCCCCCAAATTCTGGCGTACTCTGAACCAATTGTAGTTAGGCTAAGGATAACTGCCTGTTAAGAAGATAATCTGGCTTCTTTGGAGGGACACTTCACAGTTTCTCTTTGAAACTTTACTGATGAGGCTAAATAGGTAAACAAAAATATCAGAGAGCAACGATAACTTGCCAAATAGTGCAGCCTGTTCTCAGAAAAGTATTGTGGAGTCCTTATCCTTGCTTAATAATCCGTATTAACTGCAATAAACTCTGAGGAATGTGAGAGACTTAGTCTTGAGGAGCCAATACTTAAACACATTAGTGAGCCCTCTCTCTTCCCTGACAGTTTCTCTTACTGTTAATCACAGGATTAAATCTCTGCTGAAATATCTTCTTGATGGAATTCCAACTCTCCTAATTTTTTTTCTGCCATCTGAAATACATTAGGAGATTAAACTGTGACCTGAAAATCCTCTTTCTTTCCTTAGTGTAGGAGTAATAGATTCAGATAGAAATACCGAATAAAGAAAATATCTTACCTTAATTGCACATCTTTTTGAGAACTTCTTTTGAGTGTTTTGGATAAGAGACAGGTTCTGCAAATATCTTGCCCAGATCTTGAACACAAATAACAAAAAACATAGAATTAATGAAGTGACTTACATTTGCAGCAGAAACAAGACAGTTCAATGCAGCCACCTATAGCAGCCTGAGGAATTTGTTAATCACAAAGCCAGATCCTGGTAAAACGGGACCATTGGCTTTTACACAGAAAAGACTGTCAAAATATGTTAATAAAAGGCAGAATTCAGATTTATTAAAGGAATTTTCTAATTTAGAGTTTTAACCACCAGGTTTAAGAGAATTGACAATTTCTAAAACATGGTAACATATACTTCAGCATGGGTGTGGCTTTCTCATCGAGTTGTAATTTCTTATTTCAATGCAATATATGCCATTTTAGGTGCATTTTGAAGCTATAATCTTCAGAGTGTTGCTAGAAAACCTAAATGACATAAGAGCACATTTTCTGTAGTGCACCTGAGAGGATTGATGATAAGTCAAAGCACAGATCAGCGGGATACAGGAAGTTAGAATATCTTCTCTGTAAACAAAACCAATTGTTTTGTTCCTGTGACTTCCAGATGATAAGTATTTAAACCTTAGTCTGCATCCTTGAAACTCAGTAGCAAATAGCGACAAACCTCTATATGAAAGAAGTATCACTGCAAACATGAATTGTATGGGAATCCTTGCTTCTCGGCTGCTAAGAGACATGATCACATTGCAAGATGAGATGTTCTTCTCTCTTCTCATGCCCCCATAATGCTTGTTGAGTGTTCTGCCTCATGAACAGATAAAGCACCAAGTCCTTTATTGGTATTGTTCAGCTGCTTACTTTATCTGGTCTGAAATCTAGTATTATCAACAAGAACCAAATGATGGCATGGGCCAGATACCTGTCAAAATCTTCATTGGCTCAAATTTTACTGAGATTTTTCTGACTGTTGAGATTTTAATGTTACACAGGAAACACTGGTTAAGCCCTTCTGTGCCTGTTTTAAATTGACTCAACGGAAATGAAAGAAGGGCAATTTTATTAGCTACTCAGCATTGGAGTGATTGTAAATCTACTCTTAATCTCCAGTTGAAATGATCTAAAATTCTTTTTTGAATCAGAAGCACACTCTTACTACTTAGGTGTGACTGGCTTAAAACTCAGAGAGACCCACCTGCTTGTTCTGCCACATCTGCTTATAAAAGGATTTTTCATCAATAAACCTCAGAATTAGACTGGTAACAGGACTCAGAAAACTTAAAGTCCTAACATCCCACTATTGTCAGAATAATTCTCCAAAACTTCTTCACTGTCTGTTTAATCTCCCAGCTCAGATTGCTTCAGTGCTTTCCAGTCAACTATAGAGTAAGTCTGAATTCTGGAACAATGCACAAAGGCTCTCTACACTTCGTGCCCTCTCCAACAGTTCTTCCACTAACTGCCATGTATTTGTATGCTAATTCTTTATTCTGGAACATGTGATTCAGCCATAGAACTGGAATAATAATAGGTTCTGTCAAGTTCTGGTATAAGAAAGATTAGCATAAACTTCTGAATCTTTGGATACACACCATACTGCATCCTCCTCTTTCAACACAAGAGTATTAAAAACTACTTACCATCTATTTCTTGAAGTGTTTTCAAATTCAGCTTCACAGACATATTCAGCAGTTGCCTTTGTTTAATACTAATAAACCATATTATATTCACTAAGCTTGAGTGAAACGATTGTCTTAAGAAGAAAAAAAAAAAAAAGAATATATTCCAAACAACAAAATGAGATAGATGCACTATACAGAGAGTGTTCTTTCACAGATTTAAAGAGGTGCTATCAGTTAAAATGAAATATAAGTTATATAACTATTTTAACACATTGGTTAGGCCAAAGTATTATTCTCATCTGTGGCGGGCAGTTCTAAGGAAAAGTGGCAAACCAACTCGTCGTGTCTTATTTTTAGTTTTCAGTAAAGAAATCTTGTTTTAGAAAATACTTTAACATACTAAAAAATGGTTCTTTTCCAGAAATGCATGGACTTTATTTTGACTTCAGATTCAAAAACCGGGACATGAAGCCCTGAGTACAGGACTACAAATTTACCCAGTTATTACTGGTGGAAGAAGGTGCTAGAAGGACATTCAGATGCTATGAACATAGTCTTCTCTAGATGGTTGCAGAGCCTGGGCACTGAGCCTGAAGCCAGTGGCTATCAGTGTGGCTAGCTGGTGCTAATGACATCTGGTATTCCTAACTTAGCATGGTAATCAGGATAACCTGTAGAGCAAGAGGGGAAATAAGGAGTCTGGTTCATTGTCAAAGAGATGAGGCATGTCCTTCCCCTTCTAGAATATTCTGATACAGAGGCCAGTGCTCACCCCTCATCTAGCCCAGGCATCTACCTTATGAATTTACTTGGGTGGTGGTAATTTTCTCTGAGTATTGGTCTTTGGTCTTGTCTATTTATAGTTTTACAACCTTCCATCCATTCCCCACATGACAGAAGTGGCTTCCCTGAAGGCATTGCATGAAAGTTTGATCGACACTACCCTTCAACATATACCAGCTTGAGCATTAATGAATTCATGGAGGGCTGCTCGTAGTAAGTAGAACTCATCAAGGACAAAGGAGCTCATGGAATCTGTAGCTGGGCTTTGGAGCAGGGCCTAGACCAAGACTGTCTATACCATCACAGGCTTTTCAACCTCAAGGATGAGGGTGTTGATTACCAAGTTGATTAAGTCCAACTTGGCAGTTGTTATGGTCACAATTTAAGAAGAAGTTGAGGAGCATAATCACTTATATCTGAATCACCAGGGAGATGGAGTTGAGCACTGTAATGGACACAAAAAAGGAGAAGGCAGAGACTTGCTGCACTTCAATGTTCAGGTGAGACTCACTAGCCTTGAACACCATGCTGTGCAGCACACCCTAAGCCATGCTCTCCTTTTACAATGGTTTATATTGTTTACTTGCTTTCTGTGCCTTTTTTTTTTTTTTTTTTTTTTTTTTTTTTTGTCAAATACAGGTGTAGGTCAGTTATGAGCTCCTACTTTTAGTTCCAGACTCCAAGGTACTGTGGCCCCCATATCCATCCTGGTCCTAGGTTCATTAGGCAATTTGCTGCCATGTCCTCAGCTGTATATTTCCTGGCACTAATCTTTGAAGATATTTCTAGTTCAACTACAGGGGTCCCCTACTTCAGTCCAATGGTTAGTTGTAAATATCTCCCTCTGTTTCACTCAGTTGCTTGTTGGACCTCTCAGCAGAAAGCCATGCTAGGCTCCTGTCTGTAAGAACACCAAAGCATCAGTAAGCAAAGTGCCAGGCCTTAGAGCATCCTCTTGAGATAAATCCCAAGTTGGGCTTATCACTGGACCTTCTTTCCCTTAGTTTTTTCTTCATTTTTGTCCTTGTGGTTCTCTTAGACAAGAACAATACTAGGCCAGAGTTTTTGATACTAAAATGGGGTTGCCATCTCTACTTGATACCCTGTGTTTCCACTGGAGGTGGACTCTTCCCTTTCCCACTGTTGGGTTTTCCAACTCCTAACCCCCAAGGTTGTATATTTTCATTAATTCTGCTTCATTAATTCAGGGCTTCTCTCCTGTTTCTCAACCCCCAGTATCTGATTATATTCCTGTTTTCCCCTCCTCCTACCTTTTCCCTCCCAGGTCCCTTCCTCACTCTGCCTCCTGTGATTGCTTTCTTCTCCCTCCCAAGTAGGATTGAAGCATCCTCACTTGGGCCCTTGTTAATGTACTTGAGTTCTGTGGATTGTATCATGAATATTTTATACTTTTTTGGTTAATATCTACTTATTAGTGTGTACCTACCATGCATATTCTTTTGAGTTACCTTAATTGGGATAATATCTTTTAGTTCCATCCATTTGGCTGCAAAACTTATGCTATTTTTTTTCTTAAGAAATGAAGAGTATTCCATTGTGTAAGTGAACCACATTTTTTGTATCCACTTTTTTGTTGTGGGTTCACCTAGGTTGTTTCCAGCCTCTGACTATCACCAACAAGGCTGCTATGAGCATAATGGAGTACATATTCCTGTGGTAGGGTGGAACACAATTTGGGTATATGCCCACAACTGGAATAGCTGAGTCTTCAGGTAGATCTATTTCTAATTTTCAGAGTAACTTCCAGATTGATTTCTAAAGTGGTTATGTCAGTGCAATCCCACCAGCAATGGAGGAGTGTTCCCCTAACTCCACATCCTTGCCAACATGTGCTGTCATCTGAGGTTTTGATCTTAGCCATTCTGATTGGTGTAAGATGGGATCTCAGGATATTTTCATTTACATTTCCCTGATCAATAAAGATTTTGAACATTTCTTTAAGTGCTTCTAGGCCATTCAAGATTCTTCTGTTGTGAATTCTCTGTTTAGGGATATATACCATTTTTTTGGTAGGGTTTTTTTTTTTTTTTTTTTTTTTTTTTTTTTTTTGTTAGCCTCTTTATATTTTGAATCTATCAGATGTAGAGTTAGTGAAGATTTTTCCAATCTGTAGGTTGCTGATTTGGCCTACTGTCTGTGTCCTTTGCATTACAGAATCTTTTCAGATTCATGAGATCCTATTTATCAATTCCTATTCTTAGAAAATTAGAGTTCTGTTTAGAAAAATCTCCCCCATGCCAAAGAGTTCAATGCTCTTTCCCACTTTCTCTTCTATTAGATTCAGTGAACCTGGTTTTATGTTGAGGTTCTTGATCTACTTAGCCTTGATCTTTGTGCAAGTTAACAAATATGGATCTATTTTAATTTTTCTACATATCTACTGCCAGTTAGACAAGCACAATTTATTGAAGATGCTTTCCTTTTTTCCATTGCATATTTTCACTTCTTTGTCAAAGATCAAGTGTTCATAAATGTGTGGTTTTATTTCTTTGTCTTCAACTCTATTTCATTGATTGACCTTTATGTCTCTGTATCCATACTATGCAGTTTTTGTCACTATTGCTCTGTAGTACAGCTTGAGGTCACAGATGGTGATTCCCCAGAAGACCTTTTACTGTTAAGAATTATTTCTTCTATCCTGGTTTTTTTTTTTTTGTTTGTTTGTTTTTGTTTTGTTTTACCACAAGAAATTGAGAATTGCTCTTCCCATGTCTCTGAAGAATTTTTTTTGGAATTTTGATGGGGATTATGTTGAATCTGTAGATTGCTCTTGGTAGGATGGACATTTTTAGTATCGTAATACTACCAATCCTTGAGCACAAGAATCTCTCCATTTGTTCCGAGCCCCTCCGTGTCCCCTTCACCCACGAAAAGAGACACGTGAGGAAGTGTTCGGGTGGTTACTACAGCAAGGCTTTATTCTTGTATAAGCAGAAGCGGAAAGACGGAAAGACCGGAAAAGGCACTGCTTATATACACCCTAGAGTGACGTGTTCACTTCTGATTGGCTGTTCACTCATTACCCATAATACACCCCAGGATGGGCAGTGACTTTGGCGTGCTTTTTGCCTTTTGCACCTGCGCAGTCAGTTGTTTACTTGTGGAGACACAGGATGTCAGCGCCATCTTGCAATGGCGGAATGTATCACTGCTAACCGCGGTTTCCTACATCCATTTTCTGAGGTCTTCTTCAATTTCTTTTTGAGAAACTTGAAGATCTTGTCATATAGATTTTTTTTTACTTTCTTGGTTAGAGTTACCCCAAGATAATTTATATTATATGTAACTACTGTGAAGGGTGTTATTTACTTATTTTCTTTCTCAACCTATTTATCATTCATATAAAGGAAGATTACTGAATTGTTTGAATTAATTTTATATCCAGCTGCCTTGTCCTCATGGCTGTTTGCTTATTTCTTCATTCCCTTTCCCCTTACCATTTCTCCACATGGTTGAGGGTCATGACTACTCTGGACACTCACAGATATGTCTGTCTCTGGCTATGACCTTTCAGATATCTATAATAAACTTTCTCCTCAACTATAAATAGGAACAGTCATGTTCTTTCCTTTCCTTTTTCTCTTTTTCATTTATACACTAGCCAATACCAACAACTATGCATTCTCTCCCTTTCTCTTCTCTCTCTTTTTATCTAATATGTGTTGTCTAGTGTTTCTAGTTTTAATCATTAGTAACTGACCTTCCTCAGGGATTTTATGTCCATATCATCTGGAGTTTACATATTTACATTTCAGGATATTTATATAGAAATCATAGGTATGTACATATTCTGTCTTGGAAAATTTTTATTGGCTAAAGTACTAATGTACAACCTTTATAAGCCAGGTTTACAAATGTCTTGCTTCTCCATATCCTTACCAATGGGCTTTTCTTTCTCTTGTAATGAGTGAAATAAAGAAGTTTTTTTCAAACTGTACTGCACACTTAAAATCTGACTTTTTGTACTAATTGAGTTGTTATTTTTTTCTTTTTTACTGAGAATATTTTCTTTTTGGTTTTTATTGTAGAAGGTTTTGTATTTAATTTTGTCTATAATTTTGTTATTTATTTCATTCAATAATATGGTATTTTATACTTTACTTTTCTGCTACTTTAAAATTTTTAATAATTGATATATAAATGAAAAGTAGTCATTTTTACTCCGAATAAAAATTTTGAAGTATACATGATTCACAAGAGCATTTACTGTACAGAGTTTTTGCAGAAGTCTATTTTAAATGTACCAAGATAAATAGTGTCAATTGAAAGAAAGACAAATCCTTCAAAGTATTATTGAAAGGAAAAACAAGGAAGAAAGAGTCTATTGATTCCTTAAACAGTAGAAAATACCCAGAATGTCAAAGATGCTTGCCATTAAAAAGCAACCTGAAATCAGCACAAAGCATTTTGAAACTGCTCCAATTTGTTTGGAACATAAAAAGTACTATCATACAGAAACAGATTAGAAGAAATGTTAGAAAAAAAATCACCATTCAAAATCTTTAGACATTAAGGAAAGAAAATGAAAGCCTCATTTCATCTCAGCCCAGAAGGGCTACTCTCAAAAAACCAAATTACAAATGCTGGCAGAGCATGGGGAAAAGAACTTTTACTCACTGTTGGAATATAAATTAGTCTCCCACTGTGGAAATCTACGAAAAGTGGAACTACCATTTGACACAGCTATATCATACATGTGCATTGCTGCAGTGTAAAATGTCCCATAGGAGACAAAAGTGGGTAATGGGGGATGAACATGACCATAATATGTTATTTTATATACATATGAGAATGTGAAAAGAAAATATGTTATTTTTAAAAGAATTTTTTGACATGTAATTTTATCTAGATCTATGGATTTACAGAAAATATTATATAACTTGAAAGTAATAAGCCTGGGCAATGTTGGCTCCATTTCTTTGCTTTTTAATATTAGAATTATCACATGTATATTTAGAAATTTTACTTTCTGCTCATCTGCAAATTTTCTATAAGAAATTTCCCTCACTCTCAATATTTGTTTGATACCTTTAAGGACATGTATGCCATTTTTGCTAAGGAGCTCAGGCAAAGTGCCCTAAGATGGCTGACACCAGAAAAATTTAAACATTAAATACATGGAAACTTATAAAAGCATGAAATATTATATGGAATTCTTTTAGACATGGTCCAAATTCTGAATTCAAGAGTGACAACCACTTGTCTATTTATTAGTATGAAGTTTGGAATAAATAGTAAGAAAAAGCAAGTCACTTAAAAAAATGTAATCACTTCATTGATTTATAGAAGCATACCTCAGTAAAATCACTTAAAAACCACATTGTACCATATAGGTGCATTCATACTATGCAGGTACCTTTCAAAAGACAAGGACCAACATTACTCACAAACAGTTACAAACACAGAACATTTCATCTAATAATATGGACATTGATACATTACAAACATGGACACTGAGTTAGAGGATAGTGCAATGTTTTACAGAAATTTAAAAAGCAAATATGGTTTCTTAAGGGTTTTATAGAAAAAAAACATATTTACTTTTTTCAGTCTTTAAATTGCCAAACCTAATCATGTATGACATTTACCATATCTTGCAAGAAATGATTCTCAAAGGGAGATTCAACATTTTAGCATTTGTTTTATCTGACAAAATGGAATGATGCTATGATCTGCTAATGTACATTGTTCTACAGACTGGTCAAATACATGAATTCTCAGCTACAATTTCAACAGAATGTGAATGTATATGACACTTTCACTATCAGTAACAATTACGCTCAAGACAAATTTGGCCATTAACCTAAAAATACATCTATATTTTAAAGATTGTTTTGTGTGTATGCATATCAGTATTATATAAGTGTGTGGGTATAGATAGATGCTAGAGAAAGCAGATCTTGGATCCTCACAACATGAGTTTCTGTGAATTGAGTGTGATCCATCAGAAAATCTTGAAGCACTCTTAAATATGGAGTTATCCCTCAAGTCCCCATATCTCATGTTTTTCTACCTAAGATTAAAGAAAATACTATTTAAATGATCATTATACATTTCTGGTATGTTTAAGTGACATTACTTTGTATACCTTGCTAAATAATATTTTCCTTCTTTTGTTGGTTGTTTCTTTGGATCTATAACATTGATTTTATTAGGTCAGCTGAACTTAAAGTGCCACTCTACAAATGGTTACCATGGTGCAGTCAATATTAAAATATTTATATTTAAAACTCTAGAGGCCAGGATTGTAGTATAGTTATAAAAGCATCTTCTTAGAATCCTCAAAGCCATGCGCTCAGGACTATAATAGTATTTTTTAAAATGGTAATAAACTAATTAAGTGGCCAGGCACAGCACTTATAATCTTAGCACCAGGGAAGAAGAAAAAGGAGATACCCACTCAGAAAAAAGAGGAAAGAAATCGGGGACTAGATTTGGAGGGGGCAGTGAGTGTAATGTAAATTGAATAAGAAAAAATAACATTAAAAAATTATAAAAGTGGTTGATAACATAGCTTGATCCACTAGACCGAGGTCCAGGTCACATGTTAGAAGATTATTGTGCAGTTTATTTTCTACTTTTTCTAATAGTAGAATCCTCATATATTGATATAATAGACATCAGTGTGGTAATCTTCTATATATCTTTGGTGTGCTAAATAAATGGTTAAGTTAAATTAATGTTTTCAAATTTATAATATATTTTTCTGAAATTGTAAAAAGAATTTATCTATGGTCTAACCAAAAATTGTGTAGCATTTTGGGACAAATATACAAAGAAGCAGCCCTGCATTGAAGGACAGGATACAGAAAACCTCTACACAAAACATAGCCTTGCCCTTGGTGCTGTGATAGACAGGGAGAAAAGTGATCCAGACACTACAAAACACTAGCTTACTGAATGTCAGGAGCTTGGTTTCATTGAATGTGGAAGGCAGATTCCTGGATAGAAAGGCTACAATGAAACTTGTTACAGCAACAGAGCCCATGAATCCCAGGACAAAGTAGAAGGCAATCACTGAACCTTTGTTGCAAAAAATGATGATTTGGCCATGTACCATGTGTATATTAGCTTCAACAAATGAAGGAGAAGTTCCTAGCCAAATTCCACAGAGAATCAGTTGGATCATGGTGCATATGGTAAGGATGCAGTTGGGTGCCCCTGAAAGCAGCAGCCACCTTATTGTTTTTTCTGGAACCATCATCTTAAATGCTAGTTCTACAGCAATTGTCTTTGCCAAGACAGTAGAGGCAGCCACAGTGAATACAAAGGCAAATGTGGTCTGCTGCAGGATGCAGCTGGTCATACTGGGATGGTCAATGTAGAGCAAGGAATAGATAAAACAAAATATGAGGGAGATGAGTAGGACATAGCTGAGAGTTTCATTATTAGCCTTGACAATGGGAGGGTCTCAGTGTTTCAAGAAGACACAGAGTACAATACCTCTAAGAGTAGAAAAGCACAGAGCCAACCCAGCCAGAGCCATCCCCAAGGGGTCTTTAGAATCCAGAAAGGTCACAACTTTTTTGAGGCAGTTAGTGTGATCTGTGTTGACATACTCATCATCTAGACACTTCACACATTGATTAATATCACGTATAGAAATAGAAATAGTTTCAGATTTAATGTTTCCCTAATAATCACAAGATACCATAAATGAATTCATTTAAATATCATAATTAAATTATACTTATTTCTTGTGTTATTTGGAGACTTAAAAGTAGACCCTTTATATTAGACATACATCTTGTGGTATATACAAACTTAAATATAGAAGCTTTATAAGAAGTGATCCTAATTTAAAAGCCTTACAATTTTTATTGAAACTTTTATTCAATAATTATGATCTTTATGTAAACTTTTTCATATTTACCATATATATTCAAGACATAGTACTTTCACAAACAAAATCATTTTCTTGAAAAATATTCATGTTTCCACAATAACATAACTTGGATTTATCTGTTATGGAATCAAAATTTGTCATTCAGAATTGTATATATTATTGAAAACAAAAACGTAGAGGTAGCTGTATCTATGTATCTTATAATCTATCATCAAAATATCTAATTCCACATGTTGTCTCTAGCAGCTCCTTGGACATATAAACTCCATAGCTTCATGTCTTAGAAAACAACTAACAGCCAACATTGTACTAAACCATTATATTACCTAACTCCATTCTCAATATTTGTCCTTATACATACATGTATGTATAGTCCTTACTATTCATTACCTTTGAAAGACACAGACACCATTAGAGAAAACCATAGTCAATGTAAATTTAGAGTTTTAGAGTCCTGTCCATGGAATACGTCTACAAAACTAATTCCTCACTTATGGAGAAAAAAATTTCAAAAGAAAAAGTTTAAAGATTGGAAGAGCTAGAAGATCAGAGGGTTTTATGTGAGTGTATATTTCCTAGGAAGGTAACAAGTAACACCTATAAAAACTTTAGCAAAAAAAAAAAAAAAAAAAAGCCCTATTAAACCTGAGGTGACTGAATACAAAACAAAAACATGACAGGCAGTTAAAGGGAAGCAACATCATCCAAAATCCTAACTTAGAAAACTGTAGATAACTAAGGCTTATGGAGAGTGGGTAAAATTTTCTTCCCTGAAGAAGAGCACCAATTAATTATTGTTGAATAACAAATTGATCTTCTCTGAAAACAAACAAGTAATGTAATACAGATTGATTAAATTGAACTTAGAAATATATTTACATATATAACATTTAATATATAATGTGTAACACCCAACATATAACAGTAGTATGTAACATATACCATAAAATATATATCATATAACAAACATACTTTGTTTATTGTATGTTGTATGTTATATAATATGTTTGTTCTGTGTTATGTGTTATATGATATATGTTATATAAAATATACATAATTTGTAACAGCACTTAAGAAAAATATAATTATATATTGTAGAAATACATATACATCATAAACATATACATCATATACACATACACATAAACTTTGTCTGTAATAGCCCTAATCAAAAAATGCAAAAGTAAAAATTGAAAGAGCAAGTCTGAGTATTTGGGAAGTTTTGTAGGAATGATAAGAAAAAAAGAAATGATATAATCAAATTAGATCTTCAAAAAACTAAAAGTATCATTAAAAAAATCAGTGTTAATGTCAAGAGAAGCAGATACAAAGATGTCAAAATTATCACCTAAATTCTGTACATGTCAAAAATATTATCTACAGGCTTATGATTCATGAATTTTCATAGGGCAGACTATCTGCCAGTTTTACTTATTTCTTTAAGATTTCATTATCTAAAGCTCCCAAGGTTGTAGTATTTATTTATATAATGCTTTATATAATGTTAAATATCTCAAAAAATAGTCTTGACTGAATGTACTACATGGAGATTTTGAACTCTTGTCCATTTATATACTTGTAATTTAACTATTGTATATTCATTTTTTTAAATTTAATTGAGCTAATGAATCAAACTGAAAAAAAAAATGGTGCTCTTTTCCAAATATTGAGTGTGCTTTGAAATATGTATACTTGGTTTAATTTTGTATTTCCTCTTTGATTTTGCTGAACAATGTTGTCTAAATTTGATAGTAGAAGTATTTGAATACTCTATTTTTCAATCTATTTAAAAGTAATCATGTGTTATAAAAATCTTTTATTTTCAAGCTTTAAGAGTGCCAACCCCTGCTCTTCCTCAGAGCACACCTGCCAGAAGACCAGGTAGGCTCTCTATACACCTTCTCTCCTCTTTCTAGACCTTACCTTAGACACACTTATCAAGGTCTCATTGCAACAGAATTACAAGGCTAGCTCCATTTCCACCATGTTCACACCTCCTTTAGATCTCTCAGTCCATCATACCTGCTCTCTCATTTATCAGCCACTAACACAATCAAGACTTGTCCATGGACATGTTAGCTGAGCAGACTGGAAAGCAGGCAGCACTTAGCCAGCACATTCTCTGAAAATCCAGAGTAAATATAAATCAAGAACAAACCTCCTATCCAACCTAAACAAACCCAGAAATCAGTGGATAGACTTGTAATTACCACAAAAGCAGATCCCTAGATGCAAGCTTAATAACACAGACAGTAAGATCTAAGGCAATATATCACTAAAAGTGCCAGCTGTCCTACCACAACAGGTCCTGATCTTTCAACATAGTTATAAGTACAAGAAAAAGATCTCAAAATCATGTACATGTATGAAAACTATAGAGGCCTTTAAAAGTTCCTTAAATTCCTTAAATCCAAGCAAACACAAACATTTAAAGAAAATTAATAAATTTTTCAAAGAAAGCCATGAAAATCAAAACAATTGGAGGAAAATAAATCTCTAGTGAAAAATCAAGAAGCAAGCATGCAAAGAAAAAAAATGAAGGAAACAGTTGAAGGAAACAGTTTAAACCTGAAATAGGAAAGAGAGGCATTAAATAAAATACAAACTGAAAAAAATTACCGAAAATAGAAATAACTGAGGAAAGCAAACAGGTGGTAGAGTTGGAATAGAGATTTTCAGTCATTAAAGTCATGATAGGAGAAATACATTCATTGGTCAAAGGAAGTGTTACATATAAAAAAAAATCTATGGAATAACACATTTAAGAAATCTGTATCACTATAAAAAGAGAAGATCTAGGAATGCTAGGAATAGAGGAAGGAGCATGACAGCTGAAAGATCCAGAAAATATTTTCAACTAAATAATAGAAGAAAACTTTTCCAAGCTAATAAGATATATATACATATAAAGACACAAGAAACATAAAAAAAAAAAAAAAATTGGTTGGAAGATCAAAGAAATTCCCATTGCTACATAATAATCAGAATAAGAAATATATAGAAGAAATAAAAAATATTAAAAGGTGTAAAGATGAAAGACCAAATAACATAAATGCAAATATATTATAATTACATTTGATGTCAAAGATTCTAAAAGCCAGAAGGGCTTGGACAAATGGTCTTCAGACTCTAAAAGACTACAAATGCTATTCTAGATTACAATACTCAATAAAATATTGAATCACAATAAATTGAGAAAATAACATATTTTATGATAAGTTTAAATAATATCTAACTACAAATATATAATGCACTAGAAAAATTTAAATAAAAGAGGTTGACTAACCCAAGAAAACTGAGAAAATAAATATTCTAATATCAGTAAAGCCAAAGCAGAGAAACATGTCAACATGTGCACACATAAGCGCACACACACACACACACACACATGCACACACACACACACACACACACACACACACACACACATACACATACTCACAAACACACATCTCCTTCACCGTCACCATCACCACACTACTACTTCCAGCCATCCACCCCACAATCACAAAAAATACAAGAAAAAAACCCAACAGTAATTAACAATCACTGACTTTTGAAGTGAGAAGAGAAATAAATAACATCTATACAACTATGAGTCAACTCTTTTTGGTTTTTGTCCATACAAACAACACACTTTACCATCAATAATACATGTTACCATTGACTCAGAATAAAGGCTTGAAAAAAAAAAAAAGTCCAAGAAAATGGACCTGTAATGAAAGCTGGTTTAGCTATGTTAATATCAAACAATGGAATGAATAATTCTCAGTTTCATATAGAAAAACAAAAACAAAAATACCCAGGACAGAACAAGTTCTTAGTCATCAGTGAAATGCAAGTCCAAATGACCCTGAGACTCCACTTTATACCAATTAAAATGGCTAATATCAAAAACTAAGGAGACAGCATTTCTTGGTGAGAAGGTAGAAAAAGAGGAACACTCCTCCATTGTTGGTCAGAATACAAACTGGTACAACATTCTGAAAATCAATCTGGAGGTTTTTTAGAAAATTGAAAATAAAATTACATGAAAACTCAGCCAGGTATAACACTCTTCGGTTCAAAAGATGCCCCACTGTGCCACAGGATCACATGTTCCACTATGTTCATAGTGGCCTTATCTGTGATACCCAGAAGCTGGAAACAACTCAGATGTCCCACAATGAAAGAATAGATCCAGAAAATGTACTTCATTTACACAGTGAAATACTATTCAGCTACCAAGAATGAGGACATAATGAGTTTTGCAGGCAAATAGATGAAACTAGAAAATATCATCCCATGAAAGATAACTCAGACCCAAAAGGACATGCCTGATTACTACTCACAAATAAGTAGATATTAGCTAAAAAAGTACAGAATACCCAGGATACAATCCACAGAACTGAAGAAGGTTAACAAGCAGAAGAGCCCAAGTGAGGATGCTTCAATCCTATTTTTGAGCATGAAGAAAGCAATCACAGAGACAGAGGGAAGGAGAGACCTGGGTGAGAGTCGTAAGGGGGAAGAGAAAAGGGGATCCTGATCATGTATTAGGGGAGATATCAGTAAAGTCCTGATGGCCAGCAGAATGAATAAATATAGGCAACCTTGGGAGATGGAAGGTAGGAAGTGGGGGGGATCCTCTAGAATGATCTAGAGGTTTGGGAGATGAGAGACTCTTAGGACCCAAAGGGAGGGAACTTAGATGAAATGCCCAACTATAGGGAGAGGGAAATTGTAGAATAAATCTCTAGTAGAGAAACAGGGCATCAAATGAAGGGATGGGGTTGCCATTCTACAGAATTCAAAAATTTAGACCCATAATTGTTCCTGTATAAAAGAACTGCAGAGACAAAAATCGAGAAGAGACAGGGGAAAGGAGTTACAGTGACCAGCCTAACTTGGGATTTATCTCAAAGGGAGGCTCCAAAGTCTGACAGTCTTACTGATGCTATAGTGTGCTAACAGAATGGATCCTAGCATGGCTGCCCTCTGAGAGGCCAAACAAGCAGCTGACAAAGACAGAACCAGATCCTTACACCCAAACAATGGACTGAAGTCAGGAATTCCTTTGATTGAAATAGGGAAAAGCTGGATGAAGTTGAGAAGAAAGGTGACCCCATAGGAAGACCAGCAGTCTCAACAAACATGGAACCCCTGCACAACCAACCATACAGCATACACTAGTTGATATGAGGCCCCTTGAAACAAACACAGCAGAGGATTACCTGGTTAGTTCTCAGTGGGAGTAGAGGTGACTAACCATATGAGAGACTTGAGGCCTAAGGGAATGAGGGGTCCTGGCAGTGTGAAGTGCAGTATGAGGAGGGGGAGTAACGGAATGAGGAACTGTTGGAGGCTGGACATGGAGGGACTGTACACAATGAATGGACTGTAAAAAATTGTTAAAGATAATTTTAAAAAATAGATATCAAACCAATATTAATCAAAGGCATAATGCATATTTGACAAAGAAAAAATAATTAAGATGACATTTCTAAATGAACCCCCAGACAGAGTTATTAAATTAACTGGCTGGCAAGCCAATTGTTGAGACCTAAGCTGGCCCACTTTGGGGCGGCCAAAAAATGTCAGGGCCTGAGCAAAATGTTGAGGCCCGGGCTGCCCCACATTTGGGGCAGCCACTCTATCCTGGCCCAAGCTGCTGCTCTGGTCCGTGGGTCGGGGTTCAGCAAGAGAGAGAGAGTGAGGTCAGACTCGAAGAATGGAGACCAGACAGTGTTTCAATCACGTTTATTCTTCAGTCTAAGTCCTAAGTCTTGAGTTCCTATTGCGTAGTCCCTAGCTCCTAGTCCTTCCAAGTTCCAAGTGCTAAGTGCCTAATGCCTACTACCTAGTTCTTCCGAGTTCTCTCCCAAGTGCCTGCTACCTGTCTTCTCTCTGCTGTGTCTCCCTAATGTCTGATGTGTCTGAATCTCTCTAGAGCCAAGTGTCTTCTACCTAATGTCTGATGTGTCTGATTCTCTCTTCTGTGTCTCCCTAATGTCTGACTCTCTACTGTCTGCCTCTGCCTTTTATATGTCTTACTTCTAAGCCACACCTCTAAGTTATACCTTTAATCATGCCCTTGGGTCTTGTCTCTAAATCTGATCTCTACACTTCTAAGTCATACTCTTAAGTCACACACCTTTAATCTCACACACCTTTAATCTCACGCACCTTTAATCTCAAGGTATCTAAACCAAGATTATCGGAGTGTGCTCAGCTGTTGTAGGCTATTGTAATCCAAGTCACATGTCAGGGTATATGGCTCAAGATGGTTGCAAAGCTGATAGCCGCTTTCTGCTAAAAGTCGGCCCCCAACAGCCAATGACAGGTAAGATTCTGCACAGAGCCTTAACAACTTAAGACAGAAGTGATTGCTTTTGATAATGCATATTCCATGATGAGTAAGGAAGGCATTCTTGTCAGAACAACCTAAGATAGGCTCAGCCTTGTTAATGAAATAAAAAAAGGGAGAGGCAGAGAGCTTTGGGGGCTGCTTGGCAAGAATCTGACATGGGCCAAGGACAAGGAAATGGGTTGCTTGGCAAGAATATGACATTGGCAAAGGTCAAGGAAGTAGGCTTCAGGCAGGAATCTGACATTAGGCTAGAACAAAGAAGTAATTTCAGGTAGGAATCTAAATCTTAGGCTAGAACAAAGAAGTAGTCTCAAGCAGTAACCTAACTATTAGGCTAGAACAAAGAAATAATTTCAGGCAGGAATGTAAATTTTAGGCTAGAACAAGAAAGTAGGCTTTAGACATGAAAATTACTTCAGAACAGGGAAGTAGCTCAGATACTTTGGTCATCCTGATAGGTCCTTAGAAATAGTGACCATGGGAGTGTTCAAGTAATTGGGTTTAATGCCTTGCTTTTTCTTTGACTATTTGTTTTTATTGCATTGTTTGTTCCTTGACTATTTGCATCTATTGTATTGCTAGACCCTCAACCTAGAACTGACATGCATGTAATCAAAATGGAATAAAAACATAAAGCTTTTATATAGCTTAAGGGAGTAGGGGTGATGGGATAGGGAGTTCAAGGGAGGGGAAATGGGGAAAGGGGTTGACATCTGTATTATAAATACATAAAATATTCAATAAAAAAGAAAAAATAAGATGATATTTCTACAAGTAATATTTACGCTACAAACATAAAGGTAGCCTTCTTTGTAAAAGAAACACTAATATGCATTATGTCACACAAAGAATATCACATACTGCTGGTGGGAGTGTCAACTATTCTCTCTCAACCCTGAACATGTCATCTAGACAAAATCTCAAACAGAGAATTGCTGCAGCTAAATGACATTATAAATAAAAAAAATTTAACAAAGAAACTCAGAGCATTCTACCCAAACATCTAAGAGTATAATTCTTTGTCAGCATCTTGTAGAATTTTCTCCAAAGTTGACCTACGTAGACACAAAGGTGGAGGGATCCTCTAGAAAGTTCTAGAGACATGGAAGGTCATATGATCTCAGGATTCAAAGGGAGGTACCTTATATAAAATGTCCAAAAGTGAAGAGAGGGAACTTGTAGAGTCTACCTCCAGTATAAAGACAAGGAATTAAGTGGAGGGATGGTGTTGCCATCCCACAGCCAAAATCTCTGACACAGAATTGTTTCTGTCTAAAACAAACAAACAAACAAACAAACAAAAAACTGCAGAGACATAAATGGACTGATGGAAAGGATCTCCAGTGACTGGCCTAATTTGGGATACATCTCAAGGGGAAGCTTTAAGGCCTGACACTATTACTGATATGGTATGAATACAGACAGGAGCCTAACATGGCTGTCTATGGAGAGGCTCAACAAACAGTTGATGAAAACAGATACAGATACTTACATCCAACCATTGGACTAAAGTTAGGGAACACTGTGGTTGAATTAGGGAAAAGCTGGAAGAAACTGAGGAAAATGGTGACTCCATAAGAAAACCAGCAGTCTCAACTATTAAGGACCCCCTGACATCTCTGAAACTGAGCCACAAACCAGGCAGCATAAACCAGCTAGTCCAAGGCCCCAGACAGAAGTATAGCAGAGGACTGCCTAGATTTGTCTCAGTGGGAGAAGAGGTAGATAACCATCCAGAGGCTTGAGGCCCTAGGGAAAGCAGAGTACTGGAGGGAAGTACATCCTTTTGGAGACAGGAGGGAGGATAAATGGTATGAAGAACTGTGGGAGGGCATACCAGGAGGGGGTACGACTAAACTGTAAAACAATAAACTTAATTTTAAAAAAATGAAATAGCTCCTTACTTTCTATCAGACTTGATGGATTAAATCTGGCCATCATCAACAAAAGAAAAGAAAAAATCAGAAATACTCAATAACATGGAAAGTGAGCAATTTCCAGTTTAATGAATTATGGGATGATAAAAATTAAGAAAGTAAAGACCTTTACCAGGCATCCTACATAAGGAATTGTCAAGTTAGTTTCCTTCCCCAATATTCACCTGCCTGCTTAGTCCCACAGAAAGGACAATGGCTAATAGAATGGATATGAAAATAGGATCCATCATTCTGCTCCATATAAGCAACACACCTCAGCAAAATAGATAAATATAACCTCAGGGTAAGGGGTTGTAAAGATGTTTTCAAAATAAAGAAAGATAAGAAACAAGCTTGAGTAGTAATTATAATATTTAATTAAATAAACATTCAACCCAAAATAATCAAAAATGATAGAGAAGTACACTTTTTACTCATCAAAGAAAAAAATCCACAATGGTATTACCTCACTTCTGAACATCAATGCCCCAAGTGCAGGGGCACCTACATTCAGAAAAAAACAAAACAAAACAAAATAATTACTAAAGATTAAACCACATGTCGATCCCTACATATTAATAACTGGAGACTTCAAAACCCTCATCTCACCACTGGACAAGTCATCGAGAGAGAAACTAGAAAGAGAAATAATGATATTAAAAAAGGTCATGCATCAAATGGACCTCACAGATAACTACAGAATGTTTCACCCAAACAGCAAGGAATATATGATCTTCTCAGCACCTCAAGGAATCTTCTAAATTGGTCACATAGTCAGTCAAAAATCAAGCTTCAACAAATAAATAAAAATTGAAATACCTCCTTTGTATCTTATCATACCACAATAGATTAAAGCTCAACTTCAGCTTCCAAAAACAAACAAACAAACAAACAAACAAACAAACAGAAACAGGGGAAAGCCTATACACTCATAGAAAGTGGACTACTCTGTAATAAATACTAACTTGGTCAGGGACAAAAGTAACAAAAGAATTTAAAGAATTTCTAGAATTCAATAAAAAGGAGGGCAAATCATAATGAAAATTATGGGACACAAATAGAGTGCTAAGAGGAAAGTTCATAATACTAAGTGCCTTAGGAAAGAAATTAGAGAGTTCTCATATAATCAATTTCAAATTACACCCAAATCACTAGAAAAAAAATAAAGGTCTAAAAATACCCAAGAAGAATAGAAGTAAAAAAAAAGATAAAACTCAGGGCAGAGAAACAATAAACCAGAAGTAAAGAGAACATTATGAAGATAGACAAAACCAAGAGCTGGTTCTCTGAGAAAATCAACAGCCTAGATAAAACCTTAGTCAAACTTACTAAAACAATGAGAGAATATGTAAATTAACAAAATTAAAAGAGAAAAGGGAATGTAATGACAGTCAATGAGGAATGTCAAGGAATCATTTTGTCTTATATCAAGAGCCTGTACTTCACACAACTGAAAAGCATAATGAAATGAATGATTTCTACAGAGATACCACTTACTAAAATTACATCAAGATCAGGCAAACAATTTAGATAGTCCTTATACTCCTAGAAATATAGAAGCAGTCATTAAAAATTTCCCAATTCAAAAATAAAAATTACTCAGGGCCTGTTGGTTTCAGCCCAGAATTATATAAGACATTCAAAGAAGAGCTAACACCAATACTCCTCAAAATATTCCACAAATAGAAACAGATAGAACAGTTCCAAACTATTTCTATTAGGCCACAGTAATTCTGATAACTAAACTATACCAAGAGTCAACAGAAAATGAGAAATTTAGATAAATTTCCCTAATGATTATTGATGCAAGAATACTCAATATAATATTCACATATTAAGCTTTGTTAACTAAGAATCCAAAGAACAAGAGAGCGGGTCTCCCAGGAATGATAACACAACAAAGACCAGAGCTGAGACCACCCCTGGTGACTAAATACCAGGCTGATGTGGGACCTTCCCAGAGCCTAAAGGACCCAGGAAGCACAGAGCAGCCAGAGACAGGGTCCTTCCAGTTTCCATCTGGGCTCAGGGTTGACCATGTGCCATAGCTATCTAGAAACCAGTCCAGCCCCACAACCTAGTCTCTCCCTGAGAGAGTAGGTCTCCCAGAAATTCTAACACAACAAAGATCACAGGAGTGCCGAAACACCTAAGACCATAGGCTTACAGGCTGACAGGAGGTACAAGCTCCAGTCAGAGATGGCAAAACCAGCTGACAAGATAACCAGATGGCAAGAGGCAAGAGCAAGAACATAAGCAACAGAAACCAAGACTACATGGCATCATCAGAACCCAGTTCTCCCACCAAGGCAAGCCCTGGATACCCCAACACATTGGAAAAGCAAGATTTGAGTGTAAAACCACATCACATGATGCTGATAGAGGACTTTAAGGAGGACATAAATAACTCCCTTAAAGAAATACAGGAAACAACCATGAGATTCTACCTCACACCAGTAAGAATGGCTAAGATCAAAAAATTCAGGTAATAGTAGATGCTAGTGAAGTGTGGAGAAAGGAACACTCCTTTATTGTTGTTGAGATTGCAAGATGGTGCAACCACTCTGGAAATTAGTCTGGTGGTTCTTCAGAAAATCGGACATAGCATTACCTGAGGACCCAGCTATACCACTCCTGGGCATATACCCAGAAGATGCTCCAACATATAACAAGGACATATGCTCCATTATGTTCATAGCAATCTTATTTATAATAGCCAGAAACTGGAAAGAACCCAGATGTCCATCAATAGAGTAATGGATACAAAAAATGTAGTACATTTACACAATGGAGTATATTACTCAGCTATTAAAAAAACAATGAATTTGAGAAATTTTTAGGCAAATGGATGAAACTAGAAAATATCATTATTAGTGAGGTAACCCAACCACAAAAGAACACACATGGTATTCACTCACTGATAACTGGATATTAGCTCAGAAGTTTGCAATACCCAAGATTCAACTCACAGACCACATGAACCTCATGAAAAAGGAAGACCAAGTCTGGGTGCTTCGGTCCCTCTTAGAAGGAGTAACAAAATACTCATGGGAGCAAATATGGAGACAAAGTGTGGGACAAAAACTGAAGGAGGGGCCGTCTGGAAACCATTCCACCTGGGTATCCATCCCATGTGCAGGCATCAAAGGTAGACGCTGATGTGGATGTCAGGAAGTGCATGTTGATAAGAGCCTGATAAAGCTGTCTCCTTAGAGGTCTGCCAAAGTCTGGCATATTTAAAGGCGGATGCTCATAGCTAACCATTGAACTCATCCAGGGGTTCTTAATAGAGGAGTTAGACAGAAGGAGCTGAAGGAGCTGAAAGGGTTTGTGTCCCCATGAAGAGAGTAGCAATACCAACCAATCAGAGCTCCCAGGATCTAAACCACCAGCCTAGGAACCCATAGGGATGGACCCATAGTTCCAGCTGTATATGCAGGGGAGGATGGCCTTGTTGGGAATAGGTGGGAGAGGAGATCCTTGGTCCCATGAAGGCTGGATGCCAAGT
Source organism: Arvicanthis niloticus (assembly GCF_011762505.2). Classification (NCBI taxonomy): domain Eukaryota; kingdom Metazoa; phylum Chordata; class Mammalia; order Rodentia; family Muridae; genus Arvicanthis; species Arvicanthis niloticus. The sequence goes on from NC_047658.1 coordinate 56,870,691, forward strand.
GTGGGGGAATTCGAGGGTGGGGAGGCAGGAGTGGGGGTAGGTAGGGGCATATCCTCATAGAAGCAAGAGGAGGGGGGATGGAATGGGGGTTTCTGGGTGGGGATAATGGGGTAAGGTGCTAACATCTGAAATCTAAATAAAATATCCAATCAATCAATCAATCAATCAATAAAAGAAATACAGGAACAAATGGATAAACAGGTTAAAGCACTTAAAGAAGAAATACATAAGTCATTCAAAGAAATATAGGAAAACACAACCGAACAAGTGAAGGAATTAAACAAAACCACCCAGGACCTAAAAATGGAAATAGAAACAAGAAATCACAAAGGGAGACAACCCTGGAGATAGAAAACCTAGGAAAAAGATCAGGAATCTTAGATGCAAGTGCCACCAACAGAATACAAGAGATAGAACAGAGAATCTCAGGCGTAGAAGATACAATAGAAAACATTGACATAACAGTCATAGAAAATACAAAATGCAAAAAGCTCCTTACCCAAAACAGCCAGGAATTCCATGACACAATGAAAAGACCAAATCTAAGGATAATAGGCATAAAAGAAAGGGAAAATTTCCACCTCAAAAGGCCAGTAAATATCATCACAAAATTATAGAAGTAAACTCCCCTAGCCTAAAGAAAGAGATAACCACAAACATACAAAAAATACAAAGAACTCTCTAATGCGCCCCCCTTCGAGCTTTGCATCCGCGGCGAAATCACGAGACGCAGAGGTCAGGTAGTTACTGTAAACGAGGCTTTTAATCTTTATCACCCACGTGGAGAGCATGGAGAGACGCAGAAGGGGCGAGCTGAGGAAGGGGTCCGCCTTAAGTACGATCTAGAGTAACGTATTCATTTCTGATTGGCTGTTCGCTCACCACCCAATATGCCTCGGGATTGGCAGTGGCTAAGGCACGCCTATCTGCCTAGCAACTGCGCAGCTAAATGTTTACATCTGGAGAAACATGCGGCCAGGGCCAATCTTGGAAATGCAAACGTGTAGCCACTGAAACAGCGGCTCACTACAGAACTCCATATAAATTGGACCAAAGAAGAAACTCCTCACATCACATAATAACTCTCCACAAAAGAGATTATTTTTATTCATCAGGGCTGAAACTTATAGGAACTGTTAAGGCCTAGAATAGCAAGCATAAGGCATTCAGAATTTCACACAAGAGAGAATCCTAGAAAGTTGAAGGGGAAATGAACAGAAGTTTCCATAGCTAATCAAAAAGACATTTTTAGCAAATAAATTTTGAGAAAAAAAATTAGTTCTCTGATAAGATGTATCACATAATATATATCAACTAATCTGCAGGGCAGTCCACATAACAAAAAAAAATTGAACAACTTCATTGTTTTTTGTTTTGTTTGTGGTTTTTTTGGTGTTAGTTTTGTAGATTCTATCTTATTGGAATTTTATTTCTCTCTGTTGATTTTTCATGTACATTATACATGTATATATGCATGTATGTTTGTATGTGTATATATATGTATGGAGAGAGAGAGAGAGAGAGAGAGAGAGAGAGAGAGAGAGAGAGAGAGAATTATATGTAGTCATGTTAGAAAGATCATGAAAATGAATGGGGAAGGAGAAGATTCAATCATAGTATTTCTATGGAAAAGTATTGAAATTAATTTAAAAATAAAAATTTCAAAACCTGACTAGACTATTGATTAATCTGCCATCTGTATATTTAATGTGGTTTCTCTAAGTGTTACACTTCAGAGAAGATAGCTCTTTCAATGGACAATTTTAAAATCTGCAGGCACTTTTACAATTCCTAAGGTATGAAGAACAAGTTGATAGATCTCTTGAGTGGAATGAATGGTGGCATTTAGATATTTGAAAGAAATTACAAACTGGTAATACAGTTGGACAGGACATTCCAGTACAATACTATGTAACAAGAAATTCTAGTTCCTTGCTCACTAACAAGGGGTAAGATTATGGACCACAATATAAACTAGGAACAAAGAGTCACTTATAGACCCTAAAGCATTTGGTCATTCTTTCATATCTTTGTGACAAATTTATGGTCAATTTAGGAGTGGGTCATGAAGTGTTACATGGATGTAGTCAAGAATTTTCTGAGTGGCTAAAAATCTTGATTTACATTGTAATTTGAAGTATTTCAGGAAGATTTAGGGAAGTTGATATCTTCTTAAAATGATACTGCAACAGGACTATTAGTGAACACTTATTCAAGATAATATCTATTTAAAGAAGACATGTTGGAAAACTTTGTAGGGTAAGATATGCCTATATTCATATGTAGGAAATGCCTATATGTCTAAATGTTTCATATGACAGAGTAGAAACATAATGTTTATTATTTGATAGAAATAAGGTCTCAAAACTTCTTAGATGAGTTCAAATTTAGATGTAATGGTGTCTTACTCAGGAATAGAATGAAGAACTAGGTATAAAGACACACAAAAAAATGCATTGTCCTAGTCAGCAGGTTTTAAGTTTCCATTGTTTATTCCCTGTTTTGAATACTTCTCAAAATATCATAGAAGTTTCTTCAGCCTGCATTTGTTTGGTGTTTTCTGAAGGAATCTAAAAGACCCTGCACAGTATGAAGTTCAATTGTAAGTGTGAATCTTCTCAAGTCAAATGAATGCTATACTGAAAATAGAGAATCTCTACTAATGTGATCAACAGTTGAATATATTGCATATATGGTATGCATTGTTTAATGCTTTAATGAAGAGTAAAACTTTTTGGATAAATTCTCATACTTCAGACTGTATTTGGACAACCTTCTCAGACATAGAAAAGAAGTAATTTATTTTTGTGCAAAAGTTCAGAATGGCTAACTCAAAGTTGGTGAGGTGGTCTTTGAGAGAATTAAATTGCACTCTTCCTTAAGTTCCATCTATGACATAAAAAAGTAATTATATGAGAGAAAGAAAACATTTTGATAGGGATAAAGAGTGGTTAAACATCAGGCCATGATTGATACTAAGGAAGAAAGAAAGCAGAAAAAAGAATTAAAAAGTAGGAGAAACTCAAGGAAGAATAATATTTATAAGTTCAATAGTGTGGTTTCTGCTGGAGTAGGTCTTGTATGAGGCTCTCACAACCACTTTGAATTCATGAATGTAACCATCCAAGTTCAATGTAAGCATCTCAAATGTCTCCCCTTATAGATTATCTGTAATAAGTTTCATGATGATCACTGAGCTGTTTGCAGCATTTAGAGTGACATTAAGAGGCTCTTTAGGAGTAAGAACTCTTCAGTATTTTATTCTTTGCTCCATGATTTACTTTGAGTATATGGTATTTTAGCCATTATTGAAAAGAGAAATTCTATTTCTATCTGATATACATGATCTCAGAAATAAACATGAGTTCTTGTCCTTGTGTGTTCAAGCACACATCTCTTTAGATCTGAAGACAATTTTACACTAGAAGATTTTTCTTGGGATTTGCCAGCCATGTAAGGCATATGTTCAGTCAGAATAGGTGGCACAAGTCTACTTAAAACTGTGTGGAACTCTCTGAATTAGTGGTTTAATATATATTAGATAACAGCCAGAGTTTGTTACATTTATTTTAGGACCATCTTAGTTGCAAAGCCTTGTTCAAACTTTAATATACCTCAGAATATCTACTAACACAGAACTCTGTACACACTGTGTATGGATACAAGATCACATAATACAACTCTTTCAGTAAACAAAACTGGAATCTCTTAGGGCCTGGGAAAATGATTCTATCAGTCAAGTTCATACATTTCAGGATTGAGGACTTCATGTGTAGAATTCAGGATCAAGTTAATAGGCAGTTTAGTGTGTAATTGAGTGAAATATCACTTGTTGATATGTGATTTTAACAAGCATATGGAAGCACATGTATACCCACAGAATGGATACAGTTATGATGTTATTCTTACAAAATGAACATCAATTCATGTAATATGAAGTTTTACTTGAGCACATATATGTTTAACAAATATGTGAGACTCATTCTTTAGTCAATTAAAGATCAGACTACATAGGACATTGTCAATAGAAGGAAACCCAACTGCTATTATGCTCTCAAACCAATATATATTAAAACCTGCTGGGTGGTGGTGGCGCATGCCTTTGATCCCAGCACTTGGGAGGCAGAGGCAGGCGGATTTCTGAGTTCGAGGCCAGCCTGGTCTACAGAGTGAGTTCCAGGACAGCCAGGACTACACAGAGAAACCCTGTCTCAAAAAACCAAGCCCCCTCCCCCCAAAAAAACTAAAACATAGTCATTTTTTTAGTTATATCCATCACTCAATGGGCTCTCAACATATATCTAGCTATGTTCTTTTTATTTGTATTTGTATATGATTATAAACACAGATACAGGAATGAGCCAAAGAGAAGAGAATTAGAAACTACACAGTATTTAATCCTGACTACTCAATATTTAGTACATATTCCTCATAACATAAGACTTGCTGCAGAAATCTGTAGAGTCTCAATATAAGTGCTAGAGGTAGTAGATGACTGCAAGCAAACCTATTCTGAATGCAGTAAGGCAGGTATTGTAATGGTTCAAAAATCACCAAAGGGATTTTATCTTCTGGTCTACACCTGAACTGGGGCAGGTCACCATATCTGCCCTGCTCTCTCAACACTGCACAGACTGCAGGTCTTCCAAGAGACCTTTCAAAGCCTGAGCAGCAAATCTCCCAGGAGATCAGCAGCAACCCCCAACCCCGGGACTCAGAAGGCAAGTGACAGACAGAAACACCCAGGCCAGCTAACACCAGAGATAAACAGATATTGAGAGGCAAGTGTAAGATCATAAGCAACAGAAGCCAATATAATTTGACACCATCAGAACCCAATTCTCTCACCTCAGCAAGCTTTGGATATCCCCAACACACCTGAAAAACATGATGCTGCCCTAAAATCATATCTCATGAAGATAATAGAGACATTTAAGGAGGATATAAATAACTACTTAAAGAAATACAGGAGAACACAGATAGTAGGTAAAAACCCTTAAAGAGGACACAAATAATTCCCCTGAAGAAATAAAGGAAAATCCAATCAAGCAGGTGAAGAAATTCAACAATGCAGTCTAAGACCTAAAAGTGGAAAAAGAAACAATAAAGAAATCACAAACAGAGGCAACCTTTGAAATGAAAAACCTAAGAAAGAGGTCAGGAGCTACAGATATAAGCCTCGCCAACAGAATACAAAAGAGAATCTCAGGCATAGAGGATACCAGAAAAGATACTGATTCTTCTCAGTACTTCATGGTGCCTTCTCCAATATTGACTATATAATTATTAAGAAAATAAGCTTTAACAGATATAAGAAGATTAAAATAATTTCATGCATCCTATCAGGTCACCAAAACTAAAGCTAGATTTTAATGACAACAAAAACAACAGAAAGCCCACATACCCAAGGAAACTGAATGATAACTTGGTCATAGATGAAATGAAAAAAAAAAAAAAGAAATTAATGAATTTCTAGAATTCAATAAAAATGTACACACAGCATACTCAATCTTCTGGGACACAATGAAATAAATGCTAAGAGGAAAACTCATAGCACTAAGTGCCCTCATAAAAAAAAAAAAAAAAAAAAAAAAAAAAAAAAAAAAAAAACTGGAGAGATCCTATACTAGCAACTTCACAGCACACCTAAAAGCCCTAGAACAAAAAAGAAGGAAAAAAAAAACCCAGGAGAAGTAGAAGGCAGGAAATAATCAAACTCAGGGCAGAAATCAACCAAATGGAAACAGAGAATAGTACAAAGAATCAACGAAATCAAAAGCTGGTTCTGTGAGAAAATCAACAAGATAGATAAACCCTTAGCCAAACTAAGTAAAGGACACAATGACAGTATTCAAATTAAAAAAAATCAAAACTAAAAAGGGAGAAATGACAAAAGAAACTGAGGAAATTTTTTTTAAAAATCATCAGATCTTACTACAAAAGCCTTTACTAGACAATACTTGAAAATCTAAATGAAAGGAATGACTTTTTAGTCAGATACCGCAAACAAAAGCTAAATAAAGTGAAGGTAAACTTTCTAAACTCTCTAAACAGTTTCATATTGCCTAAGGAAAAAGAAGTCATTAAAAACCTCCCAACAATAAAAGCCCAGGGCCAGATATGCAGATTCTACCACACCTTTAAAGAAGAGGTAATATCAGCACTCCTCAAATTACTCCATACAATATAAATAGAAAGAACACTAATTCATTTTATAAAGCCACTGTTACTCTAATGCCTAAGCCACACAAAAACCCAACAAAGAAGGAGAAATTCAGACCAGTTGCTTTCAGGGAATATCGATGCAAAAATACTCAATAAAATTCTAGCAACCAAATCTAAGAACACATCAAAATCATCATTCACAATGATCAAGTAAGCTTCATCCCAGGTATGCAGGGATGATTCAATATACAAAAATCCATTAATGTAATCCAGCATATAAACAAATTCAAACAAAAAAATTACATGATCATTTCATTAGATGCTGAAAAAGCATGTGACAAAATACAGTATCTTTTCATGCTAAGAGTATTGGAGAGATCAGGAATTCAAGGCCCATACCTAAATGTAATAAAAGCAATATATAGCAAACCGTACACTAATATCAAATTAGGTGGAGAGATACTAGAAGTAATGCCACTAAAATCAGGGGAAAGACAAGGCTGCCCACTCTAGCTAGAACAATAAGACAACAAAAGAACAAGGGGATACAAATTGGCAAAGAAGTCAAGGTATCACTATTGTGGATGACATGATAGTATACATAAGCAGCCCCCCCAAAAATCTACCAGAGAACTTCTATAGTTGATAAACACTTCAGCAAAGTGGCTGAATACAAAATTAACTTGAAAAAATTAATAGCCTTCCTTTATACAAATGATAAACAGGCTGAAAAAAATTAAGGAAACAACACCCTTCACAATAGCCACAAATAGTATAAAATATTTTGGTCTAACTCTTCTTTTTAAGTTAGTTCTTTTATTTATTTATTTATTTATTTATTTATTTATTTATTTATTTATTTTACACTCCAGATTTGCAACCCTGTCCACCCTCCAACTGTTCCACATTCCATACCTCCAACCCACCCTCCAGTCTCCATGAGGCTTTCCCCATCCCCCATTCCCCACTCCACCTGATCTCTAAACTCCCTGGGGGCTCCAGACCATTGAGGTTCAAGTATTGAACACAGATTCGGCAGTCCTCTGTTGTTTATGTGTGGGGGGGGCTTATATCAGCTGGTGTATGCTACCTTTTTGGTGGTCCAGTGTTTGAGAGATCTCGGGGTTCAGATTAATTGGGACGGTTGGCTCTCCTTCAGTATCACCGTCCTCAGCTTCTTTCAGCCTTTCCCTAATTCAGCACCTTCTGTCCATTGGTTGGGTGCACATATCTGCATCTGACTCTTTCAGCTGCTTGTTGGGTCTTCTGGAGGGCAGTCATGATAGGGCCCTTTCTAAGGCCTTGGGACCTCCCCTTGAGCTGGATCCTGTTTGGGCCTTTCACTGGACCTTTTCCTTAGGCTCCTCTCCATTTCCATCTCTGTAGTTCTTTCAAGCAGGAACAATTATGAGTCTGAGTTTCAACTGTGGGATGGCAAACTGCTCCCTAATTTGATGCCCTGTCTTCCTGCTGGAGGAGGGCTATATAAGTTCTTTCTCTCTACTGTGAGGCATTTCATCTAAGGTCCCTTTCTATGAGTCCTGAGAGTCTCTCATCTCCCAGGTCTCTGGTGCATTCTCAAGTGTCCCCCAACTTCCTACCTTCCTAGATTGCCTGCTGCTATTCTTTCTTCTGGCCCTCAGGGCTTTAGTCTTTTTTCCTCAACCATACCAGATCAGGTTCCCCTCATCCCCTCACCCCCTGTCCACTTTCCCTCCTAGGTCCCTCCCTCCCTTTCTCACCAATTGTGATTGCCTTTTTCTCCCTCCCCATTGGGAACGCAATGTACTAACTTAGGCCTTTAAACTTGTTGACATTTTGAGTTCTGTGGACTGTATCTTGGGTATTTTGTACTTTTTTTTTTTTTTTTTTTTTTTTTTTTTGCTATTATCCACTAACTAGTGAGTACATACCATACATGTTCTTTTGGGTCTGAGTTACATCACTCAGGATAATATTTTCTAGTTCTATCTATTTGCCTGCAAAACTTAAGATGTCTTCATTTTTAATAGCTGAATAGTGTTCCAATGTGTAAATGAACCACCATTCTGTAACCATTCTTCTGTCATGGGACATTTGAGTTGTTTCCAGATTCTGGCTATCACAAATAAGGCCACTAAAACATAGTGGAACACATGATTTTGTGGCATGGTATGGCATCTTTTTGGTATTCCCAAGAGTGGTATTGCTGGGTCTTCAGGCAGATCTATTTCCAATTTTCTGAGGAACCTCCAGATTTTTTTCTAGAGAGGTTATACCAGTTCAATCCCACCAGTAATGGGCGAGTGTTCCTCTTTCTTCACATTCTTGCCAACATGTGTTGTCACCTGAGGTTTTGATCTTAGGCATTCTGATTGGTGTAAGGTAGAATTTTAGGATTGTTTTGATTTGCATTTCTCTGATCACTAAGGACTTTGAACATTTCTTTAGGTGCTTCTCAGCCATTTGAGATTCCTCTGCTGTGAATTCTCAGTTTAGTTCTATATACAATTTTGATTGGGATGTTTGTTTTTTTGTTGTTGTTGGGTTTTTTTTGGTTTTTTTTTTTTTTTTTTTTTTTTTTTTTTTTTGGTGGTTAGCTTCTTTTGTTTTTATATATTTTGGATATTAACCCTCTATTGGATGTGGGGTTAGTGAAGATTTTTTTTCCCATTCTGTAGTTTGCTGATTTGTCTTATTCGCTGTGTCTTTTGCTCTAAAAAGAAGCTTTTCAGTTTAATGAGGTCCTTTTTATGAATTCTTGATCTTAGAGCATGAGCCACTGGAGTTATGTTTAGGAAATTTCTTCCCTGTGGCAATGAGTTTAAGGCTCTTTCCCACTTTCTCTTCTATTAGATTAGTGTATCTGGTTTTATGTTGAACTGGGAATCTTAGTTCTCATCTATTCTGATTATTCTTAGATTTGGTCTTTTCATTGTGTCCTGAATTTCCTGGATGCTTTGGGTTAGGAGTTTTTTATGTTTTGAATTTTCTTTGACAGTTGTGTCAGCCTCTTCTACAGTATCTTCTATACCTGAGATTCTCTCTTCTATCTCTTGTATTCTGTTGTTGATACTTACATTTGTAATTCCTGGCCTTTTTCTTGTTTTCCATTTCTAGGTTTGCTTCCATTTGTGTTTTCTTTATTGTTTATTGTTTCTACTCCCCTTTTGTTGTCGCCTGCAGCAACAGCTGAATGGGTTCACCTGAAAGAGAAGCTGAGAATAGGGGAACAACGGCAGGAAGAGATGAGGCCAAGACAAAGTTCTCTGATCAAGACACAGCTAAACAGGTACAGGGATATAGTTTAATAATTTGCTTTCACATATAAAGGGGAAGCCCCACCCTCAGAGTCTCTTCTCGGTTCAGCCCAGAGGCTGGGCAAGGAGATAGCAGTCTGGAAGCTGTCAAGGATAGCTCAGGAGCATGGGTGAGGGTAGCCAGCAAGCTCAGCAGGCAATCCATTCAGCTCAACTCCTGTGGCAGACTGCAGGTCTCCAGCTTCCCAGGTCATTTGTTATCTCTAGTGGTAAACAGCATGTTCCTGCCTGCTCAACCTGGACAAGTTGGCAGCGTGGGGGAAGGGCACACCCTTTTAGGTCTTCAATAACTTTATTCAATCCCTGTACCTGTTTAGCTGTGTTTTCTTGTATTTCTTTCAATGAGTTATTTATATCCTCCTTAAGGGACTCTTATCTCCATGAGATAAGATTTTAGGACAGATTTTCAAGATTGTTGGTGTATTCAGGACTTGCTGTGGTGGGAAAACTAGGTTCTGATAATGCACATGTATATTGGCTTCTGTTGCTCATCATCTTGCACTTGCCTTTCACCATCTGGATATCCCTGGTGTCTGTTAATCTGGGTGACTCTGTCTAAAGTCTGCCTCTTTTGTCCTTAGGTTGCTTCAGGTCTCCTGATAGGCCTGTGGCCCTGGCTGTAGCAGATTACCTGTGGGGGATTCCAACTTGGGGATCTTCAGAGGGGCAGAGAAGCTGCTAGTCTGTTGCCCTTGTTGTAGTAGAACTCCTGGGAGGCCTTCAGAGTCTTCAGTGGAGCAGTCAAGCTGTTTTACTGTATGAAGATGTTCTTGGGGGTGGGGGGAGCGGCTACTGACTGTAGTTTCTTTTCACTGTGTGCAGCAGAACTCCAGGGAGTCTTTCATTCTGTCAGGTCACTTTCTCTGCATGCCTTCACTTCTGATGTTAACTGTTCTGAGTGCTGCAGATCTTTTTGGATGTCACAGGATATGGTGTCTTCATGGGAGCAGACAAAGTAGCAATCAACTGCTCTGAGTGCAGTGGATCCTCTAGGGTGGGTCAGGTTAAGGTGTCTTAATGGAAGCAGACCAGCTAAAAATCTGTCTCCACAGAAAGGACCAGGCAGAAGTGGTGGAAAAGGAGTGGTATTAAGGAAAGCGAGGTTTTGGTGGGTGATGTGTCCAGAGTCTACCAGCTTCCAAGCTGCCGCTCTGGAACTTCTGGGGGTGGGGATTTTCTTACTAACTGCTTTGAGTGTAGTGGATCCTTTAGGATGTGTCAGAAAATGGTGTCTTTATTGGAGCAGCCCAGCTAGGAGTCTGCCCCAGCAGAAAGTGGTCTAACTCTTACCAAGCAAGTGAAAGATTTGTCTGAGAAGAACTTCAAGTCCCTCAAGAATGAAATTCAAGATGGCAGAAGATGGAACGATCTCTCATGCTCATGGATTTGTAGGATTAACATAGTAAAATGGCCATCCTACCAAGAGCAGTCTACAGATTCAATGTAATCCCCATCAAATTCCCTACACAGTTAATCAATGACATGGAAAGAACAATTCTCAAATTCATCAGAAACAAAAAATTCAGAATAGCAAAACCAATTACTAAAAATAAAAGAATGGCTAGGGGAATCACCACCCCTGACCTCAAGCTTTACCACAGAGCAATAGTGATAAAAGGTGCATTGTATTGGTACAGAAACAGACATGTTGGTCAATGGAATAGAATTGAAGACCCAGAAATAAAACCACACACTTATGAACACTTCATCTTTGACAAAGATACCAAAAATATACAGTGGAAAAAAGAAAGCATCTTCAATAAATGGTGCTCGTCTAACTGGCTGTCTGTATGTAGAAAAATGAAAATAGACCCATAGTTGTCACCATTCAGAAAGGTCAAGTCCAAGTGGATCAAGGACCTCAAAACCAGATACACTAATCTAATAGAAGAGAAAGTGGGAAAGAGCCTTGAACTCATTGCTACAGGGAAGAAATTTCCTAAACATAACTCCAGTGGCTCATGCTCTAAGATCAAGAATTCATAAAAAGGACCTCATTAAATTGAAAAGCTTCTTTAGAGCAAAAGACACAGCGAATAAGACAAATCAGCAAACTACAGAATGGGAAAAAAAATCTTCACTAACGCCACATCAAATAGAGGGCTAATATCCAAAATGTATACCAAACTCAATAAGCTAACCTCCAAAAAATTCAAATAACCTAATTTAAAAATTTGGGATAGAAAGTTAAAAGGAAAATTCACATCTCAGGAATCTCAAATGGCCAAAGTGTACTTAAAGAAATGATCAAAGTCCTTAATCATCATGGAAGTGCAAATAAAAATGTCCCTGAAACTTCATCTTACACCAATAAGATTAGCTAATATCAAAAACTCAGGCAACAGCAGATGCTGGCAAGGATGTGGAGAAGGAAGAAGACTCTTTCATTGCTGGTTGGATTGTAAACTTGTACAACCACTATGGAAATAAATCTGGATGTTTCCCAGAAAATTGGAAATAGATATAAGGCAAGGACCAGCTATATCATTCTTGGGCATATACCCAAAAAGTGCCCTACCATACCACAAAGTTCTTAGCAGCCTTATAGGTAATAGCCAGAAGCTGGAAACAATCCAGATGTCCCCAACAGAAGAATGGATACAGAAAATATGGTTCACTTACACAATGGAAAGAGCTATTCAGCTATTAAAAACGAGGACATCATTAGTTTTGCGGACAAATGGATGGAACTAGAAAAAAATCATTCTGAGTAAGGTAACCCAGGCAGAAAAAGCCATACATGTCATTTACTTGCTAACAAATGAATATTAGTCAAAAAGTGTAGAATACCTAGAATACTACCCTTAGAATATAAGAATAACGAGCAGCCTTCCAGTCTATGCCTGAGCACTGAGCAGATCCATGGCTGCAGCTCCTCACCTAATCTCAGAAAACCAAGGGGAAGCAGAGCTCCCAGGAGCTCTAACCCCAGCAGTATCCTAGGTAAGGAGACAGCAACACCCGCCCCAAAGAGGAAGTAACTGGGACCCACTGGGACCCAGAAATTCACCACCGGCCCAGAGCACTAGTTCCTTCCAGTGTGTGCCTGAGCACTGAACAGATCCCTGGCAGTATCTCTAACCCCAGCAGCAACACACACCCCAAACAATTCTGACACAAACAAGATAATAGAAAAGACAGGCTCCAATCAGAGACAGTGCAAGTAGCACTAAGGAGATCCAGAAGGCAAAAGGCAAGCACAAGAACATAAGCATGAGCAACCCAAGATACTTGGCATCATCAGAACCTAGTTCTCACACATTAGAAAGTCCTGAATTCCCTATATCACCAGGAAAGCAAGATTCAGAGCTAAAATCACTTCTAATGATGATGATAGTGGACATTAAGAAGGACATAAATCGCACTCTCAAAGAAATTTAAGAGAACACAAGGAAACAGGTAGAAGCCCTCAAAGAGAAAACACAAAAATTCCTTAAAGAATTACAAGAAAACACAACCAAACAGGTAAAGGAATTGAACAAAACTATACAGGACATAACACTGGAAGTAGAAACAATAAAAAAATTACAAAGGGAGACTACCCTGGAGATAGAAAACCTAGGAAAGAAATCAAGAGTCATAGATGCAAGCATCACCAACAGAATACAAGAGATAGAAGAGAGTATCTCATGTGTAGAAGATACCATAGAAAATATTGACACAACTGTCAAATAAAATGCAAAATGCAAAAAGTTCTTAACACAAAACACTTAGAAAATCTAGGAGACAATGAGAAGACGAAACCTAAGGATAATGCGTATAGAAGAGAGTGAAGATTCCCAACTTAAAGGGCCAATAAATATCTTCAACAAAATTATAGAAGAAAACTTTCCAACCTAAAGAACGAGATACCCACAAACATATAAGAAGGCTACAGAATGCCACATAATCAAAACACCAAATGCACAAAACAGAAAAAGAATATTAAATGCAGTAAGGGGAAAAGGCCAAGTAACATATAAAGGCAGACATATCAGAATTACACCAGACTTCTCACCAGATACTATAAAATCGAGAAGATTCTGAACAGATGTCATACAGACCCTAATAGAATACAAATCCCAGCCCAGGCTACTATACCCAGCAAAACTCTCAATTACCAGAGATGGTGAAACCAAGAAATTCCACAACAAAACCAAATTTACACAATATCTTTCCACAAACCCAGCAGTACAAAGAATAATAGCAGGGAAGTTCCAATTCAAGGAGGAAAATTATGTCCTAGAAAGAGCAAGAAAGTAATCTCTTCCAAATAATCCAAAAACAGCCACACAAACAATGTCACCAATAATAACAAAAATAACAAGAAGCAACAATTTCCTTTTCTTAATATCTCTCAACATCAATGGACTCATTTCCCCCCAAAAGAGACATAGACTAATGTACAGGATACACAAACAGGACCCAGAATTTTGCTGCATACAGGAAACCCACCTCAGTGACAAAGACCTTAGAGTAAAAGGCTGGAAAACATGTTTTTCAAGCAAATGGTAGTAAGAAACAAGATGGAGTAGCCATTATAATATCGAATAAAAGAAACTTTTAACTTAAAGCTATCAAAAAGGATAAGAAAGAACATTTCATATTAGTCAAAGGAAAAGTCAACCATCATGAACTCTCAATTCTGAACTTCTATGCACCAAATGCAAGAGCACCCACTTCCATAAAAGAAACCTTACTAAAGCTCAAAGAACACATTGCACCTCACACAATAATAGTGGCAGACTTTAACACCCAGATTCAGCAATGGACAGATCATGGAAACAGAAATTAAACAGAGATAAAGTGAAACTAACAGAAGTTATGAACCAAATAGATTTAACAGATATCTAAAGAACATTTCACCCTAGAACAAAAGAATATACTTTTATCTCAGCACCTCATGGTACCTTCTCCAAAATAGACCATATAATTGGTCACAAAACAGGCCTCAACAGATACAAAAAAATTGAAATGATCCCATGTATCCTATCAGATCAATATGGACTAAGGCTGGTCTTCAATAATGACAGAAACAATGGAAAGCCTATATTCATGTAGAAACTGAACAACACTCTACTCAATGATAATGTGGTCAGGAAAGCAATAAAGAAAAAAAAATAAAGACTTTTTAGAATTTAAAAAAAAAATGATGACACATCATACCAAAACTTATGGTACACAATGAAAGCAGTGTTAAGAGGAAAACTCATAGCTCTAAGTGCTTACAAAAAGAAACTGGAGAGAGCATTCACTAGGAGCTTGAGAACACACCTGAAAGCTCTAGATCAGGAAGAAGCCAATATACCTAATAAGACTAGATGGCAGGAAATAATCAAACTCAGGGCTAAAATCAACCAAGTAGAAACAAAACGAACTATAAAAACAAACAAACAAACAAACAAACAAACAAAAAAACCCAATAAAACCAGGAGCTGGTTCTTTGAGAAAATCAACAAGATAGATAAACCCTTAGCCAGACTAATCAGAGGGCAGAGAGACTGTATCCAAATTAATAAAATCAGAACTGAAAAGTGTGACATAACAACAGAAACAGAGGAAAGTAAAAACACCCTCAGATCCTACTACAAAAGCCTATACTCAACAAAATTGGAAAACCTGGATAAAATGGACAATTTTCTAGACAAATAGCAATTACCAATGTTAAATCAGGAGCATAGAAATAGAAGCAGTCATTAAAAGTTTTCCACCAAAAAAAGTCTGGGACCAGACGATTTTAGTGCAGAGTTCTATCAGACCTTCAAAGAAGACTTAATACAAATTCTCTATAAACTGTTCCACAAAATAGAAACGAAAGGAACACTACCCAATTTATTCTATGAAGCCAGAATTATACTCATACCTAAACCACACAAATACCCAACAAAAAAGAGAACTGCAGACTAATTTCCCTTATGAATATCAATGCAAAAATTCTCAATAAAATTCATGCAAACCGAACCCAAGAACACATGAAAACAATCATCTATCACGATCAAGTAGGCTTTATACCAGGAAAGCAGAGTTGGTTCAATACACAGAAATCCATTAATGTAATCCACTATATAAACAAACTCAAAGAAAAAAACCACATGATCATATCACTAGATGCTGAGAAAGCATTTGACAAAATTCAACACCCCTTCATGATAAAAGTCTTTGAAAGATTAAAAATCCAAGGCTCATGCCTAAGCATAGTAAAAGCAATATACAGGAAACCAGTAGCCAACATCAAACTAAATGGAGAGAAACTTGAAGCAATCTCACTAAAATCAGGGACTAGACAAGGCTGCTTACTCTCTTCCTACCTATTCAATATAGTACTGGAAGTCCTAGCCAGAGCAATTAGGCAATAAAAGGAGGTCAAAGGGATACCAATTTGAAAGGAAGAAGTCAAAATTTCAGTATTTGCAGATGACATGATAGTATACTTAAGTGCCCCCAAAACTTTCACCAGGGGACTCCTAAACCCGATAAACAACTTTAGTAAAGTGGCTGGATATAAAATTAACTCAAACAAGTAGCCTTCCTTTACTCAAAAGATAAACAGGCTGAGAAAGAAATTGTAGAATCAACACCCTTTACAATAGTCACAAATAATATAAAATACCTGAGTGTGAATCTAACCAAGCAAGTAAAAGACCTGTATGACAAGAACTTTCAAGTCCCTGAAGGAAGAAATCAAAGCAGATCACAGATGGAAAGATCTCCCATACTCATAGATTGGAAAGATTAATATAGTAAAAATGGTTTTCTTGCCTAGAGCAGTCTACATATTTAATGCATTCCACATCAAATTTCCCACTCAATTCTTCAAAGAGATAGAAAGAGCAATCCTCAAATTTATTTGAAATAACAAAAAACCCAGGATAGGGAAAACTATTCTCAATAGTAAAAGAACTTCTGGGGGAAAATCACCATCCCTGAGTTCAAGCTGTATTACAAAGCAATAGTTATAAAATCTTCATGGTATTGGAACAGAGACAGGCAGGAAGATCAATGGAATAGAGTAGAAGGCCCAGAAATGAACCCCCATACCTATGGTCACCTGATCTTTGACAAAGGAGCTAAAACCATCCAGTGGAAAAAAGACAGAATTTTCAACAAATGATGCTGGTTCAACTGGAGGTAAGGATGTAGAAGAATGCAAATTTATCCATAGTTATCTCCTTGTACAAAGCTTAAGTCCAAGTGCATCAAGGACCTCCATATAAAACCAGCTACACTAAAACTAATAAAAGAGAAAATGGGGAAAAGCCTTGAACACATGGGTACAGGGGAAAAGTTATTGAACATAACACCAATGGCTTATTTCTACAATCAATAATTGAAAACTGGTACCTCATAAAACTGCAAAGCTTCTGTAAAGCAAAGGACACTGTCAATAAGACAAAGCAGCAATCAACAGATTGAAAAAAAAATCTTTACCAATCACACATCTGATAGAGGGCTAATACCCAATATATACAAAGAACTCAAGAAATTAAGCTCCAGATAACCAAATAACCCTATTAAAAATGGGGTACAGAGCTAAACAAAGAATTCTCAACTGAGTAAACTTGAATGGCCAAGAAGCACCTAAAGAAGTGTTCAGCACCCACAGCCATCATGGAAATGCAAACTAAAATAACCCTGAGATTCTACCTCACACCAGTCAGAATGGCTAAGATCAAAAACACAGGGGACAGCAAATGTTGGTGAGGATGTGGAGAAACAGGAACACTCCTTCATTGTGGTGGGATTGTAAGCTGGTACAACCACTATGGAAAGCAGCCTGACAGTGCCTCAGAAAATTGAACATAGTGTTACCTGAGGACCCAGCTATACCACTCCTGGGCATATACCCAAAAGATGTTTCAACATACAACAGGGACATATGCTCCACTATGTTCATAGCTGCCTTATTTATAATAGGCAGAAGCTAGAAAGAATCCAGATGTCCTTCAAGAGAGTAATGGATACAGAAAATGTGGTACATTTACACAATGGAGTACTACTCATCTATTAAAAGCAGTGAGTTCATAAAATTCTTAGGCAAATGGATGAAACTGGAAAATATAATCCTGAGTGAGGTAACCCAATCACGAAAGAATGGTATGTATTCATTGATGAGTGGGTATTAGCCCAAAAGCTCACACTACCTAAGATACATGAGATATGGATAGACCACATGAAACTCAAGAAGAAGAAGGAAGACCAAAATGTGTGTGCTTTGGGCCTTCTTAGAAGAAATATCAAAATACTCAACCAGAGGTCCCAGGGTCTAAACCTACAGCCTGAGAACACAAAGGGAGGGACTCATGGTTCCACCTGTATAGGTAGTTTAGGGTGACTTGGTCAGGCATTAGTGGAAGAGGAGGGCTTTGGTCCCTGAAAATTTGGATTCCCTAGTGTTGGGGAATTTGAGAGCATGGAGGAGGGAATGGGTAGATGGTGGGAGAACACTCTCATAAAAATAGGAAAAGGGGAATGGGATAAGGGGTTTTGGGGTGAATGAGAGAGGAGATAACACTGAAAGGTAAATAAATAAAATATACAATAATAAAAACAGATAATAAGTCTGGCAATTGTAGTCCATCAGGTGAGACTTTTTGTCAACAATATATTATGGGGATTTTGTATAATGCTCAAGGACAAGGTATTGTGGAAGAGGCCCATGGAACTTTAAAAAGATTGGTTAGACAATCTGTTGATGAGACAAAGAATGATGCCGACATGTGAGCTTGCTGAATGCCCTGACAAGGGTGACTGGCAAGCTGTATTGGACATATGTTCCTGATCCAACTTTACTTTTCTATATCTTAGATGGGACAAGCTGCCTTGCCTCAAGTTTTCAGACCTTGTGGGACAGAAAATTAAAAAGAGAAACTATGTCTCTTGTATTCTTCTTAAAGGTGACCAGCTATTAGGACTCAATCATGTACTGGTCTAGAAATCAATCCAATATGGGAAATAACAGTCTACTTTTGGAAGATTGGATCTGGACTTTGTCAGAGACATGTTTGGAAGTTAGCTGTAGCTCACTATGATGTTATGATGGCAAGAAATAATGAAGGGACAGGATCTGGATTTTAAACAGTGGTTAGTGCTTGTTTTAAGGCTCTTTTAATTGTCAAACTAAAATTGGTTATCTCTTCTATAGTATTTATTGTAAGTTGCATTGACTGTATAATTTCCAATTGTGTTAGTGTTTTGAATGAAACCTGGCATGTCTGTTATGGGGGTCTATTAACCAGCTTTTGTCTCACTGCCATGAGTATTAGAAAACCTTGATTCTCTGAAAAAAAGAAAAGGCTTGAAAGTGCTAGAAGAACTGGGTTAGGCTGTAAGCAGAAGCAAGAGGGTAGCAGGCTTGATTATTGCTGGCATAACAGCTTTAATTCTATTAATTACTAGCACCACTGCTTCTGAAATAGCACTGGCACAAGGAGTTAAGACAATTATTTTTGTTAACCATCTAGCAAAAAAATGTTACTAGTGTATTGAGTATACAAAAGGATTTATATAGGTATATGGAACAATGAATGATGCTCTATAACCCATTCAAAGCATCTGAAAGAGGTTCAGGGTTCAAGAGTTGGGAGCCATCCCAAGTGTCATGACAAATATCATTGGTGTAGTGTTACTTTTGAAATTCACAATGATTGTCATTATAATTAGAAAAAAGTTTAAAGACACCTATAGGATATTTGGCATAATCCTAACATCTCTCTGGGTGTGTTAATTTTGCATAGTGAGATTATGAATTTAAAGAATGCTGCTCTGTTCAAATTTGATGCTGCAGATAATGCTGATCAAATTATCCATGACCTGAGGTCAGTATTTTCATTCTGGTCAAACCTCAGGCATATATAGCTTGATCAGGCTAGTCCTTCTTGTCCTGGGAATACATTTATTCCTGTGCATAGTGTTAAAGTTTATCTTTAACAACATCGATATGTTGGCAGCCAAAATACATGGCTTGAACCTGAAAATGGACCCTCAGACTGAGTTGTTAAATTAACAGGCTGGCAAGCCAAGGGCCAGTAAGTTTCTGCACAGAGCTGTACCAACCTAATGGATTTATTTTGATAATGCATATTTTATGATGGGTAAGAAAGGCATTCTTGACAGAATGACCTAAGACATGCTCAGTCTTGTTAACAAAATCATAAAGGGAGAGAGGTGGAGAGCCTTTGGGGTTGCTTGGCAAGAAGTTGACATGGGCCAAGGACAAGGAAGTAGGCTTCAAGCAGGAATCTGATATTAGAGTAAAACAAAGAAGTAATTTCAGGTAGGAATGTAAATTGTAGGGTACAACAAAGAAGTAATCTCAGGCAGTAATCTAAATCTTAGGCTAGAACAAAGAAGTAATTTCAGATAGGAATCTAAATTTTAGTCTAGAATAAGGAAGTAGGCTTTAGGCATGAAAATGTCCTTGGGCTAGAATAGGAAAGTAGGCTCAGATACTTTGGCCATCCTGGTAAGCCTTTAGAAACAGTGATCACAGGAGTGTTCATGTAATTGAGTTTAATGCCTTGCTTTTGCTTTGACTATTTGTGTTTACTGTATTGCTTGTTCCTCCACTATTTTCATCTATTTTATTGCTAGACCCTTAACCTAGAACTGACCTTAATGCATGCATGTAATCAAAATGGTAAAAAAGCATAAAGAAAGAGGGGATATAGAATAGGGGGTTTTAGTGAGGGAAAATGGGGAAAGGGGATGACATCTATATTGTATTTAAATAAATTATCCAATAAAAAAGAGTAACAAGCAGAAAAGCCAAGTAAGGATGCTTCATTTCCACTTAATAGGGGGAAAAATAATCAGGGAGTTAGAAGGAGTAGGGATTTGAGCTAGATAAGGGAGTGGGAGGGAAAAGTAGAACAGGATCAGTTATGAGACAGGGGTGAAGTCTCTGTGGGCAGGAGAGAAGCCCAGAGGGACAGCAGAATGAATGGAAATATACAACATAGCAGGTAGGAGGTAGGTAGACCCTCTAGAATGTTCCAGAGACCTGTGAGGTGAAAGAATCTCAGGACTCAATGGGAAGATGAAATGCCCAACAGCTGGGAGAGGGAGCTTGAAGAGTCCCCCTTCAGTAGATAGATTGAGCATCAAGTGAAGAGATGGTGTTACCAGCTTACAGTCAGAATTTCTGACCCAAAAGTGCTCCTGTCTAAGTGAACTACAGAGACGAAATTGGAGAAGAGACTGAGGGAAAAGTGGTCCAGTTACTGGACCAACTGGGGATTTACCTCATGAGTAGACACCAATCCCTGACACTATTACTGATGCTATGATGTGGATACAGACAGGAATCTAGCATGGCAGTCCTCTGAGAGGCCCTGCTAACACCTACTAAAATGGATGCAGATACTTAAACCCAACCACTGGACTGAAGTCAGGGACTCCTGTTGTTGAATTAAGAGAATAATGGAAGAAGCAGAAGAGAAGGGCAATCCCATAGAAAGACCAGCAAGCTCAAATAATCTAGATTCCCTGAGAGCTCCCAGACACTGAGACTCCAACCAGGCAGGATACAGAAGCTAGTCTGAGACCCTGGGAACGTATATAGCAGAAGACTGTCCTCAATAGGAGGAGATATGCCTAATCTTTGAGATACTTTAGGCCCCCAGAGACTGAGTAGGACTAGTCATGGGGAAGCATCCTCTTGGAGACAGAGGAGAGGTAGAATTGGATGAGGAACTCTGGAAGGGGGAACAGGGAGGAGGGGCAATGGCTGGATTGTAAATAAATAAAAAGCAAGTCATTAAAGGAAGACCCTAGACACAGACAGTATACAAGGACAACAAATTTTTATTCTCCAGAAACAACCAGCATGAGAAAGCCAACCCTTCTTCAAAATGGCAACCCAGAAAAAGTCATGCAGACCTTCTTATAGTAACTAGAGGAACTCACTAGAAAGATTAGGTTATCCTTAATGTGATTGGTAAAGTGCAAGGCAGTGACATTAGTATAACATTGATTGGCTACTATTTTAGTTCATCTATATTTAGAAAGTGTGTTAAGTAATCTAAAATTTTATTCGTGAGTTATGGAGTGGTCACAGGCATCAGCTTCTGATTCGCTTGTACCAGGTGGTCAGTGGTGCATATAAGTATGTCATAATCATTTAAGCACAGGATGACAGAGAACTGTCCAGCTTCCAGCACAAATGGCCCATCATGAGATAAAGTATTTTCCCATTCTTTTGATTTTTTTCCAGAGTGTTTTTTTTGGTAGGGGTTTTTGTGACCTTATTTCTGGAACTCATGGTCTGTTCCTGGAGCTGGTGACTTATGGCCTAGTTCTTGGGACTTGTGGCTTTCTTTCTGAAATCAGTCCTGGTCCTAAAATGGAGACAAATGGGGTTTAGATCATCCTTTTAGTATGAACTCACAGGGACTAAGGTAGCAAACACAAGACCTTGCAAGTCTAAGAAAGACTGCATCCAAATGGTCACCCAATATGAAGATAAGACACACAATTCCACCATTGTTATTAGTGAGTGGAAATTTTATCCCCTGGGGGGAAAACACGGGATTATTTACATATTATTATTTTATGAGAGTTCATACCCTGATAAGTTGAATGTACTTTATGGGAAGATCAATTGTTCTATAACAAATATAGCAACAAAATGTTGTCTTGAAGGGTTTAAAATATAAAGGACTCACAGTTGGCTGGATAGTGAATGTGGGAACAGAATTAGGGAAGAAGGTGATAATGATCAAAATGTCTTATAAAACTAAAGAGCATCTGAGAAGAAAACAGGAAATAATATGTTTTTTATAAAAGTCATGCCAATGTAATGTTCACAGCAACTAGAAAAAAAAAAAAAACTCTAAAGCAACTGAGTGGTAACAAAACATACATTTTTAAAGTTACATTCTAACCAATGATACCAAAAATAAACATGATGGATGATTTATTTGGCCAGCCACATACAATGAGGTTTGTTTTATTTCTTGGATGATGAGGTTTTTCCCTCTTGGCAAAGGATACTTTTTCCTATGGAATATCTGTGAATATCCATCATAAAAACTTCTATAGTGGAGATGACCATAGAAGAGAAATAACAGAGAATGTCTAGAACTGACTTTAAACTGTAACTCAAACTGAAGATAATTCAAGAGATCTGTGCATTTTCATGGTGCATTATTATGGAAATAGCTCTTACATTATAATAGTCTGGTTTTGTATTCCACATCACCATTAAGGTTAATATACCTTGAGGTCTCTTAAGAGAGGCACAGTATACTCTGTGCACTCAGCTTATCATTTAACCTACCCTTTAATGAACAATGAAATAAAATTATTAGTTGCATTGTATATCCTTATTCCATATAATCATCTTTGTATAACTTTAATTTCAAATTATGTATACTTCCAAGACCCTGAGCTAAACATAATTCAATTTAGAGTTATAAATGCAAGAATCAGAAATCAAACAGATAGGATCTTATAAAATTAATGTCTACAAGTGTTGAAGATACATGTAAGTATTGCTTGCTATTATTAATGATTTTATACTTAGGTAAATTGGGTTCAGATGACATAATTGACATAATTTTTGGCAAAATTCATTTAGAATGTTTTATGTATTCCAAATCAACTATATAAAATGATTGTCAGAAAACTGGTTTGGGGAATTATGCTTCTTAGAAAAATTTCCCAAGAGGAATCATGTCTGGAACATTTATGTCTACTTACATGAATGTAATAATAAGATATACAGAGAAGGGCAATTATGATCAAAGTTATTACCCTTTATTTGTCACCTGGAAATAGAATCTCAGATTCAGAGCCGCAGGCCAGAGAGTGCTTAAGAATCCTCCAGAGGCAAACAGTGAACTGAAAAGTCAAGTGCTGAGAAAAGTACATGTGTTCCTTAGCAGTAACTACAGCAATAAAATGTGACACCTGGATGTGTTCATGCAAAACTAATACATGGGAGTCTCTCTTCTTGACTCTTCAGGCTGCATTTTGCTCTCAAACCTATCTTGACATGGCAAAGATGTTCTCCTTAATTGTTGTTTTCTTGGTTCTGAAGCCCTCCTTTCTTTTTTGCTGTTTGAATGACCCCAAGTGCTTTTGGAGAATAAAAGACAAAGAAAATAATCTAGGAGATAAAGAGACTGACTGTTTCTTTTCCATTTATACGAGGAGTGGTTATGTGAAGAATGATTACTTCAGTGGGAATCTAGACAAGCAGTAAGTGCATCTTTCATTTATACACAAATGCACATAAAGCATTCCAAGGATGTTGAGTGATAGATATGATCCTATGTGCCTTCTGGCTGTCCTCTATACCACAACTAAAATTTATTTTATGTTTCATAGCTGGCCATTTCCCTCATTATGTTGGTATTATGGTGTAGCATGGTTTTTGCCATTTTTAAATCACAATCCAGGTAAATGCTGAATGAGTGAATCACAATACTGAACATACTCTCAGAGAGATTGCCTTAATATGACAATTTCCATCTTAGGGTTTCATATGATGCTCCTGAGAAAAGTAATAAACATACTGGTTTTGGTTTATTTCATAGTCTACCAGAAAGTGGCCTTTTATTGTTTTGTTAATGTTCCTTTCATTGGTCAGGATACCCAATGCTTGCACATCAAACATCAATATATCTGGCCTGCCTTTTACATGTATTGAAAAGATATACAGATTTAGGTCAAGTAATATATATGTTATAATTTCAAAATTGTTATTGCCTATGAATTCTGTAGCTGAAATCACAAAAATCTCAATCAAAATGGAAAATTTTACTAGAACTATGGGTTGATATGATAAAGAAAGTGACTAATTATTAGTTAAAAAAAATACCTATTTGTGGTAAAATATAGCATGGAGAAGATGCAAAAGTAGTCCTCATGAGCTGATATAGATGAGAAAGAATTCAGGAGAAGTTGAATAGTTTGGTAGTTTGAACAAGAAAAATCTTCAGAAGTAAATGTGTTATCCCTCCCATAACCTAGACTCATTGGGGGTAGACCTTGGTTTAAATGTCAAGGAGAAGGTCCCATTAATCATTTTCATTTAGTTTATGACCCACAGTCTGAAAATTGAATCTGCTGAAAATTTCAATATATGTGTTTCTGAAAAGGTGTATGTTTCTCTTCCTATATTCTCCCTACGTAATAAAGATACTTGTATGGCTATTCAACATTACTTTATTAGCAGTATTTAGATATTTCTGTTGTTAACACACTATAAGAACTGATAAAGTAAGTAAATTTTTAGAAGTAATATATTGTATTATCAATCCACCTACATGGTGACTGATGTGAGGTGGAATCTCAGGGTAGTTTTGATTTGTGTTTCTCTGGTGACTAAGGATGTTGAACATTTATTTAGGTGTTTCTCAACCATTTGTGATCCTCAGTTGAAAAATATTTGTTTATCTGTGTACCCCATTTTTAATAGGGTTCTTTGCAGCCTTACTTTTTGAGTTCTTTGTATATTTTGGATATAGCCATCTATCTGTAGGTTGCCATTTTTTCCTACTGACAGTGTCCTTTGCCTTACAGAAGTTTTTCAATTTTATGAGATCCCATTTGTCAATAGTTGATCATAGAGGTTGAGCCATTGTTCTGTTCTGGAAATTTTCCCCTGTGCTGATGTGTTCAAGGCTCTTCCCCACTTTCTCTTCTATTAGAGTCAGTGTTCTCATTTTATGTGGAGGTCAGAAACATTTTAGTATTGAAAGTGCAAATATTACTCAAATTTGTAATTTACAAGACTAAATTTGAAATACTCTGATGTCTATGATGACAGACTTATTCCAAATTTCTTCATTTCTAAGCAAAAGTATTCCCCATGCATTTTCTGTTATTGTCTCTAACTTGAAGCTTTTCTGGTAGGAAAAATAAAAAGCTCATTGTATTTATTTACTCTCTTTACTTCTTAAATGTTATTTTACATTAGATATGAAGTATACCCAAATGTACTTGTACAGTACATTGATCGTAAGCTTCACAATGTTTGACATACTGCCTTAGGAAGATTAAGTTATTGAATTGTGCATTAAAGGGATTGGAATCATGACTTTCCGTATATGTTTTCAACTGTTTCATCAAGCTATGATGTCAACTGAGCTGGAAGCAAAACAACCAAATACTCCATCAGTTTAAGTCTGTATCCAAAATCTTTCCACTTCAAATCTGATTAATTGGAGTACATTTTTATTGGTTCTTTGAGTGTCATACATTGTATTTTGTTTATTTTGATTTTTTTTCAACCAATTCTTTGTACAAGCACCCTTGTTTACTCACCCAATTTTTATACTTTATTATCAACCTTTCAATACTAATCAATGCTACCCATGTATTTTCAAGTGTGAGATTTTGCACAAGGCTGTGGCTAAGGTAATCTTTTAAAGAAAGCTATTTCTCTTTGCTCTCAATTAAAACGTGCACCTAAGGGTGATATTTCCTGTTCAATTCTACTTTGAAGCTAGTGTTTAGTTTGACTTTTCCTTGAACTGTTTTAGGAAGTACATTTTTATTTTACTGCTATGAGTTTACCTGTATAGATTCCTTTCCATATCCAGAAGATAACTATTCCTTATATTCAACTCTCACCTCAGTCTCTTACAAGATTTACATTTTCCCAATGATTCCTGATTTTTGGAAGGGAAAAAAGTTTACAAGTTCCCTATAGTGCTAATAATCCCTTAGTATCTGTTTTTCTATAATAGTTTATTCTTCTTACCAGGGAAATAATGACCTTTGTGTATATAAACAACATATTTGTTATCCACAAGTCTGCTGGTAGTAATTAATATCAATTAATTTTCTATAAAAATGTTATATGATAGCATCAATATTTATCAAAAATATGCATATTTTAAAAATATTTTAATTTATTTCTTTTAAATTTCTAAAGTATGGTTTCACTTTTGTCATGTGTTCTATCATTTTTTTATTTAATTATCTTTAATCTTTTTTTTACAATTTAGTCATTATTCCTCCCCTGTCTGTCTTAAGATGGCTTCTCATTACATTTCCCTTTACCTTTCTCCAAGAGGATGTCTCCACAACCTTCCCCACCCCACCCTGCCAAGCCTTTCCATTCTCTGGGCCTCAACTCTTTCAAAGATTAGGTGCATCTTCTCTCACTGAGGCCAAACCAGGCAGTCCTGTGCTGTATATGTGTCAGGGGCCTTGGAACAACTAGTGTATGCTGAGTCCTTGGTGGTTCAGTGTTTGAGAGATCTCAGAGGTCCAGGTTAGTTGATAGTGCTGGTCTTCCTATGGGGTTGCTCTCCTCCACAACTTCTTCCAGCCATTCCCTAATTCATCACTAGGGTCCCTAATTCATCAATAGGGTCCAATGGACTGAACCAATTTCAGTCCATTGGTTGGGTGTAAGTATCTGCATCTGTCTCAGTCTGTTTTTTTTTTGTTTGTTTGTTTGTTTGTTTGTTGTTTGTTTGTTGGGCCTCTTGGAGAGTAGCCATGCTAGGCTCCTGTCTGTAAGCACACCAAAACATCAGCAATAGTGTCAGACATTGAAGCTCTTAAGATGGATCCCAAGTTACGCTTGTCACTGGACTTCCTTTCCTTCACCCTTTTATCTATTTATGTCCTAGCAGTTCTTTTAGACAAGAACAATATTGGTTCAGAGTTTTTGACTGTGGTAAAGCAACCCCAATCCTCCACTTGATTCCCTGTCTTTTTACTGGAGTTGGACTCTGCTTTTAAAACTAACCCTCCTCTAGTGTTAATAAATATTAGCCCTGCTCCATATTATAGTTATTTTTGAAGCACATCTTCAAAGTTATTTACAATACCTCAGAGAATAATTCAAATGACATTCTTTGAACAATGCAGAAATATTTTCCTATTTTTCTCACACAAGTACCCTTGACTGTGTTACCCCCCCTTTTAAAACATAGGATTACCTATTAGAGAATAGCATAAAATACATTATCAACATATTTAATCCATTCCAATAATTCTTACACATTTATGCATTCCAACATGCTGATTTGTGCAATGTTAAAAAAAAAACCCATCAAGTCTAATTTGCACTGCAGATATGCTCTTATATTTATAAACTTCTATTATATGGGGTTTAACTACTAAGGGGATGCAGTTTTAATGATTACTGATTCTCACTCATCAGTATTTTTTCTCATTCAACATCTATCCATTGCCTATATTAGTCCATAATTTAATCATATCCTATGCAGAGATAGATATGGACTGTGTTATTTCTCATGTGTGTATACAGTGGGTATATATAAAATTAAAAGAGGCTAATGATGAAATGGAGCCTTCAAGTTTGAAAATTCACAATGTCACTTCACTTTTATGATGTAGCAGACATTGTGGTGAATAGAAAAGAAAATACTTATTAGATAAGCTCCAGGCTTTTTACAGCTTAAAGAGAACTCTCACAACTGATAAGTAGACACTCACCAAGCAGATGAGAAAATGTGGTGTCATTGATGATGACAGAACAAAATCAACAATATTTTAAAAATGTAAAGCACTGAACCTTTTATATGGAAACCATTGACTATAAAATGATTGTATAATATAAATGTTAATATAAAGTAAAGTCTATGATTTGAAAAAACTAAACATAAATTTTATTAAAGTGAATTTGATTTAAATGGTAATTTTTTCAATTTAAGTTTTGTAGATATATAATTTATGATTTATGTGTTTAAAGTGTTAATGCAACATATATAGATGTGTGTGTCCAACTTAAATTTTAGTCAAATTTATTGAAGATTTCATTGGGAATCTTGAATGCTGTATCCTTCAACTCTTATCTTTTCATAACCTCTCCCCTACCCTAGTCTTTAATCTATTTTCTGTTCCATACTTGTAAATTTGAATTTTTACTATAAATGAGATTATATTCTTTATGCTTTATTATGCTTTTTTAACTAAGCATACTATTTTCAGTGCTATCTAAATTTACAGCATACATCAAATTTATATTCCCTTTATTGCTTATATAAAATGTATTTTAATACAATATATTCAAATTCAGAATTTTACTCCCTCAACTGTAAGATCATTTTCTAATTACCTCCTACATTGGCCCACATCCTTGTATTCACTCATTAAATCCTATCGTGTATAAAATAGTAATAAAATAGGATAGTACAATAATTTCAGAGTATAAAAAAAATTGAACAAACAGAAAAAAAGTCCCTGCAAAACCATTCTAGGTAGCAGATAATTCTCCTTTCTTTTCCACATATGTCAGGTATTAGAATTATAAGATAAATGTATTGGCAGACACAAAGTTGGCTCAGAAATCTTTTCTTATTTGTGGAGTATACAGATACTTCATTGTGTTCAAGAAAAATAAGAACTGTAGAAAAGTTCAAAAAATGATAGAATTATGTTACTATAAAAAGTATTTAAAAATTTATTAATAATCTAAAGAGAAATGCACATGTTGTCTAATTTCAGAACATAAAGAAGTCAAAATAAAAGCATTTAAAAGAGAATTAATGAATTTCAATTTAACTAATACTCATGGAAGCAAATATGGAGACCAAGTGTGGGACAGAAACTGAAGGAGGGGTGGTCCAGAGACTGTTCCACCTAGGTATCCATCCCATGTCTCCTCACCAAAGTTAGAAGCTGATGTGGATGCCAGGAAGTGCATGCTGACAGGAGCCTGATATGGCTGTCTCCTTAGAGGTCTGCCAGAACCTGACATATTCAAAGGTGGATGCTCACAGCTAACCATTACCCCTCCACTGGGTTCCTAATGGAGGACTGAGAGAGAAGGCTGAAGAAAATGGAGGGGTTTGTAGCCCCATGGGGAGAGCAACAATACCAACCAACCAGAGCTCCCAGCGTCTAAACCACCAGCCTGGGAGCATATAGGTAGGGACCCATGACTCCAGCTGTATATGTAGGGGAGGATGACCTTGTCTGGCATAGATGGGAGAGGAGATCCTTGGTCCTGTGAAGGCTGGATGCCCCAGTGTGGAGAAATTAGAGGGCAGGGAGGTGGGAATAGGTGGGTGGAAACACATCCTCATAGAAGCAAAAGAAGGGGGGGATAGGATATGGGTGGAGGGGGAAATGGAGAAAGGGGATAACATCTAAAATATAAATAAAATATCCAATAAAAACAAATAAGGGGAAAAACATTTTTTTCTTCTACAGTATTTGATATAAGTTGCAGTGATTGTACACCTTACAATTGTATTTGTGTTTTTAAATCTGGCATGTCAGTTATGGAGGCCTATTAACAAGCTTTTTTTTTTTTTTTTTTTTTTTTTTTTCTCTGGGTATCACAGAACCTTGGCATTCTAAAAATAGCCTGCAAGTACTGGAAGAAATAAGTCAGGCTTTAAGCAGATGCAAAGGGTAGTGGGCTTGATTATTTCTGGTATAAAAGCTTTAAATTCATTAATTGCTAGCACCACTGCTTTCACAATTGCTGTGACATGAGAAGTTAAGACATCTGCATTTGTTAATCATTTAGCAAAAAATGTTAGTAATGTGTTGAATATACAAGAGGGTTTAGATAGGCATTTGGAAGAATGGATTGATGCTCTTTATCCTATTCAAATTACTAAGAGGGGGTTCAGAATTTAAGGGTAAGGAGCCATCTCAAGTGTCATGCTAAATACCATTGGATCCTTGTTAGTTCTAAAATTTACAGTGGTAGTCATTATAATTTAAAAAAAGTTTGAAGACACTTGCAGTATGTTTGGCATATTTCTAACATCTCTCTGGAAGTTTTAACATTACATAGTGAACTAATAAATTTCAAAAATGCTGCTCTGTTGAGCATGGATGTGGTAGATACTGCTAATAAATTACCCATGGTCTGAGGTCAGTATTTCTATTTTGGTCAAGCTTAAAGAATGGCATATATATATATATATATATATATATATATATATATATATATATATATATGTGTGTGTGTGTGTGTGTGTGTGTGTGTGTGTGTATGATTTATATGTATATGTGTATGTATATCTTGATCATGCTAGCCCTTTTTGTCCCAAAAATACTTTTATTCCTGCCCATCAAGTTAAAGCATGTCTTTAACAACATCAAAATGTTGGCAACCAAAGTATATGGCTTGAACCTAAAAATGGACCCCAATTCACAGTTATTAAATAAACAAGCTGCCAAGCCAAGGAAGAGTAAGATTCTGCACAGAGCCTTACCAACCTAATACATAAGTACATTGCTTTGGATAATACATATTCCATGATGGGTAAGGAAGGCATTCTTGTCAGAAAGACCTAAGACTGGCTCAGTCTTTATATGAAATAAAAAAGGAGGAGAGGCGGAGAGCCTTTGGGGCTATTTGGCAAGAATCTTACATGGGCCAAAGACAAGGAAATGTGTTGCTTGGCAGGAATATAACATTGACCAAAAACAAGGGGCTTCAGGCAGGAATCTGACATTAGTCTAGAACAAAGAAGTAATTTTAGGTAGGAATCTAAATTTTAGTGTAGAACAAGGAAGTCAGTTTCAGACATAAAAATAACCTTAAGCTAGGACAGGGAAGTAGGCTCAGATACTTTGGTCACCCTGATAAGTCCTTAGGAACAGTGATTACAGGAGTGTTCACATAGTTGTGTTTAATGCTTTGCTTTTTCTTTGAAAATTTGTGTTTGTTGTCTTGCATGTTCCTTGACTATTTGCATCTATCGTATTAGTAGACCCTCAACCTAGTCCTGACCTTAATACATGCATATAAATATAATGGTATAAAAGCAAAAAGGAGGAGGGGTGCGATAGGGGGTTCTAGAGAAGGAAAATGGAGAAAGGAGACGACAACTAAAAGTAAATAAACAAAATATCCAATAAAAAGGAAAGTACAAAAAAAGCAACTTTAAAACTGTTAAATTATTTTGCAGGTCTCACATCCTAATATATTACAATAAGTAACTGGATGACCATATCAATGGGTTAAAATAATCCAAGAATTCTTTGCTTAAACCACATTGAGCTTTATTTAAGATTACCATAATTTGAACCCATATCCCCCATCATTGGTGTGCTCTGTTTTCAGGGTGACACCTAAGACCATCCACTTGATTTCCTCTGTTTATTTTGCCATTGATGAAATCAATAGGAGCATTCATATTTTACCCAACATTTCTCTACTAGTTAAGATTGAATGTAACTTAATGCTAGATCATGTGGAAGGAGGTTTGTTTTTTAAAAGAAATGAAATTATTCCTAATTACTACTGTAAAAATCAGAGAAGATATTTAATTGCACTTACGGCACCTCTATGGATGACATCTTATAAATTTGGACCAATCCTGTACTTCTCCAGAACTCCAGAGGTAAGTCATGAAGGGTTACGTTTATTGAAATACTATCTTACCACTGTCTGAGTTTCTGAGTACCAAGGCTGACTAAAAGGCAGATAATTCATTTATATATATTCTGAGCAATCAAACATAAAAGCTTTATACTTTATTTAGTGATCACAACAACTTTATGGCAAACTGGTGGGAGAGACAACATAGTGTGAAATGTTTTACCAGAATACTTAGTTTACTTATATTGTATAGCAATTCACAAGGAGTTAGGGATGATTTTAATAATACGGTGAAGAATCCACACTTTCTCACACTTTTAGCATGTGCTATAGCACACTTAGATTTAACACTTAGACTTATGAATTTCATATTCTTCATAGTGATACTTATGGTCAATATCTTTCAGATTTACTGTGGTAATTTTCATTTTATAAGTGACCAGGAACAGTTTCCTCATGTCTACCAGATGACTCCCAAGGACACATCTCTGCCACTAGCCATGGTGTCCCTAGCAGTTCACTTCCAGTGGAACTGGGTAGGAGTGATCATAACAGATGATGACCATGGAATTCAATTCCTTTCTGAATTGAGATTAGTAATGGAAAAAAACACTGTCTGCTTAGCATTTGTCACTATGATAACATATGATCGAACATTATACCTAAAAATGATTCATACATATTATCACCAAGTCATAACATCATCAGCAAAAGTTGTAATCATCTATGGGGATAAAGAATCTCCTGTACAATTTAACTTCATACTATGGAAATCTAAAAACGTTCAGAGACTCTGGGTCAGTGTGTCACAATTTGATATGATCACAATGATAGGAGATTTCATGCTTAACTCCATGCATGGGACCCTTATTTTTTCACATCAGCAGTCTGAGGTGTCTGGTTTTAAACAATTTATACAGACAGTGCACCCTTATAACTACAGTAATGATATATCTTTTGCCAAACTGTGGTGGACTTACTTTAAGTGTTCTCTGCCACTACCTAATTGTAAAACACTGAAGAACTGTCCAACCAAAACCCTATTTAAATGGTTTTTTGTGCCACCCCTTGGAATGTCTATGAGTGAAACATGTTTCAGCTTATACAATGCTGTGTATGCTGTGGCCCACTCACTTCATGAGATGCTTTTGCAACATGTAGATACCTGCTCAGAGAATGATGGAAAGTTACTGGAATTTAACTCCTGGAAGGTAATAATTCTTACACTGAATGGCATCTATATTATAGAGATGGCATTTATTAAGGGAATCATTAAATCAAAATTCATGTAAATAAGTAAGACTTATTGTAAATGCATGTCTTTGTGTACCCTACCAATGCATAAGAGGCATATCATATTACTGTCATAGTTTATGAGACAACCAGCATTGGTACCCAAGTCAGCATTTCATAATTTCAGTCATGATATTTCATCCAATATTTCAATCATACATATATCTCATGATTTTATCATTTGAAACATTTTCTCATAAACTTAGTAAATTTAATTAAGAAAACAAATTATTTTTATTTGACCAAAAATTCTAATTAATGTAATGAATAAATTTGAAATAATTTCAAGTACTTTTGCCATATTTTGAAACATTGATTATTTAGTTCATCTTATGAACAAATAACACCGTTGGCAGAAAAAAATGGATAATGTTTCCCTACTGTCAAATCATAAAATTTATGTGGACATATGTTACAGCATTAAATCTAGTGAGAAACGCTATCTGTAAAACCTAGAGAAACTTTACCTGTTTACGGAATGTATTTTGTCTTTTAGTACTGAATACTTCTGATAAAAGTGGATTGTAGGAGTGGATAATAGATATGAGTGATATTCCAAACTTTATAATTTCTGTTCTAATATGTCTACATAGTTGCAATTAAAATGACAAATGTGTTTTAGATGTTCTCTTTTCTGAAGACCAAACAATTTCTAAATCCTGGTGGAAACCTGGTAAACATAAACTGGAATAAAACACTGGATACAGAGTATGACATTTTCTATATCATGGATTTCCTAAAACAATATGGACTTAAAATGAAAATAGGAAGATTTTCTGGTTATTTTCCAAATGGTGAACAACTGTTTGTGTCTGATGAAATGACAGAGTGGGCTACAGATATCAAGAAGGTAATTTAGTTTTAAGATTTATTGCTTTACATGAAGCAAAATTATATACAACCTTATTTTCTTTAGTTTTGTCATGGAATAAAAATTTTAACATGTCCTCATTTATTGAATTATACCACCCTAAATTCTCTCTCTCTCTCTCTCTCTCTTTATCTTTTTCTCTCTCCCTCATATTTTTCTCTGTTTCTATCTCTCATGCTCTCTCACAAATGTTTCACAATACAAAAATCACCCTATGTTCAAAAAAGTTTTATCTATAAAAAACAAAACAATATAATTTTGCATTAGAATATCATATATGTATGTAAAAGGAAGTTTTCAGTAGATTTTTTGTGTATCACTGCAGCTTTTACCACATATGTCAAACTGTTTATTTCTATGTGTCCGATTTTACTCAGATGCTACCTTCCATATGTAGTATGCCTTGCAGACCAGGACTCAGAAAATACGTTATGGAAGGAAAGGCTGTCTGCTGTTTTGATTGTTACCCCTGCCCAGAAAATGAAGTTTCCAACATGACAAGTAAGGGTATATTTTCTCAAAGTAATGAAATTGCTTATATCTCCCATATGCACATAGTTCTCAAAAGTCCTTTGTAGAAAGAGAATAATAAATAAAAGTAAAAAAGAAATCAGTAACACTATGATTTGAAATAATAGCTTTCTTTCTTGGACTATATTTTTCTGATAATTCTAGAAATAATAAAAACAATATTTCTTCAGTGTACATAGATTAATGCATTTTATAGTTGTATATTTCAAATTTATTAAAGACATAAATGCTACGTTTTTTTTTTTTGTTTTTTAGAATCCACTGAGTTTTATAACAATCACTAGATGTTATTTGATTTTATCTTATGTTTTAGAAGTATATATCTTTTAATTTTTCAATGGCAGATCAATAGTATAATTAAAAGTTTGCATTCTCAATTGCCATCCCTGTCACAGTAGAGTTTGGAATCTAACAAATGGAACTACAAATAACAGCTTATATTCTACAATTCATATATAGTATGCACTGAGATATCATAATTAAATAGGTACTGGTATCTATATTAAGGTTAATGAAAGGTTTGAAAGTCATTTTTCAAAGTAGTGTTGCATTAGGAAGATGAAGAATAGAATTAATTGCGGTGGTTAGAAATAGCCTAGCAATAACGGAGAGTTTAAGAACCAGGCCACTATATAAATGGTTGCATATGATTTACATGTGAGGATTATGAAGATGAAGTACATTTTGAAAAATTACACAAAAATATTAACCAAATTTTATGAAACAACCCAGACATTACAATAAGAAATGAAACCACTTGATTATAATACATATAAAAGAAAATAATAAAAGTTTATTGATTTAAATATTATTATAGCACATGTATCAAAATCAAATAAATGGTTAAATTTATTGAATTTTACATTGGTTGATTACCGGACACTAAAACAAATTTTATTAAATTTACCTTGCTCCTAAATGTTTTTCTGTTTTCTTATAAATAGAGTCTTCTCTCATACAGTGCATCTGGGCAAGTTTCCAATCCCTCTACTCTTCTTTGCTTCCTCCGACATCTCGCTTTCCAAGAATCTTTCCCCCTATACTTTATTTCCAGTAAAGTGTAGGCCTCCAAAATAAGATAGTTAAAAAGGACAAAGAAGTTACTATAAGACAAGCCAAGAATCATCATACCAAGAATGGGCAAGGCAACCCGATAGGAGAAAATGAGTTTCAAGGGCCTACAAACAATCAGAGGTATTATTGTTAGGAGTCCCACAGAAACGCAATCTGTCATACCATATATGCAGATCACCTGGTGCAGACTTATTCATGCCTCTTGCTAGATGCTTTATTTTGTTCTGACTCTCACGTGAGAGTCTTGCATAGTTGAAATCATAGAATATGGTGTGTGTGTGTGTGTGTGTGTGTGTGTGTTTGTGTGTTGTTCTGCATTTCCTCTGTATTTTTCACTGTTTCTTACCCTATTCTTCTGAAGGGAGGGACATGATAAAGATGTCTAATTTAGTCTCTTTCTGTATGCCTGGCTATTGGTCTACATACCTGCTTGTAACTGCTGTTTAATAGCTGATTCCAGAATAGGAAACTGAAATAACAATACAATATATGTCTATTGTATATACATATATACATACATACAATGTATATACATACATATAATGTAACATAATGTTAATTATGAATCATTCCTTAACTTTTTAAAAGAAAAGTGAAGTACTATTTGGTATTTGCAGGTTGTCTGGAATACTCATTCTCTGGTTATACCATCCAATTAGGGTTGGGCATGAATTCCTTTTTATGGAGTAGATATCAACTTAAGTCAGTCATTGCTTGGTCATTTCAAGAAGTTATGAACTACCATTGCTTCAGCATATCTTGCAACCTGGATAGATTTTAGGTGAAGGGTTTAGTGCATGATGTAATGTCTATGTTTATGTTTTCATATCCTGTAGAATAAGGCTTCTCACCCATACCAGGGACACCTTTCCATGTTCAACAATTAGAGTCAAAGCTGTCATTAGCAATGGAGCCACACTATCATGTTTCTGATGGTTATCTTCCGACCAAGCATCAGCATTGGTTGTTTACAGATTTTCTTGTCACCTGGTCAACCAAAAACTCAATCAATTTTAACCCAGTACACTACTTTTCAGGTTGCCAAAGATCACAAGTTTAGCCTCTGCACTCTCCATTAGAATTCTTCACTAGGGCCATCCTAATAGAGTCTATATTCTAAAATGTTTCTACTGAAATATATTTTCACATTGTCAACAAATACCTTCAAATTCCAGCTGTTCATTCTTCACTGTTCTTCCATAAAACACAACAGATGACTTACACTCCTGTCTTCTTCTGCCCTCAACAACAAAAAGGAACTATTTTATTTCTCATTCCAGTAAAACTCCTGCTCCTCTTCCTCTATACTTCCTCATTATCTAGCCTCTCTGCTTCAATGTACTGTTTGTACTTATCATTTACTTAACAGTGAATATCAACATTTAGATGAATAATACTACATCTGTTTTCTTGGTGTGGGTTATGTGACTCAGGATGACTTTTTCTAGTTCCATCCTTTTTAAAAAATATTTCCTGGTGTCATGTTTTAAACAGCTGAGTAATACTATATTTTATAAATGTATACTATTTTCTTTATGTGTTCTTTAGTTGAAGTACATATCTTTGTTTGTAGTTTCTATTTTGACTATAGCCATAAAACCATAGTTATGCGAGTGTATTTTTGGTATGAGAGAGTACTAGGCAAATATACAAGACTGGTATGCTGTTTTGGCGATATGTCTATTCCTAGTTTTCTGAAAAATTGCCAGATTGTTTTTCATAGTTGTTTTATAAGTTTGTATTCCTATCAGCAATGGAGATACCTTCTCCTTGTCCCACACTCTTACCTACATGAACTATCACCTGTGTTATTGAACTTAGCCATGTTGACAGGTAAAGATTGAATCCTAAAATAGTTTTGCATTTCCCTAATGGCTGAGTATGATGAAACTCTAAGTGTTTCACAGCCATGTGAAACTCTTCTCTTTTAGATTGGATTTTTCTTTTGTTACCTAATTTCTTGAGGTCTTTCTATACTTGGATATTAAACCTCCTTTGAATCTGCACAGAGTAACAAGATTTAGCAATCCTTATGCTGTTGTATTGCGTAATTTTGTTATCCTTTGCTTTAAAGCAGTGTTCAGTTATATAATGCTGTATTATGAATTGTTGGCATTAGTGCCTAGCCTTTTGGTGTTTAATTTAGAAAGTCATATCTTGTGTCAATGGATTGTTTTGACAATTTTCTTACATCAGGCACAATGTGTATAATTTTATGTTGAAGTCTTTAATCCAATTAAACTGGAGAATTGTGTATGGGATAAATGTGGATCTATTACTATTTTACATTCAGATATATACCTTAACCCACAGCATTTGTTAAAGAAGCCTTGTTCCTACACTGTGTATTTCTTGATTCTTTATGCAATATCAAGGGTCCATATGTAAGGGAATTTATCTTTCATCTTCAATTCCATTCCATTGATCAATGAACCTGGTTTTACTCCAATATCATGCAATTTTTATTGCTATAGTTCTATAGTACAACTGGAAATCATAAACGGTGATTTATCCAGAAGATCTGTTATTGCTCAGGATATATTGGATTTCATATGACAGTAGAAAATGTTCTTTCAAGTCCTATAAAAATTTATGTTGCTATTTTGATAGAATTGGTAGGATTGATATGTTCAAGTTGCAAGGATGGCTATTTTACTATGTTATTTAACTGATCCAAGACACTGGTAGATCTTTCTATCTTCTGATAGTGTTTAAATTACTTCCTTCAAAGATTTAAGGTTTAAGTTTTTCATACAACTTTCATTTGGTTAGACATAGTTTCCGTAAGATATTTTACATTATTTGAGTTTATTATGAAGCATGTTGTTTCTCTAATTACTTCTTCAGTCAGTTTGCCATTTGTATATATGGAACCTACTGATTCTCTCTCTCTCTCTGGGTGTGTGTGTATGTGTATGTGTGTGTTTGTGTATGAGTGTATGTGTGTGTGTGTGTGTGTTAATCTTGTATCTAGTCACTTTGCTCATAATTTATATCAGCTTCAGGAGTTCTCTAGTGGGATATTTAGGGTTACATATGTTTAAAATTATATCATCTGTAAATGATTCTTTGACTTCATTTTCTCTATAGTGTATTGTCCTTTTACTCTAGCTAAAACATCAAATACTGTAATGAATAGATAGGAAAATAGTGGATCTGATCCTGATTTGAATTAATTAATTAATTAATTAATTAAGTTAATTCTAATGCCGCACCCTTCCTAGTACCCATTTCAAAGAATCCCTACATACACCCCATCCCTTTATCTTTGAGAGGTAGGGTCCCTGTGGTTATCCCTCTACTCTGGCAAAACTTCTGCATCCTCTCCCACTATGACCAGACAAAGCAGTCACAGAGATTGAGCTGCATGTGTGATATAGATTTGAAGTGGGCCTCTGCCCACCTCATGTATGCTCTTTAGTTGATGGCTCAGTTTCTAAATGTTTGTGATGAGAGCAATGGAGCAGTGTTCCCCTTTTTTCACATCCTCATCAGAATGTGCTATCAAGTGAACTTTTTGCTCTTAGCCATTTTGATGTGTATAAGATGCAATCTCAGGGTCATTTTCATTTGCATTTCCTTGATGACTAAGTATGTTGAACTTTTGTTTCAATGCTTCCCCACTATTTGAGATTCTGCTGTTGAGAATTCTGTTTAGCTCTGTACACTACTTTCTAATTGGGTTATTTGGCTTGCTGATGTCTAATTTGCTCAGTTCTTTGTATATTGTAGATATTAACTCTCTGTCTTATGTAGGGTTGGGGAAGACACTTTTACAATCTGTAGGCTGTTAAGTTGACAATGTCCTCTGCCTTACAGAAGCCTTTCAGTTTTTTGAGGTCCTCTTTATCAATGTTAATATTTGCACCTGGGACTTTGATGTTCTGTTCAGGAAAATTTGTTTCCTGTTCCAATGAGTTCAAGGCTATTTCTCACCTTCTTTTCATTTAGATTTAGTGTATTCAGTTTTATGTTGAGGTCCTTGGTCGGTTTGGACTTTGTTTGTTCAGGGTAGCATATGTAGATTCAACTAGACCAGCACCATTTATTAAAGATATTCTCATGTTTCTGTTATAAGATTTTTGATTCTTTGTCAAAAATAAAATGTCTATGGGGCTGTGGTTTTATACCTGGACTCAACTCTTTGAATAATCTGTCTTTTTCTATACCAATATCATGCATTTTTAAATCACAATATCTCTTTAAACAGCTTGAGGGTTGCTTTTTTTCCCCCAGAAGTTCTTTCATATTCAGGATTTTTAAAAAACTATCCTTTTTTGTTACTTTTTCTTCTTCTATTTTTTTTTTCTGTGTGAAATTAAGAACGCTTTTAAAGGTCTCTATAAAGAATTATGTTAATATTTTGATGGGAATTGCATAATTGCATTGAATCTGTAGATTGCTTTTGTCAACATGGCCTATTTTACTCTCAATCCTACCAATCCATGAGCATGGGAGATCTTCCCATCTTTTCATATCTTATTTAATTTCTTTTTTCAGAGACTTTAAGTTCTTGCCATATAAGTCTTTCTTTTGCTTGGTTAGTGTATTATTTTATATTTTGTGTGGGTATCATAAATTGTATTGTTGCCATGATTTCTGTCTCATCCAATTTATGGTTTATTTAAAATGGGACTATCATCTTTTTTTGAGGTAATTTTGTACCCAGCCACTTTGCTGAAGATGTTTTTCAGCTGCAGCACTCCTTTGGTAGAATGTTTGGAGTCACTTATGTATACTATTCTACCATTTGTGAATAGACATACTTTGACTTATTCCATTCCAATTTGTATCATGTTCATCTCCTCAAGTTGTCATATTGCTCTAGCTAGAAAATCAAGTACTAATTTGAAGAGATGGGAAGATTCAAAACCCTTGTCTCATCACTGATTTAAGTGGTATTTTTTTACATTTCTATCCATCTAATGTAGTGATATCTTTCACTTGGTGTATTTTGATTTTATTATGTTTGTGTATACACTTTGTTCCTTACTCTCCAAGACTTTTATAATGAAGGTTTGTTGAATTTTTCTCCAAAATTGTCAGTATATAATGAAATAACTCTGTAAAGTCTTTTTTCAGTTTTTTTATATAATGGATTATGTTGATGGATTTTTTAATATGAAACATCCCTGAATCTCTGACTGACCTACAGACCACTTCATCATCATGGATGATGTTTTAAATGTGTTATTTTGATTCAAAAAAAAAAAAAAAAAAAAACCAAACCACAACAATTTTGAGTTGAGAATTTTGTCATCAATGAATGTAATTAAAAATTGCCCTGAAATTATATTTGGTTGTTGAGTTTTTATGTAGTTTAGTTACCCAGATTACTATGACCTCATAAAAATAATTTCGCTTTGTTTCTTTTGTTTCAAGTTTGTGGAATACATTGATGAGAATTAGTATTTACTTTACATTGAAAGTCTGGTAGGTTTCTGTGCTAAAACCATCTGGACCTGGGCTTTACTTTGTTGGGAATGTTTACTTTGTTGGGAATGTTTGTACTTTTTTAGGGATTATAAAAATATTTAAATTCTTTTCTGGTCTTCATTTAACTTTAGTAGGATATACCTGTGTAAAAAAAATCATCAATTTCATGTAGATTTTCCAATTTCGTGTAGTACAGCCTTTTGAAGTAACTTAATCATTCTTTCAAATGCCTCAATGTCTAATGAGCAGCCCGAATGAAACATAGTTAGTGGTAGATAGTAATTCAGGGTTTTAGATAGGAAAATTAATTCTACCACCATGAAGGGTAGGCAGCTGCCCGGTTCTGGTGCTAATTAAGGTGTGTTAAATAAATAAACCCTGTGTGTGGTTTTTATTCCAAGAACAAAATACAATGTTGAAAATACATTTTTATAGTACTTGATGATTTTGCTGTTGTTGTTGCTCCTCCCCTCAGTCCCCCTGCCACCAATCCACAGTCAATTCCTCCTCCTCGTTGCCTCCTAGATGATGTTCCCTTTCGCCAGGGTCTCAGTGTATGCTGCTAGTTGGTGGTTCAGTCTCTGAAATCTCCTTGGAATCTGGGTTAGTTTAGGCTGTTGGTCTTCTTATGAGGTCACTCTCCCTTTCAGATTCTTAAGTCCTTCCCCTAATTAAAACATAAGAGTCACTGATTTCAGTCCAATAGTTGGATGAAATTGTCTGCCTTTGTCTCCGTCAGTTGCGGATATGTCCTCTCAGAGGAGAGCCATGCCAGGCTCCAGTTTCTAAGTACATAATAGCATCAGCTATAGTGTCAGGCCTTAGTAACCCACTCTCCCATGAGATGGATCCCAAGTTGGGCTGGTAATTGGATTGTATTTTCTTCAGTCTCTTGTCAATTTTGTTCTTGGAGGTTTTTTGTTGTTGTTGTTGTTGTTGTTGTTGTTTTTTTTTTTGTTTGTTTGTTTTTTTTTTCTTTTTTTGACAGACATAATTCTGGGTCAAAAATTTTAATTGTGGATTAGTAAACATGTCCCTCCAATTGAGTCCCTGACTATCTACCGAAGGTGGTCTCTTTGAGTACCCTCTCCCCAGTGTTGGGTATTTTTGCTAAGGTTACCACCAGTGAGTTCTGAGAGTAACTAAACTTTCAGGTCTCTGGTACTTTCTAGAGGGTTCCCTAACTTCCACCCTTCCAGGCTGCTTACTTCTGTTCATTCTATTGGCCCCGTGGGCTTCTCTCCTGCCACTCCATATCTGATCCTTTTCCACTTTTCTTCTCTTCCTCCCCTCTCTCCCTATGTCCTCTCTCCCTCAGCCAACTGTGATTATTTTTGTTCCTCTTCTAAGTGGAATTGAAACATCCTTACTTTGTCCTTTCTGCTGTTGCACTTCTAAAGGTCAATAGATTGTTTCCTAGGTATTCTTTTCTTCTTGGGCCATATTCACTTATCAGAGAATACAGACCATGTGCATCCTCTTGTGTCTTAGTTACCTCACTGCAAATGATATTTTTTACTTCTAGCAATTTGTTTGCAAAATTAATGTCGTATAGTATTCTGCTGTGTAAATGAACCACATTTTCTGTATCCATTCTTTATTTGAGGGACATCTGGGTTGTTTCCAGCTTCTGGCTATTACATATAAAGCTTCTATGAACATCATGAATCACATGTCCCTGTGGTATGGGTGTAGTATATTTGGGGTATATGCCCAAGAGTGGTTTAGATGAGCTTTCAAGAAGAATTATTTTCAGTTTTCTGAGGAACCACCAGATTGATTTCCAGAGAGGTTGTACTAGTTTGCAATCACACTAGCAATAGAAGAGTGTACCTCTTTCTTTACATCCTCACCAGCATGTGCTGTCATTGGAGTTTTTGATGTTAGCCATTCTGATTGATATAACACAGAATATGAGGGTCATTTTAATTTTCATTTTCCAAATGACTATGAACTTTGAACATTTCTTTAAGTGGATCTAGGACATTCAAAATTCCTCCATTGTGAAACCCTTTTTCAGCTCTGTACCCCATTTTTTAAATTGACTTATTTGGTTCTTTGGAGGTTAGCTTCTTGAGTTCTTTATATATTTTGGACATTATCTCTCTGTTAGAAGTATGGTTAGTGAAGATTGTTTTTCCAATCAGTAGGTTTTTAATTATTCCTATTGATGGCATCTTTTGCCTTACTGAAGTTTTTCAGTTTCATGAGGGCCCATTTATCAATTCTTGATCTGAAAGTTTGATTCATTGGTATACTGTCAGGAAATATTCTCCTGTGCCAATGGGTTTAAGTCTTTTCCCACTTTTTTCTCTTTTCATTTAAAATTATATTATATTTTATTTACTTACAATACAGATGTCATCCCCTTTCTCCATATCCCCTTTCTAGAACCCACTATCCCATCACCCCTCCTCCTTTATGCTTTTATACTATTTTAATTACATGTATTAAGGTCAGTTCTAGGTTGAGAGTCTAGCTATATAATAGATGCAAATAGTCAAGGAACAAGCAAGACAATAAACACAAAGAGTCAAAGAAACAGCAAGGCATTAAACCCAGTTATGTGAACACTCCCAAGATCACTGTTTCTAAAAGCTTATCAGAATGACCAAGGTATCTGAGCCTACTACTAAGGTTATTTTCATGTCTGTCTACTTCCTTGTTCTAGACTAAAATTTAGATTCCTGCCTGAAATTGCTTCTTTGTTCTAGACTAAGATTTAGATTTCTACCTGATATTACTTCTTTGTTCTTGCCTAATGTCTGATTCCTGCTTGAAGCTTACTTCCTTGTCCTTGACCAATGTCATATTCCTGCCAAGCAGTCCATTTCCTTGACTTTGGCCAATATCAGATTCTTGCCAAGTAGCCCCAAAGACTCTCTGTATCTCCCCCTTTTTTATTTCCTTAATAAGGCTGAGCTTGTCTTGTGGAAACATAAAAATTATGTGCCAGTACCAATTTGCTTTAGAAAATATAATAAATATCTTGGGTATATAAGATAAATATGAACAAAAGCTTAAATAAAAATGGAAGCATTGGAAATTATGATAACATCTTATAAAGCTCCCATATTTAATTTGCACCAAACATAAGATGTAAGCCTAATTAAGTTTAGTGTGTCTTGTGATTATTGTAGAAGAAATAAATCTGAAAATACTTTCCTTCTTATACTAGACATGGATCAATGTGTAAAGTGCCCAGAAGATGAATATGCCAACATAGATCAAACTACCTGCCTCAAGAAAGTTGTGACCTTTCTGGATTATGAAGAACCCTTGGGAATGGCTCTGGCTGGCTTGGCTCTAAGCTTCTCTGCTCTTACAGCTATTGTACTCTGTGTCTTCTTGAGATATCGAGACACTCCCATAGTCAAGGCCAACAATGAAACTCTCAGCTATGTCCTACTCATCTCCCTCATATTTTGTTTTCTCTGTTCCTTACTATACATTGGTCATCTGAGTATGGCTAGCTGCATCTTGCAGCAGACGACATTTGCCATTGTGTTCACTGTGGCTGCCTCTACTGTCCTAGCAAAGACAATTACTGTAGTACTAGCATTTAAGATCACTGTTCCAGGAAGAAGACTGAGGTGGCTGCTGCTTTCAGGGGCACCTAATTACATCATTCCCATATGCACCATGATCCAAATGATTCTCTGTGGAATCTGGCTGGGAACTTCTCCTCCATTTGTTGATGCTGATCTACACATGGTATATGGACACATCATCATTGTTTGTAACAAAGGTTCAGTGACTGTCTTCTACTGTGTCCTGGGATACATGGGATCTCTGGCTCTAGCCAGTTTCACTGTAGCTTTCCTGGCCAGGAATCTGCCTGACACATTCAATGAGGCCAAGCTCCTGACATTCAGCATGCTGGTGTTCTGCAGTGTCTGGGTCACCTTCCTCCCTGTCTACCACAGCACTACGGGCAAGGCTATGGTTGCTGTGGAGGTCTTCTGTATCTTGGCCTCCAGTGCAGGGATGCT
This sequence comes from Arvicanthis niloticus, assembly GCF_011762505.2. Lineage (NCBI taxonomy): Eukaryota > Metazoa > Chordata > Mammalia > Rodentia > Muridae > Arvicanthis > Arvicanthis niloticus. Next base: position 56,915,601 of record NC_047658.1, read on the forward strand.
TCTTTGCATATTTGTCCCAAAATGCTACATTATTTTGTTGAGACCACAAATCAATTCTATTCATGAGTTTAAGAAAATTCATGCAAAAGCTATAAATAGTAATTGATTGTAACTGCTTATTTAGTACACCAAAATTATCCACGTGATCACCAAAATGATTACTGTGTATTATATCATTATGTGTGTTTCTACCATCCAAAAATGTAGAAAAAAAACCTGGACATAAAGATCTAGCATATTATCTGGTTGTCAGTTTGTTGTATGAAACCATGTAACCAGCATTTTATCATTCACTTGTTTCATTTCTGAAGATTGTTACTTGGGTGTACAAATAAATTCATATGATACCTATTTTTTAGTACAAATTGTATGTTCTTATTAGAGTCCAAGAAAAATTATTACCATGTGAATGGTACATATAAGTAGCATAATATGTTTGTTGAAAGCATATTATATGGATTTAGAAATACAAAGACATCTATAAAATATGATAAAATAATTTTTAATGTGAGGTGGTATCACAGGGCTTGAGAGGATAAGAATAACAAGGAAGGCTCAAAGGAGGATGGTTGAATCTCACTCAGTCTAAGAAATAGAAAATCATTGAATGTGGATGGAGGGAGAGAACTGAGTGAGAAAAAAAATGGAGTGGGGATTAGCGGGATCAGTTGTAGGCATAGATAGGGAGAGAAGTACAAGTCAGTAAACAAAACTTAGCAGTAGGAGAGGAGGAGGTATCTCAGTGATGTGTCAGAGACCTGGGATGGGTGAGGCTCCAAGAAGATTGTGGGTGATTCTAGCTGAAACTATTGGCAGTGTGGGATTTGGAGCCTAAAATGACCATTTCTGATAGACAAACAGGACACCCAGTGGATAGCAATTTCAAAATCTTCAACCCATAATGTATCCTCATACCACATTTAAGTGCAGGAACAATGATGTAGCAGAGATTAAGGCAGTAACTAACCAGTGACTGGGCCCCCATAAGATTCCTTCCATGGGCAAGAACCAATCCCTGAAAAAACTTATTCTATTATATTATGTGCCCAGCCAGAAACCAAGCATAATTATTCTCTAAGATGCTCCATTCAGAAACTGACAGAAACAGAAACATATAACCATAGCTAAACATTGGACACAGCTCCAGGTGTCCTCTGAAAAATTGTGGGAAGGACTGAGGATCCCAAATGACTCATGGCCTCCAGAAAAAGTCCAAAAGAGACAACTAACCTGGACACTTGGTAGCTCCCAGAGATAAACTATTAACCAATGATTATACATGGGCTGGACCTAAGGTGCCTGCACATATGTAGCAGAAGTGCAGCATGGATGTCTGCAAGCACCTGGACCAGGGACTGTCTCTGACTCTGTTGCTTGCCTGTGCAACTTCTTTTCTTGTCTGGGCAACTTCTCTGTGGTCACTGAGAGAACATGTGCATAGTCCTGCAGTGACTTGATGTCTCAATGTGAGTTGGTAACTAGAGAGTTGGGAGATCCTTTCTTCTCAGAGGGGAAAAGGAGGGGACAAATGAGGAGGAGCCATTTGAGGTGAGTCATCAGAGGAGATGCTGTGAGCAGAATATAAATTCAATGAATATATTAAAGGAAAAATGAATTGTTTACCTGAAATTTTATTCAAATGGGCCAATAGTATAACAGTGTATTTTTATTTTGGTGTGTAGTCATAGTACCATATGTCTTTCATTTAGTGTTTTCTATTTAGTGTTTTGCATGCTTCTTGTGCCTTTATATTCATCTTTTTAGGGTAGAAATATTCTTTAATTATTTTGTTAAAAATATTTTATGAAACTTACAACTGTCATGCTGCTTCCTATGTTTTATATTCCTGATACTCCTAGGTCTCCCCTTTTCATTGTATCACAGATTTGCTGAAAAATTTCTGCTGTGAATCTTTGTATATGTAACAATATCTTTGACCAATTTATGTGTTTTTCTATTATGCCTTCAATGGGTGAGAACCAACTTTCTACCTTTTTTATTTTATTTTTGAAATTTGTCTCTGTAATTCTTGTTTGTATTCCCCAATTATTATATCCAGTCTCCAGACCACCCTCCTTCAGTTTCTGTCCCACACTTTGTCTCCATAGTTTCTCTTATGAGTATTTTGTTACTCCTTTTAAGAAGGACCAAAGTATCCACTTTGGTCTTCCTTCTTCATGAGCTTCATGTGGTCTGCGAGTTGCATGTTGGGTATTGCAAGCTTCTGGGCTAATATTCAATTATCAATGAGTGAATACCAAGTGTGTTCTTTTGTGATTGGGTTACCTCACTCAGGATGATAATTTCTAGTTCCATCCATTTACATAAGAATGTCTGAAAGTCATTGTTTTTAATAGCCGAGTAATAATTCATTGTGTAAATGTACCACATTTTCTGTATCCATTCCTCTGTTGAATGACATCTGGGTTCTTTCCAGGTTCTGGCTATTATAAATAAGGCTTCTATGAATATAGTGGAGCATATGTCCTTGTTATATGTTGGAGAATCTTCTAGGTATATGCCCAAGAGTGGAATAGCTGTATACTCAGGTAATGCTATGCTCAATTTTCTAAGGAACAGCCAGACTAATTTCCAGAGAGGGTGCACCAGCTTGCTATTCCACAAACAGTGGAGAAGTGTTTTTCTCAACATCCTTGCCAGCCTCTGCTATTACTTGAGTTTTTTACTTAGCCATTCTGACTGGTGTGAGGTGGAATCTAAAGGTCGTTTTGATTTTCATTTCCCTGATGACTAAGGATGCTGAACATTTTTTTTTTGTAGGTGCTTCTCAGCCATTCAAATTTCCTCAGTTGAAAATTCTTTGTTTAACTCTGTACCTCATTTTTAATAGGGTTATTTGGTTGTCTGGAGTCTAAATTCTTGAGTTCCTTGTATATATTGATTGTTAGCCTTTGATCAGATGTGGGATTGGTAAAGATCTTTTCCTAATATGTTGGTTGCCATTTTGTCCTATTGACAGTGTCCTTTGCCTTACAGAAACTTTGCAATCTTATGAGGTCCCATTTGTCAATTCTTGCTCTTAGAGCATAAGCCACTGGTGTTATGTTCAGGAACCTTTCCCCTTTCCCTAGGTATTCAAGGTTCTTCCCCACCTTCTCCAAAAATAAAATTCTCGAAAACCAAATCCAAGAACACATAAAAACAATCATTCATCAGGATCAAGTAGTTTTTATCCCAGGAATGCAAGGATGGTTCATTATTCGGGAATCCATCAATGTAATCCACTATATAAACCAACTCAACGAAAAAACTCCAAATAATCACCACACTAGAGGCTGAGAAATCATTTGATAAAATTCAACATCCCTTCATGGTAAGTCTTGGAAAGATCAGAAATTCAAGGCCCATACCTAAACATAGTAAAAGCAAAATACAGCAAACCAGCAGCCAACATCAAACTAAATGTAGAGAAACATGGAACAATCCCATTAAACTCAGGGACTAGACAAGGCTACCCTTTCTCTTCCTACCTATTTAATATAGTACTGGAAGTCCTAGTCAGAGCAATTAGACAACAACAAAAAGAAGTCAAAGGGATACAAATAGGAAAGGAAGAAGTCAAAATATCACTATTTGCAGATGATATGATAGTATACTTAAGTGACCCCCAAACTTCTACCAGAGAACTCCTAAACCTGATAAGCAACTTCAGCAAAGTGGCTGGATATAAAATTAACTCAAGGAAATTAGTAGCTTTCATGTACTCAAAAGATAAACAGGCTGAGAAAGAAATTAGGAAAATTACATTCTTCACAATAGTCACAAATAGTATAAAATAACTTGGTGTGAATCTAACCAAGCAAGTGCGGGCTAACAAGTTAGTTCCCAAGGTTTTTGGCAGTGCAGGTTCAAACACTGACAGAGCGGTCCGAGACATTTTGACCCCTAAACATGGGGCAACTCGGGCCACAACATTTTTGTCACCTAACGTGGGGCAGCAAGAGACCCAGTGAGGGACACAACTAGAAGAAGGATCTGCCAAAAATTCAGAAGTGAAACGAAAGGGATCACTGGGGGAATCAGCAGTGTAGAAACAGGGAAGTCATTTCCTGAAAATGGGGCAAGAAATAAGTCAACCTGAACTCAACTCTCTGTTTTTGTTTTGTTGTTTGCTGCTCATGTGTGTTAATTGTCTGCTTCTGTTTTGTTGTTTGAATGCTGTCTTTCATGTTCAAAATAGAAAGAAACATATTTATCCAAAATTAGAATCTAAAATAAAACCAAAGATTGATGATGATTTGTCAGAACCAGATTGTGCTGACCTAGAGGAAGAGGTTGCCGAACATTATGACCCTGAATGGCCCTCTTCTGGACGACCCCGTCCCTATGTGCCTCCTCCTCCAAGTACTCCAGGAAGCACAGGACTAGACCTCAGTTCTGCCACCCACATAGTTTTAACCCCAGAAATGGGACCTCAGGCCTTACCCACTGGAGTGTTTGGACCACTCTATCCAAATGTGTTTGGTCTGATAGTGGGAAGAAGCAGTACTACTATGCAGGGACTACAGTTTTTTTTTTTTCCTGGAGTTATAGACAATGATTATAAAGGTGAGATTAAGGTAATGGCACAGGCAATTCAGAATATAGTCACCATTCCTACAAGAAGGAGGATAGCTCAACTATTGTTACTTCCATTGCTCCCTACTAATCACAAATATAAGAATCCTAAAAGAGGAGATCAAGGCTTTGGTTCTTCTAATGCATACTGGATACAGCCTATAGTCAAACGAAAACCTATGATTGTTGGGAAAAAAAGGCTTGGGGATCCCAGGGTTCCTCCCACCATGCTGTGGGTACTCGGTTGGGAATGCTCTGGATTCCTCCAGCTGGAAATTGGGCCCGGCTGCTCATTAACTAAAAGCCTCTCCCTTGCTCCCCACAGTTCCTCATAGCGGTGCAGCCCCAACACACGAGGAAGCCCTTGGGTTTCCAAAACTGGTTTATTCACATGGCGGATGGTGGATGGATCTGGATGCATACCCCCATAAACCCAGGATTGACCTGAGTTAAAAGGGGAGGGGAGAAGGGGGAGGGGCTGGGGAGGAATGTTTAATGGCTCCACCTCTGACCTTCAGGTACCTCATTAGTATGTAAATCTCTCTAGGGCCTGTTTGAGCCCTCCACCTGTGTATGTGACTGAAGGGCGGAAGGTGGAATGGAGATTAGACCTCCTGTTAGGCCCAACATCCCACCCTCTTTTCTTTCATAAAAGGAGGGGCAACTCTATGTTAATGAGAGATGTGGACCACATGGAAGTAGTAGTCTGGAATCCGGGAGCACGGGGAGATAATGTGCTGTCCCTGACAGGCAATGTCCTGTTGGGTCCCCGGGCTATCTCAAACCCAGTGCTCTATCAAGGGGGCCTAGGAACAGAGCTGAACAACCTACCGTCCCTTAAAGGTTCTCCGGGGTTCAAAGCTCGTTCAACTAGGCTATGTCCAAACCATGTCTTCCCGGCCCAGCATCTCACTGTTTTTTAGTGAAAATTTTGGATGAGGTGGTCAAAATAAAACACTATGAAGGCCATAGGGTGTGTCATAATTAAGACAAAGGGTGAGGGGAGCTGGGAATGGGGGTTAGGAAGGCATGGATAATTGAAACAATTGAACACAGGTGGCACAGTTTGAGGGTAATAACATCTGATTAATCTAAATAGACATTTTGTTTTCCTCACTAACATGTAACTTTAGCTATGTGACTTTGGCAAAAGAGTTCATTTGTAGCTGGAAGGTCTGGATATGTCTTCTGTAGTGAGCGTCTCTGGGTTCTGGCGTGCATCTCTGGAGCCTGGTGTGGGTCTCTGGATCTCAGCATGTTTTGGGGTCTTCAGTCAGATGAGATGGCTGGAAGAAGGCAGCTTGGCAGGTTCCAGGAGGTGGCGCTGTCACTGGATCTCAGCGTTTCTCTGGAGTCTGCAGTCAGAGGAGGTGGCTGGGAGAAAGCAGCTTGGTATCTCAGGCAGGTTCCAGAGGATGGCTGGACTCTGTTGGATCTGTGGGTATACCTGTAGGATAATCACAGTAGGGAAGCAGCATCTCTGGCAGGGAGATGTCTGTAGGCTGGATACTGAGCATTAAATTGCTTGGGAACAAGCACCTTATGGCCTGTCATTAAGATCCTGGAAAAGCACAGGTGTTTGAAGAAAGTTTAGTCCTGGAACTTTCTTTGAGTCTGTTTTTGGATGGTTGAGGGAGAAAAACAATGTTAATTTTGTATCTGGGATTGGCAGCAACAGTTTGCCTGTAAAAGAAATTAGTTGTTAATTAAGACTCAAGAAATGGTGATCAGCACGTTGACTTAAACTGTGGAAGGAAATTAGATGGCTTTTAAACCTTAAAGAAATTATAAAGGTTGAAAAAAATAATGTTGGACATATATCACGAATATTAGAGAGAAAAGGCAGCATTAAAAAAAAATAACAAAAATTTTGGTTGAAAAACACAAGCATTGTTGCTGTAGGTGTTCCTGTTAGAAAGAAAAGGAAAATTTTTTGGTTGAAAAACAGGAACATTTGTTGCAGGCCCTCCTGTTGGGGAAAAGCAGTATGGCGGGTTTAGAAGCAGTGGGGAGGGGCCTTGCTCTGCCATGTGGCGTCTGGGTGCTCTGGCAGAGAGGACCTGTATTCCACCTTTCTTTTTATTAGAAATTTTAATTGTAGAGAAGGATCAAAAGGCTAACTTGAAGAAAGTTTATAGGGAGAGACACATAGGCTTGATAGGAGAGTCAAGAGTCAGAAAGTGAAAGGCTGTAGGAATCTCTCACCTAAGGAAGGAGTCTTAGGAGGGTCACAGCAGGTACTATGACTTGAAAGACAGCTGTTGTCTGTGAAGGAGCCCTCTCTGTGGAGCTGAGGGATGGGCAAAGTGGAGGCTAGGGGGTCGCCACCATCTTGCCCTTGAGCTGGAGAGCACATGGAGAGGGAGAGACAGACAGAGAGAAAGAGGAGGAGGAGTTAAAGTAGAGAAGTTGACCAGGAACACATGGAGAAAGAGTGGGGCCTAGTCTTTTGAACTAGGCAGGAGCTAGTGGTAGCTAAAAATTAGAAGAATCTAACAAGGAACACGTGGAGAAAGAGAGGGGGGAGACAGAAAGAAGCCTGCCTAATTTTGTGAACTAGGCTGGGGATTACTCACTGTAGTGAGTAATCATAGTGTGCTCAGCTGTTGTAGGCTAATGTAATCAAATCTCTTGTCAGGGTATATGGCTCAAGATGGCTGCAAGGATAATAGCCTCCTTCTGTCAGCTCCCCACCTTCACAAAGGAGATTGGTCAGAAGTTCTCTTTCTTTGTTGAGTCTTTGTATGGTTTAGGTATGAACATAATTGTGGCTTCATGGGAAAGAATGGGTAGTGTTCCTTCTGTTTTTATTTTGTGGAATAGTTTGAAGAGAATTGGGCTTTTTTTGGTAGGGAAACTTTTAATGTCTGCTGTTATTCCTATATGGGTTATGGGAGTGTTTAGACGGTGTATTTTCTCTTGATTTAACTTCAGTACCTGATATCTGTCTAGAAAATAGTCCATTCCATCTAGATTTTCCAGTTTTGTTCAGTATAGGCTTTTGTAGTAGGATCTGATATATTTTTTAATTTCCTCAGTTCCTGATGTTATGTCTTCATTTTCAGTTCTGATTTTATTAATTTGGATACTGTCTCTGTGCCCTCTGGTTAATCTGGCTAAGGGTTTATCTATCTTGTTGATTTTCTCAAAGACCCTGCTCCTGGTTTAGTTGATACTTTGTATAGTTCTTTTGGTTTCTACTTGGTTTATTTCAGCCCTGAGTTTGATTATTTCCTGTCCTCTATTCCCATTGGGTGTATTTTTTTCTTTTTGTTCCAGAGCTTTCAGGTGTGCTTTCAAGTTGCTAGTGTAAGCTCTCTCCACTTTCTTTTTGTAGGCACTTAGAGCTATGAGTTTTACTCTTAGCACTGCTTTCATTGTGTCCCACAAGTTGTAGTATGATAAGCCTTCAGTTTCATTAAATTCTATCAAGTCTTTATTTTCTTTCTTCATTTCTTCCTTGACCAAGTCATCATTGAATGATTTATTGTTCAGTTTCCACGTGTATGTGGGATTTCCATTGTTTTTGTTATTATTGAAGATCAGCCTTATTCCATGATGATCTGGTAGGATGCAAGGGATTATTTCAATTGTTTTGTATCTCTGAGGCCAGTTTGGTGACCAGTTATATGATGTATTTTAGAGAAGGTACCGTAAGGTGCTTAGACAAAGGTATTTTCTTTTGTTTTAGGATGAAATGTTCTATAGATATCTGTTAAATCCATTTGGTTTACAATTTCTGCTAGTTTTACTGTGTCTCTCTTTAGTTTCCATTTCCATGATCTGTCTATTGCTGAGAGTGGGGTATTGAAGTCCCCTCTATTATTGTGTGAGGTGCAATGTGTGCTTTGAGCTTTAATAAAGTTTCTTTTATGAATGTGGATGCCCTTGCATCTGGAGCATAGATATTCAGAATTGAGAGTTTATCTTGGTATATTTTTCCTTTGACAAATATGAAGTGTTCTTCCTTATCTTTTTTGATAACTTTTGATTGAAATTCTATTATATTTGATATTAGAATAGCTAGTCCAGCTTCTTTCTTGAGACCATATGCTTGGAAAATTGTTTTCCAGCCTTTTCCTTTGAGGTAGTGTCTGTCTTTTCACTGAGGTGCATTTCCTGTGTGAGCAAAATTTTGGGTCCTGTTTATGTATCTAGTGGCTTAGTCTATGTCTTTTTATTGATGAATTGAGTCCACTGATGTCAAGAAACATTAAGGAAAAATGATTGTTGCTTCTTGTTATTTTTGTTACTAGAGGTGGAATTATGTTTGTGTAGCTATCTTATAGGGCCCGATTGATGACTCATTGTAGTAAATATTTACAAGGGAAGATGTGTGGACAGAAGGATATTCATTGGGACACACTGTGATACACTACAGCTTTAATGATAAGATGTATCTTATGGTTTTATTGGTATTGTTGTTGTTGTTGAAGTTCTTTGTTTATTTGTTTGGAGGAAGGATGCAATTGTAAAGAAATGAGGGAATGGAGAAATGAGTGTGACTGAGCTGTATGATGTTAAACTCACAAGAAATTAATAAAACTGTTAAAAAGTCTTTAAATCTCATACATCAAATTGTGTGCATTAAGAATTGAAGACTTTGTCCCTGAGCAGTCTGCTATACCTTCTGAAGTTCAATATACCTCAAATTCTTTGCCTGTCTTCTCAAGTCCTGTGGATCTTGAAACATGCAATTTAAATTCCCTTCCCCAACAGATATCCCCTGTTTGCTGAGTCCTCTGGAGAATGTCAACCAACTCTGACTAGCCTCCTTACACAGACAAACCTGAATTATCCTGCTACCTCTCTACAGACTTTCATCAGACTTGGAGATTCTGAGCCATACCTATGGATTCTGAACCATTTGGACTGGTACACTTGGACCATATAGCTCAAGGATACCCATCACAAATCTGCTAAACCAAGACAATTGATGCTAATTTGCATTTCAATACCTACTAAAACAAGAACATTAAGGGACAAAAGTCATCAAGATGGCTAAAGGCCCTCAAAAAGCAAGGTCAAGTAAAGCAAGGGCAATATGACACCTTTACAGCACAATTATCCTAGTACCCCAAGCCCTGGCTATTGTAACAAAACTGAAGCACAAGAAAAAGACCAATCCTTAAATCCAATCCTAAAATATGATAGAATATTTTAAAAAGTAAAGATATATATCCCTTAAAGATATATAAGAACGTACAATTAAATAGGTGAGGGACATAAATATAACTCTGTAAAATCTGAAAATGGAAATAGAAGAAATAAAGAAAACACAAACTGGGGGAAGCTGGAGATGGAAAACACAGGAAAAACAATGCAAGCATTGCTAAAATAATACAGGAGATAGACATGAGAATCTCAAACAGAGAAGGTACAATAGAAGAAATTGACACATCAGTTTAAAAAATGTTAAATATAAAAAAAATTAACAAAAATTATCCAGAAAATCTGGGATACCATGAAAAGATCTAACTTAAGAATAGTAGGAATAGAAGAATATGAATATCCCAACTAGAAGTCCCAGAAAATACTTTAAGCACAGTCCTGTAAGAAGACATTCCCAACCTGAAGAAAAGATGCTTATAAACATGCAAGAAGCTGATAGAACACAAACTAGACTAAACCAGAAAAGAAAATACTCCCTCCATATAATAATCAAACAATATAATATACAAAACAAAGAAAGAGAAGAATTGATATTCGTCTTCATTGACTATTTAATAGAATTCTGTACTATGACCACCTGGTCCTGGGGATTTCTTTGGTTGGGAGATTCTTAATTAGTGCTTCTACTTCCTTAGGGCTTATAGCAATATTTAGGTTCTTTATCTGATCCTCATTTAACTTTTGTACCTGGTATCTGTCTAGAAAATCATCCATTTCATCTAGATTTTTCAGTTTTGTTGTGTATATGTTTTTTGTAGTAGGATCTGATATATTTTTTTAATTTCTTCAGTTTCCATTGTTATATTCCTATTTTCATTTATGATTTTGTTAATTTGGATACTATCTTTGTGACCTCTGGCTAGTATGGCTAAGGGTTTATGTGTCTTTATTTTCTCAAAGAATCAGCACCTGGTTTTGTTGATTCTTTGTATAGTTCTCTTTGTTTCTACTTGGTTGATTTCAGTTGTCAGTTTGATTATTTCTTGCAGTCTGCTTCTCTTGGGTGTATTGGCTTCTTTTTTCTAGAGCTTTCAAATGTATTGTTAAGGTGCTAGTGTATCCTTTCACCATTTTCTTTATGAAGAATATCAGAGCTATGAGTTTTCCTCTTATGACTGCTTTCATTGTGTCCTGTAATTTTGGGTATTTTGTGTCTTCATTTTCATTAAATTCTAGAAAGCTCTTTCTTTATTTTTCTCTTACCAAGTTATCATTGAGTAGATATCTGCTCAACTTCCATGTGTATGTGGGCTTTCTATTGTTTTTCTTATTGTTGATGATCAGTGTTAATCTGTGATGATCTGATAGGATGTATGGGATTATTTCAGTCATCTTATACTGGTTGAGGCTTGTTTTGTGACCTATTATATGGGCAGCTTTGGAGAAGGTACTGTGCGGTGCTGAGAAGAAGGTATGTTCTTTTGTTTTAGGGTTCTGTAGTTATCTGCTAAATCCATTAGGTTCATAACTACTGTTAGTTTCACTGTGTCTCTGTTAGTTTCTCTTTCCAAGATCTGTCCATTGGTGAGGGGGCATGTTAAAATCTGCTATTTACTAATTGTGTGAGGTTCAATGTGTGATTTGTGTTTCAGTAATGTTTCTTTTACTAATGTGGGGGCCTTTGCATTTGGGACATTGATGCTCAGAAATGAGAGATCCTCTTGGCAGATTTTTCTACTGATGAGTATGTAGTGTCCTTCTCCATCTTATAGCTTCATAACTTTTGGTTGAAAGTCTATGTTATTAGATATTACAGTTACTAATCTAGCTTGTTTCTTGAAACCATTTTTTTGGAAATTTTTGTCTAGGCTTTTCCTTTGAGGCAGTGTCAGTCGTTAGCACTGAGGTGCTTTTCTGATATGCAGCAAACTGCTGGGTCCTGTTTAAGTATCCAGTCTGTTAGTCTATGTCTTTTTATTGGTGAATTGAGTCCCTTGTTGTTGAGATATTAAGGACCAATGATAGTTGCTTTCTGTCATTTTTGTTGTTAGAGGTGAAATCATTTTTGTTTCATTCTCTTCTTTTGGGATTGTTGTTAGTATTTTCCTTCCTCTTGTTAGAGATTGTTTTTTTCTACTATCCTCTGTATGGCTGGATCTATAGAAAGATCTTGTTTGAATTTGGTTTTGTCATGGAATATCTTGTTTCTCCCTATATGCTAATCGAGAGTTTTTGCTGGGTGTAGTAGCCAGGGCTGACATTTTTGTTCTCTTAGTGTCTGTATGAATTCTCCAAATATTCTGGCTTTTAAAATATCTGTTGAGAATTGTGGTGTAATTCTTATGGGTCTCCCTTCATATGTTTCCTGACCATTTTTCCCTTAATTCTTTCGATAATCTTTCTTTATTCTGTGCAATTGGTGTTTTTATTATGTATTAGTAGGAATTTTTTTTCTGGTCCCATCTGTTTGGTGTTCTGTAGGCTCTGCCAGAGTCTTGCCAATACAGATGCAGATACAAACAGCCAAACATCAGACAGAATGTAGGGAACACAATTGAGAAGTTTGTACAAGGACTGAGGGAGCTGATGTTTTGCAACCCAATAGGAAGAACAAGAATATAAATCAACCAGAGCCCCAAAAGTTCCCAGAGAGCAAGCCACCAACCAAAGAGTATACAAGGGGATGGCCCATGGCTTCAACTAGATAAGTAGCAGAGGATTGCCTTATCTGGGATCAGTGGGAGGGTGGCCCTGGGTCCTGTGGAGGCTTTGTGCACCAGCCTAGGGGAGTATTAGGGAGGTGAAGCAGAAGTGGGTAGAAAGGCAAGAAGCACTCTTATATAGGCAGTTGGAAGAGGGGAAGAGATAGGGGATTTGTGGAGAAGAAACTGTGAAGGGAAACATTTAAAATGTAAATAAATAAAATAACTTTTTTTAAAAAAAAAAAGTGGAAGAATATTAAGGAACAAAAAATAAAGCAGAGACTAAGAAATGGCCACCAAGAGACTGCCTCAACTCAATCTTAGACCCAAACACCCACACAATTGCTGATTCCAAGAGGAGCTATTTGATAGGAGCCTGGAATGGATGTTCCCTGAGAGGTTCTACCAGCACCTGGCCAATACAAACGCAGATACTCACAGCCAACCACCATACTTAGCCTTGGGACTCCAATTGAACAGATAAAGAATGGATTGAAGGAGATGAAGGTGGTTGTAACCCCAAAGAAAGAATAATATGAACTAACTGGACAACCCAGAGCTCCCAGGAACTAACGTACCAAACAAGGAGTAAACATAGAGGGAGCCATGGATACAGATATATATGTAGCAGAGCATGGCCTTATCTAACATCAACAGGAGAGGAGGCCTTTGGTTCTGTGGAGGCTTGATGCTCCAGCATAGTGGGGTGCTAGAGCAGTGAGGCAGAAGTGGATGAGTGGGTGAAGGAGCACCCTCATAGAGCCAAAGTGATGGTAGAAAAGGGGGTGAGATGGTGGGTTTTAGAGATATAACCAGGAAAATGGATATCATTTAAAATGTAAATGAACAATATTATAACTAAAAAATGTAGCCTTGAATAAAGGCCAGTTAACATAAAATGCAGACTCATCAAAATTTCACCTGATTTTTCAAGAGAAACTCTACAAGCTAGAAACACCTAGTTGGATTTCTTGCAACAATAAAAAAAAAAAAAAAAAAAAAAAAAAACCAACACAGATGCTAGCCTAGATTAATAACCTAAGCAAAATTCTAAATCACCGGAGATGTAGAAAACAAAACATTTCAAGTAAGATCCAAAATCAAACAATATCTATCCACAAATTCAGCCCTATACAAAATATTAAAACAAAAACTCCAACCCACTGAGGTTAACAACATCCAAGAAAACACACAAAATAAGTATTCCTACACAAGCAGAAATAAGGGAACCTCACAAAAATATACATACATGCCAATCATTGGTTATGAATATTTCAACATTAATGGAATTAATTCCCCAATAAAAACACACAGGCTAACAGAATTATACAAAACAGGATCCACCATTCTGCTGCATACAAGAGACACATAGCAATAAAGATAAATTTTAGTTAATAGTTAAGGGCTAGAAAAAAAGTTTTTCAAGCAAATGGACTGAAGAAGTAGGCTGGAATAGTCAATTTAGTATATAATAAAATAGACTTGGGCTTGTATATATATTTCATGTATTTTTGCCTATGCACATATCTACATATAACTATAGAGACCAAAGACAAATGTTCAGTGAGTTCCTCAAAGATTCTTCACTATACTGACACATTTTCTTTCAAAGAAGTTGAAGATTGTTCATTATTTTAGGATGAGTCACTAATGAGTTTCAGAATTGTGATTGTTTCTATTTCACCAAAAGAAAAAATCTTACATGTACTTTTGTATACACAATATCTTTGTAGAAGGATGAGAAAGATTGCAATAATCAGAGCATGGTGCAGTTGGTCTTGATATTGTCTTTTGGTATTGTCAGAAGCTATACTCAGGAAGTCTTACCAATATGAATGCTTAAACATGGGCTAAAAAATAGGGTCAACAAGGCCTCAATGCTAAATAAATATCTATAGTCTTCTAAGAACGCTGAGAACAGGAGAAATAATTCTGTCCAAAGGCCGTAATTAAGTTTATCTTTCCAATAACAAATGGATAGTTCTACAAATATATATACATGTAACAACCTTATACAGATTGAGAAAGTTACATTGATATATTTAGGAATATATATATATATATATATATATATATATATATATATATATAAATAATAATATATTTATAATAATATATTTAGGAATATATATATATATAAATAAGAAATTAAGGACATGACACTCCTTATACTACTCACAAATGCTATGAAATATCTTTTTGAGATACTAACCAAGCAAGTGAAAGATCTTTATGACAAGGACTTTAAATCTCTTAGTAAAGAAATTCAAGAAGACCTCAGAAGAAAGAAAGTTCTCCCATGCTCATATGTTGGTAGGAATAATATAGTAAAAATGTCCATCTTACCAAAAGCAAATATAATCCTCATTAAATTAGGAGCAATTTTAAAATTTATCTGCAATAACAAAGAACTCAGCATATAAAAAAACATTTTCTACATAGCATAGTTTTTAGGGAAATCACTATCCCTGACATCAAGCTACAGTACAGAACAACAGTGATAAAAACTGCATGTTATTGGTGGAGAGACAGATGGGTAGATAAGTGGAATAGAATTGAAGACCCAGAAATAAATAGACACACCTATGGTAACGTGATTTTTGACAAAGGAGCCAAAACCATTCAGTGAAAAAAAAAAAATAGCATTTTTCAAAATATGATGCTGGTTCAACTGGTGGTCAGCACTAAAGTATACAATTTGATCCATTCTTATCTCCTTGTACAAAGCTCAAGTCCCAGGTAGAGCAATGGCCTAAGGATGAATTCACATTCACTGAATATAATAGAAGAATAAGTGGGGAAGAACCACAAATACATTTTCAGGGAAAAATTTGCTGGATAGGATACCAATGTCTCATGGTCTAAGATCAAAAATTGACAAATGGAATCTTATAAAATTGAAATGTTTCTGTTATGACAATGGACACTATCAATAAGACAAAACAGCAATCCACAGATTGGGCAAAAATCTTTATTAACCATACATCTGATAGAGGGCTAATATCCACAATATACAAAGAACACAAGAAGTTAAATCCAGGAAAGCAAATAACCCTAGTAAAACATGTGGTACAGAGCTAACAGAGAATTCTCAACTGAAGCATCTCAAGTGGCTGAGAAGCACTTAAAGAAATGTTCAACATTCTTACTCATCAGAGAAATGTAAATCAAAACAACACTTAGATTCCAGTTCACACTAGTCAGAATGGCTAAGATGAAAAACTCACTCATGTGTGAGCAGATGCTGGTGAGGATTTGAAGAATGGGGAACAAACACTCCTACACTGTTGGGATTGCAAGCTCGTACAACAGTTTGGAAATCTGGTGATTCCTGAGAAAACTGGAAATAGTTCTGAGGACCCAGCTATACCACTGCTGGGCATATACCCAAATAATGCTCCAACACATTACAAGGACACATGGTATACTATGTTTCTAACAGCCTTATTTATAATAGCCAGAAGCTGGAAACAATCCAGATGTCCCTCAACCAAGGAACGTATTCGGAAAATGTGGCACACTTATTGTAGGGAGCCGCGGCGAGCGGTGACAACATTGGCCATTACAAGATGGCGCTGGCATCCGTTGCTCCCACAAGTAAACAACTAAACTGCACAGGTGCAAGAGGCGAAAGCGCGCCAAGTCACTGCCCATCCCAGGGCGTAATATGGGGTGATGAGTGAACAGCCAATCAGAAGTGAACATGCCATTCTAGGGTGCATATAAGCAGTGCCTTTTCCGGGCTTGGGGTCTTCCGCTTCAGCTGATACAAGAATAAAGCCTCGTTGTAGTAACTACCCGAACACTGCCTCCCGTGTCTCTCTTGCTGGCGAGGGGACTCGGAAGGGGCGCGTAACATCTGGTGTCGAAATCCAGGAATTTCAAGGCGCCAAGGAGACCCCCTCCCCCCCCCCCCGAGACTCAGGGCGGGTTAAAAGACTACAGGATTGAGGTACGTTTGAGAGGCATGTTTGGGGTGGAAGCCTTGGTTGCGAGTGGATTTTCACCCATTGCTGCTGCTGCACTAGTTGGCCTCTTGCTTGTGTTGTTTTCGCTTTTAGCTTATTTGTGTTGTGAAGATCCAGCTTGCAGCACAGCTATTAATGCAAGTCAAGAGGTTTTAGAAGAGGTCCATTCCAGCATATCAGAAACAGAGCGTTTTAGCTGGCATCAGTACAAGGAGCCTGGAGAAAAAGATAAGGCCAAGGAGCCTAGGAAAGGGAAGCAGGCAAGAAGGCCTGGACAAAAGAAGCAGACCCAGGAGTCTGGTAAAAAGGGAGAGTACTCAAAAGAAACAGAGGCCACTGCAGGGCCTGTTAAGAATAAGGACCCTTCACCAGCTGGTGAAGAGAGAGTGGAGGTCAAAAGAACCCCCCTTTACCCCATTAAGGAGCTTGCCGCCATAGACCTTAGCAGCTCCGAAGAAGATATAACGCAAGGAGAGGAAGAAAGCCTAGAGGAAGAGGCAGCCGCCTATGAACAAAACAGATATGGACCAAAAAATAACCATCCTGAGATAAGACTAAGAAAGACCTTGAGTCCCTCGGCCCTGCCCTTGCCTCCAGCCTACACCCCGGGCAGGGTCTCTAATTCATTTCTCAGCCCAGGAGATTGGAGACAGCTACAGCTGGCATTTCCGGTCTTTGAAGGGGCAGAGGGAGCCCGTGTTCATGCCCCAGTAGAGCATAGACAGGTCAAAGAGTTAGCTGAGGCAGTACGTGCATATGGAATTGGGGCTAATTTTACCGTATCCCAAGTGGAGAGATTAAGTGCAGCTGCTATGATGCCAGGAGACTGGCAGGACACAGTGAAGGCGGTACTTACCAATATGGGCCAATATTTGGAATGGAAAGCGCTCTGGCATGAGCAGTTACAAGCACAAGCCAGAGCTAATGCAAGCATTGAGGGTCAACAATTGTGGACTTTTGACATGCTGGCTGGAGTTGGAGTACACGTGAATGACCAGAACACTCATCCCTGGCAGGTCTACGCACAGATAGCGACAGCTGCTGTTAAGGCCTGGAAGTCTCTCCCCAGGCGAGAAGGGAGTAATCTTTATTTGTCCAAAATAACTCAGGGGACCAGTGAGTCCTTCTCTGACTTTGTGGCCCGTATGACTGAGGCAGCTGGCAGAATCTTTGGGGATTTCAGATCCCAAAAATTTCAGAAATTGGCTATTTTCTAGGAATGGTTATTTATCAAGAAAAGATAATTCCTCAGAAATTGGAGATTCATAGAGACCATTTACATACTTTGAATGATTTTCAGAAATTATTAGGTGATATAAATTGGTTAAGACCATTTTTAAAAATTCCCTCGGCCGAGCTGAAACCTTTATTTGATATTTTGAAAGGGGATGCTCATATTTCCTCACCGAGGGCCTTAACACCAGCTGCAAGCCATGCTCTACATGTAGTAGAAAATGCTTTACAAGATGCCCAGTTGAAACGCATAGATGAAACCAAAACCTTTGACTTACGTGTTTTTAAAACTAGACACTTACCAACTGCTGTATTATGGCAGGAGGGGCCCTTGTTATGGATCCATCCCAATGCTTCTCCTGCAAAGACCATTGAATGGTATCCAGATGCAGTTGCTCAACTTGCCCTTTGTGGACTAAAAGCAACCATTACCCATTTTGGAAGGGAGCCTAAGGGTTTGATAGTGCCTTATACTGCCCATCAAGTCCAAATATTAACAGCGACCTCTGATGTTTGGGCAGTGCTGGTTACTTCCTTCAATGGTCAAATAGATAATCATTATCCTAAGCATCCCATCTTACAATTTGCCTTAACTCAAGCTATCATATTTCAACATATTGTGTCTTAGGAGCCACTCCCAGATGGAATGGTAGTTTATATGGACGGGTCAAAAACAGGACTGGGTGCCTATGTGGTTACTGATAAGGTTACATCCAAACAATACCATGAAACCTCACCTCAAATTGTGGAATGCCTAGTGGTGTCAGAGGTTCTGGAAATCTTTCCAGGTCCCTTAAATATTGTTTCAGATTCCTTCTATGTGGTTAATGCAGTAAAAGCATTAGAAGTTGATGGGTTAATTAAGACATCTAGCAGACTTGTAGAAGTTTTTCAAAAGATTCAGCTTACCCTGGCTAAGTGAAGATTCTGTCTTTATAACTCATATTAGGGCTCACTCAGTCTTACCGGGACCTATGTCCCGTGGAAATGACCTGGCAGATCGAGCCACAAAGTTGATTGCAATTGCCCTTTCGCCAAAATTAGATTTGGCTAAAGCCTTTCATAAAAGGTTTCATGTGACAGCTGAGATGCTACAATGTCGATTTAACATCACTAGAAAGGAGGCTAGAGATATCGTGACTCAATGCCAAAACTGCTGTCAATTCCTACCTGTTCCCCATACCGGAATTAACCCTCAGGGAATTAGGCCATTACAGATATGGCAAATGGATGTTACCCACATCCCATCCTTTGGCAAATTACAATATTTGCATGTCTCCATTGATACCTGTTCTGGAGTTATGTTCGCCTCTCCATTGATCGGAGAAAAGGCGGCCCATGTTATTCAACATTGTCTCGAGGCTTGGAGTGCCTGGAGAAAGCCTAAAATCCTTAAAACTGACAACGGACCAGCCTACACTTCTCAAAAGTTTGGACAATTTTGTCACCAAATGGAGGTAACACACCTGACGGGTCTTCCTTACAACCCTCAGGGACAGGGCATCATTGAGCGTGCTCATCGTACCCTTAAAACTTATTTGATAAAACAAAAAGGAGAAGTTGAGGAAGCTCTGCCCACGGTGCCATGGGTTATTGTCTCTCTGGCACTTTTTACTCTTAATTTTTTGAATTTGGACAGTCAGGGTAACACGGCGGCTGATCGCCATTGCCTGGAACCAACTAGGACAAAAGAAATGATAAAATGGAAAGATGTCTTTACTGGTCAATGGAAAGGCCTGGATCCTATTTTAATAAGATCCAGGGGAGCGGTTTGTGTTTTTCCACAGGAAGAAGATAACCCGTTTTGGTTGTCGGAACGCCTGACGCGACGCCTCACAGTTGTGGACAATGATTCCTCAGTGGGTTCCCCTACGAATGCTTTTGATCACTACATGGATTCTCCAAGCTTGGGTTCCTAGTATATATAGTGAATTTAGATGGGCTATCCTTTCTGCTTTTCCAAAACCTATGCCCTTGCCTTCTTAAAAGGCGCCGCTTCTGCTAAACATAATTTCTCCTATACCTTTAACTATACCAAGCGAATTAATGCCTCACTCCAGTTTGTGTGTATCCTCCATTTCTTTTCATCTTATCCAACCACTCCTTTAATACTTGTACCAATGTAACTTGCTTTATGTCCCAGTGCTGGTCTGCTCTTGTCTATAAGCAGGCCCTAATAGCCAGAATACCACAATGGATCCCTATCCCCGTTCAGACGTCTGGGACCTTGACTTTATTTCGACAGAAGAGAGATTTTGATATAACGGCAGCCATTGTCACAGCTATTATGCTTGGAGCAGATGGTGCTACTGTTGGAGCTACTGCCATGTTTCACCAAGTACAAACCACTGAATTTTTCAATATTTGTCAGAAAGAGTTAGCCAGGCAATGACTACCCACTCTTCCTCCACAGCAGAATTGAAAGGAGGTATTATGATACTCAATCAGAGATTAGATTTGGTTGAGGAAAGACTGGATATCTTATTTCAGTTGACATAAATTGGCTGTGAAAGGAAATTCGGAGCTTTGTGTATTACCAACATTCAATACAAAAACTTTACAAAAGCAGCCAATCTCTCACATAAATTGTCCTTATATCTTTCAGGAAATTGGTCTGAAAATTTTGGTAATCTTCTTGAACAACTACGCAGAGAAATTATTCTTGTCAACTCCACCCGCCTGGATCCCTCCATCGTTAAAGGACTTTTTTCCTGAATTTCTTCTGCCTTTTCTTTCTTTAAGGAAAGGGTGGGAATAGGTCTGTTTGTTTCAGCCCTATGTTGTGGATTAGTGTTCATGTTATGGTTGGTCTGCAAGCTCAGAACCCAACAAAAATGTGACAAGGTCGCTATCGCCCAAGCACTCGTAGCCTTGGAACAAGGATCTTCCCCTGAAATTTGGCTATCTATGCTAAGAAAATAACTGATGACTGAGACCCTCAGTTGATGCACCCCAAGGGTTCAGCCCATTGCACTGGGTCGATGAGAGGTCTACGTCTGGCCAGCCCTTGCCTGAATAACTGTGGTACCTGAATATTTAGAGGTGTTTGCGAGTGGGTACTCGACAGGGAATGTTCTACGAGTGTGGATAGATTTCCCGAAAGTATGCCTGATTGCACAAAGGTTTGATGCCAAGAAACCTCCTCCCCTAGTGGCGCCCCAGGGTGGAGGCTCCCTTTCCCCGACAAAAGGCATCGAGATGGGTATGGGAAGTATTACTCATTGCATGATGACAAGAGAAGAAACCCATTACAATATCTCATTTTGCACAGGGGATCAGGCCTCTGCTTTCCCTCACTGAGTTGGTGCTGCGCTTGATAGGCAAAAGGCTGTTCCATCTTAATAAAATAGAAAGGGGGAGATGTAGGGAGCCATGGCGAGCGGTGACAACATTCGCCATTATAAGATGGTGCTGGCATCTGCTGCTCCCACAAGTAAACAACTAAACTGCGCAGGTGCAAGTGGTGAAAGCGCGCCAAGTCACTGCCCATCCCGGGGCATAATATGGGGTGATGAGTGAACAGCCAATCAGAAGTGAACATGCCATTCTAGGGTGCATATAAGCAGTGCCTTTTCCAGGCTTGGGGTCTTTCGCTTCAGCTGATACAAGAATAAAGCCTCATTGTAGTAACTACCCGAACACTGCCTCCCGTGTCTCTCTTGCGGGTGAGGGGACTCGGAAGGGGTGTGGAACAACTTATACTATGGAGTACTTACTACTCAGCTATTAAAAACAATGATTTTGTGAAATTCACAGGCAAATGGCTAGAATTTTAAAATATCATCCTGAGTGATGTAATCTACTCACAAAAGAACATGTATGGTATATAGTCACTTGCAAGTAGATATTAGCCAAAAAGTAGCTCAGAATATCCACTTCTGCAGACACCAAACCCAGACATTATTGTGGATATCAAGAAGTGCATGCTGACAGGAGCCTCGTATACCTGTACTCTGAGAAGCTTTGCCAGAGCCAGATCAATACAGATGTGAATGTACACAGCCCCAATGGGAAGTGATGGCAAGGACTGTAGGAGATGAAACCAAATATGTTTTGGTTTTGAAACCAAATAGGAAGAACAAGAGTATCAAACAAAAAGACCCCCCTGCCCCCACCCCCAAAGCTCCAAAGGACTAAACCACCAACTAAAGAACACACAGGGGGACCTATGGCTCCACCTGAATAAGTTGCATAAGATTGCCTTATCTAGCATCACTGGGAGGGGAGCTCCTTGGTCCTGTAGAGGCTCGATGACCCAGGATAGAAGAACACTAGGGCACTGAGGCAGAAGTGGGTGGGCAGGTGGGGAGAAAGGGGGTCATAGGGAGCTTGTGGAAGGGAAACTGGAAAGGGAGATAACATTTGACATGTAAATAAATAAAATAACCAATAATATTGAAAAAATTACTAAAACAGAAGGTGTTTTTAATGTGAAAGACAGCACAGTGATATAAGGGTAAGTCATTGGAAGAAGGAAATGGAATGGGAAAAGAATGAAATTCATATGTATCTAAAAATTAACAATTATTTTAACATGTACATTAAGTCTTGAAAACTCAAACATTAGGTTTTGTCAGATTCATATATTCCCCAATTCTTTCAATTTCTCCTGTTTTTACATGTCCATATATCTTTGTATCAACATTTTTGAAACAGTCAAGTTGTGTTGATGTTACTTCATATAATTTATTCTAATAAAACTGAAGCAAAAATATAGTTACGGAAACTTACTCTTTATCCAGTAGTTATTACAAGAAGATTCTCAGCCATATGTGGATTTGTATTATTCAACCGACAATCTCTGTTTTGTATGGTTTCTTCTTGAAAAGGTCTTGTGTGTAGCTGTCAGCACTTTGAGTTCATAGATGTAACAGTCCAAATTCTGTGTAGTCATCTACAATGTTTGTCCTTATAAACTATCTGCTACCTTTTTCTTGGTGATAATTGAGCCTTTCCAGCAGTTTGAGTGACATTCAAGAGATCATTTTGGGTAATGAGAGCTCACAAATATTTTATCCTTTGCTCCATGATTGATTTGAGTATGCATAATTTTAGCAATTACTGAAAAAGGAAATTCTATTTCTACCTAATTTATATGGTGTCGAAAATTGCAAATAGGGTTTTTTGTGCTTGCATGGCAAGCACTTTATAGTACTTCTTGGTCTCAAAGAACAATTTTAAACTAGAAGATTTTTCTTGGGATTTTAAATCTATATAAGGCATGTGGGTAATCATAGTAGAGCTAGGAGAAGCCTACATAAAACTATGAAGAGCTCTCTAAATTAATGGTTTAATGTTCTAAAGAGATGACAGCCAGAGTTTATTAAAATTATTTTAGGCCCATCGTAGTGAGAATCATATTCATTCTTTGAGCACAGCATGCTTACATGCCTTGTTTTAAATTTAAAATACCTCAGTATATCTACTGACAAAGAATTGTCCACTTGTTATATGTATGGATATAACCTCAGCTATTAAAGCTCATTTCTTAAACAATAATGAAAAGTGTTAGGGCCTCAGAAAATGATTCAGTTACTAAGATTCTTGTCTTTCAAGATTGAGGACTTCCCATGTAAAACACAGGTTCATTGAATAGATAGTAGAGTATAATTGAAGGAAACATGACTTATGAATTACTGATTTCATCATGTGTGTGCTAGTGTATATGAACACACAGAATGAATACAGTTATGATGGTTTTTTGTACAAAATGAATGTCAATGGATATGATGTAGAGCATTATTGTGCATACATGTGTGCAACAAATATTCGAGATTCATTCTTCAAGTAAAGTTTAAGCTAGAAAAGACATTGGCAGTGAAGAAAACCCAACACCTTTTTGTTTTGGTTTTTTTGGTTTTTGTTTTTTGTGTTTTTGTTTTCTGGTTTTTTTTTTTTCCTTCAAGACAGGGTTTCTCTGTGTAGCACTTGCTATCCTGAAACTCACTGTGTAGAACAGGCTGGCCTCGAACTTAGAAATCTGCCTGCCTCCCAAGTGCTGGGATTAAAAGCGTGTGCCACCACTGCCTGGCATCCCAACACCTTTTATGCAACTAAGTCAATATATATTTAAACATATTTAAATTTCTTAAGCTATATGCATCACAAAAGAGCTATCAACATATATCCAGTAAACATTTGTATATGGTTATTTGGTTTATTTGATTATTAACACAGAAATACATGGGACAATGGGAAAAAAATTGGAAACTACAAACTACATGCATGAGACTGAGGGGATCATATTTAATACATGTTCCTCAAGGCATAAAGATTTATTGCAGTAATTTGAACAGACTGAACATAAGTACCAGAAGTGTTAGAGGACTGGTAGAAAATATAATGTACTAAACACAGCAGAGGGGATACTAACTCACAGGGACTGAGGCAGTAAACCCAGCACATTGCAAACTCAAGAGGGATTGCATCCAAACATGAACATGAGAAATGTACACACAATTTTCCCATTGGTATTGGTGAATGGAAATATGGAAATTTTAGTTTGTGGAAACAAAAGAAACCCCCCCTTTTTTTTTTCTAAATGAGCATTGATATCATGTCTAATTGATCATACTTCTTTGAAAGATCAATTGTTCCAAAATTATTTTGACAGCAAAAAGTAGTCTTGAATGGCTTAAAAAATAAAAGACACAGTTGGATGGATAGTTAATGTAGGAATATAAGAATTAGTGAATGGTGTGATTATGATCAAAATGACTTGTAAAACTGAATACTAGCAAAGAACTAAACTGAAGAATATAAAAGTTTTAACATATGGCATACCTGCCCATGCAATGTAATACAATAGTTATAAAAAATAATCCTAAAGCAACTGAATGGCAACAAACATATATTTTTCAAAATACATTCTTATAAAAGGTATTAATAATAAGAATGATCACTGAGTTATATTCCAAACCATCTACTATGAGGGTATTTTCTGTCTTGTATGATGAACTTTGAAGATTTTCCTTGGCAGAAATAATTTGTGCTGAGTAATATCTATGTATATCCATCAGAAAAAGCCAGGTTCAAAACTAAGTGTTTTAGTTAGGAGAGATGAGAGAGGTTCTGGTTAGTCAACAAAAAGATGGACTGGGTATTAGGACTATATTGTACCTCACTGGTACAATTAGGAATAATTGTGCTCTAATTGCATTTTGAGAGAAAAAAATTTTATTTTAACAGAAAGGGTGAAGCTAGGATGTGAGAGAGAGAGAAAGAGAGAGAAAGGGGGGGGGGCATGGAGGCAGATGTTCACATGTCTCCACCAGTCAAAGATAGTTTATATATCTAGGTTAGGAATTGGGTTACACTCCTGATTGAGCATTACCAAACTTGTAAATTCTTTGATTAACATTTTAAAAAAATGTATAAAAGCAAAAAGGAAAAGGGGGCATGGGATAGGGGTTTTCTAGGGAGGGGAAATGGGGAAAGGGGATGGCATCTGAAATGTAAATAAAATATAAAAATAAAAAAAAAAGAAAATCACAAGAGAAGACAAATAAAAAGAATGTTTAGAACTGACAAAATTGTAATTCAAACAAAATAATCCAAGACATCTGTGCATTTGTAATGACACATCATTAGGGAAATCACTCTTGCATATTAATAAAATGAATTTCTTCAACATCACCACTAATGTTAATGCACTTTGAGCTCACTTAAGACAGAGCATAGTGTACTCTGTGCACTTAGCTTGTTATTTAACATGCCCTTTAATGAACAATGAATTTAAAAAACATGCTTCCCTTGGATTTCCCATTTAATCAGTTTTTGTTAACATTTTATGAATAACATTAATTTCAAATTATGTATTCTTGCAAGACCAATTCATAATTATTAGTGCAAGAAACAAGAATGTGGTAGAAAGCAAGCATATGAAATTAATGTCTAGAAGCATTCAATATGTATAAAGGTATTGCTTACTTTTATTAATCTTTTTATTACTGAGGTCAAATGGATTCATTCAGCTGGATTCATTGACATGAATTCTTGTAAAACTCATTGGAATAACCTATGTAATCAAAGGGAACTATTGCAAAGGATTTCAGAAAACAGGTCTGATAAGTTAGGCTTGTGAGAAAATATTCCCAAAAGGAATCATGTCTGGAACCTTTATGTCTACTTACATGAATACAAACATAAGGGATACATAGAAGAATAATTATGACCAAAATTATTACACCTATTTTTCACCTGGCTATAGGATCTCAGATGCAGAGCCCCAGGCCAGAGAGTGCTTCACAATCCTCCAGAGGCAAACAGTGAACTGAACAGTAAATGTTCTGAGATGTACATGTGTTCTTTAATAGTAACTACAGCAATAAAAAGTGACACTTGGATGTATGTTACATTAAAATTTGATATGTGAGAGTCTGCCTGAATGACGCTTCATACTGCATTTTGCTCAGGCACCTGACTTGAGGACATGGCAAAGATGTTCTCTTTGATTGTTGTATTCTTGGGTCTGAAGATTTCCTTTCTTTTTTGCCATTTGAGTGACCCCAGGTGCTTTTGGAGAATAAAAGACAAAGAAAATTATCTAGGAGATAAAGAGACTGGCTGTTTCTTTTATATTTATACAAAGAGTGGTTATGTGAAGAATGATTACTTCAGTGGGAATCTAGACAAGCAGTAAGTGCATCTTTCATTTATACACAAATGCACATAAAGCATTCCAAGGATGCTGAGTGATAGATAAGAGCCTATGTGCCTTCTGGATGTCCTACTCCACACCACAACTAAAATTTATTTTATGTTTCATTATGTCGGTTTTATGGTGTAGCATACTTTTTGTCATTTTTTATCATAATCCAAGTAAATGCTAAATGAATGAATCACAATATTGACCATACTCCCCCTTAATATGACAATTTCCATCTTAGGGTTTCATGTGATGCTCCTAAGAAAAGTAACAAAAATACTTGTTTGGTTTATTTCATAAAATCTACCAGAAAGTGGATTTTTATTGTTTTGCTAATGTTTCTTCCATTGGCTTGGATGCCCAATGTCTCCACATCAAATATCAATATATCTGGCCCGACTTTTAGTTACGAGTATTGAAAAGATATACAGATTTAGGTTTAATAATATATATGCCATAATTTCAAAATTGTTGTTGTCTATGAATTCTGTAGCTGAAATCACAAAAATCTCAGTCAAAATGGGATATTGAAGTAGAACTATAGGTTGATATAACAAAAGTGACTATTATTAAAAAAAAAACATATTTGTGAAAAAAATATAGCATGAAGAAGATGACCCAGTAGTCCTAATTAGCTGATATAGATGGAAAGAATTCAGGAGAAATTGAGTAGTTCAATAGTTTGAACAAGAAAATCTTCAGAAGTAAATGTGTTATTGCCCCCATAACATAGACTCACTGGAGGCAGGCCGTAGCTTAGATGTCAAAGATAAAGCACTTGTAATTATTTTTTTTTTCATTTTATGTCCAACACTCTGAAAATTAAATCTGCTGAAACTTTCAATATACATGTTTCCAAAAAGGTGTGTTTTCTTCTTCCTATATTCTGCCTATATAATAAAGATGGTTGTATGGCTATTCAATATTATTTTGTTATCAGTATTTAAATATTTCTATCATTATTATTAATACTATAAGAGTTGATAAAGCAAATGAATTTTTAGAAGTAAAATATTGGATTACTAATCCACTTACATGGTAACTGGTATGAGGTGGAACCTCGGGGTCATTTTGATTTGCATTTCTCTGATGACCAAGGATGTTGAATAGTTTTTTAGGTACTTCTCTGCCATTTGAGATTCCTTGGTTAAGAAATATTTGTTTACTCCTGTACCTCATTTTTATTAGGATTCTTTGCTTTTCTGGAGTCTAACTTCTTGAATTCTTTGTGTATGTTGGATTTTAGCCCTGTATCTGTAGGCTGCCATTTTGTCCCATTGACAGTGTCCTTTGCCTTACAGAAGCTTTTCAATTTTATGAGATCCCATTTGTCAATATTTGATCATAAAGCCTGAGCCATTGGTGTTTTTTTCTGGAAATTTTCCACTGTGCTGATGTGTTCACAGTTCTTTCCCACTTTCTCTTCTATTAGATTCAGTGTACCTGGTTGAATGTGGATGTTTGAAACATTTTAGTATTGAAAGTACAAATAATATTGCAATTTGTCATTTATGAGACTAAATTTGAAACACTCTGATGTCTAAGGTGAAAGACCTATTTCAAATTTCTCTGTTTCTAAGCAAATGCATTCTTCAAGTCATTTTTATTATTGTCTCTAACTTGGAGCTTTTCTGGTAGAAAAAAAATAAAGGAGATCATTTCATTTATTTAGTCTTTCTGCTTCTTAAATATTGTTTTACATTAGATATGAAGTATACCCAAATGGACTTTTACAGTACATTATTGATTTTAACCTTGACAATCTTTGACATATTGCTTTCAAGATGAAGATTAAATTATTGGTTTGTGCATCACTGGGATTCAGATCCCGACTTTCCCAGTATGTGTTTAACTGTTTCATCAAACCATGATGTCAAATGATGGGAACTAAACAATCAAATACTTCATCAGTTTAAGTCTGTATTCAAAACCTTCACACTTTGAATTTGATTAATTGGACCATATTTTTATTAGTTCTCTGAGTGTCCATGCACTGTATTTTGATTATTTTGATCATTTTCCTCAACCAATCCTTTGAATAAACTCCATTGCCTATTCACCCAATTTTTGTATTTTATTTTCAACAATTCAAGACTAATCAATGCTACCTATATATTTTCATATGTGAGATTTTCCACACAGCTATCTCTAAGATAATCTCTTAGAGAAAGCTATATGTACCTTTCTTCTCAGCTAAAACCTGCACCTAAGGGTGAGATTTTCTAATTACACTTTGATGCTAGCATTTAGTTTTACTTATCCTTGAATTGTTTTAGAGAGTAAATTTTTTTTCATTGCTGTCAGTTTAACCATATAAATCCTTTTTCATATCCAGAAGAGAACAGTTCTCTATAGTCAACTTTCACCTCAATCTCTTGAAATACATTCCCCAATGATTCCTGATATTTGAAGGGAATAAAGTTTACATGTTTCCTATAGTGCTAATCATTCCTTATTATCTAGTTCTCCCTAATATTTTACTCTTCTTACCAGGGTAATAATGACCTTTGTGTGTATGAGCAACATATTTGTTATCCACAAATTTGTTTGTAGTAATTAAAATCAATTCATTTTCCATAAAAATGTGACATGTTAGCATCATTAGTTCTCAAAGATATGCATGCTTTTTGAAAATTATTTTTAATTTATTTCTTTTAAATTCTTAAGATATGGTTTCTTTTATCATGTGTTCTAACATTTTTAAAAACTTATCATTAATGATTTTTTTTTTTTACACTTTAGTCATTATCCTGCTCCTGGTCTGACCGAAGACAGTTCCTCATTCCATTTCTTCTCCATATTCTCCAAGAGGATATACCCACACCCTTCCCCAACATACCTTGCCAGGCCTTTCCATTCTCTGGGCCTCAAGTCTTTCAAGGGTTAGGTGCATCTTCTCTCATTGAGGCCAGACTAGGCAGTCCTGTGATGTATATGTGTCAGGAGCCTTGGAACAGCTAGTGTATGCTGCTTCCTTGGTGGTGTCTGAAAGATCTCAGGATTCTAGGTTAATTGAGACTGCTGGTCTTCCTATGGGGTCACTCTCCTCCAAAACTTCTTCCAGCCATTCCCTAATTCATCCACAGGGGTATTGGACTTAATGCAATTGGTTGAGTGTAACTATCTGTATCTGTCTCAATCAGCTGATTGTTGGGGCTCTTGGAGAGCAGCCATACTAGCCATCAGTAATAGTATCAGACCTTGAAACTCTTAAGATGGATCCCAAGTTATCCTGGTCACTGGACCTCCATTCCCTCAGTCTTTTCTCCATTTTTATCCTTGCAGTTTTTTTTAGACAGGAAAAATATTCGTCCACAGTTTTTGACTGTGGTATAGCAACCCCAACCCCCAACTTGATTCCCTATCGTTTTACTGGAGGTGGACTCTGCTTGTAATATTTACCCTCCTATAGTATTAGTAAGTGTTGGATCTGCTCCATATTATAGTTATTTTTGATGACCCTCTACACAGTTATTTACAACACCTCAGAGAATAATTCAAATAGCATTCTTTGAACAATGCAAAAATATTTTCCTATATTTCTCCCACATGTTCCCTTGCTTGTGCTATTTTTTTTTAAAAAAGAACATTACCTATTTGAGAATAGCATAGAATGCATTACCATCATATTTAATGTCTTCCAATAATTCTTCCAAATTTATGCATTCCAGTATGCTGATTTATGCAATCCTTAAAAAAAATCAAGTCTAATTTTCACTGCAGTTATGCTCTTATATTTATGACCTTCCATTATATGAGTTTTAACTACCAAGGGGATACATTTTTAAAGATAACTGATTCTCTCTCATTCAGTATTTTTCCTCACTCAGTATCTATCAGTTGCCTATATTAGTCAATGTTTTAATCATATTTTATGCACAAATAGATATGGACTGTGTGCATATAGCTGGTACATATGGAATAATAAGAGGCTAATGGCAAAACACAGCCTTCAACCTAGAAAATTCACAATGTCAATTTCATGATTAGACATAGACATAGTGGTGAATTGAAAAGAAAATACTCATCAGATAAACTCCAGCCTTTCTACAACTTAAAGAGAAATCTCACAACTGATAAGTAGACACTCACCAAGCAGATGAGACAAGGTTTCCACCTTGTCTCATTGAAAATCACAGAATGAGACCAACAAAATTTTAAAAACCTAAAACACTAAATATTTTATACAGAAACCACTGACTATAAAATGTTTGTATAACTATTAATGTAAATTAAACATATGATTAAAAAATAAACTTTAGTAAAGCTAATTTGATTTAAATCGTCACCCTTTTCCATTTAGATTTTGTAGATATATAATTTATGATCTGTGTGTTTAAAGTGTGAATGCAGCATATATAGATGTGTGTGTCCAACACCACAGTCAAGCTTAAAATACATAGCAGATTTCATTTGAATCTTGAATGCTGTATCCTCCAACTCTAATCTTCTCATAAGCACATCCCTACCCAATTGCTAAATCTACTTTCCTTTCCATTTTGTACATTTGAATTTTTAATGTAAATGATATTTTATGCTTCTTGCCTTATTATGCTTTTTTTTACTAAGCACACTATTTTCTAGGTATATCTAAATTTACAGCATAAATCAAATTTGTATTTCCTTCCTTGTTTATATAAAATATGTTTTTACTACAATATAAACAAATTCTGAATTTTACTCCCTCAACTCTTGTAAGATCACTTCCTAATTACTACCCATATGGGCCCACATTCTTACCTTCACACATTAAAACTTGTTATATAAAGAATAATAATAAAAATAGGATAAAACAAAATTTTCAGAATATAAAAATCATTCACACAAACATAAAAATAGCCCCTGCAAAAATAAATTAATGAGCAACACAGTAATATACAAAAGAAAAATAAACATATATAATCTAACCATCAAGTATCCCATAAAAAGAAAAGCTTGGAAGCTATAAAGTAAACAAAGAAAAACTATGAACTTCAAAAGTTAAAATCTTGACAAAATATGATAAGGCAAAGTATTTCCAAAATGTCACTAAATTTATATTCTGTTTTTCATCCAAATTCCATTCAATATTCCCTTGAAAATGTATCACCAGTGAGTTTTTGTATCCCAAGTGTCGATATAAAATATAGAGTTGAGATTTTTCCACTGTTACAGGCATGGGTGTATTTTTATTCTTCTCCATGAAGCCATAATGTTAGGCCAGTACCATTATTGAAGACAGTTTCTTTATTCTACTGTGGTTTTCTGGGCTTCATTATCAAAAAAAAAAAAAAAAAATCATGTGTCCAAAGTTGTGTGTTTATTTTTAGGTCTTTAGTTGCATCCTGTTGATCAACACCCACCCCACTTTGGCCAATTTTATTAATAGAGATGTGAAGTACAGAGTAAGATTAGAAATGGTGACAGTTCTATTAGTTATTTCATTATTTAAGGTTGTTTTAGCTACTCTTTCTTTCAATTCTAAACTGCAGTTTGTAAAGAAACTTGACATATATAGTTAAGTCTGAATCAAATAGAACCCAAGGCCAGTTATGTGATAGCTAGTGATTATAGAGAAAGGATGAATTAGAGTAACAACCTAAGGTTAGACATGAAGCAAAAGGAATTCAATTCTAACAGGGAAATATTATAGTTATAATTAATCTTTTATCACTCAATTTTATAAAACCTCAAAAAGAAAATGAAAACAGATGAACTATGTGTAAGGAATAAAAGAGTATAAGAATTGGATTACCTATGAATTCATTAGACTTTTGCAATTATTGACAGAGACAAATATGGCTAGTATCTTCATATATTTATAAAGGCTAGTGACATTTTAGATAGCAAATAATTCTCATTTCTTTTCCACATGTTAGGTATTAGAATTATAACATGAAGGCACTGGCAGATTCAAAGTTGGCTCAAATCTTTCCTTATTAATGGAGGACACACTGATATTTTATCTTGTTCCAAAAAAATAGAAACTGTAGAAAAGTTCAAAACTGACAAAATTCTGTTAATATAAAATTTGTATTTAAAGAAATTATTAAATATCAAAAGAAAAATGCACATGGTTTCTAATTTCAGAACACAACTAATGAAGTCAAAAGAATAATATAATAGAAAACCCTGTAAATGCTTAATACATTCGTATATATTAAATATAAGAGCATAAAAGAGAAATAATAAAGTTCAATTCATCTAATTAAATAAACCAACTTTAAAACTGTTAAGTTATTTTTGTAGTTTTCACATCCTAATAAATCACAATAAGTTACTGGATGACCATATCAGTGTGTCACAAAACTCCAAGAATTCGATGGTTAAACCACATTAAGCTTTATTTAATATTACCATAATTAGAACCCATATCTTCCATCTGTGGTGTGTTCTGTTTTCAGGGTGACACCTAAGACCATCCACTTGATTTCCTCTGTTTATTTTGCCATTGAAGAAATCAATAGGAACATTCATATTTTACCTAACATTTCTCTATTAGTTGACATTCAATGTAACTTAATGCTGGATCATGTGAAAGGAGGTTTGTCTTTGAAAAGAAAGGAAATTACTCCTAATTACTACTGTACAAATCAGAGAAGATATTTAATTATACTTACGGGACCTCTATGGATAACATCTTACAAATTTGGACCAATCCTGTACTTCTCCAGAACTCCAGAGGTAGGTCATGAAGGGTTACATTTAGTGATACACTATCTTACATTAGTCTGAGTTTATGAGCACCAAAGCTGACTAAAAGGAAGTGAAGTCAATTATATCTATTCTGATTGATCAAACATAAAAAGTAGATACAATCTTTGGTGAATACAACTTTATGGCAAACTGGTGGGAGAAAGAGCATAGTATGAAATGACTTACCATAAGACATGGTTTGTCTTTACTTGTATAGCAATTCACAAAATGTTGGATATAATTTTCATTTTAAGATAACGAATAGACACTTTCTCACACTTCTAGCTTGTTCTTTAGCACATTTAGATCTTAGACTGATCCCTGTGCATTCCATCTTCTTTATAATGATACTTATGGTCAATATCTTTCAGATTTACTGTGGTTATTCTAATTTCATAAGTGACCAGGAACAATTTCCTCATCTCTACCAGATGACTCCAAAGGACACATCTCTACCCCTAGCCATCGTGTCCCTAGTAGTTCACTTCAGATGGAATTGGGTAGGAGTGATCATTACAGATGATGACCATGGAATTCAATTCCTTTCTGAATTAAGAGCAGTCATGGAAAGAAACACTGTCTGCTTAGCATTTGTCACAATGATCACATATAATCATATATTATACTTTAAAATGATGAATACATATTATCACCAAATAATAATGTCATCAGCAAAAGTTGTGATTGTCTATGGTGATAAAGAATCTCCTGTACAATTGAACTTCATGCTATGGAAATTCAAAAACATTCAGAGACTCTGGGTCAGTGTGTCACAATTTGATATGATAACAATGTTAAGAGATTTCATGCTTAACTCCTTGTATGGGACTCTTATTTTTTCACATCAGCAGTCTGAGATGTCTGGTTTTAAACAATTTATGCAGACAGTACACCCTTCAAACTACAGTAATGACATTTCTTTTGCTAAACTGTGGTGGACCTCCTTTAAGTGTTCTTTGCCGCCACCTAATTGTATAACACTGAAGAACTGTCCAACCCAAACTCTATTTAAATGGTTTTTAGTGCCACCCCTTGGAATGTCTATGAGTGAATCATGTTTCAGCTTATACAATGCTGTGTATGCTGTGGCCCACTCACTTCATGAGATGCTTCTGCAACATGTAGATACCTACTCAGAGAATGATGGAAAGTTACTGGAATTTAACTCCTGGAAGGTAATAAATATTATACTAAACAGCATCTATATCATAGAGATGGCATTTATAAAGGGAATCATTAATTCAAAATCCATGTAAATAAGTAAGACTTATTGTAAATGCATGTCTTTCTGTACCCTACCACTGCATAGGAGGCATATCATATTACTGTCATAATTTATGAGACAACCAGCATTGGCACCCAAGTCAACATTTCATAAATTTAGTCATGACATTTTGACCAATATTTCAATCATAAACACATCTCATTCCTTTAACATTTGAAGTTTTTGCTTATAAATTAATAAATGAAATTATGAAAATAAATTGTGTTTTATTTGACCAAAATTTTTTAATTAATGTAATGAATAAATCTGAAGTAATTTCTAGTTCTTTTGCCATATTTTGAAATATTGAGTATTTAGATTATCTTATGAGCTAATAATACTGTTGTCAGAAAAAAACAGATAATTTTTCACTGCTCTCAAATCGTGAAATTCATGTGGATGTGTGTTATGATATAAAATCCTATGAGAAAATGATATTTGTATACCACGGGGAAACTTTGCATGCATACGAAATATGCTTTATTTTTTCAGTAGTGAATACTTCTGAAAAATGTGGATTTTAGGAGTATATATGGATATTATTGATATTCCAAACTTTAAAATTTCTATACTAATATGTCTGAAGTGCTGAAATTAAAGTGACAAATGTGTTTTAGATGTTCTCTTTTCTGAAGACTATACAATTTTCAAATCCTTCTGGACACCAAGTAAACATGAACCAGAATAAAAAACTGGATACAGAGTATGACATTTTCTATATCGTTGATATTCTAAAACAATATGGACTTAAAATGAAAATAGGAAGGTTTTCTGGTCATTTTCCAAATGGACAACAACTTTTTATGTCTGGTGAAATGATAGATTCAGCTACAGATATCAAGAAGGTAATTTAGTTTTAATAATTATTGTTTATGTTAGACAATAATAATCTTGTCTACTATTTGTTTTGTCATGGTATAAACATTTTAATATTTTCTTATTTATTGAATTACACTGTCCTAATCTTTCTGTCTCTCCCCTCTGTGTCTGTCTATCTATCTCTCTGTCTCTTTTTCTCTCTTATACCTCTCTTAGTTTCTGTCTCTGTCTCACACTCTCATAAGTGTTTCACAATATACAAATCACCATGTGTTTGTATAAGTTTTATCTACCAAAAACAAAGCAATGTGATTTTGCTTTAGAATGGGATACATGTGTGTAAAAGGAGGTGGTTCAATGGATTTCTTTTGTGTATCATTGCAGCTTTTACCACATATGTCAAACTATTTATTTCTATAATATATCTGATCTTTCCTCAGATGCTACCTTCCATATGTAGTATGCCTTGCAGACCAGGACTCAGAAAATACTTTAAAGAAGGAAAGGCTCCCTGTTGTTTTGATTGTTACCCTTGCCCAGAAAATGAAGTTTCCAACAGGACAGGTGAGCATATTTTTTCCTCAGAGTAATGAAATTGCTTATATCTCCCATATGCACATAGTTTTCAAATGTCCTTTGTGGGAAAAGAAATGATAAATAACAGTAAAAAAAAATCAGTAACACTGTGATCTGAAATAATAACTTTCTCTAATGTACTATGTTTTTATCTCATAATTCTAGAACCAATGAAACAATATTTCTTCAGAATACAAGATGTTAATGTATTTTTACAGTTGTATACTTCAAATTTATTGATGACATAGATTCTATGAATCTTTGCATTCCAGAATCCACTGAGTTTTTAACACCACTAGATGTTACTTGATTTTATATCATGTTTTTGAAGTATGCATTTTTGAGTTTTCTATGGTAGATTAATAATATAATTAGAAGTTTGCATTTTTCTATTGCCATCTCATTCACACTCAAGATTGGAGTCCAACAAATGGAAATCTGAATAACAGCTTTTATTCTATTATTTATATATAGTATGCACAGAGATGTCATAATTAAATAGGTAGTACTGATATCTACATTGAGGTTAATAAAAACTTTGGAAAACATTTTTCAAAGTAGTGTTACAATAGGAAGACATCTAGCTTAAACCATAGCATTTCTGAAAGAAGCCTTTTCTCCCCAGTACTTATTTCTGGATTTTTACGCAATATTAAGGGTCCATATATGTGTGATTTTATCTTTCATCTTCAATTCCATTAAATGATCAATGAGGCAAGTTTTATTCCAGTATAATAGGATTTTTATTACTATAGTTATGTAGTATAACTTGAAATCAGAAATGGTGATTTATCCAGAAGATCCGTTAGTATTCAAGGATATCTTGCATTTCACATGACATTAGGAAATGTTCTTTAAAGGTATGTAAAAACTGATGTTGTTTTTTTGATGGGATTTGTTGGTTCAATATGTTGAAGTTGAAAGAATTAATATTTTACTATGTTATTCAATTGATTCAAGACATTGTAGATCTTTCTATCTCATCCATGATTTGAGGTTTAAGTTTTTCATACAACTTTCATTTGTTTGTTATAGTTTCCATAAGATAATTTACGTTATTTCAGTTTATTATGAAGGGTATTGTTTCTCTAATGTCTTCTTCAGTCAATTTGTCATTTGTATATATGGAACTTAGTGTGTGTGTGTGTGTGTGTGTCTGTGTGTCTGTGTGTGTGTGCACATGTTAATCTTGTATCCAGACACTTTGTTGATAATTTATATCAGCTCCAGGAATTCTCTATTCGAATATTTAGAGTTACATGTGTTTAAAATCATATCATCTATGAATGGTTCTTTGACTTCATTTTCTCTATATTGTATTGTCTTTTTTCTCTAGCTAAAACATCAAGTACTGTAATAAATAGATAAGAAAATAGTGGATCTGACTTGGTCCTGATTTTAATTAATTAACTTATTTATTTAATTGTTTAATCCTAAGGCTGCACCCTTCTTGGTCCCCATGTTAAAGAATCACTACATCTACCCTACTACTTCAGCTTTGAGTGGGTCCCTGTGTGTAGCCCTCTTCTCTGGCATAAGTGCTGCAAGGCTAGACTCATCCGCTCCCACTGAGATCTGATAAGACAGTCATGGAGTTTGAGCTGCATGTTTGCTATAGATTTGAAATGGGCCTTGGCCCACCTCATGTATGCTCTTTAACTGATGGTTCAATTTCTAAATGCTTGCAGAGGGAGCAATGCAGGACTGATACCCTTTGTTCACATCCTCAGCAGAATGTTATGTCATATGAATTTTTTGATATTAGCCATTTTGATGTGTATAAGATGCAATCTCAGGGTCATGTTCATTTGTATTTCCTTGATGACTAAGAATGCTGAAGTTTTGTTTTTAATGCTTTGTCACTATTCTAGATTCCTCTGTTGAGAATTCTCTGTTTAGCTGTGTACCCTATTTTCTAATTGACTTGCTTGGTTTGCTGATGTCTAACTTCCTGAGTTCATTCAGCTGTCATATGTAGGGTTGGAGAAGACACATTTACAATCTGTATGCTGTCCTATTGACCATGTCCTCTGCCTTACGGAGCCTTTCAGTTTTACGTGATCCTATTTACCAATTGCTAATCTTTGTACCTGGGCCATTATGTTCAGTTTAGAAAATTTTTTTATTTGTTCCAATGAGTTCAGGATATTTCCCACCTTCTCTTCCATTAGATTTAGTATATAAAGTTTTTTTGTTGTTGTTGTTGAGGTTCTTGATCCATTTGGCCTTGTGTTTTTTCAGGGTGATAAATATGGATATAATTAGACTAGCACCATTTGTTAAAGATAACTTCATGTTTCCAGTACATGGTTTTGGATTCTTTGTCAAAAATCAAGTGTCCATAGGGCTTTGTTTTTTTGTCTGGACTCAATGATTTGAATAATCTGTCTTTTTCTATACCATAATCATGCATTTTTAAGTCACTATTACTCTTTAAAATAGCTTGAGGGATGCTTTTCCTTCCAGAAATTCTTTTATGTTCAGATTTTTTTAACTATGTTGTTTGTTTATTTTTCTTCTTTTATCTTTTTTTGTGTGAGATTAAAAATTGTTTTTAAGGTATCTATAAAGAATTATGTTAATATTTTGATGAGAATTGCATAATCGCATTGAGTCTATACATTGATTTTGTCAACATGGCCTATTTTACTATCAATCTTACCAATCCATGAGCATGAAAGAGTTTCCCATTTTCTGATATTTTATTCAATTTTTTTCTTTGGAGACTTTAATTTCTTGTTATATGTCTTTCTTTTGCTTGGTTAGTGTTTTATTTTACATTTTTTTGTGGACATCATAAATTATATTGTTGCCATAATTTCTTTCTCATCCAATTTATGGTTTATTTTTACATTGGACTACCATCTTTTTGAGGTATTTTTGTATCCACTACTTTGCTGAAGGTTATTTTTAGCTACAGCACTTCTATGGTGGTATTTTGGGAGTCACTTATGTATACTATCAACTCATGTGTGAATAGACATACTTTTTCCAAATACTTATTGTGTTTCAATTTGTATTATCTTCATCTCCTCAAGTTGTTATGATGTTCTAGCTAGAAAATCACTTACTAATTTGAGGAGACAGGGAGAGATTTAAAAGACTTGTCTCATCGCTGATTTTAGTGGAATTGCTTTAAGTTTCTATCTACTTAACATGATGATGTCTTTGGCTTGGTGTATTTTGATTTTTATTATGTTCGTGTTTACAACTTGTTCCTTATCTCTACAAGACTTTTATCATGAAGTTGTGCTGAATTTTGCCAAAAAATTTTCAATATCTAATGAGTTAATCCTGTAAATCTTTTTTTAGTTTTGTATATGGTGGATTATATTGATGAATTTTTTTTAATATGAAACATCCCTTCCTCTCTGACCTGAAGCCCACTTGATCGTGTTGGATGATGGTTTTAATGTGTTATTTTGATTTTCAAAAACAAAACTCACAACTATTTTGAGTTAAGAATTTTGTCATCAGTGATCATAAAGGAAATTGGCCTGCAATCCCCTTTGCTTATTGAGGTTTTATGTAGTATAGATATCCATGTTACCAAGACCTCATAAAAATAATTTGGCAGTGTTTCTTTTCTTTTAAGTTTGTGAAATACATTGATGACCATTGGTATTTACTTTACATAGAAAGTCTGGTAGATTTTTGTGCTAAAACCATCTGTGCCTGGGCTTAACTTTATTGGGAAACATTTAATGACCACTTGTATTTCCTTAGGTATTATAGGAATATTTAAATTCTTTGCTGGTCTTCATTTAATTTTAGCAAGGTTTATCTATGTAAAAAAATCATCAATTTCATATATATTTCTCAATTTTGTGTAGTACAAGTTTTGAAGTAAGTCTTAAGGATTCTTTGAAATGCCTCAATATACATTGAGCATCCCAGAGGAAACATAGTGGTAAGTAATAAATCAGGGTTTTAGAAAGGAAAATTAATTCTAACACCATGAAGAGTAGGCAGCTGCCCAGATCTTGTGCTAATTAAGTCTTATAAAATGGAGAGAGACTATGTGTGATTTTTATCCAAGAATACAATATAATGTTGAAAGTATAACATTTTTATTATGCTTGATTATTATGTTCTTGTTGTTGCTGCCTCTCCCATCTCAGTCCCCCTGCCACTGATCAATCATCAATCCATTAGTCCTCTCCCTTGCCTCCTAAATGATGCTCCCCTCCACCAGTGTCTCAGACTGGCCTATGTATGCTGCTGGTTGGTGGCTCAGTCTCTGACAGTGCCTTGGAATCTGGGTTAGTTTAAACTGTTGGTCTTCCTCTGGGGTCACTCTCCCTTTTAGCTTCCTAAGTCCTTCCCATAATTCAAAAATAAGAGTCACTGACTTCAGTCCATGGGTTGGGTGAAAGTGTCTGCCTTTGTCTCCATCAGCTTCTGAAAGTTCCTCTCAGAGAACAGCCATGTCAGACTCCAGTCTATAAGTACATCATAGCATCAGTAATAGTGTCAGACAATAGTGCCCCTCTCTCCAATGAGATGGATCGTCAGTTGGGCTGGTTATTGGACTATCTTTCCTTCAGTCTTTTCTCAATTTTTTCTTTGAGTTCTTTGAGACAGGAACAATTCTGGGTCAGTAATTTTAATTGTTGGTTAGTAACCATGTCGCTCCACAAGAGGACCTGACTAACTACTGAAGGTGGGCTCATTGAGTTCCCTCTCTCCAATGTTGGGCATTTTTGCTAAGGTTACCATTAGTGAGTGCTGGAAGTAGGTAACCTTTCAGATCTCTGGTACTTTCTAGAGGGTTCTCCACCTTTCAACCTCTGAGGCTACTCATATTTGTTAATTCTATTGGCCCTGTGGGCTTCTCTCCTCCCACCTCATATCTGATCCTGTTCCAGTTTTTTCCTTCCCCACCCTCTCACATTTTCCCCTTTCCCTCTGTCAACTGTGAATATTTCCTTCCCTCTTCTAAGTGAAATTGAAACATCCTTATTTGGTCCTTTTTGCTTGTTGCACTTCTAACGGTCTTTGGTTGTTTTCAAGGTATTATTTACTTTTTGGGTAATATCCACTTATCAGTGAGTACATACCATGTTCTTCCTTTTGTGTCTGAATTACCACACTGGGGAGGATATTTTATATTTCCAGTCATTTGTCAGTAAAATCTAATGATGTATTCATTTTTAATAGATCAATAGTATGCCATTGTGTAAATGAACCACATTTTATCTATCCATTCTTCCTCCGAAGGACATCTGGTTGTTTCCAACTTATGAATATTAAAAATAAGGCAGCTACAAACATTGTGGCTCACATGCTCCTGAGGTATTGGTGAGGCATATTTTGGGTATATGCTCAAGAGTGACTTAGCTGGGTCTTCAGTTAGAATTATTCCCAATTTCCTGAGGAACCACCAGATTGAGTTCCAGAGTGGTTATACCAGTTTGCAATTCCAACCAGCTCTGGAAGAGTGTTCCTCTTTCTCCTCATACTCACCAGAATTGGCTGTTGTTTGGGTTTTTTATGTTAGCCATTCTGATTCTTGTGATGTCAAATCTCAGGGTCATTTTGATTTCCGTTTTCCTGATGACTAAGGACTTTGAACAGGACTTTAAGTGCTTCTAGGCCATTCAAGATTCCTCTGTTGTAAGATCTTTGTTCAGCTCTGTACCTCATTTTCTAATTGAGTTATTTGGTTTTTTGGAGGTTAGCTTCTTGAGTTCTTTATATATTT
The DNA here is from genome assembly GCF_011762505.2 of Arvicanthis niloticus. Lineage (NCBI taxonomy): Eukaryota > Metazoa > Chordata > Mammalia > Rodentia > Muridae > Arvicanthis > Arvicanthis niloticus. The sequence goes on from NC_047658.1 coordinate 56,956,879, forward strand.
TGGACATTAGTTCTATGTATGAAATAGGGTTAGGAAATTTTTTTTTCAAACAGTAGGTTGTCAATTATTCCTATTGATGGTGTCTTTCGCTTACAGAAGCTTTTCAGTTTCATGAGGGTCCCTTTATCAATTCATGATCTTGGTGTCTGAGCCACTGATGTTTTGTTCAGGAAGTTTTCCTCTATGCCAATGAGTTTAACTATTTCCCACTTTCTATTCTATTAAATTCGGTGTGTCTGGTGTTAGGTTGAGGTCATTGATTCACTTGGATTTAACTTTGTTCAAGTTCATAAATATGGATCTATTTTCATTCTCCTGTATAAAGAACAACAGTTAAATTAAATGAGCACCACTTCTTGAAGATGCTTTCTTTTTTCCACTCTATTTTCTGTCTTCTTTGTCAAACATCAAGTATTTTCGGCATATGGGTCTATGATGTATCTGTTGGACTGAACTCTAAAACTCTAAATTTTTATTTTCTATGATTTTCTGATTCAGCATTACCAAACTTATAAAGCCTTTGATTATCATTTTAAAAATTGTATAAAAGCAAAAAGGAAAAGGGGACATGGGATAGGGGTTTTCTAGGAAGGGGAAATGGGGAAAGGGGATGGCATCTGAAATGTACATAAAATATCCAATAAAAAAAAACAAAAAAAACAATGTCTCTTTCAAAATAAGTTTACATAGTGAATAATAAAGACTCTAAATATTTGTACCTGTAAGAACATATGTATAGAAGAGAGTTTGGGATTATAATGGTTTAATAAAATATTGGCTGTAAGTTCTTTTTGGAGATATGGAATGGTAGAGTTTATATGTCCAAATAACTGCTTGAGACAATAAGTATGATCACTCATTTTGCTGACATATATTCTTCTATGTTCTTCTTTTGCAAAATAAACACAATTATAGGGTAAAATTGTATGATTCTATGAGTGGTCAATCTAAGGCATATTAGTATGGAAACATAAAATTTATGCAACAATAAGGCTTTATTTTTGAAAAATATAATGTGAACAAAGCTTGGATAAAGAATAGAAACATTGGAAATTAGGATAACATCATATAAAGATCCCATATTTAAGTTTTCATCAAACACAAGGTGTAAGCTTAATAAAGTTTAGTTACCTTGTGATTATTCTAGAAAAAATTAAATCTGGTAATACTTCCCTTCCTATACTAGACACAGATCAATGTGTGATGTGTCCAGAGGATGAGTATGCCAACACAGATCAAACTAAGTGCCTCAAGAAAATTGTGACCTTTCTGGATTATAAAGAACCCTTGGGAATGGCTCTGGCTGGCTTGGCTCTAAGCTTCTCTGCTCTTACAGCTATTGTACTCTGTGTCTTCTTGAAACACCGAGAAACTCCCATAGTGAAGGCCAATAATGAAACTCTCAGCTATGTCCTACTCATCTCCCTCATATTTTGTTTTCTCTGTTCATTGCTCTATATTGGTCATCCGAGTACAGCTAGCTGTATGCTTCAGCAGACTACATTTGCCATTGTGTTCACTGTGGCTGCCTCTAGTGTCTTAGCCAAGACAATTACTGTAGTGCTGGCATTTAAGATCACTGTTCCAGGAAGAAGACTGAGGTGGCTGCTGCTTTCTAGGGCACCTAATTACATCATTCCCATATGCACCTCCATCCAAATGATTCTCTGTGGAATCTGGCTGGGAACTTCTCCACCATTTGTTGATGTTTATCCTCACATGATACATGGATACATCATCATTGTTTGCAACAAAGGTTTCGTGATTACTTTCTATTGTGTCCTGGGATACATGGGCTCTCTGGCTCTAGCCAGTTTCACTGTGGCTTTCCAGGCAAGGAATCTGCCTGATACATTTAATGAGGCCAAGCTCCTGACATTCAGCATGCTGGTGTTCTGCAGTGTCTGGATCACCTTCCTCCCTGTCTACCACAGCACTATGGGCAAGGCTATGGTTGCTGTGGAGGTCTTCTGTATCTTGGCCTCCAGTGCAGGGATGCTTCTTTGCATTTTTGTCCCAAAATGCTACATTATTTTGTTGAGACCACAAATAAATTCTTTTCATGATTTTAGGAAAATGCATGCCAAATCTAAAAATATTAATTGAAGTTAACTCTTACATAGTATACCAAACATGTCCACATGATGACTACACTGCATTCTTTGTATTATGTCATTATGTGAGGTTCTCCTTTTTAAAAATGTAGAGAACAAGCTCGGCAATAACAATCTAAAATATGAACTAAATATCAGTCTATTGGATCATCCCATGTAATCAGCCTTTTTCATTGAATATTCTGATATCTGAAATTTATACACATGGTTACTCATGTGTATAAATTATATCATTTGATATCTATTGCCCAGTACAAATTGTGTGTTATTATTAAATTCTAAAAAAAAAATTTCATTGTGGATCTTATATATAGACAGCATTTAAGGAGGAAAACATATGTATTGATCTAGATTGGCAAGGAAATCTATAAAACATACTTAAAGAATTTTCTATGTTAGTTGGTATCCCTGGAATTGGGATCATAAGAACAAGGAAAGCTCAAAAAAGGAAGAATGAATCTCACTAAGACTACAATAAACAATTGAATGTAGATGAAGGGAGGAAATTGGGTGGGAGAGGAAATGGGTTGGGTATGAGGGAAATCAGGTGTATGAAAAGATAGGGAGAGAGAGACAGGTCATTAAACAAAACGTGGCAGTGGGAGTTGAGGAGGCATCTCAATGATATGTCAGATACCTGGGGTCAGGGAAGCTCCAAGGAGTCTAAAAGGGTGATAGTAGCTGAGACTTCTGCCAGTGTGGAATTCAGAGCCTCAAATGGCCACCTCCACTAGACAAACAGGACACCAACTAAAAATACTTCAACCCATAATTTGTCATGAAGACCAAATTGAAGTGCAGGGACAATGATGAAGTAGAGATTGACTCAGTAACTAATGGCTGTGCCCTTTTAAGATTCATCCCATGACCCAGAACCAATCCCTGAAACTTTTAGCTACTCTGTTATGCTTCAGTCAGAAACCAAGCATAATTACCCTCTGAGATGCTCCACATAGAGACTGACAGAAACAGATGAACAGAACCATAGCTAAACATTGGACACAGCTCAGGGTTCCCTCTGAAAGAATTGAGAGAAGGTTTGAGAGACCCAAGTGACTCAAGGCCTCCAGAAGTAGTCCAACAGTTACAACTTTCCTGGACCCTTTGGAGCTCCCAGAAATAACTATCAACCAATGATCATACATGGGTTGGACCTAAGGTGCCTGTACAAATGTAGCAGAAGGACAGCATGGAATTCATGTAGATCTTCAAGCACCTGAAGTTGGGGATCTCCCTGACTTTGCTGCTTGCCTGTGCAACCTGTTTCCTTGTCTGGATACCTTTTCTGGCCTCAGTAAGAGAACATGTGTGTAGTCCTGCAGTGACTTGATGTCTCACTGTGAGCTGGTACCCAGAGAGTTGGGGGTGGGGAGAGTTCTCCCATTAACAGGAAGGGAGAGGAGGGGACAAAATTGGGAGGAGCCATATTAGGTGAGTTATCAAAGGCTAAGCAGGATTTAAATACAATGAATATATTAATTGGAAAAATGAATGATTTATGTAAACTTTTATTCCCAGGAAGAAAACATTATGAAAATTAAAATTCAAGCAAAAAAAGAAAACCCAATAAAGAACATTCCTGGACTTAAAAACAGATATTATAACTTTGTGTCCTTATGTTATTTAAAATCTTCTTATGTAATAATAATCTAATAAATCTTTTAATTAAAAGTTCTTGAAAAAAGAATAATGGTGTTGTGTCATAATTACCGTAACCTGTTTAATATGAAGACTTCCTAACTTGATGCTATTATATGACTCATATTGTAATGCTGTTAAAAACTTCATGACTGAGGATGCAAATGGTCTTATAATATAACAGTATCTTGCTATTTGCTATGTGGTCTTAGTACCATATGCCTTTCAAAGTAATTACTTTTGTATCTGAGGCTTAGTTTTCTATCAAACTTAATCACACAAACTCATTTAATGTGATACACAGAAGTCAACTGAGAAATTCAAAATGGTTTATTGTACTGAGAGTAACAGACTAGGTGATCCAACTTAAATGGAAGAGCTAACAAAATCCGCACACCATCAAGATTTAGGTAAATTATTCAAATAGGAAGCTAACTGTGAGGAGCATCCCAAGATGGTGCCTGGAATGGCTGCCAAGTCTCAGGACTAGCACCTGACTTCCTTATATTCCCCACAAAGAGCCATGCCCACAGAACTACTGCACAGTCTTGCTGCTATGCATTATCAGGCCACCCGATGTGTACCAATGAAACTACCCCACATGGCAGGTGCTGGTGAGAAATAAATATCACGTTTTAATTCATTCCCTTATATTGATATGTATGTACTTAAGTTAAAAGACCACTTCATTCAGTATTACACTCTAAAATGTAAACCAATTTATGATAAATTAATTGTTGGGCCTAACATGAGGTCTAATCTCCATTCCACCTTCACCCTTCAGTCACATACACAGGTGGAGGGTGGGAACAGGCCCTAGAGAGATTTACATACTAATGAGGTACCTGAAGGCCAGAGGTGGAGCCCATTAAACATTCCTCCCTAGCCCCTTCCCCCTCCTCCCTTCCCTATTCAACTCAGGTCCACCCTGGGTTTTAGGGGGTATGCATCCACATCCATCCACCATCTGCCATGTGAATAAACCAGTTTTGGAAACCCAAGGACTTCCTCGTGTGTTGGGGCCAAGCTGCCATGAGGAACCATGAGGAGCCAGGGAGAGGCTTTTAGTTAATGAGCAGCCGGGCCCAACTTCCAGCTGGAGGAACCCAGAGTGTTCCCAGCCGACTACCCACATCATGGTGGGAGGAACCCTGGGATCCCCAGCCTTATTTTTTCCCTACAATTAATTCCTTAATACATATTTTTAATATGAAGTAAAAAAAAAGATTTGAGGTCTTTTGATATACAGATGTATTTAATGTCCTAAATGTATGCAACTTCCTTTATTTAATTTTTTATTGTATATTTTATTGATTTACATTACAAATGTTATCCCTTTTCCTGGTTTCCATTCTGGAACTCCCGCGTCATATTCCCTCTCCCACTGTTTCTATGAAGGTGCTCCCCACCCACCTAACCACTCTGGTATTCCTGCTCTGGCATTCCCCTAACCTGGGACATTGACCCTTCACAGGACTGTGGGCCTCTTCTCCCACTGATGTCTGACAGGGCCATCCTTTGCTACATATGCAGCTCAAGTCATAGGTCTCACCATATGTACTCTTTGGTTGGTGCTTTATTTCCTAGAAGCTCTAGGGTGTATGATTGGTTCTTACTGTTGTTCTTCCTATGGGGTTGCAAATCCCTTCAGATCCTTAAATCCTTTCTTTAACTCCTTCATTGGGAACCCTGTGCAAAGTTCACTAGATGGCTGTCAGTACCTGCACCTTTATTTGTCAGGTGTGCCCTTCTCCCAGGCCTGTGCAGGCCATTTACCACAATAGACCAAACAGTAGGACCTAGGAGGAGGCATTGCATTGCTGGCTTTGGCACCCTGCAGTCTGATACCAGAGCTAGAAGAATGGACTGCCTGCTGAGCTTGCCTTGACACCTTCTGGCTACTATCTCCTTGCCCAACCCCTGGGCTGAACCAAAAAGAGACTCTGGGGGGTGCCTTACCCTTTATATGTGAAAGCAAAATATTAAACTTTGGGCTTTGATCAGAATACGTTGTCTTGGCCCCACGTTTCTCTTGCCTTCCATTCCCTTTCATTCCCAGCCTTCCTCTCAGGTGAACTCCAGTTCCTGTAACCACTGGTGGCTACAGAATGGTGCCCACCTGTGGGGCCTGAGAATGAAAAACCAGCTGAGGAACACTGTCTTGGTGGACCTCCACGGAAATGGAAGAAAAAGCCGAGTATCCAGAGCACTTGGTAAACAACGAACAGCACTGATGCTAGCTAAGTTATGGCTGTGTTTGCAGGAAGTGTGTTTAAGGTGGATATGGTTCTAAATTGAGTGAGCATTGACTTGATGCAAGCTCATCTAGGAGATGACAGTGATTTGGGAATAGGAGAATATTCGGCATTTGCCCGCACCCCAAGAGCTGCCTCAGGTGAGAGGAGCAGGGTTTAAAAAAACTGGAAAACTAAAAAAGGGCAGAGCACTGAGTAATATCCATAATTCTGCCTTCTTTGTTTAATGGTTGCCCTTGGCATGCCAATGTCCACATGGCTCAATTGTCTGTTTCTTGTTTTGTTTGGTGTTCTGTGTTCGATGTTCAAAAGATCCTTAAAATTGTTTGATCCAAACCTTGGTCTAGTTCAATTTGGTTTCAAAGTCAGTTTTAATATGCAGAGCAGAGACTGATAAGTTTTCTTAACACCTGTAGCTAAGAGTCTAGCTTAGCTGGAAAAGCCTTTCTATAAGTCAATTGTTGGTATAAGCTGCTTTTAAAGGGACTAGCAGTTTTTTGGATTCTATAAGGAAGGTAAGAGTTGTTTGTCCTAGAAAAATCTCTGTGACAAGTTGCTTTTATCTTGAAATTACAGGTAGAAAAAGCAAGAAATTTTGTTTGGTTTAAATACATAAGATGTGTTGAAACTTCATTTTTGTTTCTGATTGGTTTTAAAGGTATATGTATGTTTTACATGTCTTGATATAAGTTATTGGATATGATTAAAATTTACAACCTTGGTAACAAAAAGTTGACTTAAGATTGGTAACTCAGGTTTGGAGTCATTCAGAGACCAGATGTATAAAGATAAGATTTAAAAACAATGCCTCTTTAGTGAGATATTAAAAGCTGCACTATCATGTATTCACATATAAGAATTGGCAGCAAAACTTTGTAACATAAAGGTAATCTACTTGGTGTTGATTTTAGAGAAAATAGATTGCTTACAACGTTAAAAATTGTTTTTTTTTTTTTTTTCCTCAAAGTTATGGTTATATCCTAACATTACAAAAGAGGCTTAAAAACATAGTTAAACTGCCAATATTTCATTGGCTACAGTTGGCAGTTCAATCAAGATTTGAGAGTATTTGATTTGCCCATGTTTATATATAAAAAAAAAGATACAGCACATAGAGTTAAAGTTTAAAAAAATAAAAAATAAAAATAAAAAACCTTGCAGCACAATACAGGCCTAGTCAGGCCTCAGAAAACAGGCTGAGATTAAGAACATTTACATTTAAATTAAGACAATGCAGACTGAGCTCAACAGAAGCTCAGGTGCAAAACATTCCTTTTGTCCTGGGTCTTCATGACCAGCTCTTAGAAAGGTGATTCTTGCTTGGGAGGAGGGGTAAATCTAAGACCCAAAGACATTCACAACAGTCTGTGGGCCAAGAGTTATGATTATGCTGGAGAAATTAAAATTATGCCTGCTTCCATACATGACATTATAACTGTATCTGCTGACAAAAAAAAAAAAAAATATGTTCAATTTGTTTTCGTTCCTTTACATCCTACCTTTCAAATTTGTTAAAAATAAGAATGAGATGGCTTTGGTTCCTCTCATGTATATTAGATTCAATCTATTACTAGTAAAAGACCTAATCTAAAGTTATGTAACAATATTTAGAGGACAAGGTTGCCTTCAACTTGGCCTTTATCTGATACTCTCACTCAGCTAAAAAAGATTGGTTATTAAATTAATCCAAAACAAAGTTCAAACTTAATATGTATACAGCTTGACTTGCCTACACCAGGTGCCATTCCAGTAAATACATATAGAATTATTATAGTTATAGAGGATGTTTTTATACCATTCCTTTACATTTCTGGTAAAGGTAAGAGGTTTGCATTCAGTAAATTTATTCTTAATTTTTGACAACCCATGGAGCGATATCATTACAAAAGTTTGCCTCAAAAAATGATTAATTGCTTTACATTACATACATATATATATATATATATCATCAAATATATATATCATCAAATATATATCATCAATATATATATCATCAAATCTTAAGCCTTCTGGCCCAGAATCATCTGACAAACCTTAGTGATGCAGGATTATTAAGGGCTGATTACTCTGTCTAGGCAGATATAATCAGTCGACTATTCTGCATGTGTGTCCTTTTCTGGACAGTAATTTGTCTGTAGATGGAGAGAGGCAATTCTTGCCTAGTGGCTGTCACCACACAACTGGAGTAACTCCAAGGATGCTCAATTACTTCTTAGAATCTACAACAGGAAGCTGTCTGGAGCAGACAGGTCTCTAATCAAAATGAACATTAATATGTAAATATTTGTAGCATCAATTCTATGGAGATATTTTGTTGAGAGTTTAATATTACTGATATTTCCTTATTATCGTCAAGGACAAGAAACTTGTAAAAGAGAGATTATGAAACTTTAAAATAATATTTTCATAACTCTTTAAATATGGGAAAAACAGCTAATGATGCTTCTTCCCTGGTCTTACAAGTAATTCTAAAAAATTGACTTTTTTTAAACTAGAAAGGGAGAATTATACCCTAGAAGGTCACCAAAAACACACCTTGATTTTGTCTTATTTGTATTAAATTTTCTGCAAACTGATGCTAAAGGTCAGTCTGCATCGGAATGCCACTGGCATCCAATTACTTCCAGCTCATTTGCAAGGGTCTTGTGGAGAGACCCCTTAAATAATACTTGTTGTGGTCCCAATCCTGTTTTAATTTGGGGTCATGGGTCAGCCTACATTTTTCAGAAGAAGAGAATGCAGCCTGATGGCTGCCTGAAAGATTGGTCTGTCAAATGGACACAGATCTTGAGCCTAATAATTATGATTCTAATGATGTATATGGCTCAAATCAGCCAGCTGATTTAACTTGATTTAACAGTCTCCACTATTACTGGAGAGTAAATAATTTTTACTAAGCCACCCACCTGGTGGCCAGACTTGTGTCTGATCCCTGCTAATTAGCAGTTGGATTAGATACTGGAATACTCCCACTTCCAACCTTATTTTCTACATTACTTGGATAATCATGTTACTTTTAACCTTTGAATCTTGTATTTTAAGCAGATTGATTGCCCTCACACGGGATCACTCTCATCAAGCTCAGGTACTTCCTCCTGACAGTTACACATCGGTGTGAAGAATTGTATCTAGTGCATGCACACAGGTCCTTTGGTCTGAATGTGGTCTTGGTCTAAAGACTGTGCCAATAATGGCCAGATAGTCAACAATGGGTAAGAGTGTTTTGAGCTCCTATAAACCTAAGACAGAGTCATACATCAATATGCTATGTATGTTTTCCTCAATGACAGGTAACATAGGAGTAATATAAATGCCAACCTAAGCCAGGCATGGTCACCCGGCCACTCTAGACCCTAGAAGGGATGAAATATTGTGCCCCATACGGATATTGGCACTGCCATCTTAAAAAATTAAGGGAGGGAACTGTGCCCCTCCCCCAGGCCTGAGTAGGCCCATGAGCCATTTACAACAATAGACCAAACAACAGTAGGACCTTGGAGGAGGCATTGCATTGCTGGCCTTGGCGCCCTGCAATCTGCTAGAGGAGCTAGAAGAATGGACAACCTGCTGAGCTTGCCTGGACACCTTTTGGCTACTATCTCCTTGCCCAACCCCTGTGCTGAACTGAGAAGAGACTCTGGGGGATGAGCCTTACTTTTTTTTATATGTGAAAGGAAAATATTAAACTTTGGGCCTTGATCAGAATATGTTGTCTTAGCCCCATGTTTCTCTCGCCCTCCATTCCCTTTCATTCCCAGCCTTTCTCTCAGGTGAACCTGGTTCTCGTAGCTGCTGGTGGCTATAGTCAGGCTCTGGTAGAGCCTTTCAGGAGAGAGCTATATTAGGCTCAGCTCTGCAAGCACTTCTTGGCATCCCCAATAATGTCTGGGTTTGGTATCTGTATATGAGATAGATCCCCAGGTGGAATAGTCTCTGGATGGCCTTTACTTCAGTCTCTGCTTCAGACTTTATCTCCATATTTCCTCCTGCAAGTATTTTGTTCCTCATTAAAGGATGACTGAAGCATCCACACTTTGGTCTTTCTTTTACTTGAGCTTCATGTGGTTTGTGAATTTTACCTTGGGTATTCTGAGCTTTGGAACTAATATTCACTTATCCCTAGTCCAAACCATGGGTGTTCTTTTTTGCCTGGGTTACCTCACTAAGGATGATATTTTGTACTTCAATCCGTTTGTTTAAGAACTTCATGAAGTCTTTGTTTTTAATAGCTGAGTAGTACTCCATTATGTAAATGTATCACATTTTCTGTATCCATTTCTCTATTGAAGGACATCTGAGTTCTTTTCAGCTTCTGGCTATTATAAATAAGGCTGCTATGAGCCTAGTGGAACATGTATCCTTGTTATATGTTGGAGGATCTTTTGGGTGTATGCCTAGGAATAATATAGCTGGGTCTTCAGGTATCAGTATGTACAATTTTCTGAGGAAGCACCAGATTGATTTCTAGAGTGCTTGTACCAGCTTGCAATGCCAAAACAATGAGTGTTCCTCTTTCTCCACATTCTCCCCAGTATCTGTTGACATCCTTCATAACAGTAACAAATAATATAATGTACCTTTCTTTGTCTCTAAGCAAGCAAGTGAAAGATCTGTATGACAAGAACTTCAAGACTCTGAAGAAAGTAACCAAAGAAGATCTCAGAAGATGGAATGATCTCAAATGCTCATGAATTGGCATTATTAATTCAGTAAAAATGATCATCCGGCAAAAAGCAACATACAGTGAATCTGAAATCCACATTGAATATGAAATCCATATCAAAATTCCAACTCAATACTTCATAGAGTTAGAAAGAGCAATTTGAAAATTCATGTATAATCAACAGAATATACCAGAATAGCAAAAACTATTCTCAACAAAAGAACTTCTGAGAGAATCACCATCCCTGACCTCAAACTGTATTACAAACTGTATTACAGAGTAGTAGAGATAAAAAAAATCATGGTATTGGTACAGTGACAGTCAGGTAGATCAATGGAATAGAATTGAAGACCCAGCGATTAACCCACCACCTATGGTCACTTGATCTTTGTAAAAGGATCTAAAACCATCCACTGGATAAAAAGACAGCATTTTCAACCAATGGAGCTGGTTCAACTACAGATCAGCATGTAGAAGAATGCATATCAATTCATTCTTATCTCCTTGTACAAAGCTCAAGTCCAAGTGGATAAAGGACCACTACATAAAACTAGATACATGTAAACCAAAAGAAGAGAAAGTAGAGAACACATGGGCACTGAAAACAATTTCCTGAACATCACACCAATTGTTTATGCTCTAAGATCAAAAATAGGCAAATGGGACATCATAAAATTGCAAAACTTCTGTAAGGCAAAGGACACTGTCAATAGCACAAAATGACAATCAACAGATTGGGAAAATATCTTTCCCAGTCCTGCATCTGATGAAGGGTTAATATCAAATATGTACAAAGAACTCAAGAAGTTATAATCTAGAGAACTAAATGACCCTATGAAAAATGAGGTACAGAGCTAAACAAAGAATTCTCCATTGAGGAATGCCAAATGGCTGAGAAGCACCTAAAGAAATGCTCATCAGCCTTAGTCATTAGGGAAATACATATCAAAACAACAATGAGAGTCCAACTCACACAAGTCAGAATCACTAACAACTCATTCTTTTTTGAGCATTTTGTTTATGGTAGGATCTTCCTCTTTAGTAAATAGCCTTAAACCTATTCAAAGTTTGGTATAACTAATTGAACATAGTGAGTTTCCAAAAAGGAAGCCAATAAGTTTGGAAAAGTGTGAATTGAAATGTGGCAAAAGTTTTAGGAAAACTAGGAATAGGTTATTTGATAGTTTTATATTCATAATGCTTGAAATAATAAAAAAGAAAAAAGTTTAAAATATTTTCTAGTCTATTATTCATCTGACATCAGTATTTCAAACATGTTAATTTTCAGTATAAATTTAAGGGGCAGTATGATTTTTTTTGACATTTTGTGCTAAAATTGTGGGATATTATAGACATTCTTAAGGTCAGATATTCTAGATGATCAGTACCTATATGGGAAAGGAAAGATCCTGTTAATTGATTGTTTATAGAAGTTGAGAATAGTGTTAAAAATAACAAAAGGGATGATGATTAAAGACCACTTTTTGAACTCTGTAGTACTTTAGGTTATGTTTTAAAAGCAATCATGAGGTTAAAAACTATAATTTGGACCAGAACCATAGTATTATGAACAAGCATATTCTATAAACTTATTGTGACATTCTCCTGGACAAGATATGTGCTGATCATGGATTGATTCATGGGTATAGTAGTGGATAATCTACAATTTATGAAGAGCTGATGAATCTTTTCTTAATTCATGATTTAAAAGAGCCAATTTGTTTAAAGAAACTCATTGGTTTCCTTAAAGAAAGCTGTGATATAAATAACTATTAGTAAGATTATAGACATGGTGATATCCATTTGGAGATAATAAGACTTTAACAGAACTTGTTGGGAAATGTCTAGTTTATCATGTAGGCTAATCAATCAAGAATGTTCAAGACAGTTCACCAGCAGCATTCATGTTTCTCCCATACCTAAGATCAAAGTAAGCCAGTATAATTGTTTTCAGTCTAGTCACAGCTTAATTTCCTCATGTCTTACAGTCAATGTATGTAATTGCAGGGCCTTTAAGCATATGGTTTGCTGGGATAGAGCTCAGGTGGGTTCAGGGTTTATTTCTTGGTGTTTAAGTCTAAGTTATTTTGCTACTATGGCTGAACTGCCTCCTGGATTCCTCTGAGGCCTCATTGCAGGCTCTGGCATTTATCACCTCATCCTGAAACAACAAGAGACTAAGTAAAGGCTTAATTCCTGTAGCCTATTTCCTCTGTCAAGATGGCCCTTGTGTGTCAGGCTAGGAAGAAATTTGTATCAATAAACTTCTATTGAGCAAGGAGAAGAAAATAACCTTGGCAGAAAGGAAAAATTTACATAAGCAAATATGTAAGAATTCACATCCATTCATATACACATTCACACATACAACATTTACACTTTTTCATTCAAACAAGTTGGGTCTACTTTGCATATATTCTCACAATAACATACTTGCACAAACATCCATATTTACACACGCATTTGTATCAAAAGACCAAGCAAGTGTACAGAAAAAACTCTCCATTTTGTGATGAAAAATGAGCTCCAATGTTTTTTGCATATAGAAAGGAAAAGCTTCTACATTTTTAATGCTAAATGAATGAAACCCAAGTTTGTAATAAGAAAGCTTTGATCCTTTTAATAAAACTAAACCTTGAATGAATTGTGTACTGTCCCTTCTGTTTCTATTTCATGGAACACTCTGTAGAATATTGGTTTTAGGTCTTCTTTAAGTTGTGCCTTGAGCTATATGCTCTTGCATTTGGAGCATAGATGTTCAAAATTGAGAGTTCTTCTTGGTAGAATTTTTCTTTGATAAGTATGATTATCCTTTTTGATAACTTTTGGTTGAAAGTTGATTTTATTTGACATTAGAATGGCTACTTCAGCTTGTTTCTTAGGAGCATTTGCTTGGAAAATTGGTTTTACAGCCCTTTACTCTGGGGTAGTGTCTGTCTTTGACACTGATGTGAATTTCCTGTATGAAGCAAAATGCTGGTTCCTTTTTATGTATCTAGTGTGTTAGACTAAGTCTTTTTATTGAAGAACTGAGTCAAGTGATATTAAGAGATATTAAGGAGTAGGGATTATTGCTTTCTCCAATTTTGCTTGTTATTTTTATGTTTGTATGGCTATATTCTTTTGAGTTTACTGAAAGATTACTTTCTTGATTTCTCTTGGGTGTCGTTTCCCTCCTTGTGTTGGAGTTTTCCATGTATTATCCTCTGTAGGGCTGGATTTGTGGAAAGATATTGTATAAATTTGGTTCTGTCTTGGAACATCTTGGTTTCTCCATCTATGGTTATTGAAAGATTTGCTGGGTATTGTTAGCATTCTGTCTAAACTCCACCCCACAGGTACCTGACAACAGCCAGGTATATTCCTTCCCACAGTTTCCTGGCAATAGACAGGTAGGCCTGGCCCACTATAAAAGGGGTTGCTTGCTATCTCCACTCTCTTTATCTCTTGCTGTCTTGCTCCTCTCTTGCCTCTGGCTTCTCCATGTCACCTCACCTATTCCCCCTTCCCTTCCCCCTCTCTCCATGTGCTCATGGCTGCCTCTACCATTTTGCTTCTTCTCTCTCTCTCTCTCTCTCTCTCTCTCTCTCTCTCTCTCTCTCTCTCTCTCTGCCTCTACTATCCTCTTGGCTCCCTTCCCCATGCCCTGAATAAACTCTATTTTATACTATATTGGTGTGTGTCTGGTCCCTCAGGGGGAGAGATGCCTAGGCATGGGCCCACTGATACATCCACTTCTCCTATACCTTACCACACACCCACAAAACATACTCTTTATCTCTTTTTCTTTTTATAAACACATCAGGAATAGTAGCCTGGTCTGCCATTTTTGTTCTATTAGGGTCTGTATGAAATAGGCCAGGATCTTATAGCTTTCATAGTCTCTGGTGAGAAATCTGGTGTAATTCTGATAGGTCTGCATTTTTATGTTCTTTGACCTTTTTTCCTTACTGGTTTTAATTTTCTTTCTTTGTTTTGTGCATTTGGCATTTTCCTTATTATGTGATGGGAGGAATTTATTTTCTGGTTTAGTCTATTTGGAGGTCTGTAGGCTTCTTGTATGTTCCTGAGGATCTTCCCTTTGGTTAGGGAAGTTTTCTTCTACAATTTTGTTGAAGATATTTACTGGCCCTTTAAGTAATCTTACTTTGGGAATCTTCTGTCTCCTATACCTATTATCCTTAGCTTTGTTCTTATCCTTGTGTCCTGGATTTCCTGGATGTTTTGCATTAGGAGCTTCTTGCATTTTGTATTTTCTTTGACTGTTGTATCAATGATTTCCATGAAGTCTTTTGCAACTGAGATTCTCTCTTCAGTCTCTTGAATTCTGTTGTTGGTGTTTGAATCTATGACTCCTGATCTCTTTCCTAGGTTTTCAATTTCCAGAGTTGTGTCCCTTTGTGATTTCTTTAAGGTTTCTATTTCCATTTTTAGATCCTGGATGATTTTGTTAAATTCTTTCACCTCTTTGTGTTTTCTTGCAATTCTTTAAGAGAGTTTTGTGTTCCTCTTCAATGCCTTCTACCTGTTTACACATGTTCTTCTGTATTCCTTTAAGGGAGTTATTAATGTCCTGCTTAAAGCCTTCTATCATCCTCATGATATGTGATTTTAAATCAGATATTTTTCCTAGTGTATTGGGATTTCCATGGCTCACTGTGGTAGGAGAACTATGTTCTGATGATGCCAAGTAGCCTTGGTTTCTGTTGCTTATGTTCTTGCCTCTTTCCATCCGGTTATCTCTGGTGTTAGCTGGTCTTACTGTCTCTGACTGTGGCTTGTCCCTCCTGTGCTCACAGGTGCATCAACACTCCTGGGAGACCTCTCCAGGTGGTATGTGGGAATGGAGAACTATGGCACAGGATCAGCTCTGGGCCCAAAGGAAATCGGAAGGACCCTGTCCTGTTTCTGCTTTTGTTGAAGTCCAACTATACTTCATGGTGTTCTGTTAAGTTACAAGGCATTATTTTAAAAACCTTTTTTGAATCTGAAGAGAGTAAGAAGATTTACCAATCCTTATGCCATTGTATTGCCTAATTTTTGTTATCCTTTGCTTTAAAGCAGTGTTCAGTTATATAATGTTGTATTATGAATTGTTGGCACTAGTGCCTAACCTTTCGGTGTTTAATTTAGAAAGTCATATCTTGTGTCAATGGATTCTTTTGACAACTTTCTTACATCAGGCACAATGTGTCTAATTTTATGTTGAGGTCTTTAATCCAATTAAACTGGAGAATTGTGTATGGGATAAATGTGGATCTATTACTATTTTACATTCAGATATATACCTTAACCCACAGCATTTGTTAAAGAAGCCTTGTTCCTGCACTGTGTATTTATGGATTCTTTATGCAATATTAAGGGTCCATATGTAAGGGAACTTATCTTTCAACTTCAATTCCATTCCATTGATCAATGAACCTGGTTTTATTCCACTATCATGCAATTTTTATTGCTATTGTTCTATAGTACAACTGGAAATCATAAACAGTGATTTATCCAGAAGATCTGTTATTGCTCAGGATATCTTGGGTTTCACATGACATTAGAAAATGTTCTTTCAAGTCCTATAAAAATTTATGTTGGTATTTTGATGGAATTGGTAGGATTGATATGTTGAAGTTGCAAGGATGGCTATTTTACTATGTTATTTAACTGATCCAAGACACTGGTAGATCTTTCTATCTTCTGATAGTGTTTAAATTACTTCCTTCAAAGATTTAAGGTTTAAGTTTTTCATACAACTTTCATTTGGTTAGTCAGAGTTTCCATAAGATATTTTACATTATTTGAGTTTATTATGAAGCACGTTGTTTCTCTAATTATTTCTTCAGTCAATTTGCCATTTGTATATATGGAACCTACTGATTCTCTCTCTCTCTCTCTCTCTCTCTCTCTCTCTCTCTCTCTCTCTCTCCCTCTCTCTAGGTGTGTGTGTATGTGTGTGTTTGTGTATGAGTGTGTGTGTGTGTGTGTGTGTGTGTGTGTGTTAATCTTGTATCCAGTCACTTTGCTTATAATTTATATCAGTTTCAGGAGTTCTCTAGTGGAATATTTAGGGTTACATATGTTTAAAATCATGTCATCTGTAAATGATTCTTTGACTTCATTTTCTCTATAGTGTATTGTACTATTGCTCTAGCTAAAACATCAAATAGTGTAATGAATAGATAGGGAAATAGTGGATCTGACCCTGATTTTAATTAATTAACATATATATAATTAATTATAAAATATAATCCCTTACATATGGACCCTTAATATTGCATAAAGAATCCATAAATACACAGTGCAGGAACAAGGCTTCTTTAACAAATGCTGTGGGTTAAGGTATATATCTGAATGTAAAATAGTAATAGATCCACATTTATCCCATACACAATTCTCCAGTTTAATTGGATTAAAGACCTCAACATAAAATTAGACACATTGTGCCTGATGTAAGAAAGTTGTCAAAAGAATCCATTGACACAAGGTATGACTTTCTAAATTAAACACCAAAAGGTTAGGCACTAGTGCCAACAATTCATAATACAACATTATATAACTGAACACTGCTTTAAAGCAAAGGATAACAAAAATTAGGCAATACAATGGCATAAGGATTGGTAAATCTTCTTACTCTCTTCATATATATATATATATATATATATATATATATATATATTTAATTTAGTTAATTCTAATGCTGCACCCTTCCTGGTACCCATTTCAAAGAATCCCTACATACACCCCACCCCTTTATCTTTGAGAGGTAGGGTCCCTGTGGTTATCCCTCTACTCTGGCAAAACTTCTGCATCCTCTCCCACTATGACCAGACAAAGCAGTCAAAGAGATTGAGCTACATGTGTGATATAGATTTGAAGTGGGCCTCTGCCCACCTCATGTATGCTCTTTAGTTGATGGCTCAGTTTCTAAACGTTCATGATGAGAACAATGGAGTAGTGTTCCCCATTTTTTACAGCCTCATCAGAATGGGCTATCAAGTGAACTTTTTGCTCTTAGCCATTTTGATGAGTATAAGATGCAATCTCAGGGTCATTTTCATTTGCATTTCCTTGATGACTAAGTATGTTGAACTTTTGTTTCAATTCTTCCACACTATTTGCGATTCTGCTTTAGAGAATTCTGTTTAGCTCTGTACACTAGTTTCTAATTGGGTTATTTGGCTTGCTGATGTCTAATTTGCTCAGTTCTTTGTATATTGTACATATTAACTCTCTGTCATATGTAGGGTTGGGGAAGACATTTTACAATCTATAGGCTGTCAAGTTGACAATGTCCTCTGCCTTACAGAAGCCTTTCAGTTTTTTGAGGTCCTCTTTAATAATGTTGATATTTGTACCTGGGACTTTGATGTTCTGTTCAGAAAAATTTGTTTCCTGTTCCAATGAGTTCAAGGCTATTTCCCACCTTCTTTTTCTTTAGATTTAGTGTATTCAGTTTTATGTTGAGGTCCTTGGTCGGTTTGGACTTTGTTTGTTCAGGGTAACATATGTAGATTCAATTAGATCAGCACTGTTTATTAAAGATACTCTCATGTTTCCATTATATGATTTTTGATTCTTTGTCAAAAATCAAATGTCCATGGGGCTGTGGTTTTATACCTGGGCTCAACCCTTTGAATAATCTGTCTTTTTCTATACCAATATCATGCATTTTTAAATCACCATTTCTCTTTAAACAGCTTGAGGGATGCTTTTTTTTTCCCCAGAAGTTCTTTCATGTTCAGGATTTTTTAAAAACTATCCTGTTTGGTTACTTTTTCTTTTTCTATTTTTTTCTGTGTGAAATTAAGAACTCTTTTAAAGGTCTCTATAAAGAATTATGTTAATATTTTGATGGGAATTGCATAATTGCATTGAATCTGTAGATTGCTTTTGTCAACATGGCCTATTTTACTCTCAATCCTACCAATCCACGAGCATGGGAGATCTTCCCATCTTTTGATATCTTATTTAATTTCTTTTTTCAGAGACTTTAAGTTCTTACCATATAAGTCTTTCTTTTGCTTGTTTAGTGTATTATTTTATATTTTGTGTGGGTATCATAGATTATATTGTTGCCATGATTTCTGTCTCATCCAATTTATGGTTTATTTAAAATGGGACTATCATCTTTTTTTGAGGTAATTTTGTACCCAGCCACTTTGCTGAAGGTGTTTTTCAGCTGCAGCACTCCTCTGGTAGAATTTTTGAAGTCACCTATGTATACTATCATATCATTTGTGAATAGACATACTTTGACTTATTCCATTCCAATTTGTATCATGTTTATCTCCTCAAGTTGTCATATTGCTCTAGCTAGAAAATCAAGTACTAATTTGAAGAGATGGGAAGAGATTCAAAACCCTTGTCTCATCATTGATTTAAGTGGTATCCCTTTATATTTCTATCCATTTAATGTGGTGATATCTTTCACTTGGTGTATTTTGATTTTATTATGTTTGTGTATACACTTTGTTCCTTACTCTCCAAGACTTTTATAATGAAGGTTTGTTGAATTTTTCTCCAAAATTGTCAGTGTCTAATGAAATAACTCTGTAAATCTTTTTTCAGTTTTTTTATATAATGAATTATGTTGATGGATTTTTTAATATGAAACATCCCTGAATCTCTGACTGACCTGACGACCACTTCATCATAGTGGACAATGTTTTAAATGTGTTATTTTGATTCTCAAAAAAAAAACCCCCAAAACTCAGAACAATTTTTAGTTGAGAATTTTTTCACCAATGACTGTAATGAAAAATTGCCCTGAAATTATATTTGCTTGTTGAGTTTTTATATAGTTTAGTTACCCAGATTACTATGACCTCATAAAAATAATTTCACCTTTTTTCTTTTGTTTCAAGTTTGTGGAATACATTGATGAGAATTGGTATTTACTTTACATTGAAAGTCTGGTAGGTTTCTGTGCTAAAGCCATCTGGACCTGGGCTTTACTTTGTTGGGAATGTTTAATGACCACTTGTATTTTTTAGGGATTATAAAAATATTTAAATTCTTTTCTGGTCTTCATTTAACTTTAGTAGGATACACCTGTGTCAAAAAATCATCAATTTCATATAATTTTTCCAATTTTGTGTAGTACAGGCTTTTGAAGTAACTTAATCATTCCTTCAAATGCCTCAATGTCTAATGAGCAGCACGAATGAAACATAGTTAGTGGTAGATAGTAATTCATGGTTTTAGATAGGAAAATTAATTCTACCACCATGAAGGGTAGGCAGCTGCCCAGTTCTGGTGCTAATTAAGGTGTATTAAATGGATAAACCCTGTGTGTGGTTTTTATTCCAAGAACAAAATACAATGTTGAAAATACATTTTTATAGTACTTGATTATTTTGCTATTGTTGTTGCTCCTCCCCTCAGTCCCCCTGCCACCGATTCACAATCAATTCCTCCTCCTCTGTGCCTCCTAGATGATGTTCCCTTTCCCCAGGTCTCAGTGTATGCTGCTGGTTGGTCGTTCAGTCTCTGGAATCTCCTTGGAATCTGGGTTAGTTTAGGCTGTTGGTCTTCTTATGAGGTCATTCTCCCTTTCAGGTTCTTAAGTCCTTCCCCTAATTAAAACATAAGAGTCACTGATTTCAGTCCAATAGTTGGATGAAATTTTCTGCCTTTGTCTCCATCAGCTGCCGATATGTCCTCTCAGAGGAAAGCCATGCCAGGCTCCAGTTTATAAGTACATCATAGCATCAGCAATAGTGTCAGGCCTTAATAACCCCCTCTCTCATGAGATGGATCCCAAGTTGGGCTGGTAATTGGACTGTATTTTCTTCAGTCTCTTGTCAAT
The DNA here is from genome assembly GCF_011762505.2 of Arvicanthis niloticus. Lineage (NCBI taxonomy): Eukaryota > Metazoa > Chordata > Mammalia > Rodentia > Muridae > Arvicanthis > Arvicanthis niloticus. The sequence goes on from NC_047658.1 coordinate 56,977,348, forward strand.
TTTGTTCTTAGAGGGTTTTCTTTTTTTGACAGACATAATTCTGGGTCAGAAATTTTAATTGTGGATTAGTAAACATGTTCCTTCTATTGAGTCCCTGACTATCTACTGAAGGTGGTCTCTTTGTGTACCCTCTTCCAGTGTTGGGTATTTTTGCTAAGGTTAGTGAGTCCTGAGAGTAGCTAACCTTTCAGGTCTCTGGTACTTTCTAGAGGGTTCCCTAACTTCCACCCTTCCAGGCTGCTTATTTCTGTTCATTCTATTGGCCCTGTGGGCTTCTCTCCTGCCACCCCATATCTCTTCTTCCCCTCTCTCCCTATGTCCTCTCTCCCTCAGCCAACTGCGATTATTTTTGTTCCTCTTCTAAGTGGAATTGAAACATCCTTACTTGGTCATTTCTGCTGTTGCACTTCTAAAGGTCTATAGATTGTTTCCTGGGTATTCTTTACTTTGTGGGCCATATTCACTTATCAGAGAATACAGACCATGTACTTCCTTTTGTGTCTTAGTTACCTCACTGAGGATGATATTTTCTACTTCCAGCCATTTGTTTGCAAAATTAATGGTGTATAGTATTCTGTTGTGTAAATGAACCGCATTTTCTGTATCCATTCTTTATTGGAGGGATTGTTTCCAGCTTCTGGCTATTACAAAAAAAGCTTCTATGAACATCGTGAAGCACATGTCCCTGTGGTAAGGGTGTAGTATATTTTGGGTGTATGCCCAAGAGTGGCTTAGATGAGCTTTCAGGAAGAATTATTTTCAGTTTTCTGAGGAACCACCAGATTGATTTCCAGAGAGGTTGTACTAGTTTGCAATCCCACTAGCAATAGAAAGCAATAGAAGAGTGTGCCTCTTTCTTCACATCCTCACCAGCATGTGCTGTCATTGGAGGTTTTTTTTTTTTTTTTTGGTTTTTTAAGACAGGTGTTCTCTGTATAGCCCCGGCTGTCCTGGAACTCACTCTGCCTCTCAAGTGCTGGGATTAAAGGCGTGTGCCACAACCCGGCTTTTCTTTTTTTCTTTTTCTTTTCTTTCTTTCTTTTTTTTTTTTGTCATTGGTGTTTTTGATGTTAGCCGTTCTGATTGATATAACATAGAATATTAGGGTCATTTTAATTTTCATTTTCCAAACGACTATGAACTTTGAGCATTTCTTTAAGTGGATCAAGGACATTCAAGATTCCTCCTTTTTTCAGTTCTTTTCAGCTCTGTACCCCATATTTTTAATTGAGTTATTTGGTTCTTTGGAGGTTAGCTTCTTGAGTTCTTTATATATTTTGGACATTATCTCTCTGTCAGAAGTAGGGTTAGTGAACATTATTTTTCCAATCAGTAGGATTTTAATTATTCCTATTGATGGCATCTTTTGCCTTACTGAAGTTTTTCAGTTTCATGAGGGCCCATTTATCAATTCTTGATCTGAGAATTTGATTCATTGGTATACTGTCAGGAAATATCCCCCTGTGCCAATAAGTTTAAGTCTTTTCCCACTTTTTTCTCTTTTTGTTTTAAATTTTTATTGTATTTTATTTACTTACCATACAATTGTCATACCCTTTCCCCATATCCCCTCTCTAGAACCCACTATCCCATCACCCCTGCTCCTTTATGCTTTTATACTATTTTAATTACCTTCATGTATTAAGGTCAGTTCTAGGTTGAGGGTCTTGCAATACAATAGATGCAAATAGTCAAGGAACAAGCAAGACAATAAACACAAATAGTCAAAGAAACAGCAAGGCATTAAACCCAATTACGTGAACACTCCTGTGATCACTGTTTCTAAAGGCTTATCAGAATGACCAAGGTATCTATCTGAGCCTACTACTAAGGTCATTTTCATGTCTGAAGCCTACTTCCTTGTTCTAGACTAAAATTTAGATTCCTGCCTGAAATTGCTTCTTTGTTCTAGACTAAGATTTAGATTTCTACCTGGTATTACTGCTTTGTTCTTTCCTAATGTCTGATTCCTGCTTGAAGCTTACTTCCTTGTCTTTGCCCAATGTCATATTCCTGCCAAGCAGTCTATTTCCTTGTCTTTGGCCAATATCAGATTCTTGCCAAGTAGCTCCAAAGACTCTCTGCCTCTCCCCTTTTTTATTTCCTTAACAAGGCTGAGCTTGTCTTAGGTAGTTCTGACAAGAATGCCTTCCTTACTCATCATGGAATATGCATTATCCAAAGCAATGCACTTCTGTCATAGGTTGCTAAGGCTCTGTGTAGAATCTTACTGGTCCTTGGCTTGCCAGCCAGTTAATATAATAACTCAGTCTGAGGGTCCATTTTCAGGTTCAAGCCATGTACTTTGTTTGCCAACATGTTGATGTTGTTAAAGATAAGCTTTAACACTATGCACAGGAATAAAAGTATTCCCAGGACAAGAAGTGCTAGCCTGATCAAGCTATAAATGACATTTTTGAAGCTTGACCAAAATAGAAATACTTCCCTCAGGCCATGGGTACTTTTATTCTCAGTATCTACCACATCAACACTCAGCAGAATAGCATTTTTGAAATTCATAAGCTCCCTTTGTATCATTAAAACTTCCAGAGAGTTGTTAGAATTGTGCCAAATATACTGCAAGTATCATTAAATTTCTTCCTAATTATAATGACTACCACTGTAAATTTCAGAAGCAACATAAATCCAATGGTATTTGGCATGACACTCAAGATGGCTCCTACTCTTAAATTCTGAAACTCTTTCCAGTAATTTGAGTAGGATAAACAGCATCAATCCTTTCTTCCAGATGCCTATCTTAATCCTCTTGTATATTCAACACATTAGTAACACGTTTTGCTAAATAATTAACAAAAGTAGCTGTCTTAACTTCTGTCATAGCAATTGTAGAAGCAGTGGTGCTAACAATCAATGGAATTAAAGCTGTTTGTCTGGCGTTAGGTTGGGGTACTTGATCCACTTGTACTTTAGCTTTCTGTAAGGTGGTAAATATGGATCTATTTTTATTCTCCTATATAGAGAATAACAGTTAGACCAGTATTACTTCTTGAAGATGATTACTTTTCTCATCTTTGTCAAACATCAAGTATTTATAGGTGTATGGCTTGATGATATACTCATGGGACTGAACTCCAAAATTCTAAATTTTTGTTGTCTATCATTTTCTCTAATGATGTCTATTTCAAAGGTAAGTTTAAATAATGAATGATAAAGAGTATAAACATTTGTACTTGTAAGAACAAATATGTAGAAAAGAGTTTGGGATTATAATGGTTTAGTAAAATGGTGACTGCAAGTTCTGTTCTGAGAAACAAATTGGAACAGTTTATACATCCAAATATCTTCTGAAGACTATATGTATGACAACAATTTTTGCTGACACTTATCTTTCTACATCTCTATTTTGAATAATGTACACAATTATAAGTGAAAATTGTGTGATTCTATGACTGATCAATCTAATATTATTGTGGAAACATAAATATTATGCAACAGTACCAATTTGCTTTAGAAAATTATAATAAATATCTTGAGTATATTAGATAAATATGAACAAAAGCTTAACTAAAAATGGAAGCATTGGAAATTATGATACCATCTTATAAAGCTCCCATATTTAATTTGCACCAAAAACAAGATGTAAGCCTAATTAAGTTTAGTGTGTCTTGTGATTATTGTAGAAAACAATAAATCTGAAAATACTTTCCTTCCTATACTAGACATGGATCAATGTGTAAAATGCCCAGAGGATGAATATGCCAACATAGATCAAACTATCTGCCTCAAGAAAGTTGTGACCTTTCTGGATTATGAAGAACACCTGGGAATGGCTCTGGCTGGCTTGGCTCTGTGGTTCTCTGCTCTAACAGCTATTGTACTCTGTGTCTTCTTGAGACATCGAGACACTCCCATAGTCAAGGCCAACAATGAAACTCTCAGCTATGTCCTACTCATCTCCCTCATATTTTGTTTTCTCTGTTCCTTACTATACATTGGTCATCCGAGTATGGCTAGCTGCATCCTGCAGCAGACCATATTTGCCATTGTGTTCATTGTGGCTGCCTCTAGTGTCCTAGCAAAGACAATTACTGTAGTACTAGCATTTAAGATCACTGTTCCAGGAAGAAGACTGAGGTGGCTGCTGCTTTCAGGGGCACCTAATTACATCATTCCCATATGCACCTCCATCCAAATGATTCTCTGTGGAATCTGGCTGGGAACTTCTCCTCCATTTGTTGATGCTGATCTACACATGGTACATGGATACATCATCATTGTTTGTAACAAGGGTTCAGTGATTGCTTTTTACTGTGTCCTGGGATACATGGGCTCTCTGGCTCTAGCCAGTTTCACTGTGGCTTTCCTGGCCAGGAATCTGCCTGACACATTCAATGAGGCCAAGCTCCTGACATTCAGCATGCTGGTGTTCTGCAGTGTCTGGGTCACCTTCCTCCCTGTCTACCACAGCACTACGGGCAAGGCTATGGTTGCTGTGGAGGTCTTCTGTGTCTTGGCCTCCAGTGCAGGGATGCTTGTTTGTATATTCGTGCCAAAGTGCTACATGATTTTGTTGAGACCACAAATCAATTCTTTTCATGAGTTTAGGAAAATTCATGCAAAAGCTATAAATAATAATTGATTGTAATTCCTTATTTTGTACACCAAACATATCCATGTGATCACCAAAATAATTACTATGTATTATATCATTATGTGAGTTTCTACCATTCAAAATTGTAGAAAAAAATCCTGGACATAAAGATCTTGCATATTACCTGTATGTTAGTCTGTTGGATCAACCATGTAATAATGTTTCTCAGTGAATTTTTTGATTTCTGAATATTGTTACTTTGGTCTACAAATTAATTCATTTGATACCATTTTTTTACTACAAATTGTATATTATTAATAGATTCCAAGAATAATTATTACCATGTGGATTGTATATATAGGTAACATTTCATAAGAAAAACATATATGGATTTAGAAATACAAGGAAATCTATAAAACATCCTTAAATAGTTTTCAATGTGAGGTGGTATCACAGGGCTTTAGAGGATAAGAATAACAAGGAAAGCTCAAAGGAGGGTGCTTGAATCTCACTCCAACTAACAAATAGAAAATCATTAAATGTGGATGGAGGGAGGGCACTGGGTGAGAAAGGAAATGCAGTGGGGATTAGGGGGATCAGGTGTAGGCACAGATAGGGAGACAGGTACAGGTCAGCAAACAAAACTTGGCAGTAGGAAGGGAGCAGGTATTTCAATAATGTGTCAGATACCTGGGATGGGGGAGGCTCCAAGAAGTCTAGAAGGTTGATTCTAGCTGAGACTCCTGGAAGTGTGGGATTTGGAGCCTAAAATGAGCATCTCCTATAGACAAACAAGACACCCAGTGGATAGCAACCTCAAAATCTTCAACCCATTAGTTGTGTGCTTCAGACCACATTTAAGTGCAGGAACAATGATGTAGCAGAGATTGAGGCAGTAACTAACCAGTGACTGGGCCCCCATAAGATTCATCCCATGGGCAAGAACTAATCCCCAAAACTACTTAAGCTACTGTATTATGTGTGTAGCAAGAAACCAAGCATAATTATTCTCTAAGATACTCCACTCAGCGACTGAGAGAAACAAAAACATAGAACCATAGCTAAACCTTGGACACAGCTCTGGTGTCGTCTGAAAACTTATGGGAAGTATTTAGAGACCCAAACAACTCATGGCCTCCAGAAAAAGTCCAAAAGAGACAACTAACCTGGACACTTGGAAAATCGCAGAGATGAATTATCAACTAATGATCACACGTGGGCTGGAAATAAGGTACCTGCACATACGTAGCAAAAGTGCACTATGGAATTCATGAATATCTGCAAGCCCTAGAGCAGCTGCTGTCCCTGACTCTGTTACTTGCCTGTGCAACCTGTTCCCATGACTGGGCCCCTTCTCTGGCCACAAGTACCTGGTTCTTCAGTGAGTTGATGTCAATGTGATTTGGCACCCAGGGCGAGGGGTTCCCCACTTCCCAGAGTAGAAGGAGAGGGAAGAATCTTGGGAGCTGTCATGTGTGGTGAGTAATCAGAGGGGATGCTGTATCCAGGATGTAAATTCAATGAATACATTCATGGAAAAATGAATGATTTACCTTAACTTTTATTCCCAGGAAGAAAGCATTATGAAAACTAAAATTCAAGCAAAGAAGAAAAACTCAAAAAGAACATTACTGCACCTAAAAACAGATACCATAACATGTGTGCTTGTGGTTTTTTAAATTTCCTTATACAATAATTATCTTTAAATCAATTACTTGAAAGTCCTTGATAAAACGAATAAAGGTTTTGTGCCACTATTACTCTTTCATCCAATAATATGAAGATTTCTTAACTTGAAGATATTTTATGACTTATATTGTAATGTTGAATCCTCATGACTGAAGATGTAAATGGGCCTCTAATATAACATAATATTGTTATTTAGCTATGTGGTCATAGTAACATATGCCTTTTGAAGTAGTAATGTTTATGTCTGAGACATAGGTTTTTATCAAACTTAGTCACAAAAACCCATTAATATCATGCACAGAAGTCAATTGAGAAATGCAAAATGGTTTATTGTACTGAGAGTAACAGACTAGGTGATCCAACTTAAATAGAAGAGCTAATAAAATTCCCTCATCATCAAGACTTAGGTAAATTATTCGAATAGGAGGCAGAAGATATTAAGAGCCAGTGAGTAAGCAGAGCTCTGAAAATTTATTTTTATAATTTTATTTTCCACTTGATATTCTGATTACCAACCAAAATTTATAAAACACTAAAAAGTGCTAATCCTAGCATACACTCAGGAGATCCTCTTTGGGACCCTCAAGCATACTATAAGCTATAGGCAGTAAAAATGTCTATGAGACAAAAACTCATTCTTTTATTTTTCATTTTAAAAGAACGTTTGTTTAGCTTACTAATTTTTTAATAATTTAATTTTGGTGAGAAATAAATATCAAGTTTTAATTCATTCCACCTTATATTGATATTTATGTACTTAAATAAAAAAGAGCACTTTGTTCAGTATTAGACCCTAAAATGCAAACTAACTTATGATAAATTAATACATTAACACAATCTTTTTAATATAAGACAAAAAGATTTGAGGACTTTTGACATACACATGTTGTATTTAATGTTCTAAATATATGCAACTTGTTTTTTTTTTAATTTTTATTGGATATTTTATTTATTCACATTTCAAAAGTTATCCCCTTTTCTGGTTTCTCCTCTGGAACGCCCCATTCTATTCTCCCTTTCCTCACTTCTATGAGGGTGCTCACCACCTACCCAACCATTTTTGCATCCCTGCTCTGGCATTCCTCTACACAAGGACATTGAGCAGTCATAGAACCAAGGGCCTATTCTCTCACTGATGTCTGACAGGGCCATTCTCTGCTGCATATGCAGCTGGAATCATTGGTCATAGCATGTATACGTTTTGATTAATGGTTTAGTTCCTGGGAGTGCTAGGGCATCTGGTTGGTTTTCATTCTTGTTCTTCCTATGGGGTTGCAAACCTCTTCAGAGCCTTCAGTCCTTTCTTTAACTCCTCCATTGTGGACCCTGTGTAAGGTCCACTGGATGGCTGTGAGCATCTGCAACTGTATTTGTCATGTTCTGGCAGAGCCTCTCAGGAGACAGCTATATCAGGCTCCTGTCAGTATGTACTTCTTGGTATTCATAAGTATCTGGGTTTGGTGATTGTATATGGGATGTATCCCTAGGTGAAGCAGTCTTTGGATGGCCTTTCCTTTAGTCTCTGCTCCATACTTTGTCTACATATTAGATCCCATGAATATTTTTTCCCTTTTCTAAAAAGTACTGAAATACTCACACTTTGGTCTTTCTTTTTCTTGAGCATCATGTGGTCATGATTTTATCTTGGGTATTCCAAGCAATTGGGAAAATAAACACTTATCATTGAGTGCATACCATGTATGTTCTTTTTTGATTGGACTACCTCAATCAGGATGATATTTTCGAGCTCCATCCATTTGCCTAAGAATTTCATGAAGTCATAGTTTTAATAGGTGAGTAGTAGTCCATTATATAAATGTACCACATTTTCTATATCCATTCATCTGTTGAAGGACATCTGGGTTGTTTTCAGCTTCTGGATATTATGAATAATACTGTTATGAGCTTAGTTAGACATGTATCCTTAATATACATTGGGGCATCTTTTGGGTATATACCCAGGAGTGGTATTGCTAGGTCCACAGGTGGTGTTAGTATTCTGTCTAAACTCTACCTCCACAGTTACCTGGCAACAGCCAGGTAAGCTCTTCCCCACAGTTACCTGGCAACCACCAGGTAGGCCTGACCCACTATAAAAGGGTCTGCCTGCCCCCTCCTCACTCTCTTAATCTCTTACTCTCTTACCCTCTCTCTCTTACCCTTTTGCCTCTCTGTCCCCTCCCCCCTTCCTCTCTCTCCACGTGGTCATGGCTGGCCTCTACTTATCTTCTTTCATCCTTTCACCTTCTTCTCCCCACCTTTGCCCTATCTCCTGAATAAACCTCCTCCCCCTTGGAACCGTGTGGTCTGGAGTGGTCTGTTCTGAACTGCGGTCGGATTTCTAACAACTAACAGGTAGTACTATGTCCAATGTTTTGAGGAACTGCCCTACTTATTTCCAAAGTTGTTGTACCATCTTGTAATCGTAAAACAATTGAGGAGTGTTCTTCTTTCTCCACATCCTTGCCAACATCTGCTGATATCCTTCATAACAGTAACAAAGAATATGAAGTACCTTTGTTTGACTATACTCAAGTAAGTGAGAGATCTGTATGACAAAAACTTCAAGACTATGAAGAAAAAAAATCAAAGAAGATCACACAAGATGGAATAATCTCCTATGCTCATGGATTGCAGGGTTAATATAGTTAAAATGGCCATGTTGCCTAAAGCAATCTACAGATTCAGTGCAATCCCCATTAAAAACAATTCTTTGTAAAGTGTAGTTTGGTGAAATGATCAGTAGTCTATGTTTTGTTGTCACTTACCAGCATATGGTTCAGAGGTTACTTATGGGGGCAGAAATAACTCACTAACCCCAAGCCCATCATGGGTGAAACAACACAAATCTGGGAGTCTGGAGTAAACTGCACAAACCTCAGGATGATGAAAAGGTTAAAGAGAAAGTTTCCATTCCAAAAACCCTTTGATGTAAAGTTCTTCCAGGCAGCTTTTATGTTTCTCCAAGGAAGGTGTCATGGTTTTGGAGTCTTCATTTCACCTGTTCTTCGAGAGTTTTTTTTGTATCTAAAATTTTTTTTGGCTTGTTTTAATTTTGTCTGAGTGGGAATTTAGAAATCTCAAATTAAACTCTTATACAGTACTCCACCCTTTACTCTGCTTCTCACATTTCTTATTCCTCTACTTCTTCAATAATCCCTGAGTCATCATATGAGTATTTTAGATGTCCGAGAATGGTTAAGAAATAGGCTACCATAAACCCAGTAACAAACACATGACTTCAGGGTTTTCACCAATGATTACAAATTGTGGCTGAAATCATTAACATTTAAGTGTATGTGCAAACAGTTTCACAGTCATATCATATCAACTTAGAAAAAACACAGAATTGGCTTTCAGGGTCACAGGCATTTGCTC